>NC_090266.1:516723048-517977048 GCF_040414725.1 Anabrus simplex | reverse complement strand
ACAAAAATAATTTCTTCGTCACTTTCTCTTCACTGGACGAGAGCATGGGAACACGTAACAGAGCAGAATCTCCTACCTGAAATTCGTCTAACACCTGACGTTTCTGCTGTCTGCTACGCTTCTCAGCCGCTTTAATCAAATTCTCTCTCGCTAATCTGACATATATCTGAGTGTCCCGCTGAGGTTCCTGTGTAATACCTAGTACTTTTTTCAGCTCATTCCTTGGATTCCTGCAAAAATGAACCTCTAATGGGGTGAATTTCGTACTATCATGCTGAACCATGTTAATCCATTTCTCAATCAACGCTAAAGAACCAACCCACGCAGTGTGCTTGTCATGAACTAAAGATCTAAACATCCTACCTAATTCCTTCATCGTGCGTTCACACATATTCCCTTGCGGATTCCTAATTGAGGAAAAAGCATGTGTGATACCTAACTCTGTCATCACAGCCTTCCAATTCTTCGATGTAAATTGAGAATCGCTCTCAGATAATAACCTACCAGGCGTACCTAATTCCTGCACATACTTGTCACTAATAATCTTACTGCAACTAAGACCTGTCGCTTTACTCAATAAAAGATTGACACACTGACTATTCGAAACTTCAATAATACCATCCTCTAACATAGCTTCAATTTGATTGTCTACCGCTTTAGCATATTTATGTGGTATCGGATATCTCGGTCCAGCGAATATACTTTTATCCAGCACTGAAAATGAGTGTTCATACACATGTGTTTTGCCAGGTTTCGATGAAAATACTTCCTTGTGTTCTCTCAACACATACAACAGTCGGTCCCTCTGACCTTCTTCCAAATTGCTACTATCTACCGCTTCTCTCAAAGCATCATCGTGGTTCTCCTCTAACCACACTTCACACAACTTAAAATCTGCTCTCTCTTCTTCATCTTTTGAAACCTCATTAACACACCACATGTTACAAACCTCCACTTTCGTCTGAACTTCGGCATCCCACGTGACTTTTACATCCTCATTATCCCACCTTAAATATACTATCGCCTCATTGTAATTTAGCCGAGCTGAGTATGAACTTAGCCAGTCAGATCCCAAGATAACATCAAATATAAGATTCGGAATAACAAGACAGATCTGAATTTTCGACTTCCCGTTAATACAAATAGGTATGACAACTTGTTTACATATTTGCTTGGATCGTTTACCTACAGCAGTGACAATATATGTGGATTTTACAGGCATTTCTTCAATCTCCATATTCTCCTTCTTTCTGTCCTCATACCACTTCAAACTTACACATGATCTTTGACTGCCTGAATCCAATAAAGCCTGATACTGCGCCCTCCATACAACGATCGTAACAACGGGGTTCTCTCTTTTACTACCAACTTCAACTTGATTCACTTCAACCTCCCGTAATAACTCATCTCTAACATCGAGATCATAATCCATGTGCGTCATTACACAATTTCTCGCAACATGTTCTGAAGACTGATAATCTGATCTCTCATTACCGTCTACTATCAGTTTAAATTACTTTGTCTCCTTGTATCCTGATTTCGGCTTGTACCTTCCTCTACATTGCGTTCCCTCTGAACATTCCTATTTTGCTGCTGTGACTGATTACCTACAGGTTGTTGTCTCGGTTGAAACTGAAAACGGTGATTGTGTTCTTGTCTTCTGGGTGGTGTCTGATAGTTTGTGTGTTCTCGTGTACTACTACTACTTCCTAACGCATCGAAACTTGCTAGCAATCTTTCCATTCCCTGAATAGACTCTATCTGTTGCATACAGCTAGCTTCGCGGATTTTGTTGGGAAAATGTCTGAGTAATAACTTAACAATATCTCTCTCCGCTGACATCCCATCTACGTTTTTACAAATCATAACGTGGGCTAAAAAATATTCGGTCATAGAAACTCCTTCGTGTGGCCTAAATTTCAGAAAGACAATGTGTTCTCTTTCCCTGCTTTGTATAGCTTCACTCCAAACAATTTCCGTGAAATATTTCTGGAATTCCACCATACTGGTCATGCTGCTCTTATACACCGCAAACCATGATTTCGTTTCCCCAATAAAAGCTTTACTAATTATTTCTAACGCTTCTTACCATTCAATGATTCCTTCTTCGATTCGCTTTTCAAACCGTTTCTTAACAGTGTTTAAAAAATCTAAAGGGTTAGTCTGCCTCCCATTGAATTTAGGTAGTTCAGTTTCATATATGAAATTTGTACCATGGCACTGACTTCCTATATTACCTTGCTTTTCTCTGATTTCTTTACGTATTTGTGCCTGCGACCTATCAATATGTTCATTAATACTTTTCACGTCATTCGCAATGTGTTCCTGTCTTTCCTTGGTGGCTTCAATTTCAACAGCATATTCCTCTGCTTTCTTAAACTTTTCATTACAGATTTTGGCATTAATCTCTACCTTACCACACAGATCATTGTATTGTTGTTGTACTTCTTCTCTAACTTTAGTAACTTCTCCTACTTGTTCCTGAATTTTACAATTAATTGCTGTGATCTGCTGGTCTACTTCGCTCCTATGTTCAGTTAACTTACTTTCTACCACTTTCTCATGTTGGCTACGTCTCATCTCCTGTTCCGCTAACTGATTCTCAAAAAGTTTCTGCTGCACTAGTGCTTCATCTAATCTATGATCTAAAGCATCCATCCTAACATTCATTTCTCTGCTAATTTCGGTTTTCGTCTGTTGTATCTCCTTTCTATTTTCTTTAATCTCTGTCTGAGTTCTCTCTACTTCCTTCCTGATTTCATCTATCCCTTTCGTTTCCTTCCTAATTTCATCTATCCCTTTCGTTTGCTCTAATATCCCTTGCATCATTAAAAACAGTTGTCGAATATTCATTTCACTATTCGTATTACTTTCTTTCTCGCCCTCCATCCTAGCTACATCAGATTCTGTGCTATTTTCCATGCTCCCACCACTCTCTACCGTTTTATCTACTTCAATACTTTCATCTACAACATTCCTAGAATTCAGTAACTCGCCTCCCTTTACTAAGTTTCCGCTACGTAATTTCATGTCCTTTTCACCTTGTGCAGCCATGATTCCCCCAAAATCACACATACAAATTATATGGACACTCACTTAACCCCCACAAACACAGATTCTATTTTACTGCTTTCTTTCCAGGAATACTTAATGGTTTTTGAGCTCCACGTTGGTGCGACAAACGTAACTGTTCCCTCTCGTCAAAACACTTGGGGAGATGAAAGTTATTATCTTGGGACACATGAATATTAAATAAACTATTTGTGGCTTGCCCGCAAATTGCCACGCAAATAGAAACAATTAACATTCTATGGTTCCCCATTTCTCTATGTAATGTTTGGGCGCCATGGTTACAGTTTTAAATAAAACTGTAAACCATAATTTATATTTACTAGCATAGAGACTTATACTTAAATCACAGGGGTAGGATTTTAAATAATTAACCATTAAGTATCGCTTGAGAAAGAAAATTAACGCAATATAAAATACAAATGAATTTATTATACAAAAAAAATGAGATGAATCGGAAAAGTTTCCTTAAAGCGTGGAGGAATTTAGAATTTACTGAATTTACTATTGCTTGCTTTATCTAATTAAAGCTCACCAATTGCAGCTTCTGTTGACGTCATCTGGTTTCCGTGGTTACTCGTTCTCTCCTTCTCGATGTAGAATTTGCTCCATGGACATCCTTCCTTCTCTGATATGGTACGGGCTATCTGGACTAACACTCCCTACATGCCTAGTCTTTAAATTAGACATTGGCCCTATACTTGTAAAAACTGATCAGCGTTGATCGTATGAGGAGAAAATTCAGAGATATGAATTTTTCCATAATACTAGATATCTCAATCCAACTTAGCTATACTATTTATACGGTACAGACTTGTACCAAAATTCCGTAGACTTGAACTAAACATAGTTCTTCGTCCACAATATTTACTGAATATCACACAAGCCATAAGCTTGTTTTGTTTCTCGTAGATCCGATAACATAACCGAACCGACAACACATTGTACAAAAGTAACTCTGTCGCGGAGCGACCACACACTGTTTCAAAATCAAATCACGTCGTTCAAAGTAGATGTTCACAGAAGAAGTACTAGTGATGGAGTTCACGTAGTTAGGTTGTAAGGTTGTCAGGTTGTTAGGTCCCGTTCTCGTGTTGAGAATCAGTATACATCCGGGCTCACCCCCACTCTTGGTAACAGTTCAACCTCAAAACTCATATACACCGAAGTATCTGATTCGATAGATCGAAGCATCAACTCCCCTTCCCTTCTTCCTCGACAAGTCCAGAAGGCGTGGCGATGATATAGCTGACCAGCTTGCAAGCCTCGCGCACGGGTCGCTGTTTACTAGCCTTGGTCATAAAATAAACGCATGACTCACGCAAAATCCCAAGCTTCGAGAATAACCCTCCGTATACACAAATATAAGATGAAATGAAAACAACTATGTCTCAACATATTGACCGTATTTACAACATAATGAATTCTTATCCTACATAATATAATAATTTAAATAATAAAACGATGTTATCATATATACAATATGATTCCAAAAAGCCTTGATTACAAATGATTGACGTTGAATAAATATATTATTACAAATAATTGCCGATGGCGGATAACCTTGATATCAAATGATATCGCGTAAAATGATATTATATTAAATTAGTAGGGCTGGAGAAGCCTGGACGGTTACAACTTTCCTTGCCAACAGCCATATACGAACTGATAGTTACTTGTTGTTACGTCATTCGTTACATATTCTTACGATGAGCCACTAATTTATTCAGTCAGCATGAAGATTATAAAGCAGCAAGGAACAATACCTGTCAGTGACCTAGTGTCACATCTCCTACCGAGTTCTGCTACAACAACACAAAGTCGTCATGGAGAATTTTTTCCCCTCAACAATTCTGTGTATCATAATTTAGGCCATCAAGAGGCGGAAAGATAAACATTTTTCTTTACACTTATTATCACTTTAAATGGTATACGCTTCCAAAGAATTTACATTTTCGCAAAGTCAATCTATCAACCGCTGTATACTATTCTACTGTACAAAAGCTAGCTTGAGATATTTTCAATTTCGTGCCCGTGAGCAACTATTGCCACCAGGTGATGTGCTACCCATTTCTCTTATGATTTTTGTCGATGTCGCTACAGAACAACAAGATGTTATTCGTGCCTACTTTATTATGGGACGTCGTAAATAAGTATATAATTTTTATTTATGTCAAACCTATTCTCATGTGACTAGGCAGTTGATACGTGACAACGCTAACAATATTGTGTTTTTTTGACAAGATGAACTCAACACGCGACATGTGTATGACGTTCATGTTAACACTGATATGACATTCAGTGACCTTAAACAACTGTGCGCTACGTGTTGGTCAACACAACGTTACGGCTTATTAGTTATTGATAAAGAGAGTAATGTTCATCCCGGACGGTATCGCATGGGTTTTGATCATTTTATAAGCAGACTGCACTTGATCTAAAACCGACATCATGTTCACATCAGGTAAAGAGATTACACAACGTATTATCCGGGCGCGAAACAATATTTGACGTAAATTTAAAAAGCTTAAACTTATACATGCTGTTACTGATTTCATATTGATAACCCAACTCGGTGCATCACTGAAAGAGATTTTTATTTACGTCATCGTCTGAGTCTACTAGAAGTTCTGGTACTATGCAAACATCTGAAAACAATGGGAAGTAAGAGGAGAAGCCTGAAGAAGAAGACATGCATGATGAGGAAGAGGAGAAGCAGGGTAAGGATAAGGAAGAAGAGGACGAGGAAGAAAATATTAACTTCTCTTTACCATCCAAGCGAGTCAAGTTTTTAACTACAGACGTATTTGCTGAAATACCTACTACAACAAAATGCGATTTACCTTCCTTGTCTGAGGTTCTAATCACACCGTAGTATCGTAATCAGTTAAAGACTTCTATTCAAAACACCTACGATATTCGCTATGAAGACGACTGTTTTCAGAAAGGTAATGAAAATGTAAAGATTAATGCTAACAGTCTCATTGTAGAAGGTGTAACTTATAAACCTACTAAAGGTCTTTTAGAACTACTTTTTCTCAGATACCCGAGAAAGATATAATTTCGCAAGATGATCTTACAAAATATAGAGCGGTACCTTTTTCTACTGACGCTACTCGACTTTATTACAAAAGGACAGAAGCTGTAAAAATGCAAATAAGAGTCGCAAGCACCGCAATTTTATTTCTAAGGTTTTCCTTTCGGATAACTATCTGCACGTGGTCTTCAAGCTTCTGTTACCCTATGTAGACGTAAGATACTGGAACGACCCTAACTTACTCGTATAACGTTTGCAACTTCTAAGAGCGTCTCAAGATGCCGGTCACACAGGTTATGAATCAGAGATTCTAGAAATAGAATGGGAATTAAGTCATGCTGGTATTATTGAGTAATGGCTCCTCAGAGCAAGACCTCGCCTGTAAAGCTAAGCATCGCTCACGAGTTACATATACCAGCTCGTCCCACCTGCCGTCACAGGCGTGTCTTTACATAGTGGATAGGATGAACTATGGCAAGCCTCTAGCAATAAATAGTATAAGTATCTACTTAATGCCATCGATGTTTACTCTAAGTTCGCTTTTGCACAACCAGTGCGTTGTAAGACAGCAGCTCATTTCAAAGACGTTTTCTAACGTATTCTTCAACAATCAAAACCCTGCCCTGGGTTTCTTCAAACTGATCAAGGTAAGGAGTTTTACAACAATGCTTCTTCTACTTTCCTCAAGTCAATCGGTATTTATCACTATTCTACCTACGGTAATCTCAAAGCTAGCGTTGTTGAACGCTTTAACCGTACGCTCAAAACTAAGACGTGGCGAGAATTTTACAATTCAACGCTCTTATCGCTGGATTGATCTCCTACCTAGACTTGTGTCTATCTACAACGATATGCCTCATAGCACTATTGGCACAAACCACGCCTTGTTACCAAGAATACACCACGCTTAGACACTATTCATCACATCAAAAACAGTTGATCCACGTTGCTATCGCTTTCAAAAATGTGATTTTGTTCGCGTCAGCGAACATAAATCTGTCTTCGCAAAAGGATACACCACTAACTGGAGCACGGAATTTTTTCAAATCAGAAGAGTTAAGCTTACTAATCCAGTACCTATGTACTTCACGACAGTCTATCGAAGAAGGATTCTACATCGAAGAGCTGCAGAAAACAAAACATCCTAATCACTATATAATAGAACGTGTTGTTCGTTGTCATGGTAGTAAACTGTACGTCAAATGGCTTGGATTAATAACACCTTCAGTTCATGGATTAATAAAAAGGATCTACTTTAGAACGTTTCTTGAATTTTCTTTTTTGTTCTAAAACCTCTATCACTCCTGCCTACTATTCCATAAACTTGTTAGTTAACATTATTCCTACTAGTTGAGATTGCATAAACTCGTTAGCCAACATGACTAATACTACTTAACTTAGGACTAGGAATAGTGTTGGACAAGAGACAAGTTAAAAAAGTGATCAAGCAACAACTGCACTATGTTTTACAAATCTTATTTATTTCAGCGTATGTGTTCAATTAATTTTTTCACCAACGTAATTGTGTTTAGTCCTTGGATACTTCTCTCTCGTGTCTTGTCTTTTAAGACCTCCACCCAGCAACAGTTTCCCTTTAATTGCACCGGCAACGTCAAGTTCTCAACAACTGTAGCATTAGGCGACGTCACACGCTGCACAGATTTACGAAGCAGATTTTCAACAGCTACACGTCTTAGTTCAGGTTTGTTCTGACGATAAACAATGTCATGCTCTTTGCAGCCAGCATCTAACATATTAATACCAGGATCACCACCTGCCACGCGGACGTCAAGTCGATTTCCAGAGCCACAGTACTGGTAACTAGGAAAACGAAGCTCAAAAGAAAGAAGATTAATCACCTTATTGCCCGGCTCCATGGCTAAATGGTTAGCGTGCTGGCCTTTGATCACAGGGGTCCCAGGTTCGATTCTTGGCAGGGTCGGAAATTTTAACCATCATTGGTTCATTTTGCTGGCACAGGGGCTGGGTGTATGTGTCGTCTTCATCATCATTTCATCCTCATCACGACGCGCAGGTCGCTTACGGGAGTCAAATTGAAAGACCTGCACCTCTCGAGTCGAACATGTCCTCGAACACTCCAAGCACTAAAAGCCATACGCCATTTCATTTTATTTCAATCACCGCATTGATGAGTCCATGCCCAGCATGCTTCCTCACATTTCTCCCAGCACGTCTCTTCATTTTTTCTTTGACAGCTTGCTTACTATCTTCGCAGCCATGGTATGAGTGTTTACAATCGAAGTCAACTCGTTACTTTCAGGTCCGTGATACACTTTAGTGAATTGACATATACAGCACTGTCTTACTGAAGGTCTCTTAGCTAAACTAACTTGTTCATGAATTAAACTACACATTTGAAGCTCTGACAAAACAGGATGTTGAGTCCACTCACGAGGCACTTCATGCCATATATTCTTTAAAGCATTCGCAGCTACATTGACTAAAATGCCTTTTGTTATGCATTCAACTCTTCTTCAGTAAAAGTGTTTTCTTTGCAAGTATAAAACTTTACGATTGCCTTTTCAACTGCGTTATACTTAGTTTCAGATAGATATGGCATGATGTCTTTGCTCTACAAATGTTCCCATCTCACTGTCGACACTCGAACACTGCACATTACATATTGCACCCATAAGGCGAATATCCTAATGGATAATTAATTGATGATGGTGATGTTTGTTGTTTAAAGGGGCCTAACATCTAAGGACATCGACCCGCATAATTAATTAATTTATCGGTTTTAATATATAAAACTACGGACAGTAAATTCACTGAAGATACTTCCCAGTTTTTGCAACAAAGGGACATTCTACAGACCAGAGCAAATTCCCAGTACTTGCTTAAAATCACGCACCGAAAGATCCGAAAATCATAAAGGCCTCAAATGAAACTTAATGGGCCGCATTGCAACATTTCTGTTTGGACTTTCTCACGAGAAAGTGGATACTGGGAACGATAGAGGCCGCACCCCGAAGTAAGACGGAGAAAATATATGAGAGTAGGGGATGGAACGATACCTTGCTCCCTTTCAGAGAAATGGTTCAGTACTTGTTTTAAGACGTCATTAGAGCCTTAGGCAGAATGCAACCAATCAAAAAATTGAAAAATATAACCGCCCTCCCGAACTAAAAATGTTAGTTATTTTCAAGATTGTGAAGTGAGTTAAAGTGAGAATACTCTGCTCTCATCTTTCGTAACTTCTTCGTAACATAATTCCTCTCGTTCCCACTGGAACATACGGCATCCGCGAACCGTCTCCATTGTGGTCGTCGACTTGCCAATGCTCTAACTTCCTTCCAAGTCTTCCCTGCTTCAAGAGCCCCCTCATCTACAGTCTTCTTCCAAGTCTTCCTAGGACGACCTCTCCTCCGTGCCCCTTCCATTCCAATGCTGTGCCTTGTGTAGATACCGCTGGCCTTCTCAAAGTCTGACCTATCCATTTCCATTTCCTCCTCTTGAATTCCACTGCGACTGGAACTTGGTTTATTGTTCTCCATAGCTCGTCATTGGATATACTTTCAGGCCATCTGATATTTATGATGCGCCGTAAGCAGCGGATTATAAATGTCTACAAGAGATTAGTGATAGTTCGTGTAACCTTCCAAGTTTCATAAGCATATAGGAAGACTGATTTAACATTTGGTTTGAAAACTTTTATTTTAGTTTTCCTTGAAATATTGTTATTCTTCCATACTGTATACAGCTGCACGAAGGCTCCATTTGCTTTCCTTATTTTGGCACTCACATCCTCTTCCGCCCCTCCTCCTCTTGTCACTACACTTCCCAAGTAGGTAGATGTTTTAACCTCTTCAATCTCTCCTCCTCCCACAAACAATATTTCACCAATTTTAGCATTTACTCACATTTCCTTGGTCTTAGCAACATTTGAGTCCTGCAGCCTCAGCTTCCTTCCGTAATCCTTCTAACTTGTGTTTCATATCGCTAATTCTTGAAGACAAAAGACAAATTTCATCTGCAAATTCTACATCTTCCAGCCTTTTTCCCATTCCCCCTCGTCTTCCTCTTTTTCTTTCACCCAACATATTTCTCGTAACATTATCGAGCACCACTAAAAAGATTGTTGGTGGAAAAACGCATCCCTGGTGAACTCCACATGTGACATTCGCATAATCTGAGAGTTTTACCTCATGAACTATTTTACATCTATACCCTTCATACATTGCCTTCATGGGATTCAAAATTTTATCAATTACTCCATATTTCACCAAGGTCTTCCACATTACGGTCCTATTTACTGAATCAAACGGTCTCAAAGTCTATGAATGTCAAGTATAATGTGGCCTGCCATTCATTACTTGCTCTAGAATTATTCTTAGCGTATTTATTAGATCAACGTAGCTGCGTTGTCTATGGAAACCAGCTTGTCCTTTTTGAAGACGCTGCTCAGTTGAGTCCTTTACTCCGTTTAGAATTATTCTATAGAGAATTGTACTTGGTATACTCAGTAGTGTTATTCCTCTCCAACTCTTACACACTGTGGCGTCACATTTCTTGGGGAGTTTCATGATCAAATCCTCTTTCCAATTAGCTGGAATTTTCTCTTCTTTCCCTGTTTTCCCCAGTAATGGTAGCAGCAAATTAATGGTGGCCTCTTCATCCACATTTAGTATTTCTGGATCTATATTATCTACACCTGCTGCTTTACCATTATTTAATTGCTTCAATGCTAACCTAACTTCATGCCTTGTTGGGGAATCTAGCTTTATTCCCGAGTCTTCACTATCTAAGCCTTCATTTACTTCTTGAATTTCCTGCTCATTTCCATCATCTTTGTTTCAAATTTCTGAAAAATACTCTTGCCATCTTCTCAATTGTTCTTCTTGTGATAACAGCATATTTCCTTCCTTGTCCCTCACTGGTTTACTCTTCCTATAACCTCTTCTTGACAACTTCCTTGTAATAGTATAGAGTATTTCATATCACCCTTCTTTTCAGCTTCCTCTGCAATTTATTCCTGCTGGTCAGTCCATCTTCTTTTATCGCTTCTCAAATTCCTTTAAACCATTTTGTCAATTTCTGAATACTTCCCTTGGGCTTTTGACTTCTGCTGTCTTGGTCTGCTTTAGTTTACTCTAGCTTTTTGCCTCTTTTCGTTCTTCAATTAAGTTCTATGTTTCTTCAGACATCCAGTCTTTCTGTTGATAGCTCCTATAGCCAATTACTTTTTCACACGTTTGTGTATAAGTGTTCTTAACATTTTCCCAAGTTCTTTCCATACTCATCTCTTCTTCCTTTTCGAGATTTGAAAGGACTTCAAGCCGATTTTTCAAATCCAGACTAAATTCTTTCCTCTTCTTTTCACTGTTTAACCTTTGTACGTTGAACCTCCTTTTTCTTGTTGCAAACTTCTTCGATGCAGCCTTTATTTTCAATTTAAATTCAGATACTAGTAGATGATGATCACTACCAACATCAGCTCCTCTTCTATTCCTCACATCTGTCAATGATCTTCTAAATTTCTTGCTAATAGCTACATGGTCGATCTGATTTTCTATTTTGTGATCTGGCGATACCCGTGTAATCTTATGACACCTTTTGTGAGGAATGATTGTCCCTCCATTACCATTTCCTGTCTGACACAAAAATTTACAAACCTCTCTCCGTTATCATTCATTTCATATAATCCATGTTTCCCTATCACATGCTCTAGTCCCTCATTATTTGGTCCATTCTTCGCATTCATACCACCCATAATAATAGCAATATCTCTTTTATTTATATTATTCATAGTTTCATTCACCTGATGATAAAACTGATCCTTCATGTCGGCATCACAACTTCTGTTGGTGCATAACAAACTACTATTGTTATATTTCGAATTTTACCTTGAAATCTAGCTGTCATCATTCTGTCTGAGATGGGACTCCTTTCAATTAAATTGTTCTTGGATATCCTATTTAGCAACACACCCACTCCATTTCTCCGTTCAGCATCTTCCACAGACTGCCCAGAATAAATAAATGTATTCCCGTTTTGCGTCATGATCTCTCCAAAATCGCACCACCTCACTTCACTTAAACCAAGAATTTCCAAGCCATAATTTTGCATCTCTTTCTCAACCTGCTTCAGTTTACCTTCTTCTGTCAAAGTTCTAACATTCCAACAACCAATTCTCATTTTCCGTTTTGGGCCAAAGTTCGTCATCGAGGTATCCATCCGGTTTCGTTTCACTTCAGTTTCTTTAATAAGTGGATTTAAGATGTACGAGTTATTAGCCCACAGCACCCGAGCTTGGTGGTGGGACTGCCACCCGATCCTCCAAGCCTGCCTTTTTCTGTAGGGTTTGTTTCCCTTAGCCTTTGAAGATCCCTCTTCACCACAAGGCAGTGGTATCCCCCATTTCTTCAACCCCGAGGGAAAAGGGTTGTCTCGTCTGCCAGATTTGCCGTTCCAAAGATCTCCTTCTCCGCCGCATCTGTTATTGAGGACTTCACCAGAACCCCGTTAGCCGTCACTTTTCAGGGTTCCTGAAGGGCCTCCACAGCTACCGTAGCGGTCCTGGGGCACACACAGTCCCCGCTGTACATCACCCCTACAGGCAATCCCCTACTACATGCCGTTGCCCACCTCCCAAAACGTGGACGAGGGGTTGGACTTATGGGAGGCGCTCTCATCTTTAACTAAGGAGAAATTTTGTGATGATGTTAGTGATAAATTTTTTCATAATTAATAAATAATCGAAAACTATGTCGTACGTGTAATTGGAATGGACTTGACCGAAGTCAACACCCGCATGACGGAAAATCATAGAAGATCCACCGAGCTAAATAACACCTGTGCATTTATGTCGTATACTATCGGATAACAACTTGGAGGAAATGTGACGCAAAATATTCCTTTTTCTTTTTGCTATTCATATTAATTCGCTCGGATACAGATAGTCTCACGATGACAATGGGATGGTAAAGAGCTAGGATGTGAATGGAAGTAACTGTGGCCTTAATTAGGGTACAACCCCAGCAAGTGCCTGGTGTGAAAATGGGAAAACACAGAAAACAATCTTCAGGCTGCCGACCGTGTGGTTCGAACCCACCATCTCTCTTATGCAAGCTCACAGCTACGTGACCCAAACCACACTTGCTAGGTAAGAATTTTAATATGGATCACAATTTGCTTAGAAGACCACCAGCAAAATGGCCATATTCCTAATCATATATTGTCTTTCCTATTCTGATAGCTTCAGGCTCGTGAAGCCTGTTAACTTCAAACTTCGTTTAGTCACAAAATATTTCGAAATAAATTAAATCCATAACATCCAAACAAAAACAAAATCACTTGTCATTATTGGCACAAAACATGTGATGTAGAACTGCTGTATAGAAGTGCTGGAACTATTATAGTAACACTAAAACCTTGACTCTATACCAGGGATTTCCAATTTGTAAGGGCTCGAGGGCCACACTGGCAGCCTTAGGCAGGATCGCGGCCTGCACTTCAATAATAGTCCAATTTTTGTAGAATTCCGCGAACAGAACAAAGTTACCAGTATGAAATAATATGCACAGTCCAAATGAAACAAAGGTTTAATGATTTCATTTGCTTACAACACTATTTTACAATTGCATGAATGAGTGAAATTAAAAATAAACACTACTGTACGCAGAACAATTGAATTCTGAAGAGCAACCATCAATGTCAGTTCATTTTAAGTAATATTTTACAAATGACAAGAAAGAAAAATATAGCTAAAGACAAACTGAAATTAATAATGCAGTCAAAACAAAACTACAAGAAGAATAATTTAGTCGGATTAGTGTGAATGGAGTGTACTCGCAGGAGTACTTCCTTGAAAATTTCTTCGAGTGTGCAGCACTGTGTACTAACCAGCACTACCAATGAGAGAAGAACCAAGAATTGAAACCGCTTCTTACACCCGTGGCAATTAAAGTATTTCTTGGTATTTTCACGCCCACAGTGAGGTTGGCATGGATTCCATAGCCATTTTAATATGGATTAATATCTAACACTGGCATTAGTGAGAGCTCATTTTCCGTCGACGTTTAATAAAAAATAATCTATTCAAATCAAGTGAATACTTAAAAACAAGAAATAATATTATAGAATTAAGTAGTTTTGACTTGGTTCTATAAAGGGTATAAAAATTAATACATTTTTGAACGAGCTATGAAATATATTTTGAAAATTCTTTTCACATTTCTTAAAATAACTTTAAAAGCCCTTGGGGTCGCAGAATATGCCTTCCCGGGCCACGTGCAGCCTGCGGGCCACCATTTGGAAACTCCTGCTCTATACCAATGTATTTTGGTAAAATACCCTTTCTTTACTTTGGTGATTTAAAGTCAAGCTAACATCGAATGTTTTCGGCAACGCAAGGATGAGAATGGGTTAGAATTGGGAATGCAGAGTCCGTGGCCTTAATTAAGGTAACGCCCCAGCATTTGCCTCTTGTGAAAATGAGAAACCATGGAAAATATTCTTTAGAGCCGCCGACGGTGAGATTTGAACCTATCATCTTCCGTATGCAAGTTCACTGCTGTGTGACACTAACCACACAGCCAACACGCCCGGTTTGTTAAAATCTGATTCAATATTAAATTATAGCAAATATGCACTTTTACAGTACAACCAACGAAAACCGTGGAATCGTATTCACAAAGGAAAGGAATGTATTAAGATTAGCGTACGTTTTTAAAAGAAGACGAGGATAAAAATATAACATTTCACATAAATCAGAGCTCTATTTATTAGTGTACAGTGGCGTAGCAATATTAAGGGGGACAGAAAGAGGATGTGTAAAATTTCCCCTTTAACATTAACATTAAATGGATCAAAAAATGTTCATGTCATAAGTTGTAACAAATACAATTTAAGATCTGTTGTTTTTCATGTGTTTTTTATTATCGGCTTTACGCATCACTGACACAGACAAGTCCTATGGCGACGATGGGCTATGAAAGGCATAGAATTGGAAAGAAAGTGATCGTGACTTTAATTGCTGTACAGTTCACCTAGTGTGAAATGGGGGAAACACGGAATAACTTCCTCATGGCTACCAACAGTAGGGTTTGAAACCACCATCTCTCCAAGGCAAGCACAGAGCTACGTGACTAAAACCACCTGGCCAACTTGCTCGGTAAATGTGATTTTCACCGTGAGAGTAATAATAATGGAGTTTTTAACGATTACTGATATTTTCTCAAAATAGTATCTGCGGAAATGTTAGTCCTATCTAAATAACGTACATAATCAAAATTACATACAATTTATGAACATTTTATCTGATATATTTTCACCAAAAAAGCTAAAATAACGGATATATTCATAAATTATTTTTTTTATTGATGAGTCCATCAACATCAGTCGCATGGCGAAGGCGGATGCTTATAACTTGATTGTTTTCATGACTTGCAAAACAGAGGGTTATTGGCCAGGGAGATAATGAACATGTTTAGCTATCCAAAAGTGAGTAAAACGCGAAGGAACGATCACCCGAAGAATGAAGATCATAAAATGGAGGATGGAAATACTTGACACTGACCGACTCTTGTTTAAGTGTGCTCCGTCCTCTCTGCATTCCCAAATCTCTGTTGTACAATATATAGCCTATACATAATTGGATGAAATATGCCATACTGTGTTCATTCGCATTTATTAACGCTTTTATGCCTTACGTTACATTTGATGATATGAACTGTTTTCGTCCGAATGAATATTATTTTGATCTCTTCTCTATTAACAAGTCGATACAGAAAAATATGGCTTCAAATCAGTCAAATGAAGAAAATGGTATTCTGAGATTGATGGGATCAAATTCCACCATCAGTTATCCGTGATTAGAATTCCATGCGTTTCTGTTATTCAATTCCAGACAAATACTGGAATGATCTCTCTCTGAAATTCACAGTGGATTTCTTCCTTCATTTAAATAATTCAGTCATTAGATGACACACAAGTGACAGCAACAACACAGACATGATTAAAGTTGCAATAAATATGTATGTTAGTTTGCTGACCGTGGTGTACTGCATGGTAAAATTAAGGTCACTCTAAGTCGAAACATCCCTGATTATGACGTCATTTCAAAATCATTTATCCAATATTGCTGGGGGTCAGAAATATTCTCAGAAGAAGAATATGGACCATACTGTACGTCTATCCTCAGATCTGCGTTGACCTCAATTCTGAAGTCGAAAATAATGCACCACATAGAAGAAAGGATGTGACGTTCTTATTTTTAAGTAGGGACGATCTCTCTACAATTGACAGCATTCACAGCGATAACTTGAGACTACCATGCATGAGTAATGTGTTAATTCTGGCGTGCACAAGGAATGTAGTTGTCAATTGACGTTGAACTAGTTAATCATGATGATAATCGGTGTGACGATGTTCATAGTAGAATATGTGAAAACCATACAGTTACAGATAATCAGAACTAAAGTCCGACTCGTTGGCTGAACAGTCAGCGTACTGGCCTTCGGTTCAGAGGGTCCCGGGTTCGATTCCCGGCCAAGTCGGGGATTTTAACCTTAATTGGTTAATTCCAATGGCACGGGGGCTGGGTGTATGTGTTGTCTTCATCATCATTTCATCTTCATCACGACGCCAAGGTCACCTACGGGTGTCAAATAGAAAGACCTGCACCTGGCGAGCCGAACCCGTCCTGGGATATCCCGGCACAAAAAGCCATACGACATTTCATTTCATCAGAACTAAATATCTAGAACAACAGAGTTTAAGTTATGAGAAGAGACGAGGGAGTAAAGTGGATACTTAAAAATACAAGGCTATTGCGACCTTATTAAATACAGGGTATCGAACCAAGGTGAAACCAGCTCGGAATTGTCACCATCTTACTTCACTAGCGATGTTGGTGTGGTCATCACTACATTCATAAGATGAGGGGAACCCGTGTATCTGTGTACTTACGATCAATGTGTTTTTCTTCTTCTGCCTTTCCTTTACCCAATTAATTGAGGTCGGCACTTCTTATGGTCGTAGTCCAGTTTTACGATCGGATGGCCTTCCTGATGCAAACCATATGGGCGTTTCTGTGGGGTGCCCATCAATCCCCACAAATATCACAACGTTCTTATTCCGCCTTGAGACGATTTAAAACTTACCTCCATGGTAGCATTACGCAAGGAAAATTGAACGATAATGCAATCATACATGTCCATAATGAAGAAACAAAAAATAACTTGAACCATAAAACTGTGGCGAACATTTTTACCAAACAATCGACTGTTCGTAGGAACACTCCGCATGAGTGTGAATTAGAACGATTTTAAATTTTGTACTAAATACAGTTTCTCTTTTATTACTATACACTAATAATAAACGCCAAATTTTAGGCAATTTGCTTTTCTTAAAACTCCAGTTAAGTACCATTCTACGAGAAGTCTAGACTGTTATGTTTTTTACCCTAAGATTTTAGAGACACAATTTGTATTTCTTTAGCTTCCATCCTTTTTCATTGACATATATTTAAAATGTAAAATCTCTTACTTTTTCATGATTAAAACACACCGTTACCTTTTATGTGGATTTAATGTCAATTGTATGTTGACTTATGTGGACTTTTGTTTCTTCTCATCCATTATTTTTGTAAAAGCGCATACTTTATGTTTTTCAACTATTATTCATTCAAAAACTGCATTTTCATGGGGGTTATATTTCGATATCTTCC
Organism: Anabrus simplex; assembly: GCF_040414725.1. Taxonomy (NCBI): domain Eukaryota; kingdom Metazoa; phylum Arthropoda; class Insecta; order Orthoptera; family Tettigoniidae; genus Anabrus; species Anabrus simplex. The sequence continues at coordinate 517,959,250 of NC_090266.1, read as the reverse complement.
GGGGCCTTCCCGTCTTTTAGACTGTGAGTTCTTATAACAAGTTGCTATACGTCGCACCGTCACAGATAGGTCTTATGGTGAAGATGGGATAGAAAAGGGCTAGAAGTGGGAAGGAAGCAGCCGTGGCCTTACTTGGGTTACTCCATGGTGGCATTACGCAAGGAAAATTGAACGATAATGCAATCATACATGTCCATAATGAAGAAACAGAAAATAACTTGAAACACAAAACTGTGGCGAACATTTTTACCAAACGATCGACTGTTCGTAGGAATACTCCGCATGAGTGTGAATTAGAAAGATTTGCCTCGTGTGAGAATGGGTGGAAAACCATATTCAGAGCAATTTACAGTGGGATTCGAACCCACCATATACCGAATGCAAGCTGATAGTTACGTGATCCAAAACGTGCAGCCACATGCTCGGTTGAACTGTGAGTTAGAGCAGAACCACTAATTTTCAAAACGCGGCACCCGTAATGTTCCATGTAGATGAAGATACGAACGCAGAAATCCTTTCCTTGAGCCAGTGGAATTAACCAAACACCCTGCCGGAAATCAACCGAACACCAGTTAAAATTTGTACAAGTTTTATAAGTAAGTATAACAAAAAAGATTTTGTTACGAGCAACCAACGGTATACGTCACCTCGCCTTCCCTCTCCGCGTGCGCCGTTCTTCATTATCTCCCACAACACACTGCGGCCTATAGTTGTGTATTATCTGCGCACTTTTTAGCGATAGATTTACACCTTAGTGCTGAATCGGTCCACTTCGGTTATCTTCGATATGCGTACTGGCAACCTTTGAAACACAAACTAAGAATCGCTTACTATCGCTGTGCGACATCTGGCGTACACTTTAAGTACTCGTACTGTTGTTGTTTACACAGCAAAGCCAAACTATAGAATTCATGCTAGGAACACGTTTCGCATCGGGAAATGTTATATAGTATTATATATATTGTGTGTGACACAGTTGTTGGCGTAAGATAATAAAGGTTTAGAAAATTCATATCGATCGTTCATATTATCGATTCAATTCAGATTTCATTTTCATTCAGTTGGCAGTACTAACGGAACCGACAGTGCTCCCTTCTTACTCCGCAACCAAGTACAAAAATCAATCACTAAAATGTGCGCGTACCATACACAGGATGGCGAGTTACGGATATCAGAGGTAATTTGAATATTTTATTTACAAATATTGTTTTATTATGGAAAATGTAAGGAATGAATACTGGTTTTAACGAAACACAACTTAAGCCACAAACAACACAGAATCAAATCGTCGCTGTTCGGGCAAGAGGTCATACTCTTCGTATCCGTTATATTTCTTGAGACTTGTCACGCCTCGTAGCCACATATGGATATGCACTCCATCAGATTAATTTTTGTTGTGTTCATTTTCGTATTCTGACGTTAAAGGAAAATGAACCTTAAGTATATCATACTGTAGGAGTGCGTAAATAAGTCATGCAAACATACATTCCTAGAGTGCAGTACGGTAAAGTTCATTTTCCTTTACACGTAAACATAGGAAAATGAACACAACGAATATTGTTCTTATAGACTAAATATCCATGTGTGGCTGGGAGGCGCAACTAGTCATAAGGAAAGTAATGGATAGGAAGAGCAATGTGAGATATGACCTTTTGCCCGAACAGCGACGAAATATCTTCTTCATCACCCATTACATTCAAAGTGTTGAAGAAATTATTCATACACAGTCTGGTATTAGTTTATTTTTCATGACATGATAGTGAAAATCTGAACGTGAATAATTGCCGGGCTGAGTGGCTCAAACGGCTGAGGTGCTGGCCTTCTGACCCCAACTAGGCAAGTTCGATCCTGGCTCAGTCCGTTGGTATTCGAATGTGCTCAAATACGCCAGACTCTTGTCTATAGATTTACTGGTACGTTAAAGAATGTCTTCGGGACTAAATTTCGGCACCTCGGCGTCTCCAAAAACCGTACAAATAGTTAGTGGGACGTAAAGCCAATAACAATATTATTTAACGTGAATAACAAACAAAAATGTGCGCACCTTATAAACGACAAATTGTTATAATCATTTCTGAAACACATTTTACCAGTCAAATCATGAAAATTAGTTAGCGAGTTAGCATCAAATGTTGGTATATTGTCAATAATCTAATAACCACCCACTTTCCAGGTCTATTTCAGCATTGGTACAAAACAATGCCCTGGCCACTGAATGATGCGAGAGAGGGAGGTTTTTTTCCTTCGTTATTTAAATGCGCATAGAAAACGTTTCGAAAACACCCTCGTGCGAGAGATTTCTTCCTTTTTATTTTCTTAGGGTGGTGATTTAATGTCTCACAAACATATCGAATGATTTCGGTGATGTAAGGATGGGAAAGGGCTAGGCTTAGGAAGACCTTGGCCTTAATAATGGTGCAGCCCCTGTATTAGGCTATTGTGAAAATGAGAATCCACAGAAAACCACCTTTAGGACTGCTGACGGTGGGATTCGAACCCACGATCACCCGGATGCAAGCACACAGCTACGTGGTCCTAACCTCACGGCAAACTTGCTCGGTCACGTGCGATATTCCCATCTTTGCGGAATATCAGCGGTCAGTGACGACACAACATTTGATATTTTCTTGTATCCTTGGTCCAAACTTCCAATTATCGGAAAACGATCAACAATAAATGTTCCATTTCTCCGGATATGAATTTTACGTTACAAGTGTGGAGTGAGTAAACCGGTATTGGCAAACAAGCGCAACAAGAACGACTTTCACACCACGAAATATACAACCTTTTCAAAATCAACTCGAGACTGGTCCGATTTCCAGATGTTGGTATTCGGGATCCCTTTTTCTTCTTGCAATTAATTAACGAATTTAACAAGATTTTTAGGCTCCTAATTGTCTACTTTTTCGTCTCTCTATAAAGTTTAACCAAGTAGTTTGTTTACTTTATGGAACCGAATTTTCAAATGCAGTTTAAATTTTGTCAAGTGAGAGTCACTCTAGAGAGAATGTTTGGGGTGAAACAACTTTCTACCCTTCCCATCCAATGCTCAATGTCCGATTTCTTGACATATAAATAACACATTCTTGCTTTGTGAACTGTTCTTCTTCATAAGCTCGAACCATTGCACATTTTCTAATTATTCCATTGCGTTCAGAGTGATTGACGAATTTGTCTCCGAGTCTTCTTAAACTTCCGTACAGCGTACGTAAAATAGGTCCTCGGTTCCTTTAACTTTTCATGCATGTCCAACAATAATCCGGAATCATTGTCGCCCTGTGCCATCTCAAGATATTTATCTTCCCTTAATTCATCAGCGGGTTTACTTTTCATGCGATTATTGTTTCCCCTCCCCAATATCATCTTTGTCTTCTGAATTAAAAGACAAGGGTTATTCCTTCTGAACAAGTTTGTACTTTCCCTCCAGAATTGTTTCAAACGTTTTCTTTAACTGTGTGTACTTGATTTGCACTTTATCAGAAAACTCTGTAGCTTCCTGAACATTAACGCCGTAAGCACTAATAAAAGTTGTAATAATGTTGCAAGTGGTCATAAAAAAGCAACGGATCAGTGCACTCACCAGCATGTGGGACAGCAATCCGCCGTGAAGAACTGGAACGTATAGAATAGGAATCGCCGTCCTGTATACACAACTGTAAGCAGCCGAATGTAGTGCGGGATAGTGGAGAACGGAACGTACTACTACTAACTTACTACTACTACTCAATGTTTTCATTCCTTCCCTGAAGGGGAAGGTGGACCACTTAGACGGTGACGCCGTCTCTCAGGCCAGGAGATGTATTACGGTGATGCAGATGTTCAGAGAAGGTGAGAGATTTAGGCCCGATTTCACAGTATACGCTTAAGCCTTGGATCGGGCTTAAGCGGGAGCTTAAACTCTGGACGTGTTTCACAGTGGGGAGTGCAAGTGGTAAGCCGAGCTTATCTGTGACTGGCTTAAGCTGTATGAAACTGAGGTTTAAGCTAAGGATTCAGATCGGATGGTAGAGCGCTGGCCCTCTTATAGCCCAACTTGGCAGGTTCGATCCTGTCTTAGTCCTGTGGTGAAGGTGCTCAAATTCATAGTTAGTGGGACGTAAAACCAATAACATTAATAAATAACTTATATTTTTGAATATATTTCGAGGCTCAAGAGACAAAAATGTCGGTCGGTCACTTGCTTTCTTGGCTTACGCTGCGTGAACCATCAACGATAGACCCCAAGTGTAAGTGTACGAATTGTAGAGCATAGAAACCTCTACAAAAAAGTCCGCGATGGTATATACCTATTTCCAACCGTTTGCCCTCTAGAAACGATGTATAACCTACAAGTCAATCAATCATAGGCTACGGATGTAAACAAAGATGAGAATTGAATCACTGCGCATGCGCAAGCATTACCAACTTCGGAGATGTTCAGCTTAGTAAAGCTGCACATGGTCCCCCTACTGTGAAACTCGAAGTGTTTAAGCCAAAGAGTAAGCCTTGCTTAAGCGGCGTGCGTGGCTTACTAAAGCTTCGGCTTAAACTCAAACTGTGAAACCGGGCCTTAGTGGCCGTGGCCTATACTAGGAACTGTCCCAACATTCTCCTTAGCGCAGGAGAATGGAAAACCACGGGAAACCATTCTTAGGACAGCCGACGATGGGGAGCATCCCCTCTCCGTCTCTCGAATACAGAGAAACAGAGCCACGGTAGAGACGTTCTGCTCGGTTGGTGGGTCGGAGTGCAGAGCTGTTGGACGCGGGAAAGCCTTGGCCACTTGTAGGCCGAACCGCCGACCACGGAGCTTGCACAGAGGGAAGGCTAGAAAGCAGCTGGCATGTACTGTACTACTAAAGGTGCGTACCGCTTACCTGCAACTCCCGAATTCCCCCTTAAAATGGCCTAGCAAACATTAGGCCCCAGTACTCTATTCGGTTTAAAAATACCTTCACCAGTTGTAAAAATAAAATTGAAATTCACCGTACGAATTTATACCGTACACTCGTAAGGCCAGTTTATTTAGGGCTTGTAGTATGTGGCGTTTATTCTCTGTCAACCATTTGCCACAGTTGGTCGTCCGTACGAGGCTGGGGCAGAGTTTGCAAACGGCGTCCAATGAGATCCCACACGTGTTCGATTGGTGAGAGATCCAGAGAGTACGCTGGCCACGGAAGCATCTGTACACCTCGTAGAGCCTGTTGGGAGATGCGAGCAGTGTGTAGGCGGGCATTATCCTGCTGAAACAGAGCATTGGGCAGCCCCTGAAGGTACGGGAGTGCCACCGGCCGCAGCACAGGCGCTGCATCGTGGACACATCCCTATGGCTATCGGCTGCGATTTGACGAAGCGACCAACCTGCCCTTCTCAGCCCGATCACCATACCCCTCGTAAAGTCGTCTGTCTGCTGGAAATGCCTCCGTTGACGGCGGCCTGGCATTCTTAGCTATACACGTGTCCTGTGGCACACGACAACACGTTCTACAATGACTGTCGGCTGAGAAATCACGGTACGAATTGGGCCATTTGCCAACGCCGTGTCCCATTTATCGTTCGCTACGTGCGCAGCACAGCGGCGCATTTCACATCATGAGCATACCTCAGTGACGTCAGTCTACCCTGCAATTGGCATAAAGTTCTGACCACTCCTTCTTGGTGTTGCATTTGCTCTGTCAGTCAGTGTATATAAAAGATATGATATATCACAGATAAACATAGATGAAGTCCATTTCTTTTTCTATATTCTCTTTCCGAAAAAACATTAATTACAACATTTACCTTGAAGGTGGAAGTATACACGTAATAGAGAAAACAATTAAACAACAAACCAGCCAAGTGAACAATTTCAAAACCATGCATACATTATTTCTTTTTTTTTTTACTTTTTGAAACGCACGGAACATTTTCAAGAATAACTTTCCAAGAACACTATTATAATAGGCCACGTATAAAATGCATCACCTCCAGGGTGTTTTATAAAAGTCTAAAAATAAAGCTAAAGACATCAACAAGGAGAGGTAAGGATGGAAGTAACAGCTGAGGATACGAGAGGAGAGAAGAAGTTCCAATCCGACTGCGTAACTTAAAAGTTATCCGGCCCGCGGTGTAGGGGGCAACGCGTCCTCCTGTCACCCCGCGGCCTCGGGTTTGATTCCCGGCAGGGTCAGTGTTAAAAAAAATGATTAATATCCCTGGCCTGGGGACTGGGTGATTTTGTCGTCCTTAACTTTCCTTCCCTCACATTCAACACTGTACACTTCCGCAATTACACATACACGCAGGTTCCTATCATATGGTGAAAGTAGCGGCAAATTATCTACAGAGGTCGACCGCACGAACAAATATCATTAAAAAAATTAGAAAGTTTCTTTTACCCGTTTAGTGTCAGTATCAGATGCCTTGAACAGTCATCTCCACGAAGGTCACACTCAGTCCAAATTTAATGTTTTGAAAACACGAGCCGTGAAATTTTGAGTAATCTTTCGAAAGTAAAAAATCCAATAATGGAAAAACTATTAATGCCCAGAGAAAGGCCTCATGAACTTGAGTCTGTGAAAATCACGCCTGAAGGGCAAAATTTAAATTTCCAGAGGAATATAAGCAGTTTTTAGCTCACCCAGATCCCATGTGGACAATTTAGAGTTCCAGTTGGACGGAAAAGATCTCGCATCGTACGGCCAAGCCGCACGAGGACAACGCTCCCTCCACGCACACTGTACATAAGTCGATGCCAGGCTGACAGACTGAGGTTGGATGTCCCTTTTATATGCGAGAAGAAAGCGCAGCCTAGCTGATTCCAGAAGTTTTGATGACGTAAATGGTGGCGTAGGTAGTACAGGGTAGATAGCAGACAAACAGTCAGCATACAATAAGTTGCAGGAGCAGACAGAGCGACGGGAGGTAGGTGAGCACACAATGTTCAATATAAAAAGAATAAAGGAACATAAAATAATTAATAAGTTGGCGAAGAACATGGATGAACACGTAGAGGCATAGATGACAGAAGCAGGTTAAAATATTAACGTAGAAAGTATATGATCACGTAGAGGCGTAGATACTAAGATTATGGCAGGAGCACGTTACAAGTAAGGATGTAAAGGAGTGGGAATATAAGTCTCTGGTAAGTCCCCATGTAGAAAATGGATCCAGTGTATGGGGCCCTCACCAGTATTATTTGATTCAAGAACTGAAAAAAATCCGAATAAAAGCAGCTCGATTTGTTCTGGGTGATTTCCTACAAAAGAGTAGCGTTACAAAAATGTTTCAAAGTTTTGGCTGGGAAGGCTTGGGGGACTTGGGACTTGCTCGACTAAATGGTATGTTGCGAGTTGTCAGTGAAGAGATGGCGTGGAATGATATCAGTAGACGTATAAGTTAGAGTGGTGTCTTTAAAGGGAGGAAAAGATCACAATATGAATATAAAGCTGGACTTAAGAGCACATTGCGGCAAATATTCGTTTTTAGCAAGGAGAATTAGGGATTGAGATGACTTACCAAGGAAGATGTTCAATAAATTTCCGATTTCCTTGCCATCATTTAAGAAAAGGGTAGGAAAACAACAGATAGGGAATCCGCCACCTGGGCGATTGCCCTAAATGCAAATCAGTAGTGATTGACTGAACCTGTGATAAGACCTATCTCGACTTATCCACTCACATATAAGGCAACAATTCTTAGTATATCCTACCCGTATTCCGATTATGGTAGCAATAACCTTCAGAGCGTCCGGCTCCGTGGCTAAATGCTTAGCGAACTGGCCTTTGGTCAAAGGGGTCGCGGGTTCCTTTCACGGCTGAGTCGGGAATTTTAACCGTAATTGGTTAATTCCGTTGGCACGGGAGCTGGGTGTATGTGTCGTCATCATCATCATTTCATCCTCATCACGGGCGTCAAACAAAAGAAAGACCTGTATCCGGCGAGCTGAACTTGTCCTGGAACACTCCCGGCACTAAAAGCCATCTTTTTTTAAAACGTTTCATCTTTAGACCTCCTCTTATCTACCATTGTTGGTCTGATATGCATAAAATATTGTTTACTCAGTTTTAACTACCTAAGTACATTTATAACTATAATTTATGTACCACAATTACAAAAGGTGAACTCAATCATAAATTCAGTCCCTCTTCATCAAGAAAATGAGAGCTAACTAGGCGTTTTCAGTCTTCATATTCGCTTACTTCACGTAGAAATGAATACGAACATAATGCTTTCAAGTAGAAAATATTCTCAGTGTTGACCAGTTTAATCTGTGCTAGTTTGCTGTAATTATTCGTGCATGCAATATAAATATTTGTGTGAAGAATTGGGCCAGGCACCACAGATGTGATATAGAGTATAAAGCTCGCTATGCTCTCAAAGTTCCTTCAACTACTGACGGCTGGGTTGCTAACAAACCTAACCCACAAATGATGGAGATAGAAAGTAAACAATTTTGTTGATTGACAAGCATACTGCATGTACAGTTTGAAAATGGAATTTCTTAACAAATATCTTTGACATTCTCCACTTGAGACAAGAATCTACAATCCGGTTTCTATGCTCGAAAAGCTAAATTACGGAGGGGAAAATGTGCAAGTTTCTTGATCCAATTTTCAGTCATCTGGAACGTATACAACTGCCCAAAACATGACATTCGAGTTGCAAAGGTCATATCTAAAGATAATAAGCGACTTGATATTTATGGCAGCCCTGGGGCTGATGCTGATGCGGAATTATTCGATAAAGTAATCGACTACAGGGGGGGGGAACGACACAGAAAGTTACGTTGTTGTAACGGGAGGTCTCAATTTAGTAAATGTTAACTGAGAGGGCAATGCGAATGACAGAAATCATGACCAGAAAATCGTGAATAAATTTATATGGAAAGGACAGCTGAATCACAAAGCGATGGAACCAGTTAGAGGGGAAAATATGTTAGACATGGTGCTGATAAATCCACATGAGCTCTATAGAGAAAATGAAGTGATGTACAGTATTATATACAAAGATGATCACGAAGCTGTTTTCGTTGTGGCTAAATATAAATGCGATATAAATGGAAATTGTAAAAATAAGACTATGGGGCAGAACCATATGCTTGATAGGAGAGGCACAGGGGAGTATTATCAGAGAAAAACTGTTTAAATATATATATACTACTATGAGATGGGTTTAAATCAATTGTTTAGTAGTGCTAAGACAGGTATGTACTGATGAAGATGATAAGTTATGGTGAAGATCTACTGTATATTATCAGATAAATTTGAGATTAACAAGGAGGTGCAGGTTGTATAGAAATAGAGTTAGGGATGGCTATGGAAATAAGGAGAGATTGAAGGAACTTACTGGGAAATTGACATTAGAAAAAAATATCAGCAAGAAAACATGGCGGCAAATATAATTGTCAATCATATGAATTTTAGGAAAAAATGCAAGTATGTATAGGTACTTTGAGGCAGAAACGGGTCCCAAGAAGGACATTGCGGGAAAATAAATGACCATAGGGAGCCTCTACGTGAGGATATACAGAAGGCGTAATCAGTCAGCAGAATGTTATCATACAGTAGATGGGTATAAAGACAATGCGCAACTTCTTTATTGTCTCACGTCTATCTTCACTATACTTGTACTCACGTCATTGTATGTATTACAGTCAATAAAGCACTTTAGCATTACACCCCTCTTAGCCAAAAGGACCCTTAATCTCTATCTCCTCTCCTTTTCACACCGTCAATTCCCATCTCCTTCTTCTAACACTTCTCCTCAACCCCGTCACCTCTCCTGGCCAGGGAGAGGACGTTACCCTTTAAGTGGCCCGCCCCACCACATCCGGGTGGGAAATGAAAACTTTTACGACGACGACGATGATGTGCAATTTGAAGAGGTGACTAATACTAGCGATGTACTGAAGTTTACCTATTAAAGTAAATACATTCACAAAAAGGTACAAAGTATGAATGCTAATAACGTAGCTGGGACTGATAAGATTTCTGGGGATAGAAATAATGATAATTTTAATAACAATAACAACAATAGCAATAATAATACGTTATTTATTAGATTACTTCTTTGCATGAAAGAGCTGAACCTAATGAATGAACAGTAGCAATTGTAGTCCCAGTGTACAAAGGAAAGGGAGAAAGGCCAATAGTTACCAGATGTATGCATAAGTTTTTGCCGGTTTTGTGGTAAAGAAACAAGGAATTTTCAAGGAAAATTCATTTTTTTCTTTATTCAAACTATTGGCCATCGGCTTCTACACACTTCACCCATCTTTCAGGTAAGTTATGAATAGGGCCCTAACATGTCAGAAAAACTGCTTGTCTTTTGCAGCAAACCTTCGTCGAGCCATTTTCCAACTTCCTCGAAATTGCTGAAGTGCTGCTCTGTTAGCGCTTGCCCCATTCACGCGAAGAGGTAATAGATGGCACTAGGTGGGGAGTGTACGGTGGGTGCGGAAGGATGTCCCATCCAAGCGATTTCAATGTGTCTTTCACTGGTTTTGCTGTGTGAGACGGCACGTTGTCGTGTAACGAAATCACTTTGCCATGTCTTCTGGCTTATTCCGGTCGTCTTTCGATCAATGCGTGTTTTAAATTAATCATTTGTTGTGGATAGCGTTGTGCATTAACGGTTCCGCTGGGCTTCAAGAGTTCATAATACACAATACTGCTCTGGTCCCACAATGCATGGTCTTCTTGCCGAAGCGATTTGTCGAAACCATGTCTTACATGTTCTAATCGATGGAGCGTGTTTATCATATGTTTCTACCAGCAAACGATGACTTTCTAGAGCCTTTCTCCTTTTGATTAAATAAGAAAAGCAATGCGTGCCGAAAATAGTATTTTTCAGGCACAAACGTCGGCATAATTACTAAGCGATACAACACAGACGCTAGTGTTTGGCGGACCCAACTTGTGTGTGACGTATGGGACAAATTCATACGCCGCGTACTGTTCGCTGGCGCCATCTCTTAGTCAAACCGGAAATGACTTATGCATACACCTGGTAGGGGTAGTGCTATGCATATTGCTTCCTGTAACACAATACAGATTGTTACCTTTCCCTTACCGAAGTTTACAACTGGGTCGATCCGACTTTCTATTCAATGTATTTAAAAATTAGAGACAATACTAGCTGGTGTACCCGTGCTTCGCTACGGAATTCTACATTGTATACAGAATTCTAGGTTAGGTAGTGTACACGTTGTGAGTAAGACTGTATTAAATTGCTACCCTAGAAACGCGTGGAGGAAATCACCAAACGTCTTTTCTCATATGAAGACTGGGTGAGGGACTTTTTATTGTAATGGTAGCCCCGCTTGACTACCGTCAGTCGTTATCAGGTTGTGGAATTTCATTATAATGGCAGACACTCACTCTCCACCTGCCTGTTTACATCCTCAGAAACCGGGCGAGTTGGCCGTGCGCGTAGAGGCGCGCGGCTGTGAGCTTGCATCCGGGAGATAGTAGGTTCGAATCCCACTATCGGCAGCCCTGAAGATGGTTTTCCGTGGTTTCCCATTTTCACACCAGGCAAATGCTGGGGCTGTACCTTAATTAAGGCCACGGCCGCTTCCTTCCAACTCCTAGGCCTTTCCTATCCCATCGTCGCCATAAGACCTATCTGTGTCGGTGCGACGTAAAGCCCCTAGCAAAAAAAATCCTCAGAAAGACTGTCTTAGTGGTTTTCCCAACTGAAATGAACATAGGTCATTACAATGACGTCAGTAGGAATGGCGCGATTAAAAGCAATGACTTCATATGAAATACCACACACTTTCTCACTTTTAACGAAGAGTACTACGCTGCCGATCTAACAGTCCAAAGTTCCAGAGGTGGAATAACCAAGCCGCAGACAGCCAGGATCCTTGGAGAGTCCCAGGACAAACATTATGCCCTTTTACTAATCTGTTTCCTAGGAGTACGCGATGAGTTGAAAAATCTCAATTCACTACACTGGCGGCGGGAAAACCTATCTAATTTGGAAGCAAATTTTTCCTCCATACCAGAGGAGAAACCCCTTCTTCACTGCTAATTTCGAATAAAATGAATGTAAAATTTAATAAAAGTGAAGAGGAAGAAGCTCTTCTTAAGAGATGGCTCTTTTCAGGGTAGAATTTTGAGTTATTTAGTGAACTGTGGTGCTATAATTTGGAATAGGCCTAAATTGTAATTCTAGACCAGGTCATACTACTACTACTACTACTACAACTACTGTCATTCGCTTTACGTCGCACCGACACAGATAGGTCTTATGGCAACGACAGGATAGGAAAGGGATAGGTATGGGAAGGAATCGGCCTTGGCCTTCATTAAGGTATAGCCCAGCATTTGCCTGGTGTGAAAATGGGAAAATACGGAAAGCCATCTTCAGGGCTGCCGCCAGTGTGGTTCGAACTCACTATCTACCGGATGCAAGCTCACAGTTGCGCGCCCCTAACCGCACGGCCAACTCGCCCGGTACTACTACTAAGTGAGCCTCTGCCATAAGTGTGCACATTGCTCATGCGAAAACAGCGCGTCGGAGTAGGGATCAAGTAGCTGGAATACTATGATGAACCAGTGTGTTACGTACCAGCTGTATCGGAAAAAGTATGAACCAGAGGAATGGCATGCTAAGGAAGAAAGTTTTCTAACTCCCCACCTATTTCCCGCCAATATTCAGTCAGGCTGTTTTTTTTTTTTTGCTAGTTGCTTTACGTCGCACCGACACAGATAGGTCTTATGGCGACGATGGGACAGGAAAGGGCTAGGAGTGGGAAGGAAGCGGCCGTGGCCTTAATTAAGGTACAGCCCCAGCATTTGCCTGGTGTGAAAACGGGAAACCACGGAAAACCATTTTCAGGGCTGCCGACAGTGGGGTTCGAACCTACTATCTCCCGAATACTGGAAACTGACCGCACTTAAGTGACTGCAGCTATCGAGCTCGGTACCAGACTGTTTTTACTTGGTACGCAGAAGTAATCCTATCTATCGGAGTTGAGCGGCAGCATAAGAGACAAAGAACATCACAACAAACAATGGTCAATGTAATGCGCTTTCGATATTGTAGGCCCTCACATTTAGTTTTCTACCAACTCTGAAATTACACTCTTATCATAGTCGGTACGGTAAAAGTGAATAAAACATAAATGATCGGAAATTGTATTCTCTATAACGTTTGTTATGTAATACGTTTCGATAGGAACAATAACATAGGTATTTAAAAATTACATTTTAAGCGTCTTTCCCTAAACTACAATTTCATCCAGGGTGAACAGAATTGTTTGTAACTTAGACAGTAGTTTCTTTTTCCCCGACTCTATATACCGATTTTCATTAAATTCTGTTTACCTATTTTCTCGTGGCTCGGCGTTGTTATGGACTTAGCAACAAAAATACAAATTCATGAATATCTTTGTTATCATAGGCGGTACGGTAACAATGTATGGCATAAATGATCGGAAATTTAATTCTATATAACTTTAGTAATGTAGTATTTATCTATAGGACCACTAATAACACAAATATGTGAGAATTCAATGTTAGGCCTTCCCCTATACTACCATTTCACTCACCGTGAATAAAATAAGTTATAGCCTAGGTTGTAGCGGCTCATTCCCCGACTTTACATACCGATTTTCATTCAATTCTCTTCAGCCGTTTTCTCGTGATGCGTGTACATACATACATACATACATACATACATACATACATACATACATACATACAGACAGACAGACAGACAGACAGACAGACAGACAGACAAAAATTACGGAAAAGTAAAAAGTTGATTTCCTTGTTACTGTGAACATGACCGATACAGAAATACCATTCTTTTCAAATTCTGAGCAATGTACAGACAAAAATCTTATTTTATATATATACACCTACTCCAGCCTCCGTGGCTCAGGCGGCAACGCGCCGGCCTCTCACCATTGGGTTCCGTGGTTCAAATCCCGGTCACTCCATGTGAGATTTGTGCTGGGCAAAGCGGAGGTGGGACAGGTTTTTCTCTGGTACTCCGGTTTTCTCTGTCATAATTCAATAATTCATTCCAGCAACACTCACCAATATCATTTAATTCCATCTGTCATTCATTAATCATTGCCCCAGAGGAGTGTGACAGGCTTCGGCAGCCGGCACAATTCCTATCCTCGCCGCTTCACTCATTCATTCCGTTCCTGACCCGGTTGAATGACTGGAAACAGGCTGTGGATTTTCATTTTCATGTAGGCCTACTCCCTTTTTTTCTGTTAGGATTCACAAAGTATTGATATATCTATGTCTTAATTCGTGTTCTCTTGTTCCATGTAAGTGTAGTAAATACGCAGTCTTACATATTTTATATAACTTAGTAGTAGTAGTAGTAGTAGTAGTAGTAGTAGTAGTAGTTAAGAGCCTCCGTGGCTCAGACGGCAGCGTGTCGGCCTCTCACCGCTGGATACCGTGGTTCAAATCCCGGTCAGTCCATGTGATATTTGTGCTGGACAAAGCGTAGGCGGGACATGGTTTTAGCCGGGTACTCCGCTTTTCCCTGTCATCTTTCATTCCAGCAACACTCTCCATTATCATTTCATAGCATTTATCAGCCATTAATAAATTACTTTGGGAGTGGCCACCCCATCGTACTAATAGCCTGTATATGGTTCATTCATTACATCCCTGATCCGGTCAAAGACGGAAAACAGGTTGTAGGTTTTCATTTTCAGTTGTAGTAGTAAAACGTTTTTTTTTTCTTTCAGAATTTGCTTTTACGTCGCACCGACACACATAGGTCTTATGACGACAATAGGATAGGGTTAGGAGTGGGAAGGAAGCAGCCGTGGTCTTAATTAATGTACAGCCCCAGCATTTGCCTGATTTGAAAATGGAAATCACGGAAAACCATCTTCAGGGCTGCCGACAGTGGGATTCAAACTCACTACCTCCCGAATGCAAGCTGGAAACTAGTAGTAGTAGTATTTGGCGTCTCGGAAAAATTAAAACGCAGTTAGTGGGATGTAAAACCAAAAACATATTAGTAGTAGTAGTGTTTTTTATATCATCCGTAACAGGAGTAGAATTGAACCTGTTAATGATAAGTAGTGTAAATGAAGTCAAATAACCATGATCTAAAAATCATTTCAGATCACAGAAAGCAAGAACCTCAACCATTGTGGATATAGCAGAGTGATTAATGGAGTCCAGGATTCGGCCCCATGCCCAATGAAATTAAATTAGTTGGTATTCAAACGTTTACGTTAAGTGATTGTCAAGACTGCAGAGAAATTCACAACAGAGGACAGGCGATGAAATTCATCTTGGCTGGATTTCTACCAATTCAACTGCTACTGCTTCCTTCAGCTATTGAAACGTCATAGTGCTCACAGCTGCAAATAATAACCCATTTTCTTCACTTAGTGCAGTAATAAAATCTCACGGAGTCTGTTGTTTGCATTTATGTACCGTTTCTGCGTCCCCAAATATACGGAATCATTTTTTTCGGTCATTTATACATTGGTGAATGTATTTAGTGCGTCCATCCTTAACGGTTTCAATATCATGTCTGTGCGCAGTTTGGAATACTTCAGCAATATTTCCCTGTCCTCTGTTCAAACGATGCTTCAATTATCGTACGTGAGTCAATAACCATTGAGTTGATGGAGGGTGAACATAGATCACATCAATACTATCAAAATTATCCAAATCTCTATGCCTATGACAAACATCATTACGTTATGAAGGTACACGGTAATGGAAACTCTTCAAGTAGAGTTTCAACCAAGTCTAATGAGGGTGGCCTGTTGCTTCTTTCCCTAGTCCATTATGTATTAACAATATTTAATGGCTCTCTCCTTCGTCGCATTATAATGAGACAGCATCACATGAAAGAACCAGACTCCCACTCGTCTGCACTATTGAAAGTCCTTAATTGCAGTGGTCTTGGAACTTATGATATATTCAAGAACATAATCATATATTTTCTCCTGTACAGTTGGTGTCCAAAAAGCTCGGAAACCAGAAATGTCCACGTAGTTCGGTGATTCAGTGCGGTAGAGAAATCATTTCTTCCATTCCGATATCCTATTAATTTCTAGAAACCTTCACTGAACCCATCACCCAAATATTGAATATATCTAACCCCATATTTCTCCACTGACCGGTTGAATATTGCTACAACACCTGCTGTTTCCATACATCCACTAACACCAATAAAATATGCCTGAAACTTAACGCTGTCCATGTGTTCACTCAATTCTTGTTTATCAAATTTCTTATGTTCACACTTATGATAATATTTTGTGAGAATTTCCACATCTGTAACGTTACCAGTACCTACACTTGTTGCAAAAACTACACCATTCAAACTTACATGCCCATGATTCTGTCAGATTCCATGTTTAGATCTTTGGAATCTGCAATTTAAATTAGTGCTTCATTTACTGGATCATTCATTGAGTCTTCTGCATAATTCTTTATAGCACTATTCCACATACCATTATCTTTTAAAATTTTGATTTGTGGTTTTGTCATGATCATCATGGCACAGAAAGTGTACCTGGTTCATGTTCTTTTCCAATTGAATGCATGCCACATACAAACCTAATATTGATTTCATGCCCATAATGTGTCATTGCAGAGGACCAAAGTGAATTCTGGGCTTCACAACTGTTGCACTTTACCATTAACTTTACTGTTAAAACTTTCCCGGAATCTTCATAATACCACATATTGTTTTCTTCATTGCTGTATTTATTTTTCACAAAAGAAGAGCACTCTTTAAAGTAAGCGTAAACTTAAATTGACACTTCCACTAGTTATATCACTATCCAAACCAGCACTGAACACTTCAGAACTATGAAATAATTTCCTTCCTGAAACATTAACAACTGGAGTACCAGTATCTTCTTAATTACTACACGAAGAAACATGTGTTTCTACGCTCAATGCACACTATTCACAATTTAATTAATGATACTGCAACTATCACTACTATTATGATTTAGTATTACTTTTATATTTGTAAGCTTTCGTTTTTCTCTGCCAGAACCACCTGACCGTTCCTTGAGAACACCAGTTAGTTTTATCATACTGAAAATGTTACTTGACCACGAGGTTCCAAGCGTGTTCGAAGTAAACAAAGCGAGCAAGTGGAGTGTAGCATACGTCACGGACTAGCTAACTCAGAGAATACACAAGAAAGTAATTCCCCTTGAAAACGAAGTTTATAACTCAATATGCAACAATTAACACGTGTGCTGAAGAAATAGTGCGTGGAAGCCAGTTTTCACGTGCAATTTAAAGTATATTTGCATACTGTTAGAGAACGTTTTAAGGTGAAACATCAACGGAAATTCAAAAGTCAGATTCAAAGGAAGAAAGTCCCACCAAAGAGAAGTAATCGATATTTCTGGTCCTTTCTGGTGTATACCACCTCCCTTTGAAATTGTCTGATGTTTAATGTGTATTATAAATATTGTACTACGCACTATGATGTTTAATTTGAGAAATTAAATCCTATTGGTTCAAGAGTTACTTAGGAAATTATAAAAGGAGAAATTATATGTTTGAAAAAGGAGCCTAATATACATCTTAATCCACTTCATTAAAACTTACCTCGGAGTAACCTGGTGAATACATCATGAATTACATTCCGAATATTCCGAAGAATCTTTCAAATGCCTTAGACGGTCAGGTACAATGGATTTGTAAAGACGTCCATATATTACATCCGAATACTTTCATACTGGAATTATTCAACGTACTAACTGTATTTAGACTATCGATGTATTACATTTTATATCGTATTTATTCATCCATTTGATAATAATTGAACTGATTACAAAGTGTAATTTTGTACTCATACCGATATCAAAAATCTATTCAGGTTCACTAAAATGTAAAAAGAAATACTATACAAGTTCTTTGTTATTATCAGGGAGCGGATTTCCATGCTGTAATAGGTTAGATTTCAATGAGTGGAAGGCATTTTCTATCCCAGAGGTAAGTTCAGTTGGAAAAGTCGCATAAATATTACGGGTCTAAGCTCCTCGCCTCTAACGCTTATGCACCTTTTTAAACAGAAGCGTCGTGCGGCCTCGAAGAAGCCTTCTACTCGTTGAAATATTTTGGTTTTTGAATTTTTCTTTTTTAAATGTACTTTTAGACTTTAATTTACTGATACTATATTTTTATTTTTTCTAATTATTTCCTTGTTTTCCCTGTATTTTATGTTTAAGGACAACACACAAACACACACACACACACACACACACACACACACACACACACGGAGTCTCCGAGCCAGTGGAAATAACCTATTAGGGTTCAAAATCCCCAACCAGGCCGAGAATCGATTCCGGGGCCTCTTGGAGTAAAGGCTAGCACGCTAACCATTTAGCCACGAAGCCGGACAAATCAAACCTATTACCTCCTACAAATCCGCTCCCTAGTTATTATACATTTGCCTTTGATATGGAACAAGTATGAAATTATTTGTAATATTTTAAAATTTTTACAGAGTTTTCATGACTTCCAACAAAAATATGAACCCCATTCAATAAAACTGAAATAAGCAAGCAAGCTTGCAGTTCTATGCGTGACCGTTAATATCACTATCAATGCAGCGGGACACTCCGTTTCACGTGAAATCCGAACGCGGCTTTTCATTTTAAAAATTCCACATGTATTGTCATCACTGGAACTGCGGCTTCCTTGGTGAGAAGTCCATGGCCATGACATCCGGATATCACACCCCTTATAAAATATTCATACTACAATGCCGTAATACATATGAGCATGAACAGTAATTATTTCAAGTATAATATATTGAACACATCATTTTGAGGCGCTAGAGACAACGAAATCATATTTTTATAATTGCCATACTGAGTCCTTATTGAAGTGCTCATTTAATTAATCAGCCATTTATTCGAATGTACATTTTTATTAAGTACTAGTAACTGACAGGGAACTTCTACATTCAGCAGCACATGTCGCAGTTTCTACAAGAAGCTTGGAGCCTAGGTGTGTTTGCTCTCCAGCTAAGTTCAGAACGAGAAATTTCGGCATACCGTACACAAAGCAGAACCAGGAAACAGTAGGACTCCAACGGCCATACAAACGGAAAACATTTCGGAGGCCTGGTGAGAGGCTAGGGGAGCTGGAAATACACGTTTGAAGTAAGCGTCGGGTACGCGATGTGTTGAACCAATGAAATGATAGAGCCACAGTCAATTTGGCTAAGCATTGGTCTATGTAGGGGATGGCCCCAATCGGGCATACAACAGCGTACGAGAGGAGGAATTAATAAAAGCGATGAGCGCGTGGGCTAGCTACCCTATTATTCGACGAGATTTTTTGCAGGCAATACGGAAAGAAGTATTATTTACGCGAGTGCGGGTCAGAACGTATGTTTCTTGATCGTGTGAGGACTTGAACTTTGGTTTAAGGCGCGCAGTCTGCATTTCAATTATTCAGGATATTAACATTTTGAGAATGGCTTTTATTCTTTGATTTCCGGAGGGAAGAACAGTTTCCAGATAGGCATTCAATGTTTAGTAGCTTGCCGGTGTAAACAGATTTTTCGAGGACATCAAATTCAGTCATTTCCAGTCCTGCATTTAAGTGGGAAATATTTGACCTAGTTACGGAGTAGATAAGAGAGGAGTTGTTTCGCGCCTGAATGGAACTGATTATTTTCACGGTCAATGGAAAGTTCCCGGCTGTAGTATTCTAGTAAGTGGCTGGTTTAATCTTGACCCAGTTTTCTACACCGTGGACGAGATGTGGAGGAGATGTTTTGATGATGATGATGATGATGATGATGCTTGTTGTTTAAACGGACCTAACAGCTAGGTCATCGGCCCCAGGAGATGTTTTAAGAATAACATCCAGGAGCAACGACGGAGACTAAAAGATCACCACTTCAGGAGAATGGAGACCCATGGATTGATCCGGTTCTTTGCTGAAGGCACCACTTTCGATACAGCTGGCTAAAACGATGGGGTGCCGGCTGTCCCGATGGCTGGGGGCGATAAGTCAACAATATAGATGAGTACAGAATTGTCAATGTAATTATGTGAGTGTGAACGTGTTTTAATGTTGCAAAAGGCGAATAGGTTACTTTGATATTTAATGTCAGTAAATTTAGCTTTCGTTTGGAAGAGCTACGTCCTATGTAATGTAAATGTTAGGAAGCATGTTAATGTAAATATAATTGTAACGTAAATGTGGACCGTTTGCGTAAGGTCACAGCGTCATTTCTTTCCATGTTATACAGATTTTAGCTGAGTGGTTAGGGTCATTACCTTTACGAGTCAGTTTCTTATTTTAGCCCTATTTATTTTGATTTGCTTTGCTTTGATGTTTGAGACGCAGTGTAGTTCTCGGGGCTTAAATGTAAATGTAAGTAAGGATTAAAATTAAAGTCAGGAAGTACTAGATTAAAATATTATTAATGGGAGCTCAAAGTGTACGGAAACATGCCGTCACGTTTTCTGGGATTTCTTGCGTGATGTGTGAATGAGTACGTGTGAGATGGTGGAGTTTGGATTCACAAACATTGATAGCGCCATCTTCATGTCTATTTGAATATCAAGATGGGTGTAAATTAGTGTGTGATTCACGAGTTCCTCGAACGTAGTTTCGTATTTCAAGTTCCGAATATTAGAATCAAATTTTCTGTAAAATTTTATTATTATTAATATTCATGCGAGTTTCTTATGTTGTGAGGATAAGATATTTCAGTAACTTTCAGATGTTCAAACACGATCGATTGTCTATGTGGCAGTTTCTTACTTTCAGATTATGATATTATTACAGAGTTGAGCACTGTAGTAGTCGCGTTTAACTTTACGAGTGTCAGTGCTTTGATTTGTGACCACAGAGGTCTTGTTTCATTTCATGCGAGCGAATGTTACACGACGTCATTTTATATACTTATTCAGTTTCGGCAAATTTAGGACATTTGATGTAGCTTAGTGTGATTTTGAGCAAGAGAACGTTTTCCTCGTTTGTAAAGGCCTCAATTTTCTTGTTTGTGTGACTTGCCTCGGGTAGACAGTTGAACAGCGTATGTTGAGGGTTGGTCCCAGTGTGTTTTTGATATTTGCTGCTTTAATTTTTTGAGACTGAATCTCCGCTTTGAGTCATTACGCCCTGTGTTGGTGAGGGTGATATGCTTGTCTACCGAGGAGAGTTTTGTTTGAACGGCCTATGCTTCGTGATGATTCTACTGGTTTTTTGTCCATGTCACTACGGTTGTTGCAGTAGACGAGACTTTTATATCGTGACGTTTAGTATGGATTTTCCTTTCTTTTGCTAATTGCTTTACGTGGTGCCGACACAGACAGGTCTTATGGCGACGATGGGACAGGAAAGGCCTAGGAATGGGAAGGAAGCGGCCGTGGCCTTAATTAAGGTGCAGCCCCAACATTTTCCTGGTGTGAAAATTGGAAACCACGGAAAACAATCCTCAGGGCTGCCGACAGTGCGGTTCGAACCTACTATCTCCCGAATACTGGATACTGGTCGCACATAAGCGACTGCAGCTATCGAGCTCGGTATGGATTTTCCTTTGTGATATAACCGCGCTGAGGAATATTTTTGTGTCATGATATCTATTTCAGAAACAAATGTTGATTTATGTATTGAACGTTAAAGCCTATGTTATGAAATTGTGTCATGCAATTCATTTCAGGAATCCACGTTGATTTGTGCGTGTCGTTATAAAGTCCACCAGTTGATTGATTTGTGTCATGCAATTTATTTCAGGAACCTACGTGTTGCTTAATGTGTAAAATAATGTTTTATTATATCTTCCATCGAGGCTTTGAGTGAATGCCACATGCTTTCTTGGTGAGCCCTGGAAAATATGACACTTTGCTCTTGTGTCTTTGATTGTGTATATTTGCCAATTATGTGATTTGGTAGTGTGTGGTTCCGATCCACTGTATTTTGTTGTGATCATGAGATTGCTCATGACTCAGGGTGTATATATATATATGTGCGTAGGATGTTTTACCACTCAGCGTGTTATATATTGTACAGTTAGATTAGTTTCCGTCTAACCATTGCGAATTAAATCACGTCTTTTCTTAATGTTAATGTTTTATTTATATCAAGTGTGCAGGGGTGGGGAACGTACTCATCTACGGTTGAAAGTGTTAACAAAAATAAAGCCAAGAGCGTGGTGCGAGCACGCAAGCCCAGGGTGTAAAATTAATTAAACTTCAAGGTTTGATTTGATATGTTAAGTATGTTTGTCGGCATACATTGTATATTTGTAATATACTTTTGATTCTCAAGACAGACTTTATCAAGCTGAAAGAAAAATTTTGAATCATGTTAAAATTTGTATCATTTGATGCCTTGCAATTTTTTTCATATTTTCTTGTTTATTTTTATAAACAGATTTTCCTCCAAAAAACTGACGTCATGCTTCGCCTTGCTTTATTTGTAGCATTTAGTTGACGACATAATGTCCATATAAGTTATATGTTACCCATAATTCCAGGGTGAATGCATTTTCAGGGCATTATTTTATCATAGTTCGAACTGAGCACGCCTGGGAGCGGCTGGTTAGTATGGGGCAAATTGCCTTGATGGTAGAAACGGGGACAATACTTCGGTTTAGGGAAAGCGCCATTTTGAACCTTGGGAAACGCTGTATTTCTTTGTATTTATGGCCTTGGCACGTCGTTGCGATTCGTCTATGTTCTCACGGCATGGACCTTTTCAAAACACGTGATGGAGTGATATGTACGTAAGCAGCTAATAGGTCGAATTCTCGATCTACGGATTTTTCCCGTTATTATAAGTGCCATCTCAAATATTCAGTTCCAAGAGCAGACGAAATGCAATTTTTGTAAAATAGAATCTGTGTAAGGTAAGCTGCCATCTCACAAGAGCAGGTTACTAGCGAAGATACATTCGCTGGTCAGAATTTTAAGAGCGAGCACGTCAAACTATAAGAGCTCCGAGAAGGGCCCGAGATATTTTCCAGTCACCTAGGGTGAACATTGCGTGGACGTAGAGTGTGGGACGAGTTGTTCTCAGTCAAGACACAAAGTTAGTCAGTTGTAAATGTTGTCTTTAATACATACATACATACATACATACATACATACATACATTAGTTCTATACCTCTTATCTCAAAATCGTTAGAAACCGAGTTTAACCATCTTCGTCTTGGTCTACCTCTACATCTCTTACCTTCCATAACAGACTCCATTATTCTCCTAGGTAACCTATCCTCCTCCATTCGCCTCACATGACCCACCACCGAAGCCGGTTTACGCGTACAGTTTCATCCATTAAGTTAATTCCTAAATTAGCCTTTATCCCCTCATTCCTAGTACCCCCTGCCATTGTTCGCACCTGTTTGTACCAGCAATCATTCTTGCTACTTTCATGTCTGTTTCTTCTAACATATGAATAAGATATCCTGAGTCCACCCAGCTTTCGCTCCCGTAAAGCAAAGTTGGTCTGAAAACAGACCGATGTAAAGATAGTTTCGTCTGGGAGCCGACTTCCTCCTTACAGAATACTGTTGATCGCAACTGCGAGCTAACTGCATTAGCTTTACGACACCTTGATTCAATCTCACTTACTATATTACCATCCTGGAAGAACACACAACCTAAATACTTGAAATTATCGACCTGTTCTAGTTTTGTATCACCAGTCTGACATTCAGTTCTGTTGAATTTCTTACCTACTGACATCAATTTAGTTTTATTATATATATAAATGATATGAGTAAAGGAGTGGAATCGGAGGTAAGGCTTTTTGCGGATGATGTTATTCTGTATTGAGTAATAAATAATTTACAAGATTCTGAGCAACTGCAACGTGACCTCGATAATGTTGTGAGATAGACAGCAGGCAATGGTATGTTGAGTAATGGGGTTAAAAGTCAGGTTGTGAGTTTCACAAATAGAAAAAGTCCTCTCAGTTTAATTACTGCGTTGATGGGGTGAAAGTTCCTGTTGGGGATCATTGTAAGTATCTAGGTGTTAATATAAGGAAAGACCTTCATTGGGGTAAACACATAATTGGGATTGTAAATAAAGGGTACAGGTCTCTGCACATGGTTATGAAGGTGTTTAGGGGTTGTAGTAAGGATGTAAAGGAGAGGGCATATAAGTCTCTGGTAAGACCCCAACTAGAATATGGTTCCAGTGTATGGGAACCTCACCAGGATTATCTGATTCAAGAATTGGAAAAATCCAAAGAAAAGCAGCTCGATTTGTTCTGGGTGATTTCCGACAAAAGAGTAGCGTTACAAAAATGTTGCAAAGTTTGGGTTGGGAAGAATTGAGAGAAAGAAGGAGAGCTGCTCGACTAAGTGGTATGTTCCGAGCTGTCAGCGGAGAGATGGCGTAGAATGACATTAGTAGACGAATAAGTTTGAGTGGCATTTAAAAAAGTAGGAAAGACCACAATATGGAGATAAAGTTGGAGTTCAAGAGGACAAACTGGGGCAAATATTCATTTATAGGATGGGGAGTTAGGGATTGGAATAACTTACCAAGGGAGACGTTCAATAAATTTCCAATTCCTTTGAAATCATTTAGGAAAAGGCTAGGAAAGCAACAGATAGGGAATCTGCCACCTGGGCGACTGCCCTAAATGCAGATCAGTATTGATTGATTGATTGATTGATCAGTATTGATTGTTTGATAGTCTTCGAGAGGCTGATTTTCATACCATACTCATTGCACCTATTTTCAAGTTCCATGATATTAGATTGCAGGCTTTCGGCACAGTCTGCCATTAAGACCAAGTCGTCAGCATAGGCGAGACTGCTTACTACATTTCCAGGTAACTGAATCACTCCCTGCCATTTTATACCCTTCAGCATATGATCAATGTAAACTACTAACAACATAGGTGAAATATTACAGCCTTGTCTAACCCCTGCAAGTACGCTGAACCAAGAACTCATTCTACCATCAATTCTCAATGAAGCCCAATTATCGACATAAATGCCTTTAATTGATTTTAATAATCTACCTTTAATTCCATAGTCCACCAGGTTAGCGAACATCTTTTCTCTTGGTACTTTGTCATATGCTTTCTTTAGATCTACGAAACATAAACACAAGTGCCTATTCCTCTCGTAGCATTTTTCAATTACCTGGCGCATACTGAAAATTTGATCCTGACAGCCTCTCTGTGGTCTGAAACCACACTGGTTTTCATCCAACTTCCTCTCAACGACTGATCGCACCCTCCCTTCTAAGATGCCATTGAATACTTTGCCTGGTATACTAATCAAAGAGATACCTCGACAGTTGTTGCAATCCTTCCTGTTCCCTTGCTTATAGATAGGTGCAATTACTGCTTTTGTCCAATCTGAAGATAGCTTACCAACATTCCATGCTAATTTTACTACATTATGAAGCCATTTCATCCCTGCCTTCCCACTATACTCCACCATTTCAGGTCTAATTTCATCTATTCCTGCTGCTTTATGACAATGGAGTTTATTTACCATCCTTTCCACTTCCTCAAGCGTGATTTCACTAAAATCATTTTCCTCCTCCCTGTGAGCTTGGCTGTTCGCAACACCACCAGGAAGATTTCCTTTTCCATTGAGAATATGTTCAAAAATTCCTTAGAACTCTCCAGTGATTCCCTGGGATCTATTGTGAGTTCACCTGAATTAGTCAAAACACCGTTTATTTCCTTTATCCCTCCCTTCCTAAGATTCTTTATTACTGTCCAGAAAGGTTTCCCTGCTGCTTAACCTAGCCTTTCCAGGTCATTACCAAAGTCTTCCCACGACTTTTTTTGGATTCAACAACTATCTTTTTCGCTCTGTTTCTCTGATCTACGTACAAATCCCTGTCTGCCTCGGTCCTTGTTTGGAGCCATTTTTCATAAGATTTCTTTTACGTTTACAAGCTGCTCTCACTTAATCATTCCACCAAGATGTTTGCCTTTTCCCATCTTTACACACAGTTGTTCATAGGCATTCCCTTACTTTTTCTACTACAGCATCCCTGTATGCCACCCATTCACTTTCTATATCCTGACCTTGCTTACTGTCTACTGTTTGAAACTTCTTACTAATCATATCCATGTACTTGTGTCTAATTTTCTCGTCCTGGAGATTTTCTGCCCTTATTCGTTTGCAGACAGATTTCACTATCTCTACCCTAGGCCTAGAGATACTTAGTTCACTACAGATCAGATAGTGGTCTGTATCATCGAAAATTCCGCGGAAAACTCGTACATTCCTAACAGATTTCCTGAATTCGAAATCTGTTAAAATATAGTCTATTATGGATCTGGTACCCCTAGCCTCCCATGTGTAGCGGTGAATAGCCTTATGCTTGAAGAATGTATTCGTAACAGCTAAACCCATACTAGCACAGAAGTCCAGCAAACGCTTCCCATTCCCATTAGCTTCCATATCTTCCCCACATTTACCAATCACCCTTTCGTATCCTTCAGTTCTATTCCCAACTCTCGCATTGAAATCGCCCATTAGCACTATTCTATCCATGTTGTTGACCCTGACCACGATGTCACTCAATGCTTCATAAAACTTGTCAACTTCGTCCTCATCTGCACCCTCATATGGTGCATACACGGACACAGTTCTAGTCCTAATTCCTCCAACTGACAAATCTACCCACATCATTCGCTCATTTACGTGTC
Source organism: Anabrus simplex (assembly GCF_040414725.1). Lineage (NCBI taxonomy): Eukaryota > Metazoa > Arthropoda > Insecta > Orthoptera > Tettigoniidae > Anabrus > Anabrus simplex. The sequence continues at coordinate 517,932,655 of NC_090266.1, read as the reverse complement.
TAACAGAAACTATGTTCCCTGCAATGGTATTCCTGATAAAGAGCCCTACCCCAGACTCTGCCCTTCCCTTTCTAACACCCGTCAAGTACACTTTATAATCTCCTATCTCTTCCTCGTTATCTCCCCTTACCCGAATAACACTTACTCCTAGCACATCCAGATGCATCCTCTTTGCTGACTCTGCCAGTTCTACTTTCTTCCTTCCATAAGCCCCATTAATATTGATAACACTCCATCGAATTCCATTTTGTTCGCCAAGTTGTTTCTAAGGAGTCCCTCGCCTGTCAAATGGGAGTGGGACACCGTTACTCTAATAGGTCCGAGGCCTGCTTAAAATGTTCTGAGCTCGGTAAATTCATGAAGCAGGATGCTACCCTACTTGCACATAGTCCAAGTGAGGATCTCTTCTCTTGCGGGTTATGGACCACCGGTGAATTGTATAGTCCTAGCCGCCTGAGCACAAGGAGGGCCATGAATCAGAATATGTCCAAGATGCCCACGACCATTCCATAGCAACTGGTATCCTGACTCTCAGGACGACTTACTAGGCCACTCAGCCGTTGCCCATGGTTCACGAACTAGGACGTGACTACAGTAACCCACACCATGAACCAAATTATTATTAGGAAAATGAATAGTGGAGGGAACAACATTATATACTGCTTTGTCAGTGGTTATCGATATTTTAAAAGAAGAGACAGAAAGAAGGAGGTCTATAATTTAGAGAGGTTTAGCAGCGCTAAACATTATCTTTACTGCTTTACTATAACGACGGTGTCGTCATGTGTCTGTCTTTTAATAAACTATAGTAGGCTGAGCGAAGGTAGAGAAGAAGTCACGGCTAATAATTGCTTAGCGTGTGCGCGCGTTAATTATACATTCGGTTCCATGTTCGATTTTCGTGTGAAGAAGATAATTTAAGGGTATATTTTTATATGTTCTATTTCAGATTCTTAAGTGTAAGCAAAATGCTGCAAAAAAGGAATGGCCAGAATAACAAATATATTAATGGAGGTTTTCAAATAGTATGTCTGTAATTATAGATGGCTTACTAAAGATTTAGGGGCTGCCGGTGGATTGAAATTGATGGTAGAACAAGTCTACAGTCGGGTTTGTGCATTATGACAAATTACTAAAGTAGTTATGTGTAGCCTATTTATTCCATGTCATTATCTGTTGCGTTTGGGGCTGATTAATGCTCAGTTTACTTTCTGTTTGAGGAATTCTTGCCACGTTTGACAGATTTCTTGTGCATTGATGGACTCATGGGGAATTTTGGCGATAATCCGTGCGTTAAAAAATGCCTCCGAGTTAGCCTATCTACTGTAGAATTCCGTATTATATTTTTATTCCGACGGGGAAATTCCTTCAATTGACGTAGTGAGTACGCCTACGGCCGAATTGTGAATTTTAGAGTCATTTTGAGTTTTCTCATGTCCAGTCGTTCACACGAGTCTGTTAAATTTTGTATTCCGAAGGTTAATAATAATAATAATAATAATAATAATAATAATAATAATAATAATAATAATAATAATAATAATAATAATAATAATAATAATAATAATAGTACAAGTAATGAGTAATGAGACGCGTCGAGATAAATGTACGTGTGATGAATGTTATTGTTCTTGGAAAATATCAGTTGTGAAAATCTTGTCAAGTAGAGGTATTATGGCGAAGGTTCGCTTGAATCTGGTTAGTTCGAGGTATCATATATGTTTGGAGTGTCGTAGTTTCAATGAGAGATCCTATCAGGTATTTGAGATTTGTTGTTACTGTCCATGTCGTATTTCAAGATGTTTCGTCCATGGGGTTGTGAGACCATGAGGCGTAGAAAATGAGTGGTGTTCCTGGCAGATAGTCCAGATATAATGTATTCCTGGTGATAAATCCAGATATAATGTAACTGATACCGGGTTTGTAATGTAGAAAACCCGAGGAAGAAGTAGTAGGACAGTGGATTTCAAATGTGGGATATCCCAGAGTTCGGATTCCACGAGAATTTTTAGGAGAGGATTCATTCCTAAACTCCTGTAACTTATGTAATTCAGGCAAATACAAGATGTATTCCACTAGTCTCATTAGACTTGAGTGTGTTAGTATGGGATAGACCGATGAACCTAGTTGTTGTTAAAATGTAGTAGAAGTTTGGACATTATAACGGGTAATTGAATCTGATTAGGAATAGATTTTGTCACGGGCTGACGAGACAGTCAGGTTCCAGGTAGACGAACCCTTTCGCGAGCAGCAAAAGATGTTCTGTTTCATTTACTTCACTCAAGGAGGATCTGAGATGGGTTGCGACAGCAATTGTTGAATTTATGTTAGGGGGATTGTTTTGAATCTTATTTACATTCCGCATGAACAATTTTGAGTGGAGTAATTAGTAAGTCAAGTCATCAGGACCTAATAGTTTATCTTTGGAGTTTGCTAGTTTAACACTCAGCGGTTGCACCCCAGTGTGCCTTTGTCGTCTTTCAATGGAAGTTGAGATGAGGTTGTAAATATTTGAGAAAACGTTCTTTCATCTCTGTAATGTATTTTATTGTAGATATTCCTTGTAGGAATATCGATGGTTTGTGACGATGGTTAATGGTTGAAAGAATGCGCACTGTTTTTGGGATAGAGATGATATACTGGACTAGCGAAATCTCCGTAACTGAGATCGAGTTTGCTAGTTAGCACATGGGATTAGCACCATGTGGAATTCCATAGAATTGCGTAGTAACCAGCCATTTAGTCCGAGGTATGTCAGAGAATGGTAGACATTGTGGACTAGTTGTGTAATTTTCATTATTTGCGTTTACTCAGGATTATGTTAGTGCAGTTGTACTTTGGTGTTCATGTGTCGGACTAATTTAAATATTTTATTTTATTATTACTTTAAAATGGTGCAGTATAATGGTGCCATGGTTTATTTATTTATTTATTTATTTATTTATTTATTTATTTATTTATTTATTTATTTATTTATTTATTTATTTATTTATTTATTTTAACACTGTATTAGCACAGGATTTCTATCAACAGGTATTTTTCGGATTGTACTCCGGAAACTTATTCCAATAAAACAATATATGGTGGTGACAAGTCTTGTTGATTGATGGTCGCAAGAAATTAATTATTGATGAAAACCACTAGATAATCCGGTCAAATTATTGTTTTCCATCCATCAGGTGTTAGCTGAATATTCATTCAGAGGTTTAGATAAAGTTAATATTGATTTGCGTGTGTTAGCTTAAAGTCAAGTATTCACTTGAAATTAACCTGGAAGGCGTATTTGTCGTTGTTGGTTGATAATTAATTGCATTTATTGGATTTAATGTGATAACAATTATGTCATGACTCTTGACGCTGTGGTCATCGAACGAGTGTACTTAAACTCAGTACCCCCCCTCCATAACACTACAGCCCTTGAAGGGCCTTGGCCTACCAAACGACCGCTGCTCAGCCCGAAGGCCTGCAGATTACCAGGTGTCATGTGGTCACTACGACGAATCCTCTGGGCCGTTATTCTTGGCTTTCTAACTCGGGGCCGTTATCTCACCGTCAGATAACTCCTCAATTCTCATCACGTAGGCTGAGTGGACCTCGAACTAGCCCTCAGGTCCAGGTAAGAATATCTGACCTGGCCGGGAATCGACACGTCGGTCATCAACCACGTTCATTTAATTTTATTTCAGTGGATGGACACTGTGGTCATCGACCACGTTAACTTAACCTAACCTCACTGAAGGAACACTTAGGTCATCAATCACGTTCACTTAACTCAACTTCAGTGAAGGGACACCGTGGTCATCAACCATGTTTGCTTATCATTATATTCATATTAAGGGGTGATGATGATCGGTCCATATTGGTAAGTGGAGGTTACTCAGATTCAATTAAGGGTCCGTGTAGCTCGTCCTGTGTGATCGTCAGTTAGTTTGTGTTTGGAAATCAGTTCGTGATGTTGAGGCATTTCAGCAATTGGAAGCTTAACCCACTGTTATTGATTGATTCGAATAGTCACACTTCCAGTTTTTGTTGTTGTTGTTGTTGTTGTTGTTGGTTTACGTTTAATTTAAGGTGGTGTTTCGAAAATGGCCCTTCAGGACATTCATAGTAAGACTGTGGCCTCACAACCTGTAATCGTCTAGCCCCATCATAACAGTACGGTCATAGATACCATGTAGGCTATTTGGTCATATTTGTGTGACAAATTTTCTTTCAATTATTCTTTGTTCTTTTCTTAAGTAAATGCACTTAGTTTACCCACGCATTTGATTTCATAGTTAGCTTCTCTCTTGATACCCTAAAGTATTGTCAGCAAGTGACGGAGAGTCAGTAACACTCCCAGAGATAGGAGATTCTACTAAACATTCTCGAGACCTAGAGCAGGTAATTTCTTAATTAACAGCTGACTAAAGGGTTCAATACGATGATTCTAACTTGTAAAATACGTTTTTAACTTGTAATATTCCACATCAGAACCTAATAGTGTATTATACATTTTGCGTTTTATCTTTCTACGTGTGAAATTATCTGAATATTGTATTATGGTCACTCGAGGCAAGACCTTCAGTTATTGTATCACCAATATAATCATTTTTAACAAAGTTTCATTCCTCTGTGATGAAATCTTACAGGGTTGTAGAAGTTGTAATAATAATGTTATTTGCTTTACGTCCCACTAACTACTTTCACGGTTTTCGGAGACGCCGAAGTGCCAGAATTTAGTCCCTCAGGAGTTCTTTTACGTGCCGGTAAATCTACCGACTCGAGGCTGACGTATATGACCACCTTCAAATATCACCGGACTGAGCCAGGATCGATCCTCCCAAGTTGGGGTCAGAAAGCCAGAGCCTTAACCGTCTGAGCCACTCAGCCCGGTTATTTAAAATTTGGATACACCTGGTGCGAGTATGAAGGGTGATTCAGAACGAATGGGACAATGGTTGACATCTTGTGTGGGACGTCAAACTGACCACTTATCAAGCGAGGACCCATGTCTGGAGCGCTGTGGGGCGTCGAAGTTTGAAAACGTTTGGGATATGGCGATTGGCATGCGCTCCACATTTTTCAACAAACCTCTGCCAACCCAACCAGAGAGTCACGTCGTGCATTAGATCACGAAGAACGTTCGAACTGTTGATCTCCGAGTTCATTACAGAACCCAAATCATCGGTAGGGAGATTGGTGCACGTAGTCGAAGACGTTAGTTTTTGAGATACTATCAAGCGTATGGTGTACAAGACCATTTTATCATCAATGGAGGCCTTTGTCGCAAAAATACACGCAGCAAATGCAATACTGAGCTGAAAATCACACTTCTGTGACTATGCGCACCACAAATGAAAACTGTGTAATAAACTCTGTGGTTGATAATTCGAATCACTTTTGCAATTTAATGCACGTTGTGATGCTCTTGTTAGGTAGGCGGAAGTTTCTTAACAAAATGTGAAAAGTCTAAGTTTGGCGCCCCACAGCGCATAAACCATGCATTGTTGGACATGGTCCCTGTGGAAAAAGGATCAATTTTTCCTTCCCAGCAACATACTAAGTGTAGTCGCAATCATCATGAATCGCCTGCATATATTGTTATAGGATGTTTTACTTAAGTGTGGTTAGAGCGAATTTAGAAAAAGTAAGTGTTATGTTAATATTCTATTTATTTCTTTGTTGTAATCTACTTTCTAACTTCCAAATTTTTGACAGCTCTTATTTCAAATTACTCACGGTGAAGAGTTCTTTCAGTGAGCTAACGGAAATGGAGTGACTGCAGGGACTGTTCTAGCATTCCGCACACAAGTCGTTATTTATGGCAGATCCCTGGGAGGTCAAAATTAATGCGTGGCAACCACCGCTGACACCTCGATGTCAGCTGCACTTGACAGAATGTAACTTTCCGTAACCAATGGAGTAACTATCAATAAAGGGAACAAGGCGAGGTCGATTCCTATCTCGGTGGTGTGCCGTAATGCTTGGCTCCTTCTGATGACATTAATGGAAACTGTTCTATGAGGAAAATCCGAAATCAACTTCCGAATGTTAAAAGAAATAATTATTTACTGAATTAACTTCAACATATTTAAATTTATAAGCACATAATAGATAAGAAAAACTACATTTACCGAAAAAAGAAAGAAGCAGCTAAGAATCAAAGTCTTCAATTATTCATTGCGGTAAGATCTCATTTAAGTGGCAGAATAATTTAAAATAATAAGGACAGTTATCACAATGTATTATACACACAGCATTACTGATACTGGAACTACCGGGCGCAGCTGTGAACTTGCATCTGGCAGATGGTGGGTTCGAACCCCACTGTCGGCAGCCCTGAAGATGGTTTTCCCACGGTTTCCTATTTTCACACCAGGCGAATGATGGGGCTGTACGTTAATTAAGGCCAGGGCCGCTTCCTTCCAACTCCTAGGCTTTTCCCATCCCATCGTCACCATAAGATCTATCTGTGTCAGTGTGACGTAAAACAAATTGTAATTGTACTTGTAAAAAAGGATACTGGAATTACACACTTCCATAATGTTAAGAAAAACCATTTTTTTCTTCTCCTTCTTCTTACTCTTCTCCTTCCGCTTCCGCTTTTCAAGCATCCATGGGGTCGCTAGTGCAAACTATGTCGCACAAGTGGGTTTGGCCCTATTTTATGGCCGGAAGCCCTTCCTGACGCCAACCATGTAGAGGGATGTAATCACTATTACTTATTTCTGTGTGGGAGGGGTGTAGTGTGTTATGTTGTCTGAGCATGGAGAGGAGAGTTTTGGAACAATCAGAAGCACCCAGACCCCGAAACAAAACAATTAATCAGACGCGAATAAAATCCCCGATCCAGTCGTAAAGCGAACCCGGGACCCTCTTTAACCAAGGCTTCAACGCTGACAATTAATCCAAGCAGTCTGGCAAAGTTTAGAACGGCCGGGCTGAGTGGCTCAGACGGTTAAGGCGCAGGCCTTCTAACCCCAACTTGGCAGGTTCGATCCTGGCTCAGTCCGGTGGTATTTGAAGGTGCTCAAATACGACAGCCCCGTGACGGTAGATTTACTGGCACCTAAAAGAACTCCTGCGGGACTAAATTCCGGCACCTCGGAGTCTCCGAAGACCTTAAAAAGTAGTTAGTGGGTCGTAAAGCAAATAGCATTATTATTATTATTATTAAAGTTAAGAACGACTAAATAGTAAACATATTATTTCGATTACAATAAAAGTATTTGTGTGATAGTGAATCTACTGACTTGTATAGGAAATTAACTGTCTCATTAGCAACTTAGTGGAGGTTAATTTAGAGAGTTCAGAAGAACAAATTGGTAAGAGAGAGTGAGAGAGGGAGAGACGGAAATTGAGAGAAAGAGTGTAAGAGGCGGAGAGAGAATATGTGTGTATACATCATCAATTCTTGTTAATATAAAAATGCATTTGAATATTAGTGGAGCAATCACGTCTATATAACTTGATGCATAAGGATTAAATTTCACGCACAATTGAGAAGGCTGATTTTAAAACCTCCGAAGTCAGTTCTTGGCGGCTTATAGTTGTGCTGCTCAGTGTGTTCCCCTACACATTTCGTACAATTGACACAAAAGAATGCACTTCAAATTCATCTCAGTTCTGTTCAGAACTGATTTAATCCCCAAATCCAAGTATGTAAATTGTCATATTAAAAACCTAACCAAGATGTGCATGCATACAATTTCCTGTTAAAATTAATGAATTCTCAGTTCAGGATTACATAAGTCTAACGCGTGTCAATAAGTTTAAGTACTTTCTAAAGTAACTAAAATGTAATATTTCTTTTCAGTTTGCACCTTTATGGTTTGCTATTTTGTTTGTGTACGTGAAAATGTAAAATTTATTGTTAGAACTGACATGTAATTTTTTTGTATTTAGAATTAAATATATGAATGCCTTCTTCAGTTAATGCAACACATTTCAATCAACCGGTACAGTGTAGTATTGTAAAATAGTTTCCAGATCCAACTAAGATATAATATTATGACTTAGGGCTATTTAAAAATGCATGCCTATAAGTAGGATTATACTACTACAAACTGCACAAAGCTTTGCAATGGCGTGTCTTTCTTATGGTGAATGTAGTAAAACGGAAACCATTCTTACTATCACCTCCAAAATCTTCTTCTTCTTTTTCTGTTTACCATCGACGGTCGGTTTTTCCCTCGGACTCCGCGAGGGATCCCACCTCTACAGCCTCAAGGGCAGTGTCCTAGAGCTTCAGACTATGGGTCTGGGATACAACTGGGGAGGATGACCAGTACCTCGCCCAGGCGGCCTCACCTGCCATGCTGAACAGGGGCCTTGCGGGGGGATAGGAAGTTTGGAAGGATAGACAAGGAAGAGGGAAGGAAGTGGCCGTGGCTCAAGTTAGGTACCATCCCGGCATTTGCCTGGAGAAGAAGTGAGAAACCACGGAAAACCACTTCCATTTGCCTCGAGAAGCAGTGAGAAGTTTTGCTATAAAATTCAAACACGAATTCATCATGTGCTAACATTCCAGCTGGTAGTTCGATAACATTTGATCCGTCACCAAATACAGAAGGGTAGTCCCCGTTACCGTTTTCTTGCAAAAATTCAGTAAATTTCAACTTTTTGTGGTTTTGTCCGCGTATTTTTATGTAAGCAGCATATTTTGAGGCAGGTTCAAAGAGGTGGGTATTTAATACAATTATAACTAAATAAATGTTTGGCAATAAGCAGGCAAAACCTTTATAAAATCTTCCCCAAGAACAATGATTTACTCACCAGAAGGAATGGAATGTCATTACTTACGATACATTTTAGACGGCGATTCACACACATTGATGAAGGATTATTTGCCATTGGGGCTTTATCCCATATTGAACCGTGCTAATCGAATATCGTCAGCTGCTTTGGAATTTAATTTGAATCCAGACACAGAAACTCTCATTTAAATTTAGAGGTATTTTGTATGTAATGTGCACTGTTAACCGCTGAGCAACAACACGGTGGCTATTCCTGTCCATTTCACTGATACTCGTATAACATGAAGGCGTATTTTTATTATATATCCGAAATGTTTCTTATGTGCCCCCGGGACCATCGACGAAAAATGCATTCTTGACATTTGTGTTGTTTTGTTGAAGCACGTCAATGATTTCATTAATAATTGAAAGTTGTTCCCGGTTTGTTACGAGTACCATGTCGGCCAATCAAAATGAAAAATTAGCATTTGTATGGCACGGAGAATCGACCACTTCGGTAACTACCGGAATGGAAGATGTTCACAGCTTCAGTGTTAAGATTACGACATTAAAAAGTAAAATCTCCGAAATCACTCAATCTAACAAATATAGGGAGAACTACAGAAGAGATAGTTAAATATTTCTGAATAGCTTCTTCTCAGCCAAGCAACTCACTACAACACATGCTGAAGGAGCCGAAGTACAGCTAACCAGGAAGACATCTGATTGCGCATGTGTGCTTATTTCCTTCCACCTCCGTTATCGTGCCAAATGCCTCAGTGCTCTCACGGTTCAGGCATCCTTGAAGTAATGGCGAGCGCTTTGGCCAATCATAATACTAAATTTTTTAATAATTTAAACATATACGGCAAGTAACTTTTATGCCTTTGAAGACACTCTGCGAATCTATAGACCAAGGGTTTTCGTCATGCTTTACGATGTCAATCGGTTCAGCCGTTCTCTCAAACTCACGGTCGCGATTATCAGGCTAGTGTTTTAAATATAGTGGTATTAATATATTCGATAGTGCTATATTGAAATTCTCTATTAAGATCTATATTAAAAATATAATGTGAATAATATAAGATCTCCGCTGATGACTGTTAATCCTTTGAGTTGATACCCCGCAGTGTAACTTAGACAAAATGTTGTTGTTTGTTTCTCGCGAGCAGTGATGAAAATGACCGTCAGCGCTGCTTATAGCTTAATCCAGCTCAATGAAACCTGATCACGAATCAGGCGTCGTAAAATATCAAATATGAATTAATGTTTAACAAGAAGCAACACTATCTATAACGAAACTTTATTATTGACAGCCTCTCAGTAAATTGGAGAACGCAATTTAAATTTCAACTTGCAGTTATGCTTCCTACCAAGTTTCAACAAGCCTACCATGCATGTCTTCAGTTCGTTCTTGATGGCTTCGTTGCTCCTGGAAAAACCGCTATGTGATAATATTTTAGCTTAGAACTCTGACCAGAAAGCTTCAGTAAAATATGAACTATATAAACGAACTAGCAGTGGATTTCGAAATTTGATAAAACTAATAATTCCTCGGTACTGTACTAACAAGGGGGCATTCCCTACTCGTCACCACAGATTTCGCTCAAATTTATAGAACATGCAGGGCTTGGCTAGAAATAAAAGTACCCGAAGTGGGAACTCCAGATGGCCAAGCGTATAGAAAATAAAAATAAAAATGTTGACGTGGCTCTCGCACCGTGTAAGTCACTTACGTAAATACGCACGCCGAGCAGTAGTGGGCGTAGCGTTAAGAGCTCTGACTGGTAATTCGATGGTCGTGGGTTCGACTCCCTGTATGGAGACTGTTCTTTGTCAACTTTTAATAATATAAAAGTTGACAGAAAAATCCATTTTCCAATTACGCAAAGAGGTGAATAATTCATTTTATTTATTTTTTATTTATTTTTTATTTATTTATTTATCTATACGCAAAAAGGCATAGAAAAGGTAAAAATTGGGATTTCATTGTCAGACTTTATTCTACCTGCGCCAAGAATCTATTGTTTGTGTACAATCGCCAGGAGCAACCTTCACTTGTCAGGTGAAAACGAATCTTACAGCGAAACGACTATTCATATTTAGGGCACATTCCCAAAAAATGGGAGATAGCCAATAAAGGAGAAGAAAAAAGAATTTCTGTTTGAACACGTCGGGAAATTTCGCAGCTCAAAATTTCCTACAATTGTGCGCTCATAAAAATTGACGTCCTATATGCCTTTTGCATATAAATAAATGAATGAAATAATTTGAAATAAATGAATCATATAAAAATTGAGAAAAGTATTCTCCACACGCGGGAGTTGAGCCCACGACCAACGAATTACTAGTCCAAGCTGTTACCGCTACGCCAACTACCGCTCGGGATGCGCACTAACGTAAGTGGCTTATACGGTGCGAGAGCCACGTCAACATTTTTATTTTTATTTTCTATACACTTGGCCATCTGGAGTTCCAACATTGGGTACATTCATTTCTAGCCAAGCCCTGCATGTTCTATAAATTTTAGCGAAATCGATGGTAACGAGTAGGGAATGCCCCCTTGCAAGACATTATCTGAAAACCTCTAAAGTATGAAACTTCACCGAAAAATAGTTTCATTTATCCCAGAAACCCTTTGTAAACAACGCTCTTGGCATTAACTGTTGGGGCTAAGGTGACCATGCGACATAGAACTGTACATGTGAGAAGCAGTCTTTTCACAATCGAAAACAATGAAGCATGTTTATTTTTAAATGATATACCAAATATCTATTTCTACGTCTCAACTTCATTTTTCTTAGATATAAGTATCCCCATAAACAGAATTCATCCCCTTTATCAGTACTTTCCCCACCCCTACCCGCACCTTAGTGGATTTTCGGAAAACTGAAAAGGATACACGTTCCCTTATTTTTAAAGTATCCTCACACAAATAATTCACCTAAATTTTCGGTTTCTTCACCCACACACTCCGGTGGATTTTAGAAAAAATACGTATTTCTGTATTTTAAAAGGATATTATAGGTACCAATTTTCACTTTTGTCATCATCATCATCATCTGTTTACCCTCCAGGTTCGGTTTTTCCCTCGGACTCAGCGAGGGATCCCACCTCTACTGCCTCAAGGGCAGTGTCCTGGAGCTTCAGACTTCTTGGTCGGGGGATACAGCTGGGGAGAATGACCAGTACCTCGCCCAGGGGGCCTCACCTGCTATGCTGAACAGGGGCCTTGTGGAGGGATGGGAAGACTGGAAGGGATAGGCAAGGAAGAGGGAAGGAAGCGGCCGTAGCCTTAAGTTAGGTACCATCCCGGCATTCGCCTGGAGGAGAAGTGGGAAACCACGGAAAACCACTTCCAGGATGGCTGACGTGGGAATAGAACCCACCTCTACTCAGTTGACCTCCCGAGGCTGAGTGGACCCCGTTCCAGCCCTCGTACCACTTTTCAAATTTCGTGGCAGAGCCGGGAATCGAACCCGGGCCTCCGGGGGTGGCAGCTAATCACGCTAACCACTACACCACAGAGGCGGACTTTCACTTTTGTAACATGTTAAATTTTTAGATGCACTCTAGATATGCTCATTTAATAAATTCACCCCCTTTTTATTTCCCCTTCAGTGGACTTTCCCAAAGCAAATTTACTATGTTTCTTTACTATTATAGGAGTTTCCAAATACCAGTTTATACGTCTGTAAATGTTATATTTCTGAGATATACTGTAGATATAGTAATTCCAAAAATTCACCCCCTTTGTCAGTCCTGTTCACCCCGCATTAATTGGAGTTTACAAAAACAAAAAAACAAAAGAACAAAAGCATGTTTCTTCATTTTTAAAGGAAATTCCAAATACGAATTTTCATGTTGTAACATGTACAGTGTATGAGATATAAGCATTCTCATAAAAGGTATTCAACCACTTTTCACCTTTTTTCACTCGTCTGAATGGGATTTTCTGAATATAAAGCAATTCCTGTTTCTTTCCATTTAAATGAGATACCAAATACCAATTTTTACGTCCGTAAGCTTTAAACTTCTTGAGATATAGATATACTCATTTAAATAATTCAGACCCCCCTTTTCACCCCCTTAGCGACGGAATATCAAAACATCTTCTCTTAGTGAGCACCTTTACTGTAATATAAATATATCCCCAAAATTTTATTTCTTTATGTCCAGTAGTTTTGGTTCCTTGATATTTTGTCCTGTCTGCATCGGGAACACCGTATATTTGTTTAGAACCTTAGATTAGAAGTAAAGTGTCCACATATTCCTTTGGTTTTTCCATTCTTTCATGCATTTTGCTCACATACAACCAGAGAGTCAGTCAGTCAGTCAGTCAGTCAGTCAGTCAGTCAGTCAGTCAGTTAATCAGTCAGGAGATGTTATTTTATATATATACATAGACTCGCTTTCGCTCGTAGGGGCTCCGCCCCAAAACCTGCAATTCCTCTATATTAGAAGCGGTCATTTGGAGAATTACTGTGACGAAACGGTACGTCGTTACAAGAAACGGATTGCGCCACCGGACGGCCCATTTATTCCCGTACATGTTTGGTCTTATTATATTTCCTCGTACAGTATATTCACAAATTATAGCAAAGGTAGAGGTAAACGTTTCGACCTGGTGCAAATTACGTACGATTCTCACAAGATGAAAAATGATCTTCCTAACCTAATGGGCAGCTATAGTCTTGAAACTTGGTAGGTGTATCGTGGTTGAAACGTTATATATATATATATATATTTTTTTTTTTTGCTAGGGGCTTTACGTCGCACCGACACAGATAGGTCTTATGGCGACGATGGGATAGGAAAGGCCTAGGAGTTGGAAGGAAGTAGCCATGGCCTTAATTAAGGTACAGCCCCAGCACTTGCCTGGTGTGAAAATGGGAAACCACGGAAAACCATCTTCAGGGCTGCCGATAGTAGGATTCGAACCTACTATCTCCCGGATGCAAGCTCTCAGCCGCGCGCCTCTACGCGCACGGCCAACTCGCCCGGTGTTATATATTTTAGTTCCTTGATATTTTGTCCTGTCTGCATCGGGAACACCGTATATTTCTTTAGAACCTTAGATTAGAAGTAAAGTGTCCACATATTCCTTTGGTTTTTCCATTCTTTCATGCATTTTGCTCACATACAACCAGAGAACGTTCCAATGATCCTGCCGAATTCATGATTCTACCGGTCTTCTAAGTGTGTAAAACAGTAAAATTAATTGTGGACAATGCACGAAATTGTCGTAAAATCAGAAAATGCAGCTCTATCTAAGGCATAAGTAATAAAGATACGACTAAAAGTCACGGGACAAAAGTTGTGGATCTCTTCATACTGGAGTGCGAATGCGTTGTCCATTTCACGATGCGACTTACGGTTTAGGCATAAAATACCTCGAAAAGATGATCTGCACCGTCATGAAAATTTCCTCAAAATGTCAATCATGTTTGGAGGGAAAATTTTATACACTGGAATTTTTTGTATTTTTTTCCGTCGGTTGCAGGTCAAGAGTTCTAACTGTGCCAAATTTTAATTTTGTATCGCACTGAAACATAGCGTCCGCCATGTAGTTTTGGGGTAGGGGAGTAAAAATTAAATAAAAACTTGAATTTATGGAACTTTTCCATAGGTTACAGACTAATAGATCTGAATTTGCCAAACTACATGTTTCTACGTCATCTGGGAGTGGTCAATCTTTAATGTCAGTCAGAAAGTCAGCCGTACGGTTTTATAACATTTAGATATTAGTTGGTGATGAACACCTTCTTCAGAGCAGACTTTCGTTTGGAAATTTACTGTGACGGAACGATAGGTCGTATCGACAAACGGATTCCGGCATCAGACGGCCCTTTCAGTGGGATATATTTTAGGTCCTCAGAACTTTTCTCGTATTTATGCCATGGATAGAGGTAAGTATTTCGATCTAGGTCAGATTTCGTACGATTTTACAAGTTGAGAAATTACTTCGCCAACCTAGCAGACAGCTACATTTTTGAAACTTGGCGAAATGATCTATGATTTTGGTTCTTTGACGTTTTAACTTATCACCATCAGCTGCACCTTATATTTTTATAGAAACATAGATAAGGCTGAATTTAAAGTAGTGTTTCCGTATAATGTTTTCGTTTTCCCATACCTTCATGGCAGCTAGAATAACGAAAGTCGGTCTACGTGTAACTAATGGACGTTGCAAGGGCTGCTGAATTTCGTGATCCTACCTGCCTTATACGTGTTACAAGCAATAAAATGACATGAAATAAAGAAAATTGACCCAAAATTGGAAAATGAAGCTCAATCTAAGGTAGAAGCAGTTGAGACGCGATAAAAAGTCATAGGACCAGAGTATTAGAAATCTGCATTCCAGGGACGGAAAGTGCTATTCCTTTGTAATAGGAATTACCTTTCAGGCACAAAATACCTAGAAACGAAGTTCGGCACCGGCATGAAAATTACCTCAATATATCGAAAATTTTCGGAACTTTTTTCGTATTTCTCCGTCGGTTGCAGGGTAATTTCAATTTTCTAGCGCACAAGAAATTTGCGTCCGCCATTTTGTTTTGGGGATGCGGTAAATATTAAAAATTTGAACATTTTGGAATTTTTCTTGGGTTACAGCCAAATTTCAAGTTTTTAGCTCATCTAGAAGTAGGTAAACATTATTGTCAGTAAGTGAGTCAGTCAGTTAGCTTTCTGGCTTTATATAACAGGGATTTCCGTTATAAGTGATACATGTCCTGCGGGTCAGTATTTTTCCATCAACATTGTCACGAGGCGGCATTTCGATGCGCAACAACGATATACTGCACCTCTGCTTCATCATATCCCAACAGAGTTCTACAAACTCAAGTATCTACGTTTAAAAGAGTGGCAGGATATTATCACTTATCAGGGTGCATCAAACTGTGAACCGAAGTACCCCGAATACTTCGCATCTCAGCTCGAATAACTGTCATCTAACAGCTTAGCAACGAGATACTTATCTAGTTCTGTGCAAAGCGTAATAATTCAGTGATATACTGATAAGTTTAAATAAATAATTTTGCTCGCTAGTCATACCTGGAATTCTCCAGCTGATGAAATTAGGAGTATAGCAAATGCGTTATCTGAACAGAAATGCCGAAACGGTAGTACTAACCACAAAATGACATTCAAATACTGTAGAATATATATACACCGTGTAATAAATATTAATCAGCAAATTAATGTTATATTCTCATTTAAAATTGCGTCATGTACAATGTCAAAATCAATTAGTTATAAGGCCTTTGTAAGTTATAAATACCCAGTTGTTAGACATAGTAATTGAAAGCAAAACAAGTGTGTCACACTTTAATGTTTTGATTAGCTTTGCGTCCCGTTAACTACTTTCGCGGTTTTCGAAGACGCCATGGTTCCGGAATTGTGTCCGACAAGAGTTGTTTTACATGCCGATAAATCAGCCGACAAGGGACCGGCGTATTTGTGCGCCTTCAAATACCACCAGAGTGAGCTAGGATCAAACAAGCCAACTTGGATACAGAAATCAGCGCCTCAACCCGGCGATGCGAATCATACTTTAAATGTAAGTGAATATACGGCTCAACCGAAAACCAGGCTTAAATGTCAGAGACTCGCACCGTAACACGTGATATGCTATTTTGCACCCGATAACCTAAGTGTATTTAAAAGTGCAATATATGATTGATTGAATAAATAAATAAATAAATAAATAAATAAATAAATAAATAAATAAATAAATAAATAAATAAATAAATAAATAAATAAATAAATAAATAAATGATGAATTAATGGATAAATAAGTAAAAAAGGAAATACGAGACCGTTTTTATATTAGTGTGATAGAACTCTGATCGCATGACTTTGGGAAGTAATTTGCATGCAGAAAACCTGGCCCATACTCGGAGGTCGCAGTAGTGTTTTTCTTTCCGTAAGGTTTTCATATTAACTTAACTAACACTTGACTCCGCCTAGAACTTACTGCTTCTCCCTGTTACTGACTTGGGAGTAAATCCGGATTAACAAATATGAACCAATGAGCGGCGTTAAATTCGGTGTAAAACAGCGTGTGACACAAAAATAGCAACCCTTAACGAAATTTTCTCTTCTTGTCCTTCCACGCCTTTTCCCACAGATGTGTATTTGGCCCTATCTTATGACTGGATGCCCTTCCTGACGTCGACCCTATGTGGAGGGATGCAATCACTATCGAGTGTTTCTGTGGTGGTTGGTGGTGTGGTATGATGTCTAGATATGAAGAGGGGAGTGCGTAACAGAATTTGTTATGATTGGTGTAAATAAGGAGATGTGGAATTAGCTCAATGCAATAAGATTAAGGATCCTACCTTGTAGAGGAACGGGGTGAGTGTTACCCTACACTCACCTTCTGGAGTGAGGTAAGTAACTTGGCTCTCATATTGCTAGAAACACGCAAGGGCCAAGAGGTGAAACGAGTTTGACACTGCAGAAGTCAGGACTGAGATATTTTATTACCAATCTAAACCGTTATTCCTAAATGGGCTACATTTTTTTCCCTAAGTGTACACATGAAAATGATGTGTGTTTCCGTGAAATCACTATTTCTTAAATTTGGCCTCTCGAATCTAAAAATATATCAAAACGATGGTCGATAAACCTGTCAGTTAGTAGAAAGTACAACGGTAAAGAGCCTAGCTTGAAGACTTTCTGTTGATATCATCTCCAATTGAAATTTGAATGTGGCCCCTAGCATCTTAGATTGAACCGCCAATTTGACTCGTCCCTAATCTTTTGATGGACTGGGCTTCAATTCCATTAAATCCCTCCTAGATACTCAAGAGAGTTTTGCGAGGAGGAAGATATGAATCTCTCGTCTTGCGAGCTCTGGCGGATTCCAAGTGTCAGACCACCTCGCGTCTAGAGGTCTTTTTCTTCGTAGGACTAGTGTTACATTTCAGGCATGCAATTAGATCTGCGTAGATGAGAGTAAGTTTTAAAAGTGCAATTTCAAATCACACCCCACAATATTCCTTGTACTAATTCAGTTCGATTCTCCTTAAATAATTTAAAACCTTCTTCCCGAATGACAGTCATCCTAAATAACAAAATATCAGGAATTCTTCACCTCCGCAGTGTTACCATTTACGCTATTGACTGCCGTTTTAGAGACCTGAATTTGATTCCCATAATTGCCAGAAATGTAAGATTGGCAGGAATGTTGGTATGTGGTTAAAATTGTACATGCTGCTCGCCTCTATTCGGGGTTGTAGCCGAAGAAGGCTGCACCATCTTGGGACGAATACACGACATTGATTGTCCGACTCCATGGCTTAATTGTTAGCATGTTGGCCTTTGGTTCAAAGGTCCATGGGTTGGATTAACGGCCGGGTGGGAGATTTTAGCTGTTATTGGTGAATTCTGTTGTTCCGGGGCTGGGTGAACGTGTCGCATTCATCATTAGATGCCGCATCCTGACAGAAGCGCAGGTCACTTGTAGGGCGTTAACTCGAAATACATGCACCAAGCCTATCCGGAAACCACACGCCATTATTATTATTATTATTATTATTATTATTATTATTATTATTATTATTATTATTATTATTATTATTATTATTATACCAGGGGTACACGTTCCCCAGCTAGTTCAACTGAGCGCCTTCTCTACGACCATCTATGTAAACAAACTTGAATTTGTGAACTACAGTAAACTTTGGTCTTCAATTGTTAGATGTCTCAACCATCGGTTTAATTGCTCCCTCTAGCGGGTTAACTCTAACTATTTCATAAAGAAATTATTATTTTCGGTGTTTATAAACCTGGTTCTGAGGTTTGTTGTTTTTTAATGTTGCGAAGTTTTCAACACTTCAGCTGGTTCCTCCTCGATTATAATCAACCTCTCAAAACCTTGGGAATATTTTCTCTAGCCAATTAAAACCGGAGGTGTGTACAGGAATCCAGCCTATCATTAAAGAGTTCTGGAAGCTTCTACTTAAAATATTGTAAAAGCAGGGCCCTTTAGGGCAGTATGGTCTACATTGCTCCAGTGATTGTGAGTGCGGCGTGTCCGAAGGGAGGCAGGGGTGCGGCCTGCGTTACGAAAGCACAGCGACTCAAGGTAATGGCAGAATATTCTTAGAAATGTGATAGCTCCTGCGGATAGTTTGAGAGGAAGGGTTCAACCTCTTTTATTTAATGCAAATTTCTAAATCTCGTGGTTTAAATGTTGGATTTCGGCAAGTCTGATGACTGTACTGTTCCCTACTTGGATGTATGTAACGTAAGGGAATAAAAAGTGATGCCCTCTGTCGGTTCTCATTCAACCTTGTATGGGGTGACTAAAGTTTTCAAAATCTCTACATTTCTTAAATGTCACCCTGGTGTAGAATAGCTTCTGTATCTTTGGACGATAAGCCCACTTAGGGTTTTAACTATTTCTACAAGGAGGACAAGCGTTCCGCCTCCTAGCCTATTGTTTATGGCCGGTCATGTGCAACCTTTTCTTTTTAAACTGAGGGCACTTACTATGGGCAATTATGCCCCTGTACATACACTTCTGTGCGTAAAGTTATTCTGGTGTTAGCTCCCTTTGGGAACTATAACTGTAAATAATTTAATTCAGGACAACCGATAGGTTGTCATGTGGAACTTAAGGGCGCCATAAAAAATGGATGCCTCTGCGAGGCTGGACTATGGTACTTTTGGACCACACACCCTCATGTGGTGTAAATGGTCGGAGCAAATAGTGCTCCTGTAAATTCTGTACCTGTCAAGAGCAATAACACTCTTTTCTAAGTAAGCCAACCAAACTGTTAATTATCGAAAGCTTTGTATCTGATTTTCAAACTTCTAGGTCCCTGTTATTGTTAGAGCTGACGAGCTCATTAATATTGTTGCTATTCATTTAGATTTTCTATTTATCAGTTTTATACTCGAGAAAAGGAAAGAAATAAAAATTTCAAAATTTGATGTGTTAAGTTACTTGTGCAGTCATTCAACCCATACGCTTTCAATCCCTCTGTGAGCCACGGTATCACCGGATCAATTATTATTAGTGTTATTATTATTACATTTAATGATAAATTAAAAAATACAGCATATGAATAAATTTTATATCATCCAATGGGAAAATAAATACATGACACACAACTTTCATGCGCAACTATTGCTGCTGTACATTATGTTTTGAATGCCATACTCAAAATGAAAACTAGGTGACATTCAGTACTTATTTTCAAAAATAAACTTTACCCTCTGAATTACAACTGAATATAATGAAGCAAATAAACGTACATCAACAACCTTCTGAATGAATGGAAAATAATGAATCTCTGTGTTTTCAGTCTCTAGAGCTTTCTCTGAACAACAGCAAAACAGAATGTGAGTGATTTGCACTCATCCGTTATAGAAGTAACATTTCAGTATTGTGTGTATTCCGTCTACGTCGTCGATTACGGTTCCATTCATTCGCATGCTAATAACACGTCGATAGTTCCTCCGGTTTTCCACACACAGCATTCATGTGTACTGGCCGCGGATATGAATTAAACTGATTATTGTTGCTTACTTGCATAATCATACAGCTTTATTACTGGTTCTAGAAAATGATAAAATTATCGTTTACGATGCAAGTGTTGACCACCTGACATACTTGAAGTCACGTAGAAGAAGCAAACTGTATATTATAGAAGTTTAATAATAATAATAATAATAATAATAATAATAATAATAATAATAATAATAATAATAATAATAATAATAATAATAATGTTTATTCGTCCCACTAACTACGTTTAAGATTTTCCAATACGATGAGGTGATGGATTTTTGCCCTGCAGGTGTTGATTTATTAGCGTACGAGTAAATTTACTGACACGAGGCTGAGGTGTTTGAGCACCTTCAAATACCACCGGACTGAACCGGGATAGAACCTGACAAGCTTATCTCAGTAGGCCAGCACTCTATCATCTGAGCTACACACAGCATGGCCTAGAAACAAGAGAACATTTACACGATAGAAATTGGTGTCCAGTGAATGCTACTTTTATCAACTATCTCTTGCATCTACACACGTGTAAATCGAGACAACTGACCGAAGACTTCACCCAGTGGATCCGAGAAACGAAGATTTTCATGAAAAATGGTTCCCGTTTTAACGATTTTAAGGTGTTTGATGACACTAAGTGAAGTTATCTCACGATTTTCACACAACATTTTGGTTATAAGTTACAGAAGGAAAGAGGTATGATTATCGCCAGCCGGGCTGAGAGGTTCAGATCATTGAAGCACTGGCCCTCTGACCGCAACTTATCCTGGCTCAGTCCGATGGAGTTTGAAGGTGCTCAAATTCATCAGCCTCGTGTCGGTAGATTTACTGGCACGTAAAAGAACTCCTATTGGAGTTAGTGGGACGTAAAGCCAATGACATTATTATTATTATTATTATTATTATTATTATTATTATTATTATTATTATTATTATTATTGATTTTCTCCAGGTGTTCCTAGAATGATCTAGGCAGTGGTCGCAAGGAACAGGGCAAGACTATTATTTTAGTTCTGAAATGGATGGTAGACAATAAATTTTAAGGATATTTAAGATACTATTGTGCACCGGTACCGGTGGGATTGGGAGATTGTTGGTGCAATTTGGTCCCATTTCCTTTACTACAATGTGGGGTTACACCAAAGGTCACTCAAGATAATGCCAAGCACTCTTTGCATGTGTCAGTGGTATATCATGATGAACAAGTAATGT
Source organism: Anabrus simplex (assembly GCF_040414725.1). NCBI lineage: Eukaryota > Metazoa > Arthropoda > Insecta > Orthoptera > Tettigoniidae > Anabrus > Anabrus simplex. Next base: position 517,911,205 of record NC_090266.1, on the reverse strand, counting down.
AAACGATTCTTACATATTAAAATGTACAGCGTCGCTGGAACAAAACCTCCATTCCCACAATGCTCTTCCTATGCATATTTATCTCTAGGACTAATCACGCCTCCCAACCACATATGGCTATGCAGTCCATCAGAACAATTTACGTTGTGCTAAATTTCTTATATTTAAGTGTAGAGGAAAATGAACCTTGCATGAATGCATGAGGTATTTACGCACTCCCATAATGTAATGTCTTTAAGGTTCATTTTTCTTTACACACAAGCATAGGAAAATAAACACAATTTCAAAATTGTTCTAATGGACTACATATTCATATCTGTCTGGAAGGCGTGACCAGTCTTCAGGAAAATAATGCACAGGAAGAGCATTGCGGGATACGAGGTTTTGTTTCTTAAGCGAAGAATGGCTTCATAACATTTCATGAGCTCCCTAGGCACTCCTTGAATTTCCATTTCAGCATATAAACATGTATCTCCTGAAGTTTTAGTCCACAGCAGCTAACGAATGTACATTAGTGGACCTCCTTTTAGTCAGCATACCTGACTGCATAACTAAACCATTTAACATTCAAGTCACTGCGTTTAATGTGATAAATTAGTCCTAGTTTGCCTTATATACAATAATAAAGCTTTGAAATCAAAACGTACGGGTCATAATGCCACTAAGTTAATTTTAATTAAACTTTAGTGCCACCTGATCATAATTTAATTTTAAAAATTCCATTATACGAACCAGTCAGGAATTCAATTAAATCTCACATCTATATATCTATCCATATACATAAAATAGCTTGTCCTGATTGACTGACTGACTGACTGACTGACTGACTGACTGACTGACTGACTGACTGATTCATTTTTACAAATGTAAAAATTGGTATTTAGAGTCTTATTTGAAAATAAGGAAACACGTATTTTTGGGTTTTCAGAAAATCCCAATAGGACGGGTGAAAAAGGGTGAAAAAGGGGTTGAATGCCTTTAATCAGGATACCGGTACTTATATCTCAGAAACTGTAGATATTACAGACCTGAAAATTGGTACTTTTGATCTCTTTTCAAATTAAGAAAGACGTATTTTTTTGTTTTTGAGAAATCCAGTTAATGGGAGGGGGATAAGGGGGGTGAATTTTTAAAATGAGTGTTTCTATATCTCAAAACTTTGAAAGTTTACAGATGTAAAAATTAGTATTTAGAATCTTCATTAAGAATAAACAAACACGTATTTTTTTCGGAAAATCCCAATAGGAGGGGTTGAAAGGGGTGAAAAAAGGGTTGAATGCATTTAATGAGGATACTTATATCACAGAAACTGCAGATATTATAAACCTGAAAATTGGTATTTGGAATCTCCTTTAAAAATGAAGAAACACGCATTTTTTTGAAAATCGACGTAAGGGGTGTGGGGTTGAAAATAAGTAAATAAGGAGTTGAAATATGTTTATGAGGATACTTTATCTTAAAAATGGAGCTGTTACAGACGTGAAAGTTGGTATTTTGAATTTCCTTTCAAAATAAAGAAACACGAATTTTTATTTTCGGAAAGTCCACTTAAGACGGGAGAGGGGTGGAAAGAAGTGAAGAAGAAGAAGTTGAATTATTCTTATGAGTATACATTTATCTAAAAACCTGATGGTGCTACAGACGTACAGACATGAAAACTGGCATTTGGAATCTCCTTTAAAAGTAATGAAGCACCCATATTTTTTATTTTCAGAAAATCTCGTTAAGGGATTGAAAAGAATTGGAAAAGCGGATGAATTTTTGAAATGACTACCAGTATATCTACACTGACTTAGCAAATGTCATAGTATAGTCACCTAATAGCGTGTGGGGCCTCCTTTCGCCCTGAGAACTGCAATGAGACGCCGTGGAAGTGAGTCGACAAGTCCCTGGTAGTCCTCAGGACGCAGCTGACACCAAATCGTTTGCAGAGCGGCCGCCAATGCTGGTCTGTTCGTGGGTGCAGGATCCATGGCACGGAGCCTGCTTTCCAGGACAACCCAGATATGCTCGATAGGTTTCATATCGGGGCTCCTGGGTGGCCATGGCAGTCGTTAGAACTCCGCTGCATGTTCCTGGAACCATTCCCGGGCGACGTGGGAGCGATGTGGCGGCGCGTTATCATCATGAAACACCGCAGAACCGTCTGGGCGCTGGAAGGCCAAAAATGGGTGGAGATGGTCTCCGAGCAGCTCAACATACCGCGTACCATTCAAAGTTTCTTCCAGAACAACTAGGGGGCCCATTCGATACCAGGAAAATGCACCCCAGACCGTAACAAAGACACCAGCGCCCTGGACCACACCTTCGAGGCAGGCGGGATCCATCGCTTCATGTGGTAACCGCCATACACGGTGCCTCCCATCGGCATGGTGCAGTTGAAATTGTGATTCGTCCGACCATATCACGATACGCCATTGTTCCTGTGTCCATCCCTGGTGACTGGCGACAAATGCGCGTCGTTGTGCCCGATGACGTTGGGTTAACAGTGGCACCCGTGTGCGGTGCCGGCTCCCATACCCCATAGAACCCATGTTCCTACGGATTGTCCACTGGGTGATGTGTCTAGCACAGCCTGTGTTGAATTGAGCCGTTATTTGTTGCACGGTTGTCCGTCTGTCACTATTGACAATCCGTCTCAGATGTCGCCGGTCGCGGTCATCGAGGGTGGCTGGACGGCCGGTCGTTCGTCTGTTGTGGACGGTGACACCCGCATTCAACCATTCATGATACACCCTGGACACGGTTGACCGTGTAAAGCCGAATACCCGCACCACTTCCGAAATCGCACTTCCCATCTGTCAGGCACCGACCACCATACCCCGTTCAAACGGTGTCAGCTCACGACGACGTTCCATGTTACACCTGTCACATGCACAGCCACTACTCACAAGGTCTCCTATACAAGTGACGCTGGCACAGGGGGCGTGTTGTGCGCAGACAACACACCTGCGCATCAGTGCTCTGCTATCCCATGACATTTGCTCAGTCAATGTACATTACATGTCAAAAACTGAACATGTTAGAGACAAAAAACTTGGTACTTGGAAAGTCCTTCAAAATACAGGAATCTGTACGTTTTTGTTTTCGGAGAAAGCACTTAACAGAGGGTGAAAAGAAGTTAAATATAGTCGAATTATTTTTTATGAGGATACTCATACCTTAAAAACTGAAGATGTCACAGACGTGAAAATTGGTATTTGGAATCTCCTTTAAAAATAAAGAGACATGTATTTTTGCTCGCGGAAGGTACACTTAGATGTAGGTGGAGGGAGGACTGACCAAGGGGTTGAATTCTTTTTATGGGGATACTTATGTATATCACAAAAACTGAAGATGTTACAGATGTGGGAATAGGTATTTGGAATCTCCTTTAAAAATAAATAAACGTGTATTTATTTTTTCGACTTGAGAGAAGACTGTTCCTCACATGTACAGTTCTGTGTCGCATGGTCGACTTAACCCCCTAAAGGTAATACCACAAACACGGTTTACAAAGGATTTCTGGGATAAATGAAACTCAGTTTTGTGGTGAGTTTTTATACTTTAGGGATTTTCAGATATTGTCTTAGTACAATGCCGAGGAACGATTACTTTGATCAAATTACGAAATCCACGCGAGCGAAGCCGCGGGTAATTGCTAGTAATGTAATAAAACAGATCCTGAAGTACGTTATGGCGCAGAAAGAAGGAATTCTTACTTCTCAGTATAAATCACAGAACCTAAATAGAGGATCTCACTGAAAATTTCACTATAAAACAAATTAGTTTTAAAGAAACTTTTTATTCAAACCATGTTCGGAATTGGAAGTAGGTACACGTATTCTATACACCAGTGACAAAGTGTTCATAAAAACAACATGTTGAATTTTGCCAAGTGGAAAAGACATATGTATTACCAACGAAATATATAGTTCATGAAAAATCAAAAATGAATCTGATTCATGGCAACACTCTTATATACTTGCATAAATACAATTTAATAAACCAAACGTGGGAATTTTTTCTTACTAGAAGACGTTATTTGTTTCCCAGTGAAGTTTTTGACGTTTACCTTGACAACGTTAATATTGGGCAATATATCTCCTTGTTCGTATACTTGAGTGAATCAAAATATTGGCATACCATCGACGGGGTCATTCAGTCTTGCTTGGTCCAGTTTTGTTCAATTCAACCCTCGTTATTCTCTGTATGTCTTGTAGATTATGTGTTTGGTAAGGACGTCGATAAAAAGCACGTTTCGATTTATCCTGGGCATGTTCTAAGGAGTTTACATCTGGAGAACCGGCACACAAACTTCCTTTGGTGATACCAAAACGACAAAGGAAGTTATCACGATAATTACTCGATGATCACAGGCGTTATTATTTATTGATAGTAATTTCTCAGACTGCTTTATGCTGTCATTATTGTAGTATGTCGTCCATTTACTTTGAAGCGTTTAGGATGCCCTAAAAATTACTAGTAAAGTGACAACGTATAATGCCACCCAAAACATCAATGATCTACCCCTTGCTTCAAAAGTCAGGCACGGTGTCGAAGATAAGTTGTGTTTCCTAATTTCCTCCACACACTCAAACACGTATACGATCACCTAGGTTCAGACATATGCGACATTCGTCGGTAAGCAATATCCTAAGCAGGATTTCTTGCGCAGGGCTGCATTATGCTATGATGTAACAGGCAACCTTCCCCAAGGCTATCGGGCAAGCAAATTGTGAACTGTTCCTCACTTTTAACAGGACACACACCATCATGCAGCCGCCATGAATATCTAATAGAGTCCTCTAGCAGCCAGTTCAGGGTAATTTCAAGTTAATATTTGGCGATAGATGTCATCGGCTGCAAATGAAGAACGTGGATATCCTTTGGGTTAACTCATCAACACTACCCGTTGTTCTGAACTATCCCATGTGAAAACTGTTATTCACTCACTCTCATCAAGAAAGTTCCCTTGATGGTAATTCCTCGTGTCATAAAGTGATTAATAGAATATGATTAAATGTCGACATTATCAAATTTGTAATCACGAAATTTCTAACAATAATTTAATGGTAACTCACTGGTGTTACGACCTCAACTGAAAAACTGTATACCATTTTGAGTTTGACATTTATAAGCCGATAGAAGTATTACTGTATATTTATGATACTAGTTGGTGGGGACAATATAATCAATTGATATTCTTCACTTTTAATTAGTCAATTGTCAATTAGTATGACAATAAAACCCTATAGTCGAATAAAACTCTATATATTTGATATCATTTAGCATTCAATTGATTTACAGCAAATAATCCTTACATGTCAGTTGGTTGGTGGATGGCTCACATGGAACTTATCCTTGCTTCCTTTCAAGTATTCCTCAAGACATGTGTGAGCGTTCTTATTGGAAAATTTTGCACAAAATCTTGGATATTCCTTAGCGTTGATCATTGGCGATGTTCCTGGTATTTATCGGAAACCTCAACGAAAACTTATCCAGAATCTTGATGCATCACATTCAATTTGTCAGGCTGCTGTTGATGGAGTCAACAAATTTATCCCCCATGTCGATAGTGATGAACACTAACAAACGGACGTAGGATTGAAATAACCAAAAAAAAAATGAACTGAGAACACGATTCTACACACCTTGTAGCCCTCTCCATCGGAAATTATATGAGATGATATATTAAGATGATTAGTTGCACGTAGTCTCTGTGAGGCGGCTGAAGAAGCTTCTTTCTTTAATGAGGGGTATCTCTGAATGCATTAAATTAATGAGCCAGGGATCGAGTGAGACTAAGCTAATTATCCCCTGACATACCCTCCGCTTGAAACAATAATTACTGTGAGTAAAATGTGGCTGCATTCAGGAAGTTTTGTATCAGGCAGGATTGCATAACAATCCTCGTAAGTGTTTTAGATTAGGTCCTATCACCCCACTTAGTTCGATTCCCGAGTGGGTAATTTAAAGTTTGATTCTCCGGATCTCGTGAAATACATTCAAGGATGTTTAATTCCTAGAACCCCCAGTACTTTATCATTCTCTGAATCACCCGACTTTATGTACCGGTGCTCATTTAGTGTAGTATTAACGGATCTGACTAGGGGGTGAAAACAAGAAATAAATGCACCGTTTCCCGTGGAGTTTAGTGACTTCACTCTCCTAATGAATCACATGCATTTGTCACTTACACAATGTCGCTGTATAATACCTTCCAAATGAGAGGTCAGATATGTTCTCAAATTACACGATTCTTGTTGAGGGCCTTAAACAAGTTTTGAAAAAAATATATATATTACTTGCTATACATCATATCAACATAAAACCAGTTAATAATATTTGTAACATGGTAGCATTAGCAGTGCATAGTAGTTGCATGATATGTGGGAAGTTATTAAAATTGATTCTTTTCTAAGAAAGGTAATTAATGTTCCCAACACGAAATGTATTTATTCATGACTGAAACTTCAAGACTAGAGAGGAAAACCATATTTACGGTTTCAGTGCATATTACAACAAAAATTTATGTTATCCCGACAAAAACTGACGTTATATGGTAAGTTTCTTTAAGGGGTTCAAGCTGTTAAATGCAGAAGAAATACAAATATTAAGGCTATGCCAAATGAAAATGTTTCGCAATAAATGCAATAGATGACCGAAGGCATGATTAGGAATCAATTTTGCATATATTCGCTCTCATAGGAGCTTCACGGTGAGGTTGAAATTTATCAGAATGACATCAGAAATAACAACCCTTGAAGCCCGTAAGTTGGATCGAATTAGTGAGACTGGAGACAGAAAATTACATACTGTGTCAGCATGTTTCTTATGAAAAGACAATTGATTGATTTAATCAAGTGCGTATAACCTGCTCTCTCTTTTGTCGGCGTGACACGTGTGCCTTGACAATGACAAGCGAGGTATTAATTGTTTCACTTGTGCAGCTATTCTTATCGCTTGCGAGAGAAGACAGAGCCGCCCGGTGCAAAAGAAAATAATAAAACCTTGCACCCCTAACAGCTGATTCTCACCTGATAAATGAAATGGGTAGTGGAATATTTTATCATCGGAATAAGCTAACAGCGTTATCTAGAGTAAACACGAGAGCACGTGTCAGTGTGAAACCAGGTCACTTAAGTGGTAATGAAGTCATGTTAGAATTACACCATTTAGAAGATAATTTGTGCCTAATTGTATGACAATTAACGAGTATATTTGATGATTAATAAATCTAACAATAATATAAGAATTCAGTATCTGAACTGAACATGAACTTCCGGTAATCGCTGGAACGTGCTCTACTTAACTAAGAGTAGTGCAAGCACTCACTCTCAATCTGATTTAGACCGTCGCAACGAACTCTCATTCAGATATTGAGCGTCGCAGTGACAATGGAGTAACATATTCGACGCCCGACTGGAGCTACTCACATTTTAGTCAAAAAGTTGTTCATGGAAGTGCGCTCCTTTACACGATTCAAATATAAAGTTACTAAACCAACAGACGTCGAATGTTATTAGTCACTTAAGAGAAATTATGTAACATTTCAATATATTGATAAAAAACTGTGTCCAGGATTACTTCTAATTGTCTTGTACAAGTTTCAGGGCATTACTACGGAACTGCTGCCATGTGAAGAGGACCTCTACAGTCATAGGAATACGAGTATGGATTTCATCGCAGTATTCAACATTCATTCCACTATGAACTGCTAGATCATCAGACCGTCGCCAACGGAGGAGACATGCAGGCGCATCCGCCTTAAACATATCAATATTAAGGACGACTTTTCATCGTTCAGCATGTAGTCTAAGTTAAGTCGATTACAACTTATAATAGATATTTGTTCTACTGTATGTAGTTGTATATTTTTCCTTACATTTGTGGTGTGGTATTGTAGTTAATCACTTGCTTGTATTTCTCTTGTATTTCTTATATTAATTACTTCTCCACATGAATTGCGTTGAAATGTGGATTCCCAAAATTGGATATTTTAGTCATGCGGAATAGCAGGTTTTCCTAAGCACGTGTTACGCTCCCAAGACAGTAGTGAATCATTCATAGTTTATCCATATGTTATCTTGGTCATCGTCAAACATTTAAGGAATGTTATGCTATTTGAGAACTGGCATGTGTAATCTGAATCTAATATGGTAACATTTTTCATTTTCGAGTAATATTTCGGTAATATTTGGAGCTTATATTCTTTGTTTTGCTTGTTGCTTTACGTAGCACCGACACAGATAGGTCTTATGGCGACGATGGGATAGGAAAAGCCTGGGAGTTGGAAGGAAGTGGCCGTGACCTTAGTGTGCCCGGTGAGAAAATGGGAAACAACGGAAAGCCATCTTCAGGGCTGCTGACAGTGGGATTCGAACCTACTATCTCCCGGATGTAATCTCACAGCCGCGTGCCCCTGACCGCACGGCCAACTCGCCCGGTGAGTTTATATTCAAGCCTAGTATTGATCGAACTCGGTGTCATCAAGATGTTAGTGCAGATATCAGGTAATCATTCGGTTTTGGAGTGCTTTAGTAAAAGTGTATTACGAAGATTGTTAGACTGAACCTTCGATATCGATTTCAACAAATAATATAATGAATATTTAATACGGTGATAAATAATATGTATCCTATTTCTAATCTTTTTCAGGTCCATGATATGAAGAAACCATGATGTTGCCTACGTCCTATGCGATTCCTATTCCGATTCCAACTTGTTCACTGGTATAGCTTGCCAAAGTCACAAAGGTGGTGGTGGTGATTAATGTTTTAAGGGGAAGTACAGAAAAGGCACATAAAGGTAGTAAATGACATGTATAACTCTCACCTCAAGACACAGTGATATGAAAGCAAGTAATTAATAGTTGTGGTAATGAAATAACGGAATTACGATACCTGCAAGTAAATTATGTAAACTGGAATTATAATAATTGTTCATATTCCACTTTTTATCCATTACTCATTTAATACTATGCCTTTTCTCCCTGTTACCTTAGCCTTTTCGATCGCAGTAGTTCTTTTGATTTGGTATTTATTTCACGTAGTAGAGATTTCCTTTCACACAACGCCGTGGTGTGTCAACAAGTGACAGAAGAGTCCGTACCCCTGAGACCATAATAATCAACAACTACATGCTGCCGAGGATATTAGTTGACGATCGGTGTCGAAGGGTGAAATAAATAAATGAATAAATAAATAAATAAATAAATAAATAAATAGACTCTATTTTCAACACTTGACCGATCCGTTCGCCTCTCCGCCACGAAGCATGCGTGCAGCGCGCACTCTCGGATTCACTGCTTCAAATACTCTGTATACAATAGAGTTCAATTCAATTCAGTCTTGCCTTATAACAGATGCTGGAATTGTCGTCGTTCCTTGGCTATACAGGCATTGTATCCGGAAAGCAAATTCTTACTGACGCGAGGGAGTTCTTCACTGTCACGTTTCTGATCCCAATCGTAATGTCGTGTTTCAGTTCCTCCAACGTATGAGGATTTGTCTGATAAACCTTTTCTCTCAGTCTTCCCCAGATGTAAAATAAGGTGGCACTTCATCAGGTAAATTCTGAACAAACTCAAAAACGCAGCCGACTGGCTGATTCATATTTAAAATACTTTTTACGCATGAAGATGCGCTACTGCAATGAAAGCGTCTGTGTATATGAACAATCCAGTGCTTCGACCTCCGATTGAGCACCCCTCAATGGAGTACACCCCATCGCAGGCTAAAGACCGGCCTTCAAGAATAGAACAGGTGCTATCGCGTGCCTGGCAGCAGTGAAGGAGAACTCCGTCATCGGTCAAGAGTTAAAAATAAAGCCCTGTACATTCATACATACATACATACATACATACATACATTACATAATCTTTTCATTCTGGAGATCGTTATAGGCTACCTTCAGTATTCAGTCAGCAAACTTTTGTGAATGACTGAGGGATTCTCCAATTCGTCTCTTGAAATAGTAAAAATCGTATCATATCTCTGCCTCTACAACCCGACTCTGTTTTTTCACCCAGAAAACCTTTACTCTTCATTTTCCTCATGTGACTTCACCACAAATGTCGGTTCATGATATGTCACCAACTGATATAAAGCACACACGGCTCTAAATCCATGAAGTTCACATTCATACACAACACTATATTCGGACATCAAGACCGAGTACCTCAGTTGATAGTGTGCTGGGATTCCGACCTTCCGTTGTTGAATTCGATTCCGGGTATTCCTATTATTCCATTATTCAGGGTTTAGATAATATTCAATGTGTCTCGAGATCTTCGTTCGCCTTAGCATTACCGGTAATTAAATGTTCTCGTTAACGAGACGAACTTTCATCAAAATACATTAGGAATGTATTTACTTCAAATCCAGCAATACCTTCAACACTGCAGAAGAACTTGTACGCTATACTGTGATTTGCTCTTTGTGTTAAGGCGATTAGTTATTAGAATGTATATAATACATTATTATTGTTGCACATCAGGTTTGCTTTAAATACGGGCTGTACTGTTCGATAGCGTTGGTTACCTGTGAGATTGGATGGAGTGACTGTGAGTGGGTCAAGAATGCCTTTACGACGCCGAAGAGGCAAGTATCAACAGGTCACTGCGGTGAGGGTGGAATTTCTTCCGCGCTATTGCAGAACTACTTGGCAGTAATGTCTCCAATGTGCATGCCTGCTGGCGGCAGTGGTCACGAGATGTACGCTCGCAAGAAGACCGGGCTCCGGACATCTCCGTGGCACCACCGAGAGGGAGGTCCGCCGTATTCGGCGTATGGCTGCGGCGCAGCGGACTGCGTCTGCTGCCGCAATTCGAGCGGAAATTGGCGCCACAATGACGCAACGAACTGTTTGAAATCGGTTACTTGAAGGACAGCTCCGAGCCAGACACCCTGCAGCGTGCAGTCCACTTACCAGAAACCACCACCGTCTGCAACTTCAGTGGTGTCAAGCGAGAGCTCAATGGAGGATGGAGTGGAGGTCCGTTGTGTTTTCCGATGACAGCCGGTTCTGCCTTGGTGCCAGTAATGGCCGTGTGTTGCTAAAAGGTGGCGAGGTGAACGCCTGCATTCCACCTGTTTTCAGTGTCGACACACTGGACCTACACCGGGAGTTCTGGTCTGGGGAGCAATTTCCTTTGACAGCAGAAGCATTCTCGTGGTTATCCCACGCCCCCTAACTGCAGATGTGTACGTCCGTCTTGTGATTCAACCTGTTGTGCTGCAATTCATGAACAGCATTCCCTGGGGTGTTTTACAACAGGATAATGCACGCTCCCCATGTCACTGTTATAACCCAACGTGCTCTACAGTGTGTCGACATGTTGCCGTGGCCTGCTCGATCCCCAGATCTGCACCCAATCGAGCACGTATGGGACATCATTGGACGACAACTCCAGCGTCATCCTCAACCGGCATTAACCGTTCCTGTATTGACCGACCAAGTGCAACAGCCATGGAACTCCATCCCTCAAGCTGACAACATGTACGACACAATGCAGCACTTTTGCATGCCTGCATTCAACAGTCAGGCGATCACGCCAGTCATTAATGGACCAGCATTGCTTTTGTTTTCGCGCGGATATTAACCTGTAGTCTCGTCCCTTTAGTCAATTAAATATGATACCTCGACAAATATATTGCCAAATGTCCGCATTCTACATTCCTTATTTCATAGTGTCTGGATATTTTCTCCGCCAGTGTATTATTATTAATTTTAGTAAACTAAATCCAGGATGTTATATCTGTAGTACACTGTATCTTCTTGTACAGATTGCAAAATATTAAATTATTGATTTATTTGCATTAGAACTTTTACTTTGACAGTATGAAAATGACCAAAGTATGAACGATACTATTAACACTACTTCTTGTGCAACCAGTTCCTGTGATTAGTGGTGTGCAAGTATGGCTTTTAGGTTCGGTTGATTTATGATATTCAGTGGGCTTGGCATTTTCTGTCTAACGTGTGAAAATAACGGGAAACTACATTACTCCATATTTCTCTTGTATACATTGTCAACCGAGCGACTTGGCCCTACAGTTTGGGGCGCGCAGCTGTGAGATTGCATTCGGGAGGTAATGAGTTCGAACCCCACTGTTGGCAGGCCTGAATATCGTTTTCCGTGTTTTCCCATTTTCATACCAGGCAAATGCTAGGGCTGTAACTTAATTAAAGCCGCGGCTGCTTCCTTCCAAATCCTAGACCTTTCCTATCCCATCGTCGTCATAAACTTATCCGCAACGGTGCGACGTAAAGCCAATTGTATAACGCTCGGACTTTCCGTTTCACTTGACTGTGGAGTTGATGAGGATCTGAACAGCCTTTGGATAGAGGACAGATATCTTCTTCTTCTACTTCATAGCCCTATCCCAGATATTTTCGGTCCGCAACTAACGCAGATCAAGCCCAGAATTGCGACCGGGTGCCTTTCCTGTCGCCAGCTCTATGTGGAAGGATGTATTCACGTTCATGCGATGTTTGGTATTGTGACGTGTTGTGTGTAAATGAAGATGTGGATTAACATAAGCAGACACATACAGTTCCAGATATAGGGGAAACCACCAGATGCGGATAAAATCCCCGCTCTGACCGGAAATAGAACCCGGGGCCCTCTGAACTGAAGGCCAGTACACTAATTATTCATCCAAGCAGCCGTATTATTATTATTAATATTATTATTATTATTATTATTATTATTATTATTATTATTATTATTATTATTATTATTATTATTATTGTTATTCTTCTTCTTCTTCTTCTTCTTCTTATTATTATTATTATTATATAATCTCTTTTAATAATGTTACTGTGTTTACGTCCCACTAACTACTTTGACGGTTTTCGGAGACGCCGAGGCGCCGGAATTTCGTCCCGCGGGAGTTCTGTTACGTGCCAGTAAATATACCGACACTGGGCTGACGTAGCTTAGCACCTTCAAATACCACCCGACTGAGTCAGGATTGAATCCGCCAAGCTAGCGGTCAGAAAGCCAGCGCCTCAACCATCTGAGCCAATCAGCCCGGCAATTAGGATTCCTTCATTCAGGATTTGTACGAAACTAAAGCAGTTTACTGCACAAAAGTGTTATTTTATAACTTAATACTTATGCTCCAGATTTTCCAGGCATAGAAATGCCTTTCTGTATTTTGCCATCCTATTCCCTAAAAATGTATTATTTTTTTCATATTATTCAGACATTTTCAAAAATATTTGCGCACCACGAAGGATTTGTCGGAGTCTTATAATGTTTAACATGAGTAATTATAGCGTTGATTATTTTTATTTTTTTTGCTATTTTGCTTTACGTCGCACCGACACAGATAGGTCTTATGGCGACGATGGGACAGGAAAGTCCTAGGAATGGGAAGGAAGTGGCCGTGGCCTTAATTAAGGTACAGCCCCAGCATTTGCCTGCTGTGAAAATGGGAAACCACGTTAAAACATCTGCAGGGCTGCCGACAGTGGGGTTCGAACCCACTATCTCCCGGATGCGAGCTTACAGCTGAGCGTTGAATTAGTGGGACGTAAAACCAACAGCATTTTTATAGCGCTGATATAAGTAAATATTCACAATATCAAAGCAAAAGATAACTTATTGCGAAAGATTTGAACGGTTGAAGTTAGACATTAGGACTTTGTCAATCCACATTTGCATTACAGTTTTCATATGGTATCGTGCAGCATATATGGCAATATTCGCTGCAGCTGATTCTCTAGATCGTGGAAATTCCTTGGATGCCAAAATCACTGCCCAAGGTGGCCCCAAGCTTCTTCGATGATTGATGAATCTGGCGATCGGGCAATATTGCGGAACAATTTCAGTGAAACGCTTGCTCTGTGCTACCGAGAATTTTGCAGGTCACAAATGCCCCTTGGAAAGCCTGTCATTAAGGCCAATAAACGTAGCTGCATTATTACGTGCGTATAACATTGTGCTACCAATATCCCTCGAATCACCACCGATTGTTATATCGATGTCCCTACGGACGAGCACTCCAGCGGTGGGGGCCGTGTGTCGTGTCATAGCCAAGCCATGATGAGGCGCCACCACGATGCCTCCAGATATGGACACGGCCGTAGACTGTCCACAAAGAGAGTATGCATTCTTTACAAAACGCAGCCCGTTTCCAGTCGGTATCAGTCCAGGTTTGTCTTTCACGACACCGGTGTAAACGTAGGCGACGGTGAGTTGGCATCAGTGACAGGACACGTAATGGCCGCCGTTAGACTAAATTAATTTCATGCACATGGAAATATTTCAGGCGGACAGAGGTTCCTGTAACAATGGTGGTGCATGTGCTCAGATGTTGGACACTACAGTTGATCTGCTCGTGCTTGTCAGTGTTTTGACGATCCTATCTACTGATGGCCAGTCGATGGCTTCCTCTGGCCATCTGCCGTACGTGCAAGTGAGATGAACTGGGAATGATTACACTGTAGTTACATAGTCAACGAGAGTTAATTGGTGAAGTTGTACAATTGCATTTATTCTTTGACGGATGTGCAATCAACAATGAAAGAAAATTGACATAAGGATAACCTATTGTTACAGTTCGTATTTCAGAAGCCGATTTTCTTTTAAAGGTATAATTATGTACCGAGCACAAAGCAAATTATCAAGCATTAACAACATAATTTGGTAAAAATAACTCAGGATCTAGTTGCATAGTAATGTACATAAGACACCAAAGCGTTAAACAAATATGCTATTAACATACTAACTATTAAGTTCTTCTGATTAACTCACAGACTGTAGAAATCTTCCTTTCACTACCCAGAACGTAGAATATGTACTCACCTAGAAGAAAGAGAAAAAAGCATATACAAATATGCATCACAAAAGAAAATTCGTAGTTGGACTATCTCTTTAAAATACAACTATTTTTTAATGCTATTTGTTCGGGGCGTCGACTTAGAAAGATCGTTTGCCCCTACTTGCACCATATGTTAGGAACCTGCGTGTATTTGGAAATTGTGGAATGTGAAGAAAGGAACGTTAAGGATGACACGAACACCGAGTCCCCAGGCCAGGGATATTAATCATTTACAATTAAAAACCCCTGACCCGGACGAGAATCGAACCCCCTACACTGCGGGGCCGGACAAATACAACCATACTGCATAATAAAAACTAATGCCCCGCACATAAACGTACGAAACTTCAGTCTTGCTAACATAGTCCAAAATCTGCTTTACGTCGCACCGACTCAGATAGGTCTTATGGCGACGACGCGATAGGAAAGGGCTTGGAGTGGTAAGGAAGTGACCGTGGTCTTAAGTAAGGTACAGCCCCAGCATTTGCCTGGTGTGAAAATGGGAGACCGCGGAAAACAATGTTCAGGGCTTCCGACAGTGGGGTTTGAACCCACTATCTCCCGAATGCTAACATAGCATTTATCTTCCTTGATGCTATTTATTTCTAGGGGAAATTTTGATAATTGTAACTATTTTAGATTTATCTTATAGTCTGTCACAGTTGTGTCGTTAACAATGAGTTTCATAGAACAATCTTTGTCATGTTACTGGAATTCTGTTTGTAGTAAACGAAGTAACGATGTGATAAGGCATGTTGTGAGGTAAAAGAACATGAGTTGTCCGAAAAGTTTCCAAGATGATAATTACACAAATTACATATTCTTCAGAATATGTGTTTCTTTATTAAATGACTTCAACAATTTTGGTTTCTCGGACTGAGTAACATCCATTACTAAAAGCGATCATTGTCAAAGATGCTGCTAATTTCCTGGCTGTTCGAGGACGATTAAATCATGCCGACATGGGTGTCCGGAGGATTGCTAACTGAATGCTTTCTCTGATGTCTACAAGCCGTCCTAGCGTATATTTACTTAGTTAAATAAAGGCCATGGTCGGGAATATATCATCTTTCTGGATGAATCCATATTTATTACAGCAACTTACTGCCCTATTATTGTCCACAGATAACAGCAAGTCTAATACAAATTATGGTATGTGCTCCAACAATTGTGTGTTGGTCGCAACTCTTAATTGTGTTCGGAATGGATGTCATCGGATGTGTTGTATTGACGATCATCTCACAGTGGTGCAATATATGCATATCAAGTAAATACAAAGGAGTCGAAAAGTGAAAACATTCTGATGAGCGCATTTAGTTGTTTTCAGGGCAATGATTATTCTAGAAACAGAGCGAGCCTTCAGAGTGTGATCATAAAACCAAAAAAAAAAAAAAAATCGGCAGAAAACAGAAGACACAGTTTAACTGATGAGACTGTATTTGATCCCCGGTGTCCTCTCTGGCACTATCATAACAACGAAAGTGACACAACGCGTTGATGCGGCTAACGTGAGCGATGATCACATCATTAGTGTATTTACGAACTACTTCCTTCAATATACTGGATGATTCAACTGATTCTATATTACTTTAGTACAACTAACACCGATGAGGTCATGCTCGAAAATACATATTAAATCATTAGCACCAATGTTACCTCAACGACGTAAACTATGATGAATATTTAAAACGATCACAGCTGGACGGGGGGTGTCTATTACGACGACGAATAGATTCCGTGCGTGCCAATAATACGCTATGGCCCTTCTTACGAAAGGTGGTTAAATAACGCATCGCTGCTGTTGCGGAGCTAAGATGCCGAGAAACAGGTCCAGTTCCCAGGACGGTACACTTTATCGTCGCTTTATGCCGTTTACAGCGGATGTGACAAGGCCGCATACTTGTTCAAACGACTGAATTTTTATTAGTTCCTGCAAAGGGCCAATTTTGTCGGATGTTACGTAGCCAGTTTGGACTACGACATGCTGATCAGCAGCTGGGAAACAGGGTACGCTGCATATTCAGCGCAGCAAGTGCTCGTAATATTGACTACAATGATATATACAGATTTCAGCACGACATTGTAAAGACATTCTTGCTCGTTGTAAAATGTGAGGTGCAACGGCTCGGCATTCCTCGGTGATCAATTACGGAAGGTAACCAGGATTTTCAGGCCCTTGTGCATATACTACCTGCTTTAAGTGGCCTTACAGGAAGAAGTCAAGTAACGTAAGGTTGGATAATCTGCCGGGCCAGGAAACGGGTCCACTTATCAGGACATGAAACATGAAAATGGTACCGGGAAACTACTGATCCGTACGATGGGGCCCAGTCCTTTTGAAACCACATTCGTAATCAGTCGAGCAGTAGCAGGTTCTCCAGAAACTGTGGGAGTTAATAAACAAAAATGAAGGTAGAGTGCTTCCGTCAGATGACCGTCCAAGAAATATGGTCAAAGTAGGTAGTCGCTGAAGATTCCGCACAAGAAGGTTACTCTTCACTGCACTTGAAATTTGTCTTGCCTTACCCAGTGGGGATTCACAGTGCCATTGTTTTGAAATCGTAATCCATCAGAAAACCAAAATCTTGGCAAAACGACTGTGTCATTGGTCATAATGCGTAATTTCCACTGAGAAAATGTTACTCGAGCACGGAAATCACGTCCGTGGAGCTGCTGGTGTAACAGCAGATGGTAAGGATGAAATGTTTGGTATGCAATATTCGTATAACAGATGGACGGCTGATATTGGTCTGTCGTGCAATTGTTCCGAACAGCATCCGAAACAGCCTCTTCATTTGGACCAGGCGTTATAGGAGCATCTGTAACAGGGGTATCCTTCCAAGTGTCCCAGTTGACCGCAATCATCGTTCAAGGTTTCGGAACGAATTGGTAGTCCGCAGTCGTCTGTCCAGAAATCGCTTGTGGTACATGCGTTACGACTAGAAAGCATTCTGCCTTGTTTCTCTAAATGAGAACACATCTCTTGAACACATCGTGAGTAAATGAATAAGTGCTGGGATGTCACCTGGCAGGTCCGGTTAAACATTGTGTCCGCATTGTAAAGAGGCACAAGCTGTCGGGCAAACAGATATTGCGTAAGGTTGGCTTTGAACCCCGACACTACCGATACTCAGATACCACAGACGACTGGCACATTACCGACCCAGACACAAATACATGATACACGCTAGGAGTGTAGTACTAAACTACGGTATTTGTTGTATGTCCGGCGCTCCCTTCTCGCTCCGCCAGCCAGCTGCACGCGCGCCTGTGTATCATTCTGCTAGCTTCGACGCGCAGCCCTCAGTGCGCGTGCCTGACCATCGAGTGTACTATAAATAGGAGCTCCCTGCCTGCTCACTTGCCCACTTGCCCCGGTGTCCAGCTCCAGAATACACCCTACGTCGAGAACGGAGGCTACTCCTCTTGAAAATGTGCTTCGACCAGGTGGACTGAATTTCTGGCAGTACGAGGTTTCACCTCTGGTCACCGCTCCCTTACCTGTTTTCCGCTGCCTAAGTCCCGTAATTCTTTTACAAGCCATTTTCATTCCCTAACTTATGCAAGCTCCCTTAGTTTCGCTAGGTGGAATTTCTTCAATCAATTGAACTTGCTTTTTAGGAATTCAGGCACTTCAACAAACAAAGACTCTCATGAACATTTATGTTAGTGTGCCAGATAGTTCTCGACTATCAACGTGTCAATTCTCAAGACTATCTTTTCAAGATAGAAGTGTATATAAAGACTGCAAACCTGTACATATTGTATAAAGACAGACTTTTCTCAAGATTCAATATTCCTTTTTGCTTCAAAATAAATTTCAGTTATTTGTGTAAATATCATAAAGTGAAGCAATAAAAGTTGTGTTCTGTAAACTTCAACCTTGGTTACAACACAACTCTATGGCGACGAGGTAAAAAAGCGACACTACAATTCATCGGCCCCAGTCGCCAACTCTATGGCGACGAGGTAAAAAAGCGACACTACAATTCATCGGCCCCAGTCGCCAACTCTATGGCGACGAGGTAAAAAGCACCACACTACAATTCTTCGGTCCCAGTTGCCAACTCTATAGCGACGAGGTACACACGAAACCAACACTACAATTCAACGGGCCCAGTTGTCAACTCTACGGCGACGTGCTATACAACAACGACACTCCAATCAGTTCTGACACACAGCTTACCTTACTCTTTCTTGCACGCATCTCGCAATGGCTACTGCGGAACAACTCGCTACGGTCTTCCAAGCCTTACAGCAGCAACAACAACAGTTTATGCAACAACAACAGGCAGCATTAATTCAGGCTATTCAAGCTATTTCTGTCGCTACACAGCCATCAGCTATTCCTCCGTTCTCTGCTTTTGATCCGGCTAAGGAAGAATGGTCAGTTTATTTAGCCCGCTTGCAACAGCATTTCATCTGCCATTCTGTCACAGATGATCAACGCCGCCGCGCACTATTTCTTAGTTCGGTTGGCAATGCTACGTGTGAATTACTACGTAAATTAAGTCCAGAAGAACACTTATCTGAGGTACCCTTCACGCAGCTCTTGGCCCGTCTCACGGAACACTATGCCAAAGCTCCTCACATAGTGGCTGCTCGCTATAAATTTTTTCAGAGCAGAAAGCAACCCCATCAGACACATACTGAATGGATAACTGAATTGCGTGGTCTAGCTAAACCCTGCCAGTTCATCTGCTCCAAGGACGGTTGTGGTTCATCCTACACTGATTCTCTCATTCGGGACATGATAATTTTACATACTCCTGAAGACAAAATACGTTTTGACGCTGTCAAGCAGAGTAACCCTTCATTAGAAGACGTCCAGCGTATTGCTACGGTTTATGAGCTTACTACCAAGACTGCCGCAGCAATAGCTTCTCCACACGAAGTTGCACAAGTCTCGCCTCAGGCCCGCAAGTCCTCTGCTCCAGTGAACCGTACGGATAAGGCGCTCTCCACCAAGCATTCTCGCCAGGTTCCCTCTCGTAATGCTACACGGAAGCCCAATTCTAAAAGCACCTCGAAACTCCTGCCTTCCTGCCGAGGTTGTTTCAAGCATCATGAACGTCGTGACTGTCGTTTTTTCAAAGCTACTTGTGAACGATGTCATAAACTTGGACACATTCAGACTGTCTGTCAAAGTTCGCTCCGCCCTGCTAAGACTACTGCAGCGCGCCGGAAGCATATACAGCCCCGCCAAGACATGGAAGTTGATCAGATCAATCTTATTCTTCCCACAAAGGATTCTCACAAAATCATCATTCCTCTCTCATTCTCTGATCGATCTGTCGATTTTCAATTAGACACTGGATCACCTGTCTCTATTATTAACCTGACTACTTACCACGACTTAGGTTCACCTTCATGCTCTCCAGCTGACATCCAGCTCGTGACATTTAACAAGAAGAAAATTGACATCAAAGGTCAAATTAAGCTTCAGGCTAGTTATAAAGGAATTCAGAAGGCCATTCCTCTTCTCGTAGTTAACAACTACACTGCATCAAACATTATGGGCATGGATCTATTTAACTTATTTGGTTTCCAGATACATGACAACATTAACGTCGTATCTACATTGCATCCTACTTCTGACGTTACCGCTCTCCTAGCGCAGTTTCCTGAAATCTTCGACTCTCAGCTCGGAACAGCAAAAGACTATACAGCTCACATACAGCTGAAATCCGGAGCTAAGCCTCGCTTCCTCAAAGCACGTCCAGTACCCCTAGCACTTCAAGACCAGGTCACGAAAGAATTAGAAAGATGGATACAAACTGGAATTGTAGTACCAGTTACTTCTAGTCAATGGGCTACTCCACTCGTGATAATCAAGAAACCTGATGGTAATGTTCGACTTTGTGGCGATTTTCGATCTACAGTCAACGCACAACTCGAAACCGATATCTTTCCTATTCCACGTCCAGAAGACTTATTCCGTCGTCTCTCTGGTGGACAATTCTTCTCTCGAGTTGATCTTAAAGAAGCATCTCTCCAGCTACTTTTAGACGAAGAATCTAAGAAATTTCTCACACTCAACACTCCTCTAGGACTGCTCCAGCTCCAGCGGCTCCCATTCGGTGTTTCATCCTCAGCGGCTATTTTTCAGCGCTATTTGGCTCAACTCACCGCCTCAATTCCCGGTTGTGCTAACTACCTGGATGATATTATTGTTACTGGAAAAGATCATCAGGAACATCTAACCAATCTCCGCCTTCTTCTTCAGAAATTGAAAGACAATGGACTACGAGCGAATCTCGCTAAATGTACCTTCTTTCAGCCTCAAGTTCACTACCTCGGACATTATACTTGATAAGAATGGAATTCGTCCTAGTCTACAGAATGTCTCCGCGATAGTAAACATGCCAGCACCTCAGAACCTCAAGCAGCTTCAGTCCTTCATAGGCAAAGCGAACTATTATAATAAGTTCATTCCACACTTCGCTACAGTAGCAGCTCCATTACACGCTCTACGTAAAAAAGGTGTTAAGTTTCAGTGGACTCCGCAATGCCAACAGGCATGGAAAACAATCAACAACGCCTTAATTCAAGCTATACAACTCACTCATTTTCAGCCCGACAAGATCATCACGCTAGCTACTGACGCTTCAGACTACGGTGTCGGTGCAGTTCTCTCCCAGAAGGATCGTCATGGACAAGAACGCCCCATCGCCTTCGCTTCGAAAACACTCAATGACCATCAACGTCGATACTCACAGATAGAGAAAGAAGCTTTAGCCATCATCTTTGGTATTCGCCGTTTCAATGAATATCTTTATGGCAACCATTTCCTGATCATTACCGATCATAAGCCTCTCGTACACTTATTCCATCCTGGTAATAAGATCCCAGAGAATTCCCTCAGAAAGCTTCAAAGATGGTCCATGTTCCTTTCTGATTATTCCTATCAGATTGTATATCGAGCCACATCCCAGCATTGTAATGCTGATGCCCTCTCCCGCTTACCCGTTGGTCCTGATACTGCCTTCGATTCTCAAGAATCTGAATGTCTTCAGTTGGACATAGAACTTGAAGATACTGTATCCAGTTTTCCTATTGATGCTACCTGCATAGCTAAAGCTACGGATAAGGACAGTACACTTGCTACTGTACGTACTTACATCCGCAACGGTTGGCCTCTTCAGAGCAAACTTCCTGCCCACCTGGCACCTTATCATCGTATGCAGCATCGTCTCACGACTCGTGCCGGAGTTGTACTACTAGACGCAGGCACCATCTTCCGAGTGGTTATCCCACTTAGCCTACAGAAACAAGTTCTCGAATTATTACACCAAAGCCATTGGGGTATCTCCAGCACAAAGCAACTCGCCCATCAACACTGCTACTGGCCCGGTATTGATGCCGCCATCGAAAAGCTAATACGTCATTGTGAGCAATGTCAAACGAATCAGAACGCCCCGTCTTCTGATCTTGCTTCATGGCCTCCTGCTACTACTCCATGGGAACGAGTTCACATCGATTTCGCAGGTCCTTTCCTCAATTCCATGTGGTTAATAGTCATCGATTCACTGTCAAACTTTCCATATGTAGTGGATATGCATTCGACTACTACAACCGAAGCTACCATTCGTGCTCTCCAGAAAATCTTTACTACAGAAGGTTTACCGCAAGTACTCATTTCGGACAACGGACCTCAATTTACAGCTACTGCTTTTCAGAACTTTTGTACACATAATGGCATTCGTCATATCCTAGCACCACCTTTTCACCCTCAATCTAATGGTGAAGCTGAACGCTTCGTACAAACATTTAAAAGAAGTATGAAGAAAGCTGTCTCTTCAGGCTTAACTAAAGACCAAGCCTTGCTACAACTCTTAAACAACTACAGAACTCTACCCGGCGCTGATAATATCACTCCTGCACAGAAGCTCCATGGACGACCTCACAGAACTTTACTTTCTCTGTTACAGCCTCTTCCGGCCCAGCATAAGACCTCACCAACGAAGTTCTCCCTCAACGACAAGGTCTACACCAGGACATTCAAATCCAACCCACTCTGGATACCTGGAGTCATCTGCAGATCTTTGGGTCATCGTCTCTACGAGATACAGACTACGGAGAAACGTATCTGCCGCCATCAAGATCAGATACGTCTGCGCTACCGCCCCTGTCCAGCTATTGATGCTATTGCTAAACCAGATAAATCTATTGCTGAACGCGCTTTAGATAATTTAATAACAATGGGTTCCTTTCAGGACGAGACAGCGCCACTCCGCCCAGTTCCAGCTCCGGACAATACAACAGAGATATCAGCAGCTCCGCCCCAGCATCGCAGTCGCCACCAGCGCCGCCGCCGTTTCACGCCGTACCGGCGTATTTAGGAGGGGAGGGTGTTGTATGTCCGGCGCTCCCTTCTCGCTCCGCCAGCCAGCTGCACGCGCGCCTGTGTATCATTCTGCTAGCTTCGACGCGCAGCCCTCAGTGCGCGTGCCTGACCATCGAGTGTACTATAAATAGGAGCTCCCTGCCTGCTCACTTGCCCACTTGCCCCGGTGTCCAGCTCCAGAATACACCCTACGTCGAGCACGGAGGCTACTCCTCTTGAAAATGTGCTTCGACCAGGTGGACTGAATTTCTGGCAGTACGAGGTTTCACCTCTGGTCACCGCTCCCTTACCTGTTTTCCGCTGCCTAAGTCCCGTAATTCTTTTACAAGCCATTTTCATTCCCTAACTTATGCAAGCTCCCTTAGTTTCGCTAGGTGGAATTTCTTCAATCAATTGAACTTGCTTTTTAGGAATTCAGGCACTTCAACAAACAAAGACTCTCATGAACATTTATGTTAGTGTGCCAGATAGTTCTCGACTATCAACGTGTCAATTCTCAAGACTATCTTTTCAAGATAGAAGTGTATATAAAGACTGCAAACCTGTACATATTGTATAAAGACAGACTTTTCTCAAGATTCAATATTCCTTTTTGCTTCAAAATAAATTTCAGTTATTTGTGTAAATATCATAAAGTGAAGCAATAAAAGTTGTGTTCTGTAAACTTCAACCTTGGTTACAACAGTATTTTCTTCTCGAAAGTAAATATCAATCCCAGAGTTTTTAGTCATAGCTTACGGCGTTAATTTAACTTTGTACCAATACAGATCACGTGGCATAACAATTTAATTCGATAGTGTAAAGAGTACATGTGATTCTTCGGGTAACAATGAACCGCATGTTTGTACAATGGCTAGTAGGACTGTGCAGGGAAATTGTGCGTAGTAGTTTTTCCTTTGTTAGTTCCATAGCTCATTTACATTGATGACACACAGGCAGGATGCAGAGCAATATCGACCTTAAGAAAGAATTCAATGTTGTTGGGGTTCCGTAAAACTAATTAAAACTAGATGGGCAGGCCACCCGGTATAAAAACAGAAATAATAATTTTAATATGTTGTTGGACTACGAGTTAACTTTAAACGCACTGTGGTGTGGGATTTAAATAAGTCAAAACGTGAGATAAATGAAACCGTAGGTGAAAACTTATAATTAAAATTGTTACTTACTTCAATCAGAGACTAAAATATCAACTTGCTACCTAGAAACAATGCGGAATATTTAGCAATGGCTAGTAGTGGTATGTTAACGTTCCGTCTAGTAAAGCTGTATTCAACACCTTGACCTGGTATCATTTGGAGACAGTATATTCCCTTACAATATTCACGTCTATAATTTCAAAGCTTAAATATTTGATTTGAGACTCCATTAATCGACTACACTGAAGTATGAAGCCTGAAGGACACAACCATGTGCGGCAATCCAAACAAAATGACAAAAATTAAAATTTAAACTCTCGTGAAATGAAATATTTGGAATATCCGAATTCGGAAAGATCATTTGAAAAAGAGGAAACAGTACAGGAAAAGTTGGTATGGTTTGTGTAGCTATAAACTTGCACTCAGAAGATGGTAGGCTCAAATCTCACTGTTAACAGATGTGATCTTCAGTGGTCTACAATTTTCACTTACTGTAATGTTAGTTCCGTGACAGCTATACCTTCATTAACGCCACAGTTACTTCAAACGCAACTCACTATTTTTCCACCCAAGTGGCGCACAAAGCCTTCAATAATGTGATGTGAAAAATATGTAATAATAATAATAATAATAATAATAATAATAATAATAATAATAATAATAATAATAATAATAATAATAATAATAATAATAATAATAATAATAATAATATCAACAGCTGAAACTACGAAAAGGGACCTTTCCCGTTTTAGTACGTTTAACCAACACCTTCCGCTCCACTATTTTTGGATTCCCTTCTGCAGCCTTGAGCATATAACTAAAGCACCTACTCGATTGAGATCCACCGAAAAATTACGTTAATTGATATAACCTGCGCTTCTGATATCCTTGCATACGAAGGTGTTAATGAAAATGTTTTCCACTGAAGGTCGATATTAAATCGCTTGTAATGGAAAAGTTGGTATTGAGATACAGTTCTGAAATAGTACATTTCAAATAAGAGTTACTAGAGCCGGAATTCAAAACTTGGAAACGTGAGGGGAGCAGTTTTATCATCCTTTCTAGGACTGATTCACACACTGAACGATGTCGCGAAGACTCTTTTGAAACAACCATGACTTGAAGTTATAATTCGATCTCTTGAAGGACTGTCTTGGTAAGACTGTGCTGTACTGAGACAGGGGTTTCACACTGACACCGGGTGTCATCATTTTGTGCAATAGAGATTTTAGTCCTTGCTATATTCTGAATAAAAGTGATCTCACGACAAAATTGAAATAACCACTTGGCAATTCACTGTCACTCATTCTTAATCAAAATAAGTTATTATCCCTTGATTTGAATGAGTCAGTTTATTTGCTAGGGGCTTTACGTCGCACCGACACAGATAGGTCTTATGGTGACGATGGGATAGGAAAGGCCTAGGAGTTGGAAGGAAGTGGCCGTGGCCTTAATTAAGGTACAGCCCCAGCATTTGCCTGGTGTGAAAATGGGAAACCACGGAAAACCATTTTCAGGGCTGCCGATAGTGGGATTCGAACCTATTATCTCCCGGATGCAAGCTCACAGCCGCGCGCCTCTACGCGCACGGCCAACTCGCCCGGTATGAGTCAGTTTAGCTTACCGCAAATCATAAGCAGTTGTTTAGCAAGCATTACATGAAGAACGCTCACATTTGAAGTTAGTCACTTCTAAGATATACACAAATACTTTGCGATCTGTCTCATGTAATAGAGTCGCATGGTTCATTAGAATGACGGAGTGTAATACCGGTAACTTTGTTGATTCGTTACTGCCGTCTCGTCAAGGCAACTGACGTTTGAATTTCTGGCAGTGTAAATAGAATTTGTGAAATGGAAAGGCATTTACTGTTGGTTCGTTTTCGCGTTAATTTTAAATACTTCGGCTACGACCACGATATGAACAGCCATGTAAAAGAACAAGTGTGTTCGCATTTTCCTTTGAATTAAATCGGCTGTAAAACGTAGCTGGTTAGTCGCTTTCTTTTTGGGCTCATTGTTGCAAGACTGAACTCTGATGAAATCGGTTGACGGTTAACACTGTTCAGCCTCTTCTGATGGCTAGTTGATAACAGCAAAATCTTCATCCTTTCGGGTAATCGAACCAGGGTCCTTCTGAACAATGGTCCGCTGCGCTTACCGTTCAGCCAAGGAGCCAGAATATATTTTGAATGTGATATACAACTAGATAACCCTTGGCCAAGGGTCCAGATGGATCATTTCCTGTCGGGTACGTCTGCGATAAATTTATATACTTATTATGTAAGAATATAAATTTTAGTTTTAGGACTGGAACGAGGTGAACTGTACTTCGAAATAACAACTGAAAAGGCATGTGCATTTGAATTCAATTTCCAACCGTCGTAGAATAAGTGACAATATGTTATTTCCCGTAGTTTCGTGAATGAACTCTGGTTGAATGTCAAACTAATAACAAATATAGAGTCCATAGCCACACACGAATTGAAATCACAGGATATCAGCAGGATTGTCGTCCACTAAGTAATGCATGCCCCAAACAACAATAACACCACAACAGTCCTTCCTGCTGGTTTAGCCAATAATGCAGCAATTGCTTGAGTGTCTCCGAGTCAAGAAATTTAGCAAAGTGTATGAAAAAGATTTAAGATATGCTACATGTTTTAGTAGATAAATGAGAAAGCATTCACAAACCATCGTAACACGGCATTTCTCGGGATGTGAATTTTTGATGATTAGACAAATTGGCACCTGTCGTAAGGCTCCTTACATTCGTGGTGATTGGACTAAAGGATAGCAGAAATTATTCCGTCTCGCAACATTCCAGGTATATGACTCTGCAGTGTATAATTCCGTATGGTCTTGATAGATACTCTACATAAGTGGGACTCAACCTTGCCAAACTTGATGCAACTCGAAGAATGAATCATTTTTTCGTCAACGGCATGTGACTGAGTGTGGTTCAACACGCGAGACTGGAATATTATAAGGATTCTTGACCAGTCACAATTCTATAACTTGAGAGGAGGAAGAATATCTGTGAGTGGCCTGGTATGGTTGGTGGGAAGCGGTATTTCTAATTCGACCGTTTAGCTTCAGTGGAAGCGTTAAAATCATCCTAATATAATTGACGACCTTGGTAGTTTAATACAGCAACAATGAGATAATCCACATCTAGCATGGCAGCCAGTAGAAATTAAAGGTAGCGTTGATTATAAAGTATTCACACATAAATGGAGTAGAGCACTATCAGAATTTATCGTTGACCAGGATCGATGCCGTATTGGTGTACATTATCTGTTTAAAAGGTTCCATATTCATACTCCTCCAAATCCTGCTGTGAAGTCCTGACTAGCCTGTTAGCCTGTTTTTGTATTCTCGACCGTATTCAACGTCCGCGCACACTAGTGGTGGAATGTGCAGGAATTTTAGCCCAATTGGATGGACATCATTATTCCAATTGCCTTCGTCCGTGTTCTAAATTTTGTTTCCGATGCAGTTATCGAGAGCTTGCTGTTAAAACATGCCCTCATTGGAATGCGGGAAACGTGTAAGGGGCTTACTGTGGAGGGTCTGTGGGTTGGTTGCTGGGGTGGTTCACGACAGTAACGATCTCAGCCTTCCTCCACGAGACGGCTGCTCCAGTAATTGGGAGATCGAAGGTTTGATTCTCTCAAGAGGGGAGGTTTCCCAGGATTTTCCCTTCCTCTTCAACGAAAATCCCTCCACCACCTTTCCTGCTTCCTCCCCATTAGTGTGTCATTTAGCTCTCAACGGAGCTGCACGAGCGACTACAAGTGGCCGTTTACGGTATTATCTGGAGCTGTGAAAGACTTCTCCGGTACGTTTGTGGTGAACGGAAACTAGAATGTCTACAGCTGAAAATCAAGCAATAAATAAATTTTGACTGTGGTATCAATTCACTTTATATAAACATTTTATTTTCTAAGTGCTATGCTTTCTTCTGCTCTCCTAAAACTTTGGTATCACCAAAACTAGAAATTAATTAATGTTATTTGCATTACGTCCCACTAAATACGTTTACGGTTTTCGGGGAAAGCCAGAAATTAACTGATTTTAAGGTCACATTCTGGGTAATATCCAATGATACAGGGGTTTCACGAAAAAGACTCTAGAAAAAACAAGTTTCTAATTTCCAAACAAAATCGGCGCCTAGAATACGTATCGTCACTGCTCCCTTCCCAATTCTAATCCTAACGAATTGCAATTTCGCAAGCCAGGAAAGACATTACAGCAACACCGGTTACGCGACAGGTTTCATACACATAAAAATTCAGGCACATCTTGACCAGTAGGCTTCAAATAAAGAAGTGAATACACGCTACGTTCAGTGTTGCCAACCGTCATGAAATTCTGTAACACTGAACGGAATTTGACTACCATAGATGCAAAGATGTGAAATTCGAAAAATTCAAGAAAGACAGGGTATTTTCACAATACTGCACTTATCGCATGACTTACGGTTCTTCCCCATAGTTATTCTCCAAACATACAGTATGATTTCTCCTCACTCCTCAGTCATTTCTAGTTGTCACACGGTCAAGGTTCGTTGGTATCGTTCGTGATCTTAGTTGATTACACAATGAGTTTTAAATAGGTTGCTCAACTCCTTTGAAAAAGGAAGACTGCAGGGTTGAGATTTCAAACGAAGAGAAAACCCGAAGGAAACAGCTGTTCTCTCCAGAACTGTTAAGTGAAGATATTTCTAAAAATTGTAGTGAGGATAACACAAGTGTGAATTGAAAATGTCGCAATATATTGTTAGGCACAGTCATTACTAACCAAATAAAACAATTCTGCACCTTCTTTTTATGCGTAATTTTATTTTGCTTTCTTGTTTCCTTTTATAAACACGTATGGCTGATCGTCACCATATGTACATTTATGTAAGTGTATATTTGTCTTGACTATTATACTGCCCTCATTCGTACCTGGCCTGGTCTTGGGACAGCTGTTTCGGGATTTAAGATAGTATAAAGCGTTATTGCTGATACGATTATAAATGATATGAGTAAACAACTGAAACCACATATAAGGCTATTTGCGGATGATGTTGTACTAAATAGAGTAGCAAAAATAATTAAAGGGATTGTGAGCGACTACAAAAAGGCCTAGACAATGTTCTGAAATGGACAGCGAAGAATGGTATGATAGTGAACGTAATGGAAAGTTAGGTTGTAAGTTTAACCAAGAGTAAAAGTCCTCTCAGTGTGTTGATGGGGTGATAGTACGTCATGGGGTCACCGTAAGTACCTAGGAGTTAACATAAGGAATCATCTTCAATGGGGTAATCACTTTAACAAAGTTGTGAAGAAAGGTTGGATATCGCTTCACATTTTTATGAGGGTATTTAGGGGATGTAGTAAGGATGTAAAAGATAGGGCGTATAAGTCTCTGGTAAGACCCCAATTAGAGTATGGTTCCAGTGTATGGGACCCACGCCAGGATTACTTGATACGACAACTGAGAAAGGTACAAAGGAAACCATCGTGATTTTGGACAAAGGAGTAGTGTTACGAAAATGTTACGAACTTCGGGCTGGGAAGATTTAGGGGTAAGGAGAAGGAATGCTCGTTTATGTGGTATGTTTCGAGCTGTCAGTGGACAGATGGCGTGGTGTCACATTAGCAGACGAATAAGCTTGAGTGGAGCTATTAAAACAGGAAAGATCATGTTCTGAACATAAATGTATAATTCTTGAGGACAAATTGGGGCGAATATTCTTTTATAGGACGAGGAGTAAGGGATTGGAATAAATTATTTAGAAAAATGTTCAATAAATTTCTAAGCTCCTTAGGAAAGTCTGCGTAAACAATTGATAGAGGATCCGCCACCTCGGCCACAGCCCTTATTGCAAATCATTGATTGATTGATTGATTGATTGATTGATTGATTGATTGATTGATTGATTGATTGATTGATTGATTGATTGATTGATTGATTGATTGATTGATTGATGGATTGAAATACAAGGAAATTATAGTCGACTGAAAATAACTTCACTTATTTTACTCTCCCAGGTTTTCAACTCTTGGAATAGCCCGCCTGCTGACCGTAATCATTAAGGTGTCAAATCTACATGGTCAGACAGGATGGTTAACCAGTTGGAGTATCGTTGGTGGAATACATTTTCACCATCAAAATGCTGGCTGGCAAAGAAAGAGAGATTTCTAATCACTAGATTTCATGCCAAAAGCCTGGATTCAATACAAAAATGTTCTCCGCAGTGCTCATATGGAGTGAAGGCTTATTATGCTGGTGAATCGTCCGTCTTGGGTGTTTTTCGACAAGAGTAGTTAATGTGCCGACATCGGGTTTCACCTTCTCTCTACCTCAATTATAATCATCATCGTCCAACATCCAGATGCGTAGGTCGCCCATGTACGTCATATAGAATGAATTGCAACAGACGAGCCGAATGTCATACAATACAATTAAACAGATGAATAACACATTCTTGGAATTGATGCGTTGCATCCTTTCCTTTCATGGCATTGGATTAACAGGAGTTTGAAAGTATTAGGATTATTAAGGCTGAAAGTATAACAAAATAAATATCTACGAACGAAATAATTTCATAATTTGGTTTTCCTAAGGTTTCGCTAATTTTAGACGTTATTTTTTAATTTTTTGTGTTCTCTAGCCTAAAAATCTACAAGATCAACCATAACAGTTTCATTACCTAAGTCTACCTGAATTATTCTAACTAAATTACTTAGAAAATTAGTTCATTTTTAACTGTACAAAGTGTGTTTCAGACATGTGGTACCATAGAAAAAACATATTCTTGAAAGGAAATTGATCCCATATATTTCTCTTTGAAGTTCAATAGTTGTGTAATTACTAATGCTAAGATAGAACAGCGGTTAGCTAAAGCTAATGCAAAGTTAGATAAGCGCTTACATGACATACTTCAGTCCCAATTTACTGAAATGAATGCGAACTTAGAACCGCGTTTCAACCAAGCTAGTGTTAGGATAGAAAATTGATTAACAGAGAATGTCGAAGAGATGAAAAACACTATTAAATATCAAGTCACAGAAATTGATAAGGAAGATTTGAAGACGGTTTTTCCTTCAATCCAACAGCTTTCGCAGGACATTGAGGATTTCAAGGCTGAATTTAAGGCGTCACATGGTCAGCTTTCACAAATGCAGGCTAGGATTGTTTCTTTCCAAGATACTCTTAGGGACACGGTTAAGAATGACATTTCCAGAGTTGGAAACGAATTTGCTGTATTAAAAGCTAAGCAGGGCAAGTTTGAAGAACGGTTCACTCAGCAAGCCGATAATACGACCTCACAAATAATTCACATTTGTAAAGATGTGGGTGAACTTAAAATCGAATTAAAGAATGACGTCAAACAAGTTGAAGGAATAGTCCAACTCCAGTTGAGAGATGTCAAGAATAATTTCGATCAACTAGCCACTACAGTTGTTAATCCAGAATCTCGAGATACGCCCAGACCTATACATAGTTCGATAGAGGGAGTCGGAGAAACGCCATACCAGTCGACTATTGTTAAAGTCCAAGAAGAAAAACCTCCTAAATTCTCCGGTAAAGAAGATTACACGGCTAAGTAGTTTCTGATTAACGTAGAGGAATTTTTTCAAGAGCACAAAATTAACGACTATAAAAAACTAAGTATAGTCGTCCGATTATTAGAAGGCAAGGCACTTTTCTGGTACGTCGTCTTCAAATTTAATTTTAAGATATACTCTTACTTCAAGAAGGATTTAATTGAACGATTTTGGAAGGCAGAAACTCAACATCTTATAAAACTTCAACTGGTTCGAGAAGGTATAACACCTCCATCAACACCTCTCGATATGCAGATTTTCTATTCTCTCAGTTGAAGAAGATGCAGTATTTAGACCCTCCTTTGCCTGAAAAGGAACTCATCCGGGTTATTACGTTACAATATCCTTCTCACGTTCAAGAGATCTTAGTAGCGGCGAACATTCAGAACATGGGTCAATTAGAAGCTGTATTACGACGTCTTGAAACTGCTCATGATCAGGGCACTTTGAATCCGAGCAAGAGTAAGGACGTAGTCGCCAATCTAGTTCAGGTTAATACTTCTGAACAATCGCCACAAAGTCCTGAACGAGCGGATAGAAGGGAAGAGGGAGATACTCAATCTTCACCTACGCGGTACAGAGGTTATAGGAAACGCCCATACCGTCGCCAGGCGCCATACCAAACAAAAACTACCTGGTTAAAACAAGAGAAAAGACAAGAAGATTGTAGAAACTCAAACAATTCTGACTTTCAAAAGCGGTGGAAGGTAACGCAGGACTACCTCCATCAGAAGAAACAAGAGGTTCAAGCAAGATGGTCATCAGCCTGGAGCGACTTCTCTTGAATACCAATAATACCATAAGAGAAACAACACCTTTGGTCAGAATCCAGAGTCCACAGTTGCTGTTGCAAAAAACTTAAAATATTCGGAGAAGAATTTTCTGAAAATGAGGTCAGGTCATT
This sequence comes from Anabrus simplex, assembly GCF_040414725.1. Lineage (NCBI taxonomy): Eukaryota > Metazoa > Arthropoda > Insecta > Orthoptera > Tettigoniidae > Anabrus > Anabrus simplex. Next base: position 517,878,402 of record NC_090266.1, on the reverse strand, counting down.
CCATGTGGATATAGTTAATCATTGACACATTGATGATGATGATAATTTATTACTTGAAGACGAGTTACGCATTCGTCAACATGTCCAACGAAGTCTACCGATAATCAATATTACCATTGGGGAATTTCAAGTCTCATCACTAGTGGATTCGGGTGCGCAAGTATACCTAATATCTGAGAAGTTGATAACATTAATCAAGGGAAGATATAACATTCTCATTTTGCCGGTAGCGAAAGTTAAGATCAAGGACATTATTCCTGACAGGAATATCAAATGTAAGCAGCAAGTCTTCCTTGAGTTTGCTATCAATGAATGAGTGTGTGAGCATATTTCTTCTGATGGTCTCACCTACGAAGTTTAACATTATCTTGGGTTCAGACTTTCCGTCTAAATATAAGGCTACCATTGGCTACTCTTCCAACACTATTCATCTATGTAGGATTGGATCTGCAGAGTTACAGCTGGTAGACGGTGAAGATCATAGACTTCAAGGGATTGATTTACCTCGTACACAAGTCGATGGTGTGATTGGCAATGCCGCCCCAGTCGACCAGGTACAGAAAGAAGAGGGTGATCCCGAAGAAGAAGAGGGACCCGTGTCAAAAGAAGAGGGTGATCCCGATGAAGAGGGACCCATCGATGAAATTTTGAATGACAAAGGGCCTGATTTCCTTACCTACATATCCAGTGTAACAGAAGCCACAGATTACCACCCTAACATAGCAACGGCAGAAGAAGAGATTTGTCAGTCATATCCGGACGTCTTCGATTAGAAGCCAGGAGAGATGAAGAATTTTAGACACCTCTTCAACGTCAAGGATACTTCACCCTATAAACGCAAGCCATTCCCAGTGCCTGCGAAGTATAAGGATGAAACCAGGACACTGATTCGTTAGATGGGGCTGACGGAATTATCTCCAAGTGCGTTACGCCCTATATTAATCCGCTCACCATAGTAAGGAAACCGAATGGTAACCTGAGATTATGCTTGGACGCTTGTGGCTTGAATGACCGACTGGTATTCAAGTACGACCAACCTCCTCCGATTAAAGATATTATTAAGCGATTACTTTCAGGCTTGGACATAACATTATCTTATTTCTATCTTGTGTCAGTTGATTACAGCAGACTCTTGACTGGATTTCTTCAATGGATAATGTGCCTCTGATCAAGGAATACTTTGACTAAGGTGAAATCAAAAGAAAATCCTCATAGTATTTCCTTTTTCCCTGATAGGGAGGGATATGTACCAGTTATGACCTGTACATGCCGTATTTTTTGACTATTAATTGTATTCCATCATCATGCAAAACGTTCTGAGCGAACTTGGTTTGTTTACGTTCGGAGGAGCGAGCAGGCGAGCCAGCGACAGCTGTGTGTGTGACGTAGCTGCAGGGACAAAATAGGATACACGCCTGCCGCCACGTGTAGCCAGCATGGCCTGGGATGTTCTGGATACGAACGTCACGCCTTCGCGAACATTCGATTGAAAAAAATTAAAGTTCTGTAATAATAATTGCAGGGACTTGAGCGATACGTCAATCAGCCTCAAAGAGATCACGTTATCTGATGACGTAGGAGCCCCAAACTGAATATAAGCTGAGCTCACTTGACTATGATCACTCACTCATAGCTGGGTGTCCAGCCTGACTCTCCACGCTGCAGTGTTCGACGAAGTGCTGACAGGCTATCTTCGAATATTCAGTCTTGATGTGGGACTTAAACTCTGACAGTCGTGTGGAAATTGTAAGTTGTGCGCGTGTGAAGTCTATCAGTTAAGTTGAACTTGTAATTGTTACGTGTGATGAAGCTCAAATTATTCAAAGTCCTTATATAGTAGACTCGTATTATATCCGTCAAGTTAAACTTCTAAATTTTGCGTGTGTCGGAACTCTGATTATGACAAGTCATGTATTGGACTTAGGTTACAACAGTAGAGTTGAACTTATATTCTGTGCGCTTGTAGAAACTTCTCGATATAACTTACTTTCGTTCTTGTAGAACTGAGTTTATTACCACGTTGCCTGTGTGAAACTCAGCCTCTGAACCAACACGTCATTAATTACAATATAACACAACTACGTTATACTATTAACTATGACATTTTTGTTAAATCTCAGTCTGCATAATTTCATTTATAAAGAAGGGTGTTTATGAAATTGTTCGAACTTTCACAGGAATATTAATGCAAGTGATTACCATAATCATGTGCTGCGACACCAAGGTTTCACTCCGAACTCAAACTGTGTTCTTTATCCTATTCAAACAAAATTGTGTATTATTTCTTCTGAACAATGTGTAAATTATTTGTGTGTGACTGACAGCAGTGTCTTTGATAAACTCTCGAACAGTCACCTATCTTTCGTATGTCAAGTACGCCTAACAACGAACTGTGCTTTTCATTTCAACCTTATTCCTTCGTCGAAATATTTAGTGTTATTTCATGACTGACAGCAGTGTCCTTGATAAACTCTAGAGCAGTCATACATTTCTTTCAATGGCAAGTGCTACATTATTTAGTGGAAAATAACCACGAACTGTGCCAAGTGCGTGAACAATTTTCAGTTTTATTATTTCTATTCATGAACTGTGCTTTATTTTCTTCCAATCTCGATGCTACCCGCATCTTCATCTTTAGTGAACTTATAAATTCCATCTACAAGTTTAAGAGTGAATCGGCGGCGTATCCCAACCAAATTAAATGAAACAATGCTGTTAGACGAAAGTGTCGGGGGACTGTGTAAATTTAGACACTCGTGTAACTTATGTGACGAGTGATTACCCCGCAACATCGTCGGAGATCGTCGGAGAACATCGAAGATCGTCCAGAACGTCGGAAGTTCGAGACTCAAACCCATATCAAACCGACCTGGGTGTTCCGGCCTTATCTCACCGTAATGTTCAGCCTAGTGAACTTGGAGCACGAGTCATCAATAGGCGATGTTGAAGACAGCGACCTTCAACAGTTAGGTGATGTGCACCTTGAAATGCATTTTCTGAATAAAAAATTATTATTCAGTCTAATTAAAAATTTTCGTTAGATAGGACCCTGCCTCCTGTACCAAGCCCTAGCTTGAAATCACCCAGTATTGCCCTGAGAACTATTTCGTGCTAATTTTAAAATTAATTCATAAAGTCGGGCTACTTTTCTGGTACAGTATGTGTTTATACTATCACGTTTAGTTCAGAGGGTCCCGGGTTCGATTACTGGCTGGGTCGGAGATTTTAACTTTCATTGGTTAATTCCGATGGCTTAGGGGCTGGGTGCGTGGCGTCTTCATCATTAGAATTCATCGTAGGTAGGTCCCATCCTCACAGACCTGCAAGTTTCCCGTACGGCATCGACTCGAGAGACTTACACCAGGGCTCTTCACAGGCCACACGCCATTGCATTGTTATTATCACGTTAGACAACAACTCATGAAATTCCACTGAGCAAAATCACATTTGGTCAAATTTCTCTTTTAGATGATCATTGTTTAATCGATTGCTCGCATTCCTCATCAAATTCACCAATGAATATATGAATTAATAAGGGTGTAACAATCTCTCCATAATATCAAAGAGCATCCTATAGTACGTTACGGAAGTGGAGGAAGTATTCCTTAGGTAGTACAACCAATTTTATGAAATGTCAATTTCCTGTTACACATCACGCTGTTAGAATCAAGCTGACCTGCTAATTCATGCATGCAACGTGTGTGTATGGTGCGTCCCTCGGCAACACTCAGTAACTAATAAATGAAGTAGCAGAAGCCGCTGTAACATGGCATGCACTTCAGTGTACTGATCAAACTTCGGTCGTTGTACTCCAACGAAACACATTGGAGGAGACTGCAAGTACAATTAACAGTAGAAATTGATGTGTAGAGAGCTCTACGAAACATTCCATCCAACTGTTGGAGAATTCTGCTTACTAACAGTGTGGAACAGTTTCAACAATGTTCACTTGTCTGATATAGTATAGCCAGTGTATGACAAATAAAAGCGTAATTTGGCTCCACATGAGTGTGATAATTGGACTTTCACGAATCATCGTTCTACACACCTAACAATATATCTCAGATTTAGACAGTAAATTATCTCTGACCTCAACACCTGAGGTCAATGGTGAAGAACGTATGTTTACAAGATAGTTTTATCTGGCGACGTTAAGAAGAGAGTAGTTCCTCTTGTAAGTGAACAATGACTATTTAACGGTTGTAACACAGATGTTGTGTTATTTACTTATTATAAATACATTTCGAAATGACCTGGGTTGGGGCATAAGCCATTGCAGCTATTTTTATTGGCACGGATACAGGATCTACCAGATAAATGGGAATATCCAGACGGGAGTGAGGAGCGTAAAGTGCAGGGGAATGTACAGTATGAAAAATGCCGAGCAGCTTTACCAGGCGTAGGATACAAAGCGACGAAACCACCAGCCAGGAAATCTTTGTTCTACTTAATGTCCATTCTACCGAGCTTGATAGCTGCAGTCGCTTAAGTGCGGCCAGTATCCAGTATTCGGGAGATAGTGGCTTCGAACCCCACTGTCGGCAGCAATGAAGATGGTTTTCCGTGGTTTCCCATTTTCACACTAGGCAAATGCTGGGGCTGTACCTTAAGGCCACGGCCGCTTCCTTCCCTTTTCTGTCCCACCGTCGCCATAAGACCTATCTGTGTCAGTGAGACGTAAAGCCAATAGGAAAAAAAATGGTCATTCTCAGAAAGTACAGTAACCTTTACTGTAAACCCACAAAGTTATCGCCTAGATTATCTACAACTGGTTATCAATGACGCGGGAGACATTCGCCTCAACATGTGTGGCTTTTGCAATCCCAATTTTTACAGCGTTGTCATTGCCCTATCGCGTCCCAAGCTCTCTCCCACGCAGTAGTCCTTTCACCGTAGGGATGAGATCAAAATCCAGTAAGCTTGGCGGATGTTCCAGTTGTTGCCTCGTCACATCCATTCTGCACGGAGCCTGACTTACTACTGCTGTCCCATCGCCCTGTCTGTGGTAACGGTCCAATAAAACGCCATCTCGTTCTGTGCCCATGTACTGTGTGAGGCATGTTTACAACGTATGACCATGTTATGGTAGCACCATGCAAATATGAGGAAAATATAGTTGCTATGACTTATGCACCAACCAGCGTCTAATGAAGAATTGCTGTTGATTGAAACCCAAATAATAATCATCCCAGGGTAAAGTTTGATGTTATGCTTCATGACAGGAGTGGAAATATGCTTAGCTTGGAGGTACAGAATTTATTTCACACTAGCAGAAGTACCCGTTCTTCGTACGGGTTGTCAGAAACTGGCTTTAGTTACTCATACTATCGGTGTGACTAACTTCATTAGATATTTATATCACTGTTGTATTTACTCAAGTACGTAGAAATTATTTGCCATGTTTGGAATTATAGTGTATCTCTTCTTCTTTTATTCATGGGGGCCTCTAAATATTAGTTCGTAATTAGCGTCGAATCTAAGATCTTGCTACCATGTTTTTCCTTCATTCCCACCTAGATATACCTGCTCCCTTCACAAAGCTGCCGGTTTAGTGCAAGTATACTTCCGCTAGATAGTACCACAAATATAAATATTATTGAATGTATTTGTTTGATCCGACATTTCGTAACTATTACAAATGATCAACGAAATACGCGATGCATAATAGAAACTACTATAATTATCGAGAATTATTATTCCCAGGGCTTGTCACTCATGTCGCACATCATATAGTGAATGTGAGTATAAATGTTGAGAAATACTGTATTTTCAAGTCTTGGGCACACCATCTTGACAATTGTGTACAGTATATAGGTTGTTTTATGGTTACAATGATCGTAACAGTGGACCAAAATATCGGCACTAATAACATCAGTGATCTTACTACTCCATGATTTGATAGCAAATAGTTTAAACTATAGGTAACAGACTCCGCAAAATGCTGAAGCCTAAGCCAGTACGTAAAAACGGAGGCCCGTCGGCAACCGCTGGTCTCTGTATTACGGAGATCTCTGGGGCTATTATTTTTATACTTCACTCCCTTTCCATCCCCGCCCAAAGGAGTGCTATGATCCTGGCTCAGTCCGGTGGTATTTGAAGGTGCTCAAATACGACAGCACCGAGCTCGATAGCTGCAGTCGCTTAAGTGTGGCCAGTATCCGGTATTCGGGAGATAGTGGGTTCGAACCCCACTGTCGGCAGCCCTGAAGATGGTTTTCCGTGGTTTCCCATTTTCACACCAGGCAAATGCTGGGGCTGTACCTTAACTAAGGCCACGGACACTTCCTTTCCATTCCTAGGCCTTTCCTGTCCCATCGTCGCCATAAGACATATCTGTGTCGGTGCGACGTAAAACAAATAGCAAAAAAAAAAAAAAACGACAGCCTCGTGTCGGTAGATTGAACGGCACGTAAAAGAACTCCTGCGGGACTAAATTCCGGCACCTCCGCGTCTCCGAAGGCCTTAAAAGTAGTTAGTGGGACGTAAAGCAAATAACATTATTATTATTATTATTATTATTATTATTATTATTATTATTATTATTATTATTATTATTATTATTATTATTATTATTATTATTATTAAGGAGTGCAATGAGCGTCTTACACAGCAGTTTATTTTTTCCAGATAGTAAGTCATATGTGTACTAATTTTGGTTGGCAGCTATGCCCAAACGTACATGCATCATCTAGCTGCTATAGAATCCTGGAGCTGACGTTGCCATGGTTACGGCCGTTCGTTTCTTTATCCTATTCCTAGAGCAGGGGTAGTGTGGTTCCAATATCTCCATAACGGTTGGTTTTAGGGCCTTAAAACATGGTTTTTGGACCCGAAGGGTTTACTGAGTTTTTTCTTTGCGTCAAGGGGCTTAAAATGAGCTTTGTCTCGTCCTTGTACGACAAATTCGATTTCGCCTATATTAGCCTATTATTTTATATCTCCCCCTCCCCCGTCACCTCCACTCGAATTGTTTTGAAAATAAAATACAGCCCGTGTTACTCACTGGCAATGTAGCTTTCTATAGGTGAAGTACTTCTTAAAATCGGTTCAGTAGTTTTTGAGTCTGTACGTTACAAACAAATATACGAAATTTCCTCTTTATAATATTAGTATAGAAGTATACATTACATCCCTACACATACGGTTGCCGTCAGGAAGGGCATCCAGTCGTAAAAAGGGTCAAATCCACATGTGCGACACATTTCGCACCCGCAACCCCACAGGTGTGGGTAAAGCGATAGAAGAAGAAGATACTCATTTTTAAAATTCACCCGCTTTTTTATTCTTTTCAACCCCTTAAGTGGATTTTCCAGAAAGAGTGTGTTCATTTTAAAAGGAGATTCCAAGTACCAATTTTAAAGTCTGTAACATCTTCATTTTTTGAGATATATGTATCCTCATATAAATAATTCAACACCTTCCTTACTTCTTTTCACCCCCCCCCCCCGCCAAGTGGATTTTCTGAAAACGAATATTTGTGTTGTTTTATTTTTAAAGGAGATTCAAAATATCAATTTTCATGTCTGTAACATGTTAGGTTTTTGTGATTCATTGTAGATAATTTCGCTGCTGTAGAATCCTGGAGCTGACGTTGCCATGGTTACGGCAGTTCATTACTTTATCCGATTCCTAGAGCAGGGGTAGTGTAGTGCCAATATCTCCGTAACGGTTGGTTTTAGGGCCTTAAAACATGGTTTTCAGGCCCGTAGGGCTTACCGAGTTTTGTTCTTTGCGTCAAGAGGATTACATTGAGCTTTGTCTCGTCCTTATACGACAAATTCGATATTTTGCCTATATTAGCCCATTATTTTTATATCTTCCCCCCCCCCCGCCCCCCGCCTCGAATTGTTTTGAAAATAAAATACAGCCCATGTTACTCACTGGCAATGTAGCTTTCTATAGGTGAAGAATTTTTTAAAATCGGTTCAGTAGTTTTTGAGTCTATTCATTACAAACAAACACATTTTTCCTCTTTATAATATTAGTACAGACTAATAACATGCACTTAGTGTGGATTTTCCAGGTTCCTCCTTTGTCATTCTACGTCAGTGTCGCCTGCCTGAGGGCCTCAGATGGTTGAGGCGCTGACCTTTTGACCTTATAATTTGGCAGGTTCGATCTTGGCTCAATTCGTTGGAGTTTGAAGGAGATCATATACGTCAGCCTCCTGTCGGTAGATTTACTGGTACGTAAAAGATCTAATGCGGGGGAAATTAAGGCATCTCGGCTTCTGCGAAAGACCGTCAAAAAGTAGTTGGTGGGACGTGAAACCAGTAACATTATTATTTTTATACGGAAATATCGGTTTAGTTAAAAGTAAAAGTCACGTCTGTTGATCTAACTTATAAGTCCTCAGACAACCGATAACTTACATATAATTCAACAGATCACATATTAGCGTAAGTCATCGGGGAGAAGAATGGGGCTGATGATACAAATCAACGACACGTACTTCGCACACTACAGTGTGATTGAAACCCCACTAACAACGATCCCAGGTGATTGTTTTATGTTACGCTTCATGATAGGAGTGGAAAGAAGCTTCCCTTGGAGGTTCAGAAGTTCGTTCAGAGTAATGACTCGAATGCTACAGTAAGTAAAATACAGCGGAATTTTAATGTTACATCGATGATGATGATGATGATGACGATGATTAGATGATGATTATTGGGGTTTAGATGTTCAGGAAATGTTATATACTCGTATTTTCCCCGTCTTCCCTACTGTCCATTTCTTGTAATTAAGCACGAATTGTACGTTTCTGAGTATATTCGGTTTTATTTTACCATTTTTTATTGTTTTTGTCATATTTCGGCCAATTTAGGTATTTAGGGTTATATTTTGCAAAGAGAAATATACTGTAGTTTGAATGTGATGCCCGATGGTACTAGTGCAAATCTGCTTGTGATATTCTGATTAAACTTGAAAATGAGTGGTTCAGACGGTTGAGGCGTTGGCCTTCTGACCCCAACGTGGCAGGTTACATCCTGGTTCAGTCCGGTGGTATTTGAAGGTGCTCAAATACGTCCGTCTTATGTCGGTAGACTTACTGGCATATAAACGATCTCCTGCGTACTAAATTCTCGCACCTCGGCGTCTCCAAAAACCGTAAGAGTAGTTAGTGGGATGTAAACAAATAACATTATTATTATTATTATTATTATTATTATTATTATTATTATTATTATTATTATTATGAAACTTGAAAATCGGGCCTCAAGGCAGAATAGTTGACGCTTATTGTATCTCTTCTATGTTTACATCACTAGTTTTAGAATTAGACTCGCAGTGCGGGTATTTTTGTCCACTGGAATATCACCCTTGATAAAAGACAAGGAACTTCTTACCTGTCTGAGCACTTGTGTCTTCTGATCACTTCAGGTAGAGCCTACATTACCTTTCTTCTCTCGCCTTTCTTTAAAAATTCAACAGAGACAATTTGCAAGGCTCCATAGTTACATAAACAGCGATAGTGCTGGCATAAGGATGCATAAAGTGTAGTGAAAGTACTAACGCGTATAAATGTTCAGCAATATAGTGACACTGCTAGACACAGCAATACTGAGGTAAATGAGGAAAAGATATATGATTTGGTATCCATATTTTACTTGAGTTAAATATTTTGTGCCTACTGCGACTGCCGGAGCATTCTTAATTCCGATAACGAATTCTATTTCCATTGCTTTCCAGGAGCAGTGATGTGATGTGGTCTCTGTCACAACTACGTAAGACTGATATGTTAATTAATAATAACTTCGTTACTAACCATATTTTCGTGAATGAGTATGAATTTATGATAGAGACTAGTGAAAATAAGTTAAAGGAATTGGTAAGCAAGTTAAGTGAAGTAGTGCAATAATACTGCATAATGTATAGCAGCTTTAATATATAAGAACTAGCGGCAAAAAAGTCGGTGGAACAACGTATGTTTGGTTACATTTTCCACTTTTGGGGGTCATATTCTGCTATTTTTCAAGAGCATATTTACCAGCATATTTGGGCAAACTTTAGGTCCTAAACATCCGAACCCTAACTATGATGATAGGTCTAGTAACTAAATGAAGACGAACAGTAATTCAGGCACACATATGCTTACGTCACACCAACTCAGATAGCCCTGACGGTGACGACAGGGTGGGACAGGCCTAGAATGGAATGAATACCAGAACTTTCTAAAATTCCTCCTCCTCCTGATATTAGGAGACACATGGCCCAGACTCGTCAACATACCGCTATGGGTTGCCCATTCCGAAAGTTCAACGGAACAATGCAGGACATCCATGAGGCCACTGATGAAGCTGTAAAATGTTAAGCATGTTGGGCATAAGTCTCTTACACTACGACATAATGTGATCTAAGTCTCATTCTGTATATTTTAAGACTACTCAAATATGTATATAGCCAAACCAAACCCCGTGGCGCAACAGCCCTACAGGGCCATGGCCTACCAAGCGACCGCTGCTCATCCCGAAGGCCTGCAGATTATAAGGTGTCGTGTAATCAGCACGACGACTCCTCTCGGACGTTATTCTTGGATTTCCAGACCGGGGCCGTCACCTCGCCGTCAGATAGCTCCTCAATTGTAATCACGTAGGCTGAGTTGACATCGAACCAGCCCTCAGATCCAGGTAAACATCCCTGACCTGGCCTTGAATCGAACACGGGGCCACCGGGTAAGAGGCAGGCAAGTTACTCTACACCACGGGGCCGGTAAATATTATATACTTCTACTTGTAAACACATTTCTATCATTGTATGTAAACGTGTATCCTTCTGCCATACGAAATAAATAGAAATTAAGGTTGAGCCCGAATATTTGCCTGGTGTGAACAAGGGAAACTACGGAAAACTATCTTCAGTGTTGCCGACAATAATCTCTCGAAGCCACGCCCACAGCTACGTGAACCAAACTGCTTAGACAACTCGTTCGGTTCATGCGTATATCTGGTGAGGACGAGCATAACTAGATATTAGTAGTCTAGTCTAGAGTCATGAGGGCCTTAAGCACAATAATTGTATCATCATATGGAAGACGGTCAAGAAATGTATTTGATGTGTGAGGTTTCGAGAAATAGTGAAGAGAACTAACAAGGACGAAGTTATAGGCAACGGCTGAACTGACTTATACAGGAAATAGAGAACGGAACAGTCAGCTGAGAAATTCTAAGAAGTTTGAAGGTGTATGGAGTATCTAGGGCAATCCATATACTGCAATGCTGTTTTAATATATTTTACATTAGGACACTTAAGGTGCTTATTCAAAAAATAAGGGATCGATTTTGATCGATCCCTTACCTGATCCTGATCTCATAGATGCAATATATATACACTGTTAGCTGTTTCCAATCAAACATATCGTGGACTGGAGTTGTAAAAGGATTGAAATTTTCCATGATGTCAAACACAAGTGAAGAGACGTCTGGTTTGATGTTATTTTCTTGGTCAAATTCAGACTTAAACACATTTTTAATATGTGCAGTCCTTCGAACGTGGTGATCAATTTTGCTTGTGCATTACTCTTACCTTTAGGTAGTGTACCGGTTACGACCTGTACATAAGTATTTTTTGAGCATAAGTTACGTTTATTTACCACGCGTAATGTTCCGAGCGCGTCTGGTTTGTTTACCAGCAGCGAGGACCAGCTAGCGAGTGTGTAACGACTGTGAGCTGTGACGTAGCCACAGGGGCTAGCTAGACCGCCCGCTCGTCTCAACACGTGTTACCAGCCTTGACTGGTATTTTCTGGATTCCACGTCACTTGTTCTAGAGAGTTCGATTGAGAAAATTTTGAAATATCTATAATAATTGTGCTAGCGAGTCGAGCGATATGTCATCTTGCTTGGGATCACCTAAACGTCCCAATGCTCGAGTTTCAAGCAAATCCATCGAGGGATTCGGGAGATATTCAATCAAACCGTATTATGACGTAGACATCCCGGATTGAATAAAAAGGGGACCTACTGTAGCCTATTCACACAGTCTCAGCTGAGTAGTCAGCGGGGACACTCTTGCTGCTACTATCATCGTGGAACTCTGTCATTATACAAGTGTAGGAAGACGATTCTTCCAAGTTTTATAAAGTGGACTCATAAGACTTCGAGCGTTGTAGAAATTTTTCTAAGTCTTCGTAATTGAACTTAGAATATTTACAAGTGTTCATTAAATGGACTTGTATTATTTACGTGTCTCCGAAGCTGGAATTTTTCTAAGTGTTCACTGAATGGACTTGTATTATTTACGTGTCTTCGAAGTTGAAACTTTTCTAAGTGTTCACTGAATGGACTTGTGTTATTTACGTGTCTTCGAAGCTGGAATTTTTCTAAGTGTTCACTGAATGGACTTGTATTATTTACGTGTCTTCGAAGTTGAAACTTTTCTAACTGTTCACTGAATGGACTTGTATTATTTACGTGTCTTCGAAGTTTGAATTTTTCTAAGTGCTAACTGAATGGACTTGTATTATTTACGAGTATTCGAGATTGGAAATTTTCTAAGTGTTCGTAAAATGGACTTGTGTTATTTACGTGGAATATTTGCGACTGTTGAGGATCCCATCCTTCTAATAGACAGTGATTGATTAACATTGCTTGTGATGAACTTTAACTTTCCAACGGCTCTAAACAAAGTCAGGATTTCACTTGCATTTACTCAAAGACTTGTACATTTGCCAGTGTTGGTTTAAAGGACTTATAAATTTCGTCAGTGAATTTATTTATGTGGAAGGACTTGTGTTTTCGTCAGTGGTCACTCAAAGACTTTATGAATTTCACCAATGATTAACTTTAAATATATTCAAACTTCCAAGTGAATGGACTTGTGTTTTCATTCGAGTTTAGGCAAAGACTTGCACCTTCGCCAGTAACGAACTTTGAGTTTAACTATAATTTCACAAGAAGGGACTTGTGTTTTTTCGTTGCCAAAAGTTATACAGGGAAGGGGATCTTCCTAGTGATGAACTCTAAAATTATTAATACCACTCATATCATTTTAGGAGTGTTGGAAGTCTTGATGTACAATTATCAAGATCTCTGCTTATAAGTTGATCATCCAAGGTGTTCATGGACTCAGTGCTACTAGTGACCTTGGGAACATCAATCCTCTCAGTCTCATTGGGCTGAGGTAGTACATGACTATCTACAACATCGCCTGGATCATCGGGGTTCAACCCGGGCCTCAGAGTTCGAGACATCTCTACTTGCCGTCAATCCAGACAGTCCAGCTACCTCTGTCTGGAGTATCTGGAGTCCCTGGAATCCCTGGAGTCTTCTGGAACGTGCTTCAACCAGCTTGGCTTGGTGAGCTGGAGAACCCAAGCCATACTATTTGAATACGAGGAAGACAGTCCATTTCTACTTAGAGGTGATGTGCAAACTCATGACTTATTTGAATAAACTCTTATACAATCAGAGTCAAAGTTTTTCTGTAGATAGGACCCTCCCCCCTGTACCGAGCCCTAGCTACAATTAATCCAGTTTTTCGCCCTGAGAACTCTATTTCATGCTACTTTAAAATTTATTTATTTGATTTATATTGAAGACTTATTCTGCGTTGTCTTCGGACGAGTGTATTCCTTTCCTGGAAGTTTTGTGAAGAATATTTATTCTGTGACGTCTTCAGACGATTCTCATTTTTGTGAATATTAACGTGACGAGTCTTCATTCTGTGATGACTTCGGACGAGTCTAGTTCTTTTAAAGTTTTGTGAAGAGTGTTAACTTTTCTAGAAGTATTGCTACAGATGTGTGACCAGTCTTATTTATTACGGTCTTTTCACCGGTATATTCCACTTACCGTCAAGATGATAAAGTAGTTGAGCAGCTGTTTAAATATTTTGGTGTCGCGAAGACTCGTACGTAGATGAAAGCTACGGCGTAATGGCAAGTTATACTTTTGAACTTACAAGAACATTACGCATGCAATACCGTGAGAAACATAGTATTAGTAAAAGAACTATATCACGAGTGAGGGAATATATAACTGTAATTAATAGTTATAACCTCGCAAATGTTGTGAATGGACTGATTTCTCACGAACTCGCGTGCGATAAAATTAGGAAAATATTTCACTCCAGTAGCATATCAGTCACGGGAAGAGCAAGGACTAATTCACGAACATTCATATGGATTTAAGATGGTTGTCACACCTAATTCAATAGAAGTTAGCTCATGAACGCACATACCATTGTACCGGATAGAAACACAGTAAAATGTCAGTTAGTTAAAGTTAGTTGGAATGAGCAGATAGATAGTAATCAACGAGTGATGGCAGTAGTGATTCAGTTTACTTAAATATTGCGTGATGATAATCGTTCATGTAACGTCTTAAAGCAGTCGAGAAAGAACATTGGCAATACGTGCTGGGAAGCAGACGATCTTGGCGACTGTGGACATATCCAGGATGGGAACCCGAGAACTGCTGACATCAGCTTCCACGGACGCTGCCGTCATGTATGTGTAAACGCAGATGGGGTCGTTCGGTCCTAAGTTCAAGTCTCCTGACATGGTAGGATGAGAAATCTTCTTCGTAGATAAATGCTATGTATGTGTTTTCACCTGGGTAACTAAAGTAAATAATCATTGCATATTTGTAGGGTAAATAAAATCTGTAAATATTGAGAGCCGTCATTCTTGTTGAATTGTATTCTTGTCGTGAGGACAGAGTAAGTCTTTTGATTTATGAGCACTGTCCATTCAATTCAAAGTGATATAATTTCTTTATCGTAATGGAGATTAATGAAGTCAAAGTTTACTAAGGGAATGCCAGTAAATAATTACTTATATTGAAGTTGCTAGGATATGAGTCCAGATATTAGGTGTCATTTCTGCATGCAAGCATGCATGCATGTGTTTGACAAACCCAGGTTGATTTTCAATGGGATTTTCATTTATATTACAGTTGTTTAGCTAGATATGTGCAAACGATTTGTCAGTGATGAAGGTACATTTTTTTAATGATAGGTTTTTTGAGTTGGTAATTGAGTTTAAATTATCACATGCAGTGTTATAGGCCAAAAATTGTGTGCTAATGGCATGTGTGTAAGTTATATTCTTCATCAATTTTATGTACTCTAATGTGAAAATGCGTAGATATTCGTCGGAAGGATCTCGACTCGAGACACAATCGTGACTATGACGAGTAGTAAAATTTGATAATACTTCACAAGTAATAATCCAGTGATAGTTCGGACGGTTAATTAAGAATTGTCGTGATAATATTAAGGATTCATATTCCATCATAAATATTGTTATTTCATAAAAATTAATATCAAAATTTTGGACGTGTTGTTTTATTAATGTCAGTGACAGTTTAAGGTCAAGTTAGCCGAAACTGTAATTCTAATAAGTGTCATTGAAGTTGAAGGGAATTTTTAATTAGACATAATCGTGAATTATGTGGACAAGATTTTGTTTGAATGAGATAATTTAATGCAGCGTCGAGATAAAGCAAAGTCTTCAAATAACACCAATGGATATTGAGAATGTGACTTATTGGAATTTTGACAGACCTTCGAGGATGTTAGGAATTAGCGGCAGGCTAATGTCCAATTTGCGTTGTTGCGGCTCCTGTTGTAATAACAGCTAGATGGATTAGGCTAGTAATTTATGTGTGGCATTTGAGGACCCGTCGAGAATGTTTCGACTTTATATAATTATATTATGCTACCAGGGATTGTATTCGAAATATTTTTGGGTATCTTGTTGTGGTGCGTCTCCGTTCTGCGCACTATTATCATCCACGAAAGTCCGATGGTCGTAGCGATTATGTAAAGCAGTGATTGTAAATGCCTGTGTATAGTGATTTTTTGTATGTTGTAGATATTTTAATATTATTGCGGAACTGATATTTGGTGATTTATAGTTTGTTGAAATGCTCATAATTGCAACGTTGACATTATTCCTTGGTCACTGGATGTTGCTAATATATTTTGGTGCTGTCGTCATTGACTGAAATACATGTCAGTATCTGTGTCGTACCATTTCGGTGACCTTGGATCATGCTTGGTTTATAATCGAGGTTCTACTCATTGGTATCAGGGTTGATTTTCCCATTATTGTACATACTGGCAACATGTTTCAGCAATAGTTTATTTTATCTTTGAATGTAATTGCATATTGCGTTTATGAATTTTTTTTTTCTTGTGGTCGAATCCATCAATTAGGTGTGTGATCCATTATATTTATACAAGGGATTATGTGATAACATACATTTCAGTGACCTACTCCGTTAATGTAAGTGAGTAGAATTAGATAGTTTCCAGGTGGCAATACACGCATACGATAGGATCTCATAATGGTGTGCCATGGACATGGGAAGAAAAGATTACTCGTTCTAGTGAAGTGTAAATAACTGTCATGCTGCCAGCAATTGAAGTCCTTCAGACACTTGTGTAAGTTTAAAATTCTAAGAGTAAATGCCTTTGTACAATAAATTTATGGTTTCTTTATAAACCAGTCATATTCTCCCTGCTAGCTATTGTTTCACCCTGTAATAGGGTTTTCTTTTGAGCCGTGCTGAGTGGCTCAGACGGTTGAGGCACTGGCCTTCTGACCCCAACTTGACAGGTTCGATCTTGGCTCAGTCCGATGGTATTTGAATGTACTCAAATACGTCAGCCTCGTGTCAGTAGATTTACTGGCACGTAAATGATCTCCTGCGGGACTAAATCCCGGCACCTCGACGTCTCCGAAAACCGTAAATGTAGTTAGTGTGATGTAAAAGCCAATATTGCATTGGTTTTCTTTGATCAGAATATACGTAACCCACGTGATGACCCCACCGGTTAAATTAAGAACCGGGCACGCCTGGGTTCAGATTCTCCTCCGGTGCACTGAATATTGTGATATAAACGGGGACAATATATATACGATTACTAGTATTTTGAACTATCTGCCTGCAGAAAAGCAAACGTATATTATACTGATGCAAACTAAATATTGCCCCACCCCTGTGGTTTGAAATATTGGATGATGTATACTTGATTGAGTGAAATATACCACTCTAATGACTGAAAATATTTTCATATATCCACTATTTACAAGTCGATAGTAAGGTAAGGTAAGGGTTATTCTGCCCAAAGGCAGGTCCGAATCTCCGCAGAGGTGTTCCTGAGCCGGAGTTTACGTACGGTAGGGTGGCAGTTCCTTTCCGCTCCTTCATTCCCTTACCCCCACCAACAGCGCGTGGCAACCCATCCAACTCCTGACCACGCCCAATGTTGCTTAACTTCGGAGATCTCACGGGATCCGGTGTTTCAACACGGCTACGGCCGTTGGCAGTCGATAGTAAAAAAGCATAATTCCCAACGGATCAAAAATTTTTGAAAAATATTTTTTATAAAGTACATTTACTACTTACTGGAAAAATACAGTCCTGTATGGGTTAATATTGGGTTAGTCGAGGTACGAGGGTGGGGGTCACCATGTACTTGTACTCTGGTTAGAATTATATTGAATTTTGAGCTGAGCTGGTGGGTCAATCATCAATGACCTGCGTTTAGGGCTGTCGTCCTGGTGGCAGATTCCCTACCAATTGTTTACTTAACATTTTATACAACGTTCTCATTTATCAATTATCAACCATACGGTATTGCCTAATAGTCCTAATTTTACCGCATTCCATTCTATCACATTTATCTTTGAATGCAGAAAAGAATAGCTTCATGATCACGTATACCATCTATCACTTCAGTTCCTCTTCTGGTTTTATCAGCACCACGTCAGGAATATTTTTGAATGAGCTGTCCTTCCCATTTTAACTCCTCCGCCATTTATTGGTCAGGCTTCCTGTGTTCGCATTCCCTTCCCACTTAACATTTTATGAGTTCAGATTACCGGCTACAATAGCGTTCGTGTCATTCCCCACATAGTTGATTATCTTAACAAATAATTCTGTATCAGCGTCTGCGCCAGCCTTGCCCTGTCTGTACACCAAAAACACATCAAATGCCTATTACCTGTAAGTCTTACACCTGGAATTTTATGTTTCTCATCTTTAACTTTTTCCTAACTTACAAATTCTTCTTTCACCAGTATGAATACTCCCCCTTCTATCATTCCTAACCTTACTCCACGTTAAACACTCCAGTACCGCGAGAGAATTTCCGCATCCATAATATCACTTCTCAGCCATGATTGAATTCCTGTAGAATATCAGGTAAATACATATCTATCAAATTACTTAATTCTATCCCTTCCGTTGCAATACTTCCATAGTTTAACACTAACAATGTTATGCCATCCTTACTTAATTTCATGCTTCCTATACTGTTATCACCGCACCTTACTCCAGCCCGTTCACCTGAATGTACTTCCCTATAGCTCTTCTAAACAAACTTCCCTCTTATATGAACCATTACGGTTCAGGTGAAGGCTATCTGAGTGTAGATTCCTATATCCTAAGCACCCATTAGTATCTGGGCTTGATGTAGGTTGTGAAGTATGGAAGGGTGGCGTTCAGCATAGGTCAGAATCCATTTCTGTTATCTGTTCTGTTAATATGAGCACTGCACTCATGTTGGACCACAGGCGTTGCGAAATAACGACGGGTTAACACAGTATGGAGATGTGAGAATAAGGCGCAAATCACTAGTCACTCACATTTCTTTCTTAGAAATAACGGTGTAGATTTTAAATGCGATATACATGTTAGAAACAAAATACTGTCGTATCGATTAATGTTGTAAAGAAATAGAAATTTGAAGGAGGTCATAAATCATTAATTTAATGTTATTGTTTTTTATGTCCCACTAATTATTTTTGAGAGTTTTTGGAGATGCCGCGGTTCCAGAATATTGTTTCTCAGGGGTTCATTTACGCAGCAGTAAATCTGCTGACACGATGCTGACGTATATGAGGACCTTCAAATACCACCGGACTGATCCAGGATCAAACCTGCCAAGATGGAGTCAGAAGGCCAGCGTTTCAACCGTCTGAGGCACTTGGCCTGGCAAGCAGGTCATAGTACACCTTGGCATTGAATAAATTAATTCATGTATTTTTGTAGCACCAAAATTGAACTTAATAACGCTCATCGTTTAACGAATTTGTACTTTCTTTAGTTCATATTTCGATAATTAAACAATAAGTAATATTCTGTGCCTAAGTTTGTTTGAGACACTGCAGGTGCCATTCAGTAATTGGTTCACATTTTCAATGTCCTACACTCCACGCCATTTAATACAGTAACAAGTTGGAACCTTCAGCTTTGAGTACTGAGATTATATATATATATATTGCACCCATAAGGCGTATATGCTCGTGGATAAATTAATCAATTTATCATATTGTGATATGTGAAACTGCACACACAGCGAATCCAGTAAAGGTGCTTCCCTGTACAGAAACAAAGAGACCTCCCTGGGAGAGTACATCTCCAAGACTTGCTCATAGTCACTTCCCGGAAGACCCAAAAATCATTAATGCCTCCAATAAAATCTAAAAAGCCGACTTGGGGCATCCCAGTGAAATCCTCCCACGTGAAAGAGGATGTAGGAACAAAAGCAGCCACACCCTACGGAAAGACGTGAAAAGCAAGATAGCGGAAAGAGGCAGAGATACATCCGACACCCCTTGGCAAAGTGATTTAGTCCTTGCCACACGACGTCATAAGGGCCGTAGGCATTATTCTACCAATCAAAAAACCGGAAACTTTAACCGCCCTACGGAACTGACAACATCAGTTAGTTCGTTTTCGCTATTGACGAGTGAATTAAGAAAAAATGTTGTACTCTCGTCTTTAAATAATTATGAATAATTTTTTTGATGATTTAAGTGCTAAACTATACCAGGAATAATTATCAGCAACTGCGTCGTGAACATGTGTGAAATTGATTCGCCCTAAATAAGACTCTGAATGGCGGTGTGTCGTTAAAAATCCACGAGGAAAAGTAACACCAGTGGCGCTTATCGGTTTATTTGAATGTGAACGAACGATTTTTATAATCATTTGGAGCAGTGCACGGCATCAATTTTCGGAATTATAGACAGGAGTTATTTGATTAATTTTGCTGCAGACACTAGCAAAAATCAACGTGAATTAACAGTATCATTCCGCCATCCCCTCTTCAAAAATTAGTTCTGGGGGGCGTGGTTTTGAGAATATTACAAGCCGTGAAACCGACAGTGAACAGTGGTCAGTGAAGTTGAATCGACAGTGGATTGTGGACGGACAATGTGTTGGAAACCGACAGTGAAGTTTGAATCGTCAGTGAGTTTTGAATCAACATAGTATATTTTGTCACCAGGCGACAGTCAGTGGTTTGAGCAGTAAACGTCAGTTACTTGAACTTGCAGTATGTTTACAGTATTAAGTCGTGCAGTTAGCAAACACCGTGATGCTTTCATTATTACGGCTTACTGTCAGTTAGGAAAATACATAAACTTTTATCAGACTTGTTTCATTGAAAAAGTAACAATTAATTTAATGAACTCACATGCAGAACTTTGAAGGGAATTTAATATCAGAGATGCAGACACAACAATACGAGGACTGGTAGAAAATAAAATAAAACAGTAGCAGTAGAAAGGCAGTGTGAGTAAGCTCATTTAACGCCACGGTTTGCAAGAGGTAGCGGGGAAGCTGACAGACAGGAATTCAGGTAACGGGAGGCGAAGACGGCCAAGGACATACCGGAGAGGCTAATTGAGGGAACGAGGTAGTTCACCTATAATCCTTTTACAAACAATTGACAAGAAACGGGAAAGCGACTACAGCAAGCAGAAGTTTGAACAGGTGATCGGTAGCGAACAATGTGTGTTAGAGGAATCAATTTATTCCAGATGCAAACAGAGATCATAACTGTAAAATTTTATTTTTGTAAGTAAATCTTTACCATAGGCTAAGCATCATAAACGTGAAAGAAGTTGATGCGTGTGATTTGTGTATATAAAATGTATTCAATCCGTGTGTATTACGTGTCTCATAACGTGACTACGATGTCTACCATGAAGTAACTTCGACATGAAAGCAGGGGCCTAGAGGAGGCAGAAAAAGAGCCAACGACGCAGCAATAAGGTAAAGAAAATGTTGAATTTATTACCTTTGTAATTAATATGACGGTAAGCATAGCGTTATCCGTGTAGGTTAGAATGTTATAGGTTAGTTATAAGGTAAATTTTGAATTCATGTACCTAATAATAATAATAATAATAATAATAATAATAATAATAATAGGACATGGAGTAAATGTCAGCGCAAGTTTGTAAAATATACGATATTTTGGTTAGTAGCGTGTACTTTGTCATATTTCGTCACGGTGATCATCTATGTGTATGATAAATAAATACCAAACTTGAGATAGACGAAATTAAATATTGAAGTGATCATGATTACGAAATTTATATTGTTGAACGGATAATGAATTCAGCTGAGGTAGCGTATAATCATTAAGTGATAAGGTATAATTCTGTATCTTTGAATAATGATAATAATCCCATTTCTGAATTTAAATAGATAGATTCGTCATTATCCGCGAAGTTGAATTGTAGAGCCGAAAATCTATTGTGTAGGCAATCATGTTCAGAGGACAAAAGGAGTAATGCCGCCTTAGTAAAAATTCAAGTCATTGCTAGCTTGCAGGAGGTGACAGTATTTGAGATGCTTACGATTATGAGGTCCAAGTGAGAAGTAGAAAGATACGATCATGAGCATAAAGTGATATCCCTGCATGTAATTAGTAGATGAAATAAAAGGATAGAGCCTGGAATGGCCACGACGGGAAGAATAAATTAAACTCGTATTTAAGGCATAGAACACGACATGTAATGATGATGTAGTTAGCTAGATGAATTGGAGTGCTAGCCCACGTTGATAAATAAAAATAATAATAAAAACAGGTGTTGAACAACGCCAGTAACTAATGACGAGGTACTAAATGGTAGAATGTGCTCACAGATATTATAGTGAATAGACAAATGGAGCAAGGAAGATACGAGACAAATAAGCAAGATAGCAATGAGATAGGAATTATGTGATGTTGATTAAATGGTTACTTTACGGGATGAGTCGGATTACATAATTTATGGAGTGATTGCCGACAATAGAGCCTCAGTGTCTATAAATATGTAAGAATAAAATTTGTAACCGTATGTGAGCCTATATTATAAAATATGATCTAATTTGTGTTGACCGAGCTCGATAGCTGCAGTCGCTTAAGAGCGTCCAGTATCCAGTATTCGGGAGATAATGGGTTCGAACCCCACTGTCGGCAGCCCTGAAGATGGTTTCCCATTTTCACACCAGGAAAATGCTGGGGCTGTACCATAATTAACGCCACAGCCGCTTCCTTCCCAGTCCTAGCCCTTTACTGTCCCATCGTTGCCATAAGATTTGTCTGTGTCGGTGCGACGTAAAGCCAATAGCAAAAAAGTTTTCTCTGGGATCTGTCATGGTAACTTGTGCTATTTATCATTTGATCATGAAGTAAACTTTTAATTAAATGACTTTGAATAACAGACTCGGATAGGAAGGCGCGTGAATGTCAAACTGTGTTTAGAACAATTCAATGTAGTTATTAAAATTCACTTTATTGAGCTTCTATGTTTTTGTTGAACGCTATGTTGACAGCGTTGTATAGAGTTTGTACATACAATTATCAACGGCGTTTCGATCCCTCAAATTTAAGTAATCTTAGTGTAGGACAGCCCTGTGATCATCGTCAATAAATTGCAACATTTCTCTTTATCCTAGTAAAAGACATCGCAAGAATAAATAAATTAGGTCACAACCATAAATGCAAAATAAATGAATCAAGCCATGTCATTGAACCGACCTTAAATAAGCAAATCAGTGCAAAATTAAAGGCCGCCAAGTGTGGGTTAAGGGTGTCGGAACCTACCGCCACTATACATAACGCAATAGACTGTAGATTAAATAGGAGTGGTAAAGTGACCAGTGGTATAATTATCATATGTGTAAAAAGGCGAGTTCAACAGCCAAAGGGCAGAACAAGTGTGATTGAGATGTAAAATTGTCCGATGACTGTCACAGTGAGTAAGTCTGTATGATTTTATGGCTGAAAAATTATTGTCATTTTTTATTTGTATTAAAATTCAAAGACAGCCATGATAAATAAAATCAGCCAATTGAAAATGGCGTGTGTTCGTTATGACAACAAAACGAATAATGTTTCATGTGACGATACAGTGTGTGTGCTCATGAGCGTAATGGTTTCACACGTTTAACAGTATGTAATTATATTTTTATTTGATTAAGGAATTGAGCGTGTCAGTTCCCTTAACTGTTATATTTATTTTATCAACACTGATTTGTGATCACAATTAATTCATTAATTTTAGTTGATGTTTCAATCATTCTTGAGTTCATAGAGGTGACAATTTTAATTGCTTGTGTGAATTGACCGAGATTTCAAGATATAGTACTTTTTATTATTTTTGCTTTTGCGCTCTTTCGAACGAGACTTATGATATTTTCAGATTTGTCTAACATCATTTTAATTTTATAAATTCCGCATAATTATAACTTTGTGTTAATAAATTTTATTCATTTACTTTTAAATTTGTCAGGGCTATGTTATTTGTATTTAGCTTGACCCGTAGTTGTTTGCACCCCCATCGGCCTTAGTATGAGAAAACATTTTGGACGGTCCAGCCCCGAGGTAAGATTCTACGTGTGCGGTAAGTAATTTTTTTTCCTCAGCTGAGGCAAATATCTACAAGAGGATCCCCGTACCGTCAAATATGTGTAACATTTTTTATACTGGAATACTGAAGAGAGATTAAATCCACGGGCGAAACGTTCAATAAACAAAGCCCTATTTTAATGTAGTTCTTAAAGATTTTAATTTTCCAAATGGTATCACTCAAGATCATTTGAAACGTCTGTAGTTCTATTAATGTCCATATTTATGATATGGTAAATTTGAAAATAGTATTCATATGGAGGGGGAGACATGTACGTATAATAGTAAGTATTTAGCCTACTGGCTGAACAACTTTAACTATTTCCACTCTGCAAGATCTACACAACAAATTATAAACTCCTGCATAAAGCATTGTACGTTTCACTCCAAACGGGAATATCTGTACACATATATTCAATACACGGGAAGGAATTAAATAATAGGAATATACAGTACTACTACTAATAATAATGTATAATCATATTTGTCATCCAGGTCCAGTGTCTGCCTCCGTAACGTTACGGTTAATACTATTAGTTACCATCCTAGGTGGCCCGGGTTCGATTCCTAGCACTGCCGGAGTTTACGGAATGTCAGGAGGACTGGTATGCGGTTAGAATGGTACTGCACATGCAGCTCACCTCTACTGGGGTTGTGCCTGAGGAGAGCCGTACACGAGTTTACTTTACGCAGGTCAAGTAACGAGGTTTATCTGTATAAATTAAAACTACAGATTATTTTAAAATTTCTGAAAAGCTATAATTACCAGCAAAACAGACATTTTAACCGACATATTTTCTTGACGAAGCCGTAAAACATTCCTCCTTTCTCCAAGGACATATTCAATATGCATGACTGAAGTCAGTTACTGAAAACTGATTGGAATTCAACACGTGAACTTAATGACTTTCAGGTAAGGAGAAGAGTGGGAGTTACTCGGCCGACACTCAGCTTGCAAGCACAAACGCTTTCTGCTGACTCCTCCCACTGTCCCATAATCTGCACCAACGAGACAATTCAGAAACCGCTAATGAACCTAGTTCCAACCCTTATTAGTTAACTTAGCTTATATGTATTCAAGTGGGCAATGGACATCAAGAAACTTCGTCAATTAAACACTTAAGGATAGGTTAAACCTAAGTCCCTCTCTGCATTGTCGTCGGAGAATGGAGGAGCAATATTACGTGGACAAAAGCGTTCTCCACATGACTGGCGGAGTTACGCATTCAATTATTATATTTAAGTAAAATGAATCTCGGCTTGTTTAACTTGACAGTAGAATGAGCGCTATAATAAAGCATTCATATAGTGATATCCAGTGTGGTTGAACAGGTTGTTGTTTATTTATTTAATAGCTGTCATATCTAGGTTATCATTTGTATGTGAATTTAGCAACTTTGGTAACCCAAGTCAATGAAATGGATGTAGTACAGTGTGAAGTAGTTATTTGAGTTAGGTTAATTCAGTGGTAGAGTACGTAAATGTCATTAGGGACTAGGGATTTAGAATAAAACTAGAAATATGGGTTAAAGTTGCTTGAGGGTTTTATTTAAGTTCTAGGGTCAGAACGGGGCTACTGCCCAATGTTGTAAACGCATACATGACTCGTCGGGTAGTGTATAGGTGCGACACCCTGTCCAGAATTTTAAATTCGTGGGAAGCCAGAGGTGAAGTCACGCATTGCGGAATATTCCACATTGTGGTTGGTCTTTGGAAGATTTCCTTCTTTTTACAAGTTGCTTTACGTCGCACAGATATAGATAGGAACTAAGGCCACGATGGGACAGTTCTAGGAGTGGGCAGAAAGGGGCCGTAGCCTTAATTAGGGCACAGCCCGGCATTTGCTTGGTGTGAAAATGGGAAACTACCGAAAACCATTTTCAGGGCTGCCGACAGTGAGGTGTCTTTGGAAGGAAATTCTCGGGGAGGTGGAGATACAACTTCACGACCCCCACGAGGCTGTGTGAACCTATTGCAAGTCTCATCCTAGGATTTAAATTCTCCAGGACAGAACCGGGTCGGAAGCTAGAATACCATCTTCTAGATCGCATCTGTCTTCTGGTCAGTCGTCTTTGCAGCTACGGTGCTCCTTCACTACCACAATTCCTTTAAACTTTACAGATTAATTAATCACTGGAATTAACTAAACTTGCATGTTTTTCAATGTAAAGAGCAACTAGTTTTTCGATACACAACTTATAAACTGGCATTTATTCGGTTACCACAGTGATATTAAACCACAGAAGTCGTAAATAAATGACCCTTTTGTGGACGAGAATCAGATTTAAATCACTCAGCAGTTAGCTGAATGTACTTACTTTACAGTAGGTGCAAATAGACTCATAAATATGGAAGATGATGATAATTTACTCAAAGTTTCTATGTATCAGAATGAAACCATGAAAATAACTTATGTGGTCTACATACCTTGTCGCTGAAAACATTGATGGATATAGTAGGTTCCAAAAGCATTCCATTGATAATTTGAAAATTCCAGACTGCCGTACACAGTGTAAATAAAGGAAGAATAAGAATTATAAATATCTTTTATAAAAACACAAACTGACAATTAAAAATAAGCTTGCACTTTTATATGACTCTTCATTAACATAGGCATGGACCTCCAGTTTTACGTAAAATCCGGGCCACGGTTTCCTATTCCAAAAAATGCACGTTCATGGCTGGGATTCGAACAACAGCCGTATTTGTGAGAAATCTGAGACTGTGCCACTCAGCTGCTAAACTCTCCTAGGAGAATGATACGTCTCGTCCAATCAAGTATTTTCAATTACATCATAAAAATTGAATTACATAAGAAATGCAGTCTATACAAGTAACATTGTGCGGATGTGTTTACAAATTGTAATTCTTTACAGGGCAGAAATTGAAAAGTGGGTAAAATAGTCCACACTAAACGGAACCACTAAATGGGGCAAATACTTACGAACTTACGATGATGATGATGATGATGATGATGATGATGATGATGATGATGATGATGAAGCCCTCACATCTGGTTCGAAATAGGCGTTTTGCCTTGTAACATAACAATTTCATTTACTCGTTCTGATAAAGTCGGAACTTCACAAAACTATGCAGAGATGAGGGAAATGGTAGTACACAAAATGTATCTTTATTTTCAGCTCTTGCTGAAAAATGTGTATAAAGATGTAAAAAAGCGAACTCCTTGGTGGAATGATGAAATGAAAGTAGCTTGTAAACGTAAAAAAGGCGTATCAGAAATGGTTCCAAAACAAGGACAGATTCAGACTGGGTATTTTACGTAATGAAAGAAACAAAGTGAAACGAATAGTTGTTGAGTCCAAGAATAAATCGTGGGAAGACTTTGGTAATAATCTGGAAAGGCTAGGTCAAGCAGCAGGAAACCTTTCTGGAAAGTAGTTAAGAGTCTTAGAAGAGGAAGGGAGATGGTAATGAATAGACTATTGGGTAAATCAGGTGAACTCATAATAGATCCCGGGGAATTACTAGGTAAGTGGACGAAAAATACTTTTAAAATCTTCTCAACGTAAAAGGAAATGTTCTTGGTGACGGCGCGAACGAACGAGCTCGCGAGGCGGAGGACCATAATGTTGGTGAAATTAGTCTTACGGAGATGTTAAGGACGGTGAATAGATGAACTCCGTTGTCATAAAATATCAGGAATAACAGGAATAGATGAAAATAGACCTGAAATAATGAAATACAGTGAGAAGTCAGAGATGAAATGGCTTCATCGATTGGTAAAATTAGCATGGAATGTTAGTAAGATACCTTCTGATTGAACAAAGGCAGTAATTGCACCTATCTATAAGCGAGAGTACAGGAAGGATTGCAACAACTATCGAGGTATCTCATTGATTAATATACCAGGCGAAGTGTTCATCAGCATCTTATAAAGGAGGGTGCGATCAGTGATTGAGAGGAAGTCGGATGAAAACCAGTGTGGTCTCAGACAAGAGAGGGGTTGTCAGGATCGTATTTTTCGTACACGCCAAAGAAAAGACAAAGTCACCTCCTCACAGGCCATGAGGTCCCTTGGAGGAGTGGAAGGTAAAGGCTTCCATCATCGTTAACCGCGGCACGTGATGGGGTAGAGTGGTTAGCTCTACTCCCGGCCGCCTTTGCCCCCAGGAATTAACCTGGTACTCATTTCTGGTGTAGGCTGAGTGGACTTCGGGGCCATATGCACCTCCGGAAGTGAAAATCTCGTGTCTTAAATTTTACGACTTCCTGACGGGGATTCGATCCCACGTCCTTCCGTCCTTTACCGCCTCGGCCAGGTAGCCCCTTTCGTATCCGCCAGGTAATTGAAAAATGCTACGAGAGGTATTTTGCAGGTCTAGAGAAGGCATATGGCAGATTACCGAGGGAAAAGGTGTTCGCCGTACTGGGGGACTATTGGATTAAGGGTAGATGATTATAACCAATGAAAGGCATTTATGTTGATAATTGGGCTGCAGTGGGAATTGATGATAGAAGGAGTTCTTTGTTCAAGGTACTCACAGGGTTAGTAAGGGCTGTACTTTTCACCTTTGTTGTTCGTATTTCACATGGATCATCTGCTGAGAGATATAAAACGTCAGGGAGTGATTCAGTTAGATGGAAATGTAGTAAGCAATTTGGCCTATACTGGTAGATTGTGCCGAAAGCCTACTGTCTTAACAATATGTGCAAAGTGTAGAACAGGCTTTACTGACAAATTAATCATCTCTATCACATGGTTAAGCTCACTATTGTTCTAAAGTCATGTGTTCATAATATACTCTAGAATAGATGTCAGTCTTGTAGACTATGAATTATGTGAGATGTACGATCGGCAAGGTAAACATCATTTCTTTTATTTTATAAAATTCACATAATTTTGTTTAATCAAATTTGAATAATTTTTCTGATTTGTATATGCTGCTCCTTACAAAGAGCACTTCTTTTATGATTTTTAGAACTTATTCAAAAAGCACAAAATACAGCTATAATGCTCGCATTTGACGCAGGGCGAAACATCTCTCACTGGTATATATTTAATTCTCCGGATTTTTTTTTACTTTTTAAGTTGCCTTACGACGCACCGACACAGATAGGCCTTACGGCGACGATGAAACAAAAATGGGCTAGGAGTGGGATGGAAGCGACCGTGGCACTAATTAATAAATGTAAACTTTCACAATAAAATATAAAGAAGACAGTCTAGTCTACCAATAACAGCTGTCCAAATGGAAAACCATGAGAATGTCCATGTTGATAAGCAAGTCTTCGTGGGTCAACATTTTTGGTATCCTTATGGTATTAAATAGATCAAATATGAAAAAAATTATTTTTGTCAGACTTCAAAAGACATCGGTAGCGTAATCTACGTTTGTACTTCGATTCGATTTCAGACTCTTCCACAGTGGTAAGGTGAGTTCGATGACTTGGAGCGAGGTACACATAGTCTCTGGAATTGAAGAGGATTAGCGTTAAAATCCAACATTCAGTCATCCAAGATGTTTTTGGTTCCACATTTAATTCCGAACGGATGACATTATAGATCCCAATGTACATGGCGATTAGATTATCTTTCAAATGTGGTCGATGAGGGAGTTATGTGCTGCGGAGCGCATGATCCCAGCGACCGACAAGAAGAATTCTCCGTTAAAATCATGACACCTGAAGGACTACGACTAAAAGCATTTATATTTATATCCACGTATAGATGCGTGTATTCACATATCCATTCACGTGCACATTACGTTGGTAGATAATCCGCTCACCCAGTATGAGGCACCACCGCCTTCCTTTCAATATTCCCCACAGTAAATAACAAATGTCCAAACTAGTATATTCAATACAATTACAGTGGTTATCATGTATATATTTCACTCGTAATAAATGTACTCATAGAGTCTTTTGCATGATATACTATAGTTTGTATAACAAATTCAATTGCTAGATTTTAAGAGATGATATACTGGAAACTTGCCCTAAAATAGAGTTTTTTTAACGTGTCAGTAAATTTACAGACATGGATTATTCGCATTTAAGCATTCATAAATGTCAACCGACTACGGAGAAATTCAATCCCGCAATCTTGGATTGAGAAAGCGAATTCGTTTTCCAACTATATTATCGTTTATGAAAATTGCAACTCTAAGAAGGAAATACTTTATGAACCACAGATTAGGTATATGGCCGTACAAAAATTATTAAGTTTAAAGATTTGTGCGTGACCTTTGAGCTTGAGTATTCAGTACTGTGTGTAGCCACGATGCACTGCAATCAGAGCATCTAAACGTATTGGCATGCAATCAAAGAGTTTCTGGATATGTTCCTGGTGAATCTCCCACCACATATTTTGTGTGTAGCTCCACAAATCACCGACACTGGTTACTGGAGAACCGTGACAAACAAGTTGCAAGCCAACCATATACCCGACATGTTCGACGGGTGACATGTCAGGTAAACATGTTGATTAGGGAAGCGATTGTACCCGCCATCCTTCAAAGAATGCTTGCACATTCCTCGTCATAGTGGCCGGGCATTGTCTTGCTGAAATGTGGCATGTGGAGTTGCCCGAAAGAGGGAGAGTACCTCTGCCTGGAAAATCTCCCTCATACACTGGGTGGCTGTTCAGACTGCCCTCAGTACGTAGGAGGCGAGATCGGTTAATGTACCCAATGGCATTCATCCGCTATGCCACTCAACGTAACGGTCTGCCAGATGGCGTTCACTACAATAAAGCCGAAAACGTTTACACCTGTTGCACTTCTGCAGTGTCAAGCCAACACTGTTGACGAAGCTGTACGCTCCGCTACAACCATGTGGACAATGTGGCGGCCATCGCGTGCTGTGGTCACATTGCATGGTACAGTACCCGCTCGTCGTTGCGTATGACCCTTTTCTATCTACTGCTTCTACACAGACACCTCTGTCGTAGAAGCATACCCTTTACGATCCTAAAGGTTGCGATATGATAAACCCGCTTCCCGGAGAAATATTATTCTGCCCCTTTACAGTTCACTCACATGCTGATATTGGACATCGACGAGGCATACTGGCACTTATATTTCACGTTTCCAACTGTTTTGATAGTTCCTTTTTGCCTACACTTGGCGTAACACTGACCTTATCGGTCAAATGAGATAGATTCCTGCTAGGCCTACGTGCACGCCACCTTCCTGCAATCCTAATCACTTATTGCTGGCAAACAGGTCAACACATCTACTGTGTTTGGGTTAATTCTGGCCATTTTTTTACGGTGTTACAATTTTCTCAAACGTTAGTATACATTACGTTACTGTTGAGCACTGTTCGTCTGAGCCCAAGTTGGTGGGTTCGAACTAGGCTCAGTCTAATGGTATTTGAAAGTCCTGAAATACGTCAGTATTACGTCAGTAGATTTGCCGGCGTTGCTGGGAACTTATGTGGGACAAAACTTTGGCAGCTTGGCGTGTCTGCAAGCCAGAAAATTAGTTTAAAGTAATTACAAGAACATAAATGTTGTTTGAAAAATCAACAATCAGTAGACTAATAAGATAGCCATTGACTGGCGTTTTCCATGGTACACCAAGTGCTATTCCATCCTTTATCGTCTAGGATTAGTGGCATATCGAAGGGAAGTTGACTCTTCATCGCATGAGGGCAAGTAACATTTTTTAAAAGGTTTGTTATGAACTTCGGTACATGTTATTACAAATGTAAGTTTCGTGAATGGAAGTGTTACAAAAATATTCTGTCTGAATGACAGGTCGCATGAAAATCCTAGACCTGTGATTGAGATATTCGATTTAAGCCTAGGTTGAAAGCTTCCGTTTCTTTTGAATATTACTCTGCAGTATATTGCCTGGAACGAGCAATTTACTTCCTCATAAGGGTATTCATTACTTCTGAGGATTGCTCTTTACACTCCTATGTTTTCTTCTCATTATATCGAGATAACTTTCAAACTTGTGTTACTGGTAAATAAACATCGTAATTTTAGCAACTTCCTTAATGGTTTCTCGAAAAACTTACTCTTTATAATTACATACTACTACTAAGACTTCTTGCAAAATGCATTCTTGAGCCACCTTTGTTTTCAGCATTTTCAGTATGCTTAATTAGCAAGCAGATAACTTTTAATTAATACGTTTATTATCGCTGGCTGATTGCCTTCATTGATTAGGTCTGCTCGTTGAAGTTCACTGATTAGTATCGGATCACCCGAATCCAATTTGAGATCTCTCTTGGGGAGCATGAAATCCTAAAGACTCAACTGATTTTGTTCCATATCACCCACCTTCATAAAGCGTAAAAGCAGGACAAGCTCAGAAATAGGGTTCAGGAACCGAGCTTAGTTATGTTGTTATATATTAGGCCATGTCAATATTAGGCGATATCTAGAGTGTGATATTCTCAGGCTTTGCCGTAGGAACTCTCCAAGGATTATTACCTTGCTCCTAATTCTAGGTCAATGTTGAGAACAAAATAATTATAACAATACACACGTTCAGATATGTAAAAAGTACCATAGATCTTCAACCAATGTCCGTACATTTTTTCCGGTCGGAGTAGAACAGACGGTAAAGCGCTGGCCTTCTGAGCTCAAGTTGCCGGGTTCGACTCTGGCTCAGTCCGATGGAGTTTAAAGGTGCTCAAACCCGCCAGTGTTATATCGGTGAATTTAATGGTATGTAAAATAACTCCTGCGGGACAAAATTCCAGAACCTCGGCGTCTCCGAAAACCTTAAATATATTCAGGGGGACGTAAAACCAATAACATTATTATTATCATACACTGTTCATACATTACATCAATAGACAGAGGTGTGATCATCCTCCGAAGTGGATTAAAAAGCTATATTCTGATCACTGGTAAATTTGGACGCTTACACGTAAGCCACAGATCAATCTACTCACAACTTGTAACACAAACTACGAGGGACCTTAAATATATAATGTAACACATTTTTATTTCTCGGCCAGTTTGGCCAATTCTGGATTTAAAATATTGGAATTTCGTATGAAACATCTATGAATATTTCCGCTTCGTCTGTTACAGTTTCATTAATTTCCGACTTGTGGCAACGCTATAACTAGCCTTCAAAGTGGTATCTGTAACGGAGGTGCGTACCAAACAGAGCGAAGTTATTGAGTATCTTTGACGGAAAACCAGGGCATCACAGATATTTATAGGCGTTTGCAAAATGTCTACAAAGACCTGGCAGTGGACAAAAGCACGGTGAGTCGTTGGGAGAGGCGTGTTCCATCATCACAACAAGGTCGAGGTCGAGCAAATCTGTCTGATTTCCCATGTGCGGGCACCCTTATTCGATCGACGGATCACAGTCAAACACCTTGCTACTGAACTTGACGTCTCTGTTGGTAGTGCTGACACACTTATCCACCAGCTGGAGTATTCAAAGCATTGTTCCCGCTGCGTTCCTCGACACCTAACGGAATACCATAAAGGGCAAAGAAGTGGATAGAAGAGGGTCATACGCAACACATTGTGTGTGTGTCTATATGACATTCTACGCGTTAGAGAGTTTATATCTTGCTTGCGATCAAGTATGTGACGTATGTATTTTTTTCTTTTGTCTCCCTGCAGTACGTGAATTCAGTAATACAGTGGAATAGCCAATAGGAGATATTATCACTGGTCCTACATCACGAATGGACTTCAATAAGGAGAGGCAGCATGATTCTCGTTCTCATTAATGTTTCGTTTTCCAAACCTAGTTATATTCACTTCTCACTGACATGTATTAGCAATTACATTTCTTAGTTTTTTTTGGTTTTTTTTTTTGCTAGTTGTTTTACGTCGCACCGACACAGATAGGTCTTATGGCGAATATGGAACAGGGAAGGGCTAGGAGTGGGAAGGAAGCGGCCGTGGCCTTATTTAAGGTACAGCCCCAGCATTTGCCTGGTGTGAAAATGGGAAACCACGGAAAACCATTTTCAGGGCTGTCGACAGTGGGGTTCGAACCTACTATCTCCCGAATACTGGACACTGGCCGCACTTAAGCGACTGCAGCTATCGAGCTCGGTTTTCTTAGTTTTCAGGTATTGGAGAACGCAGGACATTAACGAAACAACATAGGTTATCGTCATCGTTCCGGCCTCAATATAATTCCCTCACGCTGGACGCATGGGACCTTGCAAGATTTCATCGGTAACTTCAAGGTGATAATCCTGTGCTAAATGGAAGGGCAGTGTCCTGGAGCTTCAGACTCTTGGTCAGGGGATACAACTGGGGAGGATGACCAGTACCTCGCCCAGGCGGTTTCACCTGCTATGCTGAACAGGGGCCTTGTGGGGGGGGGGATGGCAAGATTGGAAGGGATAGACAAGGACGAGGGAAGGAAGCGGCCATGGCCTTAAGTTAGGTACCATCCCGGCATTTGCCTGGAGGAGAAGTGGGAAACCACGGAAAACAAGTTCCAGGATAGCTGAGATGGAATCGAACCCCCTCTATTCAGTTGACCTCCCGAGGCTGAGTTGACACCGTGCCAGCCCTCGTACCACTTTTCAAATTTTCGTGGCAGAGCCGGGAATCGAACCCGGGCCTCCGGGGGGTGTCAGCTAATCACACTAACCACTACACCACGAAGGCGGACATTTAACTTTTTACGAAATATTATTACTGATTAGCACTATTTACTTCACTTGAATTAAATGAACATCAAAAATGTATTTATTTAAAGACTGTTGTTTAAGATTTCATCCATTTTCTTAATTCCAAATAATCATTACAGTAAATTATCTAAAAATGAGAATTGAAGAACAAATTACAAATTTAAATTCAACTTTTTTTTTTTGGCGACGAGATGATTATGAATAAGAGCTATACCAATTTTTAAGAATAACCCACCAGGAGGAATTAAAAATTGAAACTTTGTGATTATATAAAATAATCGAGATTCAATTTGTACACTTTGCTCAAGGAATTTTTAGGTATTCGTCTTTCTTTTGAATAACTTCAGTTTTATAAAATTTACGCTTCCTCGTCCCTTTAGTTGATCGATATGCCTCATCCCGAGTGTATTATGATGAGTTATGGCTTGCGAACGGTCCGCCCCTATGGATCCTCATTACTCTACTCGACTGAAAGGACACAATCCATTGGCATGACCAGTGGAAAGCTTCTAAAAATAGAGAGTTTGCAGATCTCGGGTACTTAAACGGAAAGAACAAAGTGGAATATGTTGTACTGGACGTAGTAAAGGAATATTTTATTTTTTTGCTAGGGGCTTTACGTCGCACCGACACAGATAGGTCTTATGGCGACGATGGGATAGGAAAGGCCTAGGAGTTGGAAGGAAGCGGCCGTGGCCTTAATTAAGGTACAGCCCCAGCATTTGCCTGGTGTGAAAATGGGAAACCACGGAAAACCATTTTCAGGGCTGCCGATAGTGGGATTCGAACCTACTATCTCCCGGATGCAAGCTCACAGCCGCGCGCCTCTACGCGCACGGCCAACTCGCCCGGTAGGAATATTTTAGAACAATATTAGGTAATAATAATAATAATAATAATAATAATAATAATAATAATAATAATAATAATAATAATAATAATAATAATAATAATAGCGTGTGGCCTCCGGAGGGGCCTGGTACAGGTGTTTCGATTTGACACCCATAGGCGACCTGCGCGTCGTCATGAGGGTGAAATGATGACAAAGACGGCACGTACACCCAGCCCCGCGCCAGGGGAGTTAACAAATTATGGCTAAAATTTTCGCCCCTGCCGAGAATTGAACCCGATACCCCTATGACTAAAGGCCAGCACGTTAACCATTTAGCCATGGAGCCGGACACAATAGTATTTAATGATAAGTAATGAGGGTGCATCTTGTCTGAATGGTGCTGATAGGGCTGTTTGTAGATGTAATACCAAAAATGGTGTGAAGCGATAATATTAATAATGGCGTATGGGCTCCGGAGAGGCCTGGTGCAGGTCTTTTTCTAGTAGACGGCCTATTAGGCGACCTGCATGTCTGTGAAGATGAAGGCCCTACTTAGGATGACTTCTAATGTTAAAATACGCCACACACACCCAGCCCCCGTGCCATTGGAATTAACCAATTAAGGTTAAAATCCCCAACCCAGCCGGGATTCGAATCCGGGACCCACTGAACTGAAGCCCAGTACGCTGACCATTCAGCCAACGAGTCGGACTATGAAACAATAAATGCTGAGGATTGTGAACAATATAAGCAGATACAAATAGAACGAAACAAATAATTGTAGAGTCGAAAGGGGTCCGCCTCTGTGGTGTAGTGGTTAGTGTGATTAGCTGCCACCCCCGGAGGCCCGGGTTCGATTCCCGGCTCTGCCACGAAATTTGAAAAGTGGTACAAGGGCTGGAACGGGGTCCACTCAGCCTCGGGAGGTCAACTGAGTAGAGGTAGTAGTCATCCTCCCCATCAAACAATCAATCAATCAATCACTACTGATCTGCATTTAGGGCAGTCGCCTAGGTGGCAGATTCCCTGTCTGTTGTTTTCCTAGCCTTTCTTAAATGATCGCAATGAAATTGGAAAATTATTGAACATTTCCCTTGGTCCAGTTGTATCCCCCGACCCAGAGTCCGAAGCCCCAGGACACTGCCCTTGAGATGGTAGAGGTGGGATCCCTCGCTGGGTCTGAGGGAAAAACCGACCCTGGAGGGCAAACAGATAAAGAATAAGAACAGTCGAAAGGGAAATCATGTGTAGAATCTGGAGATAATCCCAAATAATTACATCAGGACGAAGGAAGTATTTCTGGAGTGTACGTATCGCAGCGTCTTGAAAGGGCAAAGAAAATGCGTAGCATTTTGCGTAAATTAGGTGAACACATTGTGGAATCTTGGGAATCGGTAGAAAGATTGAGGGGAACTTTTAAATAATCCAATCAAAATATAAGGGAAGTTCTTCTCAGAGAGATTTCCGTCATAGTATTTATTACGACGAGATTGATCATAATAAATCAGATTTGAGGACGTTGAGAGAATTAGTAACAATGTAGTGTGTAAAAAAATCAGCAGGATCTGTTAAAATTCGGCCAGAAATGTTGTAGAGGTACGGCTCGTATAAAATGCTGATGAAATGTAATTACCGTAGAAGTGGTCTCAGGTACCTTGCGATTGCAAGAAAGCAGTAATTGTACAAAATAAAAGCGAGGGAACTGGAAGTATTTCAGTAACTATTGGGATTTTTCTTCTTCTTATTTGTCTGTTTACACTCCTGGCTTAATGAATTGATTTGCTTTTTGGACGATGTTGTATACTGGAAAAACTTGTCGTTAACGGGGAGTTACTTATTCTAGATTCGTAAAACTAAAGGCTATTTGCCAGAGTTTACCAGTCTAAGAAATTACGTGTCTCATGAATGAAGCGGAGACGGTAGGGCACGTTAATGCTAAGCAGGCAAATGTTTTTAGGATATACCTACTTGACGGCAGTGCAGATTAGTTCATATTATTTCCATTAGTGTCGAGATTACGGTGGAAAAATCCACAGAAGCCAAGTGAAAAAATGTACCAACTGAGGTAATTCAAACATTGCCTATGCCCGTAGCGAAACGGATAACGGTATTAGCTGCCGTACTCTGGAAGCCGGATTCGATTTCAGATACTGAGAGAAATGCAATGACTTCTCCGTACAGGCCATCAATACCCTACCATGAGTGTGTAACTTAATAAGAAACATGCCGCACTGTTAGTGCAAATTCTAACTCTACAGATTTGCTTCAATTTTATTAACCTCACTATTGGGCACCAATTGAAACTTCACGAAATATATACTTACTCCACTACTAAGCGTTAATTTTAAAATTAAGAAATTTGATGTACACAGAACCAATCAACCACAATTTAGAAGAGACTGGATGGTGCATTGTCTTAATGAACGTACAGGTTCCGTCCCCTGCATGTACTGGAGGTGAAGAAGTTCATGGACATGATCTGACAGCAGGTTCGTTCGTTCGTACCTGTGGTCCCATTTCATTCCACGTGAACGCTCCTCATACGATGATACAGTCACTTCTGGCCTGAACTTACCCTGCTGACAAGATAATCTATTGCATCAAGTGCTTAGTGACACACTCGTACCCTGCTATCGACGTGCTCAAACTGAGACCATGGCTCATTTGTCCAGGCGATTTTTCTCTATCCTTCGAGAGTTCATTGATGGTATCGCTGTGCTAATGTCATTCTTTGTGCCTTGCGACGTGCGGTGAGCAGTGGTACCCGAGTGGGACGGTG
Source organism: Anabrus simplex (assembly GCF_040414725.1). Taxonomy (NCBI): domain Eukaryota; kingdom Metazoa; phylum Arthropoda; class Insecta; order Orthoptera; family Tettigoniidae; genus Anabrus; species Anabrus simplex. Next base: position 517,840,558 of record NC_090266.1, on the reverse strand, counting down.
GCTTCTGTTTCTCACTGCGGGAAGGACATGGATGGTATAGCTGTTCACACTTCATTGATACCCAGCAATGAATCCGCGAGTAATCTGCTGTACTGTGACCCATATATCGGCTCTTACCATCCAAGTTGACCCCTGTCAACAACACGTTGTACTCCACGACAGTTGAACCTGGCGATGGTGGTTTTGCCCGAATCTTCGTACTCAAGGTTCACTCTAGACATGGTAGCCCATCGAAGGCCCATTGCCTGGATTTTTGGAGATGGAATAGCCCATACGTACGGCACGGGCAATCTGGTAGTGTTTAAACGCACCGGCATCTCTTGTCTTAATCATACTGTGCTCGTCTGTTACTCAGGCGACCAGTGCGAGGTATGACGACATCGCAGTCATATCACATTCGCCGGGCCGACCACAGCACCATTATGCCAAAATGGTAGTTATTTGTAATTCAGTTGCTCATCGGTGTACTTCAAGCCAGTCATAGAGAAAATCAGTAAGGGCTGGGTGGAGTCAGGTGTTAGTTAGGTAAGTAGGGAAATCCTACGGAAGGAATAACATTATTTAGAACTACAGGTATGGGGAAGATTTTCTCCAAAAAAGTGTACAAAGAATAACAAGATTGAATTCAGATGAAGAACTCAATAGTAGTTCAACAGATGTTGCAATGTTCAACTCAATGAACGCGTGACCTAAGTTTCAGTAAACCACCAGCAATTGAGGAGTATTGTATCGTTGCGAACTGTATTATGTTCATCCATGGGCAAAACTGAGTTTGATGCACTTCGTGAACTTTTCAATGCCATCTTCAATGCTGAATTTTTTTTTTCAAATTGTGTTTTCCTATTGTTAATGAAACTTGAAAAATGACTCTCATTTAAAATCGTATATAGTCCACCGAAACGACCGGAGCAATCCTGATTACGCCCACGGAAAAATATTGTTACGTTTGATGCAATGTAAGTTGGCGACACTCTTCTGCTACATAACCTTCAAATTAGATGCCATTCGTTTACGATAACACTGGACAGACTGAACTCTGTTACAGTATGATGATGGAGTAATCTCCCTGTGTAGGGGAGAACTCGAAAAGAACAAAAATGAAGCAGAAGGAAGAGAACAATGCCAGCCAATTAAATATGAGGCAAGGTACGTGAAAAATGTACTTTCAATCACACGGCCTCAGCTACTGGGTGGTACGCTCAGTGGCTGAATGGTCAGCGTGTTGGCATACAATCCAAGGTGTCCCGGGCTCAATTCCCGTTCGTTTCAGGGATTTAAACCTTCATTGGTTAATTACGATGTCTCGGGGTTTGGGTGTGTGTGTGTGTGTGTGTGTGTGTGTGTGTGTGTGTGTGTGTGTGTGTCGTATACAGCATTATTATCCCATCATAAATTGGGCCCCATCCTCACAGGCGCGCAGGTCGCCTATAAAGGTCAACTCGAAAGACCTGCGGAGGCCACGCGCTCTATATATATATATTTATATATGTACAGTGTGCAGGCATTTTAATTTGTCGCCATTAAGTTTGAGCATCAACTTCGATGTTCCGTTTCACTCTGCTAGATGGCAGATTAAACAGAATTTCTGGTGGGCGATCTATGGCTGAGCTATTAATTAATTTTGTCAGGTATACATCAGATACCTCTTACCTGCCGACAAGTATGAAACCATAAGAGCGGATGACCGTAAACGAAAGAAACCTACACTTACCAGGGCTAAACAATGAAATTTGTCATTTTACACACGTTTTGATGTATAATACACAATACTCACTGTAAGAGCATTATTTACCTCCAGTTAGAAGAAAACTAATTTAAACAATTCAGTGTAATTCCAAAAAGACCTATTATCATATTGTGCGAATCGATTCGTATTAAGTCCGAATGGATTTTCTAATTTTCACAAAATGTTATTCTGAAAGTATTTCATTCATAACGTAGAATAAATACACTTTGACTGCATAGTGATTACTTGCATGATTTATTCATAAACTGATTTTGTTTCTCCTGTAGAATTTCGTTCCGTGGTCAATATACACTTTGCAACGATACCCCACAATCAATCATCCGATATTCATTTCAGCGTCTACTTTATGTAATATTATCGACTCTGTATTATTCTAAGTAAGGAGTGAGGCATACAAGTCAAACCGCACATTCCATATACTGTAAGCAAGGAGTTCAGTACAAGTTGTTACGAAGAATTTTTTTTTGCTAGTGGCTTTGCGTCGCCCCGACAGAGATAGGTCTTATGCTGACGATGGGATAGGAAAGGCCTAGGAGTTTGAAGGAATCGGCCATGGCCTTAGTTAAGGTACAGTCCCAGCATTTGTCTGGTGTGAAAATCGGAAACCACGGAAAACGAACTTCAGGGCTGCCGACAGTGGGATTCGAACCCACTATCTCTGGGATGCAAGCTCACAGCCGCGCGCCCTTAAACGGCACGGGCAACTCGCCCGGTCGAAGTGTAATTACCAACATTACTATGTAACTTAAAGCTGTTCGGCCTGTCCAACACACAAGTTCAATATAAAAATTGCACTATAACGAATCTGTAAAGAACTCGCTATTGTTCAAGCAATAAAAGCACACACTATTAAACAAGGAATGACATGTTTCGTTCTTAAGAGAACATCGTCAGATTCAATCAAGTCACACTCAATATTTGAAAATATTTATGTTTATTTCTATCCAGACATATATGAAATGGAAATCTGGAACTTAATTTTTTTTCAGCGTGTGGCCACCTCCTGGTGGAGGTCTGTTGAGTTGACGCCGTATAGGCGACCTGCGCGTCTATGAGGATGGGGCATTACCTATGATACATTCTAATGCTGTAGACGTCACACACACCCAGCCCCCGAGCCATCGGAATTAACCAGTGAAGGTTAAAATCCCCGAACCAGCCGGGAATCGAACCCCAAACACTCTGGACCAAAATCCAGCACGCTAGCCATTTAGCCTGACACTTATCTTAATGAGAGTACTGTTTTGTCTCCACTCCAGCAAGCCATTGAAATGTCGTATGGCTTTTAGTGCCGGGATATCCCAGGACGGGTTTAGCTCGCCAGGTGCAGGTCTTTCTATTTGACACTCGTAGGTGACCTGCGCGTCGTGATGAGAATGAAATGATGATGAAAACAACACATACACCCAGCCCCCGTGCCATTGGAATTAACTAATTAAGGTTAAAATCCCCCACCCAGCCGGGAATCGAACCCGGGACCCTCTGAACCGAAGGCCAGTACGCTGACCGTTCAGCCAACGAGTCGAACAGCAAGCCATTAAGAACGAAAGATGTCATTCTTTGTTTAATAGTGTTTATTCTTATTCCTTGTTCAGTACTGGGATTTTACAGGTATTTGTTAGCATAATATATATATTGAAATTGTATGATCGACAGAGTGTAAGGCTTTTATGTTACATTTAACTAAATCGACACTGGAAAGTACGGTTTTTCTTCCTAACAACATTACAATTTTAGGAAATACATTTAAAAATTCATCTTCACACTAGTCTCGTACAAAAAGTAAAATCATACAATTTTATTTTATAAATGAATAGCTGCGTTAACCACCGACCGTATGAAAGAAGCTGGGGCTTCCTATACTGCGCGCAAATGCACTGCAATTGATAAAGAGAGAAAGCTTTGAATTGATTGGTCAGTAGTAAATATGTTGAAAAACAAGCTGTCAGTGTTAAAAGGTTCCGCACCCTGGCGACCCGCAGAGCAATACAATCTTCTTTTCGGTCGGTTTTCTTGATTCGCCGTAAAAGGTATCGGAAAAACGGGGAAGGTAGCGCGTGTAATTGACCTCAACACCGCAGCGTGAGCCACAAATAGTGAGACAGTTGGCTTGCTCCAAACGTGGCGTTCACTTAAAGTGGAGTGGCTTTTTCTATAGTGGGAGAGTTTTCACATTCAAGACGACCTTTATGGTGAAGGTACTATTTAACACCTCTATATTCAACTTCCCATTGTCTTCTTTTTTTATTTACCTTATTATCTGCGTAGCCTGAGAATAATCTGAGAGTGTAACCTTTATTAGTGTTGTAACTGTCAATAATATAATGTTATTGCTTTTACGTGTTGCCAAATATTTTTACGGATTCTGGAGAACTCAAAGTGTCCGAATTTAATCCACATGAGTTATTTTAGGTGCTGGTAAATCTGTCGACTTGGCGTGACTTGAGCATCTTTAAATATCACTGGTCTGAGCCAGGATCGAACACATCAGCTACAGCTGAGAATTTCCTAAATTTGCCTATATAAAGTTACTTTAAGATTAGTAAAATGTTACTTAGTCCGCCCCTGTGGTGTAGTGGTTAGCGTGATTAGCTGCCACCCCCGGAGGTCCGGGTTCTATTCCCGGCTCTGCCACGAAAATTTGAAAAATGGTACGAGGGCTGGAACGGGGTCCACTCAGCCTCGGGAGGTCAACTGAGTAGAGGTGGGTTCGATTCCCACCTCAGCCATCCTCGAAGTGGTTTTCCGTGGTTTCCCACTTCTCCTCCAGGCGAATGCCGGGATGGTACGGTACCTAACTTAAGGCCACGGCCGCTTCCTCTCCTCTTCCTTGCCTATCCCTTCCAATCTTCCCATCCCTCCACAAGGCCCCTGTTCAGCATAGCAGGTGAGGCCGCCTGGGCGAGGTACTGGTCATTCTCCCCAGTTGTAACCCCCGACCAAGAGTCTGAAGCTCCAGGACACTGCCCTTGAGGCGGTAGAGGTGGGATCCCTCGCTGAGGTCTACCTGGAGGGTAAACAGATGATGATGATGATGATGAAAATGTTACTTCAATCCGTGAGACGATTATGTGTGTGTGTGTGTGTGTGTGTGTGTGTGTGTGTGTGTGTGTGTGTGTGTGTGTGTGTGTGTGTGTGTGTGTGTGTGTGTGTAAGAGAGAAACAGAGTGTTTGTATTGTATCAAATTACGTAAATGCCATTACTAAGATAAATTTTAGAAAGGAACTTTCAATATTGAAGTACCATTCGAATACGTCCAGGGAATTAAGAATGTAAACAGCGGTTTTTACAGCATGTAAGCAGAGGCACGTTGGAGTAAAAACTAATAGATTGATGTATTTTAAGGGACACAGGCTTGTCGAAATTTTTTGTCCCGTAGATGTATTTCAACACGTCGGAATCCAAGGACATGGAACGTCCCATTTTAATGCAGCCAAATAATCAAATTATAGGGCATCCGGCCATCAAAGTGAGTTAAATCCATGTTAAGTGTCGTTCCCAATATATTGGTAAAATGTCTTTAACAAGAATGACTATAGTAGTATACCGCCAGTCTCAGCCAAGACTGAACCCACAATCTCCATAAACAGGTCGTATTCCATCTCTAAAAGACATTTGTGTCATCTAATCAAAACAGTCAATCAACTTTTTCTTGTCATTATTGGTCCGCCTCAGTGGTGTAGTGGTTAGCGTGAGTAGGTGTCACCCCCGGAGGCCCGGGCTGCAACGTGGTACGCACAGCCTCGGGAGGTAAACTGAGTAGATGTGAGGTCGATTCCCACCTCAGCCATCCTCGAAGGGGTTTTCCATGGTTTCACACCACTCCGGTAAATGCCGGGATGGTACTTAACACGACCGCTTCCTTCCCTCTTCCTTGTCTATCCCTTCCAATCTTCCCATCCCCGCACAATAAACCTGTTCAGCATAGCAGGTGAGCCCGCCTGGGCCAGGTAATGATCCTTCTCCCCAGTTGTATCCCCGACCCAATTTTCACGCTCTAGGGCACTGCCCTTCAGGGGGTACAGGTGGGATCCCTCGCTGAATCCGAGGGAAAATCAATCCTGGAGGGTAAACAGATTAAGAAAGAAAGAGTGAAAGAAATTATTATTATTATTATTATTATTATTATTATTATTATTATTATTATTATTATTATTATTATTATTATTATTGTTATTATTATTAACAGTTCCTATGCATCTAGCATTTTGGCAAAATGAATGTTCACTTCCATATAGTTGAAATATGATCCTGTGGTGTATTTTGTCAAAGCAGTAGATTTTATTGCTCAAATGGTTCATTGAAGTTATATACGGCATATTATTAATTCAACTATCATTGTTTTTGCCGTGCGCGTAGAGGCGCGCGGCTGTGAGCTTGCATCCGGGAGATAGTAGGTTCGAATCCCACTATCGGCAGCCCTGAAGATGGTTTTCCGTGGTTTCCCATTTTCACACCAGGCAAATGCTGGGGATGTACCTTAATTAAGACCACGGCCGCTTCCTTCCAACTCCTAGGCCTTTCCTATCCCATCGTCGCCATAAGACCTATCTGTGTCGGTGCGACGTAAAGCCCCTAGCAAAAAAAATCATTGTTTTTCTTTAACAAGTAATTCCAAATATTTTTTCTTGAAGTATCAACCATAAACCAACGTCCTGAATGACTATTTGCTGGGTAAGGTACACGAATGAATGAAAACCTACAACCTGTTTTCCAGTAACTGACCGGGTCAGGGATGGAATGAATGAAGCCCCCATCTTGCGGCGAGGATAGGAATTGTGCCGGCTGCCGAAGCCTGTCGCACTCCTCTGGGGCAATGATTAATGACTGACAGATAAAATGAAATGATATTGGAGAGTGTTGCTGGAATGAAAGATGCCAGGGAAAACCGGAGTACCCGGAGAATAACCTGTGTCGCCTACGCTTTGTTTAGCACAAATGGGTAAGGTACAATGTCCTGGGTTCGATTCCCGGCAGGGTCGGGAATTTTAACCGTAATTGGTTAATTCCGCTGACAGTGGGGCTGGGTGTATGTATCGACTTCACCATCATTTCATTCTCAACACAACGCTCTGGTCACCTACGGACGTCATATCAAAAGACCTGCATATGGCGAGCCGAACTTGTCCTCGGTTACTCCCGGCACTAAAAGCAATACGCCATTTCATTTCATTCATTATTTATATAAGTATGTTCAATAGTGAGTCAAATTTCATGGAAAAATGTGTAGCTTTACCGAACGTAATTATCGGGTCTCCAGAGATCCGCAGCAGGTATTTCCCAAAAGGAGTTCATAAACGTGCCAGTGACTAACGCTATGTAGTTGTCATATTTAAACATCCTGAAGTAGTAATGATCTCAGTCGGGAATGAATACCGTACTTGAAAAAAAGGAAGACTGCGATGAACTAGCAGCATCACTCAGGCCGGCCAATGCTGTTATGGTCGGAGCCTTTTTAGTGTTTATCATATATAATAGTACTGTAGCTAGTGCATTTTGATGAGTGTAAACAGTTAAGTATAGTAGGTCCACGTATCGGCCTTTGGCTCATAATAATTCATTACATGCTGCCAAACATTTATGAATGTTAATACGCAAGTTCTTCGAACTGACAATGTTTTGAAAACAGACAGAATTTTCTCTCATATCTGATAAAGTGTTCATATTTCTTCACATATTAATAAGTGTTTTAAGTTTTTACATTGCGTTATAACCTTGTCAAATATCTCCAAACAAAATAAATAATAAAAAAATCAAGACAACATCAACTAGATATTAGTTTATTTTCGAGGATGTAATTATTTTTTCAACACATTGCATCTTCCCCATCCTTTTGAATAAAGTGAAATATTATTTTCATCTCTCAGCTTTCTATTCAACATAACGTATATTATTTTTAACAGCAAGTGAAAACTAAGAAAATGAGCCATGTGTTGCACATTACATAGGCTCAGTTCCTTCAAATATATATAATTCGCTATTTTACACCTCTCAACTGAGCATTACTGAAAGAAGATATTTCCAAAATTTCCTCGCTGAATACCGTTTATTGTTTTTTTAAATATCTGCAATGTGGTTGTCAAGAAAACACAAACCTAGCAGCTACACTGTAATGTGTGACTATGATCTACGGCTATACCCTCATTTAAATTGAATTGTTCATGATTATTATTTAACATGGAATACACTCTAATTATATTTGGATATCTTTTGGCTGATCTGCTTGGAACAACTAACTGACTGCACTTTATAACAAAGTTATATAATTTGAATTTAAGCGAGAAATTATGAAATTTGTCGTTACAAAGAATTCAAATTTAAAGGGACATGAAATAAAAATGAAAAAGGAAGGTACTGGTATTTTCTGGACTCATGAGTCAACGTAGGACTGCGCCGTAAAATCCCGTCAGAATGTATCGTATCAATTTCGAAATGCGGTATTGTTTCACTGGCTCGTGTTACCTTAAACAGCCTATCGACGACTGCTAAAACTTCCTTCTAGATGATGACATCAATGACCTCTGCAATTTCCCTCACCCAGTTTTTCACTTACGTAAGCGAACCCATTAGTAGAAGCTAGTTTCGTGTTGGTTCTATAATGCCGCCAAAACATCCTAGTTTTGGTTTCGTAATGAAACGAGGAACTATATTCTGTGCCTGTTATAGTTATACATACAGCTATATGCATTAATATCACTCACGCTGCTTGTTACATTTACTATAGAACAGACTTGTGACCATACTGGTGGTATAATGCACAGTATAAACTTTCCCTAACAGCTTAATTACAATTTTGTAGTTGTAATTTGTTAACTACGATGCCAGATCAGAATATGTATAAGAATACGTTACATGTAAGTGAAGAATAAGTGATCAGTAGATAACGAATATAAGACAGCTCTCCAAGGAATGCAAGCCCTTATAATAACTTGCACAGTCACATGGCTTCGCCTACTACAAATCTCCCCCTCTCCAAGTACATCGGTCAGCCAGCTATTTGTATCTTCGATCTACATCCCACTCGTTGACGATTTGTTCAAAAGCTTCCCGCTTCTTGTTAGCGTCATCCCGCTACCGTAATTGTTAGCCTTGTTGTGGTTGCGCGCCACCTTGCCCTTTGCGTAATGGATAACCCGATGTGCGTCCACACAACGTTCTATAAATAACTAACTTGCGCAACTATGCCAGCTTCTGAATTACTCAGTTTAAAATCTTGTGTTATTAAAAAATATCACTGTCTATGCCGTACAAGTTTTTACCCTTAATTTTAATAAACACGTATACTCAATCTTAGTGTTATATAATAAATTGTTAATGAAGTGAAATTGTATGGGATAAATAGCGAAAATCGATGACGGAGTTGAATACAAAATTAATGATGTTAATTAAAAATAAAAATAATCATCATAATTGATGATGAGGATTATCTGTAACTGAGTTGAACAGTTACAACTTTGTATGCCATAACCCACTGAAATTAACTCTTCCAACATTGGGGACGAATATAACGCGATAGCACATTTTTCCTGTTCTGTCGGTCATTGCATGTGTCAGGATGTATGTACCTCTGGCAAGAAACAGGAATGACCTATATACAAACTCAGTGATTTTGTGCGAAGAGCTACTGTATCTGATAAGAAAACATAGAACTATCTTGGAATCATCGGTTTGGGGTGCGAAAATCTTCGTAGGCTTTCGTGATTTCCTTTACAACTCGTACATCCTTCAATGGATGAAGAAGGTCGATAGTCAAAACCTCATACCATTTATGCCAATAAGGAGAGAAACACTTAGGAATGCCCAGTATGCGGTATCAGAGAACTCAAGGGGTCGAACAGAGAATCTCCCTTTTATTCCGAAATATATTCCCTTAGCTCCAGAGTTAACCTCTGATAATGCTGTAAATCTCAGGACATTCAACTGAACGTGCCCTGTCTAACGTCCGGCTATGTATCCGAGGATAAAGAAGTGCGGGCACAATGCGTCAACATCTTAGACGTGTTTTCTTTCAGAGTGAGTCAAGGTAGAGAACTGTGTGAGTTCGAACGGGACATGACTTTAGGGACCCACAACTTCCGGCATTCAGTCAGGGATTTCAAGGGAGTTACGCGAGTCCATTTCCACAGTTAGCCATGTTGTTGCGAAGAGGGAAATTCCGATCCGAATGATCGCTTTGTTAGGACAAAAAAATATCTGATAAGGACGGCGGAAATCTACTGCTTACAGTACGAACCAATCACCTGACATCCTTGTCAACTACCGCAGACGACTCCCGTTGCAGGTGATGGACAGAGGTCAGAGGAGAGAAGAATTCGTCGAGAGGCGATAGGACTCTGTTTTCAGGGTTGTGTTGATGCTCGGAAGCCACTGATTACACAAACGAATGCGCGATGTCGCTCAGAGGGGTGCAAACAATGCCGTCGTTGATGTATGGAGCAGTGGAAGAAGATTTCGTGAGGTGATGAGTAACGGTACATGCTGTGGCTCTTAGATGGGCGTTTGCGGCCCTGACGGTTGCCTGGCGAACGGTATTTACCAGAATGTGCTCTGACGACAGTAAAATTCGATGGAGGTGGTGTGACAGTCCGGGGTTGTTTTCAATGGTTTGGGCTCGGGCCATTAGTTCTGGCCAATGGCGCAATGAACACAGGCGTCTATTAAGGCATTTTAGTTAATAGGATGCTTCCAAACTGTGGCAAATGCTTGGAATCGAAACTTTTCTGTATCAACACGATAATGCTTTTGTCCATAAAACAAGGACCATTGTATCGCGGTTCGTAGAAAATCAAGTGAATATGTTAGACTGGCCTGTTTAAACCTCGATCTGAACCCCATTGAACAACCAGCGAAGATGAAGTGCTGTAAGAGTAACAAAAGGTAGTCTCACTCGCTGTTAGTTGTATGGCTGGCATCATTGGAATGAACAGCACAGGGTGTCCGGAAACTCAAGGATGCGCTGATGTAACCTTTGATTCAATGCGACGGTAGCTTAATTCACGCATCAATGCTAAAGAATTGTATTCTAAACGTTTCATATATTAAAGAGTTTCATGTGGGATGCTGATACGTACTGTTCCTGTGTCTTTCCCCTTGTTAATGTACTATGAAGCGTTGTAGAAAATAAGTTCTAACACGAAACCGAGCGTTTCTTAACCCATGTACTGTAAATGTAACGTATGTTCTTCTATGTGTGAGAAATGTAGTACCCTATCTTATTGTTGCATTCTGTATAGTGAAGAAACACAAGTGAACTGTAGTGCACCGATTTCACTGGCATGTGTAATATTCATATTTAATATAACAGGCGAGTTGGCCATGCGGTTAGGGCCGCGCAGCTGTGAGCATGCATCCGGGAGATAGTGGGTTCGAATCCCACTCTCGGCAGCCCTGAGGATGGTTTTTCCGTGGTTTCCCATTTTCACACCAGGCAGATTCTGGAGCCGTACCTTAATAATTAAGGCCACGGCCGCTTCCTTCCCACTCCTAGGCTTTGCCTATCTCATCGTCTCCATAAGACCTATCTGTATCGGTGCAACGTAAAGCAAATAGCAATATATTTAATATTATATGTCTTATATATATATGCTTTCTTGACATCATTTAGTTTCAAAGTTTTTCAACTGAAAACATACAAGAATATGGTAGGTATTGGGTGAAAATGACTTAAGGATAGAAGTAAAATATCAATCAATCAATCAATCAATCAATCAATCAATCAATCAATCAATCAATACTCATCTGCATTTAGGGCAGTCGCCCAGGTGGCAGGATTCCCTATCTGTTGTTTTCCTAGCCTTTTGCCAAATGATTTCAAAGAAATTGGAAATTTATTGAACATCTCCCTCGGTAATCTATTCCAATCCCTAACTCCCCTTCCTATAAATAAATATTAGCCCCAGTTTGTCCTCTTGAATTCCAACTTTATCTTCATATTATGATCATTCCTACTTTTATAAACGCCACTCAAACTTATTCGTCTACTAATGTCATTCCACGCCATCTCTCCGCTGACAGCTCAGAACATACCACTTAATCGAGCAGCTCTTCTTCTTTCTCCCAATTCTTCCCAGCCAAACTTTGAAGCATTTTTGTAACGCTACTCTTTTGTCGGAAATCACCCAGAAGAAATCGAGCCGCTTTTCTTTGGATTTTTTCCAGTTCTTGGATCAGGTAATCCTGGTGAGGGTCCCATGCACTGGAACCATACTCTAGTTGGGGTCTTACCAGGGACTTATATGCCCTCTGCTTTACATCCTTCCTACAACCCCTAAACACCCTCATAACCATGTGCAGAGATCTGTACCCTTTATTTACAATCCCACTTATGTGATTACCCCAATGAAGATCTTTCCTTATATTAACACCTAGATACTTACAATGATCCCCAAAAGGAACTTTCACCCCATCAACGCAGTAATTAAAACTGAGAGGAATTTATATTTTTATATTTTATATTTGTGAAACTCACAACCTGACTTTTAACCCGTTTATCAACATACCATTGCCTGCTGTCCATCTCACAACATTTTTGAGGTCACGTTGCAGTTGCTCACAATCTTGTAACTTATTTATTACTCTACAGATAATAACATCATCCGCAAAAAGCCTTACCTCTGATTCCACTCCTTTACTCCTATCATTTATATATATAAGAAAACATAATGGTCCGATAATACTGCCTTGAGGAATTCCCCTCCTAATTATTACAGGGTCAGACAAAGCTTACCTACCCTAATTCTCTGAGATATATTTTCTATAAATATAGCAACCTATTCAGTCACTCTTTTGTCTAGTCCAATTGCACTCATTTTTGCCAGTAGTCTCCCATGATCCACCCTATCAAATGCTTTAGACAGGTCAATCGCGATACAGTCCATTTTACCTCCTGAATCCAAGAAATCTGCTATACCTTGCTGGAATCCTACAAGTTGAGCTTCAGTGGAATAACCTTCCCTAAAACCGAACTGCCTTCTATCGAACCAGTTATTAATTTCACAAACATGTCTAATATAATCAGAAAGAATGCCTTCCCAAAGCCTACATACAATGCATGTCAAACTTACTGGCCTGTAATTTTCAGCTTTATGTCTATCACCCTTTCCTTTATACACAGGGGCTACTATAGCAACTCTCCATTCATCTGGTATAGCTCTTCCGACCAAACAGTAATAAAATATGTACTTCAGATATGGTACTATATCCCAACCCATTGTCTTTAGTATATCCCCAGAAATCTTATCAATTTCCAGCCGCTTTTCTAGTTTTCAACTTTTGTATCTTATTGTAAATGTCATTGTTATCATATGTAAATTTTAATACTTCTTTACCCTTAGTCTCCTCCTCTATCTTGGCATTATCCTTGTAACCAACATTCTTTACATACTGCTGACCGAATACTTCTGCCTTTTGAAGATCGTCACATACACACTCCCCTTGTTCATTAATTATTCCTGGAATGTCCTTCTTGGAACCTGTTTCTGCCTTAAAATACGTATACATACCCTTCCATTTCACTAAAATTCGTATGGCTGCCAATTATGCATGCCATCATGTTATCCTTAGCTGCCTTCTATGCTTGATTCAATTTTCTAGTAAGTTCCTTCAATTTCTCCTTACTTCCACAGCCATTTCTAACTCTATTTATTTCCAGTCTGCACCTCCTTCTTAGTCTCTTTATTTCTCTATTGTAATAAGGTGGGTCTTTACCATTCCTTACCACCCTTAAAGGTACAAACCTGTTTTCGCATTCCTCAACAATTTTCTTTAAACCCATCCCAGAGTCTTTTTACACTTTTATTTACTGTTTTCCACCGATTATAGTTACTTTTTAGAAACTGCTTCTTGCCTGCTTTATCAGCCATATGGTACTGCCTAATAGTCCTAATTTTAAGACCTTCCTTTCTATCATATTTATATTTAACTACGACAAAAACAGCTTCATGATCACTAATACCATCTATTACTTCAGTTTCTCTATAGAGCTCATCTGGTTTTATCAGCACCACATCCAGGATATTTCTCCCTCTGGTTGGTTCCATCACTTTCTGAATCAGCTGTCCTTCCCATATTAACTTATTTGCCATTTGTTGGTCATGCTTCCTGTCGTTCGCATTTCCTTCCCAATTGACATCTGGTAAATTCAGATCTCCCGCTACAATCACATTTCTTTCCATGTCGTTTCCTCCATTATCTTATCAAATAATTCTGAATCCGTGTCAGTGCTACCCTTTCCCGGTCTGTACACTCCAAATATATCAACCTGCCCATTATCTTTAGAAATGAGCCTTACACCTAGAATTTCATGTGTCTCATCTTTAACTTTTTCGTAGCTTACAAAATCTTCTTTCACCAGAATGAGTACTCCCCCTCCCGCAATTCCTATCCTATCTCTACGATACACACCCCAGTTCCGTGAGAGAATTTCTGCATCCATTATATCATTTCTCAGCCATGATTCAACTCCTATTACAATATCTGGTAAATATATATCTATTAAATTACTCAATTCTATTCCTTTCTTTACAATACTTCTACACTTGAACACTAACAATTTTATGTCATCACTACTTGATTTCCAGTTCCCTGTTCCCTTATCACCGCTCCCTAGGCCACCCCGTTTCCCTGAATGTACGTCCCTATTACCCTTCCAAACAAATTTCCTAACCTATACGTACAACTGCGGTTTAAGTGAAGGCCATCTGAGCGCATATCCCTATCTCCTACCCACCCGTTAGTATCTAGAAATTTCACTCCCAGTTTCCCACATACCCACTCCATAGTCTCATTTAAATCCCCAATCACCCTCCAGTCAGTAACAATCTCCGCTTTCTTAAACTTCACCCGTGCTGCATTTACCAGATCCCACACATCTCCAACTATGTTGGTACCAACGTGAAACACTACCACCTTCTTCTTCCCCTCCTCCCTCTCTTCTACTTTCCTCAACATCTGCCTCAACCTAATTCCTGGATAACATTCTACCCTGGTCCCCTTTCCTCCACACACTTTCCCCACGTGTCTAACGATGGAATCCCCCATAACCAGAGCTGACAATCAGTATTATTAATGGGCATCCAGTCACTGTTTTGCTTTCGCAAGCGATTTCACAGTTACACGTATCGGATGAATTGTCACTTTCACTTTAAACCTCTTATTCAATATTATCATAATTGCCATCACTGTCCTCCGAACCACTGTCTAAAACATTATATATTAACTCAGCAATAGCATTGCTGTCAATGAAATGAAATGGCGTATGGCTTTTAGTGCCGGGAATGTCCAAAGAGAAGTTCGGTTCGACAGATGCAGGTATTTTGATTTGACGTGCGTAGGCGATCTGCGCGTCGTGATGAGGATGAAATGATGATGAAGACGAAACATACACCCAGCCCCCGTACCAGGGAAATTAACCAATTATGGTTAAAATACTCGACCCTGCAGGGAATCGAACCCGGGACTCTGTGACTAAAGGCCAGTACACAACCATTTAGCAATGGAGCCGGAATGCTCTCAGTGGCCTTTACTGCACCCGGAGCCATAGCTAGGAGACCGACTGACACCTGATGAAATGTTTGTGCTTTCAGAGACTACAACTGGAAATGAATGAATGTACAAGTTCCTACAGGGAGAGCTGTAAACAACCACATTTCTCTTCTATTCATAGAAGTTTTCAAAAGTGAAATCCTTGCAGAGGTATTCAAAATATAAGAAAGAACATACGACTTGGCGCGGCCCGTGAATATCTCGTCATTTGAATTGAAATCCTGGCCAATGCTGGCGTGAACGTCACATCAAATGAGTCAACTGGGATATTGCGTTTCCCTCTGAAGTTCATAAAAGAGGACTGAATCATTTGCATCAGTGCTATTTGATATTTTCAAACTTTATCACTGTACAGACAGACTCCTAAGGGTTGCCTAGCCAGGGCACTGAAGGTTGGCTTGGTTAACCCGGGAGGATGTTGATTCGTTTCCCCAGCAAGGAATCAAAGACTTCAGAAACGAGATTTCTACTTCCGGAGAGGCATATGGTATTCAGTTTCACTCATCCTTCATCAAAGATGGGTGCCTGCTTAATTCTAAGGGACAAAGGCATTGGACTAACAAATCTACCCCACTTTACGCCGAGGTTATGTGTAATGGAATCATTTCCCTTCCACTCCTCCAAGGGTCTTCATGTCCAACTCTTCCCTATTGCCAAGAAGCTGCTCTTCCATTTGACGGTGCTGATTATGTTATTCAATCTAAGTGTACATATACACATGTTGAACGGATTCTTAAACTCACGAGACATTGTAATTCTTTGTAGTATTATTTGTTTTGTTCCCTTTTTTGTAAAACATTATTTGTTTCAGGATGAAGTGGCGTACTCAAGCGTCCAGTTGTGATATGTCACATGAGACTCCATGGCTGATGCTAGCGGTAACAACTGAAGTATCGGGAAGCGATTAGTGACACGTGTGTGTGTACTGGAACGACGACTCACATAGCAGACAGAACACAAGTAATGGATGGATTTTGGGAACACTCTGAAAAGGTCCCACCTGGTAAAGCGACGATACTTGACTAGGAGCTGATAAAATATGATGCTGTTGGGAACACGTAGTACTTCCAGAGATTCGATTAAGCAATCTTCAGTGAAATCAGTTAGTAAACGAATGGCTGAATGTCACGTGCCTCAATAAACAATGATCTTATGAGAAATAAACTTTTAAAAAGTAGGACACGTTCCCCCGATGCTCGGATGGAGGAAAGGGGATAATGGCCACATTCCACCTGCCGCTCGACTGTCTTACTCAGGCAGCCAGCATGCATCTTGGACGTACCCTTAGACTCGAAAGACTTCCGCATTACTAAAGACTGGAAAAAGTTCACAATAATACAGAGAAGGAAGTGTTCATCACGAAGAATTTTATATGCAAATGTGCAATAAGTACACGCAGATGATAATTGGGTAGTTTTTATTATCCAAATTGAAGGAAAAGTAAATTATCACGATAGAAATGCGATCTAATGAAATCAATAGAAATATACTCTCACCCAAAGGTTATGAGAGCTACCCTATTTTCTGTATGAGATCACCAGTGCATCACAATCAAAATTAAGATTCAAGGAGAGATTCGCAGCTGAAAACAGTGGAAGCGAGGAACGAGCGTTGTGCCATATAGAGACACACACGGGGACTTCCCTAACGACCGTTGTAAAGTTTATTGCGTTTGATATAGCACTTGGCGGGAGCTGGAATGAGCGGTCTCGCTTACCTGACACTTTTGATTACAGTTACTTATTGTGAACAACAGTCTTCATTATACACGCAAGCTTTCTCATGAATTACACTCGGGTAATGTGGGGTCTCGATAGGAAACCACTCCATTAACCAGCCGCACTAAGTGGTACTCAGCTCCCGAAATATTTGGTACTGAAAGATATCATATTCCTAATGATGATAATAATAATAATAATAATAATAATAATAATAATAATAATAATAATAATAATAATAATATGCTAGTAAGTGAGACGTCTTATTAAAGAAGAAATAATTTTCGAACTCCTTGGTGACTGTAGAAAAGATGACGACTCAGTAAGTTGACAATGCGTTGAGCGATTTTCGTGATTTTATATCTATACCAGCCATGTATAGAACTGATGCAAACAGGAAACCGTACCCAAATACATTCAATATCCTTTCAGGAATATTGTGCACCCTTGCAGTCGATCATGAGTCAGTTATCTCAGCTTCATCGGTGGCATGATTTTGTAGATACTTGAGGCCTCATGGGGTTAACAGTTTCTTTTGTCACATGCTGCCATGATCGACGAAGTACGAATGGAAATATCTAATACTTGAAATAAAATCCAAGAATACACTAACTCAAAATTATTAAATCCAAAAGAAATTTTTCAAAAGAACTATAATGATGTGAAGCATCAACAAACAAAAGGAATTCAACAGCACATATGATAGGTATAAGTTAATTTGAAATATAAATAAACTTAGGACATCCATATAATTAACTTTCATTTACTTCCGCGGTTGCTTAAAAGAACTGTCATTGTTAAAAAGAAAAACTGTGAAATATTTATTCACATCCCAAGTAATACAGTTGGTTAATTCATTTGATCCGTAAAAATTTCAGTTTCCGTGGCCAAACTCGGAATTTTTTTCTTTGACTAAGGTTATCCACCAATGAAAACACCACGTAGTATTCAAACAACCACCGAATGGACCCTTAGCTGAAACGAAACAACCACCAGTTGTACCTGAAACGGTTATGACATTGCTATAAGATATTATTGAATGGATTGGCCTGCTTATTTGCAGGACATGATGCTCCAAATTTCCATATCAAATAATTATAAAATAAAACTTTTTTGCACCACGTTATGTCATAACCTGACACTATGAAAATATCTTTTATTAAAATGGTTAAGCTGCACATAAACTGAAACTGTTCAACTGAACCAAATATTAATTCATAAGATACTTCAATTAAGATTAAAGAAATAAAACAACAATTTTTGTAACAATTTGATTTATGTTGCATTGAAATATCTTCATGTTTTGATATATATGTATCCACATACAAAGAACTCAACTTCTTTTTCATCCCCTCCCCCAATTTGACGGAAATACGACTCATAAAGTATCTCCCGTTCTCTATGTGGTATTGCGGTTGATTGTGACATGCAAAATACATAAGACAATAATTCTCAACCGTAGAATCTATTCACTATGCTCGTGACACTTGTCCCGGAAAATTTATAGGTAAAAAACGTCCATGTAACTCATGAAGTATTTCGCGTTTGAAATTTCGACATAAAATTGGAACTATGTGTCTTGAAGTCTCCTGTTAAACCGTTTACAGTTAATTATCACTTGATGATATTTTCAAGTACAGGGCTTTTAATCCAACTCTCAGGATAACTCAATGAATTTTTTCTAATAAAACATTTCGTGCTGCACAAACAGGTGTTCATAAAATTGACGAAATAATCTGAACCAGAGCTACGCAGGTCCTAGCTCGCGACCGCGTGAAGAATGGATAATGAGTTACGTTTGCATCTTTGTTATTAGGGGATCTGAGTTGGGGTGAAAAACTGATGCAATCATTGCACCACAACTGTCATTTTATTGTTATTAATAAAACTTCACATATGAGGAATTTGCCACAAGGACAAAGTATATCGACCACAAAATATTACACCGAGCTCGATAGCTGCAGTCGCTTAAGTGCGCCAGTGTCCAGTAATCGGGAGATAGTGGTTTCGAGCCCCACTGTCGGCAGCCCTGAAGATGGTTTTCCATGGTTTCCCATTTTCACACCAGGCAAATCCCGAGGCTGTACCTTAATTAAGGCCACTGCCGCTTCTTTCCAATTCCTAGGCCTTTCCTTTGCCATCGTCGCTGTAAGACATATGCGTGTCGGTGCGACGTAAAGCAAATAGCAATATATATATATATATCTATATCTATATAAATAAAATTGTAGGGGGTCCGCTGTCTGTAATTTCTTTTGTTTTGCCAATTTTTCAGCTTTTTATCCGTTTTACGTCAACTCAAGACCGAATCGGTGGTTTTTACGTTTCGTGTCTGTTTGTTTGTCTGTTTGTCTGTTTGTCTGTTTGTCTGTTCCACCATCACGTCGAAACGGCTGGATAGATCTCAACCAAATTTCATATTTAGAGTATACTCATCCCGGGGAAGGTTTCGATATGCATATCATCTTAAAATCTTTGAATAGACGGGGAGTTTATAGGAAAACCAGAATGGTTTTTCCACCATCACGTCGAAACGGCTGGATAGATCTCAACCAAACTTCATATTTAGAGTATACTCGTCCCGGGGAAGGTTTCGATATGCATACCATTTTAAAATCTTTGAATATGCGGGGGGTTTATAGGAAAACCAGAATGGTTTTCCTCCATTTTCTCTTATACTATTAATTTTCTGTAAATTTCGTTTACAGTACGTGATACGTCTCTTCATTATAAACAACTTTTGTTATGTTCATAATTTACCTTACTCTTCACATGACGGAGAAATTTACAATTTTCCGCTGGTATCATGCTCTGCAGTGAGTGACCGACAGACCGACAACGAACCTACAGGTTACCATGGCAACGTCTCTGACTGCATGCCAGCAGGGAAGTAATGTATTGCCATTTTCCTCACCATGCTTTTAAATTCGTGGTTGTTCCTTGGGTAGAAGGCAAGAGAGGCGTCAATCGGCCTATCTGCGGGATATTGGCGGAATATCGTTGGATGTTATAACCGCCCTCGAATAGATTAAGTAATAACACCATTACGTACGGGGACCTCCCCATGCTCTTTCTCGGATAACGCTAAGAGACATGCAATTTTAAAACAATGTAATTTACTGCATGTACACTATTTACTTCGATATTCGAATACAATGTAGAATACCGTAGCGAAGCACGGGTACATTTGCTAGTCTATATAAATAAAATTGTATCTGTTTGTCTGTTTGTCTGTTTGTTCCACCATCACGTCGAAACGGCTGGATAGATCTCAACCAAACTTCATATTTAGAGTATACTCATCCCGGGGAAGGTTTAGATACGCATATCATTTTAAAATCTTTGAATACACGGGGGGTTTATAAGAAAACCAGAATGGTTTTTCCACCATCACGTCGAAACGGCTGGATAGATCTCAACCAAACTTCATATTTAGAGTATACTCCTCCCGGGGAAGGTTTCGATATGCATATCATTTTAAAATATTTGAATAGACGGGGGGTTTATAGGAAAACCAGAATGTTTTTTCCACCATCACGTCGAAACGGCTGGATAGATCTCAACCAAACTTCATATTTAGAGTATACTCCTCCCGGGGAAGGTTTAGATATGCATATCATTTTAAAATCTTTGAATACACGGGGGTTTCTAGGAAAACCAGAATGGTTTTTCCACCATCACGTCGAAACGGCTGGATAGATCTCAACCAATTTTCATATTTAGAGTATACTCACCCGGGGAAGGTTTCGATATGCATATCATTTTAAAATCTTTGAATACACGGGCGGTTTGTAGGAAAACCAGAATGGTTTTTTCCACCATCACGTCGAAACGGCTGGATAGATCTCAACCAAACTATATATTTAGAGTATACTCCTCCCGAGGAAGCTTTCGATATGCATATCATTTTAAAATCTTTGAATACACGGGGGGTTTATAGGAAAACCAGAATGGTTCTTCCACCATCACGTCGAAACGGCTGGATAGATCTCAACCAAACTTCATATTTAGAGTATACTCGTCCCGGGGAAGGTTTCGATATGCATATCATTTTAAAATCTTTGAATAGACGGGGGTTTATAGGAAGACAAGAATGGTTTTTCCACCATCACGTCGAAACGGCTCGATAGATCTCAACTAAACTTCGTATTTAGAGTATACTCCTCCCGGGGAAGGTTTTGATATGCATATCATTTTAAAATCTTTGAATACACGGGGGGTTATAGGGAAACCAGAATGGTTTTTTCCACCATCACGTCGAAACGGCTGGATAGATCTCAACCAAACTTCATATTTAGAGTATGCTCCTCCCGGGGAAGGTTTCGATATGCATATCATTTTAAAATCTTTCAATACACGGGGGTTTATAGGAAAACCGGAATGGTTTTTCCACCATCACGTCGAAACGGCTGGATAGATCTCAACCGGATTTCATATTTAGAATATACACATTTCGGGGAAGGTTTCGATATGCATATCATTTTAAAATCTTCGAACAGACGGGGGTTTATAGGAAAACCCGAATGTTTTTTCCACCATCACGTCGAAACGGCTCGATAGATCTCAACTAAACTTCATATTTAGAGTATACTCCTCCCGAGGAAGGTTTCGATATGCACATCATTTTATAATCTTTGAATACACGGGGGGTTTATAGGAAAACCAGAATGTTTCTTTCCACCATCACGTCGAAACGGCTGGATAGATCACAACCAAACTTCATATTTAGAGTATACTCCTCCCGGGGAAGGTTTCGATATGCATATCATTTTAGAAACTTTGAATACACGGGGGGTTTATAGGAAAACCAGAATGGTTTTTCCACCATCACGTCGAAACGGCTGGATACATCTCAACCAAATTTCATATTTAGAGTATACTCATCCCGGGGACGGTTTCGATATGCATATCATTTTAAAATCTTTGAATAGACGGGGGTTTATACGAAAAGCAGAATGGTTTTTCCACCATCACGTGGAAACGGCTCGATAGATCTCAACTAAACTTCATATTTAGAGTATACTCATCCCGGGGAAGGTTTCAATATGCATATCATTTTAAAATCTTTGAATAGACGGGGGTTTATAAGAAAACCAGAATGGTTTTCCTCCATTTACTCTTATACTATTGATTTTCTGTAAACTTCGTTTACCGTACGTGAAACGTCTCTTAATTATAAACAACTTTCGTTATGTTCGTAATTTACCTTACTCTTTACATGACGGAGAAATTTACAATTTTCTGCTGGTACCATGCTCTGCATTGAGTGACCGACAGACCGACAACGAACCTACAGGTTACCATGGCAACGTCTCTGACTGCATGTCAGCAGGGAAGTAACGTATTGCCATTTTCCTCATCATGCTTTTAAATTCGTGGTTGTTCCTTAGGTAGAAGGCAAGAGAGGCGTCAATCGGCCTATCTGCGGGATATTGGCGGAATATCGTTGGATGTTATTGTACCGGGCGGTACACCTCCACGCCGCTAATTTAAAATTTGCGCCAGTTGAAACTCCTCTGCTGGAGGAAGTCTGAACTTTATCTATGCTATTAATTCTCTACTTTCTCAGAAGATGTCACCACGTGGAAAAATTTTGAGTTTTTGAACTGTGTCATTTTTGATGTGTTTTTGTTTCGCTTGAAGTAAGAAGTGTGAACTTTCTCTTCTAGAGGACACTACTGAAGATCAACAATAGTGCACCCTAGTGCGAAGTCAAAGAACTATTTTGTTGGAGAAATTTTTATTTCAAATGTTTGTTCTTTGCAAAAAAAATTTCAGTCATTGGTTAAGTTGGCAATATTAACCCCTTCTTTCCCCTTGTTTTTAATCTAGCCTATCCCGAATTTCTTAAATTAATTTTCCACCAATTATGTGTTTCTTCTTAGTATTGTGTAGGGGGTTTATTGATGAACCAATAAAATCCTCGTGGGAGAGTGTTCTCATTCCCCTAACGCCTAGAACCTTCCGCGAGAGTATTTAAACTGCTGATTTTAGGGTCTCCGGGCCACTTCTGTTCCATCTTTCAGTGTATTAAGTACATAGCAGGAGGCGGGAAGCGCCTCTTTCCTCGGCAGCGGTCAACAACAAGGTAATGGCCAATTAATAACTTTTTTCTTGGCTAGCTCAGCAGTTTAACTCTCGGGGCGGGTTCTAAGCGTTCCACCATGTAACCTTTTCCTAAATGTAACTACTCTTTCATATATTCTCTTTTAAAGCTACATACTGGGATAGAGAGTGCTAACCCTCTCGAGCTCCCACTCATATTGTTTTGAGGTGAACTTATTTTTCTCAACCTATTCTTCGTTAACGTAAAACAAATTGTTCTCTTCTTAAGTCACCTCTTTAGTATGGGATTAGCCCTGGCATCAACGGCCTAGTGCCAAGTAGGTCTTAATCAAAGTGTATTAGGAGTGCAAGTTCGCCTCCTCTCAAATTGTTACCTTAGAGGTCATTTAATTAACCTTCTTTTCATTTTATAGACCTCAGTAGGTTGGGTATTCTACCCCTGTGTTTAGGTCCGTTGAGGACAACTTGAAGGTGGAGTTTGGTGTGGCCTGGGAGAGGCTTAAATTTGAGAGCGAGTGGCTCTTTTGAAAAGTGAGTGTTGTACGCCTCGTGGAGGCTTTTCTGTGTAATTTGGAGCAAGGGCTCCTAGGCATGAATGGGGTTTTCTGCCCCTCTGTTGAAACTTGTGTTTGGGGTAAAACTGGGCTGAGTGCCCTAGCATTGTGGAGTCAGGGCGCGAAGCCCACATCTTGTAAATATTGTAACTACCCTTTGGACTTGCTACTTTGTACCTGTCATGCTTGTTATTTCTTTGTTTAAAAAAAGAAAATATAACCTTGTTAAATTTTAAATTAATTTTACTTTAGTAGCTTGAGACCTGTTCACCACCCCGCACCTTCTTTCACGCATAACTACCACAAAAACTCTGTAACAAGTGGTAGCAGAGCGTGGTTGAATGGGTCTCAATTTAGCCCCTTTTGACGGCTAAACATTGTTTTGTTCCGAACTCTAACTATTTTCCCAGTTGCTGGAATTTTTTGAGTTTTTCAAAATTGTTCTGTCACCACGCCCGGCCCTCGCGATGTTCTCCATCTTAACTATTTGCGCAAGGAGGAGTTGATCTATGAATTGACTATTAGAAATGTACAATCTGGAGGCACGGTTGCAGTAGACACAAACAAGCTTAGAGAGTCCCTAGATTTGCCCATTTCCATCCCCAATTTGGGAGAGAAAGAAATTGACGACTCTCTTTCCACGATCACGGAGAATATTACTGGGCTAGCTTCTGTAGTTAGCTTTTTTGATGAAAATGATCCTTCTCCTAATCAAATTAAGCGTGTGCAAGCTAGGCTGTTTCATTTTTCAAATAGAGTTAACGATCTGTTGTCTCTAAAGTTGAATGACGTTCAGAAGAAGGAAGCTAGTACGCTGCTTGAAAATATGTCTGAATTATCTAGCAAGGTCACTCAATTGTTAACTGGGGAAGTTCCTCCCAAATCTGATCAACCCACCATAGTGAATGTAGGTAGTGAGGAAGAACCTCCTAAGGGAGAAGTCAATAGGATAACCGTTGCTGCTCAAACTATCTCTGCCCCATTGGACAACGGATCTGAATGCCGTGCATCGTTGAGTAACATCCGTTCGGAATTAACTTCCTTGCCATTGAAACCTTTACCTACTATGTCACCCGGGTTTAGCAGCTTGCCTCACCCATTGGCAATGTTGCTCAGAGGTATCTCTAAGTTTTCGGTTAATACCACCAGTGAAGTAATTTCATTTTTAAGATTTCTGGTTGAATTTCAGGATCATGCCCTTGTGTTTTCTCTTTCTCCATGTCAAATTTTGCAAATCATCTATCCTTATGCAATTGGTATTCTTTCTGACAAAATAGTAAGAGCCATAGCCGAACAGTCATCTATTGAAGATTTTCATGCACACTTGCTTGCAAATTTTATTCCCGCCCGCGCGAGGTCTTCTCTGATTCAGAAGTACTATTATCGTGTACAGCGATTGGATGAGGGCTGATTTCATACAAGACATTAAGTTTTATACTAGGGTGTTTGCCCTTCATTTTCCTGAAGATCAGATTGTACAGGCTACTGTAGAAGGCATTTCGCCATCTTATAGGTCATACTTGTGTTTCGCGGCGTGCCCGCAAACTTTCTCTGAACTTGAAGCGTTGGCCGTCTCAGCGGAAGGAGTTAGGTACGCCGATTCTTTGCGGTGGCAAAAGAACCCCCTCCTTCGTTTAGTAATACTCGGCCTCCACCTCGCCGACCAGTCACACCCCGTAAATGTTATGCTTGTGGGTCGCCTGACCATCTGCGCAATAAGTGTCCACTGATCAAGTCTAGTAGGGCAAATAACGGAGCTGGTTCAGCACAAGGCTGTTTTAAATGTGGGGCTTTCTCACATATTGCCAAGAATTGCCCAAACTCGAATAGCACCCCCTCCTGCTCAACTTCTGGTGCAAATTCCACCTATGCCAATAATAAAACGTGACTAGTGGCATCGGCTGAGTCGACTAATCCATCTTCCCGAGACTCAGCCCCTGGTAAACAGGTTGTAAATTCAGGGAACGAGCAATTTTCAAATTTATCTTTTGAAGGTCCCAAAGAGTGTCTTAGGATTGCGGCGGATTCCCCCGCACCGGTTCCTTTTCTTAAGATTGAGTTAAATAACGAGCCTATAACAGCTCTCTTAGATTCAGGCAGTGTTTGTTCGATTATTTCGGCTGAATGGTATTCTAAATTGAAGTCTGTTTGTAAACTCCCTGACTATGTCTCATCTCCTGTTCAATATGTTTCGGCTAATTCATCCCCATTAGAAATTCTAGGTTCCTTATTGGTCAAAATTCGTATTTTTAAATTCACATGGAAAGTTAAATTGTTTGTGGCCAAGCTCTTGTCTTGCCCCATTATATTGGGAGCGGACTTTATTTTTCACACTGGTCTTGTGCTCGACCTTCAGAGTAGGTCTTGCACTTTCAAATTTGCCTCTAATTGTAACATCCCTTTATTAAAGTGTAATTCTGCATCATGTTCTTCTATTTCGCCTACCCAGGATGAGATGTTGTTAGATCTTAGACATCTACCTGAGGAGCAGGCTGATAGTATTCGTAAGCTGTGTCAGTCGTTTCCAGAGGTGTTTTCTGATACTCTTGGTGTTACTGACCTGATCGAATACAAAATTGAGGTCACGGATTCGATTCCTGTCCGTTTTCCACCGTATAGGCTATCTCCACCTAAAATGAAGGCTCTGAAAGAAATTATCGATCAGATGTTGAAGGATGGTATTATTAGGCCCTCTAATTCGGCGTATTCTTCGCCTATTTTTCTAGTTCCGAAACCCCAAGGAGGCTTCAGGCCTGTTATTGATTATAGGGCTCTCAATCGGAAGGTGGTGTTGCAATCTGTGCCCCTTCCTGACCTTCATTCTTGTTTTTCATGGTTTCGTAAGGCCAAGTTCTTTACTATCTTGGACTTGAATCAGGCCTATAATCAAATTCCCCTTGCCGAAGAGTCTAAACATCTTACAGCGTTTGCCACGGACTGGAACTTATACGAATACAACCGCGTGCCTTTCGGGCTCCCCACGGGAGCAGCTGTACTCACTAGGCTACTAGATAGGGTCTTCTCCGACATCAAATTTGAGTACTTATATCACTACTTGGATGATGTAGTCGTATTTTCAGAGACTTTTGAAGAGCATCTAGATCATCTGCGAGAAGTTCTCGATCGCCTTCGTAAGGCTGGGTTAACTGTTAAGTTGTCCAAGGTCGCCTTTGCTAAGCCCTCTATGTCTTTCCTAGGGCATATTGTGTCATCTGATGGTGTAGCCGTCGATCATTCTAGAACACAGGCCATCCGTGATTTTAAACCTCCCAAGGACATTAAAGGTATCGCCAGGTTCATTGGTATGGTGAATTTCTTCAGGAAGTTTATTCCTAACTTCGCTAATAGAGCGGCGCCCTTAAACCTTCTTCGTAGGAAAGGCATCAAATTCGAGTGGGGACCTTCTCAACAAGCCGCTTTTGAAGACCTTAAATTAGCTCTTTGTAATGCCCCTGTACTTGCTATGCCTGATTTCTCGAAGAAATTCATCGTCCAAACCGACGCGTCGTCGTCAGCAGTAGCGGCAGTCCTTCTTCAAGAGACTGAACTAGGGAGGCGACCCATCGCCTATGCATCTAGGACTATGTCGGCTCAAGAAGCCAAGTATTCCATCTATGAGCTCGAAGGTTTGGCAGTCTTATTCGCCTTAGAGAAGTTCCGTCTCTATCTGGAACATGTTAAATTCGACCTGGAGACAGATAATCAAGCCTTAAGCTGGGTCTTAGGTAGGCCGCGTCGTACTGGTCGTATAGCCCGCTGGGCCATTCGTATTTCTGCCTTCCAGTTTGATGTTAGACATATCAGAGGTACCGAAAATATTGTCGCTGATGGACTCAGCCGTATGTTTTCAAACGACGTTGAGATCCATGAACCGGTCGACAGTTCATCACCTTCCGAGTCCACACTATCTGATGTTAATACCATCTTAACTGATGCTCCCATGCTTTTTAGGGATATTGAGAAATACCAACGTGAAGATCCGACGCTGGCTCCGATAATGGAAACCCTTTCTTCTGGGGAACATGTTGTCCCTTATGTTCTGAGGAATGGTGTTTTATGTTGCCCATCGAGGCATGACAAGAGGATGAAGGTTGTCGTTCCAGCTGTTCTCGTGCCTATGATCGTCAAATATTATCATGAGACCCCATTAGGAGGGCATCTTGGAATCTTTAAAACCCGTGAAAAGATTCGTGAAATGTTCATCTGGAAAGGTATGGACGGTGAAATCCGTGAACTAGTAAAGGCTTGTAAATCCTGTTTGATTAGTAAACCAACCATGTCCACCAAGGTAGGCCTTTTGTCTTCCCGTCAAGCGTCACGCCCCATGGAACGCCTGTACATTGATTATGTAGGACCCTTCCCCCAGTCAAAGGGTAATGCTAACAAGTTCATCCTTGTATGCGTAGATGGTTTTACCAGATTTTCTTGGTTATTTCCGACTAAGCTGGCTACCGCTCAGTCTACCATTACTTGCTTAAATTCTATTTTTGCTTCTTTTGGTCCGTGCCAATATATTGTATCTGATAATGCTAAGGCTTTTACATCTAATTTATTTCGTAAATTCTGTTTTGACTTATCCATCTCTCATGTAACTACTTCTGCTTATTACCCTCAACCATCTCTGGCTGAACGGGTTAATCGTAATCTCAGGTCCGCACTTATTGCCTATCATCATGAAGATCATTCCAGGTGGGACACGTCCCTGCATTGGTTAGCTTTTGCTTTGAATTCGGATGTTCATGAATCACATAAATTTACTCCAGCTTCTTTGATGTTCAAATTTGTTCCCAACACGCCGCTCTCTAACCTCTGGTCTCTGAGTGACATTCTACCCGAGACAATAGATCCGGATAATATTAAAGATCTTTGGAAGAAGGCTAAAGCCAATCTTAAGGTATCTCATGAAAAGGTTAGGGAAAGGTATGATCGTGGACGGAGACCCACCACTTTGAAGGTAGGTGACCAGGTGATGGTCAAGAACTTTGTTCCCGCGGGCAAACTTGCCCCCAGATTTCATGGGCCTTGTATCATTCTCGATTTCCTTACGCCGGTTACGTTGTTAGTAAGCAATCCAGCCACCGAGAGGATATTTAGAGTTCACCTATCCCAGGTGAAACCGGTGTAAATTTTGTGTCAACTTACTTCATATAATTTGATAGGAATATGAAAGTTATATTTTTTTTTTGAGTTTCACCTTTAAGGCTTTCTGCCCCTTCTATAATATTTTGTCTTATATGTAAGCTTTTTGTAAAACCTTCCCCGATCCGTTAAACTGCCATTTTGTCCTTACCATGGCCATTACCACGCTCCCGTCTCCTGCTATACACACTGTGGCTTGATTACATTAAATGCCATGGACACCTGCACGCCGCTGACCCCTCAACCTCTTCACCAAGCCTGTGCCCTCAAAAAGATGATGGTCCAACACAATTCTGCCGCCTAGCTTTAATGTTTCAGTGCCCCCGCAGCCGCGCGGCGCCGTGCAGCAACTGGGGCAGAGGACGGGCCCCCTCTTCTCCAGCGAGGACGTCAGGTGCACGGCGAGCCGGAGCTCTCCTCCCGGCCAAGGCTGATGCGCGGCGCACGACCTGCTACTTGCCCGCAGCCTGTATATGTTCACCGCGGGCGCGGCGTGTTTCAACACCTCTGCTCCCCTCATAGTGCGGGCGAGCGGTATCTCAGGGTACCTGAGGGGTCCGAGCGGCCTCCTTTTGGACGCAAGCTGCAACGGCCGGTCTGGCCATTCAACTTAATCAACATCAACTACATGGACAGTTACGATAAGCAATGACTACACTTGGGAATTCAACAGCAATATTTGGCGGCAATTGCAAAATTTTTCTTCACCTCTAAGTATTAAAATTTTATCTTCAGAAATTCAACTTCTACAAATATAAAGACTTTACTTCACCTGCAACAACAAAATTTTGAAACTGAATCAAACCAAATTAAGAAAATCTTATAAATGCTTCTGCAATCAATCTTCATATCCACAGCATAACTTGGACCTTGTTTCAAACAGATTTCATGTGTCACCCCTGGAGGTACTTTTAGGGGGGGAGGTCTGTACCGGGCGGTACACCTCCACGCCGCTAATTTAAAATTTGCGCCAGTTGAAACTCCTCTGCTGGAGGAAGTCTGAACTTTATCTATGCTATTAATTCTCTACTTTCTCAGAAGATGTCACCACGTGGAAAAATTTTGAGTTTTTGAACTGTGTCATTTTTGATGTGTTTTTGTTTCGCTTGAAGTAAGAAGTGTGAACTTTCTCTTCTAGAGGACACTACTGAAGATCAACAATAGTGCACCCTAGTGCGAAGTCAAAGAACTATTTTGTTGGAGAAATTTTTATTTCAAATGTTTGTTCTTTGCAAAAAAAATTTCAGTCATTGGTTAAGTTGGCAATATTAACCCCTTCTTTCCCCTTGTTTTTAATCTAGCCTATCCCGAATTTCTTAAATTAATTTTCCACCAATTATGTGTTTCTTCTTAGTATTGTGTAGGGGGTTTATTGATGAACCAATAAAATCCTCGTGGGAGGGTGTTCTCATTCCCCTAACGCCTAGAACCTTCCGCGAGAGTATTTAAACTGCTGATTTTAGGGTCTCCGGGCCACTTCTGTTCCATCTTTCAGTGTATTAAGTACATAGCAGGAGGCGGGAAGCGCCTCTTTCCTCGGCAGCGGTCAACAACAAGGTAATGGCCAATTAATAACTTTTTTTCTTGGCTAGCTCAGCAGTTTAACTCTCGGGGCGGGTTCTAAGCGTTCCACCATGTAACCTTTTCCTAAATGTAACTACTCTTTCATATATTCTCTTTTAAAGCTACATACTGGGATAGAGAGTGCTAACCCTCTCGAGCTCCCACTCATATTGTTTTGAGGTGAACTTATTTTTCTCAACCTATTCTTCGTTAACGTAAAACAAATTGTTCTCTTCTTAAGTCACCTCTTTAGTATGGGATTAGCCCTGGTATTAACGGCCTAGTGCCAAGTAGGTCTTAATCAAAGTGTATTAGGAGTGCAAGTTCGCCTCCTCTCAAATTGTTACCTTAGAGGCCATTTAATTAACCTTCTTTTCATTTTATAGACCTCAGTAGATTGGGTATTCTACCCCTGTGTTTAGGTCCGTTGAGGACAACTTGAAGGTGGAGTTTGGTGTGGCCTGGGAGAGGCTTAAATTTGAGAGCGAGTGGCTCTTTTGAAAATTGAGTGTTGTACGCCTCGTGGAGGCTTTTCTGTGTAATTTGGAGCAAGGGCTCCTAGGCATGAATGGGGTTTTCTGCCCCTCTGTTGAAACTTGTGTTTGGGGTAAAACTGGGCTGAGTGCCCTAGCATTGTGGAGTCAGGGCGCGAAGCCCACATCTTGTAAATATTGTAAATACCCTTTGGACTTGCTACTTTGTACCTGCCATGCTTGTTATTTCTTTGTTTTTGAAAAGAAAATATAACCTTGTTAAATTTTAAATTAATTTTACTTTAGTAGCTTGAGACCTGTTCACCACCCCGCACCTTCTTTCACGCATAACTACCACAAAAACTCGGTGACAGTTATAACCGCCTTCGAATAGATTAAGTAATAACACCATTAGTCATCTTCTTATTATTTGTTTACCTAGGAATCAATGGACCTAAATTTCTCCTCTGTTACCGCTTTATTATATCCATAACTCACACTAGCATAATTTATTGAGGGGCATTTGATTTTCCAATACATTAACTTGGCATTTACATATTTGTCGTTTTCCGGCTGCCCTCAATTATAATCCATTTTCTATTACTTTCAACTTTCTTAACTGTATTATTTCTTCCTTAATTACGCCGTATGTACGCGAGTGCTACAAACTACTGGATGTATTTCCACCAATACTCATATTTAGAATACACCTGTCCTTGATAGGTTTTAGGGCAAATATTGTTTCTAAATCCCTGAACTGACTGGGGGTTTATACGAAACCGAAAGTGTGAATTTGCACTTCCACAAAATATACACAACCAACGTTAATTTAAATCTACCTGCATCGGTAGAAATTAATTTCTAAACCTTTTTTCTCATGTGCATCATTTCGATACGAGGATTAATAAGGGAGATATCATGAATGGTCAGTTTTGCAGGTTAAGTCCAGCGGACATAGCCAAAAAGGTGTTTTACATGGAGCAGATTCCTTATCTACATAAATCAAATCGTAACGACTGTGTGCCTCTACAATGACTATTTTGGCGAAATTTTCGTACAGCTTTCCGTTTAAGGGGTAATAATGACCATCTGCATAATTTTTGGTTTAGTTTCCTGAAAGTCCTAATTTTTACCCGCCTCGCCCAAAATCCAGATTGCGGCATAATCTGCCAGAAGAAAAAGAAGATAATTGAAATTTGACAAAATTATACGTTTTAGACTCTAACGAACGGAAAACATCCAAGATCATTAAATTTTTCACTTTTTATCCCCGAAGAATATCGAAATATGCAGGCAATTTTTATGATGGTGCAGACCTTCGGAAATTCCTATCACATTACAGATTGCACAATCTCCGTTCAATTTGGAATGATCTACAACCTTGGTCTTATGACTTTTTGCCGTATCTGTATCACTTTTACGTTTGATTTTTCTCTATTAATGGATGTTAAGTCAATTTGGAATTTTCACATGCATAATTCATACCTTCGATTACTTATATGAAATACAGAATCATCAAACTCTTCACGAAAATTGGCACACCCAGTAGCCATATATGAACCAAATGCTATGTATGTAGCCGTCACATAATTATTCGAAAATTAATGTAATGTGAGATAATCTTACAAGAACGTTATTCTGTTCCACGTTTCTAACTCAATCTGACCCAAGAATAGATTACATATCATAGGACCAGCCATTTAGGCCACTAAATCCGGCGTGTCTTATAGTATAATCCTTTATCGATATGACGTACGTTTAGTAGCAGTTAATCTGTAAATGAAGGTCTTCAATATTGTAAACACGCATATACTTTCGTATGTCGATCTATATATATTCACTGATGTCGATTTTTAGCGATCGAGAAAGGGTGGGTCTGCTATTGTAATCAGTACTCCCAACACCGACTTTGACTGGCAGTATGAAAGGGTTCCTTCTCCAACTCCTGTGTAACTGTCATTAGTAAGGAAGGTCTACAATTGGAATGAATAGTTCACTTCTCGATTTGACTTGCAGAAGGCAAGTGAGCATGCAGTTTTGTTTAAAACTCCCCTACCCGATTGTGTTTGGCAGTAGGCAAGGGTGCCCGCCATTATAAAGAAATGTCCTCATCTAAAATGTGACTGGCATTAGGCATAGTGGCCTGCTATTTTGATGGAAACTCACCAACTTGGTGTGACTGGCAGTAAGCTGGCTGGAAGTAGGAAAATGGGCCTGGCATTATAATGATAACTGCACAACTCAATTTCGAGTGATAGTAGGATAATTGCCTGCCATTATAATGAAAACTGTAATCTGTCTGGAAGTAGCAAAGGGGGGCTGCCATTTTAACGAAAACTCTCCAAATCGATTCTGTCCGCATAGTAGACAATGGGGCCTGAAATTATAATGTAAACTTCCCAACTCGATTGTGAATGGCAGTAGGCCAGTGAGCCTGCCGTTATATCACAAATCCATAACAAACACTTTACATTGGAAACAACGTACGGGGACCTCCCCATGCTCTTCCTCGGATAACGCTAAGAGACATGCAATTTTAAAACAATCTTAT
Source organism: Anabrus simplex (assembly GCF_040414725.1). Classification (NCBI taxonomy): domain Eukaryota; kingdom Metazoa; phylum Arthropoda; class Insecta; order Orthoptera; family Tettigoniidae; genus Anabrus; species Anabrus simplex. The sequence continues at coordinate 517,807,204 of NC_090266.1, read as the reverse complement.
TGACTGCATGCACACTATTTACTTCGATATTCGAATACAATGTAGAATACCGTAGCGAAGCACGGGTACATTCGCTAGTATATATATATATATATATGTATATATATTGTTTTTTGTTTTTTGTTTTTGCTAGGGGCTTTACGTCGCACCGACACAGATAGGTCTTATGGCGATAATATATATATTGTACCAGGAACGCCGCTACGAGAGAAGTCCGAAGTATGTATGTTGAAGTTCGCGCGAGGAGGAAGGTAGGCAGCCCGCCGAACTCAGTGACGTACCCAGCGAGTGACGTGGCCGCCGTAAGCCAGCTATTCGTGCCATATATGGTAATGTTCCAGCTCACCCTCAAAAGTACATTTTGAGCTATTTTATCGTTTTTTTGACACTGCTATCTTAAAAACCTTTACAATAGACGTCATCTGTTAAGATTTCAAGAAAATCCACCGAGTATTATAGAAGTTATAAGGGTAGATAGTACCCGAGTTCTAGACACTTCCATGCGAACGTGTATAAAAGGAGGACCGCCCGACTTACGAATTCAGTGTCTGTCACTCCGCCGTCTCTGTAATACGGGTGACGGAAGTATTGTGTGTGTCGAACTTCTGGTTGACAGTCTGCGAAATCCAAGTATTGGAACTTCGGTATTTTCTCTAAGTGTTGTATCGGGACTTTATCATATTCTTGAAGTGCCTGAATGGGACTTTGTTATTTTCTGCGAGCATCGTATTGGAACTTTGTCATATTGACACATTGGAACTTTGTTAATTTTCGTGTGTCGTGATTGGACTTTGATATTTTCTTAAAGTGCCATATGGGAACTTCGTTATTTTTTCGGAAGCGTTCATTGGAACTTTGTTATTTTCGCCAAGTGTCGCGATAAGACTTTATTATTTTCTGAAGGTGACATATTGGAACATCGTCATCGGAACTTTATTTTCTTCGAGTGTCGTGTTGGGACTTTAATATTTTCACACCACGGAACTTTATTTTCTTCGAGTGTCGTGTTGGGACTTTACTATTTTTGACATATCGGAACTTTGTTATTTCTACACATTGGAACTTTGTTATTTTTTTTAAGTGCCACATAGGGACTTAGTTATTCGACGACGATTGAAAGGACTTTGAATTTTCACGAGTGTTGTGTACCAACTTGAACTTATGTTTCGAACTTTTCGAACTTGTATTTTGTGAATCAATTTCTGGAACATTGAAATTTTCCGAGCGTGTAGGATGAACTTGTGCCCTACCAACATAAACTTTCGTGTGAACGATATGACTTGTTTTCTCAAGTGCCTCATTGAATTTACGCCTTGTAATGACTATGAAACTTAGGGGACGTTCAACATTACGTCTAATTGTGAGATATGCAATACTTTCCAAGTGCTGCACAGGGACTTATGTTTTGATTCTTAAATACTGCGACAATTCAGAATACGCATATCGCGTTCCCAGAAAGCCTAGAACTTTCCAGTATTTTGAGTGATCCATAATTTATGAAGTCAGACTTTTCCTTTCAAATATTATTTTCTTTAATGACTATTCACTTCGCCTATTGACAGAACAGGACAGTTTCCGACTGCTACTTATTCAGTTCATTGCCAATATGTTTTAAATCTTCAGAACTATGCATTTAGGACTTCAGTGACAGTAATCCTCTAGAACATTCTGACCTACAGTGAGCTTGCATTATGAACTTGCATTTCTACCAGTACTTGTTCTTCGAGTGATTATTCCAGAACGTTTTGATTTAATATCTAGAGTGCAGTAACCATAATTAAAAGGTCATATCTGTTCAGACAGTGCCATGAATGTGTGGAGTGCCGTGTAGGAATTTCAATGTGAATTACGTCTCGAATCGAACCCAGGAACGTGTGCCAACCTCGAGACAATCCAGAACGTCGGGACATTCCAGAACGTCGAGACTTCCAGAACGTCGAGACATTCCCAGAACCTCGAGACATTCCAGAACTCCTCATCCGAGCAGGTGTGGGTCCTGCCCAGTCGATGTCCAGCACCATCCCAGGACTTGGAGGTACCAACCAGCCACGACACTTCCACGCTGCTGTACGAAGGTGATATGAACCTGCTTTTGATGATCAATAAACTCAATTTACCAAAAGAATATCTAAAATTGATAACTATACCTCTCTCTGTACCAGCTCCAATGATAAAGCCACTCCCTAGGTTAAGAATCACGCTCGTTAATTTAATGTCAAGCGCCTTAAAGATATGAACACATTTTTACGGGTACAACATATATATCACGTCTTCCAAATCATAGGTGAATTTGATAGAATGTGCCAGATAGAAATTGGCTAGCAAAAATCGCATGGCTCAGAAATAAATTTGGAAATATAGCATAATGTACAGCTTGTCAGATCCTATGTAGATGATTGTGGAGTATGGTTATTGAACCTCGTATTTCGGCAATAGCAATGTCGTGAAGTCGTGTGTGGTTGAGACCGAAAGAATCACATAGCTGTACAAGAAATTTAAGGATTGTGCCTCGAGCTCCGATCATGAGTCCATGGACGAAGATGCTGTCTAGGTGATTTTTGCTTTTATAATAGTTCACGGTTGGGTGGGAAATCAACTCCTTCTCGGCGTCCACCTCTTCAGGCTGGCCAGTGTAAGACTCGAAGCGTACTGTGGGGTCTAGCATCAGACTTTTCCTGCTAGCCTGTTGAAAGTTTACTACGTGTCAGTGGGTTAATCCCATCGGTAGACAGCCCAAGAACATGTTCGTGCACTGTCAAACCGTGGTCTAACAGCGAATTCGCGATCATGTGCCGTATCGAATGATGGCGGGAATTTCTCAATATCTCTCTGGCAATGCTGACAGCGTGTGCTGTCCTGAGACCTTCCCGGCACCGAGCGACCCGTGCACACATTCATCTTGATGGCTTCTTTCCATTTCGCACAGGATACGCCTTGGTTATCCCTCATCCATTCTTTCAGTGGCGTTAATTCTTGGAAGAGACCTTTCCTTTGTGCGGCAGCTTCATCCATGACTGAACTTATCTGCCGGACCTTCTTCATATTGGGAAGACGGCTACTTTTGCACATAACTTGATCATTCATTTCTATAAGTAAATCTTGCAAACCAATTAGACGTTCTTGCTCCAAGTTCCTAATTGCATCAATATAGCCGTTATTTTTATGTGTTAATTTCTTAAAAATTTTAATATGCTGCAGTTTGACTTCCCAAGTAGTGCGAATCAAATCAAGGACTTCATACTCCCCTTTGGTATAAACCATGTCATCCGGAACATCTGCTAGTAGTTGCAACATTTCTTTATTTCCACACTTTAATATATATATATATATATATATATATATATTTGCTAGGGGCTTTACGTCGCACCGACACAGATAGGTCTTAGGGCAACGATGGGATAGGAAAGGCCTAGGAGTTGGAAGGAAGCGGCCGTGGCCTTAATTAAGGTACAGCCCCAGCATTTGGCTGGTGTGAAAATGGGAAACCACGGAAAACCATCTTCAGGGCTGCCGATAGTGGGATTCGAACCTACTATCTCCCGGATGCACTTTAATATTTTATCCGCGTCTCTCAGAAACGTTTGAGGAATCTTGTTTAGGGGAGCAACTTGGAGTGGGTAAATAAGAGCATGTGATATTGAACTGTTTAATATTGAACATTTCTGATCGGATTGCAGTAATAGTGAGCTAACATGAGTGTCAATCTTGTTTCGCGTCTTGTCAAGTACAGCTTGTGAATCCAGTTTACGTTCTTTATTGAAGTTCACCCGTAAGTATCGAATAGCACTTCCATTGCAGTGTGATTTAATTTCACAGCCATAATATATGGTGATATTCTCCTCTGTCGCTTGAAATTTCTTGATAGAAAAACAAGCTCATTTTGAAGCGCTGGTGTCCGAACCGATTTCCTTCGATCTATCTATGGCGATCCTGGCTAGTTCAGCGGCAGATTGTGTGCTGCCATTGGTTTTTGTGGTTTTCCTGTAACTGCATAGCCTTTGGTGGTGCTGCTGGAGGATCCAACCAGTCCCTGGGGTGATTACCTAACAGACAGGCAGACAGACAGACAGAAATATTATAAAACTACGTGGACATACAATGATCATAACTTGTCCGCCATGGCGAACTATTCACTCCCCACAAATAGCTACAGAAGCAGACATCTGCTTCCATGGGTAATAAGTATGCTCTATTCCTCAACAATAGCGTTTTGGTAACTCGACGTTAAAAGCATTTCTAGTCAAGAAGCTCATGTTTTGAGGGATTGGCAAGGCAGATACACGTGCATTTGAAGAGACCATACGTCACATTAGTTCTACTAGGAAATCAACACGGAAACTCCCGTTCTTACACACCCCATGTCATATTTTTAAGATACTAAATGGTCCAGCTCGGTCTGCGAATGCCAGTATGAGAAAACCCATCGTCTGTCTTTCTATCGCAACCTGAGGTGAAGCCGGAAAAGTCGCGGAAGTGGCAGCCTACCAACTACTACTTCTGAACACTCACTTCCGGGAAGAGTCCACGCTCGACGACGGACCGCCATTCGCGCCGCTACCAGAAGCGTAGCCAAGGGGGAGCTACTAGGGATTAGAACCCCCTCTCCCTACCCCAAAGGGATTTTTACAGAAGTTGGAATAGAAAATAACAATAAATAAGTGAAAAACAGCTCAATGGGTTGGCTTTTTGAACATTCACAGAGACATAATCGTAAAGCCAACATATGTCTTGAATATATTTTCTAAGAAGCTTCGAAAGTTGTATTTTAAATTGTAATTTGGACATACTATTCACCGTGAGATTATTCAACTTGATGGTATTGTTTTTGTATTTTTATGTACGATTTTGTAGAGTACCGGTACTGCAATCTGAATATTAATGTAATTTACTTGTATATTGTCCTTATAATGACACTCACGCATGCGCTTTCCACACACGCACAAGCAGCTTCATTAAGTTCTATCAACATTTTGTAACTGTACACCCCCACCCTTACGGTTGACCCTGGCTAGACTACTGGTCGCTGCTAAGTTCTAAGAGTATTGGCAGTCACAGTGAACACTTAAGTATCGGGCAGTGTTATCATTTCACCTATTGGGTGGTGTTACCGTTATTACAATTTACGAGCGGACGCCGGACAGACAATGTACGTGAATGCAGACTGGGACTCAATCTGAATTCGTTCGTCAAAATTATTTGTAACATTTGCTCACTGAAATAGGGATAGACATACATTCCCTCATGGGACTGCACGTTAGAAAGTGGCTAGAGTCACCATGAAGTTAATTCACACCATGGACAGTGAATAGATAAAGAGATAGTCATTTCCAGCATTCGTTTGAAGGACAAACTTGTTATGCGATCCAGCTATAACATACAGGCTTTGAGGCACGGTCATCTTTTGGAGAAGTACTTGGTCAGTGAAACGAACACTAGCCGGCAGATACACAAACAGTTCCAATGGGACTGCGGCAAAATATGACATTTTTATTGACGTAGTTTGACCCTAATTTATTATGTTTTTGCTTTAAGGGATATAGTATAAATAAATAAATAAATAAATAAATAAATAAATAAATAAATAAATAAATAAATAAATAAATAAATAACACAACTAAGTACATCTTGTTTGCCAGGTATTAGTAATTAATTATTAGTCTGATACATAACAACTTTCGGTTCAAATAATTGAATGAAATCAGCTAAGTCTTCTACCATTTTACCGCCAGAGTTACTGTAGTACGTTCGCTCGTTGAAAGACGAGGCTCTACAGCAGTCAGCACGTAGTTTACTGTAAGATATTCTCAATTTTCGGAAGTACGTATGTTTAACAACAGTTTTTCTCCCTCTTAAAATTGAACAAATCCAAATTAAGGAGTCAACTTACAGATGACAATTTAAAAATTATTATGAAACTTGTGACAAACCAAAACGTTGCATCAGTTTATAAACATCTGTTAAGCTAGAAGTGATGCCAAACTTCCAGTATACGGAGCTCGATAGCTGCAGTTGCTTAAGTGCGGCCAGTATCCAGTAATTGGGAGATAGTGGGTTCGAGCCCTACTGTTGGCAGCCCTGAAGATGGTTTTCCGTGGTTTCCCATTATCACACCAGGCAAATCCCGAGGCTGTACGTTAATTAAGGACTTGGTCACCTCCTAGGCCTTTCCTATCCATCGTCGCCATAAGACCTCTCTGTGTCGGTGCGACGTAAAGCAAAATAGCAAAAACAAACTTCTAGTACAAGATAATTCTCTTACCTCACTTGTCAATGTACACTTTATAAATGTATATTTGCGTAGGGTATGTTTGTTGTTGCAATTTATTCACTTAATATAATTGACTACTTTTTATCACATTCACTTATACAAGATTACCGAGCCAGTTAGCCATGCGGTTAGGGCCGCATAGCAGCGAGCTTGCATTTGGGAGATGGTGGGTTCGAATCCCACCGTAGGTAACCCTGAAGATGGTTTCGCGTGGTTTCCAATTTTAACACCAGGCAAATGCTGGAGCTGTTCCTTAATTAAAGTCACGGTCGCTACTTTCCCAAGCCTAGCACTTTTCCACCTGAAAACCTTCGATAAGTTAGTGCGACGTTAAACCGCTAGCAAAAAATGTTATACACGATTGCAGCATCTGCATTATACCAGTTTCAATAAGATAGGGTATATATGCTTATAATCGCACATTGAAAGTTTCTTCTCTCGATCGGTGACCCGCTGTGTTGGCTTGACTAGGTTCTGTGGAACGTTCACCAGTGGGAGTTTAACACACCTGCCTGCTTGTTTCACTTTTGCTACATATCCTGCATTTCTCTGCAGTGAGCATGCACTTCATTGTTGCATTTTTCAAACATTTTCATAATTAAATATAGAAAATTTATATTTACCGGACTACAAGGAAATACATACGAAGTAGTAGCTTCCATCAGGCGCCTAAGTATAGAGACGTAACAGCTATAGCTTCGGAGTGAAATTAATTTTATGATTAAGTGGCATTACTCGAAGCATAACTTCTCCGGAATTTACAAGTGTCTGAAGATGTGATAACTTGATTTGTCTGACCCTTGAAAATGTGCTTATGATCAGAAGCTTGAACTACATTCACGGTTAAAAATTCAATTTTTGTGTAGCATGCAATTGCACACAAGCGTAAACTCTTTTTTTTTTTGCTAGTTGCTTTACGTCGCACCGACACAGATATGTCTTTTTGCGACGACGGGACAGGAAAGACCTAGGAATGGGAAGGAAGCGGCCGTGGCCTTAATTAAGGTACAGCCCCAGCATTTGCCTGGTGTGAAAATGGGAAACCACGGAAAACCCTTTTCAGGGCTGCCGACAGTGGGGTTCGAACCTAGTATCTTCCGGATGCGAGCTCACAGCTCCTAACCGCACTAAAAGCCTCATACTTTATATTTTTCTCGGATTAGCGACAAAACTATCAAAAGCAGATAAGTACAATTTTTGCTTCAATGTCTGTTTTTATGTGTATCTGTTGCAAAAAATTTTTGTTACCAAAACGCGGTAATAAAATTCAGGAATAGCCGAGTTGTGCAATAGGATGTATGATTTTCTTAGTATACGATAACGTAGCAATATTAATGGGGAAAAACAAGAAACGCTAAATTTCTTCATAAATATTACTTATGTCTAATATGTGTCCAATGAAAGTTTGATAGACAGATGTATTTTAGCCGAATTAGTTATAATATTATAATATTCATGAACGTATTTTTTGTTACCAAGTCAATGAACAGTGAGTGTAATTGAGTGGAAATATTATTCAGTCCTAATAGTAACGAAATAACTTGTGGTGATGGTGGTAGTTGTCGTGATTGTTTTTATACACTGCAAAACCGTGTGGTAATAATAAACTAAACTCGTGTCCTCATCCTGAGGTGGTGCAGCTCTTTTCAGGCACACCCCCATTGGAGGTGAGCTGCATGTACCTTTAAAACCAGATACCAGCCCTCCTGCCATTCTTAAATTTCTGGCAGTACCGGGAATCGAAACCGGGCCCCCGAGGATAACCGTGTGGTTATTAGCCAGTATTGATTGGCAAGGTAACGAAGATGACTAACAAAATGGGAAGAAAAAACGTGAAAGGAAAATCACAAAATGAATGAGAGAATATAGGGCCTTAAAATGGAGGTGTTAAAAGACTAGGTCCAGAACGACCTAATATCACCAAGCAGGAAGAAAGGAAAATGTGATGGCATTCAATGTCATAAATCAACTTATCAACAGTGACATTGCGTTGACTGCCTATTGTTGTTATCCGAAGTGTGTTCTGTCGGTTTTTCTGCATTTCATCTCCACTAAATGGCATTACAATAACAATTACGAAAAGTAACCCATCAATGACGGGCTATTATGGAAACTCGGGCAGTTCTCACAAACCAAATTTGGACGGAACAAAGGATGATACTTTAAATATTCTGGCTGTATCCACAGCAAGAATTGCGTTTATATTATAAGCTACAGTTCTAGAGATCATCACGGCCAACTACATTATTGCGCGATTTACATACAAAGTAGCTTTTATCTGGCAGTAAAATCCTACGCACTTGCCAGTTTAATGAGGCCGAATCTGAAATTATGTGTAGTATATGAGGTGCCTGGAGATATCACGCTTGCTGCACGGTAAACCGACTGAGGTTCATCAGCTTAACAATTTCATTTCACAAAATGTAACATTTAAACTTGAAGAAATATTTCGCTTTCTTAATGAAGCAAGCCGAATATCGTTAACTATGTTGAATACTAGTAGTAGAGCAAGGACGATTGAAAATCACATGCGTCAGTATTTTTGTGCTGAGTCAGTACCCGAGGTCATTGACCCCTAGTAGTGTACCTAGGGGATTCTGACCCGAGGTCATCGACCCCTAGTTGAGAAGTAGCTATAGGGGAATATGCGGATTTTGCATACGAGAGCAAGTCTAACCTCACATTCGTTATCTTGGAGGGGCCCAAGCTCACATAGCCTAGTTTTACGGCCACATGCCCTTCCGATGCTTAAAGGACCAATTATACGGCCAGATGCCTTTCCCGGCGGCATGTTCGAGGGGCCTATCCTTACTGGGCCCAGTTTCACGGCCAGATGCCTTTCCCGGCGCCATCTTGGAGGGGCCTAACTATACAGACACATCTTGGACCTCAGTTTTACGGTCAGATGCCCTTTCCGTCGCCATTTTGGAGGGGCCTAACTATACAGTACCCATCTGAAGCCCAGTTTTACGGTCAGATGCCCTTTCTTCCTCACAGCCGCCATTCTCGAGGGGCCTAACCACACAGTCGCCATCTTGGGTCCAGTTTTACGCTTAAATGTCCTTCCCTCCTCACAGCCGCAATTTTGGTGGGACCTACAGGCAGGGTATACCATGAAGAAAATATCTCACCTGGCCAGGAATTGAACACAGACACAAAATTATTATTGTTATTATTATTATTATTATTATTATTATTATTATTATTATTATTATTATTATTATTATTATTATTGAATAAACTGAAATCATAATTTTAACATTACAATTGATACGCTAACTGATAGTATGTTGTTGGGAATTAGCGAACATTTATTCTGTTTATTAGTAAAAACATGATGTCTGCGTTTAAGTATTCTCGTCTGTCTACAAAAACAGCCGCTCGCAAGATGTGAGCCTCCTGGCACTGATATGAAATAGCATCTTCTTCCTACAGTGATGAATTGGAGAGTTAATAATTATTGCACTTTTTAACGTAATTGAATGCGATTTAACTATATCGTAAGTTATATTTTTTTAAAAATTTTTTTTGCTAATTGCTTTACGTCGCACCGACACAGATAGGTCTTTTGGCGACGATGGGACAGGGAAGGGCTAGGAGTGGGAAGGAAGCGGCCGTGGCCTTAATTAAGGTACAGCCCCAGCATTTGCCTGGTGTTAAAATGGGGAAACCACGGTAAACCATCTTCAGGGCTGCCGATAGTGGGGTTCGAACCTACTATCTCCCGAATACTGAATACTGGCCGCATCGTAAGAGACAAGAAGCATAGTTGAATAAGGTACAGCCCCAGCATTGGCCTTACCTCAGTTAACGTGATATAAACTTTGAAGAAAAGAAATGGATCAATGCGTCTTTTTTCTTCGATTATTTTACCGTTTAGTCACTACTTACGACAGGCTGGGGATGCCATCAAAAAAATCTCTGATCACGATATAGTTAAATCGCATTCAATTACGTTATAAAAGTTCAATAATGTTTAACTCCCCCATTCTTCACTGTGGGCAGCAGATGCTAGTTAATATCAGTGAAAGGGGGCTCACAACTTCCGAGCGGCTGCAAATTCCCAACAAAATACTATCAGTTAGCGCATCAACTGTAATGTTAATTACCAAAATTATAATTCCGTTTACTCAAACCCGGGACTCTTAACGCACAATGCATTTCCGGTACTCTCCGACAGCTGAGAGAGGACTGAACCTGCACAGTTTGCGGTGGGAAGGCCAGGGCCGTCCGAGCCATTCAGCATAACAGGGAAGGGGTATCTGACCGTAAAACTGGGCCCAATATGGCGACCGTGTGGTTAGGCCCCTATAAATTGCGGCTGTGAGAATCGAAGGACATCTGACCGTAAAAATAGTCCCCAAGATGCCGACTGTGTGGTTAGGCCCCTCCAAAATGGTGGCTGTGAGGAGGGAAGGGAATCTGACCCTAAAACTGTCCAGCTCAAGGATTTTAATTCTAGTCGGACGACTGGAGGAAGGCTCCTTCAGTATCGTGAGAACAGATCTCCGTCTGGAATGGGAGGTAGCGTTTCCAGTCGCGAAAGCCAAGCTGAAGACGACGTCGCGCTCCACAGGCTATCTGTCTCCGCAGCAGTCGTCTTGGCAGACCAAGGCCATGGACTCTTGCATCATAATTTTGATGATGATGATGATGATAATGCTTGATGTTTAAATGGGCCTAACATCGAGGTCATCGGCCCCTATTGGTACGAAATGAGACGAAATGTAATGATAATTTAAAAGACCATATTTCAACCACCAACCAGAATTAAAAACGTGCTGATGAAGAAAGAATTGATGAATATGAATTTAAAATAATCAGCGGATTCAACTCACAATACAGAAATTTAAAATGTTAAAAGTTAAAATTCATTCCAAAATCTATCCACTTACAAGGATGACGATGAACAATCAATGATTACGAACTTAAAACAGTCAGTGGATCCGTCCTGCAATACCCACTTTCTTAAAACAATAGTATTACTGACCAAGGGACTGCTTGTAAAGCACAGTACTGAATCGATGATGCTTGTGGTCTAAAGGGGTCCAAAGTCTAGGTCAAAGGCCCCTCATAATGGTACGTATTGCTGGTGAAGTAGAACCACGGTATATTTCATGTAGCAATACTAATCAAAAGTAACGTAGACTCAAGATGTTCCACACATCATGGTGCTAGTCACAAGTAATGTACGTCGCACAGGTAACGTAGTCCTATGGTGTTTCTCACATAATGGCGCCACTCACAGGCAACGCGAAATAATCACAGGGACCCGAACTATACTCTTGTGTTCCTCACATAGTGGGTACTAATCACAAGCAACGCGGACACACGGTGTCGGTCATATAGTGTTACTAATAACAGGCAACGCCCAGACGCGTGTTGTTTCTCACGTAATAGCACCAATCACAGGTAACGTAAGTCCGTGGTGTTCTTCATATAGTGGTACTAATCTCAGGCACAGCAAACTCACAGTGAAGCACTCTCTGCTGCTACTAACCACAAACCTATTGTGTACCTAACATAGTGGTAGGCTACTACTCGCAAGCAGAGGCGACCCATGGTGTTCCCCGCGTGATCGTACTAATCACAAGTACAGTAGTTTCATGGTTCTAGTTCAATCATCTCTTGGTCACCCCTTTTAGTCGCCTCTTACGACAGGCAGGGTATACCATGGGTGAATTCTTCGTCGGCGTACCCCACCCACAGAGGGTCGTCATGAGAGTTTATTTGCTTGTGTGATTTACAGGAAATCTAGGGTAAAATATTGGGCAAGTAATTAATTAATTGGACAAATAATTAATTATTTAAAAATATATATTTGTTATAATATTTACATTTTCTCTGTCGTTCATACAACGGTTGTATGTTCAAAGACTGTTCACCGTGGTGTGGAGTTCGGTTACTTCTGAGATCTCGAGCTTGTAACCGAAAATCGTAAAATGCTAGTGTGACCTTTCCTTTGTGCTGGTGGTTTAACGTCTCACTAACACATTTTGGAGACTCAAGGATGGGAAGGAGCTACAATTGGGAAGAAAGTGGCCGTGGCCTTAGTTATAATACAGCCCCACAATTTACCTGGTGTGAAAATTGGAAACCATAGAAAACCATCTTTAGGGCTGCCGACAATGGGCTTCAAAACCACCATTTGGCGAATTCGAGCTCACAGGTATGTAACTCTAACCGCACGGCCAACCGGCTCGGTTGGCATGAAGTTATATTGATAGAAAGGGATAACATCCATTTTCGTCTAGAACAGGGCCTCTCAGGGTGCATGCGCGTGGTGCATGCACCGTGCACGGTGCAAAAGACGACTTGGCTTGGTTGACCAGAGTGCAGACCCCTCACTCCTCGATTTGGAGCAATAGCGCTAACTCTCTCTTTCCTCACGCCTGTCTCGCTCGCTCCGCCTGTCTCCCTCTCCCCACTTGCGCCGTAGCGCACCAAATCCGGGCTGAGTTGAACCGAGTATAGCCGAGTAGAGCCGAGCATAGCCGAGTAGCCCAGAGACGAAGCGTTGATCCGAGCCATACCGAGCGGCACCGATGCACAGTGCACGGAGCCCTTGCGCCTCGCTCTGCACGCGTGAGATTTTGGGCATTTGAGAGGCCCTGGTCTAGAAGCAAAGGTTTTGTAGCTAAATGTAGCAAGTCTCAGGTATGTACAAAATTGCTCAAAAAATGAATTAGTGCATTGTACGGAATGATCCCTGCATTTCTTATTTTATGAGTTTAATTTTGATTGTTAACAAAATATATTTCACTATAGATATAATAATGTTTATTTTTATCTACATGGGAGGTGAATTATGCAAGTCTTTTGAACATAAGCTATTTAATTGAAGGGTCACCAAACATCTGCTGTAAGCATAGACCTATACTGTATATAACAATAGCCAAGAAGAAGAAATACTGAAAAACACGTAAGTTATTACAAGAAGCTTGGAAATCAAATCTAAAATAATCACGGGAGGAGGCTTCGCGCATAGGCACTGCACTTCGTCTGTTATAAATTAAGTTATTAAGTAGGATTAACAATAAACATTCAAGTATTTCAAACAGTGACTGTTTCTATGCAAGAATGAGGAAAGAAAGAGACGTGGCAGTCCTCTCGACTGGACTCGATGTCTCACTCCAAACATAATAGTCCATCAAGGATTGAGAATATGAAGTTGGCCATCTGAAATAGCAATATATTCGTATGAAGTATGAAAAATTCGTGGATACGAAGGCAGTTGGGTTCTCTTTCTCTGTTCAGTCTTCTTAAGAAACTATGCCATAATTTTCATATAATTATTCTTCCGCCATTCTTGTCATATGCATTAAAGCTATGCAGAAATGAAGAGTGAAGCCCTGGATAGAAATCTTTGCTCGTCTTCCTCCCGTCACGGACGCTTTTGTCAGTAGCTTTTGCTCTCTGTTGACATTAGAAATTCAAATATCTGCAAAGGATCGATGGAAAAACTATCTACTAGTATAATTCAGATTAATGAAGTCAGATAATAGAATTACTACATGAAGAAATTCAAGTTTCAACTCCCGTCAATGAAAAAGATATCCAACATATGCTCTCATCCAGGGCAGTTCCTCACTCACTCCAGGAACACCCTGAGATTGCACCCTGTTTCTATTTTGAATAATTTGTTTCCCTTCCGAAACCTGAAGCGGTACGGCGGGCCACTGTACAGGGAAATGCCCTCTCTATGGCCAGGATATATGTGGTGATTTTCGGTGAAGTGAAGGACGAAGGAGAAAGGATCAGCCATGGGCTTTAAAATGGAACTCTCCCTACACTTGCCTAAAAGTGATAACGGGAAACTACGGAAGACCATTCTCTGCACAGCCGACTATGGGGTATTACCCATTCGCCTCGCGAATGCAGAGCTGTTAAGCGTTAGCCACTTCGCTTCGTGCAACAATTTATTCTAAGTCTTGAGCAATATACTGACAGCCTCTAAATCTGAAGGAGATACTGAGCCACTCCCCGAATGCCTCAATATATTTAATATGGCAATCATACCAACGCATCAATTAATCGCATGCAAGAAGCAGGGTACGAACTCTGAAGTACTGTTATGGGCAAGCTGGGAGTGGTACGGAGTGGAATTTTTCACAGGGAAGCTCTCCAGTTTGAATTCAAAGCGAGTCGTTGCCATGGTTACTAGGCACGCTACCCGCGCTGAAACCTTCAAATTCAAGCAATTTGTGTGCGGGAGTGGTTAGATTCAAACCAAGAGAACTCCACAACAAGTTTCCAGGATGACCAATTTCGAATTCGCAGTAATGTATCTCGAGATTTTCAGCGATCATTTCCTCTCTAAGCTAGAATTCCATAGTTCCAAACTAAATATAACCTGCAGTTATAATTATCATTCACTCTTGGATCCTAATAATGTCTTCTTGAGTCTCTGATTAATAATTTCATTTGAATGAAAAGTCGTTGAGAAGGAGAAAGACAGTCAACCGTCACCCAGCCGTTGTTAGCCGGGGATGCACCTCGGGATACAAAGAGACAGGCAGTTCATTTAAGGAACCCCGGTGGGAAATGCGTCCTCACTCTTCTGAACTTGGTGGTGCTGATAACACGTAGTAAACGAACGGAAAACTTTCTTTGTGTTAACAAAAGACCGCTATACGCCTGTACGCGTTTATATTTAATTTTATATTCATCTCAAGCAAGACAATTACAGGACCGATACAATGTCCTAAATTAGTACTCGCCGTGTTGATAGACCACGATCTGTTCATGCGAATATTAGACTTATAAATTCAAATTAATTAGAGCTCGAGTGCCGCGCGTGAGATTAATGAACACCCGATCTGTGACCGGTTTCTCACAAAGGTTCGCGTACGGGTTATATGTATCGTGTGCGTCTCGTACGTATTTAGCTGCTATATAAACCCTTAACCTAATGACACACATTTCTGTACTAATATCTGTGTGTAGGTTGAGCCAATTACAGCCTATCATCAGGATCGACAGTGTGTAAATCGTACACATTAAGCGGCGAAGAAATTGGTGTTAATCTACTTGTTTTATGCAGTAAACAAGGAGACAATTATGGATGAACGTAATATGAACACCAGGACCTGCCAACCAACGTGCATCAGTGACATCATGAGCAGCTAATCAGCCTAGACATGTGGCTGTGGAAACCGGAATGAACGACAACTGACTGCGAAAAATGAGTACCTAAATCCAATATTAATTGGCACGAATTTAGTGGAGGGAAAGTACATTCAGGTTAGGGAAATTAGTTACTATTTTTACAGTTAAATATCAGCTATTATGGCTGTAGTTTTGTGTTTTCATGTAACGTTAAATGTTTGGTAGGGGGGGGGGCATGCTTTATGCCCAGGCCACTTGTACATACTTATTTTAGTTAGAAGGGAGAAAGGGTCACGCCTGAGGATTATTTAGTCTGTTTGTTTTTATTTTTTGCTTGCGTGTATTTTAGGTTATACCTCATTTTCTGTAGTTATTTGGGGATGAGATTCATTGCTATGAACGAAGGCCACCCGCCATCAGCGTTGAGTAATTCACGCAATTAGCAGCATAATGTTAGTCAGGAATTTCTATGCATGCAATACGTAGAACAGTCATTAAGTTCTGAGACTTACCGCATGATGGCTCTGTGGTGCACTATAGCGCATAGGTGGCGCCGTGGTATGTTACCATGTCAGTTAGACTCTGGTCTCTGCAAGAGACAGTTCAGTGCATGCACTGGAGGCAGACGTAGGTCGTTGTTGGGACGGTGATTTTAATGCGCCCGTCGGACTTAGACATGTCACAGTTTGAGCAACGGGCAAACATCAAATTCGGCCAAAAGTTAGGCAAAACCGCTGCCGAAACGTTTGAAATGATGCAGCAGGTTTACGCTGAGGACACATTGAGTCGCAGTGTTGTGTTTAGGTGGCACCGAAGTTTTGTGCAACGTCGGGACAGTTCTGAAGATGATGTACGTACTGGTCGGCCACAAGCAGTTCGAACGGAACGCAAGATCCAAGAAGTTGCAACGTTGGTGCGTGCTAACCGCTCCCAATCTGTAGACGATCTCTCAGCAGCAATAAAGGTCAGCCATGGTACTTGCCAAAAAATTCTGACGGATGACCCCAACATGTCTCGTGTTGCCCAGCACAGTGTGCCACGAATCCTGTCGCAAGACCAACGTGATGATCGCATGACGATTTGTGGTGACATCAACTGTAGTGCTGACGATGATCCGACGCTCCTCAACCGAATAATAACTGGAGACGAAACACGGTGTTTCCTTTTAGCGGTACTATTGCAGCTATCCCAACGTTGGCAAAAATCCACAACTGCCAACGGCGACTATTTTGAGGATGGGTGTGGTTCTGTTTAAGTGGTTAACGGCCAACGGCGACTATTTTGCGGGTGGATTATATTCTTTGTAGGTGTACGCCGTGTAATGCGGCATCGTGTGCAACATACAGAGTCGTGCGGGTGTCTGTCCTCCAGGCGTCAAATCTCAGAACTTAATGACTGGACTAGATATAAATATTATTTCAGCTGTCACGGGAATTGCTATGGGAGCCTGTCCTTCGTTGAGAAAGTTTAGTTTCATTTCACATTTGCAAGAAGGCATGTCAGGGATAGAACTTGGGGATGAACCCAGGATATTTGAAATGAGAGGCTTGATATGCCAGAGAGTTGAAATGAGGCCTAATGTTTGTGTTAAGGCAAGATATGCAATTGAAAATTGAGGGATCCTTATATATGTGAGTGCTAATTAGTCAGCAGAGAGATGTAAGGAATGCATCGGCTGAGTAAAGAATTTGTTGTTCATTTGTTTTGCCTGGAAAATATTTTGTGTAGCAGGCAAAGACCTGACTACATGCATTCCCGTTAGTCAATGAACCACTGGGAGAGAGTATGTCCCCTTCTCCGTTAATAGTGAAAGTTGCCCTGAGAGTGCCCTCCCTCGCCAGACCATTATTTGTTTTCCTTTGCAGCTGAGAGTTTAAAGAGCCGAGAATATTGACGACTTTGTGTCTGTAAAGACGCAAAATATGACGCAGCCTACAGAAAACGACTTCGACTCCCCAGATATCATCATCATTGTACATATATATATGATTGTGTGTTTTCTTCCACAGATGTGATCTATTTTGTGTGTTCTTGTATATTCTATGTCTTTTGTAACTTGGGGCATGTCAGCTCGCCAGCTGATTTCGTTGTTATCCAGTTCTGTCTGGACTCTGTGTGAGCCCGTGAGCTCATGGTCGAGTCTGTGTTAGTATATAAGTGTTAATTGGGGAACCACCTAATGCCGTAGTGTCTTTATTTGTTTGTATCCGCAATTAGACGGACTGTAAATATTTGTATCAGCTATTTTACGAATTTATTAGCCCTACCGATTCATTATAGAGACGTTGTTCTACGACGATGCATACGGGCAATAATATTGGATTTACGGAACTCGTCCGGAGCAGTCGATCATTCAAATATGATAGGTCAATTATTTTAGTCGTCAATTATTTCAGTAGTCAAATTTATGTTAGTCGGCAATTTTTGTCGTCAGTTGTCTTTGTCAGCTGTTGAATTGTCAGCTTTTAATCAATTAACTTGTAATTGTTCAGATTTTTAACAATCATCGATTTTGTTTGTTTGTTTATTTTATAATATTTCTTTTAAGCGCTTTCCGCAGTTTTATTTTATTTTACGACTAATTTGAGGTCGACTTTCAGTTATGTTTATACTACTCCATTTAGCACGGACCATTTATATGTTTTTCTCGGGGTTAATAAATCCATTTTACCCCATAAACGTTTCTCATTTCAAGATATATGTCCATTCTTCCTGTCAATACCTCATTAGTATAAGTTTAGATTCATTTTAGAGTCGCCCAAATTCATCGAATAGGACCACCGCTTTACCGAACCCTGAGTCTAGTCGGCACCAAGGACAGGAAATGGCACAATACAAAAACGCGCATATTATCATGAAGCTCTCAATTATATCAGCTACACGAAGCTGGCGAGTAAATTGACCTTCTCGTCCTTTATGAAACCACAGTCACAACTTCAGGATGTTTTTTTTATTTTTCATATTTTTAAAAATTGGCTTTACGTCACATTGACACAGATAGGTCGACGATGGGATAGGAAAGATCTAGGAGTCGGAAGTAAGCGGCCGTGGCCTTAATTATTGTACAGCCCCAGCATTTGCCTGGTAAGAAAATGGGAAACCACGGAGAACCATCTTCAGAGCTGCCGACAGTAAGGTTCGAACCCACTAGCTCCCAGATCCAAGCTCACAGCTGCGCGGTCCTAATCGCACGGCAAACTCGCCCGGCAGTTCAAGATGGAATACTGAGATCCCGCACATTCCAAGGAGAATTGTCTAAAATCTTCTTTCGACACAACTATTTTCTTATGAATATACTGTATTCTTCTGACTGAATGTCGAGTCCTAGGACAGAAGGATAGTTGTATCAAAAACAACTCCACCATCAGCTGTCATAAGAAGCCTAGGCGTCGCTGGAGGGAGGCGCTAGGAAAACATGGGTGAGGTGGTACATATTGATTTGCCACCGAGCAAAGAAATGTTATTACATATCAGTCTCTCTCCCATTATTTCAACCCCTCGCCCACATTATCGGAAATGAGCAACGTTTAGAAGTACGGGGGTGCCTGTAAAGGTGACCTTGTGTGCCCCGTGACCACTATGGTACCTGTGAAGGCCATAGAGGAACCGTGGAAACAGCGGCTCACGGGAGTTGTTGAAGTTTACTGTGTGGAATCGGCCCTTCATGGGCCAAGGGAAGAAACCACGGCAGAAAATCTGCACACCTAGATTCCATAAGAGGTGCTGTGGTCTAATGACTTGCCCAGTTGATATTGAAGCATTACAGAAACACAGAAATAAACCGGACTGATATATCGACAACTTTCGGAAGCAGAAAATCTACTACTAAAATGTTTTCATTCCTCCCCTGAAGGGGGAGGCGGGCCTCTTACACGGTAACGTCGTCTCTCAGAGCGGGATTTGTTACGGTGAAGGAGATGCTCGGAGAAAGTGAGGGGATTGGCGGCCGTGGCCTATACTAGGAACTGTCTCGGGATTCGCCTTAGTGCAGGAGAATGGAAAACCACGGAAAAACATTATCAGGACAGCCGATGGTTGGGACCAGCCGTGAGGTCAAGCCCTGTCCCATCTCCCGAATGCAGAGGCGTAAAGCCACGGTAGAGCCGTGGCCACCCCTCCTCTGCTCGGTTGGCCGGTCAGAATACAGAGCTGTCGGACCACGGACTAGCCGTGGCCACCTATGGGCCAAGACCCACTCTGCATCTACCGACAGAAGCAAATCGAATCGGATGGAAAATGCTTGTAAGTGCCCCGTGCTCCATGCGGGAGTGACAGGAATTGAGTCATCAAGACACATATCGATCTACCATGCCCATTGAAATGTACTCACCGAACTGACCCTACAAGTTAACTTTCACACCTTTCGCCAAGGGGAATGGCTGCATAAGGAATGGTGTTACTTGCAACCTCAAACCTCAGTCATTTCCATACTGTCAAAGCCCAAGATGAGACGGAGACAAATCTAAGATAGCAAAAAGACTGTTTTAGCCCATATCTGAAAAAATTAATTTATTTGAAGAGGAATTACGGATTTGGAATAATTTATCAAGAAAAATCTTCGTAAATTTCCAAGCTCTTTGAGATTATTTAAGAAAATACTAGGTAAACAATTGATAGGTAATCTGCCATCTGGGTGGAAAGCCCTAAATGCAGATCATGTTGATTAATGAATGAATGAATGAATGAACCAATAAGTAAATAAATAAATAAATAAATTATATTTCATTATGATTACGGCCTGGATGTTTATGACCTAAAAATGTTAGAATTATGCAGGCATTTATGACCTAAAATATATTGAAACATGAAAATAGGTATAACTTTAAAAACTTTGGTCACATTTTCAAAACCTTAAAAATCTGCCGCTGTTTAAATTAACATAAATAGAAAATATACTATTAAAATCTAGAATATTAGTAATAATAAATGAGTAATAATATTAAATGTATTATTATATTTTGAATTTATTTCATTACTCAATCCAGAGGTAACTCTCGAATCTGCACAGAATAAAATAAATGTCACATTTTGATTGGCGATCAGAAAGAATTACAATAGTAAATTACATATATTTTACCGCTTTGAATTAGGAACCATCTTCTATTTTCATGCAACATTGACTTGTAAAGGAAAGAAGCCCGCTCAACTTCGCAGGATATTATTGGGGCTAACTTTAAATACGTCAAATCATTAGAGTTCAATTGAGGCTCATTATTCTGTCTCTTTATATACAGTTTACACTCCCAATTCACAAAAAAATATATATTTCAAAGATATACTGTATATAATTATGAGAAATTACGGGAAAAAATTAGGAGATGTGAAAAATCCGTCTTTGAGATGAACGAAAGCAGCTATGCGAAAATGGAATAAAAAGATTTAAAAATGACTAAAAACGAAAATTCACGGGAAAATATTGCCATAATATGAAAAATTGCCGGAAAAAGGCAAAAATCATCAGAGCCAAAATATGATACGATACTACGTATGACTCGTCATTGCATAATTCTAGTCACCGTCGATCAAATCATGCTTAAATTGTACTTTCCATGGAAATGATATAAAGGAATAAAACATGATAGATCATACACATCCGGGCCCTAATTATGATGATGATGATGATGATGATGATGATAATCCTCTAATGGATGTGGAGTTCCAATATGCCGTTGGTCTTTCCTTAGAGGTTCGGAATATACCTTGGTCATTATTTTAGTGTACTGCTCTCTCTCTCTCTCTCTCTCTCTCTCTGTGTGTGTTTGAAATTATCTACCAATCGTGTGCTGCGGTACACGAAATGATTGTCTGTCCGTGTGTTGTTTGGAACAAATTTGCATCGTCTAGTGGGAGAATCAAAGTCATCATTTGGGTATTTCCTTGAAATTGAAATGGAGGAGGATAGCAAATCATTTCACTACATATACAGGGTGTTAGGTGTATACGTGCAGATATTTATTGTAGCAATAGAGAACGATGTGACGAACCACTATATACCAAACTTTTAGTAATCCTCGGAAGTTATTTTCGAGAACAAAGGGGTACGATGTTTTTAGAATAGGTAGTATGCCTTGTTCTTGTGAATGAATAGCTTTCCTTTGATAACAGGCAAGTCACGTGCCATCCCTGCCAAACTGGTTTCTGTTCTGTTTATGTTTAAGAGCAAATGTACTACTGTGACAGCCGAGCGCTCCCTATTCAATGCCACGAGATGTTACGTAATATACTTGCCAAACTGGTTTTATGTTTACGAGCAACTGACCTACGGTAACAGCTGAAGGCTACCAGTCTACAACATGTTACGTTACATTATCGCCAGACTGGTTTGTTGTTGTTAGTATTTAGTTTCCGTCTTAGGGGTTTCAGACAACACTAGTTATCAGTTTCGGACCCTGGAGATGTATTGAATTCTCAGCGTTAATACTGGTTCATTTGCTGTTACGTCCTTTAGGGGATAGGGATATCTGTGGTCGTCAGCCCTGTGGTCTAGTGAGTATGGAAATGACCTGAAAACCTGTGTCGGTGCGCGACCTGTACGAGCGTGTGATATAATTTTTGGTTGGGATACGCACGCCGGGACGTGAAATGCGGTAAGATCCCCGTTGTGCATTGCGTAAAGGTAGAAGAAGGAAGACAGTTCCTTGCGCTAACGAACAAATGCATGGCATAGGATATCCATATGAGTAGAATCAGAATTGAATTATCGAAGCACATCGAACGTTTTGTTTCAAACGAAAAATGGACATATTATACAATTAAGTAAATTAAACGTACCTACATTTCGTGCTTCCTGCCTGGTTGAGTGGCTAAAACGGTTGAGGTGCCAGCATTTTGACTCCAACTTCGCATGTTCGAACCTGGCCCCGTGCAGTGGTATTTAAAAGTGCTCAAATACGTCAGCCTCGTGTCGGTATATTTACTGGTACACCGAGCTCGATAGCTGCAGTCGCTTAAGTGCTACCAGTATCCAGTATTCGGGAGATAGTGGGTTCGTACCCCACTGTCGGTAGCTCTGAAGATGGTTTTCCGTGGTTTCCCATTTTCACACGAGGCAAATGCTGGGGCTGTACCTTAATTAAGGCCATGGTTGCTTCCTTCCCACTCCTAACCCTTACCTGCCCTGTCATCGCTATACTACCTATCTGTGTCGGTGCGACGTAAAGCAACTTGTCATTCGAGCCAAGACACCACTGTGGTTCAGAATATCCTCTGGTGCTTAAACATACGTTCACGGAGGTCATCCGAAGTGGTTACCTTAGTTCGGTATACTTTGTTTCTCATGTCCCCCCAGGCATAACAATCCACTGGAATAAGGGCTGACCAATTGATAGTTCCACATCGTCCTGTCTACCGTTGAGGAAATGTCTGCACCATCGTGTAAAATCCACGTGGTTCGGCGTAGTCGAAGCGACACGTCCTCTGAAAGCTCCAGTAACGTACTGTATCTACTGTACAGGAGCAAGATAACATTAATAAAAAGATGTAACCGACCTCCAACTACACCCATCCTG
Source organism: Anabrus simplex (assembly GCF_040414725.1). Classification (NCBI taxonomy): domain Eukaryota; kingdom Metazoa; phylum Arthropoda; class Insecta; order Orthoptera; family Tettigoniidae; genus Anabrus; species Anabrus simplex. The sequence continues at coordinate 517,784,320 of NC_090266.1, read as the reverse complement.
ATATTAATTAGAACCGGTGCTGGAAACTGCCTTGTCCTATTGAATGGGGATATTCCACTGCTCATGAGTGGGATATAGTGGGTTCCAACCCCTCTGTCGGCAGCCCTAAAAGTGGTTTACCGTGGTTTTCCATGTTCACACCAGGCAAATGCTGGGGCTGTAACGTCATGAATGCCACGATCGCTTCCTTTCCGATACTAGCCCTTTCCCGTCCCATCGTCACCACAAGGAAAGCTACACCGATCAAATTTATGCAAGTAAAGTGATTGGTACCGGTCTGAGTGTCTGAGACCGTTGAGGTCCTTGTCTTCTGACCTCCAACTTGGCAGGTTCAATCTTGGCTCAGTCTGATGATATTTGATGGGGCACACATACGTCAGTCTCGTGTCGTAGAAATACTGGCACGTAAATGAACTCCTGCGATATGAAATTTCGTCACCTCAGCGTCTCAGAAAACAGTATAAATAGTATGTGGGACGTAAAGCAAAATAAGCTAATAAAAAGACGATTGGTCAAAGAGACAGACTTCCCACTGCATCCATCCAGATATTAATTGAGAGCCGGTGCTAGAGGTTGCCTTGGTATACTAAATATTAAACACTCCTTCTATAAAAATTGCCTCATGTGTCACTAATACCCTTGACAGAAATTCTGGATTGAGTGCTTGATCAATTAAGCAGCGGCAGAAATCCACTCTTAAATCATCACCGAGCTTGATAGTAGCAGTCGCGAAAGTTCGAACAGTATCCAATATTCGGGATGTACTGGCTTCGAATCCCTCTGTCGGCAGCTTTAAAGATGATTTTCCGTGGTTTTTCATGTTCACACCAGGCAAATGCTAGGGCTGTACCTTAATTAAGACCACGGTTGCTTCCTTCCCGATCCTAGTCCTTAGTTATATCTGTCGCCTAGAGGAGTTCATAGGACGATGGGATAGCAAAGGCCTAGGAGTTGGAAGGAGGCGGCCGTGGCCTTAATTAAGGTACAGCCCTAGCATTTGCCTGGTGTGAACGTGAAAAACCACGGAAAATCATCCTTAAAGCTGCCGACAGAGGGATTCGAACCCATTATCTCCGGGATGCAAGCTCTCAGCCATGCGTCTTTAACCGCACGGCCAACTCGCCCGGTAATAATAATAATAATAATAATAATAATAATAATAATAATAATAATAATAATATGTTTTGCTGCCGGGCAGAGTGGCTCAGACGGTTGAGGCGCTGGCCTTCTGACCCCAACTTGGCAGGCTCGATCTTGGCTCAGTCCGATGGTATTCGAAGATGCTCAAATAAGTCAGCCTCGTGTCGGTAGATTTACTGGCGCGTAAAAAGAACTCCTGCGGGACTAAATTACAGCACCTCAGCGCCTCCAGAAACAGTAAGAGTAGTTAGTGGGACGTAAAGCAAATAACATTACCGGTATTATTATTAACAAGTCATTAGGAGCTGAAAGGCAGGGAAGAAAATAGTAAAATATGCGTGGTGTAGGACGAAACAAGATTAAATGTACTTCACCCGTGCCTACATCGCTCGCAGTAGTTTACTACAGGATAGTATGCGTAAGACCAGAACCAGGTCTCTTTGCGATGAGTCAGGTGTATTTTCGTATTGTGGTTAGCACTAGAGGACAAAGTGTGACAAACAGGTTTTGTGTATAAACATCAAACATGCACATCGACAGACACACACACGCAATGTACAGAAACCAGTACAGTGTAGAATGAAGAACTGCCATGCTGTGTTCAAGGTCAATATCTAGCGTTTTAACAAGCACGTCTTCCGTGTGTTGTGTTCAGCTTGCGCCACGTACAAGGCAATCGCGAACTGAAACTCTAGATTTATAATTTTCGTTACCGGTACTTCAATTTTTCTGCTCGGATTTATGAGAATATCGAACTATCGAGACTCAAAATACTACATCGATTGAGAACTGAACTCCCAACTCAATACGCTGCAGAAATGGTGTAACATCTGACATACCAATGTGAAACACGTAGCAATTGTTCAAGTGACCTCCATGGGCTACTCTGCAGGCTTCACTTCTCCGTACCGGGCGAGTTTGCCGTGCTGTTAGGAGCGCACAGCTGTGACCTCGCGTCCGGGAGATTGGGGCTTCGAACCCCAATGTCGGCAGCCCTGAAGATGGTTTTCCGTGGTTTCCCAAGTTCACACCAGGCATTGCGGGGGTTGAACCTTAATTAAGGCCACGAGCACTTTCTTACCATTCCTAGGCCTTTCTTGTCCGATTGTCGCCATAAGACCTCTCTGTGTTGGTGCGACGTAAAGCAACTAACAAAAGAAAATCACTTCTCCGAATCCAGTCTTCCGTAATATCCATTGGAGATCTGGCGGGCCAATTGATGGGTCCATGTCGTCCTATTCGCCATAGACCAAAGGACTGATCCAAATGATCACGCAGTAAGCGGCTTATATCAGGTGGTGGACCATCGTGTAAAAACCACATGTTTCTGCGTAGTCGAAACGGAGCGTCCTCTGAAAGCTCTAATAACGTACCTATGAGGAACTCCAGGTAAGATACCCCTATGAACTGTGCAGGTAAGATGATGATAATAATGTCATTGGCTTTACGTCCCACTAACTACTTTTCACGGTTTTCGGAGACGCGGATTTGCAGGAATTTAGTACCATAGGAGTTCTTCACGTACCAGTAAATCTACTGACACAAGGCTGACGTATTTGAGCACCTTGTCAAGACTGGACTCAGAAGGCCAGTGCCTCAACCGTCTGAGCCACTCAGCCCGGCAAGATGATTGGTGCAGCACTGCGTAAAGTGCTGGCCTTCTGAACCCAACTTGGGAGGCTTGGTCTTGGCTCAGTCCGGTGGTATTTGAAGGTGCTCAAATACGTCAGTCTCGTGTCTGTAGATTTATTTGCATTAAAAAATACTGCGATAAAAAATTCTGGCATTTCAGCGTCTCCGAAAACCGTGAAAATTAGTTAGTGGAACGTAAAGATATTATTATTATTATTATTATTATTATTATTATTATTATTATTATTATTATTAGTAGTAGTAGTAGTAGTAGTAGTAGTAGTAATATTACTTTTACGGAAGTTCTAATTAAACGGGTCCATTACAGTCATTATTTTACCTATCGGTACTTACTGTTCAGTAATAAGCCTTCCGTCCGCCTCTGTGGTGCAGTGGTTAGTGTGATTAGCTGCCACCCCCGAAGCTCGGGTTCGATTTCCAGCTCTGACAAGAAATTTGAAAAGTGGTACGAGGGCTGGAACGGGGTCCACTTAGCCTCGGGAGGTCAAATGAGTAGAGGTGGTCCGATTCCCACCTCAGCCATCCTGAAAGTTGTTTCCCGTAGTTCCCCCCTTCTCCAGGCAAATGCCGGGATGGTACCTAACTTAAGGCCACGGCCGCTTCCTTCCCTCTTCCTTGTCTATCCTTTCCAATCTTCCCATACCCCCGCAAGGCCCCTGTTCAGCATAGCAGGTGAGGCCGCCTGGGTGAGGTACTGGTCATTCTCCCCAGTTGTATCCCCGATCCAATGTCTCACGCTACAGGACACTACCCTTGAGGCGGTAGAGGTGGGATCCCTTGCTGAGTCCCATGAAAAACCAACCCTGGAGGGTAAACAGATTAGGAAAAAGAAGAATAAGCCTTCTATTAGAAATGCCCGGCGGCAATTCCACAGTAGGTCTTTTTCCTTCGAGCAATGTTCACGATGGATGCAACTACGGTTTTTGAAATTTGTCTCATTAATAACAATTTCACTGAATACTTATAGCCTTTTCTTTAAGTGTCCACCCTCCTTTCAATGACCTAAAATGTTTATGAATAAGCATAGACAACCCGCATTGTCTATTGTCAGAAATTCATCGTAGACTGTCGCAATAACAGCACAGAAATGTTGCGCCCATATTTCATTTACTTATTAACCATTTCCTTTCATTTTGTCAGCTTGGATCACTGAGTAATGCCATTGACGTCTTAAAAATCGCACACAAGTACACAACACTTGATTCGCACGTATGTGCTTGTACGGATCTTCGACGTCACTGTAAGGATTCTGTGTACTTTTCACACAGAGTACCCTACACCGGTTTTCGAGTACAGCAAGTGACCTGGCACGTGAGTCATCCTCTTCTACTTGCCAAGCCTTTAGGGGAAGTGCACAACAACATGTGTTGGCCTGCGATAAGAAACAGGTTCAACAAGCCCTATACTCGGCTACTGTACTTCCGCTACGCGTGGACAGAATGACATCACCGGCGTATCCTGCTACGGCCGTTCAAAACACATTAGGTCCTGAAATATTTGGCTCAGTTATGGGCAAACTAATAGGACAAGGTAAGAAGTACATAGCATATATTATGAGATGTATTTTTCTTAGCCGACTAGCTTAATATCTGCACGTATACACCTAACACCCTGTATTCTTCTACTCTTTCCTCACCATGGTTGAGTTACGAGTACGCTCTGTGTCGCACATGTGGACTGTCCCAGTTTTACCACCGGATGTCCTTAATCACGCCAACCTCATCTGGAGCGATATACTGAACTCTTGCGTTTTACTGTGGCGGTTAGAAGTGTGATATATAATTCCGGTGTGTGTACTGGTACAAATACTAATAGCCAGCATGAGGAATTAAACAGACGAAGCTATAATTCCCACCACAACTAGGAATCGAACCTGGGAACCTGTGAACGGGAGGCTACTACCCTGTCTATTCAGACAAGTATCCGGACTATTTTAAGAAATATAAGCTTTAGAATTTCAACTTTCTCTCTGCAGAATACATGATTAAAGGCTATATTTTGTATTTAATTTTGTACACATGAATAAACAATGTTAAACACGGTGTAATATTTACTCGTCTGTAATTACTGATTTTAAAGCTAGCACAGTGAATTGCCTCATTCAGTGGAGGGAAACAAGGACTCTTTTCCATCAGACCAATGGACGCACCACGTGATGCAATCTCACTTCCCCTCCAGTGTATCTCATCCTTTCTCCTCTGAGCCCTAACTGCTCTGTTTTCTGTTTCAATTAACAGCGGTTGGAAATATGACGTAGCCATTGATCCGTGACCAGAGAGTTCGTGAGTCAGAAAGCAATGGCTCGAGAAGCCTTGCGTGCGTCATTTAATAACCAATGAAAGTGTGCTTTTGTAAGAGAAATGAAGTTATCATTTTACTATCTATTATTGTGGTGTTGATTGTTTGGAAATTACAATTCACTTTCAGTCACTCACCACAGTAGTGGAAAAGCCTGACAATTTGGAATTGGTTGCCATATAAATCCAGGTTCATAAGTTTAGCGAAGTCATGTGGAGAGCTATTGATCAATTTAGTACGCCTCGTAGCAGCTGTTGTCAACACTTTTATTTTCAGAAATAACCTCACTAATGTAGTATATTGGTTATGGCGTGGCAGGCATTACCTCTCGTCGGTTGTCCTAATAATTTGCCAAATACAGAGCCAAACAAATTTGTTAAAATTATCATTTTAATAATCTGGACTGCCTTTCATTAATTTCTCGCTTAGGATCGCGATGAAACTTTCTCATATCAAGGAAACAGTAAAGATGATCATGTGTGAGAAATGCTAGATTTCGCAACGTCTTGAAGCGTAAACATGGTTGCACGACAATCCTCACTCTGAGGCATGGGTGAAGGAATTTCATGTTTTTGAATGGATAACCAGATAATTGTTGCCAAGAATAATTTTAATTAATATTTCACACCATATAGAGAGATAGATGATTTATTTTACCTTGCAAATATGAAGACAGTTGTCCCTGTCTTTCACTTAACCAGTGAATACTTACATAACTCGAAAAGCTGAGAGAAACCACTATACTACTGTGCCATCTTACTTTGCACAAAATATCTAATATACTACACAACATACAGAATAAAAAGACATTTTGCTTAAGTACTAAAATAAAGTAATAAATCTGAAGAAATTAACGGAAATTACAATAATAATAATATTACTACTAATAGTATCCTAGATATCCATACTATTATTTGCAATTTAATGTTGAGTTCTTGAAATTTCTCACATTCAGAAAGGTTTCAGTACCATATTACAACTGTGGGTGAAAAATATATCTCCGAAACAGAAATTAGGTTAAGGATTTATTTTAGAATTACAATCGTTTTATATTATTCCTCTTTGATTTTGTGGTAAAAAATAGATGTAGGCCTACAAAAATGAGAAAATTAGTTACAAATGCCATAGGCTATAGAGGAAAGGAAATATTTTCTTATATAAATTCAATAGGTCAACGTAAATCTGTCCATAATGTTATTTAAGAATTGTAAGAATACACCTGTAATAAGATTTTGTCAGTTAAATTGTATAGGCCCCACAACATATTGATCACATGCCTTGCTTTCCTCTGTGTATCACAGACGTGGACGAGATGATAAGCAAAATTAACAAACAAGTTAAACGGTGTTTAAAAATGAACTGTACTATATATTCACTTCAGATCATGATAGCGGACTGTCACAACACAGCTGTTTCTTGCACCAAGAACACTCGATAAATGCACATTCGCCATAATTTTCAAACAAAAAGGTTGTTCATGCGTGGAAGTCATTAGGATGGTAAATTCACATTCTCATAACGGTAGAGAAATCCATATGCTGGACTACCTATCTAATTAGGAACATTATTTCTTCATTTTATACTTACACTTAAATATGATTTTGAAAGACAGTATTTCACCGTAGTTCACCATAATTTTTAATATATATATTGAACTCAATTGGTTCATGTCACTGGCATATAATTATCAACATCGAATAGAAGTAATATTATATGAGGCAAAGTCTGTATGGGAAGCAGGATATATGTTGTAATCAAGCTTGCAAAAATTATAACTCCAACAGCGCACGTGTCGAGGTTGGCGGATGTTGCGTAAGAAAGAAGGTAATGGAATCTTCCACTCTAGAGAGAGAAGTGTGAGACTACTATGCGACAGAGATATCAAAATATATATTGGCAGAACTATCGAACCAGCGAATCACAAGTTAGCGCACGAGGAGAGAAGTGAAACAGTAGCAGGGACACCAATATGAACGTGCTGCAATATTAGCTTAAATCTACAAGAAGAAATTATCGAAGACAAATAAGGTTTTCACATAATTAGAAAAATGAATTTGAAGTATCCAGGCAAACCTTTTAAATTAAATATGTGGCTACTGGAATCAGGATATGATGAAATTTGTCAGGGGATTCCCCAGATGTTTTACCACGAGGAATTCGGATGGAAGGACGCCAAGCGGTGAAGCGGACACTCACTACTCTCTTAACTTCGGAACGGTTCGGACGTGTATGTGATCGTCGCCAGAAAAACGTGGACTGAGCATTTGTCACACAGAGAAGTAATAACAAGCTTAATGTAGAACTTAATCCGCCGGGACTACTCCCATAAGGGAACTAATTATATTCAAATGGTCCAAGATTTGAAGTGTTAAATATAAAGAACCGATAAATTTGTTCGTCAAGCAGCAGTAGGCATGGTTGTAAATGAAGCTGCGGGACACGTTGGAGTGTAGTTCGCCGTTGAGTCGCCGATTCTTGCTTAAATTACATACTAAACAAACTCTTCCGTGAATTGTAGGCATGTGTGAAGATTGAATTTGTTGTGTATAATTTGAGCCATAATTAACTTGTGTTTTTCTTTTGTATGCTCAGTGCATCAAATGAGTGCGAACACGTGTGTGCCGATTGTGCCATACGTAAACTGTGTCAAGAACATGGACTTCAAGAGGAGATTTTTTACTGACAGTAGTGTCTCCGTCAAGATGGAGTGAGCACCACATTGAAGGGCCGGCCTGATGGTCGAGATGGTGCGTGGCTTAACATGGAACGAACCGGACTAGATGCGTACATCTGATTTTATTTGATTCCCATATGCATGATCAGCTAGTTATGTAAATTTGTAAATAATAACTTCTTGCATGTGATGGTTGATTTTCATTTGATTCCAGACGTAGCAAGGGACAGCTAAGGTTAGCTAGTTAATTTGTAGTACTAATGCCTTGGGGGTGTGTATTTTGCATATATGATCTTCGTGTGTTAATGTTATTGTGATCTTTAAAATATTTTCTTAAGCGTGTGTTGTGTTATACGATCTTCTGAAATGATATAAACGGTGGTATTGATCTTATGAAATAATACTTGTGTGTGTTAATATTTTAATAAGGATATATGGCATTTAGTACATTTTAGTAGTTCTTGGGGCATGTTAGTTGTAGTAATGGCATGTGCATGAGAATTCATAATCTTCGAAAAATGTTCATTGATATTATGCTGCGGATATGGACCAGGGACCCTCTACGAACATTACAGGGTTTTGTTCATCGATAAGCGATTCGATTTTGTCCGGCTAATGATATGTGCTGTGAGTTACTTTATATATTTATTTTATACTTCATCATGATGTTTATTTTTGAGCCTAGTTTGAGATAGGATACTTTAACACTTAAAACGCTAGTGAGGAGCAGTGAACCAATGATAACATGGAAAGAAATACCGTTAAGAATCTTAAAGGAAAGTAGATTAAGTGTTCTCTATGAATAATACTGTGAATCCTGGTGAGATCTGAACCAGTGGATATGTTGATTGTTGGAAGACATTGTGTATTTTGAAAGTCAGAATGCAAGGAGCAGTTGAGATTATAAGCCCAGTGAAGGCTGAATTATAGGGTGTACTATTTGGGAGATTATATGAGTTGCCGAGAACATGGAGTGTGTTGACAGTTATATTGCTGAAGGTGCGAAGGAAATAGATGGGTTATGTTCTCAGATGAGATTTATCCACTGCTCTGCGTTTTGTGTTAAAGAATAAACTCCGTTGAAATAGGGTCATCAAAGGATAGTTACGATATCATTTATTATTTACTTCAGATTTAGCAATTAGGTAAAAGCGCATAGATATTTAAAGATTTAACGTCATTTCTAATACTCTAATTAAAAGTAAGGATTTTCAGGCCACTGTAATGTAACGTCTTGACGGACGTAACTTCGACTCTCGACCAGGTCAATGGACTTGGAATTTCCTGATGGTTATTATTGATGGATTTATTCTGCTATTATATGTTGTGTTCATTGTATATTTTGGCAACGGAAATTCTGATTTGTGGTTGTATTGATTTTTGATTTGTGGATTTAACTCGGGTGGTTTTCATGTTTGACGCAGGGGTTCTATTCCCGCTGCAGTAAACTCAGTGTAGATATAAGTTTTGGGGGGGGGGATTTGTGTTATTCGTAGGGCCATTCGCTACGTGTTTGTGTTTATTTAGTGTGAAATATACTGTAAAACAGCTGATTATGTATGTGTAGAGTTAGTATTTTTATCAGATGATATTACGTAGTAGTCGCGTCCGGTGTACTCGTCGGTTCGGGCTCGTTTCATGTTACTTGTTTGTCGATGGAAGGTAATAAGCCACGAGAGAGATGATGATGCAATATAGATTAAACAGTGAATGTACAGTAAGAAATGTAATCAAATGTTTGATTGAAATGTCACTCTAATTAATCTGATGTAGATAATACAGGTCAACTATGTTTGGAAAATGTTAATAGATTATTGATGGCGAAACCCAGTAGGTGGTAATTAAATAAATGAAGTAATTAAGTTGACGTAGGCAGTATCTTGTTGTAAGGAAGTTGTCAATATGAATTTATCGAATGTAGTAATAATACTTCAACCACTCAGTATGTATTTATCTGGATTTGGACTTTACGAAAGAAGAGTGGAATTGGATTAACTTGAAATTAGACCGAATTGTTTAATTCAACATATAAAGCATTGGTGCTTAATTGAAAAGAAATATTAAATGGATTAAGATCGATTTTGTAATTAATCAGATTATGAAGGGTTTCAGTTGACCAAGTGCGTGAGTGACAGGCTTTTTTATAGTGTAATGTTATCAAGTTTAATTTCTTTTCCGTATTTTTTCTTTGCCAAAGTTTCTTTTCTTTCAATAAATTTGTTTGGAAGAAAGGTTCTCATTCATATCTTTTTATAATTTTTTCTTCTCACTGATCCTTCGTGCTTAGTAATTTAAGATTAGTAAATTTATTCGAAGATATCTCTGGGGATCACCCGTGTACGACACTGGGATTGTTGCCAGCGCCCAATATCAAAGGCTGGAAGGGTAGAACATATATAGCTTATCTCTTTCATGTGTGAGCGTTTCGTCAAAATCCTAATAGACCGGGCGAGTTGGCCGTGCGCGTAGAGGCGAGCGGCTGTGAGGTTGCATCCGGGAGATCGTGGTTTCGAGCCTGACGGTCGGCAGCCCTGAAGATGCTTTTCCGTGGTTTCCCATTTTCACACCAGGCAAGTGCTGGGGCTGTACCTTAATTAAGGCTACGACCGCTTCCTTCCAACTCCTAGGTCTTTCCTGTCCCATCGTCGCCATAAGACATATAAGTGTCGGTGCGACGTAAAGCAACTGGCAAAAATCTTAATAGAAAAATTTCATGCGATTTTTTAGAGATATTATAGATATTTATACTATAATTTAACTGCTTAACATAAAATGCTTACACCCTCTAAGTAAATAATAGTCACAAATTACTAAATAGCAACATAGGTGGAAGATATGCAAAAGATTAAAACTTCGTACGTACATTGCGCTGCACTAAGGGGCCTTTTTCTACTTCAAGTGATGATTAATGGTGATGGGATAGTTGCGATAATTGTCAGCAAGGATTTATGAGTTAGAAACATCTCTAGCAGTCCCACAGCTTTACTAAATTTAGCTAAGTTTACTGATAAAGTTGTATGATAGTTTACCTTCTTTATCTTAAGGTATTAAATTACAGAAATACATTACATGTAAATGCATTATTGTTTTGGTCTCACTTGCTGAATGGCCAGCATCAAGGCCTTGATACAGAGGATTACGGGTTCGGTACGCGACAGGGCTAGGGACGTTAATCGCGCCTGGTTAATTCCTCTGACTCGGCGACTGGTCGTATGCGTTTGTGTCAATAATTTCCTCTTCATGTACAGCCCATCGTATTATATACCAACAGAAAGACGCAATATTGGGTACAACCCTCCATACAGGGATGGCGTCAAGAAAGCCATCCTGCCGTAAAATGGCGCCAAGTCAACATGTGTAACATAGGTCGCACCCACGACTCCACCAGAGTGCAGAATAAGTTGCAGATGAATAAAAATACTTTGCTGTAACATTTTAAATAGTTTACTCCACTTCAACAGTTATGTATTGAACCCTTTAAAAGTCGATCATCGGTTTTTTCAAATACGTCAGTGACACGTATTAATAGATTCCTGTAGTCTCAGGATGATTTCGGGTTCATCTGTCACTTCCTGACATGATAGACTGGGAACAAGAAAGGTCTAATTACTTTAAATTAAGGGCAAATTTGTTGCTCATGAAAGTAAAATGTAATGCACGACGAAACGAAGGATAATTTATAAAACAAAATTTTGAACCAAAGAAATAATGAACTGACTGATAATTTACTTAAAGAAGCTGCATGGCTCCCTCATCATATCTGCATTTACTTCCTAAGGGGTTGCGTGAATCGGAAACCATCGTCTGAAAACCGTAACAATTAAATAAAAACACGAAAGTCTTAAACTTCGGTTTTCATATGTAAGCAGGGGTTAGTCCACTTGATTCGTGAAATTTTAATTATCTAGATCAAGTTTCAGACTTTTGTTAAATGTAATGTAATCTATCACCGCAGGGCACCTCGTAATTCGTCACCCGGACTCTTAATCGTGTCGGAGTAACCTCCTGTTCTATTTGAACCTAACACTAAATATTCTTTCATATTTAAAACCACTAACTGTGCTTATGGCAAAACATAACACTCCAAATGTTAAGATAGATGACTGAACAGTATTAAATTATGAGTACACCACTTCTCTCATAAATTGGCATCATGTAAATGTCAAATACTGGAAATGTTGAAAAATGCATATCACACACGTACTATGTTCCAAGAACGGAATATCGCATACTTTAAAATAAATGAAGTTAGTCCTACATAAAGAACAAAACGATTTCCGGTTAATTCAAAGTTCCATCACATAAGCTTATTTAAATAATCTCGTACGATTTCAAGTAAATTAGTCTATCACTGGACCATCGTCAGAAGTCAACAATAGACGACAAGTATAACTAACATTTAAATATCGAAGATGGTTTTCGATTAAACTGCTAACATTTAAAACATAAAACATTTAGCATCACAATTATTTTGTTGACTGGGTTGTGTTTGTTTAAGACAATACAGCTGTCTCGCTGATATGGTCTGAAAGAAAATGTGCATGATTGCTAAAATCGTATCGTATTAACATTCCATAACGTTAACGATATCACAACTAAAATTTCAATCTTAATAACGTATGAGCTTTCCTTAAGTAAATCATTCCACTGTAAGGAACAATCCGTACTCACTAATTCGCATTTTTAAATCTTAGGAATACATAATGATCCTACACTAACATCAAACACTAATATTCAAACTGTGCAACATACTCGAAGTATCCATAGACTAGTGATAAACTACTCACTGTTACGTGGAGTTTCATGTGGTTGCAATTCTACATCAGATAGCTAACCTAACACTAAATCGGATAACGTATCCCAGCTCAATCGGTACTTCAGGCCTAATATGACTTAATTGTACTCCACTAAATTCATCCATCGACGTGACGCAACCAACATCAAACAATGACAACCCTATCCAAGAACAGCTATCCAAGAAAAACCAGAAAACAAAGCATAACCGTGCACATCAATCACTCCCTCCAAAAACCTGAAAAAATACCGACATGACATAAACAATCACTGTGTCCAGATCAATCAAATAAAACGATGTAATAATTTATGACTTCACTGTTACAAACGGTCACTACTAAAAATACGATTAAACTTTACAAAACATAATCAATAAATGGGGACCTAATGAGCCTGTTTTACGGTTATGTTACAAGTGGTCACTTCCCAAAATATAAGTTCAACTACAGTAGTTTTAGTTATCTGTAATATCCCCGGTTTCACAACTCCTCTATCACTTCTGACAACCTACGAGCAGGCAATGCCTTCTCACTTCATCACAACACCTTAACGTGAATATGTTAAATACCAAACTAACTTTTAACACAAATTCCAAACTAGTACTTTTCTTATGAATACAAATTCCAATCATTTAAAACCTAAGGAGGTACACAACATTCAATAAGCTTCAATCTATATATAGAGGAACATAACTGACTGACTGACTGACTGACTGACTGACTGACTGACTGATTCATCATCACCGAGACAAAACTAGTGGATATAATGAAACGAAATTTTGAGGATACATTTATATTACAACGTAGGTGCTCGCTAAGAGAGGATTTTTGGATATCCCTTCGCTAAGGGGGTTAAAAGAGGGGTGAATTATTAAAATGGGTGTATCTATATCTCAAAACTTTAAAAGTTTACAGATGTAAAAATTGGCATTTAGAATCTCCTTTAAAAATATAGAAACACGTATTTTTTGTTTTCGGAAAATCCCAAAAGGAGGAGTGAAAAGGGGTGAAAAAAAAAGGTTGAATGCCTTTAATGAGGATACTTATATTTCAGAAACTGAAGATATTACAGGCCTAAAAACTGGCATTTAGGATCTCCTTTACAAATAAAGAAACACGTTTTTTTTGGAAAATCCGAATAATGGGGGTTGAAAAGGGGAGGGAGGGTGAATTTTTAAAATGGGTTTATCTATGTCTCAAAACTTTAAAACTTTACAGATGTAAAAATTGGTGTTTAGAATCTCCTTTTAAAATAAAGAAACATGTATTCTTTTATTTTCGTAAAATCCCAATAGGAGATGTGAAAAGGGGTAAAAAGTGGTTGAATGCCTTTAATGAGGATACTTCTATCTCAGAAACTGAAGATATTACAGACCTGGAAATTGGTATTTGGGATCTCTTTTGAAAATAAGGAAACATGTACTCTTTTGGAAAACACAAATAGTGGGGTGAGGTGAAAGCGAAAGCGGTGGATTTTTTAAATTTGTTCATCTGTATCACAAAACTTTAAAAGTTTGCAGATGTAAAAATTGATATTTAGAGTCTCCTTTAAAAATAAAGGAACGGGTATTTTTTGTTTCCTGTAAATCCCAATAGAAGGGGTGAAAAATATGAATAAGGGGTTGAATGTCTTTAATGAGGATACGTATATCTCGGAAACTGAAGGTATTACAGACCTGAAAATTGGTATATTGAATCTCTTTTAAAATTAAAAAAAATATGTATTCTTTTGTTTTTGGAAATTCCAATTAATCGGAGTTAAAGGAGGGGTGAAAATTGGGGTAAATTTTTAGAAAGGTTATATCAACAGTACATCTCAGAAACGTAAAACGTTAAAGACGTAAAAACTGGTTTTTGGGATCTCCTGCTAAAGTAAAGAAACACAGGTGATTTGTTTTTGGAAACTCGACTTAAGGGGAAGTAAAAAGGGGGTGACATTTTAAAATGAGACTTTCTACAGTATATCTCAAAATACTTAACATGTTACAGAAGTGAAAAGTGGTTTCTTATCTCTATTAAAACTAACGCAACGTGTACTTTTAGTTTTCGGAAAAAACCACTTGGGGGGGGGGGGGGTAAAAGTGACTGAAAATGGGGTTGAATTCTTTTAATTAGGATACTGATATCTCAAAAACTGAAGATGTTACGGACGTGAAATTTGGTATTTGGAATCCACTTTAAAAGTAAAGAAACACGTATTCTCGGAAAATCCAATGAAGGGGGGCGGTGAAAGAATTGATAAATGTATTGAATTAATTGTATGAGGATACTTACATCTAATAAAGACTAAACTTGTTACAGACGTGAAAATAGGTATTTAGATCTCCTTTATAAACAAAGAAAAAACGCGATTTTCGAGGGGGGGGGGGGAAATCATCTTGGGGAACGGGAGTGAAAAGGAGTTGATTTCCTAACATGATGACACACATCTCAAAAACTGAAGATTTTAGAGTAGTGAAAATTGGTATTTATAAGATCCTTTACTATTAAAGAAACACGTATTTTTTTGCCGGAAATTTCATTTAAGTGGGTGGGGCGAGTGTGAAAGGAAGTGAAAGAAATTGAATTATTTTTATGGGGATACTTATATCTCAGAACTGAAGGTAACAGACGTGATAATTGGTATTAGGAATCTCCTTTAAACATGAAGAAACACGCCTTCTTTTTTGGGGTGGGGGGTAAAAACAACGTAACGGCGGTGGGGTCAAAAAGGAGGTGAGACCAATTGATTTTACTGTTCATAATGGACTTAAAAGTAGCCTCAGTGACTCAGGCAGTAGCACGCCAGCATCTCACCGCAGGGTTCCGTGGTTCAATCCCGGTCACTTCATGTGAGATTTGTGCTGGACAAAGCGGAGGCGCGACAGGTTTTCCTTCGGGTACTCCAGTTTTTCCGTCACCATTCATTCCAGCAACACTCTCCAATATCATTTCGTTTCATTTGTCACTCATTAATCATTGCCCCAGCGCAGTGCGACAGGCTTCGGCAGCCGGCACAATTCCTATCATCGCCGCTAGATGGAGGCTTTATTAATTCCATTCCTGACACGGTCGAATGACTGGAAACAGGCTGTGGATTTTCAATGTACTTATTCTGATCATAAACCGATCATTCTTAATCTTTCCTGGGTTCGTTTTAAAGAAACATATTTTCCTTTGGAGAACGTTCTTAGATAACAGTAGAATCTCCTGGCTTATAAATGAAAATTTAAACACATTTGAAATAAACGATAGGAATGAGATTGACCGTCCAATTGTTCACCTCTATAATAAGGTCAATAATGCACGGAAGTGTGTCATTCGTATCGCCAGAAATCCCGCGTACTTGCCTACGCGCTTCAATGGTCCCGGTCACATTTACAGCTATGACAATGGCAGCAGATGTAATTTATCGCCAAGTAGCGGTCTTGCATCTTGCTGTGGGGTCCAGAACATCAATAATAATAATAATAATAATAATAATAATAATAATAATAATAATAATAATAATAATAATAATAATAATAATAATTGTACCGGGCGGTACACCTCCACGCCGCTAATTTAAAATGTGCGCCAATTGAAACTCCTCTGCTGGAGGGAGTCTGAACTTTATCGACGGTATTAATTTTCAAGTTTCTCAGAAGATGTCACTACGTGGAAAGTTTGGAGTTTTTGAACTGTGCCACTTTTGATGTATTTTTGTTTTACCGGTAGTAAGAAGTGTGAACTTTCTCTTCTAGAGGACACTACTGAAAAACTACAATGGTGCACCCTAGTGCGACGTGAAAGAACTATTTTTTGGAGAAATTTTTATTTCAAAAGTTTGTTTCTTGTTAAATTTCTTTCTGTTATTGTTTAAGTTGGCTGTATACCCCTCTCTTTCCCCTTGTTTTGTATTTAGCCAATCCCGAATTTCTTTTATTAATTTCTGACCAATCTGATGTATCTTCCCCCAACTTGAATATGTTGCTGTACCCTACCCAATAAAGTGATTGTGGGCGGGTGTTTTCTTCCCTAAAACGCCTCGAACCTTCCGCGAGAGTATATAAACTGCTGATTTTTGGGTCTCTGCGCCACTTCTGTTCCATCTTTCTGTGTGTAAAGTACATAGCAGGGGGCGGGAAGCGCCTCTTTCTCCGGCAGCGGTCAACAACAAGGTAATGGCCGATTAATAATTTCTTTCTTTGCTAGCTCAGTAGTTTAACTCTCGGGGCGGGTCCGAAGTTTTTCCATAATGTAACCTTCCTTAAAATGTAAAGACACTTGGTATCTATTCTATCTTTAAACTGCATATCGGGATAGAGAGTGCTTAACCCTCTCGAGCTCCCACTCATATTGTTTTGAGGTGAATTTATTTTTTTTCTCAACCTATTCTTCTTTAACGTAATGTAAATTGTATCCTTCTTAAGTCACCTCTTTAGTATGGGATTAGCCCTTGTATTAACGGCCTAGTGCCAAATAGGTTTTAAACAAAGCGTATTAGGAGCGCAAGTTCGCCTCACCTCAAATTGTTATTTTAGAGGTCATGTAATTAATCTTTTCTCACTTAATAGACCTCAGTAGGTTGGGTATTTTACCCCTGTGTCTATGTCCAGAGAGGACAACTTGAAGGTGGAGTTTGGTGTGGACTTTGAGAGGCTTAAAGTTTGAGAGCGAGCGGCTCTTTCTTGAAAATTGAGTGTTGTATGCCTCGAGGAGGCTTTTCTGTGTAATTTGGAGCAAGTGCTCCTGAGCATGGATGGGGTTTTCTGCCCCTCTGTTAATACTTATTTTGAAGTAAGGTTGAGCTGATTGCCCAAGCATTGTGAAGTCGGGGCGCGAAGCCCAAATCCAGTAAATATTGTAACTACATTTTGTTGACTTGCTACTCTGTACCTGTCCTTTGTGTTATTTCTGAATTTTGGAAAAAGAATATAACCCTGTTAAATTTTACAGTAACTTTAATTTCGTAGTTTGAGACCCGTTCACACCCGCACCTTCTTTCACCTCTAACTACCGCAAAAACACGGTAACAATAATAATAATAAAAATAATAATAATAATAATAATAATAATAATAATAATAATAATCATAATGTTCTGGACCGTCGTCAAATTGTGCGGACCGCAATGGAAACGGGTCCTGGACAGGTAATGACTACGAATGCAGTCCGGCCGCGGGTTCAGTACCGCCAAGGCACCCAAGACGACACCACGCCGAATCTCTTCAAGGATTTGATCCATATTGAAAATACTTATAGGAAAAGATGGCGAAGATATAGGGATCCAACTGATCGGGTGGAATACCTGGACCTACCCCGGGAAGTACGAAATCGATTGCTGGAAAGAAAGATTGAAAAATGGGAGGAACTTTGCCGTAATCTCTCAGAAAACGAGTCAGATCGCGAATTTCGGCGGACTATATATAAAAAGGTTAAGCATTCAATTATAAATTGCAGTATAATATCGTAGCGAAGCACGGGTATCTTGCTTGTTTGATATATGGAAGACCTATGGGGACCTATGGAAGTCCTAATTCATTTATGTACAAAGATTTTCACACGGAAATAGGACCACAGGATTTTCACAGAAATACTTCACACCGGCTTATTTCATCGGACATTTCACACACAAATCCCGGAATTCTACTAATAAAATTTATCTCATAGGACTCCCAAGCCTGGAATATTCCTACAAATATGCGTCTCAGGTGCTCACAACTCCCTGGACCATAATAAAAAGGCATGCTTTAAACAGCACACTATCTGAAGCATTGACACAAATTTCCACCTGCAAAAAATACTACGCATAGGATCAACATATTACTCCAGAATGATGACAAGACTTCACAAATATAACTAATACTCGGGTCTCAAAATATACCCCCAAGAACCCTCTAATATTACGTATGACTCCTGACCTTAAAACTCCGTCACTAGAACAGTTCCCTCAAAATTATTCACATTTTACAGAACAAGCTACACATTTTATTATTCATAGCATTTAATATTAATTTCGGGCTAACAATCAACCCAATTTAGAAATCGTGACCACTCTCTACTCTCTGACACGAAAACAACGTCAATTTAGCAATATTGATCATTCTACACTTGTGGACACGTTAAGATAATTTAGAGTCACTGACCATATTACACTTTCTAATGCCACTGTACGGACAATTTAATAATAATAACACACGAAAACTTTCTGACACGAAACATAACATGAAAAAACTGACATGTGGGCACAGCGCATTTACTTGACAGTCGCAATAAGGCAAACGATATTAGGAAAATCTAATGCACGATACTTTAACTTGTAAAAGTGACTTACTTCTACATAAAGTAAGGCGAACATGCCCCTGAAAATAGGAACGTCAACATGACAAAGCATTAGAATATACGGATGAAGTCACAGGCCTTTCATTTTGCAATTGATCTTGGCCATCTTTTCCAATCCACTCGCAGCCTCGGTGCTACTTTACTCCATATTGGACATCATAGATACCATCATGCATATTTTTGGTATGCACATTATATGCGGTATGTCTTCATACTTGCTTTACATCTTATAATAAGAATCTGAAAGATAAATTTACACGGGATAGTACACCGCCCTAAAGACACATGTATTATTATTTGCGAAATCGGCTTGATATTTGCGGACACGAGACACTGAAGTTGACCAAAACCTGTACATATGGCCACAGGCTCTGTCTGTCCCTGAAGACAAGAGCTCATTGTCACGACTGATCACCCTCTTAATGCAGTAACCTCCAAACACATGGCGAATACAGCTGTTTGTATGCGCGTAACTTGGCCTGTCTCAGCTAACTCTTAATATGCCACAATCTGTACACCACCAACGGGAACTAAGGCAAAAGCGACAATATTTACCTGCAGTCCTAACAGTCTTGAAATATTCATTAAGGTTAGTGGTTCGACTTGTAACTTCTTTGAAGCAATTTATGTTTCCACAATGGTAACAATGATGTAAAAAAATTCTCCAAGTTCCAAACTCATATAGAGTTACAATCCTTATTTTCACTTGGAGAAAAATTTCGAAGTGTTGGAAATAACCTGAAAAATTTACATTCAATGCACGTAGATTTCGTAAGTTCACAAACTGCTACCCGAAAATATCACTATGTTCTCTGGTAAACGGAAAATGATTCAAAGCGACACAGAGCCGCTCTTCGCTCTTCATAAGAAATGACGCTTGACCCTCTTCGTGGCTTGATTTTTATAGTCTACTCATTTTCCGCGTGAATCATGATGTAACACCTCGTCACGATTTGATTTTTCTCCTCTACAGAATTTGATGAAATGAAATGAAATGAAATTAAATGAAATGAAATGAAATGGCGTATGTCTTTTCGTGCCGGGAGTGTCCGAGGACATGCTCGGCTCGCCAGGTGCAGGACTTTCTATTTGACTCCCGTAGGCGACCTGCGCGTCGTGATGAGGATGAAATGATAATGAAGACAACACATACACCCAGCCCCCGTGCTAGCGAAATTAACCAAGGATTTCGACTCTGAAGCAGTGATAGAAAACTGTCATGCTTACATCTGCACTCTCGCGAAGTACACGAAGTGCTTCTAGAGCTTAATAAGATACAGTATATAACCCTTGAAGAACGTTGTTGCAGAGAGAAAAATATATCTCACCCACGTTAAATATTTCAAATGACATTTTGGGATCTTAAAACGTGATGTGGTCATCAATGTGTAAACAGAGTTAAACGACCTCTGGAAAGAGAGTAACGATTAAAAAAACATACCATAACCTCTGGAAGTAGAGTTTCAGTCTGTCGGAGGTGTACCAAGCAATCTGCCGTTCTGCCTACTTACTATTACCATACTGCTGGAGAGAGACTCTTTTCCTTTTGGGGAAACGGAATTTTTTAATGTACTACCCCTACTTTCAGAAATTAAAAATTGAGTGAATGTGTACTAAAACTGTGCTTTGATTTTATAGTCTGCTTTACGTCGCACCGACACATGTAGAATAGGTCTCGTGGTGACGATGGGATAGGAAAGGACTAGGCGTGGGAAGGAAGCAACCGTGGCCTTAATTAATATACAGCCCCAGCATTTGCCTGGTGTGAAAGTGGGATACCACGGAAAACCATATTTAGGGCTGTCGGCAGTGGGGTTCTAACCCACTAACGTCCGAATACGTGCCCCTAACCGCACGGTCAACTCGCTCGGTAAACTGTGGTAAAGACGACACCTTTCCATAACCTATCATAAGTTGCTAAATTTCCATGTCCCTCATTCTTCTGTGTACTTTGACCGGTCGAGATGGTCGTGCGGTTCGGGGCGGTGAGCTTGCACCCTGGCGATAGTGGGTTCGAACACCACTGCCAGCAAACCTGAAGGTAGTTTTCCGTGGTTTTCCATTTCCACATCATCCAAATGCTGTAACTTAATTAAGGCAATGTCCGCATCCTTCCCACTCCTAAGCCTTTCCTATCCCATTGTCGCCGTAACACCTATCTGTGTTGGTGCGACGTAAAGCATTGCAAAATGTCTCTGAACTTTGAAGGAGTGATAGCCGTGCGATATTTCATTTCATTCTCCCAAAGCTGAACAAGCTGAGAAACCTGGACAACGCATGTGTACCTTACATAGAAAATGTGTTTATTACAATAATGATTGCAAAATAAATATCAGTCAATTGTAAGGAGACTAAGTTGTACTGATCAGACGTTAATACTGTAGCTCACAATGTTCTGAGAGGGAAACAGGGGACATTTTGTGCTGGTCACCATTACAGCGAACACATCCCCTTCTCTCCATCAAGCCGGGCTGAGTGGCTCAGACGGTTAAGGCGATGGCCTTCTAACCCCAACTTGGCAGGTTCGATCCGGGCTCAGTCCGGTGGTATTTGAAGGTGCTCAAATACGACAGCCTCGTGTCGGTAGATTTACTGGCACGTTAAAGAACTCCTGCGGGACTAAATTCCGGCACCTCGGCGTCTCCGAAGACCGTAAAAGTAGTTAGTGGGACGTAAAGCAAATAACATTATATTCTCTCCATCAAAAATAGTTTAACATAACATGAAGACACACTTCCGTTCCTTTTAACATTTCTCTATATACGTGTTCACGATATCGACTGGAAAATCTTTGGAATCGTTTTGTATTACTAATGGATTTCCTCAACATTGATTCAAAATGTCTATTCATGACTGTGAAAAAGAGTCAAGCAGCATCACTAAATCACAAGCAGACGTGAACAACATCCCGTCGAGCTAGTTATAAATTTTTTCCTTCATTTTCCTTGAATGTGGGGCATTAGAGGGAGACGGGAATCTTACGCCTGTCGCTGGCTCCCTCTGCCAAACGAACACAGTAATCAGGTTGCGGACTTCCTTTCTCTACTGCCATTTGAGACTTCCTACTTGGTAAGATTTAAAATGGGTGGCCATTTACTTCCTTTGATAATAGTATCGTAAAGAGAATATGTTCCATTAGGAAGCTATCTGACTTGATAAATCACATTAAATACTCATGATCTGAAAGTTAAGACTGATGAAGTGGATCATGTGTCTTGAATAATATTCTGATGGACCGAATAAGCACATATTGTAATGTATGTTCTTAGGATGAACCGAGAAAACTGCTATAACTCCCGCTAGCAAAGAGTGATAAAGAAAGATTAGAAATTCCGGTAAATAATGGAAGATTTAACCCGCGAGTGGTCGCTAGCCGAGTGGTGGCACATGAGACTTTCTCTCACATTAAACTTTATTTAAAATAAATGTATGGAAGATTTAACCCGCGAGTGGTCGCTAGCCGAGTGGTGGCACATGAGACTTTCTCTCACATTAAACTTTATTTAAAATAAATGTATCTTATACAATTTTGCGGGGCGTTGGAGTGAAACGAATTACGGAAATGAGACGTAAAAACTGCGTTATACAGTTTGCATTAAAAGAAATAATTATCCGTATATTACAGAAACAAATTACTCCTTAATGGAAATTAGTCATTAGTTCAGTCACATGAAAGTAATAATATTCACAAGAGTGCCGGGCTGAGTGGCTCAGGCGGTTAAGACGCCGGCTCTCTGAGTCCAAGTTGGCAGGTTCGATCCTGGCTCAGTCCGGTGGTATTCGAAAGTGCTTAGATACGTCAGCCGTAACTTTACTGGCATGTAAGGAAACTGCTGTGGGGCAAAATTTCGGCGCATTGGCATCTGCGAAAGCCGTAAAAAAAGTTATTGGGAAGTAAAACCAATAACATTATTATTAATATAGAACTTTCTGACTGTCACAATATACAAATGCAAGAATAATCTACTATACGTCTTCTCTCTAACATTTGAGTTAGCTGGAGTTCGTTACAGCGTTTATTTCCCAGCATTCTTCCTCGATTCAGAATTTTTGAAGACTTTTTCATCAGCACTTGCAAATGGAGAACGTTACGCGCACGAATTAAGTCAAATACTAACGCGTACAACAGGAGAAATTTTCCCTCTCGACTGAAACATAACACCAACGCCACTGGTCGCGCGATGAGAGAATTTCTCACACAGGGGGCACGAACTCATACGAATCACTGTTCCGACTAGAGGAGGGGATGCTTACCCTTCAAAAGTGAATCGTAGATAATTTTGCGAGTGGCTTAATATCGCACCGATTCGAGCAGATCAAACGGGAACTATGGGATAGAAAAGACTGGAAAGGATGCAACTGTCCCCTTAATCTAGATACAGACCTAGCATTTACCTGGCGTGAAAATAGGAAATCACGGAAAACCAACTTCAGGGCTACCGATGTCCACAATCTTCCGAATGCAAACTAACAGGTACACGGCCCTAACGACGCAGCCAATTCGCTTGTTCTAACCGTATATTCTGTTTAGTTAACTGGGGCTCAGGAAACCAGTGAACTATGATCTCAGATACTCACACCGGCAAATTTGTTTCAGTGTTCGTGGACCCGGGACTCAATTAGTCCCATGGTGTCGCCATTAGATCTACATGAATGTTATAGATAGTACAATTAACAAGGTCATAAGCCTGATTAATAAGAAATGGTCGTGTCGGTGATTGGCTAGTCAGGGTCTTGGCGTCTGATCGAGGGATTTTTACCAGGGAAAGTTAATTCCATTGGTTCAGGTTCTGGCTCTTTATGCTGCCCTCAACATTCCTGCAACGTGCACATTACACACAACACTACCCTCTATCACACATAGGTTCACTTCCCAATCTACAGCAGATGCCACTCACCGTCATCATAAGTTCATCCTTGCAAGGGTTGCACCTGGCCAGTAACGATATTCATAAATATCATGTTTTGAGAGTTTGTCCCTCTAGTAGGAAAGGCCACTATGTACTGTACGTTCGTTGTCAACATTCTGTCAGCCGTGGGACATGTCGGGGTATAAATTTACTTTCTTCATGAAGTTATTTAACGTATCAACCAATCGTTCCTTTGGTCGTCCTTTGGATCTCTCCCAGACGACTTCCAGTGTGTAGCCCATTTTTGCAAACGTACCTGCTACTGCTTTTAATACACGTCCACTCCACCGTACTCAACTTTCACGCATTTTCACTGGGTCAGCTAAAGGTTAAATTGTGTACCTATATCTGCGTTGGAAGCACATCTCAATATCAGGGTACCGGCTGACCATATCAGTTTCTAATATTTATGATGCAACTTTCATTGTCGGCCAACTTTCGATACCATAGTATGAGTGCTAGCGCATGGACGATGGTGAGATGAACTCAGGTGGTCTGACTGGTGATCGTTTGCTGAACCAAGATAGTAAATAGCCACACAGGACCTATGAAACTGAAATTGTACTCTCAGAAAAGTACACGGAGTAGGTGGTACAAGTCTACAAAATAAATCGTCAACTATGAAAATTACGCAGAAGCATTACAAACAATTTTACCTATTTACATTGTTCTAATATTTGGAATTATTGGTGCGTTATATCATATATTTGTCATTATTAAATCCACAAAATCGTTGATTCCATAGACATTGCAGCAATCCCAGAAATTACGAGCGTCTGAAAGGCCTAAATTTTTCTCCATTTCGGTCCACCGTCTTATCATTGTACAATGATTACTGCATACAAAGCAAATTACTAATATCACCAACAATTTTAACTTACCGGTACGTCATAAATGTGAAATACGTATGGTAATCATTGTATGTGTATTGGGTGTGTAAATACATATACACACCGCAAAAATATCTGAAATATCATGGATGCAATGCGATAAAATAAAAATAACGTTGTTTATTGTATCACAGATACACACCTGTAAATGTAAAGTTTTACGAACTCAACCTCTCTGTGATCTGAAACCATATTGGTTTTCATTCAACTTCCTCTCAACCCCTGATCGCACCCTCCCTTCCAAGATGCCAGTGAATATTTTTGCCTGTTATACTAATCAATGAGATTCCTCGATAGTTGTTGCAATCGTTCCTGTTCCCTTGCTTATATATAGGTGCAATTACTGCTTTTGTCCAATCTGAAAGAACCTTACTAACACCCCATGCTAACCTTATTACTCTATGAAGCCATTTAATCCCTGCCTTCCCACTATACTGCACCGTTTCAGGGATAAATTCATCTATTTCTGCTGCTTTATGACAATGGAGTTTATTTACCATCCTTTCCACTTCATCAAGTGTAATTTCACAACCATGACTTTCCTCCTCCACATAAGCTCGGTTGTTTGCGGCATCACAAAGAAAATACCCTATTCCGTTCAGAAGATTTTCAAATAATTCCTTGCACCTCTCCAATGAGTCCCTTGGATCTGTTATGAGTTCACCTGTTTTACCCAAAACTCTATTCATTTCCTTTCTCCCTCCCTTCCTTTTATTAGTACTGTCCAGAAAGGTTTCCCTGCTACTTGACCTAGCCTTTCCAAGTTATTTCAAAACTCTTCCAATGACTTCTTGTTGTATTCAACAACTATTTGTTTCGTTCTGTTTCTTTCTTCTACATAAAATTCCATGTTTGTATTAGTCCTTGTTTGGAGCCATTTTTGATACGCCTTCCTTTTACGTTTACCAGCTGCTCTCACGTTATCATTCCACCTAGATGTTCGCCTTTTCCTATCCTTACACACAGTTGTTCCTAGATATTCCCTTGATGTTTCTACTACAACATGCCTGTATGGAACTCATTCCACTTCCATATCCTGAACCTGCTATTTGAAACTTTCCACTAATCATATCCATATACATCTGTCTAATTTCCTCGTCCTGGAGATTTTTTACCCTTAGCCTATCCGTCTACTGTCACATTTCACTTTCTTTATCCTAGGCCTAGAGATACTTATCAGATAGTGGTCTGTATCATCAAAAAAATCCCCGCAGTAGCCTCACATTCCTGACAGATTTCCTGACATGAAAGTCAGTTATGATATTGTCTATTATGGATCTGGTGTCCGTACCCTTTAGCGGTGAATAGTCTTATGCTTGAAGAGTGTATTTGTAACTGCTAATCCCACACTAGCATAGAAGTCCAGCAAACGCTTCCAATTTGTCTTAGCTTCCATATCTTCTCCACATTTACCAATCATCTTTTCGTATCCTTCAGTTCGATTTCCAACTCTCGCATTGAAAACGCCCATTAGCACTCTTCTATCCTTGATGTATGACCCTGATTACGATGTCACTCATTACTTCATAATGTTTGTTATCTTCATCCTCATCTGCACCCTCACGTGGTGAATACACTGAGACAATTCTCCCCCTAATTCCTCCAAATGCTAAATCTGCACACATCATTTGCTCATTTACGTGCGTAACAGAAACTACTCGTATGTTGCGTACAATAGTATTCCTGAAGAACAGCCCAACCCCACACAATGCCCTTCCCTTTTTAACACCCGTCATGCACACTTTATAATCTCCTACCTCTACCTCGTTATCTCCCCTTTCCCGAATATTATTAACTCCTAACATATCCAGGCGCATCCTCTTTGCTGACTCAGCCAGTTCTACTTTCTTTCTTCCATAAGCCCCGTTAATATTGACAGCTCCCCATCGAATTCCATTTCGTTCGCCAAGTTGTTTCCAAGGAGTCCTGTGCCTGTCAAATGGGAGTGGGACTCCTTTACTCCCATAGGTGCGAGGCTTGCTGACAACGTTCTGAGCGTGCACGATGAAAAATTCTGTGAAGCAGGATGCTACCCTTACTTACACATAGTTCAAGTTAGGACCTCAGCCGTTGCCCATGGTTCACTTTCGACTAAGTTTTCAATTAAACATTACGTTTAAGCAAGCTAGAATAGTTGTGGTTATATTACCTGGATTGATTTTGGAAATGCATGGAGTAATTCAAAATCAGGACAGCAAATGCCAGCGCCAGATTCGAACCTCCAACCTCCAATCGGATCATCTTGCTACTTCTGTTATTAAAAGAAGAAATAAGGCGATCAAATGTATGACTTGTGCAAACGCACCGAAGGGCCCTTTCGATATGTTTCACTTGTAACGAATCATGTGTTCTGGACCACAGTGCCATAGATTTGATTCTCGCTAATGCTAGCGTTTGGAAAACTTCCAGTCAACTCGTTCGTAAGTCCCTATGACTACGGAAATGCCCTCCATCTCAGGTATTCTCAGAAGGTACGTGAAGGTCGAAACGCAATAACTACATTGCCCTTATTTCCCGGAATGCAGGCCAAGAAAATCTTTGTTCTTTAATTTCAAACTTCCCATTGGTCACTAGTCAGGAGAAGCACCTTCTTAGTCTAGCTTTATATAATTAATTTTCTTGTCACGTTATTTTTGCAGCTCCTTACTTTCAAATATATTGCTCTGTAACATCAACAAAAGAACTCGGATGGCAAGAGAGGCAGGCCTTTGTGGCTGAAACTGCTCTCAAGATTAGATGTTCGAAGCCCTCTGCTGTACGCTTCATATCTGTTGTTCCTTCGCACTGATGATGCTATTCTGCTAGCCCTACCCGATTCTTGTTCAGTCTACAATGTCACAATATAGTGAATTACAATTACATATCATCATTATCATATTACCTTACAGGCTATTTTTCCAGTTTATTGGTTTGGACACGAGTTTTGGATTTGGCCCAGTTTTATGGCCAGATGCCCTTCCTGAAGCCAAACCTCTGTGGGGGATTTATTCACTATTGCCTGTTTCTGTGGTGGGTTGTATGTAGAAGAATAGAAGTATGTTAACACGAATGGAAATACCCGATCGCCGAGTCAAATGAATTAACAATACACATTTAGTGTGCCCATCCAGGCCAGGTAAAGAACCCGGGATCGTCTAAGCTGAAGGCCAGAATTCTGACAATTTAACCAAGGAGCCGTACCACAGTGGGAACATAATATTAGACCAAAAATGTATTAGGCCATGCCCAAAAATTCCACCTCTCGCACCTGTTTATTGAATTTGAATTTATTGGTTAGAATTTGCCACTACGGCTAATGAGCCCCATTAAGTAGCATCTACATTGAATACAATACACAGAACAATTATTACAGAAAAAGGGAAGAAGAAGAAAATTAAACTAAAATCTGAAGTTTGAGATCAGAAGAACACCCACTTGAACATTAGGAACATAAACTACATAAAAATAATATACAGTAACAAAATAATTGAAATTGGTTAACTTGGTTACAACCAAGTGCTACTGTATGCTGATAATTAAAAAGGAGTTAGCCTGGCTATCTGAAATGCTGCCAAATGAAAGGAATCAATTTATAGGAGAATGAAATTACCAAGATTAACACAAAATAAATGTAAACTGTGATGATGTATGGAACATACTATGCAAATGAATTGTTCATTAATGAATTTATATTGTTGCATTCATCCAGGCAGCAGGACGTTAAGTATTTTTTGAGATAATTGATGTTGGCAGAATTCATCAATCCGTAAAGATTAACATTATTAAAAAGCCGTGATGATGTGCAGAGGAAATATCTACTGTATTTTACTGAACGATGTGTGCAATATATATTATATTGTTTATATGTATATATTGCACGTGAGTAGTGCCGCGGTGAGCTACCTACGTTCCGCCTTGTAGGTGATATAGGTTTCTCCAGTGAGCAGATATAGCAACATTTTATACTGAAAATATGATGTCCACTTAATAACGATGAAATGAACGAGTAAACATTGCCCAACCTAGGTTCCGATTTTAGGAGTGAGATACAGCTGGCTGGCGATAATACACTGCTTACGGTGAATTAGATTTCTCCATCCGTACTGTTCCTGGCTGTATTCTGCTAAGCGTAATTGAGGGCACCCATTTACAGTGTTCGGGTAACGATAACAAAGTAATAAAAATCTAAAAGAGCCACTTCAGAATACATAAATTGTCCACATGAAATAAACTGTTTGGTCGTTTTTCAAACAAACTGCAAAACCGAACCAAACTCCATGGATCTGCAGCTCTCACGGGCCTTGGCCTACCAGGAATTGGTGCTCAGCCCAAAGGCCTGCAAGGTATGAGGCGACGCATTCTCCCGGCCGTTCTTTTTGGTTTCCTAGACCGGGGCCTTCCTAAATCTCCATCACATCGGCATCAAGTGAGACACCTGAATATTAAAGGTCTCAAATGCTTCCAAGACGATTTTCGGCGACTGGGGAGTCGCACCTTAGAAGTGTACACGGGCTCTGGAGTTAATGCTCCAGCTGGGGCAGCCACATACCTGTCGCTGGGTATGCGCTTACGAAGATTTTCGTTCTTCATGGCCTACTTTTGAGTTTTAGAGAGGCTGCAAGGGACATAACCAGCCAAAGTCGCCGGCTTGCATGAGGCATCCGTCGATTATTCGAAGCAGAACGGTTTGTTCTGAAAGGGTGCCTTCGCCGGCATACATTTCTTGACATTCGAAAGTTTAGTGACCCTTTCGCGGAATTTTGCTCTAATCTTCTATGTTTCAGTACTAATACATTTACTTTTAATGGCTTCGATGTTACAAATGGGGACTCAATCTCCGTCAGGCTCGGTAAAAATAAAAAAATATATGCCTGCCTAACAGGTGTTATTAAATCTCTTGCTTATAGAGCGAGTTGGCCGTGTGGTTAAGTAGTGTAGCTGTGAGCTTGTATTCGGAAGATGGTGGGTTCCAATCCCGCCGTCGGCAGCCCTGGTCCTTTCAGTCATCTCTTACGACATGTAGGTATTTCGTATGTGTGTATTCTCAACCTCCTGCCCACAGGGGTCCAGTTCACAAATACGGAGAGAGTCCTGCAAGAGTTGCCATCCTTCCTGCATGACCCGTGTCGGTAAACGAGAGTGTGGTCACCGTCACATTATTTCCGTATACCCGTAGAAAACCCACCGACTTCTATGAATGAACAGTCGTATTGAAAAACAGGTGAAAAATTAATCAAATTTACTCCATTACAGTAAGGAATGAAAATGCTCCCCGTCAGCCTATAGAGAAGCGTTATAGCGTGTGATGATTTTCCGGTTCACTCTCTGCAATTCAGTCTCACGAATCAGTCAAATTTCGGAGCGAATTGTATTAAAAATATACAGCATGAAAATACGCTATTCAACACTTAATTCAGAAGCCATGAAACGCACTAAACCGATCAATTACTGCTGTATACTGAACCCGAGTGACATAGGTCCATAGTCAGTCATGATTTGATTTATGGTACATTTGATATATGGTACATTTATTGAAATACAGAAAACTTATTCCGTGCAAGCTGTGTTGAAATAATAACGTTGGGTACGCGACAGACTGGAGCTGTGAGGCTTAGCCTGGCACAATAGAATTTAGCTGCTTCACAGCAGAGAAGCCCATTAGTTTGGCGACCAGGAAAAATACAAGTCCACAAATAAGTCTTGGTCAGAAAGAGAAGGGGGTAGTTTGAGACAATGAAAGCTTGCCACACGTGCAGTGCGCTGGGATATTTTGGGCGAACGGAAACTTCCGCGACGTCATGAATTCCAGGAAAGGTTGAATGGAAAAGTACAGCGGTTTCAACAACATTCGCTAGCCTAGGTTATTGCAGGTGGAAACTTGAATCACGTGACCACTTGTAGACCAATCACGAAAATTTAGATGGAGACTCAGGGATACCATCTTGAGAGACAAGGAATGAGACACCAATGTAACTTCGAAAGTAATCAGTAATAAATTATTGTGAGTACACGGATCAATGTAATGAACTTATTAGATGTCACGCATGGAAAAATAATCGATAATTATGGGCAAATTAAATAAATCGAAGGATGGATTTCTTGGAAACCAGACAGCTTGAATGTCATTGGCGGGACGGAAACCACTTTGTAAGGGACGCTTCCAAAGGCGCGAAATGTGGGGAGATAAATCCACCCGTATCTTCTAAATCTATGATCGTCAGAAGTTCATATTTAATCCAGCAAATATGCTAGAGGAGTGAAGTAATTTGATATAAATTTTAACGTCCAATTCGGAATGCAAGTGCTGATATTAAAAATCCACCCCCTCCATCATGGATATGACGTCAGTTAATGCGCTAGGGAACGCTTCGTCAATATATACGAGCGCATGGAACACTCATCCCCCAGTCTTACCAGTCGTAGCAGTCTTACCAGTTGTGCTAGTCTTACTTGTCTTGAAACTAAACTTCGGAGCGGAAATACCGTCCGCGCTTGACTTGAAATTGTACTTCGAAGCTGAACGACCGTCCGCAGCTGAATTCAAACTTGTCGTGCTTACAGTAATTCAACATGTATTGGTGCGAGCATCCGCCGGTACTTATAAAATGTGACCGCTCTCGAAAACCGTGAACTGAAAATAGTTAACTTAGGACAGTGTGTGCCAGTTACAAATATCGTAGTAAAGTTAATTAATTGCATTGCAAGAGTGACTAATATAAAATTCAACTGCACAGCACTAAGTGCAAGAATAGAATACTGTGTGACGAACAGTACCTGGGAAATAATAGCCTGTACTTAGGAGGATCGAACCGCTATCATGAACATTTCAAGAGGGAAACCTGCGTCGGGCGTATCGCGTCGGACAACATAACTCGTGCCGGGCGAATAATTCGACACCTCTTCGTACGTGTCCAAGTCCTTTTGTGCGGTAATTGGACGAAGCTTAAAACAGTGTAATATAATAAATCTTGGGTCTAGGGTATTAATTTGTTTTGTAAAAGTCAACTTTTCAATGTTAACATTGTCAATGGTGAAGTAGTGTGATAGTTAATGTATTTGTGTAAAAATGGTAATGTGCCAGGAAGTCACTTGTGGAATTCCGCCATCAAGAATGGGCGAGTAGTACGGCGGATAGGGGCCGAAAGGAGCCTCTCATCTGCCAAGCTGCAATGGATTACAAATAACTAAGATGAGTACCAAAATGTAAATAACATTTGGGAAATGTTAGCATGATTGGGAAAATGGGAATAATTTGGTTAGACTTGGTTACCTTCTGTAACAAGATGGGTCGCTTAACGATCCCATCCTAAATTTGTAGCACGGACAGGATTTAGTAATAATAACGTAAATAATCGGGTCTTTTTATGTATTCAGTTTGTTGTAGATGTAAATTTTGTAGATATAGGGTAGTACGTTAAGTCATGCATGCATTCATATTTTCTTTGTAGTCATGAATATTTTGACATTTAAATTTATTATCATAGTCTAATAGACCCGATCTGTGCTTTTCTGTTAGTCATATTGACGAGTTATGTAATGATGTTGAAGGAAAGTCCAGCCTTGTCATGCCAGCTGTGTTTTGTTGTTGATCAATGTGTTCAGAATTTCAAAGTGAAGTTGTTAAATTTGTGAGAAGCGATATTAATAATAATAATAATAATTCAAGAGATATTGGAAATTTTGGTGAGAAGTGCGTAATAATAAAATTTAAGTGATAAGATGTTGAGTTTATCGGGAATCATTTAATGACGGTATGTCGTTTTTAATTCGGAATTAAAGTGTGTGATAATTTAACTTGATCAATTAATAATATTGAAATATAATATCGGTGCTAATAATCCGTACATGTTAATGAACGTGTGGTTTAAATTACGGTCCAATATTTTTTTACGAATAAATGTCGTGTCTTAAAGTTGCAAATCATTAGTCGGAACACGTAGGACTAATATTACGAAACCATGATGGTCAAATTTTGGTAAATATAATTTCAAAATGTTACGATTATTTGTGGAGAACGAACTAAGGCGTAAATCAAAATGAGATAGAAAAATGTTAAAGAATCTGCAGTCAGATAATAAAAGGTCGTACGATGTCAGAAGTGGAATAAGTAAGTCAGTTGATAATTCTGTGAGAAATAAATGAATCAAGGAATATTGAGATATAAAGGGATATAAATTCCGTATGAGAAACACTTAGCATATTGAAATGAGTGTAAAATATACGGGCAGTGTCACAGAGAAATACTGAGTTACGTAGCGGGTAGAATTCGAACCCGTGACAGCATGTACGAAATAAATAGACTGCACCGCTATTCGTCGAGATACTACGGATCTAAGGATAATGAGAGTTCAGATTCCACATAAATGATCGTATATTGTAATAATTGTAATGACGAGTGATGACAATCATGATGCCGTGATGATAATAATAAATATTGCAGATAAAATGTTGGACCGTGTTAATTTAATGAGCGTTGATAAAGATGTTAAACGGGAATCCAGATGATAATATGCAACCGATAATAATAGTAACAATGTAAGGACGATGTTAAATCATCGCGGTCAGATTAATAATAATTGTCATAATGATAATAGTAATGATGTCGTTGGTTGATCAGTAAAATAATTGTAATCGCGACCGATATCTTAATGTATTTTGGCGGAAGTGACCGGTTCAGTAATAATAATAAAATCTTGAGTGACCGGTTCAATAATAATAATAATATCTTGAGTCACCTATTCATTAATAATAATAATAATCACAAGGGGATATAATAATAATAATAATAATAATAATGACAGTAATAACCATTTGTGTTTGCGTCCCTCATAATAATGACGATATTAATCAAACGTGACAGTGCCAGGAACCGTCTAATAATAATAATAATAATAATAATAATAATAATAATAATAATAATAATAATAATAATAATAATAATAATAATAATAATAATAATAATAATAATAATAATAATAATAATTTCGTGGATAAATAAATATTCTGACGATAGTGGATTAAATAAGTGGTGACAACATCCCTCTATTCGAGTAGTTTGAATAATAAGAATAATAAATATTATAGTCATTTTGTTACCTCGTTATCGTACGGTTTCCGCACGGGACAAGTTACAGTAATACTGTGTGTGTTTGTTTACTTCGCTTGCGATGCGAGGGGAGGTCTTCGGCATGGTATTTCCCACCGCTTCTCGTTATCTCATCTGTAGCAGTAGTCTACTGAGGCTACTTTGTAACGTTTCAGATCATGTGTAAATAAAATATAAATGTTAATTCAGTGGTATGGCATCAGCTGGACATCGTAAAATAGGAACTGTCCGTGTAATCCATTTTCGTAATTCACGAGAAACATTACCCAGTCCGAGTACCTGTCTCGGAAAAATGTATATAGCCGGGGTACGCCATCTTGGTTAAATCGAGAAGCCGACCGTAACATGGGTTATGCTCGGGCTCCCGATAGAAGGAAGCTATATCCTTGAACAACGGTTCGATTCAAACGTAATCGATCCATAAGTTATATCCCATTTGTAATTTCTTTCAGGATCAACCCAGCAACATATTGATACCACTTGCGGTATAGCAAGTGATTTGTTTATGTAACGTGTGTGAAAATTTAAATATCATTGCCAAATGTATCAAAGTTTCGTACGTCGGATGGCGTAATAAACTGCTCTTCTAGCCATTATTTCAAAGGAAACCATTCTCAATTTTTTCATTGTAGTTAGATGATACCCTTTTTAAAGTTACCTGTCACTTCCTAGTCCTATCATGGAGTCCTTAAATTCAAGTTTACAATCGAGCTTTCCCCATTTTAATTTTAATTGCTCCGTTCATTCCCGTGTTCTCTTATGCCTCTATATTTATATATTTGTGGACTTAAATAATGAACAGACACCCCTGAGATTAATGCTAGTCTGGGACTCGGGAGGTGGACGGGTGCAATACGAAGCAATCCCATTCTATGCTGCACGGAATCTTATCGCAGACTAGCTGAGACCATAACATCACTGAGCGAGTTATATGGGTCAGGTTACTTCTGCATTATTTACTCGCCCAGACACGGCACAGCGAAACTGGAAACTCGATCGAGGTTCTTACTGTACCATTTCACAAACCCGAGTCGTTCCTTTTATTCACCTCTTACAATAAAGAGGAGATACCGGTATTGTATTCTACGCCCCCACCTAGAGGGAGGGTTGCATTATAAGTTCACGCTAATTAGGACAAGGTCAAAGTTCTTATGTTAAGCGACAATGTTTTCTTTCACTCTTTATACAAAAGACTCTCCCCTTAAGGACAGTGCCATGGAAATACTGACAGATGAAATGAAATGATATTGCAGACTGTTGCTGGAATGAAAGATGACAGGGAAAACCGGACTCGGAGAAAAGCCTGTCCCGTCTCCGCTTTGTCCAGAACAAATCTCACATGGAGTGACCGGGATTTGAACCACGGAACCCAGCGATGAGAGGCCGGAGCACTGCCGCCTGGGCCACGGAGGCGAAAATGGTTTAAATATTTTTAATTTAACCACTATCAGTTTCTTAATGAATATGAACTGTCATTTCGTAATCTGTTAAATTACTATTGTTACAAGGAAGAAAAGTCGAGGTATGAGGATGAATCAGGTCTAAACTGACACAGTAATGCTTGGATATATTCACTACTCGAGGACTGTAAATGAAGGATTTCTCAATGTGAATTGTTCCATGAAGGACCGAGCACATACATTTTATGGATAACCGATGCTTTTGTAGGTACGCAATTACTTTGTTATGAATTTGCAGTTCATTTATACAATTTCATAGTAAAGCATATATTTGCATGACTGAGAGTCTAAAGAGTACCGATGAAATAGCTATGCATTGACTTTACGGCCGAGATAAAAAGTCTGGGAGTTTGGGACGATATCTTACAGGTAACTGTAACTTAAGGCTTAAAGAATAATCACAAAACGGTGAGTAAAGACTTCTGTCAAAACATTACATAACACTAGGAAAACTGTCCTAAAACTTTGTGGCAAAACTGCTTTTAATGAAATGAAATGTCGTATGGCTTTTAGTGCCGGAATATCCCAGGACGGGTTGGGCTCGCCAAGTGCAGGTCTTTATATTTGACACCCGTAGGCGACCTGCACGTCGTGGTGAAGATGAAATGATGATGAAGACAACACATATACCCAAATCCATACCAGGGAAATTAACTAATGATGGCTAAAATTACCGACCCTGCCGGGAATCGAACCCGGTAACATTGTGACCAAAGGCCAGCACGCTAACCATTTAGCCATGGAACCGGGCAACTATTTTTAATAACAGCATGTAACATAAACTGTGTATATTCAATACAGTAACTGGTAACTAACTTCCAATAAGAATTTCAACATTCTTACTTGTGATTTGCTTTTACAACAAATTCACGAGATCTCGTATGTTGTTCTTTAAACAACTGACATTCTTCTTGGAAGGGATTCATCGACTGCTACTGCCAACGCATTGCAATTTTCACCACCCTCGTTAGCAAATGTATGCATACCATAGCTGGTCTTCTGCGGTTTACGCCTCACCTTACGAGAATGTTTAATTGTACTTGAATAACAGGGTATTTATAGGCTGCACTTTAAATTTAAGTATAACCATTGTACGTGGCAGACAGCTGGGCTTTCTCCTTCAAGTCTCCAGAGAACCCTATCCTCGTGTTCAAGTAGTTTCTTGTCACACCACTAAATTGATATAATTAAGCTCGAACAACGATACCGTCTAATGTACCATCCCTAGTCTATTAAGAAAACTGCTTAAATTTTTCTTGTCCATTCTTTCCTATCATATGCAGAAATTACCTGAAACCAGTTTAGGTTGGCCAGTTTGGAATGACTGCGTCTGGATACATCCTTTACAGAGTGTAAATTTATCCATATGAGATGATAAGATGACACTAAAGTTTAATGAAATGTGTGTACAGACATTAAGAGACCGAGGTACGAGTATCCTGTAAATTCGATGGACGCTAAGTAATTACAAGAGCTGTAATATAGTAATCACAATTGTCGTCGTGCTACACGAAATGCAGAGCTCGCTGGAGCCAAGCGGCTCTGTGAGGTCTTGTAGAAGGGGAACTCTAAGGGGACAATAATGAGGAAATATGGATGAGGGGATTTGTATGCATTATCTCTCAAACCAAAAGCAGTGGTAAATGAATAAGGGGGTGAAACTAGGTAGGCACGGGTTTTATCAGGATGAGCCCAGATCACATTGAATTTTGAACTGTGGTATGGTCATTATCACTATATATTTTTAAAATGATATTTTACTTCACGAGGTCATACAGAAATAGCTCCTTCATCGAATAAATTTCAGACAGTTGAGGCGCTGGCCTTCTGACAATAACCTGGCAGGTTCGATCCTGTCCGGTGGTATTTGAAGCTGCATCGTGTCGGTAGATTTACTAGCACGTAAACTCCTGTGGGACTAAATTCCGGCATCTTGGCATCTACGAAAACCGTCAAAAATTGGGATGTAAAGCAAATAACATTATTTGAAACCATTATCCGATATGTATTATAGTATCATGTCTTGAAATTCTACATATTGTGTCCATTAAGACATTAAACTTGCTGAAGCTTCATGCTATAATTTCGTATAGTACGCCTACTTCGTCATTTTGACTCGAAATAGATATTAATCTCAATGAAATTTGTTAGAAGTGTACCTGAAACTTCAAATCGAGTGGAATCATGTGCAGTGCATTGGTTTATATCTGTACCGCTTGAGGTTAATTTTAATGAACTGTAGCGTAGAAAAGTCATGAAAACTTTCTGTGAAGTTGTAGAAGAATATTTCATCTCCAGTGAACTCTAATACTGGAAAGTCATGAAATCGTATTCTGAGGTTGTGGACGAATATTTCGTCTCGAAGATGACTAAATGCATTGCAGTACTTTAAAGGTAGGTAACCAGGAATTTACATATATATTGTCTGAGGATATGAAAAAATAACATTTGTCTTATAAACGTGTACACGTTGCCAGTCGCGAGCTCCAACGCCCCTCTCAATTGAGTATTTCGTCGCTACCTAGACAAAACCTCCTATGTGAAATAGTTTTGCTAAGAACTTTGGACGGTAAGGTTTTGTCGTCTAAGGTGCAATATTGAGTGAATATTGTCAAGAAATTTTCGCTCTTCATAATGTATGTGCTGCGAGTCAGTATGTCTCCAAAAATATTATCACAGAGGAGGTTTTGCTCCGGCCACGACGAATTGCAAGAGTGTAGTCGTACATTTATCTAATTATTAGTGACCAGAAAACAGTACTACCTAACGAGTTGGTTGCGCGGTTCGATTCTCGTAGCTGTTGGCTTGCATTTACATTTACCCCAATATGAGCAGCCATGAAGATAAAGTTTCGTCGTTACACATTTTCACACCACGTAAATGCTGGGGCTATACCATAATTAAGGTCGCGGTCGATTCCTTTATAGTCATTGCCGTGTCCAATCTCATCGTCGCCATACATCATGGCTGTGTCGGTGCGATGTAAAACGAATAGCAAAAAAAAACCACTCAGTTGTTAATTACCAGTAAATAAGCCATGAGGCAACTACTGTTAGTGTTTTCTTTCCATAAATGTGCAGTAGCATTGTGAAAATTTGTAATTTCATTTTATAAATATTTCAGATTGGTGATACAAAGCTAGAACATGTCGATAATTTCAAGTATTTAGATGGTGTGCTCTACCAGGATGGTAATATAGTAAGTGAGATTGAATGAAGGTGTAGTAATGCTAATGCAGTGAGCTCGCAGTTGCGATCAACAGTATTCTGTAAAAGGAAGTCAGCTCCCAGACGAAACTATCTTTACATCGGTCTGTTTTCAGACCAACTTTGCTTTACGGGAGCGAAACCTGGGTGGACTCAGGGTATCTTATTCAAAAGTTAGAAGTAACGGACATGAAAGTAGCAAGAATTATTGCTGGTACAAACAGGTGGGAACAATGGAAGGAGGGTACTCGGAATGGGGAAATAAAAGCTAATTTAGAAATGAACTTGATAGATGAAGCTGTACGCATAAACCGGCTTCGATGGGGGATCAAGTGAGGCGAATGGAGGATGATAGGTTACCTAGGAGATTAATGGACTCTGTTGTGGAGGGTAAGAGAAGTAGAGGTAGACCAAGAAGAGGATGGTTAGACTCAGTTTCTAACGATTTAAAGATAAGAGGTATAGAACTAAATGAGGCCACAGCACAAGCTGCAAATAGAGGATTGTGGTGACGTTTAGTAAATTCACAGAGACTTTCAGACTGAACGTTGAAAGGCATAGCACTCTATAATGATATATGTATGTATGTATGTATGTATGTATGTATGTATGTATGTATGCATGTATGTTAAGCAATTTATTAGCTTCTTTCATCCGTTGTCAAAATATCCTGAAAAACCAGAGGTCCGACACACATGAAGGTAGGTAAAGCTTGGGACTGAAGAGGTTTCCTGCTAGGATGATCAACACACGAGTGAGATACGCTAAACTCCTTCCTCAACAAACTAACATAAAATACAACATTGTATTACTTTGGACATATTTATAGTGATGTAAATCATGATAAGCGATCGACGGTGCGACGTCGAAGGTGAACTGGCTACCTTAATCTGGACGTGGATTCACCTTAATCCCCTAACGTAAGACACCTCACATCATTTGCTCGTCTCCAGTCTCCTCTGATAATACCTGTACTCTATCTCCAACAATGCCCCCTTGCAGACTACCACGGTGTACAATTTCCAACGTGTTAACTCGGCTCCAAATGCAAGCATTGCTACGAATTCAAGAACTGATTGAGGGACTAGAATGATTTGTGATTGACCTCTACAACATAGAGTTGCTCCAGAAAACAAGTTAGACCATGGTATTGTGCAAGTCCCTCGCAGGCAAACGTTTCTTAGCAACAATTCTTAGACCATGCTGTGATATGGACTTCAGACAATGGTATGATGCTAAACGGGACAAAAACGTCAGGTTGTAAGCCTCACCAAGAGGAGAAGACCTCTCAGTTTTAATTACTGTGTTAATTGGGTGATAGCACCGTACTGTACATACCTACGTATTAGCATAAGGAATGATCTTCATTGTAGTAATAATATTAACGAGGCTGTAGAGAAAAGATTCTCTTCGCATGGTTACGAGGGTATTTAGGAGTTGAAGCAAGGATATTAAGGGGAAGGGATATAGGTCTCTGGTAAGACCCCAATTAGAGTATGGTTCTAGTGTATGGTCCCCAGGCCAGGACTACTTGATACGAGACATAGAAAGGATCCAGAGGAAAGCAGCACAATTTTTTTCTTGGTGATTTTTTGGTTTTGCAAACCCTGGGCTGGGAAAACTTGAGAGTAAGGAGGCAAGCTGCTCGACTAAGTGGTATGTTCCGAGCTGTCAGTGGAGGGATGGCGTGGAATGACATTAATGGACGAATAAGCTTTAGAAATTAGGAAAGGTCATTATATGAATATTAAGTTGGAATCAAGAGGATAAATTGGGGAACATATTCATTTGTAGGACGAAGAGTAAGGCGCTAGTATAAATCGTCAAGGGAAATGTTCGACAAATTACCAAGTTCTTTGAAAATACACAGTCCAAAAAAATTAGGGGAATATGTTTTTGAAAGTATGCCATGCTCCAAAAAACAGTACATCATACCCAGGTATATTACCAACTAAATCCTTATTCTTTACCGTTGAAGTATACAAAAGGACATCGATGGATTCGTATCCATTTCCAGAACACAAACGGAAATGTCCATATAGGGGCGAAATAAAGTTACAACAGTCCTCCAGGGTGGATTTGTATCACAGTAGGAGAGCTTCATTATGGTGTATATCCCCCATGAGCATTTATCACAGCTTGGCTCCTACGTGGCATGCTCCGTATAAGTCGACGGAGGTAACGTTGCAGTATCAGGTCCCATTCTTCAATGAGAGCCTTTTCGATGTCTTGGAGAGTCTGTGGTGGAACAGAATGCCCACGAACACTTCTGTCCAGCCTATCCCATACATGCTCGATGGGATTAAGGTCGGGACACACTGCTGGCCATTCCATCTCTTGCATGCCCAGGTCTCGCAAGACAGCTCTGTTGAGGTGCGCTACATGAGCCCTGGCATTGTCGTGCATGAGTACGAATTCAGGGCCAACACCGTATGCAGCAAACAACTCATGCTGTAGCAGTATCAGCTCGATGTACCCCGCAGCGTTAAGATTACCACGGACGACACGATCCGTACGGCCATCAATACTGATGCCAACCCAAACCATCACAGAACCGTGTCCATAACGGTCACTTTACTGGACAACATTTGGCATGTACTGCTCACCACGGCATCTCCATACACGATGACGTCCATCCCGCTGTGTCAGGAGAAATCTGGACTCGTCTGTGAACAACACAGGTCTCCATTGGCGAAGATGCCACTTGTTGGTACGGGCAAACAGAAGGCGAGCTGCGCGATGATGCTGCGTTAAACGGAGCACTCGAACAGGACATCTAGTTCGTAAGGACATTTTTCTTTACCTGTTCCTTACTGTCTGGTCAGACACTGTGACTCTAGTGACCCTCCTGAGGTCTTGTTGCAGTTCTCTGGCAGTTGCTGAACGACGCCGCAACACACAGATGATCATATATCGTTCATCCTGTGGGGTTGTCATCCGTTCACGACCTTGTCCAACACTTCTTGTGAACTGGCCTGTCTCATTGCAGCGATTCCACAAGTGGTGAATAACTGACGGAGAGATTCTGAGACAACGACACACGGACGCACTGCTATTCACTTTGTTTTGAGGGGTCACCAGACAGTGTAATTCATGGCTACGCCTAGAGATAGAGTATAACTCCAATTTGACATAACCTGAGTAGCTAAGGTCTCAAGGTATGCTGTAAAACCATTGGAAGCCCTTCTACCTAATTAACGTTCACATATCAGACGTTACAAAACATGTTCACCTAATTACAATGGATGCTGTGAGCGTATGGGCTAACTCAATTCGGACGAGTAGTGGATTAAAATCGAACACTCGGTTATCACAGGCGTTGTTGTCCGTGGTTTACCATTTCAATACACGTCGAAATCCTGGATGGTACTTAAAGCACAGACCACCTCGCCGAAAATTAATCCCAGATAATTACAGATACACCTACAATTTCAGACAGTACAACAACATAAGAGTTCATAAGCAGATAAAAACACAATACACAGGACATCTATTTCGGATAACTAAGGCCCTCTACTTGAAGCTAGAAGAAGAGAAGATGCAGTGTTTGTTTACTTCTTGGTCATAACTTGTCCATAATCGTCACTCTAAATGTAAATGGACTTTTTCTGACCACGACTTAGGTATTTAGCCTGATGCACTTATTGATCATACACTCAAAATATAAGGAGCATAAGGAAAATCTCATTCTGTTTACGAGTTTTCAACAAACATTTGTATGACGTAGCTAATGGGCTATGGTAACATACAATAAGACTCAGATTCAAGCAGAGATCGTTAGAGACTAACTGCACAGAAATCTGCTCTTTTTCTGAGAGAGAAGCAGAGTTTTATGTTTAGAGGAGAACGACATAGTGCTCTTTGCTGTATCTTGTTAGAGTCGTGTACAAAGGAATACTTCATTGTGATGCGGGGATACCATGAACAATGAAACGTTTTGAATGCTAAAACATATGTGTCACGTGAGGTTTACCGTCGTGGCGAAAATATAGGTAGATATCTTCTCTTCAGTGTGACTGTTGTCATGGAGATACTAGATAATAATTATTTTGATTCTCAAAAACTCGTTCCATTTCATGTCAAAATCCAAATTTACAAATTACAATTCCATGAAGTATTTTCTGCCTAGAGCCGCCTCTGTGGTGTAGT
The DNA here is from genome assembly GCF_040414725.1 of Anabrus simplex. Classification (NCBI taxonomy): domain Eukaryota; kingdom Metazoa; phylum Arthropoda; class Insecta; order Orthoptera; family Tettigoniidae; genus Anabrus; species Anabrus simplex. The sequence goes on along the minus strand of NC_090266.1, from coordinate 517,741,760 downwards.
GGTTAGCGTGATTAGCTGCCACCCCCGGAGGTCCGGGTTCGATTCCCGGCTCTGCCACGAAATTTGAAAAGTGGTACGAGGGCTGGAACGGGGTCCACTCAGCCTCGGGAGGTCAACTGAGTAGAGGTGGGTTCGATTCCCACCTCAGTCATCCTCGAAGTGGTTTTCCGTGGTTTCCCACTTCCCCTCCAGGCGAATGCCGGGATGGTACCTATCTTAAGGCCACGGCCGCTTCCTTCCCTCATCCTTGCCTATCCCTTCCAATCTTCCCATACCCCTACTAGGCCCCTGTAACCATAGCAGGTGAGGCCGCCTGGGCGAGGTACTGGTCATACTCCCCAGTTTTATCCCCCGACCAAGAGTCTGAAGCTCCAGGACACTGCCCTTGAGGCGGTAGAGGTGGAATCCCTCGCTGAGTCCGAGGGAAAAGCCGAACCTGGAGGGTAAACAGATGATGATGATGATGATGATTTTCTGCCTAGAACTAGAGTTATATATATATTTTTATTCATTAATCCATGTATGTTATATATTATGTGAAAGGGAATTTAAGTGTGTGTGTGTGTGTGTGTGTGTGTGTGTGTGTGTGTGTGTGTGTGTGTGTGTGTGTGTGTGTGTGTTGCATTTATTATTTTAGTGTACTTGTAATTTGGGCACTTAAGGAACATTCTCTACATTTTGTGTGAGTCCCAATTATTATGTTACGCTGTACGCAACGGAATGATTTACGTTATATCATCGCCGTGCGGACAAAAGGCCATCTCCCAGTGCTCTTCCTATCTATTATTTTCCTTAAGACTGGTCACGCCTACCAGCGACTATGTGTATTTATCCCATCAGAACAATATTCATTGTGTTCATTTTCGAAAGCTATCGTGTAAAGGAAATGAACCTTAAGTACGGTATATTACACTGTAGGGGTGCGTAAATAAGTCATGCACACGGAGATTTCTAGAGTGCGGTACGGTAAGGTTCATTCTTCTTTACAGGTAGGCATACGAAAATGTACACAACGAAAATTGTTCTGATGAACTGCGTGACTAGTCTGTAAGGAACCTAACGGATAGGAAAAGCATTGTGAGATATGACCTTTTGAACGAACAGTCGACGATATTTCCTCAGAATGTTACCTGAAAACTGAACCTCCCTATAATGAGAGCTACAATATGAATTCAAATGAAACCGGGCGAGTTGGCCGTGCGCGGCTCTGAGCTTGCATCCGGGAGATAGTAGGTTAGAATCCCACTAAGTGCAGCCCTGAAGATGGTTTTCCGTGGTTTCCCATTTTCACACCAGGCTGTACCTTAATTAAGGCCACGGCCGCTTCCTTCCAACTCCTAGGCCTTTCCTATCCCATCGTCGCCATAAGACCTATCTGTGTCGGTGCGACGTAAAGCCCCTAGCAAAAAAAATCAAATGAAGCCGGGCTGAGTGGCTCAGGCGGTTAAGGCGCTGGCCTTCAAACCCCAACTTGGCAGGTTCTATCCTGGCTCAGTCCGGTGGTATTTGAAGGTGCTCAAATACGACAGCCCCATGTCGGTAGATTTACTGGCACGCAAAAGAACTCCTGCGGGACTAAATTCCGCCACCTCGGCGTCTCCGAAGACCTTAAAAAGTAGTTAGTGGGACGTAAAGCAAATAACATTATTAATTCAAATGAACGTTTTTAACTATTTCAGTTTAGGCCAGGGCATCTCAGAGTGCATGCGCTGGTGCATTGCGCGGCACAAGGTGCATAAGACCACTTTGTTAGGTTGACCGGAGTGCAAACCCCCCACTCCTCGAGTTTGAGCAATAGCGCAGTCTTTCTCTTCCCCTACGCCTATCTCGCTCGCTCCACCTGTTTTCCCCTTCGTCACTCGCCCTGCAGGGCTCAACATCCGAGCCGAGTTGAGCCGAGCTTAGCCGAGTCGCCCCGAGACGGAACGCTGGTCCGAACTCAGCCGAGTAGGACCGATGCACGGTGCACAGAACATCTGCACTCCGCTTTGCACGCGTGATAATTTGGACATTTGAGAGGCCCTGGTTTAGGCTTTAAAGGTTGGAGTCGCGATGAAAGCACAAGACAAATTACCGGCTTGTAAGCCGTGCTCCAAATGGATTTCAACTTCTGACCTTTTGAATACAGTGGACCCTAAAAATGCCGAAAGCAGTCCCCATGAAAAACTGCAAGCAAGGAATCTAATGAGACCATGGCCTTGAAAGCCCGGAAATGTTTTTCTATATCCATTTTCAACACGTTTTAAGGCGATAACTATCATTTTGAAAATTAACCTATAAAAATATTATTTGCTGTAAGGAATTAGCGGTATTTGTATATACAGTAGTGGGGGATACGTTGTCAATTAATTATTATTTTTACAATTTGCATTACGTCACACCGACACAGATAGTTCTTATGGCGACTATGGAAATGGGAAACCATGGAAAACCATCTGCAGGCCTACCGCCAATGGCGTTTGATCCTACTATCTCCCGAATGCAAGCTGACAGCTACGTGACCCAAACCGCGCAGCGACTCCTTCAGTAATGAGCAATTGTTTAACATCCTTTCAACTGCTATTGTTTCTCATAGGATGCCAGTGCGTAAGAATATTGCGTGAAAATGGGATACATCAGCGTGCCAGTAAATGTACAGAGAGGAGGGTCTCGCATTTAAACTCTCTTAAATGTCAACAAATCATGTGAGAATTCAGTCCCATGACCTTGAGCAAAGCGGATGAACTTCTAATCAATTGCCCTAAGCAGCTGGTGAATATATTGTCCGGAAGGGCTTGCCTGCTTTATTATTTCCGTCGGAGATGTATGGTTACAGAGAAATCCCGCAGTTTCGCTAAGTGAACGATGAAAAGCAAGTGAAAAGGACACTCAGCTGTTGATTGTTTATATACAGTCAGCAATAGTTTCGTTCGTACAGCTGGAATGTGATACACGTTGGCTGTTTTGTAATCTCAATGTACAAGGTTATTGTCCACCTCAAATAACTCGTGTACCGTTCAATATATCGCCATTCTGCTACTACTTCCAGTAATGGTACCAAGGGGCTCATATTCGGAATTAAGGGACTTTTCCATGGTGTTTCTGAAATAATGGTTGATGATGATGTTTGTTGTTTAAAGGGGCCTAACATCCAGGTCAAGGCCTCTCAGGGTGCATGCACCAGTGCATTGCGCGGTGTACGATGCAAAATATGACTTCGCTTGGTTGACCAGAGTGCAGAACTCCACTCCTCGATTTGGAGCAATAGCTCTCTCTTTCCCCACGCCTCTTTCGCTCACTCCGCCTGTCTCCCCCTTCCTCACTTGCTCCGTAGCGCTCCAAATTCGAGGCTTAGCCGTGTTGGCCCGAGACTACGCGCTGGTCCGAGCCTAGCCGAGTGGACCGATGCACTGCGCACAGGACCTCTGCGCCTCAGTTTGCACGCGTGAGATTCTGGGCGCTTGAGAGGCCCTGATCTAGGTCATCGGCCCCTAATGGTACGAAATGAGACGAAATTTAATGACAGTTTAAATGTCCAAAATCATCCACTGGCCAGAATTCAAAACGTGATGAAGAAGAATGAATGGATGGATATGAACTTAAAACAATCAGTGGATCCGACCCGCAATGCCCCACATTCCCAGAAACTAACGTTAAACAATAGTTGTACTGACCAAGGGACTGTTTCTAAAGCACAATCCGGAATCAATGATGCTTGCAGTCTAAGGGGGTATAAAATCCAGCTCATCGGTTCCTCATAATGGTACTTATCACTAGGAAAATAGAACCATGGTATTTGTCATGTTGCGGTACTAATCAAAACTGGCGTAGACCCGCGGTATTCCACACATTATGGTACTACTCATACGTAATGTACTTCGCACATGCAATGCAGACTTATTGTGTTCCTCACATTGCGGCACCATTTACAGACAACGCAAATATATGGTGTTCCTCACATAGGTGTACTAATCACAAGGACTCGTACTATCCCGTAGTATTCCTCACACAGTGGGTACTAATCAAATGCAAGGCAGACCCATTGTGTCGCTCACCTATGGTGTCGCTCATAATGTGGTACTAATCACAGGTACTGAAAAACTCACCCAGATTCACATACTGTCGCTTCTAATCAAAAACCTATCGTGTACCTGACATAGTGGTACCACGCGCAAGTAAAGACGACCCATGGTGTTCCCTGCGTGGTGGTACTAATTACAAGTAGTCTCATGGTTTAATTCGATTATCCCTTAGTTGCCCCTTTCAGTCACCTCTTAAAATTCTCAGGGGATACCGTGGGTGTATTCTTCGCCTGCGTCCACCTACAGGGAGATGTGTGTTCGGTGCGCGAGAGCTATTTCATTTCCCTCAAGTCCGGCGGCAAGACGGTTGGGCCCCCTACTATCCACCACCTGGGACGCGCCATGTGGGAGCATCCAACAAAATAAACACACAAACCCCATGGCACTACATCCCTTGAAGGGCCTTGGCCTACCAAGCGACCGCTGCTCAACCCAAAGGCCTGCAAATTACGAGGTGTCGTGTGGTCAGCACGAAGATTACTCTCGGCCGTTATTCTTGGCTTTCGAGACCGGGGCCGCTATCTCACCGTCAGATAGCTCCTCAATTCTAATCACGTAGGCTGAGTGGACCTAGAACCAGTCCTCAGGTCCAAGTAAAATTCCCTGACCTGGCCGGGAATCGAACCCGGGGCCTCCGGGTAAGAGGCCGGCAAGCTACCCCTACATCACGGGGCCGGCGGGAGTATCACTTCACCCCTTTCTATGCCAACGTAATAGGGTTGTGGCTGAAATACTGGTACTAACTTTATTTTTTAAAGGAACTACACTGTTTTCTAGACATAGCCTTAAACCGACAAAGAGCATAAATTCAGCACCGTAATTATTTTGAAAGTCGGACAAGTACTTCTCGAGAAAATGTTATGTATTCAAACGTGCTTCATTTGCCAGCTGGGGTCAGTCCTGTTCGATTTGCGCTACATGAGCTAGTTGCTTACATACAGAGTTGCTTCACCTTCTTCTGGCAGATACAGTAGCCTAGGTATTCTCTCTACTGTGCTCATACAAACACTGTGATCAAACGTACGATTTATCACCTTTGATATCACCGTAGGCAACAGATAAATGAAAAGCGGATATACGACGAGTTTCCTTTTCTATCCCACTTCCCTTCGACAAGGCTTGTTCTTCTCTTATCCCGACGGCATTAGGTTTGCGAAGCCTAGGGAAATAAGACCTATCTGTGTCGATGCGACGTAAAGTAACTTGCAGAAGCCTAGGGAGTCTTTCATTTTCATAATTTTCGTGGCCGTTCTCTTTCTCTTGTTCATTCTTCGAAAACTGAAGGACTTCTTTTTCCCCCTTCTGATTAGTGTTAATAATAATAATAATAATAATAATAATAATAATAATAATAATAATAATAATAATAATAATGTCCGCCTCTGTGGTGTAGTGGTTAGCGTGATTAGCTGCCACCCCCGGAGGCCCGGGTTCGATTCCCGGCTCTGCCACGAAATTTGAAAAGTGGTACGAGGGCTGGAACGGGGTCCACTCAGCCTCGGGAGGTCAACTGAGTAGAGGTGGGTTCGTTTCCCACCTCAGCCATCCTCGAAGTGGTTTTCCGTGGTTTCCCACTTCTCCTCCAGGCGAATGCCGGGATGGTACCTAACTTAAGGCCACGGCCGCTTCCTTCCCTCTTCCTTGCCTATCCCTTCCAATCTTCCCATCCCTCCACAAGGCCCCTGTTCAGCTTAGCAGGTGAGGCCGCCTGGGCGAGGTACTGGTCATACTCCCCAGTTGTATCCCCCGACCAAGAGTCTGAAGCTCCAGGACACTGCCCTTGAGGCGGTAGAGGTGGGATCCCTCGCCAAGTCCGAGGGAAAAACCGAACCTGGAGGGTAAACAGATGATGATGATGATAATAATAATAATAATAATAATAATAATAATAATAATAATAATAATAATAATAATAATAATAATAATAATAATTTCGTGTGGCTATTTCTAGCCGAGTGCAGCCTTTGTAAGGCAGACCCTCCGATGAGGGTGGGCGGCATCTGCCTTGTGTAGGTAACTGCGTGTTATTGTGGTGGAGGATAGTGTTATGTGTGGTGTGTCAGTTGCAGGGATGTTGGGGACAGCACAAACACGCAGCCCCGGGCCATTAGAATTAACCAATGAAGGTTAAAATCCCCGACCCGGCCGGGAATCGAACCCGGGACCCTCTGAACCGAAGGCCAGTACGCTGACCATTCAGGCAACGAGTCGGTCCTGATTACTGTTAAGAAGGGGTTACTACCAATGTGCATTAGTTTTACTTCTTCAAATAATACTGACTTCCGCTACTTCTATTACTTTAAAACATTCAAACTACCCTTTTCTTTCCTTTTCTCTATTAAAGATTGTCCTACAGTCTCTGCCACTTTTATTATGACGTGATGGGGATGTGTTGCGAATCGTGTCACGCATGTCGATTTGGCCGAGTTTTACGGCGAGATGTCCGACCTGACGTCTATTGCTGTATATTCGATTTGTTTCCCCAGTGTTAGCACTAAGGTGGGTTTTCCGTGGCGATGGGTTCGGAAAGGACTAGGACCGGGAAAGCAGCGGTTATCGCCATAATTAAAGTGAAAATGATGTGAAAATGACAAACAACGAAGAGCCATCCTGAGGACTGCCGATAGTGGGGTTCGAACCTCTCCCGAACGAAACCTAGGAGCTAAGGCGCCCACACCGTGCAACCAGCTCGTTCGGTCCTGTGTGATTTAATGTCACATTAGGATAATAATAATAATTAGTCTCATAGAACCCGTCGCATATCCGTTCTTAATTGACTTTGTTAAATACAGCGATATTAATGCTCTTAAACCACACACCGTCACATCCTTCCCACTCCTAGCCTTGACCCCACCCATCGTCGCCAGAAGACTTATTTGTGTCGATGCGACGTAAAGTAAATTGCAAAACGCAATTTCCGAAGTATTTCAGGGTCGTTATCACTTTGAATCATGAAAATACCGTGAAAGCCCATTTTTGGACACTATCTTTCAAGTTTCTCGCCGGTATGCACTTGTGCCTAATTTTGTCCATTCTTTCTACAATGAAGTGCAGATTTCCCACTGCTTGAGAGGACATACGGGCTAATAACATAATGAAGCCGCCTCCCTGTCTCACTGCTGAATAATATTTTATTTACGGTGGGCTGTCTTAGGCTTTCTCCATACTCTGCAGCTTCCACCATCCGAACAATAAAAACTTATTTTTTTTTCTCGTCGGACCATATGTATCGATCCCTAAAATACTGAACTTTTGAAACACGCTCCTTCGCGAACGTCAATATCTTCAATCTGTTTTTCGCACAAATGAACGTCTTCTTACGTTGAACTCGGCCACGGTAGGTATTTCTCCACAAAACACGACGTGTAGTCTGGATGGAAATTTCCTTTCACAGATTGTGTTGTACAACAGTGCGCATTTTTGGTTCACTTGGTTCACTTTGGTCCCGTGTCGTTCTGTGATGAAACGTTCATTAACATTTTGGATATGACATAATCTAGGCATAGGGCTACTTCTGCTAATTGACTTCCTGCAGTAAAATCTGCTATAAGGACCAAACCCTCGGCTAGGCCAAACATGATACTTCATTTCCACCTAGCTGAATACATCCATGCTAGTTTACAACTTTCAGTAGATGATCCGCGTAAACTATGAAAAAGAAAGGTGAAAGATTGCATCCTTTTCTAACCCCTGTAGGTACATTCAACCAAGATCTCATTCTATCATCCATTCTCACTGTAGTCCAAATGTCAACATAAATGATCTTCAGCCAAGATCTCATTCTATCACCCATTCTCACTGTAGTCCAAATGTCAACATAAATGATTTTGATTACTTTTAATAATATACACATAATGCCATTTTCCCTCAGTAAAGGTAGCGTATTTCCCTCGGTACGCTTGTCATATGCCTTCTCTAGATCTCAGAAACATGAATATAACTGTCTATTCCTATCGTAGAATTTTTCAATTACCTGGCGTGTAACGAAAATCTGAATCTGACAGCCCCTTCTTGATCTGAAAATAAACTAATTATCATTCAAATTACTCTGAAGGATTGATTATGAAATTACAGTGAATACCTTGCCTGGTAGGCTGATCAATTACATACCTCGATAGCTGTTGCGATACTTCTTGTTGCCTTGCTTAGAGATAGGTGCAATTGCTGCTTTCCTAACATCACAACGTACCTTACTAATATCCCATGAAAATCTTATTACTCTGTGAAGCAAATTTCATCCCCGTATTTCCTGCCGAACTGTCAACACTTTCAGGTCTTATTTAATCTATTCCTGCTTCTTTAAGACAATGGATTTTATTTACCACCGTTTCTACTTCCTCAAACGACATTTCAATAACGCCATTGTCCTCCTCTCCATGAGTACGGTAGTTCACAAGACAAGAGACAGATTTTCTTTCACACCGAGAATATTCCTTCACCTGTCCAGTGATTCCTTGGTATCTATTATGTGTTCACGTTATTTACCCAAAACACCACTAATTACGTTTTTTCCCTCCCTTTCTAAGAATCTTTACTACCATCCAGAAAGGTTTCGCTGCCGCTTGGCCTAGCCTTTCCAAGATATTACCGTAATCTTCCCACGACTTCTTCTTGGATTCATCAATTATTTAATTCGCTCTGTTTCTTTCATCTACAGTACGTACAATTCCATGTCTGCATCAGTCTCATTTCTCATACGCCTTCTTCTTACGTTTACATGCTGTCCTCACTTCATAATTTCATCAAGATGTTCGCTTTGCCCCATCTTCAAACACAGTTCTTCCTTTTTTTTTGCTGCTGTTTGCTTTACGTTGCACCGACACGGAGAGGTCTTATGGCGACGATGGGACAGGAAAGGCCTAGGAATGGGAAAGAAGCGGCTGTGGCCTTAATTACGGCACAGCCCCAGCATTTGCCGGGTGTGAAAATGGGAGACCACACAAAACCATCTTCAGGGCTGCCGACAGTGGGGTTCGAACCCGCTATTTCCCGGATGCGAGTTCACGGCTGCACGCTCCTAACCGCACGGCCAACTCGCCCGATACAGTTCTTCCTAGGCATTCCTTTACTGTTTCTACTACAGCATCCCTGTATGCCACCCATTCTCTTTCTGTACCCTAAACCTGCTTACTGCCTGTTGTTTGAAGCTTTTCACTAATCATACCCATGTACTCTTGCCTAATTTCCTCAAACTGGAGACTTTTTACCTTTATCGTCTGCATACAGATTTCCCTTTCTCTACCCTAGGCCTTGAGTTCACTTAGTTCACTACAGTTCAGTTAGTGAATGATCGGTATTATAAGAATCCCTCGGAATATCCGCACATTCCTAACAGTCTTCCTGAATTGGAAGTCAGTTATGAATGATATAGTCTATTATGGATATGGTTCCCCTACCCAACCATGTGTATCGGTGAATAGCCTTATGCTTGAAGAATGTGTTCGTAACTGCTAATTCCACACTAGCACAGAAGTGCAGTAAGCGCTTCCCATTCCTATTAGTTTCTATTTCTTTCCCATGCTTACCCATCATCTTTTCTTATCCTTCAGTTCCAGTTTTAACACTCGCAGTGAAACCACTCATTAGCATGCCACTTAGTGTTTCATAAAACTTGTCAATTTCTTCCTCATATGCACCTTCACGTGGTGAATACACCGAGACAATTCCTCGTCCTAATTCCTCCAGCAGCTAAATCTACCTACATCACTCGCTCATTTACGGGCCTGACAGAATCTATGTTGCATGCAGGAGTATTATTGATGAAAATTCTTACCCCACACTCTGCCCTTCCCTTTCTAACACTTGTTACGAATACTTTAATATCTCTTCCTTTAATATAAGTATATTATAGAACCACCAATTTGAAAACTTTTAAATCTGATGAACTTTTACTGTACGAGTCATCCACTAAACTACTTTTCAATTATACGATGACACTATTAAGGGGGCATTGAAAGATATGTGACATGGGTCCGTATAGAAGAAAATATCTAACACAATTATATCAAAACTTGTATATAAATTGATTATAGAAAATCTAATTTCCGATCTTTCATACCTGATGTATTTTTAAATTGTTAGTTATAGTAAAGAGAGATACGAATCTAGTACGGTACGGTGAGCACAGCTGTCACTGACGTGAATGTATTGTCAGCACTCATGATTCGATGGTAGTGGCTCATGTAGTGATTGCATTTGTAAGTGCCAAACCATGTAGTTATTAGCTACTATTGATCAGAAGTTTAATGAAGGTGACTTTCGAGGAGAAACATGAAGGTACAATTACTCTAAGAATTATGGAAAAACGAATCACAACAGGGGAGGGGTGTTGAAAGTCTAGGCCTCGAATTTTCTAATGTCATCCAGTCGGATGAAAACAAAATGTAGTGACGTAGAATACTTCTTTAATTTATCTTCTCTGACTATTGTTGTTAGCTAGTGTGTGTTTAAACTATTCGGCTGTCACTCATACTCGTTATGTGGTATTAATGCTACAATTACAAGAGATAACCCGTCGTGGCCGGGAACACAACATCTAGTTACAGATAAAGTACAGACACACACATCACAAGACTTTGCTCACATAGGATAAGAAAAGGAAGAGTAAACTGAGAAAAAGGAACAGGTGGAAAAGCAATGGGGAAGGAATTATCAATCTGAAGGTGTAACATACTGAAGGTTTTAAAATGGAATGTGAGGACTTTCTCTATAGACAACGTATTCTGGGAGGAATCTATGGTGGAATTAATAAGGAATAAAACCATAAATACCTTCTAACAACTTCTACTGCTGAATTTTTTCTCCAAACCTGGCAGGCTGAATTAATGTATGTTTTACAGAATATGTCATTGAATGTTATTCGATGACTCTAATGTTAGAAATGCCTGTTTTGTGCATGAAAATAGCAGTAAACATCTCAAACATTATTATAATTAGAATATGAGCACGGAGTTCGTATTTTCAAACGTCCTTCCAATGGTCCCGAATCTGAATAGAAGTTGCTTTTTCCAACAATTTACTTTATGTCGCACCGAGACAGATAGGTCTTAAGGGGACAATGGGACAGGAAAGGGCTAAGAGTTGGAAGAATGTGGCCGTGGCCTTAATTAAAATACAGGCCAGGCATTTGCCTGCTGTAAAATTGGGAAACCACGGTAAATCATCTTCAGGGCTGCTGGCAGTGGGGTTCAACCCACTACCTTCCGAATGCAAGGTGACAGCTACGTGATCCAAACCACGCAGCCACTCACTCGCCAATCGAAGTTTAAACATTTTAAATGGCCTTCAGTTAGTAAAGGATGCAAGATCCTTCAGCATATTTTCACCACAAATACAATATACAAAAAAGAATGCAGTTTATATCAAATGTAAAGAAAATTACGCATATATGATGTACCCTAAGTCAATTCACCAAAAACTATTAGCTCCTGTTTCAACTTGTAGTGTTTCAAACGGACAAGATTCATTCATTTCTGTTTTAGCTATAACAAGAATCACAATGATATTCAAATCTTGAAAGAATTCCAATTTTGATTGAATGTTTTCATTTTAATGGCTTTAGTTGTGAATGTATGACGTGAAATTGGGTTCAGAGTTAGTAGTATTGTAAAAAAAGAAATAACACGCAGTACTTCATTCTGGTTTATTTCACCCACAAAAATCTATTTATAAAATAAAATGTTCCTCACATCCGTACAAACTATAAACGTCCGTGAATAGGCCAAGGTAAAGGCTTCCAATACCCGTCAAATGGCGTTGAGGGTGGCGAGCTCTAGGTCCGTCTACCTTTGCACGCTTGACTTAACGACAGACTCATCTTTAATATTATTTCTTGACGGATCTAGTATTTTCGCAAACGTAACTTGGCACCGGCTACAGCAAAATATAGCTTATACCTATGTCTCGGTCTCATTTATGTCTGTGCTAGTGTGGAAGCTGCTGAGGTATGGGTGGTGCTGTCTAATGCCATTTTGGGCAAGACTAGCGCGTCTGAGTGTTGTTAATCGTAGGGTTAGTCGTGCTGCAATAGCAATTTCTGACGCTGTGAAGTAAGCAGTGCCGAAATATCCCACTCCTTAGCACGTTTCGCATGCCTTATTATGGCACCGCCATCAATTTTTGCGGTGTCCGCCTCCGTAGAGTAACTGTTTGCGCTATTTGCAGCCATCTTATGAAATGCTTATTGACAGTAGCGCTTTTCTGATTGTCAGTCAATTTTAGGTTAACGTTCTGCCTCACCGAGCGAGTAGCCACAGTACGAGGTTTATTTCACGTAGCTGTCAGCTACGGCAGGTATTGAGTTCGATTCCCACTCTCGCCAGCCCTGAGGATGGTTTTCCGGTGTTTCCCATTTTCACACCAGGCAAATGTCGGGGCTATACCTTAATAAAGGCCACGGTCGCTTCCTCTCCACTCATAGCCTTTCCCCATCCCATCGTCGCCATAAGACCTATCTGTGTCGGTGCGACGTAAAGAAAATTTAAAAAAGTATACTGCCTCATAAAGGTCATTCAATGTTTGGATGTAAAACAATTAAGTAAGGTGTATGGACGTCACTGGGTTGAAAGAAGGGCCTTACTACTGTTCTGAGAGAATGACATCCAATAGCATTCAGATGTTTCTCTAATGCAACAGTTAAACAAAGGAATATTGTCCAATCATTCCATCAGACTAGATACCTGATCGACACCACCAAAATATTTAATAACATAAAGTGTATCACTGTCTACACAATAAACAGCTTACTTTGAACCAAGTGTTTTGACTCTACTAAAAAATCCTGTCCCTTGGTTGCAGCCATCCCCATGAACAGCTTGCAGAGGCTCAGATACGAACACTTAGCCTGTGTCGAAACACAGCTGTTGGAATTTCAAGCATTTCACATCCTGTCGCAGTATATGACATTGACTATCACAATGAACCAGCTGAGTAGTGCAGTATTATTCGATCCCTTTCTGTACTCATATTTCTGTGGCTTGGTTCTAAAAGGGCCAATGTCAAAAATCCTGTTTTTGAGCTATGAGCATTTGAAGTTTTGCTTATAGTTTTCCAATTATTTTTTTCAACAACTAACTTTAAATAACTTTATACTTTCTTTGTGGAAGTCACCTTATTAAACGCTACTTTTTTTATCGTATTCTTTAAAAATTTCCAGGTCTCTAATCTGTTTTGGTAATCTAACATTATTGGCAAGGGCTTCTTTAATTAAACGTTAACTGTTCGTTTAGTACTTAACAGAGACATTGGCACTTTTAACATGTTGCGAGCCAGGATAAACCGCGTTTGTATCAGTTAATATCTCAATTTCGATAAAAAATGACATTGGCCTTTTTAGAACCAAGCCACAGATTTGTGGGATTGAGTCCTAAAAGAGAAGGTTGGCATTAAATATTGTTTAATTTAGAGAAACTCTCGTCAGTATGAACGATAAACCAACACTTTAAAAAAATCAGACTTTCGACATTACGGTATCCAACAATCAATATTAGTGCTGGCAAGTTACATAGATTGTATTCTTCAGTAGTAGTAGTAGTAGTAGTAGTAGTAGTAGTAGTAGTCCGTCTCCGTGGTGTAGTGGTTAGTGTGATTAGCTGCCACCCCCTGAGGCCCGGGCTCGATTCCCAGCTCTGCCACGAAATTTGAAAAGTGGTACGAGGGCTGGAACGGGGTCCACTCAGCCTCGGGAGGTCAACTGAGTAGAGGTGGGTTCGACTCTCACCTCACCCATCCTGGAAGTGGTTTTTCGTGGTTTCCAACTTCTCCTCCAGGCAAATGCCGGGTTGGTACCTAACTTAAGGCCACGGCCGCTTCTTTCCCTCTTCCTTGCCTATCCCTTCCAATCTTCCCATCCCCCCGCTAGGCCCCTGTTCAGCATAGCAGGTGAGGCCGCCTGGGCGAGGTACTGGTCATCCTCCCCAGTTTTATCCCCCGACCCAGAGTCTGAAGCTCCAGGACACTTCGCTTGAGGCGGTAGAGGTGGGATCCCTCGCTGAGACTGAGGGAAAAGCCAACCCTGGAGAGTAAGCAAATTAAGAAGTAGTAGTAGTAGTAGTAGTAGTAGTAGTACCCCGAAGGGCATGAGTTAAGTCTTCTGCCCGGAGGTTTGTTGAATCCTCAAGAAGCAGTAGCAAATAGAAAGTGCAAAAACTAAAGTAAATTCGTATCCTCATCCCGAGGTGGTGCAGCTTTTTTTCAGGCACGCCCCCAATGGAGCTGAGCTTCATGTACCTTTTTAACCATATTACAGCCCTCTTGCCAGTCTTAAATATCTTGCAGAGCCGGAAGTCAAAACCGGTACTCGGAGGGTGGCAGCTAATGTTGCTAATCGATATACTACGAGAGGTGCTGATCCCTTAGTCTTAGGCTATCAACTACTATCTGCGAGAAATATGTTTAATGGGGTTGGTCTGTAACGCCTCATTCCGATGCATATTTAAGGTGTATAGTTCTAAGCAAAAAGTACTTACAATGGAGAGGTTTTTTTTGCTAGTTGTTTTACGTCGCACCGACACAGATAGGTCTTACGGCGACGATGGGACAGGAAAGGGCTAGGAGTGGGAAGGAAGCGGCCATGGCCTTAATTAAGGTACAGCCCCAGCATTTGCCTGGTGAAAATGGGAAACCACGGAAAACCATCTTCAGGGCTGCCGATAGTGGGATTCGAACCTACTATCTCCCGGATGCAAGCTCACAGCCGCGTGCCTCTACGCGCACGGCCAACTCGCCCGGTACAATGGAGAGTTCGACTACATTTTCATATATTTCCGATCACAAACGTATAGAAATGACAGCGAGTGCCCATTTCGAGTGGATGTGATGTGGGCTGAAAAATTAGCAGTTGAAAATGCAGATAACAGAACGTGTAAACCGCTTGCCTACCGTAGTGGAGAGGGGACATGTTGAGTAAAGTGTACATATGAGTGTACTACGCATTCGTGGGTAGTTTTCATACATTTCTACGATCATAGGGCCGGGCTGAGTGGCTGAGACGGTTAAGGCGCTGGCCTTCTGACGCCAACTTGACAGGTTCAATCCTGGCTTAGCCCGGTAATACTTGAAGGTGCTAAAATACGTCAGCCTCGTGTCGGCAGATTTATTGCACGAAAATGAACTCCTGTGGAACAAAATTCCGGCACTTCGTCGTCTCCGAAAACCGTCCAATGTAGTTAGTAGGACGTAAAAACAATAACATTATTATTATATAACCTCAGATGCCTTACGCAGTCTGACAGTCAGAAGTGAGAATTCACACAACGTTGACGCTTTCCTGATGGTACCAGCCATGGTAACTTCCACTTACACCTACACCTATAAGTGAAGACTTTCATCAAATGTGTCTTCACATTCAGCCCGCTTCACTCAGATAAATGGAACAATTAGAAACCATTTATATTATTGATTTACTTATTTTTTGTGATGTGTGTGCCTCCGTGGCTTAGACGGCAGCGCACCGGTCTCTTACCGCTGGTTTCCGTTGTTCAAATCCAGGTCACTCCATGTGAGATTTGTGCTGGACAAAGCTGAGGCGGGATAGGTTTTTCTCCGGGTACTCCGGTTTTCCCTGTCATATTTCATTCCAGCAACACTCTCCAATATCATTTCATTTCATCTGTCATTCATTAATCATTGCCCCAGAAGAGTGCGACAGGCTTCGGCAGCCGGCACAATTCCTATCCTCGCCGCTAGATGGGTACTTCATTCATTCCATTCCTGATCAGGTCGAATGATTAGAAACAGGCTATGGATTTTCACTGTTATGTATAAATGGGTATGATCAACGAAAACCGGGGACTTGATAATCCACCGACATCATAACTGGCTTCTAACAAATGTGGTTGAGGTTGGAATCCCGGCCAATGCACGTGAGATGTTTAAAGGAAACCTTGACGTTCGTACGGTTCGGATTAATCGTAAAACTAGACGTCCCATGGCTATGATCACGGCATCAGCAGCCACGAGAACCTGGAAAATTTGCCTTTTTACTTATTAACAAAAATATAAGTATCAGGAACGGGTAGATTTCTAGTTTTAAAGATTCGAATGTACTAAATTATTCAAACATCAGTAAATTATTAATCAATTAAACTGCAGCACGTTCGACGGCGGATTTGGAAACTGCACATGGCACCATATTTAACAGTATAACAATAAATACAATTTTGAAATTGTTATTCTAGCTCGTTAAAGTGGAATTTAAAATGTTCTTTATTTACTTGAATAACTTTAACACTGTGGCATACAAGTCATCTAGGATGAGTGACTCTGGTAAAAGGGCCTACGTTGTCGGGTTAGAACCCACCTCCGTCGAGAGTATTTAAGTATGTTCAGATATATCACCTTCGTCTCGCTACACATATCGGGACATAAAATAATTCCTACAGGCCAAAATTTCGGCACACTGGCGTGCTCAAAAGTGTACAATTGTTCGGCAGGACTTTTAATGAATGACGTTATGATTAATCATACAGGATTTAATTACTGATACTCCAGCACTGAATTTACGAGCCTGACAAGAAGTCACTTATCTATCAGTGAAAAGAGCAGAGTGACATCCATAATTTCAGCAGGTTATAGTACTTCATGTATGTACTTTTCTTACTCCATCGTTTTTCTGTTTTCTTTTTGCCAACGCAAGTTCCGGAACAACTGCATAAAATGCACAATTTTCCAGAAAGTAAAAAATAAGTACATATTTATATCAGATTTGGTGCCTCCGGAAACGGCAAAAGTACCTAGTGAGACTTAAAAGCAATAACATTATTATTTATGTCATACTGAAGAAATGTTTGTGATATCATTTACTTAAAAACAAATAAATAAAGTTAAGCTGATGTCTGTCAGGGTGTTGGTTTAAATCAAAATCACTCTTGAACGGACGAAAGGGATCAAAATGGAATTTGTAAAATTATCAAATCTACAAGTGATAGTTTTGGGGACAATGGAGATTCCTTGCTTGCTCACTTGAGAGTGCTAACCACAGAACGAACAAGCCGTAACACCTATCCGTAGAAACCGATGACAAACTGAAGAAGGAGCCGATGATTTTTCTAAGCGCTGTCATATTCTCGTGTATACTCCTTATTGATGTCTCATAAAATGTGCAGGACATCGATACATACCACTTTTCCTATATATATTAAGCACCCCGTAATGTACAATATCACTTTTAAAGCAACTCGAATTATTTTGTGTTGTACCTGTAAAATCTTGTTTATGACGGGTACGCACAAAGATTAAAAAATTATCCACATATGTAATTCATTATTTTGCAACATACGTTCCCCGCTCTAAATTCCACGAAATAAAAATTTTATTATCGGACGAGGCTCAAGTGGTTAGCTAAGCCATGCTTTCGGACACCGTAGTTTTCAATTATTTGAAAACATATCAAGTTTTTGATGACGAATAACGGAAGAGACGACATGAATATTTTTTGATACAGTGAGTCAGGTGTACTGCAGGTAGTTACTCATTAATTAATTTGGAGGCTTAGGACAAAGTTCATGCTTGAATTATTACATAATTTCCTATCTGGTGTCATCGATTTTAATTTGTTTAGCGCTGAGTCTATGAACGACATCCCGGAAATTCGATTAAATACCATACCACGATTCTGCTGAATTTATGGAAGAAAACATGGGGAAGTAACTACGTTAAGGCTGGCAATAACCCTTGCTAATACCATTTAGCTGTAGAACTGAATCTAATTATTGTATGTTAATGCCGGGGTTATGGAGTTCTATCGAATATTATCAATTATTGGACATAAAATCCCATTACTGTAGTATGAAAATTAAACTCACATGTCAGCTTGTCTTCAGGTCAGTTCTTAGTGTGTTCACAAATCTCAAACACCTCATAATGTAACAAAGAAGCAATGCACTTGCTGTATTTAAACTGATAATGGAATACTCGCCTTCACAAGGATTTTCTGTTCATTTGAATCAAATATGATAAGTGTTCGCTTAATGGAGTGAAGAGATTCGATAAACTTTTATTGAGTGGGTGATGTAAATTGCTTATGAATTTCAGTGTATGAATTTTCAACAATATGAGAAGTAATCCCAGTGTGAATTCTGTCAAAAAATGTATCGATCGTGGGTGCTATGGCCGTCGGGTCAATGACCTGAGTGCGGTCCCCTCTGCGGAGCTTAGCCAGACTATTGAAGCCACTGTTAATAGCCTGCATGTGCATATGTGCTGGCTGTCCACTGGGAAAATAGTGGCTGCCTTTGTTTCTACGAGTGTAGACTGCGATAACAACATGAACCTTTGGGGGATAACAATATATGGCACTGACACTTTATTGGGTATGGTATTGTTCAGGGACAGACAGCATTTGAAAAAACCTGCACTCATTTTAACAGTCTTCTAACAAGCAGTTATGCAGTCTCATCACCTTACTGAATAGCCATTCCAAACCAATATTATAGTACGTTTCAGTGACCGAATGTACAGTATATAATTTAGATTACTTGTTCTCAGTTTCAGTGAAAATCACTGTCTAGTGTACTGAAATATTCCAGTGACTCCGTCCTACGAGAATAATGAATATGTTATTCAATGCAGTATAATGTTAATATCCCTTGAACTGCTACTGGCGTTCGGAAGACACGAAATGCCGGAATAATGCACTGTAAAATGGTCCTTTAATTTGTTAATAAATACAATCACAAGAACTGATGAATGTCAAACGATCGTGCAGGGAATCAATCCCACAACGTTGCAGTCTGTACATATTCTAACATCTCCTGTGTATGAGCTGTTCTCTTTCATTTCTTGTCTTATTAGTTACGGAATCAGTACTACACCACTTGTCAACGAGTTGTTGCGCGTAATGTTTTGATGGTACTGTAGAAATGAGAAACTGTCTATGGAATTTTTGACCGCTCCTGTTAACTGGTTCCTTCTTCTTGTGCAAATAACATTCAACCAAAAATATTCTCTGTGCTGTAGTGTACTAAACCATCGCGATAATAACCTCCCAACACGCCTTAAAACTCCAATAGTTACTAGGGAACTGCTACTTCAGCTATCAAAACTTCTTATCACGCCAAGCTTGACATAAGCCGTATGGCGCTCGCTTGGGGATTCCTGAGGCCCTGTCAGCAATATAGCGAAGTCTTAAAATATACTCTTTGTATAATCGGAACGCATTTACCTACAGAGTTTTAGAACCTTTTCCCAAAATGTAAGATTCTCCAAGGAAAGACACTATCATGTAAAGTTTGAGTAAATATCTATGTGATTGTGTTGTAGGTCCTAATTACAATGTTACCTTAGTAGTAAGCCACTGTACTACTCAATGTAGTATTTTGTATACGAGTAAATTACTGTATGGACTGCCCGGCTCCATGGCTAAATGGTCAGCGTGCTGGCCTTTGGTGACAGGGCTCCCGGCTTCGAAACCAGGGAGGTTCGGGAATTTTAACCATAATTAGTTAATTCCGCTGGCACGGGGACTGGAGTGTATGTCTCATCATCATTCCATCCTCATTATGACGCGCAGATCGCCTATGGGTGTCAAATTAAAAGACCTGAATATGGCGAGCCCCACTTGTCCTCGGACACTCCCGGCGCTAAAAGCCCTACGCCATTTCATTTACTGAATGGACTGCGTTGTAATTATTTAACACAGTAATAAGGGAATATTTTGTTTCATGTACTTCGATGTATTTCTTTCCATTCTGTTTCTTTCTTATCATTAAAGTCCTTTCAATGCTTTGTTTCCATGCAATTGTTTGTTTGAAAGTAATGTATGTTTGCAATTTACTTCGTTGCTATACAACTATAAGGTATGCCTTACACCTGGGTATATCTAGATCAATGCACGTGTTAATAACAATAAAAACTGTAACGTTAGTTAGGCCTCTCCGTAAGTTTAGAGTGCCACCGTATCTCCGACTATTGTGCTATCTGCTAAAAACTCTTTGAACAATACCATATCCACGAACTTCTACGTACTTTGATTAAATGTCTCTAGTGTCGATTTTCTAGTGTTACCTAGTGTTATGTACTGTAACTAACGTTATGGAGAATGTTTATATTTGGAGGCTTGTTACACTGATCACTCATCAGTTGTTTATTTTTTATTTTGGAGATGTCACCACTGTTCTAAGGTTTAACAACCAATCTGCTTTATCACATTAGATTCCACCAACGGGAAAATACATTACGTCATTGTTCTAGAACTGTCAGCCGGCATCATTATAAATACTGTGAATTTTGGACCCAATATGTCAATCTACATCCAGACCGTATGAGGGTGATTAGTAACTGAGGAGGTCTCCTTCGAGAGATGCAGTGGCTGGGGCTGGTGTATAGAGGTGGTGTAAGGTAAAGGCGGAAACTTTAATCTAACCATGTGAAGTTGATGTACGTACAATAAAAGGAAGATTACAGTGACCCCTTTTAGGATGTAACGATTAGGATGGCATGCTCTTAACTGGACTAAATATGTTGGTTCTTTATGCAGTCTATGGACGTGAAGTAATCATCCCTGATGGGGACTAAGTAAAATGTAAAGACGCACGAGTGTGTAACCTGGTTTCCACTTTTCACCTTCAGACTTCAATTTCGGTTTCCTTAGTCACCAACTGGGATGGCTTGTCCACTGCATCTTTGGGCCTTATGCCTTATTAGGTGTTTTCTTCGATCTTACCCTAGGAGTGCTTGAGAGTTTAAGGCTCAATTGTTCATACTTTTTCTCGGCCCTTATAGTCTACCTTCGTCTAATTTTCCCTATTCACTACCGCGTAGTATTGGCTTAGGCTCCTGTAATACTTCTGGATCATTTGATCCATCCTTCGAATGTGGCTCCCCTATAATATGGTGTGAGGGTAGCGTGTGTATTAGCGGTTATGCTATTAAGAAAAGAAAGTATATGCTGCTTCAAGTTTTTGACTCTGAACATTAATGTAATTTCCTGGAACATAATCCGGCTCCATGGCTAAAACATTAGCGCACTGATCTTTGGTCACAGGGGTCCCGGGTTCGATTCCAGGCAGGATCTCAAATTTTAATCATCATTGGTTAATTTTGCTGGCTCGAGGGCTGTTGTCTTCATCATAATTTCATCCTCATCACTACGCGCAGTTCGCCTAGGGGCGTCTAATGGAAAGACTTGCACCTGGCGAGCCGAACATGTCCTCGGACACTCCCGGCGCTAAAAGCCATAAGCCATTTCATTTTCCTGGCACATTAAGTGCGTGTATAATGTGTAAGTTTTAAGTTGTGATTCAAGGTTCGAGACCTTCCCGATGTAACCTTATTTTGGGAGCTTCGTCTCCCTTTTGAACAGTGTAAATTATATTTTCCCCCCTCTGTGGGGATTGGTTTGCAAAGGCTAGTCTATCTCTTAAACTCTGTAAATTTATAAGATCTACGGGTCTGACTTTTGCTGATAGACTTGTACGAAACAGGAGTCCTCCCCTGATTATAAGTTAACTAGGCTTCCCTGCACTATTGTCAAGATTTCTTTCAGTATATTTTGTTATCAAAACTTAAAAGTTGGTTCGTGCTTTGTAAAGTAATTCCCCACTCGAGCTTCTTTCTCTCTCTCCGCTCTGCGGAAAGCACCGTAATAATAATAATAATAATAATAATAATAATAATAATAATAATAATAATAATAATAATAATAATAATAATAATAATAATAATAATAATAATAATAATAATAATAATAATAATAATAATAATTGAAGAGCACAAGTTGCTTTCATCTCTTGCTCTGCAACACGGGTGTACGTGACGTGTAAACATAACTTCATTACTTACTGGGCTAATAGTTAATGGTTAAGTAAGTATATAAATTCTAGTGAAATCGTTCTGTGATTACCTTCAGCGAGCGTGGTATTCAGGTTCGAATCCCCAAAGACAGCCACAACTTCAACTTTCTCCTCTTTGAATTAGGATTGCTATAAGTGAAGCTACCCTCCAAAATATTTTAATTAAGTCGTCTAATTTGGAATGAAAATATCATTGGTAGCCTTCAAACTAATTACACCTGTTCAGTTCATAAACAGATAGGTAAAAAAGAATCTGCCCACTTAACAAATTCATACATATGCATACCTGAATATCAGTGTTTAGAGTTTGGTTGGAGTTGATGAGTATCAAGCTAATTTACTTACGAAATAATCTGCCATATTAATTCACATCGTTACGAAGCATGGCTACTATCGCAGCAGTAAATGTTCTAGGCAAACAAGGCAAAGGTATTTGTAAGATTTGAAGATACTTATACAGTTTCCCTTAATTTAACGACAACTGTTTACCGAAATCTCTAATAGAGCACATGCAACCAAAAAGCCTTATTATCTACATAACATTATCAAATATACACGAAACTGCGCAGTGAACATTAAAATGTACACTGCATTAATTATAGCAACATTGGAGTGTGACGCTGGATGCAACAATTAAGTTGCGTTCTGGAGTTGGTGATCACCATTAGAGAGGTCTGAAGTAAACGTAATAGTACTTTTCTGTCACTAATATTGCAAGCTGTGCGAGCTTAATTTAGTGCATGAAATGGATTTCAAAACCTATTCCCGTTTTGAGTTGCAATTGGTAGACTCATGGTCTGTGTAATTTCATTAATAGGATTCAACTTATGACAATTTGTTGTCGAGATCAAACATTCAAGAGACTGCTTTTTTAGGTAAACTATTTATTTTTATACAGGAATGGGGCGAGGACGTGGATGCTCCTGCAATTTACGTGAACCAGAACTTTTCAAACATAATTCTGAAGTTTAAGCTGTTGCGCTGTTCTTGTAAAAATTAATTATGCTAATTTTTTAGTAGAACCGGCAATCATATGATTTTACATCGAGGACGTACACAGTTGAATACAAATTTTATTTGGAAATAACCACCTAAGGTCAAAATATTTTAATTACGTCTAATTTAGAATGAAAATATAATTGGTAGCCTTCAAACTAATTGCACCTGTTCAGTTCATAATCAGATAGGTAAAAAAGAATCTGCTCACTTAAAAAAGTCATACATATGCATACCTGAATATCTGTGTTCAGAGTTTGGTTGGAGTTGATGAGTATCAAGCTAATTTACTTAGGAAATAATATTCGTGAGTGTTTTCTGCCTACATTCTTCATTAATTAATTTGCTAGTTAATATCTGTTCCCACGCTTCATGTTTAATAATATATTTGTATTGTTTTAAGCACCAATAACCACTTCGAAGGTTTTCGGATAAACCGAGATGCCGGAATTTTGTCATACAGAAGTTCCTTAATGTGGCAGTAAAACTACTGATACGAGGCTGACGTACTCGAGCACCCTCAAATACCGCCGGATTGAGCCAGGATCAAATCCGCAAACTAGAGCTACTCAGCCCGGCAATATTTTATTCTTCTGTTAACATCGTCATCATCTTCTTCTTCTTCTACTACCGTTTTTCCCACATCTGTGGGGTCGCGGGTGCGAACTGCATAGCACATGTGGATTTGGACCTATTTTACGGCCAGATGCCCTTCCTGACGCAACCCTATATGGAGGGATGTAATCATTCTTGCGCGTTTCTGTGGTGGTTGGTAGTGTAGTGTGTTGTGTGAATATGACGAGGAGAGTGTTTGGACGGACACATGTACCCAGTCCCCGAGGCAGAAGAAATAATGTTGTTGTTGCTATTTTGCTTTACGTCGCACCGACACTGATAGGTCTTATGGCGACGATGGTATGGGAAAGGCCTAGGAATGGGAAGAAAACGGCCGTGGCCTTAATTAAGGTACAGCGCCAGCATTTGTCTGGTGTGAAAATGGGAAACCACGGAAAACTATCTTCAGGGCTGCCGACAGTGGGGTCCGAAGCCACTATATCCCGCATGCAAGCTCACTGCTGCGCGCTCCTAACCACACGGCCAACTCGCCCGGTAGAAGAATTAAGAAGAATTAATCAGAAGCGATTAAAATCCCCGGCCCGGCCCGGAATCGAACCCGGGGCCCTCTGAACCAAAGGCCAGTACGCTGACCATTCATCCAACGAGTCGGACATTCTTCTGTTAACATGAACCGCATAAAACACTGCTGCGTTTTAGGGCTGAGGAAAATCGTCGTTCGGCTAACTTTCCTAAAAAAAAAAAAAATAATTCATATACACGCTCCAATCACAGTTATTTACGTGCACATTATAGTCCTCAGGTAATTGAAATTCTCAGTTACTAACATAGAGATAATCATTGTTCAGCACATCTCATTTATTTCGCTGCAGCTACCCTGGCTTATTTAGAGTGTTGACCGGATTTCTACGGGCTGATAGCCTTCCAGATTCAACAGGAAAGTTTAGGTGAAAAGTTCATGCTAGGATCCACTACAATAAGATTCCTTCTTCTCTCGTGCCAGTGCATATCCAGCAAGGACGCCATTGTGATAATTACGGTTCAAATTAATCCCGGAGAGAGGATCGTGTAAAAGGAAGTTCAGTGGGCTGTGGAAAGATCTACTTGGCATATGTTTACATTGAGCTGGAATAATGAAGTTGTTTGGGAGGACCATGGGTGTGTTATCAAACTTGTTTCATTCACTGTATGTTTCTATACATTTACATAAATATTTTTCTCCTTCTATACTCCTTTTTGAATATATTGACAATTCCTAAATTGTAGGTGTATTCAGATAACATATGAATGCACTATTATCAGAAAGGAACCATCATCATCTGCTAGAATTAAAAGTGCGGTCAGAATACGGTAACAAATGAAACTTAATTCACTGTGCATAACGCCCATGCGATTCTGCTGAAATGGTATGAAAACATCACATTTTTTTGAAAATGTATATAATTAACGACACCTTTCTGAATATCACCATTCCAAACCAACAGAAAATATTACTGATATAATCCACGAACACAAAATCCCAATATCAATAACCACATCTGAGCACGCAATATGTTGCTGAAACTCGACAATCGTTCAAATGTGCACACAGTGGATGGTTTATGCAGCCTTTCAAAAGAGGTTATTCACGACAATTACACATAATATTCAGTTGGCTTCAACCCTGCCTCCGTAAACGATGCTTGTCTGTAAACCTTTGCTTTGTCACTGGGCGTTATGTAGAATCCAGACTGGTCATTCTGAATTTCGAAAGAAATATAGTGAACTGTAGATCACACAAATGAGACAAGTAATGTGAAGTTTACATTTTTTCCCTATTTTTTTTAGATTTTCTTTTCGTTGTACCAACACAGATAGGTCTCTTGGCGACGACTGGAAAGGAAAGGGCTAGGAGCTGGAAGGAACCGATCATGGCCTTAATTAAGGTACTACCCCAGAATTTGCCTGGTGTGAATATGGGAAACCACGGAAAACCATCTTCATGGCTGCAAGTACAGTAGTGGAGTTCGAACCCACTACCTCCCAAATGAGATCTGACAGTTACGTGATACCAACAACGCAGCCACTCGGTCGGTACAGAAATATTAATATTGCGTTAATCGCAAGATATACTTCCTTATATAAACGTATATGGTGCCTATGGAATTAAAATACTAATTGAGAGTCCCAATATAGCTGAAAACGCAAATTAACCATTGTTCATGGACATTTGGTTCTCAACATGAAGTTTCGTCGCGAATGGTGTAGGTATTTCGTTCATTGGGTGAATAAAATCTAGCAACACTCCGAAATATAATACGAATATTGAATTGCTTGCACCACATGCATATTAAGGTAAGGTAAGGGTGTATTCTGCACGAAGGCAGGTCCAATCCTCCGCAGAGGTGTGCCTCAGCGGAAGTTTACGTACGGTAGGGTGGCCAGTTCCTTTCCGCTCCTCCATTCCCTTACCCACCATCAACAGTGCGTGGCAACCCATCCAAATCTTTACCACGCCCAATGTTGCTTAACTTCGGAGATCTCACGGGATCCGGTGTGTCAACACGGCTACGGCCGTTGGCCATATGCATATGAAATAGGAGTAGATATTCTGACTCATACTGTAAAGTCATCGCTCTCATATAATGTACTTCTTTTTTTGCTATTTGCTTGAAGTCGCACCGACGCAGAGAAGTCTTATGGTGACGATGTAACAGGGAAGGATTAGGAGTGGGAAAGAAGCGACCATGGCCTTAATTAAGGTACAGCCCCAGCATTCGCCTGGTGTGAAAATGGGAAACCACAGAACACCATCTTCAGGGCTGTCGATAGTTGGGTTCGAACCCACTATCTCCCGGATGAAAGCTCACAGCTGCGCGACCCCTAACCGCGCGGCCAACTCGCCCTGTATATAATGTACTTTTATCGATACGCTATCTGTGCCTGTGCTCCAGACAGGCGCACGTGTATCAATAAGATTCGATGTGATATAGAAGTTCAGTGTGATCAAATGCGATGCCACGAAGAGGAACACATCTCTCTTCAGTGCAATAAAAATTCCTTTGAAAGGGATCAATTGTCAGTACTCAAAGGAATGGATGATCATCACAGTTTCTGGTCATACAGGAGCAACACTGGTCAATTGAACATTCTCACATTCGTCAACCAGTTTCCATTTGGACCGAGATACTCGAAATATCATTGCACTACACAGGTAGTTGTGGCAGACCCTATGAGGTCAATGTCAATGTGGTATTAGGAACGCGAGTTCGGATCATGGGAATTAACAACTTTTAGCAGGATACAATCCCGCATTGTTTGGTCAGACATCCACTTAAGGCACACAACCTTCTTGCCGATCACGGGTAATATCGAGAGGAATTTCCTAAGGTTATCGAATAGCACATTCTAGTGTTAAATTATGAAAGCAGATTCCGTCCTTAAACAAGTAATATTGCGAAAGTGTCTAATAAAGACCTATAATGCGATAATTCTCAGTGTGTATTCCGAAGACATACAGGCTGAACCTGTTTAACGCGGTATCGAGGAATGTAATGCCCACTCATACATTGTCTATTCTACTAAATAATTTCTGCAACATACTGTAAAATGTCTCAGACGGCTCGATTTTATGACCAGTCCCTGGTATAACTCACATGGTAGGTTGTGTGTCGACATCCGAAGCATTCTCGCAGGCCACGTACAAGTTTTGCGTTAGGTGATACAAGAGGCATGGAATAATGTATCAGAGGTAACTCTGTGATCAATTGCGGGCAATGTTAAAGACGTTTGTTGACTTCAAAAAGCTAAACATATCAATATGTAGTCTGAATATTATTGGTAATCCGAATATCTCGCAACGTGTACATACATTTACCTATGTGTATAATAATTTACTATAACTGACCCGTATTGCCTGCAGGTTTACTTTTGAAAATCTGAAACCTATATTCAACATTGTGTGATACTCTTCCCGAATTGTATAAAAAGTGCTCTGTCAGATGCCAATGTTATACTATTGTTATTATTGTTATAAACAGAGAGAGTTGGTTAAAGTTAGCCGACCCCGCGATGTACGGGTAGCATGCCTCCCTCTTAAAAGAAAAGAAAATACATTTGTTCGTGGCGTCGACCTCTACAGATCTTTTGCCACTACTTTCACCATTTGAGAGGAACCTGCGTGTAAGTATAATTGCAGAAGTGTACAGTGTTGATTGTGATGAAAGGAACGTTAAGGACGACACAAAAACCCAGTCCCCAGGCTAGGGATATTCATCAATTACAATTAAAAAACCCTGACCCAGCCGGGAATCGAACCCGGGGCTGCCGGGTGACAGGTGGAAGTGTTGCCCCCTACACCGCGGGGCCGGACAATGCCTCCCTCTTACGCGGAGGCCCCGGGTTCGTTTCCCAGCCACGTCAGGGATTTTTACCTGGATCTGAGGGCTGGTTGGAGGTCCACTCCGACTACGTGATTTCAATTGAGGAGCTATGTGACAGTGAAATAGCAGCTCAGGTCTATAAATAGAAGAATAACGGCTGAGAAAGTACTTCGTGCCGACCACATGTCGCCTCGTAATCTGCTGGTCTTCAGGCTGAACTGCGGTCGCATAGTGGGCTCTTCGGGACTATTATGCCACGGGGATTGGTTTGGGTTTGTTTTTATAGGTAAGGCGTAACATTTGCATAAGGCATGGCTGTTGAACAATCTGTAAATTGAACTAAGCTAAACCTCGTCCAGTAAAACGTGGCACCACTCACTTTGTAGAAACTAAAATTACTTTCATAAATACTTCTGCAACAGAAGCGAAAATAAGCCAGCGCCATGTAGCTTCTGAAGACTCATCCAGGAGCGGATAATAAAGGCTTCCATTGTTCTTCCATATGCCTCTACACGAGTAGTTGTCACGTTAATAAAATGTCATCCTTCCCGGCAGATATGTTTAGCTTACTGACACGGTGACCTTTCGTTTGTATCAAGACAACATAAATTGTTCTCCAGAGAAGATAGAAAACTGTAGAGCTTGCCAAATAGAAAAGGTATCCAAGAAGTATCCAGGAATTGAGAATATAATGAACACTTCAATCGGTGGAACAAAATTTATATGCTAGATATATGTTGACAATCCCATTGTTGTTAAGTCTACCCTAAAAGCAGGGCTTCTAATCAGTTCGAATATGCAAGAAGTTTTCAAAAATAATTCTGTATAGTTCGTGGTTACTGTAGTTCAGCTTGGCATCGGAAGTGCAAATATACACACGATCGATAAAATATTAGGCAGCGTTTTTATTGACTTCCCTTTCTCTTTCATTTTGCCCTCCATTAAACTGCGTAAAAGGTCACTTCCTGACAACAATCTAAGTTATATTAGAGTAATACGATCAATGTGAACTCCTAAAGAGAGACAGGGGTATATGAGAAGGAAGTGGTACGAGGGAGACAGGAAATTGAGGAGGAAGTGGCTGTATTGTGTACGAGAATCAATTTTCGTATTATTTACCTCAACTCAAAACTCAAAGGCTGCGATGAATGCAAACCCAGCAAGATCTCGCAAGTTAAAGAAGTGCACGTACACTGCCCAGTGCTTAAATGCAGGAATGACTACTACTCCTACTATAATAATGTCTGCCTGCGTAGTGTAACGGTTAGCGCCGTTGCCAGCCGCCCTTGGTGGCCAGTGCTCGATATCCGGCACGGCCACAAATTTCAGAATGGCAGGAGACTGTGGTGTGGTTAAAATAGTACATGTAGCTCACCCTTATTGTGAAGTGTTTGTGGGGGGGGGGTTGTTGCCTGAAATGAGCTACACTACCTCAGGACGAGAACGCGAGTTTACTTAGCGTAATAATGCACTATTATACCTTAAATGTACATTCATTTATTATTATTATTATTATTATTATTATTATTATTATTATTATTATTATTATTATTATTATTATTATTATTATTTGATTTCTTCTTCTTAATCTGCTTACCCTCCAGGGTTGGTTTTCCCTCGGACTCAGCGAGGGATTCCACCTCTACCGCCCCAAGGGCAGTGTCCTGGAGCTTCATACTCTGGGTAGGGGGATACAACTGGGGAGGAGGATCAGTACCTCGCCCAGGCGGCCTCACCTGCTATGCTGAACAGGAGCCTTGAAGAGGGATGGGATGATTGGAAGGGATAGGCAAGGAAGAGGGAAGAAAGTGGCCGTGGCCTTAAGTTAGGTACCATCCCGGTATTTGCCTGGGGGAGAAGTGGGAAACCACGGAAAACCACTTCCATGATGGCTGAGGTGGGAATAGAACCCACCTCTACTCAACTGACCTCCCGAGGCTGAGTGGACCCCGTTCCAGCCCTCGTACCACTTTTCAATGTTCGTGGCAGAGCCGGGAATCGAACCCGGGCCTCCGGGGGGTGGCAGCTAATCACACTAACCACTACACCACGTAGGTGGACATTATTTGATTTAACCCCTTAAATTAATATTTTTATGAGATATTTGTCCATAAATTCTCAGTAGATTATTGTTGAAATTATACACTTTACAAAGGAGCCTGTATTATAGCGCAAATACATTCTTTGTTGTTACGAACACACATGTATACATACATACATTTCATTGCAGACAGTTATTTCTTCCAGCGTTCAGTCTGAAAGAACTGTGAATTCACTAAACGCCTCTACAATCCTCGATTCGTAACTAACTGCGTTGTCTCGTTTAGTTCCATACCTCTTATCTTTAAATGATTTTAAACTGAGTTTAACCATCGTCGCCTTGGTCTCTCTCTACTTCTCATACACTCTCCATGACCCGAGTCCATTATTCTCCCAGAAACCCTCTCATCCTCAATTCGTCCCATATAACCCCACCCACGAAGCCAGTTTATGCGTACAGCTTCATAAATTGAAAACAGAGCCTTTGTCTCTTCGTTTCGAGTAGCCTCCTGCCATTGATCACACCTGTTTGTACCAGCAATCATTCTCGCTACTTCCAAGTCTGCTATTTCCAAGTTATGAATACGATATCCTCAGTCGACTCAGATTTCACTCCCGTACAGAAAAGTTGTTCTGAAGATACACCGGTGTAAAGATAATTCCGTCCGTGAGCTGGCTTCTTTTATTTTATAAAATACTGTTGATGGCAACTGCGAGCTCACTGCGCTAGCTTTGTTGCAACCTGATTCAATGTAATTTACTATACCGCCATCTTGGGAGAAAAGCCACATCCTAAGTACTTGAAATAATCTACCAGATCCAATTGAGTATTCCCAACCTTACATTCGATTCTCTTATGTTTCTTCCCTGCCGACATCACTTTAGTCCTCGAAAGGCTAATTTTCATGTCATATTCACTGCAACTTTTTTTCAAGTTTCAAGTTAGATTACAGACCTGCAGCACCGTCTACCAATAGGACCAAGCCTTCGACATTAGCCCAACTGTTTGCTACATTTCACCTAACTGAATCGCTCCTTGTAACTGTATACCTTTCAGCAGATGATCCATGTAAACTACGAACAAGAATGGCGAAAGATTACACCTTTCTCCAATCCTACATTACTCGTTTAAATTTCTGATCAACAATGAACCAAGAACTCATTCTACCATCAATTCTAACTGCAGCACCCTTGTCAGCATAAATGCCTTTGATTGCTTTTACTAACTTCATTCATCCTTTATCCCGTAATCCCCCGATACGGCTAACATCATTTCCCACAGCACTATGCCACATGCCTTCTCTAGATCCTCAAAACTGTCTATTCCTGTCGTAGCATTTTTCTGCTACCTGGCGAATACTGAAAATTTGATCCTGACGTTGTCTTTGTGGTCAGAAACCACACTGATTTTCTTCCAACTTGCTCCCAACCACTGATCGCACCCTCCCTTCCAAAATACCAGTGAACACCTCGCTTGGTATACAGATCAAATAAATACCTAGGTAGTTGTGATCCTTCCCGTCTCCTTGCTTACAGGTAGGAGCAATTATGGCTTTCATCCTATAATAAGGTATGTTGCCAACATTCCATGCTAATATTAATTTTTATAGTCATTTCACCACTGATTCCCCACTGTGTTTCATAATTTCAGGTCTAATCCCATCTCTATATTTTTAAAAAAACTTGCTTACGTTGCACCGACACAGATATGTCTTATTGCGACGATGGGATAGGAATTGGCTAAGAGTGGGAATGAAGTGGACGTGGCCTTAATGTACAGCCCCGGCAGTTTAATCTATTCCTCCTTATTTGTGAAAATGGAGTTTATTTAAGAAATTACCTCAATAGTAATTTTGCCGACACCATTGTCTCTTCCCCATGAGCACGGTTTTTCATTACGTCAATAGAAATATTTCTTTTACGTTGAGAAAATGTCCAAAATATTGTATTCCTTCACCTGTTCAATGATTTCCTGGTATCTGCTTTGAGTTCACCTGGTTTACCCAAAATAAATTCATATCCCTTTCTCCTCCCTTTCTATGATTCTTTATTACTGTCCAGAAAAGTTTCCCTGTCGCCTGACTAAGCCTTTCTAGGTTATTACCGAAATTTTCCGACGACTTCTTCTTTGGATTCAACAATTGTTTGTTTTTCTCCGTTTCCTTCATCTAAAATATAATACCCCGTCTAAATCAGTCCTTGTTTGGAGCCATTTCTGGTACACCTTACTTTTACAAGCTGGCCTCACTTCGTTATTCCACCTGGATGTTCCTTTTTTCCTATCTTCACACACAGTTGTTCCTGGACATTCTCATGCCGTTTCTACCACCGCATCTGTATATGACATCCCTTCTCTTTTTATACCATAAACTTGCTTACTATCTGATGATTGGAATTTTTCCGTGTTCATATCCGTGTACTTCTGTCTAATTTCTTCGTCCTGCAGATTTTCTGCCTCTATTCGTCTACAGATAGAATTCACTTTATCTATCCTAGGACTAGGGCTATTTACTTCAGTGGAGATCAGATAGTGCTTTGTATTATCGGAAAATCCTCGGAATACCTCCACTTTCCTGAAAGGTTTCCTTGAACAAGGTCGCTACGATAATGACCCATTATTCTTAATGGCTAAAGACAGCAAGCCATAATTATATTATTTACGCGTGTTAGGTTTTCTGAACGCCATGTTCTCATCAGACCGGGCAGAAAATCGATATTTTTCACTTCACCTACGTTTCATTTCTTCGTGGCGAGTCACGTGCTCTTGTGTCCTCTATGGATGGCTGAATTACTCTTGCTTGCCATTCTGCAGTACAAAGATAAGATAAGATAAAACAAGGATAATGTCCAGATAGAG
The DNA here is from genome assembly GCF_040414725.1 of Anabrus simplex. NCBI lineage: Eukaryota > Metazoa > Arthropoda > Insecta > Orthoptera > Tettigoniidae > Anabrus > Anabrus simplex. The sequence continues at coordinate 517,709,080 of NC_090266.1, read as the reverse complement.
GAGGTGACTATTACTAAAGAAGTATTAACATTTACCTATGATAACAATGACATTTACAGTAAGATACAAAAGTTGAAAACTAAAAAAGCAGCTGGAATTGATAAGGTTTCGGGGGGATATAATTAGGACAGTTGGTTGGGATATAGTATCATATCTGAAGTACATATTTAATTATTGTTTGCATGAAGGAGCTATACCAAATTAATGGAGAGTTGTTATAGTAGCCCCTGTGTATAAAGGAAAGGGTGATAGACCTAAAGCTGAAAATTACAGGCCAGTCAGTTTGACATGCATTACATGCAAGCTTTGGGAAAGCATTCTTTCTGATTGTATTGGACTTTTTTGCGAAATTAATAACTGTTTTGATAGAAGGCACTTTGAGTTTAGGAAAGGTTATTCCACTGAAGCTTAACTTGTAGGATTCCAGCAAGATATATCAGATATGCTGGGTTCAGGAGGTCAAATGGACTGTATCGCGATTGACCTATCTAAGGCACTTGATAGGGTAGATCATGGGAGACTACTGGCAAAAATGTGTGCAATTGGACTTGACAAAAGAGTGACTTAATAGGTTGCAATGTTTCTAGAATACAGAACTCAGAGAATTTGAGTAGGCGAAGCTTTATCTGCCGCTGTAATAACTAAGAGGGGATATCCCGAAGGCAGTATTATTCGACCTTTGTGTTTTCTTATATACAGTATATCAATGACATGTGTAAAGAAGTGGAATCAAAAGGCTTTCTGCAGATGATGTTATTCTGTACAGAGTAATAAATAAGTTACAAGGTTGTGAGCAACTGCAAAATGGCCTCGATAATTTTGTGAGATGGACGATGGGCAATGGTATGATGATAAAGGGGTTAAAAGTCAGGTTGTGAGTTTCAAAAATAGGAAAAGTCCTCTCAGTTTTAATTACTGCGTTGATCGGTTGAAAGTTCCTTTTGGGGATCATTGTAAGTACCTAGTTGTTAATATAAGGATAGATCTACATTGGGGTAATCACATAAATATGATTGTAAAAATAGGGTACAGATATCTGCACATGGTTTTGAGGGTATTTAGAGGTTGTAGTAGGGATGTAAAGGAGCGGGCATACAAGTCTCTGATAAGACCCCAACTAGAGTAAGGTTTACTTGATTAAGGATTACTTGATTCAGGAACTAGAAAAAACCCAAAGAAAGCAGCTCTATTTGATCTGGGTGATTTCCGAAGATAAAGCAGCGTTACGAAAATGTTGCAAAATTTGGGCTGGGAAGACTTAGGAGTAAGGAGACGAGCTGCTCGACAAAGTGGTATTTTCCTAGCTATCAGTGGAGAGGTGGCGTGGAATGAAATCAGTAGACAAAAAGTGTGAGTGGTGTCTTTAAAAGTAGGAAAGATCACATTATGAAAATAAAGTTGGAATTCAAGAGGAAAAATTAGGGCAAATATTCGTTTATAGGAAGGGGAGTTAGGGATTGGAATAAATTACCAAGGGAGATGTTCAATAAGTTTCCAATTTATTTGCAATCATTTAAGAAAAGGCTAGGAATAAAAGAGAAAGGTAATCTGCCACTTGGGCGACTGCCCTAAATGCAGATCAGTATTGATTGGTTGATTTGTCTTAGAGCTGGCTATACTATTCATAAAATTTCGTGAGACGGCATGGCTCGGGAACTTTTAATTATGAAAATCAGGATATGTCGGCATATGGTAAAGCTATGATTATCAAGGAGGAATGTTAGTATTTCGAAGTAATTTTCCAGCATGGACGTCTGTTAAATTTCGAGAATGAGAAATGTTTTGGTGAAAATGTATGGACATACTGGTTGTTAACCTAGGTCCCTAGGAGGAGAAAAAGTAATGCAACTAACGCTTGAATCGTTATGATCTTGTAAAGTTTGTGAATTCTGAGATAGCAGGAATTTTATGAACAATGTGGACATAAATTTCAGTTGTGTAATGTTGTAGAGGAGAAAATTGGCTGTCATGGCACAATTAATTTACGACATTTAACAGACGATCCAGGTCTACTCATCATGAATATCGGTCCGTTATGGTAGGTAGAACCTGCGTAATTTTGTTCGGGAATCATGTATTGGAGGGACTCTATTGTTTATTCGCCCATGCGGATCTGTCATCAACGGGCTTAGGGGGATTTTTCAGATGTGAAATTGACACTTACAATAATTTTAAAGTATAATGGAAGTGGACCTTAAAAATAGAAGAGTTAAGGGTGAACTCCATTTAATTTTTAGTGTCAAAACTGTAGGACTTGTATAATCTCAAGTGACACTTAAATGCTTTGAATCATTTTCATGTAATACCTTACGCAACACAGTGAAATTAACATTGCAATAGTACCGCTGGTGAACCTGTCTTCGGCTGAAGCTAATGTTACCATTGTCTAGCGAAGAGAGATAAAATGTATACAAATAATGTACATTGCATTTGCGATATTGCCAGTTGACTTAATAGCAAGCGAGGGAACATTGCTATTCCGACTTTTGTTATCACCGAATTGTCGTATTAGTTGGACTTGTTAGTTCCCGATATTACATTTGTTGAACTACCAGCCGAATGGAAAGGGAGACTGTCTTTGTCAGTCGGGTCACGAAATCGCATGAAATACGAGGCGTCTCGGAAGAAGAATTATATAAAGACGGTAGTGACGATATCGCCTAGTGAAGGGTTGTGAATGTATATCATTTGGTGTCTAGTATGTAAGACGTGGGAATCATCAAAATGAGTTGCAGCATTTGACAGGAATGTGCCCTGTGGATTCCATGGTATTTATTACAATGGGGGTAGAATCCTGGAGGCTGCCATCTTTTGAAACGTATTTGGGGACGCTCTACAGACAATAATTTAAAACCTGTCCAAGGTAACTGGGGGTTATTTCGATTCGATTAAGGGTCCGTTCGTTGCCTGTTTCATACCCTGCGCAGCGACCTAATAGGTTGACAACCTTAAATAAATGACAGTTCGAAGATCAATTATAAAAACCAAATTTTACACAGATCAAGCGGATTAACTCACGGTTCTACTTGGAAGACGAGTTTACAACTGTCATATTCTTCACAACTTTATGATGCGTTCAAACAATTAAAAAAATCATATTTCAATGGAAGTGAGGTTAAGGAAGCGATGCATTTATTTTTCGCTTATTGTTGAGTGATAATCATTGTTGTGACTGTATATTTTTCTTCGTTGTCAAAATAATTTTCTAAATTACTTTATTTTAATATCTCCCTTGCTTAGTAAACTTGATTTAGTATACATTCCGTAATTCATCTGGGGTAGTTATACAATTCTTCGAACTCTGTCGATCAGCTGAAGAAGTGCCAAGAAACAACTCGTCAACGTCCACAGATAGAAGAGTCAAAAATACTTGCCACCGATGCAGTTGAGGCAGATGACCGACGATCAACGACCTCAAGGATTCAATATAGTCTCTTATAGAAATAGTGCCTCCACCTTGTCATGTGTAGCGGAGAATAGACTTACGCTTGTGAAATGCATTCGTAACAGCTAATCCCATGCTAGCATTTAAGTCCAGTAAATGATTCCATATCTTCCCTACATTTACCAATCACCGTCTCATATACTTCAGATCGATTTTAAACACTCATATTGATATCGCCCATTAGATGTAAACCCTCGCCTGCTGTCGACCCTGACTACGATGTCATTCAGTGCTTCATAAAACTTGTGAACTTCATCCTCATCTGTACCCGTACATGGTGAATACACAGAAACAATTCTCGCCATAATTCTACTAACTGATAAATCTACCCGCACCATTCTCTCATTTATACGCCTAACAGAAACTATGTTGCATGCAAAAGTATTCCTGATGAATGGTCCTACCCTACACTCTGCGCTTCTCATTAAAACATATGTTAAGATCTCCTCTTTCCCGAATATCCCTAAGTCCTACCAAAGTCAAATGCATCCTCTTTGCTGATTAAACATATATAACCATGTTCACGTGATCACTGCATGTCTGACCATGGTATGAGACATGTTTACCCCCGCTATCTTGTTCCACGCGTTAAGAATAGCTGTAGATTCAAATTTCGAATGTGATCGCCACGTCTGCCTCAACCTCAGCTTCCACTTCCACGTCCACCGCCACCTCCACCGCTGCCTCCTCCTGCACCTAAACCTCCATCTCAACTTCCACCTTCGCCTCCACATCAATTTCCACCTTAATCTCAGCATCTTAACAGAATTAGCTGGAAGTATAATAGAATCGACCTTGGGCTAGAGTTAGGCCTGTAAGTGCATACATAAGATAACCTACAAAATAAGAATAATTATATAATTGGTTATTTTCTAAGCACATCTACCCCATATTTTTGTAAATATACGGATTAAGAGCAGAAACGTTATGTATTTATATATGGGTTTGACTCTTATGTGAATAACATAATAACACACTACGTAGACAATACCAAATGAAGCTAGTACACTCCTTCAACCTGTACTCCTTTATTCTCAATGCATGTGCAAAGTCTTTGCACCGTACAGTCCATAGCTCATTCACACATTGTCGTAGGTAGAGAGTGGATAACTGTCGTTATGCGTTCTTTAAGGTCATTAATGTCTGTCAGTCTGGTAACATACATGCGTTCTTTCACCATTCCCCATTGCCAGATCACATGATGTTAAATCTGGTGACCGTGCTGGCCAAGCCACAGGTCCACTTTTTCCAATCCAGCACCCACGAAATGTTTCGTCCAGGAAATGTCGAACCGTTAAGGAAAAATGTAGTGGTGTATCATCTCGCTGAAAGTAACCTCATGTTAAGATACAGAGGGAAGGAATACTTCTTGGGCTTCCAATCTTTCTATTACAGCCATTGGTCACGGACCCAGTGCGTACAATTTTCTCATGCAGTCGACGGATATTTAGAGGTTTGGAGGATCTTTCTCAAATCATTTGTTAAATGTTTCTGGTACTTTTGAGGGCGACTCAAACACTTCCATTCAAGCTGCAATTTTCCTTCTCTCTTCCAAAGTAAGTCGGGTGGCCATAGCCCATATATCATCTTCAACAAAAGAACTTAAAGTACCAGATGTAAGTTCGTGTAGTACCATATAAGTGGCAACATCTTTTTGGACAACCTTGTATAGTACTAGTACTAGCCACCTGAGCACAAGGAGGGTCATGACTCTGAATATGTCCTATTCCATAGCAACTGGTATCCCATCTCTCAGGACTACTTACTCGGCTACTCAGCCGTTGTCCATGCTTCACGAACTAGGACGTGACTACAGTAACCCACAACACAAACCACGAAGAAATATAAATGTTATGAAATATTCTCGGTAGTGATAGTTTTGTCAAATTAAACATTCAATAAACGTTACTGATTGTGCTTAAATGTATCGCATTCGTGTATGTTTCTTGCACATGCTGATGCTCGACGAACTGGCGTCGATAGAGTCGAGATCACTTGCGCTGTCTGTAATATCACTCACTCTGGGATACACTATAAACAAAACAAAAGTCTTCATCACTATCTGTGTTAAAACGAGAGCAGAAAGTAAATTAAATCTACCCGCATCATTCTCTCATTATGGGTGAAAAATAATAGGTTCCCCTAAGCACGTTTCTAGTTATTTTACTGTCAACTGGTGCAATGCCACGTAACGTTAACTGGCACGCACGCATTGTGACACGAATTCGTCTGAGAATTCGAGAAGGAAATGTAAAGTTATACGCCATCTTGTTGCTATTTAAGTAACTAGGTGGGCGAAACATTTACGTTCGGACTTTGAATTTGTTTACGTGTACTGTTACTTTTCTCGAATATTCTCGACATTCTTCCTTTGGGAAGACCTAACCAAGGTGACCTGGATGTCAGTCTTGAAGTGAGTGATATTGGGACATTGAGGAAATTCAAGGCCACATCCAGCGGAGTAGCTCCGGCTAAGAGTAGCCACGGTAAGCCGTGGCTTTACAGCTCTGCATTGGGGACGCTTTGTGCTTCTCTCACCATCGGCTGTCCTGAGAATGTTTATTCCGTTGTTTTGCATTCTCCTTACTACGGCAAATGCCGGGACAATTCATTTTAGGGGCCACAGCCTCTCCATTCTCATCTTATCCACACCTCAAATCACCGCAACACATCTCCTGGTCTTCTGGAGGGCGTCACCCTCTGGAAGACCAACCGTACCCCCATCAAGGTATGGAATGAGAACATTTTAGTATTAGTACGAGTAGTTGTGGTAGTACAAGTCAGAGAGAAATTTTCCAATGGGACACCTAATGCGTCCACCAAAGTATCGTAAATGCCGACACGATCGGCATTGTGTTCTATCGATTTTCTATCTTCAGACATCGATCAATTGAAGCATGATCTAATCCGTAATCTAGAATGCAAGAAGTTAAACGCCGACCAATCGACCATTGTTATCCATAATGATAATAGTCATAATAATCCATTACCTCAAAATTTACTTAGAACGCAAAACGAATAAAAATGTTATCAAATATGTCTCAAAAGGATCGATACATATCAATCTAATTCTGAAGCAGACAATTTAATGGAAATAAATTTTCCTGTTCCAATAATCGGAAGTGTATTATAGTATTAAACATTCCATATTTTTAAGCTAATATATTAGGAGAAAATTCAATAAGCGAGTAATATTTAATACAATGAAAACAATGGTATCATGCATCATCATTATCATCGTGGTTGTGGGGAGTTAACCAATATTTTATTTAATGTTCCCATAATATCTACGCAATATGTCACCTGGAAACCTGGCCAGTAATAAAAATATTTGAGCAGTTATATCCAGAAAGAACGACTCGTTCACTCACTAAGCATTCATTTTTAGTTTGTTATTTTCTTCTACATCTGTCTTAATTAGCAACGGTCTAAATAGACCTTAGGGTGTCGGAAGTTTGTCACGCAAGTAGACCCTAAATTCTTAAAGCATTGGAAACGAACGATATGGAGCTGTAGCATTTAAACATACTTCCATGCCAACGACTTGAAGCGACATTTAATCCGATATATGTTGGCCACACGACGACTAGACGGAGGTCGTTATAATATTATATCCCGTTGCAAGAAAATATTGTTAAAGTCTATACAAAGCAATGGTATGTTCTTACAAGGACTCAACATTCCAGTGAGATTGTTCTAACCGTCTACCAGTTGGCTTGGATTCTGGGGAAGGTCGGTTTGAACCCCACTATTGCCAGGCCTGAAGGTGAGTTCCCGTGGTTTCCTATTTTCATACCTGGCCATGGTGGTTTCCTTCCGAGTTCTAGTTCTTTCCTATCCCATTGTCGCCAAAATACCTGAATATTTCAACATAAAACTACTGGCAAGGAAGAATATGTGTACGAAGTTGAATTACTGAATTTCCAAAGAAAACCATACTGTATGACAAATATTGTGCCTTTGCTGGCGAGATGTATTGTTTACAGTGCACTGTGTCTTCTGGTATGGGATAGAATAAATTTGTTACTTTCAGTGATCTGTCTCCGTCTCGTCCTTGGATTTGACAATATGAAAGTGACTGAGGTATGCGCGATGCTAGTAATACAATTCCTTACACAGCCAGTCCCTGTTATGAATGGTGTGAAAATTTATCTCATAGAGTCGGTTGGTGGATGCATTTCAGTGGGCTTGGCAGACTGATATGTAATAGCAACTTCTGGCTCGGTGAGGAAGGCAACGGGAAACTACCCCACTCCTCATTTCGCTATTACGCCCCTTCAATGACGCCTAGGCTATTTATTACAGCTGTTGGCTGAGCTGTGGAGGATCAAACCAGCCTTCCCAAACAACAAAAAATGACAAATATTAGTGTCACATCTACTGAAAATTATTTTTTCTTGCTAGCTCACAGCTGCGCGCCCCTAACCGCATGGCCAACTCTCCCGGTGAAAATTAGTTTAAAATATGCAAGAGGTGATATGTTTTCCTGCAGGAGTTGTTTAGTATACCCGGATTTTGCTTATACTACGCTATTCTATCGAAAAATATAAAGTAAATCTTATCGCCGGGTTGCGAATGGAGTTTATTTCCAGGTTCCTAGATGATCAAGCATCTATCAAATCTTTCAGGTAGGTGGGTAGGTGTATTTTGATAGATGATCAACAGCAATTTATGCATTATTGTCGAACTACAATTGAACAATGAGTAATGCATGGACTATCAATAAGGTACTAACTCATTACCACCCAATTTTCCTATTTTGTTGTTGATGTCCAGACCTGCGTCCTCATGAAACCAGAAAGTATTCTACTACCAGTATCACTTTAAGGCACTGGAATGTAGTATTTTCTTTAATCAATTATTGATGGCTGGGTTATTGGAATATGTGTGACAAGGTTTGAATTAAGGCACGTACTTGACGTTTACTTGCAATGCTTTAAAAACAGCCGAAAGAAATCGGATTTACTGTAACCAATGTTACTACTGGCATTCGAATATTGCAACAGAGGGAGGGGTATTCTCAGTTTTATCAGTACACGTGAATTAATCGCTTGGTTTAGAAGGCGAGTAACTATCATTTTCATAGTGGGTCACTATCTCGAGACACGTAAGCTAATGCGGTATCCTAGATATATTTAGGGTTTAATTTAACTGACAAAATTAGGAACACGTGTTCCTCTCCGATACCCGTACATTGTATTACTTGTGTCGAATATACTCAAACAAAAGGTGAAGTTGTTTTATTTGCAAGAATACCATGAGATGATAAGTTTATTACTTCGAAGTTAAGAATCATCCTCCCTAGGGGAGTCTTGCAATTGTAATAATCATAGTCACTCAAAAATTGAATGGGTGTATGTTTCGCGTATTTAACACTTTATCAGACTTTTTTTTAATTACTATCAATATAATATTTCAGCTGCCATGTACTGATAAAACATATCTGCGAGAAACTTACACAATATCCTACCTCGTTCATATTTGAGTGATTGTATACGTTGGAATGTGAACGAGGCGTAGCAAACTAACAGGTATCAATTATTCTCCAGATATCATCGTAATCACCTATGAAGACATGGATTGGTATTGCAGTGCAGTATAGGAAATGGCAGAATGCAAGGTACTGAACAGAAAATTTCGTTAATACTTGGGATTACAAGTATCTTACGCGTTATGTAAGTTTAAAAAATCGACTGCAGGTGCTCTCAGGATAGTACTACACAACTGTAAGTTGAATTCTCCATAAGAAGAATCTCCCAAGAAAAACACTTTCAAGTCTTATCACAGATATATAATGTCAAGGTTAGCCTGAAAAAGATACGTGATCTAGTAGAAAAAAAGTTCTTCTGGACATTCCTCAGTAGAGATCCACAGCTCTGAGAGTAACTTGTGGATTCCTCATTCATGCAGTATATCTGTCGATATTTCGACGAGTTATAAGACACCGCCTATTTTGAAGTGATCCATTCTTCCCTACCGTATTAAATTTGTTTTTGCTATTTGCTTTACGTCGCACCGACACAGATAGGTCTTATGGCGACGATGGGACAGGGAAAGGCCTGGGAATGGGAAGGAAGCGGCCGTGGCCTTAATTGAGATACAGCCCCAGCATTTGCCTAGTGTGAAAATGGGAAACCATGGAAAACCATCTTAAGGGCTGCCGACAGTGAGGTTCGAACCCACCATCTCCCGATTACTGGATACTGGCCGCACTTAAGCGACTGCAGCTATCGAGCTCGGTCCGTATTACATTATGGCATCGTTATTCGTAATGGATTTGAGACACCTCAAAAGTTAAGAAATGTTAATCTATATGACCATGCGTTTCTAAGAAAAGTTAGGGGGCGTTGGAATTAACAGCATTGTATAGATGTAGTAATATTTCAAGGTATCCAGAAAAATAGCATAGATTGAAATAAAATACATATTACAAATTATATTTTTGAGTTATTCCAAATTGCGTTTCGCAGGGTGAGGGATTCCTGATCAGCCATTATCAAATAATCTTGCGCCAGTGATATATCTTACAGGCTTGAGTGCTTCTGTAGTCGGGAGGGAATGAGACATTTTCAGCATCATCTCCCCGTATTTCAATGAGTAAAACACCCAGACTCGGTGTAAGTAAGGAATGCGGTTTTAAGGCCGGATTATATTATTGTCATTGTATGCTAGTTCTTATAAAGTGGCTAGGATTCGAACCTGGGACACCGGGGTTAAAATACCAGTGGTTTCAGCAGTAACTGAAGTCTTGTCTTTGGAAGGAAGTGACCGTGCCTGCAGGTTAGGTATCATACCGAAATACAACTGAGGTTACGGTGTTCGAAAACGAAAATCACTTCTAGAATTGCCGACAGTGAGATTTTGAACTACATTTTTCTCGACTGATCCAGTTGCTCGAAACAGTCTTAAAAGGTCCTAGCTACAGAATCAAGAATTGAACATGAACTCGACAGACTGAAAGCTGTTATACTAACCCCTGAACAACAACAGCATAATTTCCATAAAGAGGACATCAGATTTCATTTCTAGTTAAATTTGTATTTAATTATTGGCATCACCGTTAGGTATCACCAGAAACATCATTACAAATATTATTCCTTTCGCCAAATTGTAATGAACACTTGACAAATCAATTATTTCTATTTATATGACGTTTACACTCGACTACGAAATGTTGTGAGATGAAATATGATCGTATTGGAAAATCATGTTCGTGATTCGATCACGACTTAATACTTTCCTTTACAGTTGCAAATATTTCATTTGGATGTAAATGAAGAGCTTAATTTTATTACCTACTTACATTTTCCTATTTATAGCCATATCAACTATTCCAATTAACATAACATAATTCACCAACTCACTGTAAAAATACTATAAAATATAATTCAGTTGACTTCCCCGGGTCATGATTCCTTGGATCATTCAAATGATGTTTTGTTAGTAAGCATGAGTGTTTTGCCCATGCACGCCCAAGGAAAAGGGACAACCTGATACTATCGCCGTGAAAATATCCATGATACAGAAATTGAAAATGTATCCTTGTTGTCGGTTCATAGGTATAACACATACTGCACATGTGTTCATACTGCACGAAGTTTTATTGACATTTTCTTTACGTCGCACAGATAGGTCTCATGGCGACGATGGGACAGGAAAGGCCTAGGAATGGGAAGGAAGCTGCCGTGGCATTTTTCCTGTTGTCAAAATGGGAAACCACGGAAAACCATCTTCAGGAATGCCGACAGTGGGATTCGAATCTCCCGGATGCGAGCTCACAGCTGCGCGCCCCTGACCGCAAGGCCAACTCACCCGGTACATGAAGTATATTAGATCATAATTGGAACACAAATGTCTAATAAAATGTTAAAAGTTTTGGACCCAATAACTACGACTGCTGTTTTCAGAGATGCCGAGGTGCCCGAAAATTTTCTCCACAGTAGTGGTTCTACACACCACTAAATCTACTGAATAAATTTCTTGACGCGTGGTTTGCGTATCTGAGTACCTTCAAATACAACCAGACTGAACCACGATTAAAACTGCCACCGTGGGAACATCTGAGCCATGTGTGCCAATCAGTCTGACAGAATATGCCTTTCCCATTTCCAGTTTTTATCTAGGCACCTTAAAACTACCTTCTTAATGTGGCTGAATTCTCGCCTTTCTCGGCTTAGGTTCACAGGGCCTCGGTTTAAATTCCCGGTCCGGCATGGGATTTTAACTCTGTATGATTATTCCCCTGGATCGGGCACTGGGCGTTTGTATTCGTCTCAATACACACCTTTTCATCTACACCGAACATAGTAGTAACCATTACAGAAACACGCAATAGCGCATATATCCCTCCACATAAGGTTATCGTTTGGTAGGTCATCAGTTCGTAAAACTGGTCCAAAACCGCACATATACACACCCCATGAAAATGAAGTAAATGTCCGAGATGGTGAAGAATATATGAATTAATTCGTTAAGCGTATGGCATTTCAGTACATGACGAGCATAGCAAAATAACTATAATTTAAACTTAAACTCTGGACGCATTCAATTACCTGACGTATTAAAAAAAGGGAAGTTTTTGGACCTCCCGCGTAAGCATATTTGGAACACTCTTGAGTTATACGCTGAACAATCTGTCTGTTGCCCCAGATTCACACTGCGGAGAAGAAATTTTCATCTAATTGAACAACTGGTCCCCATATAACCCATGTTTATTCCGTTTGCGGTTAAATGCTTACCAGGCTTTCCTAGATACATCAAAACCTGGAACATATTCTGTAATGCAAAGTACATTACGGAGTTCCGAAGGTGAAAATATCTGCCATGCCTGGGATTATTGTTTGTTCACGTGAAAACTGTTGGCAATGAGATTTTCAGCCAGACGAAGTAGAGGGTGTTTTGAACATAAGTCTGCCAACATGTACGCCGTTGAGATCTTCTTGAAAGGGCAGTTGCCGATTGTGAAGGATCTTATGATATTCTAGAATAAAAGCACTGCACCTGCGAAGAGAAGGATATGGCTTAGGATAGAGCGGCAATGTGGGGAAATGGGTGGAGGGGGGCTGTATACTTCCTGTAATCTAACGCATGGCGATCTTCAGCTGGATATCAATCTTCTTCACATAAGAGCTGTTTAAATAAACGTGTGCATAGTATTCAGATGAAGAATATACAAGTCCAAGGGTATAGCAGCGAAGAGTTGTAACACTAGAACCGTATTGTATCAATATGCTGCTTAAAAGACAGTGTTCTATTCAGTGTAACACCCAGAAATTTGAGATACCTGCTGTTCGTTGGACGTTTATTATTGAATTATACCTTAAATTCTCTGTTTACCATTCTATTACTGAGATAGGAACTTGCTAAAATACATTTGTTAATGCTTGGATTGAGCCTCCACTGTCGGAAATAATTTCCAAGTATGGCCACATCCTTCGTGAATATGACGTGTGTAGTCCATCTCTTTGCGTGCTGTCATCAGCATATCCATATTTTCTGGAAACTGTTCCAGGCATGTCTGAGCTAAACAGAATAAGTGACAGTACTGATCCTTGGGGTAGTCCATTGTTGAGCTTCTCGTTGAGGTGCTCGTTAATATCAACTCTGAAAAATATGGCATTCAGTGTGTTCTTAATGAGACGTATTATTGAGAAACATAGGTTTAGTTAAGGGAGATTGTAAATTAATCCCTCTTTCAACACCGTGTCGTATGCAGCTTTCAGATCAATAAAATTAACAGAAGGTTTAGGCGGTGCTGGAGTCTTGCCTGAATATGGGTTGTTAGTGATAGCATTTGATCTGTGCAGCTTCGTCCAGGAATTAATCCCGCCTACCCTACGGGATGCGGTGCAATAGTTCTGAGGAAATTCTATTTAAGATGAATCTCTCTACAAGTTTGTAACATACGCTCAGCAAGGCAATCGGTCTAAAGCTCTCTGGTTCATCACTAGGCGTACCAGGTTTCGCGATGGCAATGGTTTGTTTTCTTTTGAATAGTCTAGGTAATATGCCTATTTTAGCATATTTAGGCAAACGTAGAAAACCAAAGATTAGGATTTTTAACACAATTGATCAAATATTCCGGATGGATTCTACTAGAGACTGGAACTTTTCCACTTCTGACATCCTTCAGTGCTGCACCAATTACTTCTACTAAGAAGGGTTAGAAACAGCTTCAGCCAGATTTTCTAGAGTTTTTCTTGAAATAACGAGTGTTTTTCTTATCCCGAGGTGCTCGTGACAAAGTATTATGTGCAACAATCCCGTTTGCAGTCATTGAAGGTTTATCACAGACTACCAATTTGTTCCTCCAAATATTCGAAGAAGAGACCATGCCTCTTTACTTCTCAGTTTTAATCAAAATATTCCAGAGATTCTATCCATTTTCTCTTTCTGAAGTTATCCAAGCTGTGTTATAACTCATCTGCAGTTTCTTATTCTGTTTTCTCTAGATATTCATGGTATAAACTTTCCCTGTCCTCAGATTATCTAGGAATGTATTCCTTTCTGTATACTCCAGGTATGCGTTTTTTTCTCTTGAATTGGTAGCACCAAGAAATCTACAGTAATTATCACATTTTGGCGGTATTCACCAAATGCACGTATCCAGAGCACAAGAGAAAACTTTCCAAATACTAGTTAAGAAACTTGAACGTAGAAGAAGACATTGAGGTAATTCGTCAGTTATCACATCCACGGTGAACTGAAATTGTCTCTCTATTCGTGAATCATACCTTGTGAGAAACACAGAAAAAATAGGAAAATAGAGGCCTGTCTGCACTATAAATATTCTAGTAAAATAAAACACCAATGAGTTTCGGCACCTAGCGATCAGATTAACAGCTATATGACTACTTTTATATTAAAAAAGGGACAAAGGAGAAAAATATCACGTGGTGGCTTAGTTCAGGTGAAAACTGAATTAAAGAGGGTGGGCTTCATCAATAATGATGTAAAGAGAGGTATTTTAGTGCAAATAGCTTTTAAAATACGGTACTCATTAATGCTAGTATTCCATTGTAAATTACCACTGATAAAATTACCATAATAAATGACAATATTGCACTGGTATAGCGTAACCTGCTGCAAACAGTAATTTACCATATTCACTATTTATAAATAACATTCATCATGAAAAACACCTAGTGATACAAAAGTAACAAAGGCCAATTTTGCCACTCATATGGGACCCTTCGAAAATATATTCCTCATATTATTATTGTTTCTTAATAATTGTAAAATACACTGTTCATTGTTCCACGCCTGCTTTAGTATTTTTTCCATTAGAGCGTAGAGTGATAGCTTATTCTTTTTGGAACATTATTTCCCTTGTCCAAAACTTATCTGTTGTTGTTGCTGTTGTTTCTTTTGAAATGCTTGAAATGTCATGTTGACGTTGTAATACAGCATTAATGCATATTCCTTAATAATCTGTGTTAATGTAATGCAAACAGTGAGTGTATGAGCGCAATAATTAGGACCTAGTATTAGAATAAATTCCAGCTGACATAAAATACAACACCATCGCTGCATGGAGTAAATCCAAAAATACCACATAGATTAACACAGACAGGAGAGTAAAATTCGGATACGTTCCTTATTATTCATCAGTTAATACACCATTCATTTATCAGACGAAACTACATGGAATCAGGATCTCATTCATCAGCTCTTTCCAACTTTTTAGATAGCCCTGTTGGGTTGATAACAAATAAGAGACAGATTATATTTACAACCTCGTAGTCCACAGCAGTCTTCACAGACGTTGAACATTTCTTGCACAACAGGTTGCATCTCGTCTAAGTACAGGATTTTGCCAGATAACTATGTTCACTTGTACGCAAAAATCTGACCCATATATGAACGACGATTTAGGTTGATAATGAAATGTTTCACAGCCCCAGCTCTTCCAGTGTCACGCACTTTTCCCATCTAGCATACTTCAAGCTACATCTTTTACAAATTGCTTACATCACCGCAAAAGATGAGTTCAGGGTACAGTCACCTCTCCCTCTACAAGGTCTTGTTTATAATCATAGTATATTGGGCTAGTCTCATCTCTCCTTAATCATTCCAATCACAACATATTACATCAAAGGGGTCTATTCATTTTACACCAAATGTAACGTCGTTTATTGTTTCGTATTCGTTTCTCTGGATTTACTCCAAACCAGGAATTGATAATAATAATAATAATAATAATAATAATAATAATAATAATAATAATAATAATAATAATAATAATAATAATAATAATAATAATAATAATAATAATAATAATAATAATAATTGTTACGGAGATATCCGTGGTAGTTAGAGGTGAAAGAAGGTGCGGACTGGAGTAGGTCCCAACTACAAAATTCAAGTTAATTTAAAACTTTAACAAGGTTAAATTTTCTTTTCAAAATCAACAAATAACAAAGAATAACAGGTACCAAGTAGCAGATCAACAAATTAACAAATTATAGTTCGTTACAAGATTTGGGCTTCGAGCCCTACGTTTAATTTCTGAGCTCTCAGCTCACAACCACAATTGCTAAAGGGCAGAAAACCCCTAAGTACAAGGAGCTCTTGCTCCCAGCTAATAACCTCAAGCCTCTCTAAGGCACTTTTACCCCAACACCATAATTAGCTGACCCGCTCTCGATCTTTCAAGCCTATCAAGGCAATAACAGACTCTTATCCAAACTGCCATCAAGGCATACAAAACAGGGGTATTTAATACCCAACCAACCGGGCCTTCGCATGAAGAAAACAAAACATCAGGTTAAGTTACTGACCCAAAGTACAGAAGGGATTGGAGGCGTAAACGTGCACTCCTAAATACACTTTTAAAACCTAAGTGGCTCTAGGCCGAAACACAGGGGCTAATCCCAAGCTAGGGAGGTGACCCGTATGAGAAAACTTTACTACATTAAAGAAGAGAAGAACGGTTATGAAAACGTAGTCACCTCCTTTTCAAAATGAAGGGGAGTTCGAGAGGGTGAAGCACTCTCTATCCCGCTTTACAGTAAAAGATATTTGTAGATTTTACATGGGCAGAAAAGGAATTTACATTTTAAAAGATGGGTTACATATCAAAGGATTCGAACCTTCTCCGAGAGTTAAACTGCTGAGCTAGCAAGAAATAAAGATGTTAACAGGCCATTACCTTGTTGGAGATCTGTTGCCCGAAGAAAGAGGCGCGTCCCGCCCCCTGCTACATATCCATACACTAAGAAAGATGATACTGAAGTGGCCCTGAGACAAGAAAATCAGCAGTTTTTATACCCTCGTGGAAAGTTCGAAGCCTTTCATGAATGATAACAACCCGCCCACAAACTTTTATTGGATAACAGCAAAAACAAATGCACAAGACGAGGAAGAAAAACCTTATTGGTGAAAAATTAATTACATAAATTCCTGATTGGTTACATTCAAAACAGGCGGAAAGAAAGGATTTATATTGCCAACCCACAAACCACAGAACAAAATTTAGTAAAAACAAAACTTAGGAATACAATATTTCTTCAAGAAAGTTCATTCCATTGCACCAGAGTGTGTTACCATTGTTTTGGATAGAGACATCTGTTAGAGATTGTCCACACTTCTTAATCGTTGAAAAACAAAAGGCAAATAAAAACACTCAGTGACATCTTCTGAATAACCGTGGAATTAGTTCAGTAGTTAAAGTTCCAAGTTTCTCCAGTAGAGAAGTTTCAATTGGCGCAATATTTGAATTAGCGGCGTGGAGGTGTACCGCCCGGTACAATAATAATAATAATAATAATAATAATAATAATAATAATAATAATAATAATAATAATAATAATAATAATAATATGGCGTAGGGATGTGGCAACCCCATCGCCCAGTGGGAAACCACTGCAGTCAGTCACCCGAGTATTGGTGGGAAAACCATAGCTATTGGGGGATAAGGAGGAAATGCCTACTCCCAGCCCTGACCAACTAGGGTGAACATTATCCTGGGAGAAGGTATACAATGCCCTCTGGTGCTCATTACCTCAGTCGTAAGAACGCTACCGATACTGCTGTAGCGCAGCATAATACTTCGGCTTGTGAAGTAACCATGGAGCACATGATAATCACTACTTTATCCCAGGGGGTTAATCCCCCGTCGACCTCGGTCCACGCAAGCAGGTTGTCGGATTCTGGGGAACCTGCATTGTGTGCAGAGGGAGAGTCGGAGCTCCCCAATACCTCAACGTCCTCAATACGCTGGACACAAAAGATCAGACACAAGAGAACGTTTAAATTAGGAACCATCAGTGTACAGACCATGATCAGAGTGGAGAAACTGAAACAAGTCCTAGATGCAATGAGAGAACATGGAATCGGCATACTGGGTCTACAGGAAACGAGAGATGAAGATACGGTGGAATCAGAAGGATATGTAATGTTGAAGGGAAAACCAGGTATCAAGATGAAGCAACAGCCGTTTATGTTTGGTACGGCGTTTATAGTAGACCGACGCTGCTTGGGTAGTATCATTGACTGGAGGGGTGTGAATGAGAGACTGTCATACTTGATGATGAAAATTGGCAATAAAACTTATACACTTGTCAATGCACATGCCCCCATAAATGATAAGAACAAAAAAGACAAGGCTGGGACAGAGAACTTCTGGAATGCACTGGATAAGGTAGTAACGGAAGCAAACAAGAGAGGTGTCACGATCATGCTGGGGGATTTCAATGCACAGCTAGGAACTGAAAGGAGATTCAAAGGCCCTGTAGGGGATAACCCTGCACACAAGAGAACAAATAAGAATGGAGAAAGGCTTGCGAACTTGTGCAAAAGACACAAGATGAGAATCATGACCACACAATATAAAGCCAAGGCGAATAAAAAGACAACCAGCGTAAGTCCGGACAACAGAATTGGTGAAAGGCAGATAGCCCTCATAGCTATCCGAGACAAAAGCCATGCGGAGATCATGAACACCAAAGTCAGGAAAAACAGCAGAATGGAGTCTGACCACTATCTCACTGAAATCAAATGTAGATGGATACCAAACAGAACTAGGAGAAAAACGAACACAAACTCACACCAGATCGACAGAGAACTGCTGAACAAAAACCGAGATCAGTATATGAAGAACCTGACATTGGAGATTAAATGGGAAAACTTAAAGGACAAGGTTAGAGAAGAATCCAAACGTTTGGGCACTAATAACAAGAGAAAGAAACATGAGTGGTGGACGGAAGAATGTGAAGAGGCGTTAGAGTACAGGAGAAATATCTGAGTAAGGTGGCTGACTACCAAGAAGGAAGAGAACCTGTCAACATTCGAGACAGCGAGAAAGATGGCTGCCAAGACGATCAGGAATGCCAGAAGGAAAAGGTGGATTGAGAGGCTGGAAGAAGCTGATCATGCGTTTAAAAACAAATCACGATCCTTCTTTAAGGAGATGAAGAGCAGGACAAAGTGTTATGAGGCGAGAGAACCTTTTGTGAAAGGACAAGATGGCGAGTTGAAAATAGATGAAAAAGACGTATGCGAGGATATGGCAAGATATTTCAAAGATCTACTGAACACAGAAGCACCCACAGGGAGTATGACTCTACAGTACACAGAGACATCGACCAAGGACGAGCACCCACCAGAACAGAAGATTTGATGCCAATCAAGGATCTCAAGAACAACAAATCGGCAGTTAATGATGGCATATGCGCCGAGGAGATCAAATGGGGTGGTCCTGCAATGGAAGAAATCATGTAGAGAATAATAATAGACATCTGGATTAATAAGAAGATACCTAGCGACTGGAAAGAAGCCATAACTATACCAGTACATAAGAGATGAGACAAAAGAATACTGGATAACTATAGAGGTATCTCACTGCTAAACATTGGGTACAAGATACTCTCGAGATTATTGCTGAACAGAGTGGAAGCACAGTTTGAATCGACCATAGAAAAATACCAGGGTGGTTTTCGGAAAGGGAGGAACTGCGTAGAGCAGATATTTGGACTCAAGAGAATCACAGAACACAGACACAGGAAAGTACACAATAGTGACATTTTAGACTTCGCAAAAGCCAACGACTCGATAGACAGGAACACACTACTAAACATCCTACGCGACAGAGGATTGGATTCTACGACACACGCATAGGTGGGGGAAAAATTGAAGGCTACAACCGCTAGAGTAAGATACCGGAGTATGTTGTCAGACAGCTTTGAAATTAAGGCAGGAGTCCGACAAGGGGATGGTTTGTCGCCAATATTATTTAACCTAGTTTTGGATGAAGTGGTGAATCAGTAGAGACAGTTGAATAGAACCATGGAAATTGAAGGTGTAAAGATTGGATATAAGATCAAAAAGAATGCCATAGCGGTTTACCTTGCCTTCGCAGAAGATATGGTGTTGTTACATGAGAAGGAAGAAGACGCGAAGTTGGCACTAGCAAATCTAGCTGAGACTGAAGCAAAGGTTTGTCTTAAAATAGCCTACAACAAGACGAAGGTACTGAATACGAAGACCGATTGGAATGTAAAAGGCCAAGTGGTAGAGAGAGCCGACAACTTCCGGTACCTAGGTGAGAACATCACCGGTAAATTACAAAGCAACAAAAGTACCACAGACAGAGCTCAACTGCTGCTGAAACTACGATATGCAGCCATGACTACATATAGAAAGAAGAACCTCTCGAGGAACGCCAAACTGCGACACTACATGATAACCATCAGGAATGCTGCATTATATGCATCTGAAACGCTGACAATGGGCAAGAGAGCATGCATACAATTGGAAAAGGAGGAAAGAAGAAACTTGAGACATATATGGGGCACCAAAAACAAGGTGAAATCTGGGTACACAGATCAAGCCAAGAACTACATGCGAGTGTAGAACCAATCTCGAGTGTGATAAGAAAGAGAAGGTTAGGATTTGTTGGACATCTCTTGAGGATTGATCATAGGAAAAATATCCAGTGATGACAGTACAGGATAGGTCCAAATACAAAAAGCTGGTGGAAGGTCACAGATGGACAGACACCAGGATCCAGATTCAGATCACGGAAGCAGAGAGAAAGAGGAGCAGTGAGAGAATGAAGAGGTAATGGGAAAAAAGAAGACGTGCTGAGCAAGTCACTCGTGATCCTCAGGGGTAGTAACGAAACGAATAGAATAAAAATGTTTTTGTCTCTACGTCCCCCTAACTACTTTTACGATATTTGGAGACACAGAGGTGACGGAATTTAGTCCCGCAAGAGTTCTTTTACGTGCCAGTAAATCTACTGAAACGAGGGTGACGTATTTGAGCACCTTCAAATACCACCGGACTGAGCCAGGATGGAACCTGCCCAATTTGGGTCAGAAGGCCAGCACCTCAACCGTATGAGCCACTCAGACCGGTACCAGGCATAGAGAGAAGCAAAAGGGTTGGGTGTATTCAGGTGTTAACCAAATAATTGAGGAAACCTTTCGAAAGAAAAAACACTATTGCAATCCACGAGTATGGCTCACATATTCTACACGCATGTCTACGTCAATTTTCTTTGTTAAATGGTTACATACAATATTAAATAAAAGGAAGGATCCACCTTTCAATAATCCGTTGTTAAGTTGAACCAAATAGAAGTTACAACCTGTTCATTTGGGACCGGTTTCAAAACATTTGAAGTGTCATCATCAGCGAATGAGCAAAGAGTGCAAAAATTAAGACATAAAGATCTAAAAGCAACTAACACAATGATTATAGGCAAAAATTTAACACTATTTCGTGCTGAAGCAATTCCAGTAGATGTTTATAACGTAATGATCACAGTCAAAAGAGTAAAAAGAACACCATTATTTCGTGCGGAAACAAATGCAGTTGAAGTTCATAAGCAGGTCTAGTAAAATCCTGTTATGCCGCATTCACATATGGAGACGTAAGAAGATGTTGTATTCGAGATCCATAACGAGTTACATGACTTGTCCTAATGTGCAAATTTGAAGGATAACTCGTTATGAAATTGCAGTTATGTATGGTTGTTGCTAGGCAGGTCTTGTAGGCATTTGTTTCTCCGGCCGAAGAGAAAAAGTTGACGTAATTGAAGTCTTAGGAAAACATTGCACGACTTAATTTCGACAATTCGAAACGGATATATACATTTTAAAAATAATTTAAATCGTTAAAAGGAATAAAACCAAATAAAAATATATAAAATAGGAAGAAATTTTAAAAGAAATTGCATTGTGAGGCTCAAATCGAAACAGCTTGCCGTGGTGACTGATAAATGAATGGGAGATCATAAATAGGGAAAAGTGTGGGCAATAATGAGCGCTTTTTAGAGAGTGAGAGGGAAAGGAAAAATGGGGGTTGTTATCTAAGGAGGATCATGGGGGTGTTGTGGAAAGGGGAAGTGGTATGAAACGGTATTGTGTAAATTGTGAAAGATTGAACGCTTGCTTGTTGACTTCAGGTTATTTAAAATGGAGATAAGAAAATCGGAAAGGGCATTGAGCTTCTCAGGAATATCATTCAGGTTAAGATTTGGATTGAAAAACTGGTCGAGGTGTATAAAACAGTTTTCAGTGATGTCTAGAAGAGGGCCTTTATTTAGAGTGCTCAGAATTTCAATATCCTGGTCTATTGTAGTGAAAATATGTTTTGTGTCATGTATATGTTGCCCCACTGCCGAAAATGTGTAGTATTTTATTGCATTAACGTGTTCAAAGTACCTAATTTTGAAGTTACGACCAGTTTGACCTATGTAAGAAGAGTTACAGTTGTTGCACTTAAAACGGTATACGCCTAATTTAGAAAATACACTTGTTTTATATAAGGAGTTGGAGTTATGTAATAATTCAAGGTTTCTCTTATTAGTTGGTAAAGAAATCGCGGTATTATGTTTTTTGAAGACATTACCAATTCTGTAGGCATTTATAGTGAATGTGAATGTGGAGTAAGCAGCTGTTTTAGGATTATCTTTTAAGAGTGTTGTGTTAGGACGGTGTTTAAATTTGTTCAGTAAAATACCTATTATAACTATTAAATTTGGCAATGGAGCGGATGATATTTAGTTCTTTATATAAGTTATCCTTTGATAGCGGGATTTTGTAGGCACGGTTAACCATACTGTTGTACGAGGCACGTTTATGTGTATGTGGGTGAAAAGAGTCTTGTTTTATTGTATTAGCTGTATGTGTGTGTTTTCTATAGATCATATATGATAATGAGGAAGGTAATCTGCTTATTGTTATATCAAAAAAATTAATTGATTTGTTTGATTCTGTTTCAAGAGTGAATTTAATATGCGGATGAATTTTATTGAGGTTATTAAGAGTAGATGCTGCATTAATAACTCTATCATCTAGGATCACAAATGTGTCATCTACATATCTGGCCCAAAATAATACGTTTTTAAATTCGTCGCTGTTATCAATGAAATTGTGTTCTAAAAAGTCTAGGTATATTTCCGCTCGGATCCCTGAGGCTGGAGAACCCATAGCCAAACCATCTTGTTGATAAATTATATTGTCGAAAATTAAGAATTTGTTTTTAACTACTAATTTTAAGATTGTCATAAAATCAGTAATTTCAAGTTTGCTTAAGCAACTATATGTGTTTAAATTCTTCTCAAAAATAGGAAATACTTTTTATATTAATGCTGGGGTACATATTGACAATATCGAAATGGTGTAGAGGTTGTAACTTCTATTTGGTTTAACTTAACAACGGGGTATTTAAAAGTGGATCCTTCCTTCTATTTAATAATGTATATTTCTCTATTCAATACGGAATAATCATGAAATTTTTAACTTTAAGTGATAACGCTTACGAAGCAAACTCTAAACCCTATAACTACTTAGGCCTTAAAATCAAGATTGCTAAGCTGGGCAAAGATATTACCTTTCTCAAACAGTGTTTTTTTGCTACGGGCTTTACGTCGCACCGGCACAGAGAGGTCTTATGGCGACGATGAGATAGGAAAGGCCTAGGAGTTGGAAGGAAGCGGCGTTGTCTTAAATAATGTACAGCCCTAGCATTTGCTTGGTGTAAAAATGGGAAACCAAGGAAAACCATCTTCAGGGCTGCCCACAGTGGGATTCGAACCCACGATCTACCGGATGCAAGCTCATAGGCGTGCCGCCTCTACGCGGACGGCCAACTCGCCCTGTTTCAAACAGTGTATCGCGCAAATTTTAAGCCCTAATTTTCTTAAACCTACTACTTTTAGACATTGCAATTCTTCTGATTGTTCAAGAACACAAATAAAAGTCAACAAGATTTGGTTAACCAACGAAATTAAATTATTTTATAACAAGAAATCTTTCCTGAACAATCGTCTTTATGAGTCTCACCTCGAAGCAACTCGCCTACTATCAAGCGCTCAATGGGACTTATTTCAAACCCATGTATATGATAATTAATTCATTACACTTTCCAAAAAGCAATCAACTTTAGATAGAAAGCTCAACAATCTCAAAAACTTCTCTATGACAAAAAACCTTTTACTAAATTATCTAAAGAACCGAAAAATCACGACAATATAATTAGTAAGTTCCACCCCCCTGTTGTCAACTTATCCAAAATTATCCTAGATGATAATGACAATTTAATCCTATCGACAGGCCTTAAACATAACTGGCCGAACGTAAATAAAAATAACACTGTATTTAGTATAATTGCTGAATCTGAATTAGCTATCAATAAAATGGCCTTAGAATTACAAGACGAAGTTAGACTTGACGTAACAAAAAACTTAATAAGATTTACACCCCTAACGATAACAGCAACAACGAGCTCGATAGCTGCAGTCGCTTAAGTATCCGGTAATCGGGAGATAGTGGGTTCGAGCCCCACTGTCGGCAGCCCTGAAGATAGTTTTCCGTGGTTTCCCATTTTCACACCAGGCAAACGCCGGGGATGTACCTTAATTAAGGCCACGGCCGATTCCTTTCACTTCCCAGGCCTTTCCTATCACATCGTCGCCATAAGACATGTCTGTGTTGGTGCGACGTAAAGCAAATAGCAAAAAAAAATAGCAACACTATTCCCTTCACTGAACGTAAACACATTATTAACCTTAAAAAGAAAATTAAAGACCATAACCTCATTATCACAAAAGCTGACATAGGTAACACTACAGTAATAATGGATAAAGTTGATTATATCGAGAAAACCAAAAATTTCTTCAGTAATAATTCCTTTTCTATAAGGAAAAATCCTACTCAACAGATTCAACATCTCCTTAAACAAACCCTAGAGAACTCTTCTTTCTTATTTACTGAACATGAAAAAAACAAGATTATTAAGCACAAATCCAGGCCTGCCAACTGCAAAAACTCTCCCCAAAATTCATAAGACTGACGTCCCCATTCGTCCATTTATTAATTACAGACACAGACCACTTTACAAATTAGCACAATTCATTGAAAGATTTCTTAAGAATAATTACAAGTTCTTATCGAATAAGTCTGTAAAAAACACAATAGAACTAGTTGAGAAATCAAATGACTTTAATATCCAACCACACCATTCTTTACACTCTTTCGATATTGTCAATATATACCCCAGCATTATTACAAAAAAAATATTTCCTATTATCGAGAAGAATTTAAGCACATATAGTTGCTTAAGCAAACTTGAAATTAATGATTTTATGACAGTCTTAAAATTAGTCGTTAATAACAACTTCATCTTCGACAATATAATTTATCAACAAGATGGTTTGGCTATGGGTTCTCCAGCCTCAGGGATCCTAGCGGAAATATACCTAGACTTTTTAGAACACAATGTCATTGATAACAGCGACGACTTTAAACACGTATAATTTTGGGCAGATATGCAGATGACACATTTGTGATCCTAGACGATAGAGTTATTAATGCAGCATTTACTCTTAATAGCCTCAATAAAATTGATCCGCATATTAAATTCACTCTTGAAACAGAATCAAACAAATCAATTAATTTTCTAAATATAACAATAAGCAGATTACCTTCCTCATTATCATATATAATCTATAGAAAACACACACATACAGCTAATACCTTAAAACAAGACTCTTTTCACCCACAGACACATAAACGTGCCTCGTACAACAGTATGGTTAACCGTGCCTACAAAATCCCGCTAGCAAAGGAGAACGAAAATAAAGAACTAAATATCATCCGGTCCATTGCCAAATTTAATTGTTATAATAGGTATTTTATTGAACAAATTATTAACAAATTTAATCACCGTCCTAACATAACACTCTTAAAAGATAATCCTAAACCAGCTGCTTACTCCACATTCACATTCAATATAAATGCCTACAGAATAGCTAATGTCTTCAAAAAACACAATACCGTGATTTCTTTTCTAACTAATAAGAGAAACCTTGAATTATTACATAACTCCAACTCCTTAAATAAAACAAGCGTCTTTTCTAAATCAGGCGTATACCGTTTTAAGTGCAACGACTGTAACTCTTCTTACATAGGTCAAACTGGTCGTAACTTCAAATTTAGGTACTTTGAACACGTTAATGCAATAAAATACTACACATTTTCGGCAGTGGGGCAACGTATACATGACACAAAACATATTTTCACTACAATAGACCAGGATAATGAAATTCTCAGCACTCTAAATAAAGGCCCTCTTCTAGACATCACTGAAAACTGTTTTATACACCTCGACCAGTTTTTCAATCCAAATCTTAACCTGAATGATATTCCTGAGAAGCCCAATGCCCTTTCCGATTTTCGTATCTCCATTTTAAATAACGTGAAGTCAACAAGCAAGCGTTCAATCTTTCACAATTTACACAATACCGTTTCATACCACTTCCCCCTTCCATAACACCCCCATGATCCTCCTTAGATAACACCCATTTTTCGTTTCCCTCCCACACTCTAATAGCGCTCATTATTCCCCACTCTTTTCTATATTTATCATCTCCCATTAATTTATCAATCACCACGGCAAGCTGTTTCGAGTTGAGCCTCACAATGCAATTTCTTTTAAAATTTCTTCCAACTTTTTATATATTTTATTTGGTTTTATTCCTTTTAACGATTTAAATTATTTTTAAAATTTATATATCCGGTTCGAATTGTCGAAATTAAGTCGTGCACTGTTTTCCTAAGACTTCAATTACGTCAGCTTTTACTCTTCGGCCGGAGAAACAAATGCCTACAGACCTGCCTAGTAACAACTATACATAACTGCATATCACAAGTACAAATTCATAACGAGTTACCCTTCAAGTTTGCATATTAGACCAAGTCCTTTAACTCGTTATGGATCTCAAATACATCATCATCTTACGTCTTCATATGTGAATGTGGCATAACAGGATTGTACTAGACCTGCTTATGAACTTCAACTGCATTTGTTTCGGCACGAAATAGTTGTGTTCTTTTTACTCTTTTGACTCTGATCATTGTAATACGAACATCTACTGGAATTGCTTCGGCACGAAATAGTGTTAAATTTTTGCCTGTAATCATTGTGTTAGTTGTTTTTAGACCTTTATGCACTGCGTTGCTCATTGGCTGATGATGACACTTCAAATGTGTTGAAACCGGTCCTAAATGAACAGGTTGTAACTTATATTTGGTTCAACGTAACAACGGAGTATTGAAAGGTGGATTCTTCCTTCTATTTAATATCGTATATTTCTATATTCAATACGGAACACTCATGAAATTTTTATTAAATGTTTATATGTCAAGAAAACATTCTGAAGTTTGTATCACTCGTCCAGGCGTCGATGGTGCCCCTGGCATTGTTCAGTTCTTTTGCTGTAATTAGGGTTCGGATATCCTTCCTCAGACAAGTGATTTTTCAGATTAAATCTCCACCCCAAAGTCAACTAGGATTCAATCTTCGGTCGTCAAATTTGAATGTCTAGAGTAAAGCAACTACGTTATACACATTTCCGTTTACACACGATAACACTGAACCATATTTTTACATTTACATTAAACTTACTTCGAAACATGACGCTGTGCACGGTAAAAATAAAAGTATGCCACAAAAGATTAAATGGCACTGAAATTTTTAGGCGTGAAGTTGGAGAAGTAAGAAATATACTGTGCTATAAAATTGATGTTATTAAAATTACTACTCTTAAGTTCAGTACTTTAAAATTGAAGAGTAGTATCTCTGAAGGATGAATTAAACACCTCAGTTTAGAGCTATGAAAACTGTTTTATTTATACAGATATCACGTTAAACGGAATCCTTAACCTTACGGATTAATTGATGTTACCAGGGCAATAGTGGCCTAAGCAATAATTTTGACGTCTGTAATAGCCCTTTAGAGCCGAAACTCGCGTCTGCATGGTCAATGCCGTCTACTCCTAATATTCGCGATATGACAGCACAACAACAAATTTATGCACCCGATTCCGGTGCCTTCAAAGGCTATTATAGGCTGACATCGCACTTCATCTAAAAATGTTGGTTAGGTCACAATTGCGTTGATCTCCTCAATAAATCTTAGGTAAAGGATAATGTTCTTATAGGTGATCTGTATTATTAAATAATTATTTATGAAGAGGGCATTTTTCGCCATGTTAAACGACTTTTTCAGTTCATAGCTTCCTTTTATTACAAGTTGTTTTACATCGCACCGACACAGATTGGTTTTATGGCGACGTTAGGACAGGAAAAGGCTATGAATGGGAAGGATGCGGCCGTGGCCTTAATTAACGTACATCCCCAGGATTTGCCTGGTGTGACAATTGGAAAGCGCGGAATACCATCTTCAGGGCTGCCGACAGTGGGGTTCGAACCCACTATCTCCCGAATACTGGATACTGGCCGCACTTAAGCACCTGCAGCTATCGAGCTCGGTCATAGTTCCTTTGATCAATAACGTATAGGCCTATACCCGCGTAGTTCAATCACATAGAATAGAAAAACTGTCAATTCTAAGTAAAATCATGGAATAGATTGAAATTGAAATTGAATTTGACGTGGAAGGCTTTTATAATTAGAAGTTACTAAATAAAGATAACAAGTGGTGTTCAAATCCAATCAAAATATGAAAATGAAACACTGTACATTTAAACAAAGCCATTAAATCAAATGAAACTGAAATTAAATTGAAGGTGAGAGACTACTCCACTCAGAAGTCATTATACCCAGACATGGATTGAAATTTAAATCATAAATGGAAAACTGAAAAATTATAACATGTCCTTTGCCTTTTTTCCTTCCGGATCGAAAATCGCCTACCATACGCCTACCGTATCCATACATCGAAATATAATTCTTCCTATAGTTTTGTCCAAATATAATATTGGGGTTTAATAGCTGATGGTATTATAGAGCAATATCTCATCACACTGCTTATGGTAGATAAATCTGGAATACTTGCCTTCTAATCTGAATAGACTCTCATCTTAAATTTAATTTCAAATTCATTTCATTCAAGGTGTTTCTCAGAATATACAGTATTTCCTTTATACACGACTGAATTATGCAAATGTATCAGTTATTGATCAAACAAACGATGCGCTGGAGAAGCTTTTAATCCGGGCGAAGCATATCTGCTTAAATAAATAATAATACGTATTTAATAATATTTATTTGCTGTAAGAACATTGTTCCTTTTCTAAGATTGTGACACTGCAAAACAATGCAACAGATGAAGCAGTAACTATTATATTAAGGTATTGCATATGACTTAGAGGAAAGTCAGTCAAGAGCTAAGACTGTCCTACAATCGACACATAAGGGCACTAGGAGCAACACCTATCCAAATTTGAGCTATTGTAACCCCTGGCATGACGTGACATGGGATAGATGATTTCGGACACTATTGAGAGTTACTGATCCATGTCCTTAAAAAAATAATCTATTCTGATTTAACATACATGGCTAAATCAAGCCGATATCATAAAGGACCGCTGGGAATAAGAAAGGCAAGAGTCGTATTTGGTGAAGAACTATCACGAACATACACGGGTAAAACCAGCAGGTGACATGGAAGACCACGCCAAATGAAAATGGCAAAAGTCATAAATGAATTACTCCTTATCCTCGGTCGAAGGAACAGTCAGATTATTTTCCGAAGAAAAAATTGTGAATGGGGTCAACTAAAGCACGTTGTCGTGTGATACACGTAAACTATAACAACAACTGCGTTTAAGAGTGATATTGATTAGAATGTGAAGTGCTATTTGGTGATCCGAGAAACCTTGATATGATCACCGGACCTTTGGCTGTCGACTAACACCAAACACTGAAAATAAATCCCTACGTTGAATACAAGAAGCAAACTTGTAGTATCACGTGTCTGTTCATGTTGATATAGCAGTCAGATGATCTCCAGTTTTCCAAATTGTTCACATGCATTAGCTGGGAATCGTACAATGGCTGTCTTGATGAGACGCCAAGGACAATGTCAATCAATTGTCACATCCTCTGTCTGGAAGGCTCTAATCTTCCATGAACTGACGACACGTACAGCGCAACTAACAACGAATGACAAATATATGGAGTAACACAATGCATCATGTACCCTTGAATTCGGAAACTTACTTTAGTGACATTACACCTTATCTATATAAATAAAATTGTAGGGGGTCCGCTGTCTGTAATTTCTTTTGTTTTGCCAATTTTTCAGATATTTATCCGTTTTAGGTCAACTCAAGACCGAATCGGTGGTTTTTACGTTTCGTGTCTGTTTGTTTGTCTGTCTGTTTGTCTGTCTGTCTGTTTGTCTGTTTGTCTGTTCCACCATCACGTCGAAACGGCTGGATAGATCTCAACCAAACTTCATATTTAGAGTATACTCATCCCGGGGAAGGTTTCGATATGCATATCATTTTAAAATCTTTGAGTACACGGGGGGTTTATAGGAAAACCAGAATGTTTTTTCCACCATCACGTCGAAACGGCTGGATAGATCACAACCAAACTTCATATTTGGAGTACACTCATCTCGGGGAAGGTTTCGATATGCATATCATTTTAAAATCTTTGAACAGACGGTGGGTTTATAGGAAAACCTGAATGGTTTTTCCGCCATCACGTCGAAACGGCTGGATAGGTCTCAACCAAACTTCATATTTAGAGTACACTCATCCAGGGGAAGGTTTCGATATGCATATCCTTTTAAAATCTTTGAATACACAGGGTGTTTATAGGAAAACCAGAATGGTTTTTCCACCATGACGTCGAAACGGCTGGATAGGTCTCAACGAAACTTCATATTTAGAGTATACTCATCCCGGGGAAGGTTTCGATATGCATATCATTTTAAAATCATTGAGTACACGGGGGGTTATAGGAAAATCAGAATGGTTTTTCCACCACCACGTCGAAACGGCCGGATTGATCTCAACCAAACTTCATATCTAGAGTACACTCATCCCGAGGAAGGTTTCGATATGCATATTATTTTAAAATCTTTGAATAGACGGGGGGTTATAGGAAAACCAGAATGGTTTTCCTCCATTTTCTCTTATACTATTGATTTTCTGTAAACTTCGTTTACCGTACGTGAAACGTCTCTTCATTATAAACAACTTTCGTTATGCTTATAATTTACCTTACTCTTCACATGACGGAGAAATTTACAATTTTCCTCTGGTATCATGCTCTGCATTGAGTGACCGACAGACCGACAACGAACCTACAGGTTACCATGGCAACGTCTCTGACTGCATGCCAGCAGGCAAGTAACGTATTGCCGTTTTCCTCATCATGCTTTTAAATTCGTGGTTGTTTCTTGGGTAGAAGGCAAGAGAGGCGTCAATAGGCCTATCTGCGGGATATTGGCGGAATATCGTTGGATGTTATAACCACCCTCGAATAGATTAAGTAATAACACCATTAGTCATCTTATTATTATTCGTTTACATAAGGATCACTGGACCTAAATTTCTCCTCTGTTACCGCTTTATTATATCCATTAATCACACTAGCATAATTTATTGAGGGGCATTTGATTTTCCAATACATTCACTTGGCATTTACACATGTGTCGTTATCCGGCTGTCCTCAGTTATAATCCATTTTCTATTACTTTCAACTTTCTTAACTGCATTATTTTCTTCCTTAATTACGCCGTATGTACGCGAGTGCTACAAACTACAGGATGTATTTCCACCAAGACTCCTTGATAGGTTTTAGGGCAAATATTGTTTCTAAATCCCTGAACTGACTGGGGGTTTATACGAAATCGAAACAGTAATTTTGCACTTCCACAAAATATACACAACCAAACTTAATGGAAATCCACCTACCTTGGTAGAAATTAATTTCTAAACCTTTTTTCTCATGTGCATCATTTCGATACGTGGATTAATAAGGGAGATATCATTAACGGACCGTTTTTCTGTACAAGTCCCATCGGACTTAACTCACGAGCGGGTGCGTGTAAAGCGTATTCCTTACAACTTGAAAACTACTGAAGACATTCGAACCAAAATGTATATTTACAGTAGCATCCACCTGTCCAAAGGTAGGTTCTAAACGTAAATAAACCGAGCTCGAAAGCTGCAGTCGCTTAAGTGCGGCCAGTATCCAGTATTCGGGAGATAGTAGGTTCGAATCCCACTGTCGGCAGCCCTGAAAATGGTTTTCCGTGGTTTCCCATTTTCACACCAGGCAAATGCTGGGGCTGTACCTTAATTAAGGCCACGGCCGCTTCCTTCCAACTCCTAGCCCTTTCCTGTCCCATCGTCGCCGTAAGACCTATCTGTGTCGGTGCGGCGTAAAACAACTATCAAAAAAAAACGTAAATAACATTTCATATTACGGAATGGACTGGTGGTTTATAGGGAACCGAAATGGTGATTTTACTCTCCCACAATACATACACAACAAGACCAACCTGACTGGAAATCGACCAAACGTGATGGAATACCACCTCTAAACCTTTTTTTTTTCATGTGCATGTTTTCGTCAGGAGGATTAATAAGGGAGATATCATGAATGGTCAGTTTTGCAGGTTAAGTCCAGCGGACATAGCCCAAAAGGTGTTTTACATGGAGCAGATTCCTTATCTATATAAATCAAATCGTAACGACTATGTGCCTCTACACAGACTATATTGGCGAAATTTACGTACAGCTTTCCGTTTAAGGGCTAATAATGACCATCTGCATAATTTTTGGTTTAGTTTTCTGAAAGTCCTAATTTTTACCCGCCTCGCCCAAAATCCAGATTGCGGCATAATCTGCCAGAAGAAAAAGAAGATAATTGAAATTTGACAAAATTATACGTTTTAGCCTTAAAGAACGGAAAACATCCAAGATCATTAAATTTTTCACTTTTTATCCCCGAAGAATATCGAAATATGCAGGCAATTTTAATTATGGTGCAGACCTTCGGAAATTCCTATCACATAACAGATTGCACAATCTCCGTTCAATTTGGAATGATCTACAACCTTGGTCTTATGACATTTTGCCGTATCTGTATCCCTTTTACGTTTGATTTTTCTCTATTAATCGATGTTAAGTCGATTTGGAATTTTCACATGCATAATTCATACTTTCGATTACATATATGAAATACAGAATCATCAAACTCTTCACGAAAATTGGCCCACCCAGTAGCCATATGTGAGCCAAATGCTATGTATGTAGCTGTCACATAATTATCCGAAAAGTAATGTAATGTGAGATAATCTTACAAAAACGTTACCCTGTTCCACGTTTCTAACTGAATCTGACCCAAGGATAGATGACATATCATAGGACCAGCCATTTAGGCCACTAAATCCGGCCTGTCTTTTGGTATAATCCTTTGTCGATATGACGTACGTTTAGTAGCAGTTAATCTGTATATGAAGGTCTTCAATATTGTAAACACGCATATACTTTCGTATGTCGATCTATATATATTCACTGATGTCGATTTGTAGCGATTGAGAAAGGGTGGGTCTGCTATTGTAATCAGTACTCCCCACACCGACTTTGACTGGCAGTATGAAAGGGTTCCTTCTCCAACTCCTGTGTAACTGTCATTAGTAAGGAAGGCCTACAATTGTAATGAATAATTCACTTCTCGATTTGACTTGCAGAAGGCAAGTGGGCATGCAGTTTTGTTTAAAACTCCTCTACCCGATTGTGTTTGGCAGTAGGCAAGGGTGCCCGCCATTATAAAGAAATGTCCTCATCTAAAATGTGACTGGCATTAGGCATAGTCGCCTGCTATTTTGATGGAAACTCACCAACTTGGTGTGACTGGCAGTAAGCTGGCTGGAAGTAGGAAAATGGGCCTGGCATTATAATGATAACTGCACAACTCAATTTCGAGTGATAGTTGGGTAATTGCCTGCCATTATAATAAAAACTGTAATCTGTCTGGAAGTAGGAAAGGGGGGCTGCCATTTTAACGAAAACTCCCCAAATCGATTCTGTCCGCATAGTAGGCAATGGGGCTTGCAATTATAATGTAAACGTCCCAACTCGATTGTGAATGTCAGTAGGCAAGTGAGCCTGCCGTTATATCACAAATCCATAACAAACACTTTACATTGGAAACAACGTACGGGGACCTCCCCATGCTCTTCCTCGGATAACGCTAAGAGACATGCAATTTTAAAACAATCTTATTTACTGCATGTTCACTATTTACTTCGATATTCGAATACAATGTAGAATACCGTAGCGAAGCACGGGTACATTCGCTAGTTAATTCATAAACTCAGAACCACTGGAAGAGCTGAGCAATATGCCCAACCAGTTCCTCCACAAGAAGGTGCGTTGTAATTAGTAAAATTATTCGAAAGTAATTGTGGCAACAACGAATGCTCTTTCACACCTTTCTATCGTTCTATCTTGTTTTCTCCTTCATCTGCAGTACAGATTGACCTGACCGCCTATTTAAAACCAACTAACAACACACTTTCTGTGGACACTGTCTCTGGTATTTCGGATAATTTTAAAAGTTATTTTAGAATTTTCCTAATAATGGAATGTAATTCCGAAAACCGGGTTTGATAAATTAAATTCCTTGTTAGCTGATACAGAACGTGTTTTAAAAACCACACTTGTATAAACAAAAGTGTACTCGGTGTATCCTAAATTCTTATCATGGCCTAAAACTCTTCCTCCATGCTGATCTCGCACAATGTAACCATGCTCTGACGGCAGTTATAGTTTCATTCTTGTAGTAAAGTACATAATTAAACAAGCGTCATGTAAATGGAACCACAGAATTCTAAGTTAGGTTAAAAACACACAATTACTGCCTTTTCTGGGAAACGTTCATAATTAAAATTCACTGAAATGATTACTCCAACTAACAAATTCTTCTTCTTCATCTTCTGTTTACCTTCCAGGGTCGTTTTTTCCTCGGACTCAGCGAGGGATCCTACCTCTACCGCCTCAAGGGTAGTTTCCTGGCGCTTCAGACTCTGGGTCTGAGGGATACAACTGGGGAGGATGACCAGTACCTCGCCCAGGCGGCCTCACCTGCTATGCTGAACAGGGGCCTTGTGGGGGGATGGGAAGTTTGGAAGGGATAGACAAGGAAGAGGGCAGGAAGCGGCCGTGGCCTTGAGTTAGGTACCATCCCTGCATTTACCTGAAGGAGAAGTGCGAAACCACGGATAACCACTTCCAGGATGGCTGAGGTAGGAATCGAACCCACCTCTACTCAGTTGACCTCCCAAGTCTGAGTGAACACCGTTCCAGCCCGCGTGTCACTTTTCAAATTTTGTGGCAGAGCCGGAAATCGAACCCCGGCCTCCGGGGGTGGCAGCTAATCACACTAACCACTACACCACAGAGGCGTACACTTACAAATCAGTGTAGTATATTTTACATAGAACTTCATTTCAATTTATGTACATTGCATACAACAAAGAACAAACAGACTTACTGCAATTGTTTCAGTGACTACCAACTCCAGAAGATGAAGGAATGAACAATGCTCATGATGCACTCTAAATGCTCTAACCTTCCATTTCAGCTTTTAATTTGATCGACTTCATAAAAGCCAATTTAAGAGTCGCCCGTCGTCAATAATTCAATAAATATTCTCTTTCTGTAAGAGAAAGTGATCGTTTTTACCTATCGTCGAACGTTATGATTTTTTCTATTGGCTTTATGTCGCACCGACACAGATATGTCTTATGGCGACGATGGGAGAAGAAAGCGCTGGGAGTGGGTAGGAAGCGGCCGTGGCCTTAATTAAGGTACAGCCCCAGCATTTGCCTGGTGTGAAAATGGGAAAGAACGGAAAACCATCTACAGGGCTGCCGGAAGTGGGGTTCGAACCCACTATCTCCCGAATACTGGATACTGGCCGCTTTTAAGCGACTGCAGCTATCGAGCTCGGTGTTATGATTTTAGTAATACAGGGTGATATATATATATTGAACCAGGAACGCTGGTCTTGTCCGTACTTGAAGTATTTCGACCGAGCTCGATAGCTGCAGTCGCTTAAGTGCGGCCAGTTTCCAGTAATTGGAAGATAGTGGGTTCGAACACCACTGTCGGCAGCCCTGAAGATGGTTTTCCGTAGTTTCCCATTTTAACACCAGGCAAATGCTGGGGCTGTACCTTAATTAAGGCCACGGCCGCTTCCTTTCCATCCCTAGGCCTTTCCTATTCCATCGTCGCCATAAGACATATCTGTGTCGATGCGACGTAAAGCAAATAGCAAGAAAAGAAGTATTCGGAATTTAAAACGCGCTGAGGGCGAGGTCAGCCGACCGCTGCTAGCCAACTTGGTGTGAGCTCGCTACTGGCCGGTCAAAGACAAACTACGACAATTCGAACATTCCTTCTATGGTTAATAACTAGCTCAATAAACATGCTACATGCACTTGAAATACATCACCGTGTAGCCAGTATTATAACCTACATAACTACCAAGTTTTTACGAAACTCCGTGAAGGGGCCGATGATCTTAGATGTTAGGTCCCTTTAAACAACAACCATCATCACTATGATCATCATCGAAACTCCGTGAAGGATTATTGGAGTTATTACAGGTTGAAGTGATAGCTAAATTCCGTGACGTATGCGGAAAATTCAGTATAAAAGAAGCCAGGTGACAAGCTTAGGTACAGTATTATCCCACAGCCCGGCCATGCCGATTTGCTGAAAGAAGTTCTGCGACGTGATACTATTAGTATTGATTATTATTACAATTTGATTTATGTCGCGCCGACACACATAGGTCTTCCGGCGACGATGGGATAGAAAAGGTCTAGGAGTGAGAAGGAAGCGGCCGTGGTCTTAATTAATGTACAGCCCCAGCATTTGCCTGGTGTGAAAATGGGAAACCACGGAAAACCATTTTCAGTGCTGCCGACAGTGAGGTTCGAACCCACTATCTCCCGGATGCAAGCTCACAGCTTCGTGCCTCGTGCCCCTAAGCGGTTTCAGTGTTGAAAATCTACAGTTGAACTCTATGAGGATCGTCATATATCGTAAGGTGACTAAAATATTTTCAGTCAGTAAGGAACTTTATCTTTGAATCTCAAGTAGAGCAGTTTTGAACATGTACTTCTCCAAGTGACATTACAAGTCAGGAAACATTCATTCGTAACTTTTAATAAATAATAATGTTATTTGTTTTACGTCCCACTAACTACTCTTTTACGGATTTCGGAGACGCTGAGGTGCTGGAATTTAGTCCCGCAGTAGTTCTTTTACGTGCCAGTAAATCTACCGACACGAAGCTGACGTATTTAAGCACCTTCAAATACCACCGGACTGAGCCAGGATCGAACCTCAAGTTGGGGTTAGAAGGCCAGCGCCTTAACCGTCATTCGTAACTTTGAACAGTGAACTCGAAATTATAGTCAGATATCGAATTCTAATATTAGAACTTGTGTTTCGAGTGGAATTCAGATATTGAATTCAAATATTAGAACCTGTGTCTTCAAGTGGAGTCGCCAGCCCCGAGGTGCGTGCCTCTTACCCGGAGGCCCCGGATTCGATTCCCGGCGTAGTCAGGGATATTTAGCTGGACCTGAGGGCTGGTTCGAGGTCCACTCAGCCTACGTCATGAGAAATGAGGAGCTATCTGACCGTGACAAAGCGGACCCAGTCTAGAAAGCCAAGAATAACGGCCGAGAGGATTCGTCGTGCTGACCAAACGACACCTCGTAATCTGCGGGCCTTTGGGTTGAGCAGTGGTCACGTGGTTGGCCAAGGCCTTCAAGTGCTGTAGTGCCATGGGGTTTGGGTTTTTCAAGTGGAAGCATTAACTCAGAGTCTTTAGAACGGTGCATTGAAACTTAGGTTTCCTTTAGTACAACTCAAACGCTGGCTGACGATTAATCTCTTATTACAGTTAAATGAACAAAATAACTGAAGTGAACGGAACTAAATTCACTCTATGTAAATAATCTACTGTTACCTTCGTGCCATAATTACGTGTGAACGCAACTAACTTCATGTGGAGGCACTTAACTTCTTCAACTTAAAGTAAAATTATTGCATTGAACAGTGATATAGCAGTCTGATGTGCCAACTTGTAAATATCCACAGCAATAGTAAAACGGAGTAAAACTCTATAAGCATTTGTGTCCTCTTTTGTCAAACAGTGAACGGTGAAATGCACAAGTAAATTATTTATTTTACTAGCAATCTTTAAAAATGTGCCAAGTGGAATTTATGTCAATGATTGCGTGTTCCATTTCGTCAACCTTCGAGCACGGAATAGTCTCTCTATTTCCTTTTAAATCTGTGACAAGTTCAGTTACCTTACAGAAATATTCGTGTTTGATCGTATTGACATTCAGCACGGTGATTTCAAATTTCTTTAATCCCTTCATGGGAACGTCAATACCATTCATACTTCACTTCAAATTCCACCTCAAATAAGTCGAGTTTTAGTGATATTACTGAGTGAGTGAAACCTGGAACACGCCATCCCAGACCGTCGAGATCTTTTAGAAATTCCAGAATGTGTAGAGCAGCCTCCGGTGGAGTAATTCGTGGTTCCATGTTGCAGAGAGCTGTTCTCCGGTGTGTATGGAAGGAGCAGCAACAACGTGGGACAACACCAGCCGCAAGGCCAAAGAACAACACAACTT
Organism: Anabrus simplex; assembly: GCF_040414725.1. Taxonomy (NCBI): domain Eukaryota; kingdom Metazoa; phylum Arthropoda; class Insecta; order Orthoptera; family Tettigoniidae; genus Anabrus; species Anabrus simplex. The sequence continues at coordinate 517,670,693 of NC_090266.1, read as the reverse complement.
TTCCAACATCAGCTTTACATAAAGTTTATATGAACTTGTCTTTCTTGAATGAACAAAAATTACAAACTAAACATTAATTTAAAAGCAAAACCTCTCTCTGTTAACATTCCAATCAGATGTGCCGTACACGCCCTGCGTAAACTCATGCTCTTCAACCTAGACAAGTACGAGCATATTTTTCCTTCCTATTTATTCGTATATATACTGTATAAAGTGGATGGTTTTCAATACGATCCGGTTTGCGTCGTATAGTAGATAGGATGATGCCATTGCTTCCTACATGTGATGAATTTCTGGGAGATTCTCTTCGGTTAATGCACATAGTTCTTGGATTTTACTGTATGGCTATCGGCAATTCTGAACATCACTTGGTTCACATATGAGGCCCGGGTCCATCTCACTAGTTACGTGAATTCCCAAAATACCCGAATATTTACCATGCATAACCCACACGGTATTCATAAAGATCCCCCGACACCCATAGAAGGTCGGAGTTTGGTATGCAGTTTCGGTAAACCAAATAGTGGGTCCATTCTTCTTCTAGGATACGACGAACACAGGGCGGTGTATTTTTCTACAATTTGTCAAGCAATTAGACGACATTAATCTAACTCAGGGTTATTTTCAGTAAGGCGGCGTGACTTGCTACACGTCAACTGAACAGCAGCTCCTTTGAGGACAGAGTAATCTCTAAGAATTTGTGGCGCCAAGATTACCGGAATTAACGGCACCTAAATGATAAGGTGTATAGAAATCGACCACTAACAACTGAAGATTTGAGGACCAACATCATTCATGACTGAAAGCAAAGGAATAAACGAGGAAAAGGTGCAGCAAAATATGCATGGAGCAATATGTATGTACGCCTCTGTCTGCAGGAAGAATGGGGTCATTTCTAAGGTCTGTTGTGTCTAAGGAGGCCAGATAATCGTATTGCGTATGTTTCTGTTAAAATTACACTCGTGGAAACTTGAAAAATGATCACGATGATGGCAATTTACTGTTTGTTTGGAAGGTAACATACTGCACTACAGGAAATATTTTGCAATTTATCATTAATATCACCAGTCTCCCAGAAATGGGCTTTTTGTAGTACGCGTATGTACAACTATTATATTTATATCAACTACAATAATTTACAAGTTTGTCTGCGATTTAAATTTTGGGAAGGTTCCCTTGTAATGCGAAAACAACCTCACCATACACAAGTTGTTGTTGTTTGAGTCATCAGTCCATAGACTGGTTTGATGCAGCACTCCATGCCACCCTATCCTGTGCTAACCTTTACATTTCTACGTAACTATTGCATCCTACATCTGCTCTAATCTGCTTGTCATATTCATACCTTGGTCTACCCCTACCGTTCTTACCACCTACACTTCCTTCAAAAACCAACTGAACAAGTCCTGGGTGTCTTAAGATGTGTCCTATCATTCTGTCTCCTCTTCTCGTCAAATTTAGCCAAATCGATCTCCTCTCACCAATTCGATTCAGTATCTCTTCATTCGTGATTCGATCTATCCATCTCACCTTCAGCATTCTTCTGTAACACCACATTTCAAAAGCTTCTATTCTCTTTCTTTCTGAGCTAGTTATCGTCCATGTTTCACTTCCACACAATGCCACGCTCCACACGAAAGTCTTCAAAAACATCTTTCTAATTCCGATATCAATGTTTGAAGTGAGCAAATTTCTTTTCTTAAGAAAGCTCTTCCTTGCTTGTGCTAGTCTGCATTTTATGTCCTCCTTACTTCTTCCATCGTTAGTTATTTTACTACCCAAGTAACAATATTCATCTACTTCCTTTAAGACTTCATTTCCTAATCAAACATTTCCTGCATCACCTGCCTTTGTTCGACTGCACTCCATTACTTTTGTTTTGGACTTATTTATTTTCATCTTGTACTCCTTACCCAAGACTTCATCCATACCATTCAGCAACTTCTCGAGATCTTCTGCAGTCTCAGATAAAATAACAATATCATCGGCAAATCTCAAGGTTTTGATTTCCTCTCCTTGGACTGTGATTCCCTTTCCAAATTTCTCTTTGATTTCCTTTACTGCCTGTTCTATGTAAACATTGAAAAGGAGAGGGGACAAACTGCAGCCTTGCCTCACTCCTTTCTGGATTGCTGCTTCTTTTTCAAAGCCCTCGATTCTTATCACTGCAGACTGATTTTTATACAGATTGTAGATAATTCTTCGTTCTCGGTATCTGATCCCTATCATCTTCAGAATCATAAATAGCTTGGTCCAATCAACATTATCGAATGCCTTTTCTAGATCTACGAATGCCATGTACGTGGGCTTGTCCTTCTTGATTCGATCCTCTAAGATCAGACGTAAAGTCAGGATTGCTTCACGTGTTCCTACATTTCTTCTGAAGCCAAATTGATCTTCTCCCAACTCAGCTTCAACTTGTTTTTCCATTCTTTTGTAAATAACACGTGTTAAAATTTTGCAGGCATGAGATACTAAACTAATGGTGCGGTAGTTTTCACACCTGTCAGCACCGGCTTTCTTGGGAATAGATATAACAACATACTTCCGAAAATCGGATGGGACTTCACCTGTCTCATACATCTTGCACACTAAATGAAATAACCTTGCCATGCTGGTTTCTCCTAAGGCAGTCAGTAATTCAGAGGGAAAGTCATCAATTCCAGGTGCCTTGTTCATATTGAGGTCTCTCACAGCTCTGTCAAACTCTGACCTCAAAATTTGGTCTCCCATTTCATCAGCATCAACAGCCTCTTCATGTTCCAGAACCAAATTATCTACATCTTTACCTTCATACAACTGTTGGATATGCTCCTGCCATCTTTCTGCTTTGTCTTCTTTCCCTAGAAGTGGTTTTCCATCTGAGCTCTTAATATTCATACACCTAGATTTCCTTTCTCCAAAGGTTTCCTTGATTTTCCTGTATGCAGCATCTACCTTTCCCAGGACCATACAACCTTCGACATCCTTGCATTTCTCCTTCAGCCATTCTTCCTTAGCTAACTTGCACTTTCTATCCACTTCCTTCTTTAATCGCCTGTATTCTTTTCTGCCCTCTTCATTTCTAGCATTCTTGTATTTTCGTCGTTCATCAATCAGGTCTAGTATCTCCTGAGTTATCCACTGATTCTTAGTTGATCTTTTCTTCCTTCCTAACATTTCTTCAGCAGCCCTGCTGACTTCATTTTTCATGACTCTCCACTCTTCCTCTATAGTGTTTCCTTCAGCCTTTTCATTTAGTCCTTGTGCAACATGTTCCTTGAAACAATCCCTCACACTCTTTTCTTTCAACTTGTCTAGATCCCATGTTTTTGCATTCTTTCCTTTCTTCAATTTCTTCAACTTCAGATGGCATTTTATGACCAACAAGTTGTGGTCAGAGTCCACGTCTGCTCCTGGGAAAGTTTTGCAATCCAACATCTGGTTTCTGAATCTCTGCCTAATCATAATGAAGTCTATTTGATACCTTCCAGTGTCTCCAGGTCTCGTCCACGTATACAGCCATCGTTTGTGGTGTTTGAACCAAGTATTGGCAAGGACTAAATTATGATCAGTGCAGAATTCAACCAGCCGACTTCCTCTTTCGTTCCTTTGTCCCAATCCAAATTCTCCTACTGTACTACCTTCTCTTCCTTGGCCTACCACTGCATTCCAGTCTCCCATCACAATTCGATTCTCGCCACCTTTTACATATTGTATTAAATCTTCTATCTCCTCATATATTCTTTCGATTTCTTCATCATCCGCTGAACTAGTAGGCATATAGACCAGCACTGTTGTGGTGGGCATTGGTGTGGTGTCTATCTTGACGACAATAATTCTTTCACTATGCTGGTCGTAGTAGCTTACCCGCTGCCCTATTTTCTTATTCATTATTAAACCAACTCCTGCATTTCCCTTGTTTGATTTTGTGTTGATAATTCGGTAGTCGCCTGACCAAAAATCTTGTTCTTGCTGCCAACGTACTTCACTTATACCAACTACATCTAACTTTAGCCTATCCATCTCCCTTTTCAGATTCTCTAACCTACCACAACGATTCAAACTTCTAACATTCCACGCTCCGACTCGCAGAATGTCAGTATCCATCTTCCTGATGATCGCCCCCTCTCGTGTAGTCCCCACCCGGAGATCCGAATGGGGGACTAGTTTACCTCCGGAATATTTTACCCGGGAGGAAGCCATCATCAGTACATCATTCATACAGAAAGAGCTGCATGTCCTCGGGAGTTAGTTACGGTTGTAGTTTCCCGTTGCTTTCAACCGTGTAGCAGTATCAACACAGCTAAGCCATGTTGAGTATTATTACAAGGCCGTATCAGTCAATCATCTAGACTGCCGCCCTTGCAACTACCGAAAGGCTGCTACCCCCCTTTCGATGAACCATTCGTTAGTCTGGTCTCTCAACAGATACCCATCCGATATGGTTGCACCTGCGGCTCGGCTATCTGCATCACTGGGACACTCAAGCCTCCCTACGGCGGTAAGGTCACATGGTTCGCAGAGGAGGACCATACACAAGTATGTTCGTAAAATACAACCATTTACTCCATTATTCCCTCCAGTACATTTTCACGTTTACGGTTCGTAAGTGCATCTGTATAATATTTGTATAATAGTTGTCCAATGTATTCTTGTGCTCCTAATAAAAGATTGAGTTCTGATGATGGCCACTTGAATATTGACAAAACATGTCATGCTGTGTTTCAGCTCTTGTGGCTTAATTTGTTCGGCGATGATGATTCATGTTTAAAGGGTCTTAATATATAGGACATCGGCCCTTAGTGATACAAGGTGCAACGAAATGAAAATTAAATCTTCAAAATGTATCCACTGACTAGAATATAAAACTAATGGCGAATACGTAATACATATTATAAATTGTGTTCGATTCACTGGGAAGTTTTTGTAGTGCCTGTCTATGTTTCTGCTATGTTTCTGGAATGACATTAGTAGACGAATAAGTTTGAATGGTGTTTATAAAAGTAGAAAAGATCACAATATGAAGATAAAGTTGGAATTCAAGAGGACACACTGGGGCAAATATTCATTTATAGGAAGGGGAGTTAGGGATTGGAATAGCTTACCAAGGGAGATGTTCATTAAATTTCCAATTTCTTTGAAATCATATAGGAAAAGGCTAGGAAAGCAACAGATAGGGAATCTGCCACCTGGGCGACTGCCCTAAATGCCAAAAAACTATGAGGGGGTGGACAGAAATGTCATCATGCACACGTTAAGTGATTTTCCCGACAATGAGGAGTACTACAGCTAATCAATAATATTATTGTTACAAATTTGATGAAAGAATAGCAACAACGCGGATGGTTTTCAGGTAGTCTCAACACATCGGTGTCAAGGACGGAGACCAAAGAAGTGCCGAATTAATCTTAGAAACCAATCACAAGCTTCTCAGGGCTAATTTACATTGCTAAACACATCTATCACTTCTCAAAACGCAAACTTTATCGTGCTTACAGAAACATCTTACACTCCAACCGTCATAATTATCTACACACAACCTGTTAATTGTGCAAGTGTAAAAGATAAATTGCTCTCATATGTTCTTGTAAATAATATCACTTAAATTGTATGATTTATAAATGAACGTTACGGCTCTTGTTCAGAGGTGAAAGTTCAGTATTATTCTGTTACTCTGCCATGGGGAAAGCACTAAAAGAAAAAATGAACTGGAAACATTGCACTGAGCTTCACAGATGACTAAGACGACTGCAGAAATTATGAGTAATTTACTTCTGCGATTTCACATTTGTTACCGTTACAAGGCTGTCCCTAGCTGTCTCGATAAACAAAGATATTCCAGACAACAATTGCATTTCCGGAACACTTCCAGTAACCGTCCTTCTCTCTAACCCTGCATGATCTATTCAAGCAAACAAATTATATTATTTCCTTTACATGTATACATTCAGAAATTACAGAAACTAATGTTAACTATGAATACTCGTAAAGCAAGGTTGTGACACTCACGGGACCCCACTTTTATGTGAAATTTGCGTTAGTGAGACGTGGATTCCCATCTTTTTAACTCTCACATGTTATGTCTGCCGCCTTCATGATAAGCCTGAGATCATATTTAGGTACTGATTAGTAGTGATAAGTACTTCATTATCGCTATTATTCGGAGGATCGTCAGTACATGCAATCGCAAACATTAGCCATGATTTTACATTTTTCATAAGAAGCTTACTGGTAAAAAACAACATGCATACACCGTCGTTATAGACTGTGAAGTCTTTCAGCGATTAGTCTGTAAACCTCTGTGAATTTACAGTACGCCTCCACAATCCTCTATTTGTAACTCGCACTGTGGTCCCCTTTAATTCCAAACCTCTTATGTACGGTATAAATAATTAGAAACCGAGTCTAACCATCGTCGTCTTGGTATCCCTCTATTTCTCTTAGCCTCCATGATCGAGCCCATTATTCTCCTAAGTATCCATTCGCCTCGCATAACCCCACCATCGAAGAAGGTTCATGCCTAGAGTTTCTTCAATAGAGTTCATTCCTAACTGAGGCTTTATTCCCTCATTCCGATTAAATTCCAGCCATTATTCACACCTGTTTGTACCAGCGATCATTCTCGCTACTTTCATGTCTTTTACTTCTAACTCATGAATAAGATATCCTGAATCAACCCAACTTTTACTCCCGTAAGGCAAAATTGATCTGAAAACAAACCAATGTTGATACACTTTCGTCCGTGAGCTGACTTCCTTATAAGAGAATACCGATGGCCCCTACTGAGTGTTCACTGTATTAGCTTTTCTTCACCTTGATTTAGTCCCTCTCATTATATTACCCTCATGGCAAAATACACATCATAAATACTGGAAACGATCCACTTGTTCAAGTTTTGAATTACCAACCTGATATTCACTTCACCGAGCTCGATAGCTGCAGTCGCTTAAGTGCAGCCGGTATCCAGTATTCGGGAGATAGTGGGTTCGAACCCCACTGTCGGCAGCTCTGAAGACGGTTTTCCGTGGTTTTCCCTTTTCACACCAGGCCAATGCTGGGGCTGTACCTTAATTAAGGCCACGGCCGCTTCCTTCCCACCCCTAGGCCTTTCCCATCCCATCGTCACCATAAGACCTATGTGTGTCGGTGTGACGTAAAACAAATTGTAAAAAAAAAATATTCACTTCTCTTAGGTATCTCCCCTACCGACATCTAATCTTGAAAAAGGCTAATTTTCATGACATATTCACTGCACTATTTTCAAGTTCCAAGATTACAGGCATTTACCACAGTCTATCATTAACAGTAAGCCTTCGGCATAGGCCAAACTGCTAACTATATTTCCCCCTAACTGAATCCCTACCTGATACTCCATATATTTCAGTAGATAATCCATGTAAACTATGAAGAACAAAGGTGAAATATTACAACTTTTCCCAACCCTGTAAGTACCTTGAACAAAGCTCCCATTCCACCAACAATTCTGTGGCTTGGTTCTAAAAGGGCCAATGTCCCTTTTTATCGAAATTGAGATATTAACTGATACAAACGCGTTTTTATCCTGGCTTGCAACGTGTTAAAAGGGCCAATGTCTCGGTTAAGTACTAAACGAACAGTTAACGTTTAATTAAATAAGCCCTTGCCAATAATGTTAGATTACCAATAAAGATTAGAGACCTGGCAATTTTTAAAGAATACGATATAAAAATAGCGTTTAATAAGGTGACTTCCACAAAGAAAGTATAAAGTTATTTAAAGTTAGTTGTTGAAAAAAATAATTGGAAAACTATAAGCAAAACTTCAGATGCTCATAGCTCAAAAACAGGTTTTTTTGACACTGGCCCTTTTAGAACCAAGCCACAGAATTGTCACAGAAGCCAGTTGTCCAGTTAAATGCCTTTGATTGCTTTTAATAATAGATACTTAATCCAAGAGCCCGCCGTATGGTTAACATCTATTTCCTCGGTACACGGCCTAGATTTACGAGACATAATCACAACTGCCTGTTCCTCTCGGAATATTTTAGTTACCTGGTGCATGCTGCATATCTGACCATGAAAGCCCCTCTGAGCTCAGAAACCAGACTGGTTTTCATCCACCTTACTCTTAATCACACCCCTCCTACCAAATTGCCAGCGAACACATTGCCTGGTATACTGATCAGTAAAATACCTCGATAGTTGTTGCAGTCCGTCCTGTTCCCTTGTTTATAGATAGATGCACTTACGACTTTCGTCGAGTCAGAAGGTATCTTACTAAAATTCCATGCTAAACATACAAATCTATGGAGCCACTTCATCTCTGCCTTCCCACAATACTTCAACATTTCAGGTCTAATTTTATCTATTCCTGCAGCTTTATGAAAATGGAGTTTAGTTACTACACTATCAACTTCCTAGAGCGTAATTTCGCTAATATAATTGTCCTCGTCCCAATGAGCTCGGTTCTTCGCGACTACAATAGAAATATTTCCTTTTACGTTGAGAAGAATTTCAAAATATTCCTTACCCGTCCAGATGAGTTCACCTGACGTAAACAGAACACTATTACTTTCATTTCCCTTTCCTTTCTAACATTACTTCTTTCTGTCCAGAAAGATTTACCACCGGGCGAGTTGGCGGTGCTGTTAGGGTCGCCCATCTGTGAGCTTGCCTCCGGGAGATAATGGCTTCGAGCCCCACTGTCGGCAGCTCCGAAGACGGTTTTCCGTTGTTTCCCACTTTCACACCAGGCAAATGCGGGGGCTGTACCCTAATTAAAGCCACGGTCGCTTCCTTTCCAATCATAGGCCTTTCCTATACCATGGACGCCAAAAGACCTATTTGTGTCGGAGCGACATAAAGCAAATTGTAATAAATAATAGAATCTGCCACTTGACCTGGCCTTTACAGGTTATTACATAAATCTTCCCAAGACTTCTTGGATTCAACAATTATTTCATTCGCTCTGTTTCTTTCATCTACGTACAATTCCCTGTCTACATCAGTCCCTGTATCGAGCCATCTCTGATTCACTTTGTTTTACGTTTACAATCTGCTCTCACTTCATCATACCAACAAGACGTTCGCATTGCCCCCAGCTTTACACACATTTTCCCCTAAGCAATTCCTTGCTGTTTCTACTACAGAATCCGTGTATGCCACCAATTCTCTTTCCTCATCATGAACCTGCTTACAGTTCCAAGATTTTAAAAATTCAGTGTAATTCGGTCTAATTTCCTCGTCCGTCAGCAGACAGATTTCACTTCCTCCATCCTGCGTTTAGAGATACAGAGTACACTGCACATCATATAGTGGTCTGCAAAAACGAAAAATCCCCTGTGTTTAAAGGAAATGGTGATAGACATAAAGCTGAAAATTACAGGCCAGTAAGTTTGACATGTGTTGCATGTAAGCTTTGGGAAAGCATTCTTTCTGATTATATTAGGCATGTTTGCGAAATGAATAACTGGTTCGATAGAAGGCAGTTCCGGTTTAGGAAATGTTATTCCACTGAAGCTCAACTTGTGGAATTCCAGCAAGATATAGCAGATATTCAGGAGGTCCAATAGACTGTATCGCGATTGACCTGCCGAAAGCATTTGATGGGGTGGATCATGGGTGATTACTGCCAAAAATGAATGCAATTGGACTAGACAAAAAAAGTGATTGCATGGGTTGCTATATGTCTAGAAAATAGATCTCAGCGAATTAGAATAGACGAAGCTTTATCTGACCCTGTAATAATTAAGATGGGAATTCCCCAAGGCAGTTTTATTGCACCTTCATCTTTTATTATATATAAATGATAAGAGCAAAGAAGTGGAATCAGAGGTAAGGCTTTTTGCAGATGATGCTATTCTGTATAGAGTAATAAATTACATAATTGTGAGCAAACTGCAAATGACCTCGATAGCATTGTGAGATGGACACCAGGCAATTGTGTGTTGATAAACGAGGTTAAAAGTCAGGTTGTAAGTTTCACAAATAGGAAAAGTCTCCTCAGTTTTAATTACTGCGTTGATGGGGGGGGGGGGGTGAATGTTCCTTATGGGGATCATTGTAAGTACCTAGGTGTTAATATAAGGAAAGATCTTCATTGGGGGTAATCACATACATGGGATTGTCAATTACAGGTACAAATCTCTGCACATGGTTATAAGGGTGTGCAGGTGTTGTAGTAAGGATGTAAAGGAGAGGTAAGACCCCAGGTAGAGTATGGTTCCTGTGTATGGGACTGTCACCAAGATTAATCGATTCAAGAACTGGAGAAAATCCAAAGAAAAGCAGCGCGATTTGTTCTGGGTGATTTCCGACAAAGGAGGAGCGTTACAAAAGTTTTGCAAAGTTTGGGCTGGGAAGACTTCGGAAAAGGAATACGAGCTGCTCGACTAAATGGTATGTTCCGAGCTGTCAGCGGAGAGATGGCGTGGAATGACATTAGTAGACGAATAAGTTTCAGTGGTGTCTTTAAAAGTAAAAAAAAAATCACAATATGAAGATAAAGTTGAAATTCAAGAGAACATATTGGGGCAAATGTTCGTTGATAGGAAGGGGAGTTAGGGATTGGTATAACGTACTAAGGGAGATGTTCAATAAATTTCCTATTTCTTTGCAATCATTTAAGAAAAGGCTATGAAAACAACAGATAGGGAATCTGCCACCTGGGCGACTGCCCTAAATGCAGATCAGTATTGATTGATTGATTGATTGATTGATTGATTGATTGATTGATTGATTGATTGATTGATTGATTGATTGATTGATTTACCCATCACCTTCTAATATCCTTCAGTATATTTCCAGCTCTCGCTCTCACATCGCCCGTTATCACTAACACCGGCTTGCTGTTGACCCTGATTACGATGTCTCCCATTGATTCATAAAACTTGTCAAATTCGTCCTCCACCCTTACACGGCGATTGCTCTGAGAAAGTTCTCGTCCCATTTCCCCCAACTGCTAAATCTATCCACATCATTTGCTAATGTACGTTCCTAACGGAAACTATATTGCGTGAAATGGTATTCCGGATGAAAAGTTTTACCCTACATTCTGCCCTTCCCTTTTTAACACATGTTAAATAAACGTTGTAATCTCTTTCTCATTATCGCCCCTTACGCAAATACCAATAACTGCTAACACATACAGACGCATTCCCTTTGCTGACTCAAATATTTCTACTTTATTTCTTTCTTACGCCTCATTAACATTGGTAGCTCCCTACCGAATTATTTCTCGTTCGCCAAGTAGGCACACACCTGTCAACTGGAAGCGAGAGTCGGTTACATTCATAGGTCCAAGGCTTTGCTTAAAATATTCTGAGTTTGGTAAATTCCGCGAAGCTCGATGCTGCCCTACTTGACATATACTGTAGTCCCAGTGAGAATCCTTTCTCCTGCGTGTTACGGACTATGGTGGTATATATCGTCCTAGCAACCTGAGCACAAGTAGGGCCATGACTCAGAGTATGAGTTACTCACTCATATTCCGAAGCAATAGGTATTCAGACTCTCAGGACCACATACTAGGCCACTCAGCCATTCTCCATGATTCACGAACTGGTACGTGACTACATAACCCATACCACAAACCATAGCAAGATACAACAGCAAATAATGTTAAAACTGAATGAATTATATTTCTCTTCTAGCATTATTAAATTAAATTCAAGTTATATAATTCAAAATATATACACGGCGATATATTACTGCCAAAGAACATATTCATGTTTTCCTCAGTAAGAATACACAAATATCACTCATCATAATTTTGAGGAAAGCAGAGCTGGTTAGGTGCTAGCCTCTTCTGCTTTAGTTTGCGGTGTAGGCCTACCGGTGCAGTTAGCAGTAAGCGTGTTTAAATGCATAGGAGCCATGTTATTACTCGTACATTGAAGTAATGGTCACTCATACAGCCAAAAGTAGTTGAAGGTGTCTTTAACAATTATTATTATTATTTCTTCTTCTTGCGTTCCGGCCTTCTAAGGACCACGTTACAATTTCAATTGTTCCTCCTTAGTTCTTTCCTTTTCTTCCAGTATTCTTTCATTGTTTCACTGTGTTTCTTTTTCCTGTCTTCAGTTCACTTTGTGCCTGTTTTCTTTTCCTTCCTCCCTTGGAATCCTTCCATTTGTAAGACTTTCTTCCTAAAAATCTTTCTTTCCAATAATTCTTCTTCTCGTATGTTGTTCCTTTCCAGGTCTTTCTTGACTTCTTGAATCCAGGTGGTAGTTGATTTCTTTTCCCAAAGGTACTTGAAGATTCGTTTAGTTAGTCTATTGTCATCTATTCTATAAATGTGTCCAAGAAATAGCAATCTCCTTTTTCTTATTGTTTCTGATATGTTTTCTACGTTCTGGTAAATTTCATTGTTACTTCTTAATTTCCAAAACTCTGCAATTCTTGGAGGACCTAATATTTTCCTTATAATTCTTCTTTCTAATATTTCTAATTTATCAAGCTTGTAGTTCAGTGCTAGACATTCGCTGGCATAAAGGCATTCTGGTTTCACTACTGTGTTGTAGTGCTTTATTTTAAGTTTCCTTGATAAGCACTTTTTGTTGTAAGTATTCTTAGTTATACAGTATGCTCTTTCCATCTTTTGTACCCTCTCCTCTATAGCAGATTTTTCTAAACCATTTTCTTGAATTGTCTCACCCAAATATTTGAATTTCTTTACCTTTTCTATTCGACCAATATCCGTTGCTAAAAACTTTGGGGCACTTTTTATATTCGTCAAAAATTTTGTTTTCTCGGCAGAGATTCTCAAGCCTGTCATGTTAGCTGTCTTTTCAAGGAGATTGACTTGCATTGCTGCATCTGTAAGGCTTTCTGAAAGTATGGCAAAGTCATCTGCAAATGCTAGGCAATTTATTGCAACACCTTTGCTCTTCTTCCCCAGCATGAGTGGCAATATTTTAGATTCTTTCAGTTTTTCATTCCAAATTCTTACAATTTTCTCCATGACACAATTGAAAAGGAGTGGAGATAGACCATCGCCCTGCCTGACACCTGTATTTATTTTGAAAGGTCGAGATACTTCACCCATAAATTTTACTTTCGAGATAGTGTCTGTAAGTGTTTCACGAATTAGGTTTGCCAATTTAGTTTTAACTCCAAATTCACGGATTACTTTATCTAGGGTTTCCCTATCAACAGAGTCAAAGGCTTTTTTAAAGTCAATAAATGTTACAACTATGTCTTTGGAGTTTATTAATCTGTGTCGAATTATAGATTACAGGTTGAAAATCTGTTCGGAGCAAGATCTTCCTTCTCTAAATCCACCTTGATATTCACCCAATTGACTGTCCAGTGTCGATTTTACTCTATTTAGTAGTATTGTTGAGAATATCTTGTAAGCAACTGGCAAGAGAGATATACCTCTGTAGTTGTTGACATCCTGCTTGTTACCCTTCTTGTGTAATGGGTGTATTAGAGCCACTTTCCAATCCTCTGGGATCTTTTCTGTTTCCCAAATTTCTTCAAAGATTATTTGTAGATCTTCTATAATTTTTGGTTCAGCCCATTTTAAAAGTTCAGCTGTTATGGAGTCTTCCCCACTAGCTTTGTTATTTTTAAGATTTTTTATTGCTTCCTTTATTTCTTCCGCTGTTGGAGGTGAATCAGCTTCTAGATTTTCCTGAATTTCTGAAAATTCTAATTTATGATTTGGCTCAGGGCAGTTCAGCAGGTGTTCGAAGTGTTTTGCCAGAATCTCACAATTCTCGGCATTGTTAAGGCCAATATTACCATTTGCATCTCTGAAGCAAATGCTCCGGGATTGATAACCTTTCAGGTTATTCTTAAAGGTCTGATAGAAATTTCGGGAGTTACTTTTTACAAAATTATTCTCAATTTCTACTAGCTGCGATTTTTCAAAAGATCTTTTAACCTGCCTTATTATTCTTGTTGTTTCCTTTCTTTGTTGTTTAAATAGCTCATAGTGTTCATTCTTTCCGGAACATTTCCATTTTTTCCACTTTTTCACTCTTTCCATAAGTGCTTCCTCACATACGTTATTCCACCATACTTTCTTTTTAGTTTTAACTGATCCAAATACTTTCTTCGCTGCACTATTAATCTGTTTAGATAATTCTGGCCATTTGCCATGCTGAGTTATTTTAATTTCTTCCTGAAAGTTTTCTATAGTTGCTTGTGTAATGTTGAGCCTATCTATGTTGTATTTCATTAATTTTCTCGGCCTTCTTTGATTCCTGCGAGGTAGAAGCTTTAGCTTAATTTTAGAGAGGTAATGATCGGAGTCAAACTCCCCACTTCTTATTACTTTAACATTCATAATTTCCTTAATACTTTCTTGAGAAATAGCTACATGGTCCAACTGAAACTCACCTAACATCGGATTTGGGGACACCCATGTTTTAGCCTTTCTTGGAAGTTTCTTGAAGAAGGTCGACATTAATTTTAGGTGAAAGGATTTACAGAGATTAATTAGTCTCATGCCATTTTTGTTTGTTCTTTTGTGTGCCGGATATGCCCCTACTGTTTTGCTGAAAACTTTTTCTTTGCCTATCTGTGCATTAAAATCACCGAGTAACATTCTACTCATTTATACTGATGTACCAAGACTGGGAAAACCACAGAGTCAGATACTTAGCCAGAACACGATGTACTTTTTCTGAATCTCGCGACATCCTGATGGTAAACTGAACTCACGTACCTCCAGGTGAACTGAATACAGTTTTGCGCGTCGGTTAGTGAATCTCCTATTGTTATAGTTATTATTTTTATTTTTTAAATATTCCAAACGTAGTTCTTACACTAATAATACTGAAAGACATATTATATCGTATATTTAAAAAAACACCCCATCATAATATTTATCGCAGCTCTTTTGCTCTTTTTTACTCTTGATTTTAATTTTTGCTTGGAGCATATTAGTTAATGATTTAGAAAGCTAGATCCAGTCAGCTTGGTTGTGAGAAGTTCATATAAGTACAATCCTGGCTTTATTTAGGACTGGGTATTGATAACCCTAGGCAAAATCGCACTCCGAGAGCACACAACTCAGTTGCAGTGGTGAATTCCTCAATATATCAGTATCCTATAACACCTAGAAAATGTTTATGTTACATTCTGTGGTTGTTTTTAAAACGTGAATTCGTTTGTTATTTCAGGTTAGGTACGTTTTTGAAACGTAATTTGAAGGTATTTTATTAATCAGTATTAAAACGTGATATTTTTGTATCCTTTCAAATTATATCAAGATCAAGTTCAAATGCACAAATTTTCACAAGAAATCGAGGTTATCTGTTGTCTTATATTGCCGATTTTTACAAAATATGATTCATTGGGATCAATACTCGCAGGTGTCATATTCTTCTGGCTTTTTCCTCCGGCGAATGATATTTTGCTGAAAGAGATTATTTTACATCATTCTAACCTTGCATTTAATAGGCCGGCAAAAATTCTCTGCTATCAGGGAAGCGCATTTTTCTCGAATGTATGCGTGCGATTCACTCACAAAGAGGAACGAATGTACGAAACCAACTACATCAATAGTTGCGAGATAAAAGACGATTAAAGTAATCCTTCACTACTGATTAACATGCATCAGTTAGCTTTTTTCCAGCAGCGATCATTCGAAATATAAATATGAATAACTCACATCAACCAGAATATTCTCTTCAATCATGAGCCACGTAACGCCAATACTCACCTAAAAAAGAAAGAACACCAATATAAATATTCAAGAACAAATATATCAGATTCTAGGAAATTACTGAATAGGCTATCATAAAAAAATTTATAAATCAATTTTACTCAATTTTATCATCATTCATACGATGGGTACGGTAGTTAATTGGTTTAGTTCAGCTATATTCGAATATTCTCATTCTAAAACCATGACCTTTGACCTGCAAAGCATAGCGACTCTGACGAAATAATAATAATAATAATAATAATAATAATAATAATAATAATAATAATAATAATAATAATAATATAATAATAATAATAATAATAATGCTAAATTGAAACATTACAAAATTTCGGCCCCATATAAGTAAATGGAATTTGGATCAAAAGGCGAACTGCAGACCTGTATAGTTACACAGATAGTTTCTTCAGTACTACACGGAGGAGTCGTTTGAAATACTTTGTACTCTTCTTCAGTATGGATAATAATAGACTCAGGAAAAGTTTATTCAATGTAATAAATCCCCAAAGAAGGAGAATAAATTGGCTAGAGGAAACAAGACGAGAACTGAATGAAAACATAGGGCAAGTCAGCATAAAAAATCGCTAAGTCTTCAGGACCTCAGTAAATAAACACACATTTGTGGTCAAAACTAGCAGCAGGACTGGTAAAAATTGGTCAGAAGGACAAAGGAGACAACACTGTAAGTTCATGAAGGGACTATTGAAGAATAGGAAGGCGAAAATCATCAAGCCAATGAACAAGTTCCAACGCACTCTATGCTGTTTGCTTTGCGTCGCACTGACACAGATAGGTCTTATGGCGACGAGGGGATAGGAAAGGCCTAGGAGTTGGAAGGAAGCGGCCGTGGCCTTAATTGTGGTACAGCCCCGGCATTTGCCTGGGGTGAAAATGGGAAACCACGGAAAACCATCTTCAAGGCTGCCGACAGTGGGACTCGAACCCACTATCACCTGATTACTGGATACTGGCACGCACTCTATGAATTGGCGTAACGAAACAATAATAATAATAATAATAATAATAATAATAATAATAATAAAGATAGATATCACGTTAATTCAAATGATAGAGGCTTTTCAGAGCCGTTCTTACTCCGGAATTATATTTTATCTCCAAGGATACCGTCGAAAGAGAATTATGCGACATTTTTATTTAATAATACTTGTTTCTAAACAAATCGTATATCAGGAGGAATTAGACTGAAATCACAACCAAAGCTATGGGTCATTTAAGGAAATATACGGTGCAGTTTTATTCATTTTCAATGTTTAGGTAATAATTAATGGCGTGTGGCCTCCGAAGAGGCCGAGTGCAGGTCTTTCGAGTTGACGCCGCACAGGCGACCTGCGCGTCTATGAGAATGTGGCCCTACCTGTGATGAATTCTAATGCTGAAGACGAAGCCCCCGAGCCGTTGGAATTAACCAATGAAGGTTAAAATCCTCGACCCGGCCGGGAATCGAACCCGGGGCCCTCTGGACCAAAGGCCAGCACGCTAACCATTTAGCCATGGAGCCGGACGTTTAGGTAATAACGTCGTATTAAGAGTCAGATTTCCGGCGGCAATAGCACAGGAGAGGGCTAGAACAGGAAAGAAAGCATCCGTGGCCTCATTTAACGCACAGCTCCAGAATTTTCGTGATGTGAAAAATGCAAAACTACAAGAAGTCTTCTTCATGGCTGCCGAGTGTGGGTTCGATTTCACTATTTTCCGAATGCAAGGTTTTAGTTACCTGGTCCGCACCACGCAGCCTACTTGCTCGGTTAACATTGTTCATATTAGTATTAATGAATATAATACCGTCATCATTTTGTACCGGCCTAAATTAACAGAAAATTTAATACAAAAATTATTGTTTAGATTTGTTTCAGGAGATTTGGGCACCGTTGTCCACAACTCCTCCTATTTAATATGTGTATGATATTAATGTCATTAGAGTATCCCTGTAGATCGTTTGGGTACGTATATTTTGTAATGGAGATTGGATTTCCAAAGAGTACGACAGAATCTGTATCTTTGTTAATAAAAATATAAATATATTTCAATGTGCTACTTATATTTCGTTAAAATACACTGACTGACAGAGCAAATGCAACACCAAGAAGGAGTGGTCAGAACTTTATGCCAATTGCAGGGTAGACTGACGTCACTGAGGTATGCTCATGGTGTGAAATGCGCCGCTGTGCTGCGCACGTAGCGAACGATAAATGGGACACGGCGTTGGCGAATGGCCCACTTCGTACCGTGATTTCTCAGCCGACAGTCATTGTAGAACGTGTTGTCGTGTGCCACAGGACACGTGTTTAGCTAAGAATGCCAGGCCGCCGTCAACGGAGGCATTTCCAGCAGACAGACGACTTTACGAGGGGTATGGTGATCGGGCTGAGAAGGACAGGTTGGTCGCTTCGTCAAATCGCAGCCGATACCCATAGGGATGTGTCCACGGTGCAGCGCCTGTGGCGAAGATGGTTGGCGCAGGGACATGTGGCACGTGCGAGTGGTCCAGGCGCAGCCCGAGTGACGTCAGCACGCGAGGATCGGCGCATCCGCCGCCAAGCGGTGGCAGCCCCGCACGCCACGTCAACCGCCATTCTTCAGCATGTGCAAGACACCCTGGCTGTTCCAATATCGACCAGAACAATTTCCCGTCGATTGGTTGAAGGAGGCCTGCACTCCCGGCGTCCGCTCAGAAGACTACCATTGACTCCACAGCATAGACGTGCACGCCTGGCATGGTGCCGGGCTAGAGCGACTTGGATGAGGGAATGGGGGAACGTCGTGTTCTCCGATGAGTCACGCTTCTGTTCTGTCAGTGATAGTCACCGCAGACGAGTGTGGCGTCGGCGTGGAGAAAGGTCAAATCCGGCAGTAACTGTGGAGCGCCCTACCGCTAGACAACGCGGCATCATGGTTTGGGGCGCTATTGCGTATGATTCCACGTCACCTCTAGTGCGTATTCAAGGCACGTTAAATGCCCACCGCTACGTGCAGCATGTGCTGCGGCCGGTGGCACTCCCGTACCTTCAGGGGCTGCCCAATGCTCTGTTTCAGCAGGATAATGCCCGCCCACACACTTCTCGCATCTCCCAACAGACTCTACGAGGTGTACAGATGCTTCCGTGGCCAGCGTACTCTCCGGATCTCTCACCAATCGAACACGTGTGGGACCTCATTGGACGCCGTTTGCAAACTCTGCCCCAGCCTCGTACGGACGACTAACTGTGGCAAATGGTTGACAGAGAATGGAGAACCATCCCTCAGGACACCATCCGCACTCTTATTGACTCTGTACCTCGACGTGTTTCTGCGTGCATCGCCGCTCGCGGTGGTCCTACATCCTACTGAGTCGATGCCGTGCGCATTGTGTAACCTGCATATCGGTTTGAAATAAACATCAATTATTCGTCCGTGCCGTCTCTGTTTTTTCCCCAACTTTCATCCCTTTCGAACCACTCCTTCTTGGTGTTGCATTTGCTCTGTCAGTCAGTGTATATAGGTAACTGCAACCATATGCATGCGTCATTAAAATAAGTGTGATTTGTTTGAAGTTTAACTTTCTCATACTGGGAACATATACGAGTATATGATATGTGGTCTATTCCACGTCATGTAAATATGTCTTGATCTACTTTCGTAGGTGCGCGTGGTAACTCAAGCTCCATAACGAGTTCTGCCATTCAAATCTCAAAGAGTAGAATATCGACGCTGAACTAAACTAACGCGATCTAATTTTAATAATAATACAAACCCGTGTCTTCGCCTCAAGGTAGAGCAGCTATTTTCTGGTACACTCCCAATGGAGGTGGGCTGTATGTACCATTTCAACCACATACCAAACCACCTGCCGTTCTTATATCTGGCACATTGTTGGGAATCAAACTCGGGTGACCGAGGACGGTAGCTCATAGTGCTAACCGCTACACTACGCAGATGAACAATTCCCCGCGTCCATTACACATCTATTTTGAAAGTACATTACGAAATACTGGAAAGGTAAGCACCACGTGGCGTTAGAGAAACTGTTGTACTCCAGTATTCCGTCTTGCAAATGCAACATTTGGTAGACGCCCCATTGAAAGGAATATGATCAAAATCGTCATAATGACAGCTCAAGCAGCAAACTTACTTGCTGAACTGCTATTCTTCACACTAAATCATTTACAAGCTTTTATTCCATTGCATGTGATAACTCGTCACGTTGTCATTCGTAAGGTTGATGCAAGCATTGGTGATAATGAACTTAGGGCAAACATAGATTCCCCCATTTTCATAATAATACAAACCCGTGTCTTCGCCTCAAAGTAGAGCAGCTGTTTTCTCTGGTACACTCCCAATGGAGGTGATCTGTATGTACCATTTCAACCGCATACCAAACAACCTGCCATTCTTAAACCTGCGGCAGTGCTGGGATTCGAACTCCGGTCACCAAGGACGGTAGCTCATGGTGCTAACCGCTGCCCTAAGCAGATGGACAATGGATGTTTAAAAAGATTTATCGTGACAGCAAACAAGTTGTTTTCCCATTACAGGATTGTGTCTTAGAGCTGAACTCGCAAATAACGCCAGACTCTTAAGATATAAATATGGAGAGTGCTGCCATGCTTTCCCATATATTATTCCAGTTCACCAATGTTTTGATTGCCTAACGTTTGCACTTACCCATCATTATTGCAGATCTTAGGTTAGGTGTCGTAAGTGTGATAATCAGCACAAAAGATCACAGTGTACATGGCTACAACTTCTAAGTGTTCATGGCAACGGAAACCATAGTGTGACAAGTATCCTAAGAGACAGAAAGTGAACGGAATTTCAGCCACTATGAACGTTTCGTTCATGGACGCCAATAATGGTTTGGAGAGATGACCTTACGCCGTGGTGGGAGGATCCTCACCTCCCATCAATGATGAGTGAATCTTTTCTTTGCTTCCAGCGCAGAACTCCACTAGATTTACTTCTTATAAAAAAGACATGAAAATGATGCCACCGGCTAATCATGCATTCGAAAAACCACCGCTTCGAACTTCCAATGGACCATATCAGGCACAACCCTTAACCCTTCAACCACACCGTATCGTACCCCAAGTAAACAAGAATTTTATAAGTATGGATATCTATACCTCAAAAACTTGAAAGTTTGTGGACGTAAAAAATTGGTATTTGGAATCTTCTTTAAAAATACAGAAACACATATTTTTTGTTTTCGGAAATTCCCATTAAAGGGGGTGAAGAAGGGGAAAAAATTTTGAACACCTTTTATGAGGAAACTTATATCTCAAAAATTGAAGATGGTACAGACATAAAAATTGAAAATTAAAATCTCCTTTTAAAATAAAGAAAGACGTATTTTTGTGTTTTTGGATAACCTGATGAATAGAGGGTGAACAGGAGTGACAAACGAGGTGAATTTTTAAAAAGACTGTATCTGAAAATTATCTCAGACACGTAACATATTACAGATTTGAGAACTGGTATTTGGAATTTCCTGAAAAAGTAAAGAAGCATAATATTTCTTTTGGGAAAATCCATTTTTGGGGAACTGAAAAAGGGGGTGAATTGTTAAAATGAAGGTATCTACAGTATATCTCAAAAACTTAACATGTTGCAGACGTGAAAAGCGGTATTTGGAATCTCCTTTAAAAATAAGGAAACAGGTATTCTTTGGTTTTCGGAAAAAATCTTAGGGGATGGGGTTTGAAAGAATTGAAAAATTAGTTGGTTTATTTGTATGAGAATGTGTATACCAAAAATCTAAAGATGTCACACACGTGAAAACTGTTATTTGGAATCTCATTTAAAAATAAAGAAACACCCATTTGGGGGGGTATCAACTTGGTACAGGGGGATGAAAACCGAGATGAATTCGTTTTACGACGATACACATATCTCAAGAACTGAAGATGTTACAGTCGTGATAATTGGTATTTGAAGCTCCTTTAAGGAAACGGCTACTGTTTGTTTTTGGAAAATTAACTTGAGTGGGGTGTGTGAAAGGAAGTAAAAAATTGAATATTTCTTCTAGAGAAACTTATATCTCAAAACTGAAGGTTACGGACATGGAAATTGGTATTGGGAATCTCCTTTAAAAATAAAATTTTTGCTAGTTGCTTTACGTCGCGCCGACACAGATAGGTTTTATGGCGACGATGGGACAGGGATGGGCTGGGAGTGGGAAGGAAGCGGCCGTGGCCTTAATTAAGGTACAGCCCCAGCATCTGCCTGGTGTGAAAATGGAAAACCACGGAAAACCATTTTCAGAGCTGCCGACAGTGGGGTTCGAACCTACTGTCTCCCGAATACTGGATACTGGTCGCACTTAAGCGACTGCAGCTATCGAGCTCGGTCTTTAAAAATAAAGAAACACGCACTTTTGGGAAGGGGGGAAATCAACTTAACGGGTAGGAAGGGGGGTGAAAAAGAGTTGAATTACTTTCATGAGTATACTTATATCTCAAAAACTGAAGATGTTAGAGACGTGAAAATTAGTATTTGGAATCTCCTTAAAAAATGAAGAAATACGCATTTGTCTTTTGTTCGGAAAATCGACATAAAGGATGTGGGGTGGAAAATAAGTAAATAAGGAGTTGAAATATATTTATGATGATACTTTTTCTAAAAATGAAGCTGTTACAAACGTGAAAGTTGGTAGTTTGAATTTCTTCTCAAAATAAAGAAATATGTATTTATTTGTTTTCGGAAAGTCCACTTAAGGCGGGAGAGGGGTGGAAAGAAGTTAAGAAAAAGTTGAATTATTCTTATGAGTATATATTTACCTCAAAAACTGAAGGTGTTACAGACGTACAGGAATGAAAACTGGTATGTAGAATCTCTTTTAAAAATAATGAAACACGTATTTTTTGTTTCGGAAAATCTGGTTAAGTGACTGAAAAATTTGGAAATGAGAGTGAATTTTTAAAATAAGTACCGGTATACATACATTATACGTGAAAAAGTTAACATGTTAGGGACAAGAAACTTGGTATTTGGAACGTCCTTTAAAAGTAGAGGAACCTGTACCTTTTTGTTTTCGGAGAAGGCACTTAACAGGGGTAAAAAGAAGTAAAAAAGTAGTTGAATTATTTTAAGAGGATTCTTATATCTTAAAAAATGAAGTTGTTACAGACATGAAAATAGCTATTTGGAATCTTCTTTAAAATGAAGTAAACATGTATTTTTGTTTTCGGGAAATACACTTTGATGGGGGAAAGACTGATCAAGGGGTTGAATTCTTTTTATGGGGTTACTTATGCACATCTCAAAAACTGAAGATGTTACAGATGTGGGAATAGGTATTTGAAATCTCCTTTTAAAATAAAGAAACCTGTATTGATTTTTTCGACTTGAGAAAAGATTGTTTCTCACATGTACAGTTCAATGTTGCATGGTCGTCTTAGCGCTGAAAGGTAAAATCACAAAAATGGTATACAAATAATTTCTGGGGTAAATGAAACTCAATTTTTGGGTTAGTTTTTATGCTTTAGGAATTTTCAGATAATGTCTTAGAACAATGCCGAGGAACGATTAATTTGATCAAATTACGAAATCTACGCGAGCGAAGCCGCGGGTAATTGCTAGTTATATATATATACTACAAGGAATTTGTCCTAGAAATGAAGCGCCATCTACGGAAGAGCTACGTCAAATGGTTACTCTGTGTATAAACAAAGGGTCGTAAATTAAATATTCTGTAGTAAAACTCTTTTTTTTTTTGCTAGGGGCGTTACGTCGCACCGACACAGATAGGTCTTATGGCGACGATGGGATAGGAAAGGCCTAGGAGTTGGAAGGAAGCGGCCGTGGCCTTAATTAAGGTACAGCTCCAGCATTTGCCTGGTGTGAAAAGTACAACTCTAGGTCACTGTCCACCAAGAAAGTCTACTAAAGAATATTTAAGATACATGTACTACCCATATTGCTCTCTCTGAATCTTGGCTCAGCCAGAACTAAAAGTGTGATTTCGAGGTTATAGGATACACAGAGGTGATCGCCTCGATGGTTCCGGTGACGTAGCTATCCTTACCGTATTTCAAATTCCGCATAAAGTAATATGCTAAACTTCAACCGAGCCCAATCGTTTCAAGTAGTCGGCGTACCGGTCGGTATAGAAATAGCCCTATGTCATTTACTCCGGCCACGATATACTGTACTCCACGATATGTCATAACACTCAACGATCGGCACAGTCTTATATCACAAACAAAAGCCACGTTACTTAATGTGTGGTGATTTGAATGCACATAATACTGTGTCGGGATGTGCACTTGCTGATTCTGTGGATAATTCCCTTCTCGATGGAATACTACGAATTAAAATTTTTCCTCCTAAATGAAGGCCTTCCAACCCTGGTTCCCACGAACGGTCAACGCTACACTATACTCCCCTATTCTCTATGATGCACTGTCTTGAAACCCTTTAGCTTGTCCTATAGTCTGTGTTTATTTTCCAATTGACATTACATTCCATGACTATTCCATTTCCCCACAGACTACACATAGTCCAAGTGCATTATTATGGCCACCTTCTAGATGAGTCGTCTGCTCATTACCCATGATCTACTACCCGTAAGGTGGGCTGGTGAAGCGGGTGTATAATGCGACCGACAGGCTGTCTGTGCACATTGCACTCCCTGCAGTCATGGATAAAGGAAGTGATTTAACCGAACCGTATAAAGGGATGACCAATCAGCTCGGGTCAAGGGGGTCAGCATTTCAGAAACAGCGACATTTGGAAACTGTTCACTTGCCTCTGTGGTAAAGATGTATCGTGAGTGGACGAATGGCACAGTTGGGAATAACTATCGTGGAAACTGTGGAAGTGTCCAAGGTGAACGTCCAATACGACTGTCCGTGAAGGCCAATCGACAGGCTTCAGTGGCATAGCTCATCGTCTAAATGAACCAAGGGCATCCAGACACGTTTCTACTGTAACAATTCAGCTGACCCTTTGGTGAAAGGAGCCCCGGAGTAGACGGAAGTTGACTGCACCCATGCTAACAGGGGTGCATACAGGAAAACGACTGGAATTCGCTCAACATTATGGTGACTGGACCGCTGATGAAGTAGCCTCTTCCGGCGAGTCGCACATTCAGCTCCATAGAACGAATGGACGTCATCTTGTACCGTGAGACATGTCAGAAAACTAACATCCTGTAACCATAGCTGAACGATCACCAGTCTTTGGGGGCAGTGTTATGGCCGGGGGAATGTTTTCGTGGCCTTCTCTGAGTCCCATCATCAGTGTGGAAGGCACTGCTGATCAATTTGGTAATGAATCCTTATTCGGCGATCACGTCCAAACGTTACAATCTCGGAAAATGGGATCTTCCGTCATGATAATGCGCCTTACCACACGGTGCTGGAAGAGCCCTTTAAAAGTTATTCCCTGAGCTCAGACAGACCCAATCTCAATCAACTGAACATCTGTAGAACAACTTCGATAGTCATGTTCTCCATATGTTTCTTCCAAGACGCACACTTCAACAGTCGTGGGATGCACTACAGAGAGCATGGCTCCAGATACCCGCGGGAAACTAACAGGACCTGACTGAGTCATTGCCAGCACATCCAGCTGGTTACCCTGAATACTAGCAGGTGGTCAAAATAAGGCTGTGTATATCGTACTAGATGTGGAAT
Organism: Anabrus simplex; assembly: GCF_040414725.1. Classification (NCBI taxonomy): domain Eukaryota; kingdom Metazoa; phylum Arthropoda; class Insecta; order Orthoptera; family Tettigoniidae; genus Anabrus; species Anabrus simplex. Next base: position 517,645,422 of record NC_090266.1, on the reverse strand, counting down.
ACGCAATGTTTTGCGGAGTTATCCAACATTACTGGGCCCCTGTTTGTCTCCTAGCAACCATTTTTAGCAAATGAATTTACGGATCGAACGGGTCACTTTCTCATTCACACTTTTACAATGGCAGAAGTGCAATGGGTGCTCAAATATTTCAAGCAATAACAGTCCGCCGGGAAAATATAACATCCAATGTTCAATGTTACCTCGTTTAACTCTGACAGTGCTTAAACTACTTCTACTGGAAACCTCTTCCTCTGCCGGTTAACTGAATAATTAAAATTATCATATCGATACTAAAATGTTTTTTAAGAACCCAAGGATAGCCTCATGCTACAGACTAGTAGTTCTGTTAATACATCATACCAGCATACCATCCTCCGGCGAGATTTAATCATCGGTCACCTGCCGCACATCTGAACAAAATAGGTGTCACCACTACATCCATTTGTCTGTGTAGTACTAAAAATCGTGGAGATGTGAATCGCATCTATTTCGGAAAGGGGATAAATAGAAACCACAACAAGACGTTTACGGACTTGTAAATATCTCAGTATGATTTGATAGAATCCGATGATGTTCTCTCAAGAACGAAATATGTAATTCTATTTTAATTAAATGATTTCTTTTTCAGGTAAAATTCTCTTACCATACGCTTTCTTTTTCAGATAGTTTATAAATCTATTTATTCAAAATTAGTTTCAGGAGACTAAAGAAACTAACAGTTATAAATTAACTCAGTCAAAACTGGAAGATATACCTTCAGATATCACATACATACATACATACATACATACATACATACATACATACATTATCATTCAAGACAGTTATGCCTTTCAGCGTTCAATCTGCAAGCCTCAGTGAATTTACTTAACTTCGCCACAATCCTCTATTTGCAACCAGTGCTGTGGCCTCATTTAGTTCTATACCTCTTATCTTTAAATCGTTAGAAATTGAGTCTAACCATCGTCGTCTCGGTCTCCCTCTACTTCTCTTACCCTCCATAGCAGAGTCCATTATTCTCCTACGTAACCTATCCTCCTCCATTCGCCTCACATGACCCCACCACCGAAGCCGGTTTATGCGTACAGCTTCATCCATCGAGTTCATTCCTAAATTAGCCTTTATTTCCTCATTCAGAGAACCTTTCTGCCATTGTTTCCACCTATTTGTACAAGCAATCATTCTCGCTACTTGCATGTCTGTTACTTCTAACTTATGAATAACATATCTGGAGTCCACCCAGCTTTCTCTACCGTAAAGCAAAGTTGGTCTGAAAACGGACCGATGTAAAGATAGTTTCGTCTGGGAGCTGACTTCCTTCTTACAGAATACTGATGATCACATCTGCGAGTTAACTGCATTAGCTTTACGACACCTTGATTCAATCTCACTTACTATATTACCATCCTGGGAGAACACACAACCTAAATACTTGAAATTATCTACCTGTTCTAGCTTTGCGTCACCAATCTGACATTCAGTTCTGTTGAATTTCTTACCTACTGACATCAATTTAGTCTTCGAGAGGCTAATTTTCATACCATACTCATTGCACCTATTTTAAAGTTCCAAGATATTAGACTGCAGGCTTTCGGCATAATCTGCAATTTAAGACCAAGTCTTCAGTTTAGGCCAGACTGCTTACTACATTTCCACGTAACTGAATCCCTCCCTGCCAACTTATACCTTTCAGCAGATGATCCATGTAAACTACAAACAGGAAAGGTGAAAGATTACAGCCTTGTCTAACCTCTATGAGTACCCTAAACCAAGAACTCATCCTAACATAAATTCTCACTGAAGCTCAATTGTCAACATAAATACCTTTGATTGATTTTTATAACCTACCTGTAATTCCATAGTACCCCAGTATGGCGAACAGCTTTTTCCCACACCATGAACCATTCAGATATCATATACTGGAAACTTTAATCGAACACATTTCACCCAATGTCTTCTTTGTGTAGGGATTTACTTTTCCGCCAGTGTATAAGGCACCTACATTTCTTCTTTCTAACTTCCTTAAGCAAGAATCTAACGTAAATCAAAATGTGATGACACATATTTGCTCCATATGGTAGGATTACACTGACATATACAATGATGGAGCAGTATTTTTGGAACTTAGTTGTACTCGCTTACTACTGCACATATACTAAATAATATGGCTCCTTGTCCATGCATAACAAAGCGTCAATTTCCACAGCTGATGTCTTACACATACGTGAAGCATTATATTACAGTCAATCTAGAAACATTAAGTGCAATTATGAAGTTAGGACACCTTCAGGGAAATAATCACAGTAATGCATATATTTTGGACTCCTTGGAGCAGTGTTTACTCGCGAAGAGGTTAGGACACAGAGTTATGTAGAATAAAAGTAATACAGTGGTCGTATCTCCCCCATGGAGAAACATCTCCGGAGGGCCATGGCCTACCAAGCGACCGCTGCTCAGCCTGAAGACCTGCAGATTACGAGGTGTCGTGTGGTCAGCACGATGGATCCTCTCGGCCGCAATTCTTGGCTTTCTAGACCTGGGCCGCTATCTCCCCCTCAGATAGCTCCTCAATTGTAATCACGTAGGCTGTGTGGACCTCGAACCAGCCCTCAGATGCAGATAAAAATCCCCGACCTGGCCGGGAATCGAATGCGGGGTCTCCGGGTGAGAGGTAAGCACGCTATCCCTACAACACGGGCCCGGCACAGGTGTCGTATTTAGTAATAAAATTGACAGTTTGGCCACGCACGAGGTTCACAATGGACCATTTCTTGCGATACGTCTCCCGAGCAAAGAACATTATACTAAAGACAAGCGGCAGATCTAAAACTTTGTGAAATAGAGCCCAGAAACATATCGGCACTTATACTGACATAACTATTGCACACATACATTCGACGGGCCAGGAAACGGATAACTACCATCATACGATGAGATTTAATTATCGGTCATCTCCGCCACAGAGTCTCCGTGGCTCGGGCGGAAGAGCGCCAGCTTCTCACCGCTGGGTTCCGTGGTTTAAATCCCGGTCTCTCCATGTGAGATTTGTGCTGGACAAAGCGGAGGCGGGACAGATTTTCCTCCGGGAACACCGGTTTTCCTTATCGTCTTTCATTCCAGCAACACTCTCCAATTTCATCTCATCTGTCAGTCATTAATAATTGCCCCAAATGAGTGCGACAGGCTTCGGCAGCTGACACTTCGTATCTTCGTCGCTAGATGGAGGTTTCATGTCATTCATTCCTGACTGGGTCTGATGACTGGAAGGAGACTGTGTATTTTTATTTTCTTCTCCCGCTCATCTGAACAATATAGGTGTCACCACCACTTCTAATTGTCTGTGTAGTGCTACAAATAAGGGGGGTGTAAACCACATCTTTTTTTGAACAGCGGAAAACTGAACACCAAAGACCAGACCATCAGCGCTCTTGTGAGGCTTGGAGATCCACAGCCAACAAGTGTTCAACTCTTGTTATGAACAGGAAATATACGAATATGATTCAAAGGAAAGTTCAATTAAACATTAAGTCGAAATAGACTTTCAACGAATTAGGTCGTGTTCAGTATATACCTACTTATTGGAATATCAAATATTAGAAGATTTTCAGATCGTGCTGTTAAGTGTATCTAAACAATTTCGTGCATTTATTATTACTGTTGTTGATGTCATTAGTATTATCTTTGTGTTTGCGATTTTCTTTTACAGGGAAACATTGAACTCACCGTAAAAACACGGAGTCAATGCAGTTGGAACAGCTGATACCATGTTCGAGTCAATATACTGCCAATGTGATGAAGTGGTAAAATACAGTACTTGCAGAAAATAGCGCGATATCCAGAATAAAAGAAAATAGCGATGTGTTTGTAGGAATAATTAGGAAGTTTCTAAAACTATTTAAAGAGGCCGCAATATATAAACTGGAAGGCGAACAAGAACCTACGATCCAATAAGATCTGCACTGGGTTTCACGTGTTTTGACAAGGTTTGCGATATTAACCATTATGACTGTGAGGTAAGTAAAATTAAAAGGGATTTGAATATGCTCATATACGTTATACGGTAGACTTATTGTCACGTAAAAGAACTCCTGCGGGACAACATTCTGTCACCCCGGCGTCTGCGAAAGCCGTCAAAAGTAGTTAGTGGGACGTAAAAACAATAACACAACTTATTATGATTTCGGAGAAGCAAGGATTGGAAAATGAGAGAATACGGATGTCAGCGAACGTGGTCTAATGAACCAATCACCAGAGAAAGAGGTAGTAGTCAAAACATCTCTCCACAGAGGATTTTGCGTCAGGAAGGGCATATGGCCGTGAAAAAGGCCAAGTCCATTTATGTGTGATACAGATCGCATCTGCGACCCCAACAGGGTGTAGGAAACGCTGTAGAAGAAGAAGTGATGCCAGTAAAATTTGTTCGAACAGAACGTGTAGATAACAGCTCATGTAATAGTTTTAACATGGTGACAATGCCCACTTTGTGTTCCAGAGACGTTCCATTTACAGATCGATTAGAGAGCGCACTCGTGGTTTCTAATATTTAACAATATTATGGCATAATACCTTTCTATTTTTGTGTAGACCGTAAATACGAATAGATGGATATCCGTTTGACTGTATTTTCTTTGCTTACCGCAAGGACAGATGTTTTCAAGACGTTTATAAAACTACGATTTTCATAAAACAGTAATGGTAGGAGCATCTGATTCACCTGGTATATTTCTACCAGGTGTCAATCAAACAGCAACTCTTTCTTTAAAGATTGTTGTTATTAGATGTAAATTTGATTTATTGTTAGTATTTCTTAAAGTACCTCACTATGTACGCGTTTATATACAATACGAGATACTATTGTTCTAATTTTAGTCATCTACTACAACGAAAACTGAACTTGATTTAATGTTAATTTTAAAATATATGGTTACAGGTTTATGAAAATCAAACATTCATGTATTTACATAAATGGTTGTTAGGTATATAATTTCAAATTCCAAGTTTTCATCTCAGGCAATTCCTTTGTGATGAAAGATAGAAACATTAACTCTCGGCACTCATTGCGCTCAACTACGCAAACATAATGCCCGATCATGTGAGGTGGACTCGGTTAGGGGACCTGTCAGAAGGAACCGGTCAGGAGATCTGACACTTATGAAACTTGTGCGAAGCTTCTCCAAGTTAGCACAATCTATTTCCTACCACTTGCCTGGCTCGTAGTTGTACACTGTCCCTTCACTCACACACTCGTCGCTCTGCTGCTTGTTTGTTAACGTAACCCTCGAACGTGAAATTGCGTTTTCCCTATTACAAAATTCGAAGCATCTACTGAGAACGAACCATTGTGTTACAAACTTTAACGCTTCTGTTCGTATAATGTGATAAAACTCCCCATCCGAGATGTTGAAACATTAGCTAAATAAAACACGAACATATACGTTAAAATGTAAAAGCGTATTTCCATAATTCGCTATTTTGTCCATTTGGAGAGTATCAATATAGAAAATAGAACCGTATATTTCGTCAAATTCGTCATTCTTTTAGAGGTAACTGTGTATTACTTTTCATTAGGACGTCGGCTGATGAGAAATAGCCATCACTATACGTCATGCATATTTGTCAAATTTAACACTTATTTCTTTTATAATAAAAGTTGATATGTTTCTACTGCTGAGCTCATGATGTCATGCAAAGAATTTGAACGTGGACATCCTAACTTTCACGCGAATACCTCACCTTTCTATTAAAAGTTTCTCGCATTGTCACAGGCTATTGTACTGTACTATAGTGAATGGTCTTGAGGCAATGCTCAACCAAGCAGTCTGCCAGTTCTGCAGGTAAGGCAGGTCCGTAATCTTAACTGCGCTCCATGTACCTTGCTGTGACTCCGAGTGGACAATGAGGACTATTTTTATTTGTGTGCGGCTCCATGGCTAAATGGTTAGCGTGCTGGCCTTTGGTCACAAAGTTCCCGGGTTCGATTCCCTACAGGGAAGGGTATTTTAAACATCATCGGTTAATTTCCCTGGCACGGGGGCTGGGTGTATGTGTTGTCTTCATCATCACTTCATCGTCATCGCGACGCGCAGGTCGCCTACGGGAGTCAAATCAGAATACCTGCACCTGGCGAACCGAACCCGTTCTGGGATCTTCCGGTACTAAAAGCCATACGCCATTTGATTTTCACTGTGTTTTGTCTGCATGGGTGTTCCAGAGTACGCAGTGAAAAAAACCGAGACTGTCCTGTAGTTGGCGTTCAGTTCTTCAGCTAATACATGTCCTGAGCATGTTGCATTCGACGGCAGTCATGATCCTTGAAGAAAGAATCACGCACACTGCTAAAAACTCCACTAACATGCAGATTATACATATGCGAGTGCCCATTAGGTATGTAAGAAGCTGTATGTACCCTGCTAAGTGAATCAATAACAGAAGCAACAAAAATAGCGCCACAGCATGCTGAGATATGACAACGAAATTATAGGTTCATGAACCAGTTCGTTTCCAGAAGCCGCTATAAGAGACTTTTTCCATCCTAGATATTTGATTCTACATGTGCGAATGTGTACTCTGCAGGTTATAGTACGTTCCACCTTACTCATGCATATTCAAGCATCAATTACTCATTCTGAGCAAGAAGAGTTTCTCTAAGATTTGCTACACGTTCATCTCTGTGTTACTTCGCATTTTGAGCAGTGAATATTTAATTATGCACGTACATTGCCGTGGTTTAAAAGCTCTCCAGCCGACTCTGGTGCTTGTAATAGCAATATATTTCCTTATCTTGAAACAGCGATTATTGTTAACTTTGTGCCAGATCGGACGCAGTATGAAAGCACGTAGTAATGGACCACGGCCCCGTCACGAGCAATAGCTTCCATGTGTTAAATATTCGTATGGAATATTTACGGCTACACTCATTTACTAATGTATAACCTTATAATTGGTATTACTCAGTAAGTGCGTGTAGGAAATGTATTGAACAAAACTAAAAGTCCTCGATAATACAGCAGTAACATTAATAGCTACAAACCATTGCAATCCACCCGTCTCACGGCATGAAGACCCGGTATTGCCTTTAAAAATGATATAATGGCAAAGTGTAGAGTGTAAGGTAAGTTGCTTAGTCCCACGTGAGTGTGTAACGATGTTCTGAAATGTGTCATAGATGTATTATGAGTAGGAAAAACAATCCAATTTTGTTAATGGCATATACAAAGTGGTCGGAACGACGTGTATCGGGTATATAAGCATTAGAAGGTTGGTCACACTGATAAATAATTTTAAAATTACACAATTCGATATCTCATGCCGTTGTTATTTTATGAGCTGCTTAAGTTAGCCTATCAAATTGTTTCGCGGTCGAATTCAAATGGGGTTTGCAAGGCGGTGTTGCTAAGTACGCACGTACCGGGCGAGTTGGCCGTGCGCGTAGAGGCGCGCGGCTGTGAGCTTGCATCCGGGAGATAGTAGGTTCGAATCCCACTATCGGCAGCCCTGAAAATGGTTTTCCGTGTTTTCCCATTTTCACACCAGGCAAATGCTGGGGCTGTACCTTAATTAAGGCCATGGCCGCTTCCTTCCAGTTCCTAGGCCTTTCGTATTCCATCGTCGCCATAAGACCTATCTGTGTCGGCGCGACGTTAAAGCCCCTAGCAAAAAAAAAAAAAAAAAAAAATACGCACGTCCCTTAAGACCGGCTTGAAGAGCGATGGTGAGGCATCACCATCAAACACAAACACATCTCAGGTTTTAAGGGGTGATGCCATATCGTACTTGCTACGGCGTGATACTGTCAGTTAATTATCTTCTTTCGAACTGGGCGTGATAGTGGGGGCCAGTGGAATGGAACATTCCATTGTCGAAGTTCTGCGGACATTTAACATTTCCAGATCTAAGGTGTCACGTGTGTATCGGAAATACCTCACGGAAGGCATTAACACCCACAGTGAACTGCGCAGTGGCCGACCACGGATGCTTTATGAATTAGCGGCGTCTGGCTAGAATTGTCCTTGGTAACAGATAAGCCACATCTGCTCATATCACATCCACATTAATGCAGAAGGTACCAGACGCATATCCAGCCGATCAGTGTAGCGTTCCTTACACTCCAGTGGTCGCGCGGATAACAATAGTGATCCAGCCGCTTAGTTTTTCGCTCCTGTTTTTTAGTATGACTGTTGACCTTGACCGTCTGTGTACCTTCCTCGCGCCCCGTCCCCTCTCTGATTACGTAATAGTCAGCTAACCTCGACTGATGGTTGTTGCGTTATAAAGCAATTTATTCTTGTGGATCACAACTGTGCGACCGCTGGCGTGACTTCTTTTGAGTTTGTTTGTTTTATATTACGGTGTCTAATCTCAGTTCATGTGCATATATCTACTCCGTTTTATGAGTTTATATTAATGATTGGGGTATAAGTACAAAATGGATGACTATGAGAATATAAATCGGTGGCTGAATGAACCAGACAGTGAAGTACCTCAAAACTTTATGGAGAGAGTAAGTGAGACAAATCACAATGTCCGGTAATTTTTCAGGTATTTTTTTTTATAAATGCATGCATAGTTATATTACATTGTACAGAACATAAAGTTCTTTTTACAATGCATAATCATATTTATTGAATAAATAGCAAAAAATAGCCTTATATCACTAGGAAAATACGGATCAGAATTGTGATCCGCGCGACCACTGACGTGACTTTTCTTCGCCCCACAACCGGAGTGTTTAATGATCTTCTTAACACCTGGAGGACTGGTGAGAAGTAGCAACAAGTAGCGATAAGAGTTACTGTTCCAGTTCTTTCGAGCCGATGATAAGAATCGCATATGGCGCAGGCTCCATGCAGCAATGGACCCCGGTTGTCAACAAGGCACCATACCATCTCGTGGTAGCTGCATAATAGTACGGTGTGTGTTCGCGTGACATGGGCTGAATTCGCTGATCCACCTGAACAGTTCGTTGACCAGTGACTGCTAAGTTGAACTACGTGCTGACAGCTTGCAGCCTTGCATGGACTTTACGTACCCCTACAACGATGAGATATTCCAAAAGGATTATGCACCGTATCATCGGGCCTAAGTTGCATAGAACTGATTCGAGGAGTACTCTGGAAAATTTCAACGACTGAGGTAGCCACCTCGTTCATTTGACTTTTTTTTTTTGCTAGTGGCTTTACGTCGCACCGACAGAGATATGTTTTATGGCGACGATGAGACAGGAAAGGACTAGGACTTGGAAAGAAGCGGCCGTGGCCTTAATTAAAGTACAGCCACAGCATTTGCCTCGTGCGAAAATGGGAAACCACGGAAAACCATCTTCAGGACTGCCGTCAGTGGGGTTCGAACCTACTATCTCCCGAATATTGGATACTGGCCGCACTTAAGCGACTGCAGCTATCGAGCTCGATCGTTTATCTGAAATGAACCCCATTGAACATGCACGGTTCGTGGTGATGTTAATTTTTTTTTTTTTTTTGCTAGTTGCTTTACGTCGCACCGACACAGATAGGTCTTATGGCGACGATGGAACAGGAAAGGGCTGGGAGTGGGAAGGAAGCGGCCGTGGCCTTAATTAAGGTACAGCCCCAGCATTTGCCTGGTCTGAAAATGGGAAACCACGGAAAACCATTTTCAGGGCGGTGATGTTAATATATGCGAATTGAATTTACAAGTTACAACCCACCAGATTTACCATCAAGATGTATAAATCAATAATTCAGTCCTGGGTTATCACGGTTTAGGAGGATGTCACCCTATCGAGGAACGAGGTTCTACGGAACAGACATTTGAGTACATAGTTCTATATATTTCCTTATTTTAGGTGGCGTAATTAATTTCGTTTCTTTTATTATTGTGTCCTTGTGCCAAGTTGAGCTGTTTTAAAACTTGTGGACAAGAGGAATTATAGTCATGGATTTTACTGTGTTTATTTTTGATTTCTATTATGAGTGGTTAGGTTATATTAGGACCTGAGAGCCACGTTCTGTGTTAACGTCCACCTTACTTTTCGTGTAAAGAAGTTTGTGTAGAATTTCGTATATCAGCTGTGCGACACTTCTTTATCCAAAATGTTGTGGATTACGATGTCTCAATAGCCAGCGTATTCTTCGTGTAACTAATGTTGTGTAATATTTTGTGTATCAGCTGTGCATTATATATTTTCGTGCATTATTTACTTCCCCAAATGATATGGATTTTCATGTGTTTCCAGTGTAATTTTTCCTCATATTTGTAGATTGATTGTTCATACCATCTATTACTGTATATATGTGTCACATTTGAAATTCTCTCTCTTCTGAATTATGGCCTGTGAATATCTGGATTAGGTCCAGATTTCTTTCTTTCCATGTCGAGATGACATGATTATTTGGAATGTGGTATTCAGTTGTATAAAAGCTTAAGCCTTGGTGTATTTTTGCCGGGTGATTTTTAATTGGACGGGTATGATCAACAAATGTTTTCACAGAGTTAACCCTCTGGGGTTAAATGTATACTTGCCACAGATCTTTTCTTTTTACAGTCTGCCTTACGTCGAACCGAAACAGATAGGTCAAATGGGGACGATGGGAAAGGAAAGCACTAGGAGTGGGAAGGAAGCGACCTTAATTATTGTACGCGCACTTATTAGTGTTAAATTTTTGTACTGTGTTGTGGAGTAAGGGGGGAGCGCTGCCGGTTCCGGTAATACGGCCAACTGAATGGAAATGAAATCTGAATTGAACCGATAATGATCGATTGATATGAATTGTCTAAACTTTTATTATCTTACGCCAACAACTGTGTCACACACACAATATACAATATTATATAACATTTCTCGATGCGAAACTTGTTCCCAGCATGAATTCTATAGTTTGGCTTTGCTGTGTAAACAACAACAGTACGAGTACGTAAAGTGTACGCCAGATGTCGCACAGCGATCATAAGCGATTCTTAGTTTGTTTTTCAAAGGTTGCCAATACGGATCTCGAAGATAACCGAGGTCGACCGATTCTGAACTAGGGTGTCCATCTATCACTAAAACGTGCGCGTACAATAAAGACCAGCCCAGCATTTAACTGCTTTGAAAATTGTAAACCATGGAGAACCACCTTCAGGGCTACCGACAGTGGGTTTCGAACACACAATCTCCCGACTGCAAGCTGATAGCTACGTGACCCAAAATCACACAGCTACTTGCTCAGTATTTGCCTGATTTAAGAGAGGAATTGATTGCATAATGCTCCCAGCCCCACCGTACGGGGGAAATTGAGTATAATGAGCCTTGTGAAGTCATTAGAAATGGTATTGTAGGATCTTTGCTAGAAATGAGCCCTCGAGTAATTAGAAGTGATATGTGAGAGTCTTTTATAAAAAAATGAGCCTAGTGAGGTTATTATAAGGTGTAATTTGTAGCCATCGATTAGAGTATTCAGTAAGAATAAGCCAATTAGGTTATTACAGGTCGTAAATAGTGTTCCCTGCAGAGAACCAGTCCCGTGTTCGTGCAAGTGTCATTCTATTGTATAAAGGCCAAGATGTTAACTATTTATGAATTAATTACCTTCCCAAGTTTTCTTGTAAAAATGTCAGTTTAGTATGATAAACAGGCCGCTTTGTCAACTTTTTAAGATCTAATTTATTCTCTGACTAGGTTTACTGGCACATTTTTAGTTCCATGTGTGCATTTTCAAGTGTTATTCACCCCAGTATTCAAGTCCACTGCGCCATGTAAGTGAATCGTAGCAATATCACCTATATATTACGTAAGTTTTGAACATTTCCTTAAAATCTTCTTGTGTGTTATGACCAGGAGGTTACCTATGATCGGTTTGAGAGTTCATTCCTTTCCAGTGAGCTGCCCAAACTCTAAACCATGCCTAATATTACTTCAGTGATATGTTTTTATGAAAACCAGGCGAAACCTCTTGCCATGATAACTTATTGAGAAATAGTTGCGGTGTGTTTTTCATGTGAATAGTGTGTGTTAGTGATTTTTTATCTTATTCCCTCACATTTCCCTTGCTGGCAGTGTTTTATGTATCACAGGGAGTGCTGGTTCCGATGTCCACGCTGCTTGACTAATACTACTACTAAAATATTTTCATTCCTTCCCTGAAGGGGGAGGCGGGCCTCTTAGGTGGTGACGTCGTCTCTAGGGCCGGGAGATTTGTGACGGTGAAGGAGATGTGCGGAGAAGGTGAAGGGGTTGGCGGCCGTGGTCTAAACGAGGAACTGTCCCGGCATTCGCCTTAGTGCAGAAGAATGGAAAACCACGGAAACCATTCTCAGGACAGCCGACGGTTGGGGCCATACGTGACCTCCAGCCCTGTCCCGTCTCCCTATTGCAGAGACGTACAGCCACGTTAGAGCTGTGACCACCCATCCACTGCTCGATTGGCCGGTGAGAGTGCAGAGCTGTTGGACCACGGACCAGCCGTTGCCACTTCAGGGCCGAGACCCACTTTGCATCTACCGACCCCACTGCTTGACTACTACTACTAAAATGTTTTCACTCCTCCACTGAAGAGGGAGGTGGGCCCCTTAGACGGTGACGCTGTCTCTCAGGCCAGGAGATTTGTTCGTTGAAGGAGATGTTCGGAGAAGGTGAGGGGGTTGGCGGCCGTGGCCTATACTAGGAACTGTCCCGACATTTTCCTTAGTGCAGGAGAATGGAAAACCACGGAAAACTATTCTCAGGACAGTCGAAGTTTCGGGCCAGCCGTCGTTTGGGGCCAGACGCGAGGTCCTGCCCTGTCCCGTCTCCCGCATGCAGAGGCGAAGAGCCACGGTAGACCCGTGGCCATCCCTCCTCTGATCGGTCGGCCGGTCAGAGTGCAGAGCTGTGGAACCACGGACTAGCCGTGGCCACCTATGGGCGCAGATCCACTTTGCATCTACCGACCGAATGCTTGAGTAGGGTCATGTTCGAGTATCAGGCTTGGTTGAACATCTGACAGTAGGGATAGCAGATGATCATATGGACGGGGTGCCTAAACCAGGCTGACAATAATTTATGCTGATGATAATCCTGAATCCTATCCATAATAATAATAATAATAATAATAATAATAATAATAATAATAATAATAATAATAATAATAATAATAAAAATAATAATAATAATAATAATAATAATAATAATAATAATTCGTGATATTGTGGTATGTTAGGGAGTGTTTCATCCATGTATATTCAGGGTTTAATACGAGACATGCATGGTATAGCAAGGAGTTGTGTGTTTAACACTGCCATGTTTCAAAGCAAAGCAAAGCAAAGTCATCACCGTACATGCCATGAAGGCCCCGGGAGGTGTAGAACGTAACCGTAACCTCCGTAACATCAGTACTAGGTGGGGTAGAGTGTTTATCTACAAGTCCGGGCGCCTTTGCCCCCAGTATTTAAATTGGTACTCACTTTTGGTGCAGACTGAGTGAACCTCAGGGCCATGTGCAACTCCGGAAGTGGAAATCTCGTTTCTTAAATTTTTCGAATTCTTTATTTTTTCTTTTTGCTATTTGCTTTACGTCGCACCGACACAGATATGTCTTATGGCGACGATGGGACAGGAAAGTCCTAGGAATTGGAAGGAAGCGCCTGTGGCCTTAATTAAGGTACAGCTCCGGCATTTGCCTGATGTGATTTCGAATTCCTGACGGGGAATCAAACCCACGCCCTTCCGGGTGAACCGTGCGCGCCTTTACCCACTTTGGGCCATGCAGTCCGTTTTATGGCCATATAACGGAATAAAAATTGATTCACATGATCTATTTCACTTTATGGCCTAATACTCGCTTTCGCTCGTTGGGGGCTCCGCTCCCAAATCCCCGGTTACTCTGCATTAGGAGTGGTCGTTTCGAAATATACTGAGGCGAAACGGTATGTCGCATCGACAAAAGGACTATGCCACCGGACTCCCTTTTATTGGCCTACATGTTTGGTAGTAACATATTTTCTCGTATCTCTGCTATTTATACTATAGCTAGAGGGCAAGTTTTCGATCTACGTCAAATTTCGTACGCATTTCACATGTTGAAAAATTATTTTGCCAACTTAGCAGAAGGTACAGTCTTCAAAATTTTCAGACATATCGCCTATGAAACGGCCTACAATTTTGGTTCGTTGACGTTTTTTCGCATCTCCATCAGCTACACCTTAGAATTTCCAGGAACTTAGAGTAGGCTGAAATTGTAGTAAAGTTTCCCTATATTCCTTTCGTTTTCCCATACAAGCATGGCAGATAGAATAATTAATTTTGGCTTACATATGGCCTATGATCGTGCCAAGGAGCTTGCTGAATTTCGAGCTTATATCTGTCTTGTAAGGGTGTGAATCAGTAAAATAATATATGCAAAATGAACAAAATTGAACAAAACTTGGAAAATGAAATTTAATCTAAAGTAGAAGGGATCGTGATACGACAAAAAGTTATAGGACCAAAGTTATAGATCTCTTCCTTTTAGGTGACGAAAGTGCAGTCCGTTTGTTGATATCAGTTACCCTTTAGCCACAAAATACCTCGAAACGAAGGTCTGCACATTCATTAAATTCGGCTGAATATTTCGATTTTTTCGAGGGTAAAATATGAAATATTTGAACATCGTGCAATTTCTCCGTCGGTTACAAGCTAAGAGCCAGAACGTCGCCAAATTATAATTTTCTAGGGTACTGTAACCTAGCACCGCCATTTTGTTATGGAGAAGGGGGTCAAAAATTTAAAATTTTAACTTTTTTGGGAATTTTTCCGTAGTTTACGAGCTAATAGCTATCACTACCGGGCGAGTTGTAAGTGCGGTTAGGGGCGCGTAGCTGTGAGCTTGCATTCGGGAGATAGTGGGTTCGAATCCCATTGTCGGCTGGCCTGAAGATGGTTTTTCGTGGTTTCCCATTTTCACACCAGCAAATGCTAGGGCTGCACCTTAATTAAGGCCGCGGCTGCTACCTTCCCATTCCTAGGTCTTTTCTATCCCATCGTCGCCATAAAATCTATCTTTGTCGGTGCAACGTAAAGCAAATAGCAAAAAAAAAAAAAAAAAAAAAATGGCTATATCTTTGCCAAATTTCAAGTTTCTAGCTCATGCGGACGTTTGTAAATATTTATGTCAGTGAGTGAGCCATGCCGTTTTTAACATAACATAAGAGCCTGGGAATGAACACGCTAGTTGTACATACCTTCGTTTGAAATATATTGTGGCGAAACTATACGTCGTATCGACAAATGGATTGCGCCATCAGACGACCGAGTAAGTGGTCGACATTTCTGTCATAAGATACTTTGGGGTCGTATCTCGGCTATATATACCATAACTAGCAAGATACCCGTGCTTCGCTACGGTATTATACTGAAATTTATAATTGAATGCTTATTGTTTTAGATATATAATATATTATAGGAAAAGATGGCAAAGATTTACGAACCCAACTGACCGGGAGGAATACCTGAGCCTAGCCCGGGAAGTACGAAATCGATTGCTGGAAAGGAAGATTTAAAAATGGGAGGAAACGTGCCGTAAAATCATAGAAAACCAGTCAGATCGGGAATTTGGGTGGATTCTCGCAGAAAACGAGTCAGATCGCGAATTTCGGCGGATTATATATCTAAAACAATAAGCATTCAATTATAAATTTCAGTATAATACCGTAGCGAAGCACGGGTATCTTGCTAGTTATGGTATATATAGCCGAGATACGACCCCAAAGTATCTTATGACAGAAATGTCGACCACTTACTCGGTCGTCTGATGGCGCAATCCATTTGTCGATACGACGTATAGTTTCGCCACAATATATTTCAAACGAAGGTATGTACAACTAGCGTGTTCATTCCCAGGCTCTTATGTTATGTTAAAAACGGCATGGCTCACTCACTGACATAAATATTTACAAACGTCCGCATGAGCTAGAAACTTGAAATTTGGCAAAGATATAGCCATTTTTTTTTTTTTTTTTTGCTATTTGCTTTACGTTGCACCGACAAAGATAGATTTTATGGCGACGATGGGATAGAAAAGACCTAGGAATGGGAAGGTAGCAGCCGCGGCCTTAATTAAGGTGCAGCCCTAGCATTTGCCTGGTGTGAAAATGGGAAACCACGAAAAACCATCTTCAGGCCAGCCGACAATGGGATTCGAACCCACTATCTCCCGAATGCAAGCTCACAGCTACGCGCCCCTAACCGCACTTACAACTAGCCCGGTAGTGATAGCTATTAGCTCGTAAACTACGGAAAAATTCCCAAAAAGGTTAAAATTTTAAATTTTTGACCCCCTTCTCCATAACAAAATGGCGGTGCTAGGTTACAGTACCCTAGAAAATTATAATTTGGCGACGTTCTGGCTCTTAGCTTGTAACCGACGGAGAAATTGCACGATGTTCAAATATTTCATATTTTACCCTCGAAAAAATCGAAATATTCAGCCGAATTTAATGAATGTGCAGACCTTCGTTTCGAGGTATTTTGTGGCTAAAGGGTAACTGATATCAACAAACGGACTGCACTTTCGTCACCTAAAAGGAAGAGATCTATAACTTTGGTCCTATAACTTTGTGACTTCCCCGCTCGGAGAACAATCATCAAATGAGAAATGCAACCGTTCAAGCTAAGGGCGCCAATCTTTAAGTTGAGGACTTAAAGATAAAAATTTATAGTCAAGCTTGGACGGACTCTTATCACAGGGGTGGGGTGAAAGTGCACTAATCATTAAGCAGGAGAATTAAAAATCAAAAGGCTAATTAAGGCAGATTGATTAAAGTGAACTCGAAAAATACTATTTATTAGATTTAATATAAATGACGACGGTTTAACGAAGACTGAATTTAAATTAAAAAATGAATTTAACAGAAAATTGAATGACTCTACTTCGCGAAAACTTGCAATATCTTTAACTCGCTTGCTCACCATTTAGTCTTGTTCTGCTGGTCCTTGGGAAACTTCCATCCTTGTAGCGGGAACATCATCGGTCGTCTTTGATATCTCTTCATCTGCAGCTAAGTACCATTCCTGCCTTGCAAATTGCACCCACCACTAATTGGAAGATGACTTCAAAACTAACACTCCCTATTATGCTTTATCCCGTATATTGGAGATAAGCCCTAAGTCATAGTTAGCAAAACCACCTTGGGTTATTTGGAGAGGATACTCAATTAAGAATCCTTCCAACTTTACTGAAAATGTTCTCTGAAGTTTCATTTCTATCTAGATTAATACTACCTATTGACTTAGACTGGTTCAAACCGGTCTTGTAGCCGAGCTGTACGTACTTCCTGATGAGAGTGGCTATACACCCCTCATTCGGAATTTCTCAGTACCACGTCGTGGTAAATGAAGTAATTAATGTAGAATACTACTGCAGAATCAAACGAAAAATATTAAGTAGCAGGTCACGTAGAAGATCCAAGAAGAAGGTCCAAGTCGAAGCTAAGAGCTCCAGCACGCCCTTTTATAACCTTTTCTGGCGCTAATTAAAGGTCGCTACACGTGGTCCAATCAGATGACATGTCTCTCCCCACTCCAGATATTAGAGTTGACGGGTCTAAACTCTGATATTAACTGTTCTTCTATTGGTCCATTCACTCATTATCCATGGCAACATGACGCTCCTTTCAAAATATAGGCGTTGATCAGTTTAAATAATTCTGGTCGAAATACGGTAGCTTACGTTGGGACGCGTGAACACGTGCTCGCTTTCCCAGAACTTGATGTCTAAATTTGTCCTTTCTCCCTACTCGGTGATGTGGCAAGTTAGCGGAAATCTACTGCAAGTTAATTTTAAACAAATGTCGCAAGAATCTAAGTGAATATTAGAATATTCAGCCATCGTTTACAGGTCGTAGTTACAAAGTAATGAAATGATAGTGAGCAAATGATTAAACATGAATTATAATACAATTACATACCAAATAAATATTATGACGTTAAATTTCTGAATTAAATACACATAATAAAATGAACATAATTACACTGTAACGTCTGGAACGTTACATACGCCCCCATGAGTTCTTAACAAATATCACATGAGTTGAGAACTCACACACTTACTCCCACATTGACTTGAAATACCTCTATTACCTGCCCATAACGAGCGACATTATTTTCATACAATTAATTATATCTCACTCTATCCATCATATCTCTCTTAGACTGCTTACCATTGCGACTGTATGTTATTTCAGTTCATCTTGAGGTATAGCTACAAAATTATGCCCAACACAAGCAACTTTTCACTTTTGTAAAAAAAAACAAGATTATCCTAGAAAATATAACATAATATATATACAATTCAGATTACAGACTCTGCCGAGTGTCTATCTGTCCTTTTACTCCCCACATCTCTCCGACATTCTTTGCTAGATAGCAGTAACACATTCTCTTCCAATCTTTTACATGAGAAACATGTAAAACAAATGATACAAACAATTTACACTTTTATCACTCTTTCGAATGTCTCAACCTTATCTTGAAGCAGGATGCAATACACTTCACTCGAATACACACGTGATTTAAGCTCACGGTAAAATTATTGCAAGTTAGAAATGCACATACGGGAAAATTAATTATTTGCCGTCGTCAGCTTTAATTAGCCTTCTGTAACATCTCAGAAAACAAATATATAAAATTTCATGGCCTCACATACGGAAAACAGATGATCGATCGTCAATGAACGAGCGTAACACTACCGTCACACAAACACCTCCCTTGTTTACAAACACAACTAGGAAATACCACCACAATAGAGACGTAAACTCATCCCACTCGTAGTCTGACATAACAAGTAGCAACTTCCCCGAGTTACTGACCTATATCTCACAATCCGGTTCAGCCACCTCACACGACAGGTATCTCCGTAAACTACTAATGTTATATGAACCATTCATTACGCTCTCGCCATCCGCTAACTTGTAAGCACAGGGTCCTAGTTTACGATGTACTTTATAAGGGCCTTGATATAACAGAAAAAATTTCTTAGTTACCTTATCCTCACTATTTGACAACATGGGAACTCTCACCAAAACCATATCACCTACCTCAAAGTTATCCAGTACCTTACGTTTCTGTTGCCTTTTACGTTTATCTCCAGATTTAATCAGGTTCTCCCGTGCCAGTCGGACGTAAAATTCAGCATTACGAGGCGGTTCCTCAGGCAAACCTAACACTCTCACTAGTTCATTCTGAGGCTTACAACCAAAATGAACTTGTGACGGCGTCAATCTAGTGCTTTCATGTTGAACTGCATTGATCCATGTCTCTATGCGGGATAAATGAGCCACCCAGGCTGTATGCTTATCGAACACTAAGCATCTAAACATGCGAGATAACTCTTTCATAACGCGCTCACACATATTGCCCTGAGGGTATCTAATAGATGAATGAACCTGTGTAATACCTAGCTCTCTAATTATGGACTTCCATTTTCTCGAAATAAATTGCGGTCCATTGTCTGATAATATTCTAAGAGGAGTACCTAATTCAGGGACATACTTCTCTTTGATTATACGACTACAAGATTTTCCAGTGGCTTTTCTCATACCGTATAATCTGACCAATTTCGAGAAGGCATCAATAATGACTAAAATATATTGGAAGCCGAACTGTCCCTTTACCACAGGTCCAAATAAATCAGTACACACCAAGTCACCAGGTCTTTCTGAGGTTACTGCCTGACGAGGTCCTTCTAAATAGCGGTTAGGAACTTTGCTACGCTGACACAGATCGCAAGTGGAAAGAATTTTTCTTATATCTCTTCCCATCTTGTCCCATATAAAATTCTGTCGGATCTCATACAGAACTTTATTAGCTCCAAAATGTCCTAATTCCTTGTGGATAAACCAAATCAATTCCACACGTAGCGCTTTGGGTACACAAATCCCCCAGAGATCCTCGCCACATTTCCTGGCTAGAAACCCGTTAACCAGTTTGTATGTGTGCCTACCATGCGACACAGTGAGCTGCTCTCCTCCCTGAAGTACAGACAAAGGTTCCCGACATTCTTCGTCTACCGACTGTTCAACCAATAGGTTACGTAGTCTTTTTAGAGCAGTTTCATTTTCCTTAGACAGACATGTACATATAATAATGCCCTCACGTGGCTCTAGAAGGCTACCTTCTTCGCTCAACTTCGGATCACGTGACAATAAATCAGCAAGGACATTATTCTTTCCCTTAATGTGAGTTACCTTAAAATCATACTCTTGTAGGGCGAGTATCCATCTACTAACTCTGTTAGACGATAATTTACACTTGGATACAAAAGAAAGAGCATGATGATCCGTCCTAATTTCAAATTCGGTACCTAAAACATACATCCTAAATTTACTCAGGGAGTATACGATAGCTAGGAATTCAAGTTCCGTTATAGTATAACGCTTTTCAGCAGCACTTAAACCTCTGGAAGCTAAAGACACAATCCCTAAATTACCATCATCATCTACTTGACATAGTGCACCAGCGATACCACAGTGAGATGCGTCCGTCAGCAACACATACTTCCTATCGGGCATGGGGTATCTCAACACAACCGCCTGCCTGAATCCTTCTTTTAATTTTAGGAAAGCTCTATCATGATCTTGTGTCCATTCCCACTTACTGCCAGCTTTCAATAGTTCTCTAAATGGCTCTAGTAAGTTACCAAATCTCACTACAAATCGTCTGAAAAAATTACATACACCAATATACGATCTGAGCTCCTTAATATTTCTAGGTGTCGTAGTATTCAATATTTTTTCAATTCTTGTGCTCTCAGGCGTCACTCCCATTGCCGATACACGGTGCCCCAAAAAAGTCACCTCTCGTCTACTGAAAACACATTTGTCAAGTTTCAGAGTAAAACCAGCATACTCTAATTTAGAAAAAACCCTCTCCAAGTGGTCCAAGTGCTCTTCAAAGGTACTAGATCCTATAACCAAATCATCGATATAAATAGTAGCATAATCTCCAGTATCATCTCCCAAGGCAATACTAAGTGCGCGAATAAGAGCTGCCGAACTCGTACGGGTCCCAAAAGGAACACGCCTAAATTGGTACAAACTATGCTTATAGCTGAAAGCAGTAAGAGGCCTGTCTTCTGATCTTAAAGGTATCTGCCAAAAACTACTCCTAAGATCTAACGTAGAAAACCAACTCTTACCCTGAAAATTCTGTATCAACTCTTCAATGGTTTGTGATCTCAACTGATCAGCACCAATACGTCGGTTCATCTCCCTGCCATCAATACACAAACGTATTGATCCATCAGACTTAGGCACGACAATTAAGGGATTAACGTATTGACTGTTTGATAATTCAATCACATCGTCTGCTAACATAGCTTGAATTTGATCCTCTACGGCTTTTGCATATTTGTGTGGTATCGGATACCGCGGTCCGCTGAATGGAGTCTTATCCAGCACAGAAAAAGAATGTTCATACAGATGGGTAACACCAGGTTTCTCGGAGAAAATCTCCACGTGTTCACACAACACTTCAAATAACTTGTCCTTCTGGATTTCATTTACTTCACTTCTACTTACGGCTTCTTTCAAGCCACATATTTTATCCTCATTAATCCACAACTGACACAACTTCAGGCCCTCACTAGCCTCTTCATTTACTTTAGAAACCTCTCTCATTCTCCACACTGTACTAACTTCCGTTTTCCTCTGAATTTCCTCCTCAAACTTGACCTTGATATCCTCATTATTCCACCTCAAATTTAGCATAAGATCATTGTAATTTAACTGAGCCAATTTTAACGTTAACCAGTCAGATCCCAAGATAAGATCAAATATCAAATGCGGAATTACCAAACATATCTGAACGCTAATAGAATTATTAATGCAGATCGGGACAGCTACTTGTTTACAAATTTGCTTAGACTTCTTTCCAACAGCCGTAATGATGAAAGTAGACTTAACAGGCATTTCCTCCAACTGAATACCCTGTTTCACTAATGACTCATACCACTGAGAACTAATACATGATATTTGGCTACCAGAATCAATCAAAACTTTAACCCACGCCCCCCAGACTTTCAATTTAACAACGGGATTGACTACTTTATTACTTGAATCTCCATTATTCTGCTCGGGTTCATACAACAAATCGTCTCTAACATCGAGGTCATATGGTAACACTTTCATGGCAAGACACTTCGCTACCTTCGTACTAGGCTG
Source organism: Anabrus simplex (assembly GCF_040414725.1). NCBI lineage: Eukaryota > Metazoa > Arthropoda > Insecta > Orthoptera > Tettigoniidae > Anabrus > Anabrus simplex. The sequence continues at coordinate 517,623,294 of NC_090266.1, read as the reverse complement.
GAATTCTGACCTAACATTACAGCCTCTAGTTAGTTTAAAGGTTCCCTTTGTGTATTGACGTTGGACTCATTAGTACATTGCTCTGGCCTCCGTTGGGAATTTCCTGTCCTATATTCCTGTGCTCCGCTCCTGCTGTTCTGCTGAGGTCTGAACTGATTGCGAGCTTCGTGATTCTGTGTTCTACCGTTATGTCTCATTCCGTTGTGATGACTAAAGTTCTGAATATTCTCCGTTCTACTCCTAAGGTTACCTAACGCATCAAAACTGCCTAGAAGGTTCTCCATCTCCTGAATAGTACCAACTTTTTGCATGCAGGCTGCTTCTCTCACCCTGTCCGGAAAATGTCTTAAAAGTAGTCTTACTACATCAGACCCCTCGGTTATACCATCTAAGTTCTGACAAATCATGACATGTGCCAGGAAGTACTCGGTCATAGTGACTCCTTCATGCTGTTTGTACCTCCCAAATACCACCCTTTCTCTCTCCCGAGCTTGTATCGCTTCATTCCAGAATTTCTCTCTAAACTTATTTCTGAATTCTTTCAGGTTCGTCATCGTCTGCCTATATACCATGAACCAAGACCGTGTTTCTCCTACAAAAGCATGGTCAATATTTTCCATAACGTCTTCCCAGTCCATAGACCCTTCCTCTAGACGCTTTTCAAATCGTTTTTCTATCATCTTAAGGAAATCTAGCGGGTTCGTTTGTTTCCCATTAAATTTAGGTAGTTCTATTTCCCTAATGTAGCTATTTCCTAGACATTGCCTTCCCGTAAAAACCTGTTTATCCTTTGCCACCTGTTTTAACTTATTTTCTGCTTTCTCCATCCGGCATTCTACATCTCTGTCTCTCCTATCAATTTCTCTCTCCAAATTAACCTGCTTCTCTTTCAATGTCCTAATTTCAATCTTATTCTCTTCAGCAATCGCAAACCTTTCTTCACTTGCCCGGGTCTCATCTTCTATTCTAAGCTTTACCGTGTCAATCTCTTGTTGGACGTGGTCTTTAAATATCCGTATTTCCCCTCCTTGAGTCTCAACTCTCTTATCAATACTAGTGACCTGCCTCATTACTTCCTCCCTAGTAGAGTTGTTTTCCTTCCCCATTAATTCCAGGAATTCACTTCTCTGCCCCGCAAACTTTTCTTCTACCTCTTTCCCTCGCCGTTCATATTTACTTTTCTGGTCTTCTAATCGCTTATTAAAATGTTCATTTTTTACCACCAGATCTCGTAACTGCCTACTGTGTTCGTCCATTCTCCGATTCGCTTCCTCCTTATTTTCCCTCATCTCCCTACTTAATTCAGCTTTAGTTTGCTCTAACTGTTCTTTAAGTTCATATTTAATATTCTCAATTTTAGTGTTAGTTTGTTCTAATTCACCTTTAAGCTCAGATTTAGTTTGTTCTACATCTGTTTTAATTTGTTCCAATTCACCTTTAAGCTCAGATTTAGTTTGTTCTGCATCTATTTTAATCTGTTCCAATTCACTTTTTATTTCAGTTTTACTGTCCTCTATCTTACTTAACATTAACTGCATCATTCCCATTAACTGATCATTATTATTACTTTCATTGTTAGTGTTTACTTCCGCTTCGCCCCCCATCCTACTATCATCTGACTCCATACTGACTTCTTTCTGCTTGCCTTCACTCTCCATACTACTTACACTTCTATCTTCAATTTCCTCTACTAGACTACACAACTCTTCCTCTGAACTCAATACGTTATTGCCTTTTATCGCCCGTCCACTGCGCAACATCCTCTCCTCTTTCGTCTGATCAGCCATGACCCTTCCCGCAATCAAACACTCCTAATGAAACGTGGATATCCAAATTTTGCCCATAATACTAATTCTGATATCGTTACTGTCATTAACTGCTCCGTACTTAATGATTTTCTCGCCACACGTTGGAGCGGCATTTATGTGACTTCCCCGCTCGGAGAACAATCATCAAATGAGAAATGCAACCGTTCAAGCTAAGGGCGCCAATCTTTAAGTTGAGGACTTAAAGATAAAAATTTATAGTCAAGCTTGGACGGACTCTTATCACAGGGGTGGGGTGAAAGTGCACTAATCATTAAGCAGGAGAATTAAAAATCAAAAGGCTAATTAAGGCAGATTGATTAAAGTGAACTCGAAAAATACTATTTATTAGATTTAATATAAATGACGACGGTTTAACGAAGACTGAATTTAAATTAAAAAATGAATTTAACAGAAAATTGAATGACTCTACTTCGCGAAAACTTGCAATATCTTTAACTCGCTTGCTCACCATTTAGTCTTGTTCTGCTGGTCCTTGGGAAACTTCCATCCTTGTAGCGGGAACATCATCGGTCGTCTTTGATATCTCTTCATCTGCAGCTAAGTACCATTCCTGCCTTGCAAATTGCACCCACCACTAATTGGAAGATGACTTCAAAACTAACACTCCCTATTATGCTTTATCCCGTATATTGGAGATAAGCCCTAAGTCATAGTTAGCAAAACCACCTTGGGTTATTTGGAGAGGATACTCAATTAAGAATCCTTCCAACTTTACTGAAAATGTTCTCTGAAGTTTCATTTCTATCTAGATTAATACTACCTATTGACTTAGACTGGTTCAAACCGGTCTTGTAGCCGAGCTGTACGTACTTCCTGATGAGAGTGGCTATACACCCCTCATTCGGAATTTCTCAGTACCACGTCGTGGTAAATGAAGTAATTAATGTAGAATACTACTGCAGAATCAAACGAAAAATATTAAGTAGCAGGTCACGTAGAAGATCCAAGAAGAAGGTCCAAGTCGAAGCTAAGAGCTCCAGCACGCCCTTTTATAACCTTTTCTGGCGCTAATTAAAGGTCGCTACACGTGGTCCAATCAGATGACATGTCTCTCCCCACTCCAGATATTAGAGTTGACGGGTCTAAACTCTGATATTAACTGTTCTTCTATTGGTCCATTCACTCATTATCCATGGCAACATGACGCTCCTTTCAAAATATAGGCGTTGATCAGTTTAAATAATTCTGGTCGAAATACGGTAGCTTACGTTGGGACGCGTGAACACGTGCTCGCTTTCCCAGAACTTGATGTCTAAATTTGTCCTTTCTCCCTACTCGGTGATGTGGCAAGTTAGCGGAAATCTACTGCAAGTTAATTTTAAACAAATGTCGCAAGAATCTAAGTGAATATTAGAATATTCAGCCATCGTTTACAGGTCGTAGTTACAAAGTAATGAAATGATAGTGAGCAAATGATTAAACATGAATTATAATACAATTACATACCAAATAAATATTATGACGTTAAATTTCTGAATTAAATACACATAATAAAATGAACATAATTACACTGTAACGTCTGGAACGTTACAACTTTTTGTCGTATCACGATCCCTTCTACTTTAGATTAAATTTCATTTTCCAAGTTTTGTTCAATTTTGTTCATTTTGCATATATTATTTTACTGATTCACACCCTTACAAGACAGATATAAGCTCGAAATTCAGCAAGCTCCTTGGCACGATCATAGGCCATATGTAAGCCAAAATTAATTATTCTATCTGCCATGCTTGTATGGGAAAACGAAAGGAATATAGGGAAACTTTACTACAATTTCAGCCTACTCTAAGTTCCTGGAAATTCTAAGGTGTAGCTGATGGAGATGCGAAAAAACGTCAACGAACCAAAATTGTAGGCCGTTTCATAGGCGATATGTCTGAAAATTTTGAAGACTGTACCTTCTGCTAAGTTGGCAAAATAATTTTTCAACATGTGAAATGCGTACGAAATTTGACGTAGATCGAAAACTTGCCCTCTAGCTATAGTATAAATAGCAGAGATACGAGAAAATATGTTACTACCAAACATGTAGGCCAATAAAAGGGAGTCCGGTGGCATAGTCCTTTTGTCGATGCGACATACCGTTTCGCCTCAGTATATTTCGAAACGACCACTCCTAATGCAGAGTAACCGGGGATTTGGGAGCGGAGCCCCCAACGAGCGAAAGCGAGTATTAGGCCATAAAGTGAAATAGATCATGTGAATCAATTTTTATTCCGTTATATGGCCATAAAACGGACTGCATGGCCCAAAGTGGGTAAAGGCGCGCACGGTTCACCCGGAAGGGCGTGGGTTTGATTCCCCGTCAGGAATTCGAAATCACATCATGCAAATGCCGGAGCTGTACCTTAATTAAGGCCACAGGCGCTTCCTTCCAATTCCTAGGACTTTCCTGTCCCATCGTCGCCATAAGACATATCTGTGTCGGTGCGACGTAAAGCAAATAGCAAAAAGAAAAAATAAAGAATTCGAAAAATTTAAGAAACGAGATTTCCACTTCCGGAGTTGCACATGGCCCTGAGGTTCACTCAGTCTGCACCAAAAGTGAGTACCAATTTAAATACTGGGGGCAAAGGCGCCCGGACTTGTAGATAAACACTCTACCCCACCTAGTACTGATGTTACGGAGGTTACGGTTACGTTCTACACCTCCCGGGGCCTTCATGTCATGTACGGTGATGACTTTGCTTTGCTTTGCTTCTTATATGGCTGTAAATGTAAGTAATATAATTTCAATTAAACTTAGTTACATTGCAGTTATAACTGAAAGTTGAAAACGGTTTGTTGTCGAAAAAGAAGGTAATTTTACTAATATTACTAATATATTAGCGGAACATCAACATGGATTTTATAGCATTTGCTTTTGCAGATGATATAGTTATCTGGGTAAATAGCGAGATGGAAGTGCAGGAAATGCTGAACGTCTGGAAAAATCATCCGACAAAATATGGACTGAAGGTAAGTGCTACAAAGACTGCTGCAATGTATGTTAATAGACAGATAAGTAAAGATAATATAATGCTGGAGGGTGTACAATTGGAAACAGCAAACCAGTATCAGTACCTTGGATGCATAATATCAAGTGACAACAGAATACAGCTTGAATTACATAACCGTATTCAGAAATCCACTCAATTCTATCAGCAAGTTGGACACCTGCTCTGGAATAAACAAGTGCCATTAAGATTAATACAAACTCTGTTTCGAACATACTTTGTCCATATAATGACTTATTGGTTGGAAGCACAACTACCATAAACGATGACAGCAGACTTCAGCTTTCAGAAATGAAGTTTCTAAGAAGCGTGCTTCAAAAGTCTAGGAAAGACAAAGTAAGAAATGAAAAGATTAGAGAACAAGCTGGAATAAGTCATTCCCTGAAGAAGACCATAACTAGGGCACGTTTGCGATGGTTTGGTCACGTCAAACATATACAAGAAAGAATTACAAAACAATGGTTGCATACTGAGATTACTGGAAAGAGACCTGTTGGAAGACCTAGGAGGAGATGGCTGGACCAGGTGAAGGAATCAACTCGGATGAAGTCTTGAAGGAGCAGTGTTACATGAAAAGACTAAAACGGAGAGCGCTCGTAAACCACACTCGGGAAACGGGAATGGAAACTTGATAATGATGATGATGATGATGATTACTAATATATTAAATCATAATGATTGACACAAATGATTTGTACGAGTATGTAACTAATATTAAATGCGACCCACCACTGCTACCATCAACCTCGCTCCACCGCGTGCTTGTTTATTTCTCTGTCACTGAGCTATTACGGTGTACTGTTCCAAATGCTTGGTAAATACACACAATTTACAAGGCGGTGCGTTTAAATCACGGTTAGTTTTTCTCTAGTCTTCTTCTTTACCTCTCAAATATAGCTGATCTTTTTCGATAGGTTAGTGTTCGGCACCGGAATTTCCTTTAAGCTATAAAATAAACAGTCTCATCAAGGGACTAGTGTGGTTAACAAATATTTAAGAGGTTTTGCCAACAGTAGATAACAGAACGACTGTTTGAACCAAGATGCATCTGCACGATTCCATACTCACGACTGTACGTGCAATGTCCACAGAAATCATTCCACCGGGCCAGTTGGCCGTGCGCGTAGAGGCGCGCGGCTGTGAGCTTGCATCCGGGAGATAGTAGGTTCGAATCCCACTATCGGCAGCCCTGAAAATGGCTTTCCGTGGTTTCCCATTTTCACACCAGGAAAATGCTGGGGCTGTACCTTAATTAAAGCCATGGCCGCTTCCTTCCAATTCCGAGGCCTTTCCTATCCCATCGTCGCCATGAGACCTATCTGTGTCGGTGCGACGTAAAGCCCCTAGCAAAAAAAAAAAAAGAAATCATTCCATTACTGAAGTGAAATTTCGGAATCGTAGGCTAGCATTGGGTTGCTGACGGAGGGAAAGTCACTAATGATCCTCACGATACGCCTTGAAATCATTTGACTATTAATCAATATGATTTTATTGACAACTAAGCTGCTACACGTAAGTAGAAAGTTCTAATTACCTTTAATATTTCACTTAATATATTTAAAATCAACAGATATACCGCTTAGAGAACGTTTATCTGCATATATGAAATAGAGTCTGCTATTAATATAACAATGCCGGCACGCTTTTTGGAGGGAGAGGCAGGTGGCATTTTAAACAGCAGTTAACATACAAATGAAACGTTTGCGGCGGCCTGTGTTTAATTGAACATCGCACTGCCACCCATCTACCCGATTCCTCCATGATGTAAAACATAGAAAGTGTGGAGAAAGATGGAGCCACTTGAACAAAGATCCTCACCCATAGTAAACATTATTACTACTGCAGCGTTCATTTATTTGAAGTATTGCTCTCGTCGGGGCTATGAAATGTATAATGGAATTCAAATAAGCCTGGATTCGAGTCGGTTATACTTCAGTTCTACATGAACACTTGAATAATTAACCAGATATTAAGGGATTACAGATCTTGGAAACAATGAACCATAAAGTAGCTTCAATATGGAGCAAGTTCTTGGTCCGCTGAATTTCACATGCTTCGCTCTAATCCATACTAAAATCAGTGAGTAGTATTCCAATGCACTCGTGTTGTCTCCTCTTAAATGATTCTTAAGAGTCAATAGATTCAGATTTAAATGTACACATTAATTTAATTGGACTATTCGTACACAGGGCAATTTGGCCGAGCGGTTAGGGGTGCGCAGCTGTGAGCTTGCATCCGGGTGATAGTGGGTTCGAGCCCCACTGTCGGCAACCCTGAATATGGTTTTCGATAGTTTTCCATTTTCACACCAGGCAAATGCTGGTTCTGTGCCTCAATTAAGGCCACGGCCGATTCCTCCCTTCTCATAGGCCTTTGATATCTCATCGTCGCCATAAGACCTATCTGTGTCGGTGCGACGTAAAGAAAGTTGTAAAAAAGAGAACCATTAATATGTATTTGACTTCCATTGACTTTTATTTTGTCAGTGTTACCAAACGCAAATGAAAGATGACTACATTTTTATTTTGCCATTCCGTCAACTCATAGACGCCTAAAATGAGACCCAACGATTTGGAATTAAACTACACCATAACAACATAACGTTTCCTCAACTCAGGGTCGTAATAACTGAGCGGAATTGACTCTGACTTCTCACCTAGCCCCCTATTATTCGAAAGCTGGCCACTGTGCATGGGTTTTACGCAATATGGAAGGCATGTCTCTGTGGTCCGAATTCCACGTAAAACTGAAGGTTGCGTGGCCACGGTCATGAAACTGACAATCACGCAATACTCCAAGCTTGCTCGCTTTAATTTTTCAATGTAATTCTAACAAAGCTACAAACCCTAACTCATTGGTGCTGCTTCACCGAATAGCTCTTCAACGGGTGATTCTATTTATACTACCATTAATATTCTTCTTCTCTCTGAAAACTTTCCCAGATCACTCATGTCGGCTCTTGCTGTGGATTTTGACCATTTGTACAGCCAGATGCCCTTCTTTACGCCAACCCTCTGTAGAGGGGTATGGTCTTCCTTCACTATTGCTTGTTTCTGGGGTGACTGGTAGTGTGATGTGTCGTGTAAATGAAGAGAAATGTGTTAAGACGAACGTAAACAATCGATCCTCGAATCAGAGAAATTTACCATAGGCCATTAAAATCTCTGACCTCGCCGATAATCGAACCCAGGGCCCCTCTGAACCGAATGCCATGTGCTGACCATTCTGAGAGGAGTGAATCTATTTGTACTAAACTGTGGGATTGAAAATTCTTCACTGTTAATGTTTCTGTAGTGCTTACATAGATAATAAGGAGTCAACAGCATTTAAATACTGTGTAGTGTAAGTGTGTGGTAATTACGAGAAAGTTTGGTATCATATTTCGACCCATTTTTGGACATAATTACTTTCCGGGCATCACATCAAATAATAAATACAAAATTGTCACTATAATTGTAATGCTACTCATTCGTTAGAGCACTTTATCCCGAAAATTTAGATCCATACGATTACAGAAATACCCAACCAGGGCAATGCGGTTTCGTTTTGTAAAACACAACTTCAAAAATCCATTAATTTTCCATACTTCAAATATTCACCTGTTGAATTACTAGTGAAGTTTTCGGAAGTAGTTTTCTTCACGCATGTTAGAGGAAATCGTAATTAGTTGACGTTCTGAATTTACACGTTCAGGACGATCCAATCACGCTGTATTAGTCAACTTCCTCCTTAATAGAGTATTACATCATAAAGTTGTTTATGAAGCATTTTCAAATAATATGTAGCTTTGTAACCTCACAAATGAGCGTGAAATAAAATAGACTCTACTGAAATAATGTTGCTTCGATATTTCATCAAGTTAAAATAAATGTTATTAATTGATTAGCCATTTGACATGGCCCTTTTGATCAGCACTGAACGACTCTGCAAAGAGGGGCGATTCAATTAGGCAGTGTTATGTTTGGTTAATCATATTTATTGAAAATTTGAACGAAATTTAGATAATGTTCAATATTTATTTAAACTTAATATCCGTCTCCCTGGCTGAATGGTCAGCGTTGAGACATTTCTTTCGGAGTTTCCCAGGTTCGATTCCAGGTCGGAGCACGGATTTTAATACTGTCTGATTAATTCCTACGGCTCGGGGTCTGTGGTTTTGTCCCACCACTCTCATCTTCATATTCAGACAACACACCACCCTAGAAACAGGTTTGGTGTCAGGAAGTGCGTCTGAACGTAAAAAAGGGCCAAATCCATACGTGCATATTGTATGTACAAGTTTAACCTCCCAGTTACCCAAGTCATACTTCAAGGACATACCCACCCAGGTCGGGTCTGAGAGACCAGTATATCCTTTTCCACACTACGAACAACTGAACTATTAAAACGTGTCCTAAGCAAAACTATACACCCTGTGTCATATATACATTCAAGTAACTTACACATAAACAAGAGATATCATATACACTTTTCATATTAAGTACTGAGGTTAACAGACGAGATGATTTCATAGAATATCTCCTCAGGGGGTAAATTCAAATAAGGGGAAAAATATTGAAGATGATTTGTTATTATTTATTCGAATAGCGTGGTAAGAATATAACATGGCATACTGACTGGCGGTTTAACGTCGCTATAAGACATGAACATAAAAGGAAAGAAAGTAAACTAATCAGAAAATAAAAGTAAATTCTTGACCATATGGTTCTGTTGTAATCAAAGGATCTGATTCAGGGTTGAATAATTCCTTCAAGAAACTATGTTCACATTCTCAGTCACTAATCCTCATAGCTCATCACTGCATCCCCCAACCATTCGATAATTACACTTTCGAATTTTCATCAGCGGCGTTCGATTTGTGCGAGCTTCCGGCTGTGGATGCCATAACATAACGCTGATACCCACGTCCGGTCTGGCACACCGCGCGAAAACTATAGCATGCTGTAAATCAGACGATGTGGCAGGTAGCGGTAAACTGGCGTTCTCCTTTCAAAAGGTACGCACCAATAACAGATTAAAAAACGCGTTCTTCCGGTCGCCATAGAGAAACACCCCGTGCGGTCTCGCATGTCGGCACTGGGTACTTCTGGGTTAAGAGAAAATAAAGAGTGAAAAGAATGTTTCAATATAATTCTTCATTCACAGGAACGAATTTCAAAGCTGAATGATGTCCGGCTGAATGGCTAAATGCGTAGCGTGCTGGCCTTCGGTCCAAAGGATCCCAGGTTCGATTCCAGAACAAGATGGAGATTTTAACCTTAGTTTGTGATTCCTCTTGTTTGGGTATGGGTGTGTATGTGTGCCGTTTTCAGAATTAAAATTCTTCATACGTAGGGCCCCATCCTCAGACGTGCAGGAATCCCACAGACGTCAATTCGAAAGACCTGTACTAGAGATCTTCGGAGGCCATATGTCATCATTGTTGTTATTATTACTATCATTATTATTGTTATTATGGTTAGTAGTAGTAGTAGTAGTAGTAGTAGTAGTGGTAGTAGCTGAATATTTGTGGGGTATTCCTTAAATAGTTCGTAAAATCATTGTATGTATCTATGTTCAACCACAAAATAAACGTATTCCTTCTCCCTTATACAATTGATATCCGTTATGACTGTATTTTCAATTCAAATTGAGATTAATTCTGCATGGTTCATTTCTACATTCCAGAAAAGAGGCAAATGAAGAGTTTACAAATAACTATGGAATTAGTAAAGATCGAGAATAAAACCCAGTCTATATATCGTTTGACTCCAAAATGTCTCCAGAAATAAGATCCGAAAGTAGTAACTTAAACTGACATCATCTATACCAAATAATAATGTACCAGAGGTAAACCTTTCCCGGCTGTTTAAACTGCGCGCCTTCTCTACGGCCATCTATGCCTATGGACTTGAACTTGTAAGCTACCAAGAAATTTCGTCTTCTATTGTTAGATGGCCCTACCATCCATTAGTGCACTCTCACGGACTAAAAACTAACCTAGAGCTTAGGAAATTTCTTTTTTTGTTACTGGTAAACCTTCTCCTGAGAATTGTTGTTTTTTAATATACCGAAGTAGTCAACACTTTGCTGGTTCCTCCTCGATTGTAATATACCTATCAGAGGCTTGTAAATGCGTTCTCTGCCCAATTACATCCGGGGGTGTGTACAGGAATCCAGTCAAACAGCAAAGTGTACTGGAAGCTTCCTCTTACGGAGCTATAAAAGGAAGGCACTGGCTGAATTGCTCCAGTGCTGAGGAGTGCGACTTGTCGTAAGCCCAGGAGGCAGGGGCGAAGCCTGCTTGAGGAAGATGCAGCGACACAAGGTAATGGCAGAATTAACCTAGACATGTGACAACGCCTGCGGACAGATTGAGGGGAAGGTTTCAGCCGTTTTTATTATTTTAATGTAACTTTGTAAACAGGTGGTTTAAATGTAGGTTTTTCGGCGAAGTCTGAGGACTCCTTTTCCATTCCTAATGGGAACTAAGTAATGTAAGGGAACATAGAGTCTCTAGTGTATGCTTAAATATCCCCTACACAAGCAAGACAGGCAATGATCATTCAGTTGTCCGAGAGAGTGAACCTACGGCGAGTGATATCAAGAGGATGACTTCTAAAATTAAAGTGTGTGAAGTAGACATGGGGAATCTCAAAAGCCAGTTGGCTTCAGGGATGAATATTTTACAAAGTGGTAATGGTGAACGAACACATCTTAGATATTAAAACATTTTATTTACGACATCCATCCTGTTCGGTGGGAATATCATAACTTAATATTTGTAGGATTCCTGAACTTCTGCGTACAGAGACAGCAGAGTCATAGATAGCTCTTTTGATTTATTGCGGATAAGGTTATTTTGAAAATCGGGAGGACTGTTGGAGTCTGGCAGAAGTAAGCCTTTATCACACGGTCATTCACAACTGTGGAAAAAATGGTGAAGAGAAGGTGGGAAATTTTCCACAAACCACATCAGTGAATACTCGACACGAGGCTGTGCGGTTTAATTTTTGTACATGTGTATAGAATAAAATGTCTCGTTAAGTTAATTATTTCAAGAAAATTCTTGTGTCTTGATTGAAGACGAGTGCAGAATCGGTGTATTGATAAGGTAGTATTTAAGTGAAGAATGCCTCCTACCGTTATGAGAGACTAAGTTCAGAGGTGGCTGGCTTGCCAGATGAAGCCAAGATAACGCCAAGTCAAGCGGCACAATTACAGGTCTGTCTAATTCAAATATTACGTTTTTGTAGTTAGAGATATAAATGCTTTTCCCTTTAAATTAATTTAAATCATAACATAGCGTTGTACAATATGTGACGTGTGTAGAAGTAAGTATGTCGCGATGACGATGATGTGTCTTGACGTTATTCCATTGTGGAGGCGAACTGTTTGTTATTTATGTCAGCGCGTGAGACGTTAAACTGTGATTTAAATTTCTTTAAAAAATGAAGTTAAATATTACAATGAAAATCAATTAAATAATTTTCGGGCCGGTAAAAGTTATAATAATGATAACGTAAGAACAACCATTATAAGTGTGATAGTCATATGACAACGTATCCAATAATAATAATAATAATAATAATAATAATAATAATAAAAATAATAACAATAATAAGGGGCCGATGACCTTCGATGTTAGGCCCCTTTAAACAACAATCATCATCACCATCATCATCATCATCATCATCATCATCATCATCAAAAATAATAATAATAATAAGAAGAAGAATAATCAGGTAAGGATTAAATTGAGGTGATATTAATAATAAAGCGTTCAGCAGTTAGGTAAGCGAGATTTGCAGTTTACATCGATTTCCAATGAAGGATTTTTAAAGTTTGGCTTTTTGGGAAATTTAAATTTTGTGACACCGGATATTTATGATACAGAAAATTACGGCATGCTCCTTTGCTCCTGAGGTCCGGAAAAATTTCGAGAAGTTAATTTTGAGATCATTATAAAGTAGTTTGGTTATGGGATCGCTTGTGTTTAAAAAGTTTCGAGCAAGAAGTAAATGGATTGTAATGGAAATTAAATATTATGAGAATAATAAGGATGAAGTTAAAGGCAGAGTAAATCTGTATTGTTTGAGTGATGTAGAATAAGCAGGACGCCGAGAATAAGAGGCCCTGTAGTTCGATGGAGAGGAATTTTTGTGACATGATGTATACGTTGAAGTGTAATATTTCTGAGACAGGCTGTATAAGGGTAACGATACCTGTAGCGATCCAGAACGACTGAAAAATGTAACGGTTGTCAAATCCAAGTGAGTGCGTAGTAACGCCATATTTAAGTACAAATTTATGTTCTATCATGATTATTATTTTATGTAAGACCGCAGGTAACGGCAGTTAAGTCTAGGTGACGATTCTATCAGGTACCAGCGAAGTGCATTTTGTGATAGCCGACCTCACGAACAAAATACACTGACTGACAGAGCAAATGCAACACCAAGAAGGAGTGGTCGGAACTTTATGCCAATTGCAGGGTAGACTGACGTCACTGAGGTATGCTCATGATGTGAAATGCGCCGCTGTGCTGCGCACGTAGCGAACGATAAATGGGACACGGCGTTGGCGAATGGCCCACTTCGTACCGTGATTTCTCAGCCGACAGTCATTGTAGAACGTGTTGTCGTGTGCCACAGGACACGTGTATAGCTAAGAATGCCAGGCCGCCGTCAACGGAGGCATTTCCAGCAGACAGACGACTTTACGAGGGGTATGGTGATCGGGCTGAAAAGGGCAGGTTGGTCGCTTCGTCAAATCGCAGCCGATACCCATAGGGATGTGTCCACGGTGCAGCGCCTGTGGCGAAGATGGTTGGCGCAGGGACATGTGGCACGTGCGAGGGGTCCAGGCGCAGCCCGAGTGACGTCAGCACGCGAGGATCGGCGCATCCGCCGCCAAGCGGTGGCAGCCCCGCACGCCACGTCAACCGCCATTCTTCAGCATGTGCAAGACACCCTGGCTGTTCCAGTATCGACCAGAACAATTTCCCGTCGATTGGTTGAAGGAGGCCTGCACTCCCGGCGTCCGCTCAGAAGACTACCATTGACTCCACAGCATAGACGTGCACGCCTGGCATGGTGCCGGGCTAGAGCGACTTGGATGAGGGAATGGCGGAACGCCGTGTTCTCCGATGAGTCACGCTTCTGTTCTTTCAGTGATAGTCACCGCAGACGAGTGTGGCGTCGGCGTGGAGAAAGGTCAAATCCGGCAGGAACTGTGGAGCGCCCTACCGCTAGACAACGCGGCATCATGGTTTGGGGCGCTATTGCGTATGATTCCACGTCACCTCTAGTGCGTATTCAAGGCACGTTAAATGCCCACCGCTACGTGCAGCATGTGCTGCGGCCGGTGGCACTCCCGTACCTTCAGGGGCTGCCCAATGCTCTGTTTCAGCAGGATAATGCCCGCCCACACACTGCTCGCATCTCCCAACAGGCTCTACGAGGTGTACAGATGCTTCCGTGGCGAGCGTACTCTCCGGATCTCTCACCAATCGAACACGTGTGGGATCTCATTGGACGCCGTTTGCAAACTCTGCCCCAGCCTCGTACGGACGACCAACTGTGGCAAATGGTTGACAGAGAATGGAGAACCATCCCTCAGGACACCATCCGCACTCTTATTGACTCTGTACCTCGACGTGTTTCTGCGTGCATCGCCGCTCGCGGTGGTCCTACATCCCACTGAGTCGATGCCGTGCGCATTGTGTAACCTGCATATCGGTTTGAAATAAACATCAATTATTCTTCCGTGCCGACTCTGTTTTTTCCCCAACTTTCATCCCTTTCGAACCACTCCTCCTTGGTGTTGCATTTGCTCTGTCAGTCAGTGTACATTATGCTACACGGTCAAGGTAATACTTAATTTTGGTAAATATAATTTATTGTCTATCTTTACGAGACGAAAACATCGCGGACTGTAGACATTGTGGGTGAGAATTAATTTTATTAGATTGGTAGTTTAGCCTGCGTATGTTGATGAGAAGTTACTTCACTGGACGGTTCACGATGATACATGTTTGGAGTGTTGACATGGCAGGTCAGTTGGAGCCTCACACTCGAGTTATGCCGTGAATGTCGTGATTGTTGTAATTATTGTTTTTCAGTGATATTACGTATTATCAAACGAGATTTGAGTTTACTTTAATTTAGCGAACTTCACCGCATGTGTTTAAATTGCAATGAGGAATAGATTATACTATTCGAACCTGTTGTTTATTTTCGATTTCACGCTTTATTGTAGGAATCAGACACAGTAATTTTTCCAGATTCGAGTTCATTTCTGTAGCGAATTTCACTTCATGTTTTAGGATTTCAGTGAGGATCAGATTTAAATATCCGGACATTGTGTTAAGTTTCGATTTCGCATGGCAGTATGAGTGATGTGTAGATACCATATCATTGGTTCAACGATAGATTTAGGATGCCGCGTGTATTATAATTATCGTTAAGGATGAGTAGACACTGTAACGCTGACTCAACGACAGGATTAGGACGCCGCCTGTACATGGCCAAGTCATATGTTAGGCATTTTTGCGAGTGGAATTGAACGATGTTAGTGTTTGCAGTAGTGGATACGAATGTGGAAGATATTAGCAGGTGCTATTTAGGCCATGTTTTGGCAAAATCTTTACTTGCCAGAGGGTGCTTCCGTAATAGCGTTGCATCATTAGCGGCATTAATGTAAGGGTTGTCCCACGTGGAAACCTGGTTGATAGAGACTGATCCTACTACTTAGCCGCGTGTGTTCAAGTTCGATGAACTTTCGATTATAATTCATTCTTTTTCTTTATTTTAAGATTTATTTTTCAAGTTTACGGTATATTATGATAGGGCCGTGTGTTGACACCTAATTGATTTTGTAGGATTTACACTACGAATGCGGTTTCGATTCATATATTTTATTTTCATTTCTCGTTATTCACATTTTTTATATGAGACGTTGATTCACCGATCATTTGTAGTTTGGTTTAATAAGACAAGTGTAGGTAGACAAGTTTGTAATTGTAGTCGTAGTTATAGAGAACGGGAAAGATTTCATATAGTTTGTTTGATATTGTGAACTTGTATTTTAATGAATTTAACGACGTAACTGTTTCATAACCTGAAGGTTGGTTTAGTAAGAACACTTTTCAAGTGATTTATCACTTCTCTTTAACTTCAGTGTTTGGCGTTTCTTCTAAACGCATTCTGAATTAATGTTTCCCTGCATTTCGCAGTTGTATTCCTTCAGGACGATGTAACGTAAGATCCTCCCAGATCAAGTGTTTTTGTTTCCTTCTGAAAATCTGTTTGTGGTGATGCATGATTCAGCATCGGAATTTCTCTGTAACTTAAGGGTGTCGCGAGATGACGATACATGGTGGAATTTTATTTTTGATTGTGACAATTGCTTTTAACTAGTAATGAACACCGTGCTTTCAAGTAATATTTCACAACCTATCCAAAGCAACTGATAGTCGATTTGGTTTGAAGGATCCATTCCGGGGATGCTCCGATATCCGACAGGATAGTTGACAAGTGGATAAACTCTCAGTTATCGTTTGGATCAATATTGTCCGATTTCAGGTTTTTTATACTTTTTTTTCTGGGTTTTTGCTGTACACGAAGACAATATTATAAACAATTTCAAGATAAGTTTAGCACTCACGTTGTGCATTGTGACTGCGTCATAACAAGTTGTGCCAAATTTAACTGACTTTGCCTATTTAATAAACAAATTATCGTGATTACATTGAATAAATATTTTAGTAAGCACAATTTTGCTCCTCATATGAAATAGTTATGCTCTCCTCTGAACACTATCGATTGGTCGATGAAGTGACAGAAAAAAAAACCTCGTAACGAACCCAAGATCCGATATTACGACATTGCTCTACCGAAGCAGCCGAGGCAGACGACCAACGATGAAACGGTAAGTTCAAGGGTTACATACATTCCTACATACATACATACATACATACATACATACATACATACATACATACATACATAATTGTGCTCTATGGAATTGGTATTGGTTTCGGCGTACAAAAGAAATTGAATTACAGATGCGTATGCTATAACGCCAACATTCAATAGAATGTACACAAGTAAGCGTCCTGCGTGTAGTGGGATTTACAGGCTTTCACGGGGTGCTTTTGGCAAATGAAAATGAACAGAGTGTGATTCACATATACATGGATAACTCCACAGCAATAACCAAACAAAGGAAGATATGAACCACTGTCGGTCTGAATGCAACAGCATTTCACTGTGAAGATAGGCAGATAGAAGTACTTAGTATTCATTTCCCGTAACTCATTTCATTTGCCTTTAAATGTGGATAATGTTCGAAATAACACTCTGCCCACCATGACTCACACGAATAGTTCCATTTTATCAATTTCATAAATGAATCAAATAAAGTTAATACTTGCAAAAATCACATACCTCGCAGTCTTTGCCCTTATGACAAATGGATGAATGGCAACCACAACAGTCAAAATTTAGAGTGGTTAGAGAAGGAAAAGTCCTACCACACTTTACCACCTTCGCTATTATTAATAATATTATTATTATTATTATTATTATTATTATTATTATTATTATTATTATTTCTTTTTTCTATTTTGCGAGTGGTTTAAGGTCGTATTAACACATAGAAGATTTTCAGCGACGCTCGGATGGGTAAGGTCTAGGATTGTGAAGGTAGCGGCCATGACCCTAATTAAGGTCATTTGCCTGGTGTTAAAATGGGAAACCACGAAAAACCATTTCGAATGCAAGCTCACAGCTACGCGACCACAATCGCATGGCGAACACATTCGGTATCATTATATATATATTATTCGTTGGGGCCATCTAGGACCACGTTAAGTCATTACGTTTGCTTCGCTTTCCTTTGAGCCCAGAATTCCCTCATTCTCTGGGAGTGGGCCAGCCTGCGTTCCTCTGTCCAGGTGGTACCTTGTCTTCTTTTCGGTTGTTTGTCTCGGTTTATCCCATTCGTCAATATATTTTTGCAGAAGAGATCTCTACTGAAGGCGTCTTCGTGTTTTATATGCAGCACTTGGAGGTCTTCCTTTGTGCTCATATACCAGCGCATTGTGGTTTTGGGTTTGGAGTTCAAAAGTGAAAGATCTGTTTTGTCAGCCTCTTTCCGTCCATTCGTTTGAGATGACAGTAAAAATACGTGCCCGTCTCTTACGGTTTGTTTCTGTAATTTCACCTATTTTACTGTACACTTCTTTGTTAGACATTTTATAATGAGTGTCATTCTTGTAATTCGATCTCATGATACTTCTGAAGATTTTGCGCTCTTTTTTTCCAGTTCTTCGACGAGTCCTTTATTATCATTTAGGAGTAGGCTTTCGGCTGCATACGTAACTACTGGCTTCAGAACAGTTTCATGATGATGTAATTTAGTATTTTCGGACAAGCATTTTTTGTTGTAGATTGAGCGCGAAGTTTGATAGGCTATTTCTAGTTTGTGTACTCGTTCCTTAAGTGCTTCTTTGTCCAGTCGATTTTTCGTTATGATCTCACCCAGATACTTAAATTTTTCTACTTGGTTGACCTTTCCGTATTGTGTCTGGAGTTTTGCTGGGGCATCTATGATGTTAGTCGTTACTTCGGTTTTTTTTTTCAAAAGTTATCTGCAAGCCAGCTGTTTCTTCAGCGATTTCTTTTAGAAGGTCGCTTTGCATCCTAGCAGTTTCTACATCGTTTGACAGAATGGCGATGTCATCAGTAAACGCTAGACAGTCGATCATAATCCCCTTAGATTTTGTTCCCATTCTCAGAGGACTATAATCAGCTTCTAATAATTTCATTCGCCAGGTCCTTATGATCTTTCGAAGCACGCACTTTAAAAGCATCGGAGAGAGCCCGTCACCTTGACCGAATCCTGTTTTGACCTCGAAGGAATCTGATAGGCATTCTAGCAACTTTACTTTGGATTTTGTGTCAGTCAAGGTGGCTCTTATTAATGCCAGCAGTTTCAGGTCAACCCCGAATTCGTTGAGGATGTTTAGCAGAATCTCGTGGTCTATCGAATCTTAGGCCTTCTTAAAGTCCACAAGGACTGTCACGTACTGTTTGGACCTGAGATTACCATGTCTGATGATCGTTTTGAGGTTGTGGATCTGTTCAGAATTTGAACGACCCTTCCTGAAGCCCCCTTCGTATTCGATTATTTGATGCTCGACTTGGGCTTCTAAACGCTCCAGGAAAGCAAAGCAAGTGAGAGAATCTTATTTATTTATTTATTTATTTATTTATTTATTTATTTATTTATTTATTTATTTATTTATTACCGGTCGAGTTGGCCGTGCGGTTACGAGCGCGCAGCTGTGAGCTCGCATCCGGGAGATAGTGGGTTCGAACTCCACTGTCGGCAGTCCTGAAGATGGTTTTCCGTGATTTCCAATTTTCACACCAGGCAAATGCTGGGGATGTACCTTAATTAAGGCCACGGCCGCTTCTTTCCCATTGCTAGGCCTTTTCTGTCCCATCGTCGCGATAAGACCTCCCTGTGTCGGTGCGACGTAAAGCAATAACAAAAAATTTATTTATTTATTTATTTATTTATTTATTTATTTATTTATTTATTTATTTATTTATTTATTTATTTATTTGGGAAACCAAAACAGCGAGAAATCGAATTACAGAGTTCCGCAGAGGAAACATATATTTACAGTGGAGTAGCATAAGGCAAACATAAAAAAGTGGAAGAACAATGAGGAAAAAACATCTCATGGTAAAAATAGAGAACAAAATTAAAAACTAACAAAGTTTTTTTTGCTAGGGGCTTTACGTCGCACCGACACAGATAGGTCTTTTGGCGACGATGGGATAGGAAACGCCTAGGAGTTGGAAGGAAGCGTCCGTGGCCTTAATTAAGGTACAGCCCCAGCATTTGCCTGGTGTGAAAATGGGAAACCACGGAAAACCATCTTCAGGGCTGCCGATAGTGGGATTCGAACCTACTATCTCCCGGATGCAAGCTCACAGCCGCGCGCCTCTACGCGCACGGCCAACTCGCCCGGTAACTAACAAAGTAACTGTAGAGACACGACAATTAAGAACAAAACATGAAGGCAAAAGAAACAACGAGCAAAATTGAAGAATGAACGTAAAACGAAGGAAGAGCTTATAGCTAGGCACAGTAAGATAAATACAGATATAACACACAAGTAATTGTATAGTACAGTAAAATTAAATAAATAAATGAATATAACATTATTTACAAAAGAGAGGACAGCAATGAGAAGAGAAAAAAGGAATATGAAGAAAATGAACTAGGTTAAGTTAAGGAAGAATCGATTAAAGGAGGCATACGAAGAGAAAACGTCCAAGTTCTTGTCAGATGATAAAGAGTATGCGGATAAATAAACTGTTTTGAACGAGGGAGAGGCGGGAATACGGAATATGAAGGGGCGGATTAGTCCTGGTTTTGTGAGTTGGAACATGTAAGGAAAAGAAGGATGCAGGTTCGGGAGAACGAAATAAACCGTTAACAGCGTTATATAGGAATCCAAGGTCGGCTACTTTCCTGCGACTAGATAACGGGCGAAGGTTTAACTTATCCAGTATTTGATTACTGGTCAAGTTTCGACAATAAGATATTCTGGCTCTAACAATGGCACA
Source organism: Anabrus simplex (assembly GCF_040414725.1). Taxonomy (NCBI): domain Eukaryota; kingdom Metazoa; phylum Arthropoda; class Insecta; order Orthoptera; family Tettigoniidae; genus Anabrus; species Anabrus simplex. The sequence goes on along the minus strand of NC_090266.1, from coordinate 517,602,843 downwards.
GAAAAATGACTGCACACGGTCAATGTGAATCAGATCAGTGGTGAAGAGGTAGACCAAATAGGAGACGCGAATTCAATAATCGGTAGAATGCAAGATACATAGTAGCCTTGGAGGGCGTGGATATCGGTGGTGTCAGAAAATCTATACATCAAACCGAGAAGTGACATTGCTCGTGAGGTTATCTTTTGTATATGGGGAACAAATAACAATTTACTGTCAAACAACACTCCTAAGTCATTTTGTTCTGTCAGAGTTGGGAACGGGTTACCGAGGAGGGAGTATTTACTGAGAATACGGGATTTACGAAGCGTGATCGAAATAGAGGAACACTTGGTAAGATTAGGCTTAAGACGCCATGTGGAGCACCATTCAGAGAGTGAGTTAAGCCCACTCTGTAAGGAGTTTACATCTGATAATGAATCGATTTGTTTGAATATCTTACAGTCATCTGCAAATAGTAGAATTTCACAAGAAACGAAGGATGTAGTATTAAGGAGATCGTCAATAAATAAGACAAAAAGAAGTGGACCTTGGACACTGTCCTGTGGGACGCCAGAATGTACCATAACAAGAGTCGAACTGAACCCATCAAGAACCACACGCTGAGTTCTGGTATTGAGAGAATCTTGTATGGTACTGGTAGCAAGGACATTCCTCTGTAGTTGTTGACGTTTTTCATGTTGCCTTTTTGTGTAACGGATGGATCAACGGCCATTTTCCAGTCTTCAGGTAGGATTTCATCTTTTCAAATTTGTTCTATTTGTTTCTGCAACATTTTAACTGCTTCCTCGGGGACATATTTCCAAAATTCTGCACTGACAGAGTCTTCTCCAGGCGCTTTGTTGTTTTTGAGTCGGGCAATGTGACGCTTGATTTCGTCTTTGTCGGGTGGTCTCGATTCTGGGCATATGAGTGTGGGTTATTCAGTCTTGATGGGACTTTTGGGTTGATTGCAATTTAGTAAGTTCTTAAAGTAGTCGGCGAGGATGATGCAGTTTTCTTCGTTTGAGATCGCCAACGTACCGTCATTTCCCTGAAAGCATAGCGACGGAGGTTTATAGCCCGGAAGTTCCCTTCTGAACGTTCTATAGTACTCTCTGCTTTAATATACCTTAAAGTCTTTGTCGATATTCTCAATTCTTCTTCTTATTCTTCTTATTATTACAACTGAAGTACGTAAGAAGGTTTCTTGTATCATAGAAACTGTACACTTACCACAGAGGAACTGAGCGTGCTCTGAGAGTATGGTTGCCTTCAACACGATAATAATAATAATAATGGTACTTGCTTTACGTCCCACTAACTACTTTTTAAGGTCTTCGGAGACGCCGAGGTGCCGGAATTTAGTCCCGCATGAGTTCTTTCACGTGCCATTAAATCTACCGACACGGGGCTGTCGTATTTGAGCACCTTCAAATACCACCGGACTGAGCCAGGATCGAACCTGCCAAGTTAGGGTTAGAAGGCCAGCGCCTTAACCGTATGAGCCACTCATCCCGGCCCTTCATCACGTGCAGCTTGCATCCGGGAGATAGTAGGTTCGAATCCCACTATCGGCAGCCCTGAAGATGGTTTTCCGTAGTTTCCCATTTTCACACCAGGCAAATGCTGGGGCTGTACCTTAATTAAGGCCACGGCCGCTTCCTTCCAACTCCTAGGCCTTTCCTATACCATCGTCGCCATAAGGCCTATCTGTGCCGGTGCGACGCAAAGCAACTAGCAACACGTACAGGAGGGAGGATAGGAAAAGCAACATGGCTTTTCCGAGTTACGTTCTATTTCGTTGCCTTTATACGACCACAGATCATGCCTTATTATGTCTCTCGGCCTGGAGCATAGTATATCAGCCCAGTTGCCGCATTAGCCCTAACGTCGTAATGTATGCACTTTATTTTGTTTGGCGGTAGTGTTATAGTTTTGTGAAATGCCTACAAATGCATAAAACCTGTTAGTCAAGGCTACAGCTCTCACCTCTGGTGTCAAGCGTTATTTCTATTCCTACATTGACTTATATGGCGAGTCACGTAACTTCGTTTGTTTCATCATATGATTATTGACAGTGAGAGGTTTTACCCGTAGCCTTGAAAGGGGATGTTAGATGGTTCTCTCAGTTAGAGGACCACACACACGACCTCTTGTAGATTTATGGCCATGGAATCGATTAGGTCAGAAGCGTATACATTGTCCTCCTCAGAGAGCGTCGATAATATTTGGCGTGGGCTTGGACCAGGTATCAACCGTTACTTTCCTCGCCTCGGCCCACATGTTCGCGATCGGAATCATATTTGCCCAAAAGGAGGGCAGTCGAGTAGCATGACCTGAACTAATCGCGATGAGTATATTCCAAAATGCGAGACCCGCTGAAATTTTATAACACCAGGAGGAAGAAAGACCTGCACGGAAGGGGCCGTAATATTCTCTAAAATAATTGTCGCTGGATTCTGCGCAAACATTCCTATCCAACGTAACTCATCCAGCCCCAACAAGCAACACATACACGGCCGGAGCACCAATTAGTGGTGGGGACGGAGCGGTTCGGTTCGGAGCAAGTACTGTGACGTCATTACTCGGTTAAACCGAGTACAACTTTATAGCGGTAAATTTAAACTTTATATTGACCTTCTAAGCTACAGTTTACATTCATAAAGAAGATTATCAATTATTATCAGTGGTACAATGCTCCGTACTATTTATTATTGGTTATTTGCACAATTTTTATAATGTAATATAAATTTAACAGATAACGCAACAAACAGTTAATTACAACTCTGTGCTTAATATGAGGCATATCAAGTAGATATAAATAAAGAAATAAACATACAAATGAATAAATACATACAATAAATATTAATGCATATGGATAAACGTACCGTATTCCATAATGTGATTATTGATGAAACGAAATCTAGTGCTTTGAAATGTGCCTAAACTCATATAATGTCAAACATTTAATTTATAACTATATGGTAAGAAGTTAAAACAAACATCTGTTAAGGTAACATGTAACAGAAATAAGTACAGTATTCAAATGAACCCAATTCTTCAACTTGTGACAAGCATTAAAATCAAGACACAACACGTTGTGCACAGACAGTATGGGAAGTAACGTTAGGTTCTGTATTGCATGGAACAGGTGTTATATAGGAGGAATTTCCATTCAGAAATATCAAAGTTTCAGCTCGTTTTGCAAAAAGCGACGACCTTCGGTCTGAAAGAATTTGTCCAGCACATGAAAATACCTCCTATGCGGGCACAGATGTAGCACGTACGCTAAGGTAAGCAAGAGCAAGTTCACTTCACGATCGCATTGTAATCGAAATCGACTTTCAACCTATTAGGTCGTGTTACGTACATTTAGTACGTGTTGAAGAGATGTTAAGTACAGAAAAAAAATGGCCAACCGGACACCAGTGGGATCCGAACCCACAACCTCCCATCGTCGCGTTGATAGCTACAACCAATTGAGCTATGGTGGCCAACCTCTCTTTTGTTCTGTTGGAAAGGATCTAAGGGACAGGTCTGGCTGGCTCTATCCTTTTATAACCCTCAATGACTGCATGTCTTAGCATACAAAAGTAGCCAAATTCCTATGAAACTTTTTTTTTTTTTCGTGCACTGTCTCATCCAAACGTAGGAATGGAATTACTTTCATGATGTGCAACTGTATTTGTACAATGTCCTTACGATGCGCCCGCTTTATGTGATTCCATAAATTTGACGTTCCTCCACCTGTACAATAGATTTGATTGCAAATTTTATAAGTAACGGATTTTCTACCTGGACTGCTAGTAAAATACTGCCATGCTTGGGAGGACTGTCATGGCATTATTGCCTCTTTCTATTACATATATCGGTAGACAATATAGCGCAACAACTTTAAACAAATATATATCTCCATAACTGTTGGATTAATATCCTCCTCCTTTTGATTTTCCTACATCCTATTCTTAATCTTCCTAGGAGGTATATTAGTTCTTTTTATCTACATCACTAGTTTAGCTTCCAATGAACTCTTTTATACTTCTATAAAAACCCTTGTCATTACTTTATTATTTACTAGCAAGATACCCGTGCTTCGCTACGGTATTATACTGAAATTTATAATTGAATGCTTATTGTTTTAGATATATAATCCGCCGAAATTCGCGATCTGACTCGTTTTCTGCGAGAATCCTCCAAAATTCCCGATCTGACTCGTTTTCTATTATTTTACAGCACGTTTCCTCCCATTTTTTCAATATTCCTTTCCAACAATCGATTTCGTACTTCCCGGGCTAGGCTCAGGTATTCCTCCTGGTCACTTGGGTCCGTAAATCTTTGCCATATTTTCCGTTAATCATTTTTAATATGGATAAAATCCTTCAGGAGATCCGGCGTGGTGTCATATTGGGTGATTTGGCGGCACTGAACCTGCGGCCGGACTGCATTCTTAGTCATTACCCGTCCAGGAGCCGTTGCCAGCGCGGTCCGCACATTTGACGACGGTCCGGAACATTATTATTATTATTATTATTATTATTATTATTATTATGTGTTGCTGGAATGGCTGATGACAGGGAAAACCGGAGTATCCGGAGAAAAACCTATCCCGCCTCCGTTTTGTCCAGCACGAATGTCACATGGAGTGACCGGGATTTGAACCACGGAACCCAGCTTTGAGAGGCCGGAGCGGTGCCGCCTGAGCAACGGAGGATCCTTATAAGTACATTAATAACAGTAAAATCAATTGGTCTCACCTCCTTCTACACCCCACCGCCGTTAAGTTTATTTACCGCCCCCCCAAAATTAAAAGAAGGCTTGTTTCTTTATGTTTAAGGGAGATTCCAAACACCAATGTTCACGTCTATTACCTTCAGTTTTGAGATGTAAGTATCCCCATAAAAGTAATTTACTTTTTTCACTTCATTTCAAACTACTCCCCCCCCCCCGTTTCCCTAAGTGAACTTTCCCGCAAAAAATACTTGTTTCTTTAATAGTGAAGGATCTTCTAAATACCAATTATCACGACTCGAACTTCTTCAGTTTTTGATTTATGTGTCCTCATGAAAGGAATTCAACTCCTTTACACTCCCGCCCTCCAAGATGGTTTCCCGCCCAAAACGCGTTTTTCCTTGCTTTTAAAGGAGATCAAAATACGAATTTTCACGTCTGTAACAACTAGTTTTTATTAGATGTATGTATTCTCATACAATTAAGCCAATTAATTTATCAATTCTTTCAACCCCGTCCCCCCGCTTCATTGGATTTTAAGAGAATACATGTTATTTTACTTTTAAAGCAGATTGAAAATATCAAATTTCACGTCTGTAACATCTTCTTTTTTGATATATCAGTAGCCTAATTAAAAGAATTCAGCTCCATTTTCAGTCACTTTTACCCCCCCCCCTCCAGCCAAGTGATATTTCCGAAAACTAAAAATACACGTTCCTTTATGTTTAATAGAGATAAAAAAATACCATTTTTCACTTCTGTAACATGTTAAGTTTTTTAGATATACTGTAAAAATTCTCATTTCAAAATTTCACCCCTTTTGAGTTCCCCTTAAGTGGAGTTTCCAAAAACAAATCACCTATGTTTCTTTACATTTACAGGAGATTCCAAACACCCACTTTTTACGTCTGTAACATTTTACGATTCCAAGATATTCTGTAGATATAGTCTTTCAAAAAATTCACCCCAATTTGTCACTCCTGTTTAACCGCCATTAATTGGATTTTCCAAAAACTAAAAAATACGTGTTTCTTTATTTTTAAAGGAGATACCATATACAAATTTTCAGTTCTGTAATATCTTTCGTTTCTGAGATATATGTATCCTCATTAAAGGCATTCAACCCATTTTTCCCCCTTTTACACCCCTCCTATTGGGATTTACAGGAAACAAAAAAATATGTGTTCCTTTATTTTTAGAGGAGATTCTAACTACCAATTTTTACATCTGTACATTTTAAAGTTTTAAGATGTAGACACACTCATTTTAAAAAATTCACCCCCCCCCCCCCGCTTTTCACCCCCAATATCTGGATTTTACAAAAACGAAAAAATACGTGTTTCCTTACTTTTAAAGTAGATCCCAAATACCAATTTTCAAGTCTGTAATATCTTCAGGTTCTGAAATATAAGTAGCCTCATTAAAGGCATTCAACCCATTACTCACCCTTTTACACCCTTCCTATTGGGATTTTCCGAAAACAAAAGAATACGTGTTTCTTTATTTTCAAAGGAGATTCTAAATACCAATTTTTACGACTATAAACTATAAAGTTTTCAGATAGAGATACACTCATTTTAAAAAATCACCCCTTTTCACCCCCCCCCCATTAATTGGATTTTCCAAAAAAAAAGCACGTGTTTCTTTATTTTTAAAAGAGATCCCATACACCAATTTTCAGGTCTGTAATATCTTCAGGTTTTGAAATATAAGTAGACTCATGAAAGGCATTCGACCCCTTTTTCAACCTTTTCCACCCTTCCTATTAGGATTTTCCGAAAACAAAATATATGTGTTTCTTTATTTTTAAAGGATACTCTAAATACCAATTTTCACATCTGTAACCTTTAAAAGTTTTGAGATATGGATACACTCATTTTAAAATGTTACCCACTTTTCACCCCCTCTTAATTGGATTTTCCAGAAACAAAAAATACGTGTTTCTTTACTTTTAAAGGAGATCCCAAACACCAATTTTCAGGTCTGTAATATCTTCAGTTTCTGAGATATAAGTAGCCTCATTAAAGGCATTCAACCGCTTTTTCACCCCTTTTCACTCCTCCTATTGCGATTTTCCGAAAACAAAAAAATACGTGTTTCTTTATTTTTAATGAAGATTCTAAATACCAATGTTTACATCTATAAACTTTAAAAGTTTTGAGGTATAGATACACTCATATTAAAAAATCATCCCCCTTTTACCCCCCCCACCATTAATTGGATTTTCTAAAAACAAAAAAATACGCGTTTCTTTATTTTTAAAGGAGATCCCAAACACCAATTTTCAGGTCTGTAATATCATCAGTTTCTAAGATATAAGTATTCTCTTTAAAGGCATTCTACCCCATTTTCACCCTTTTTTCTCCCCTCTTATTGGGATTTTCCGAAAACAAAAAAATACGTGTTTCCTTATTTTTAAAGAAGATTCTAAATACCAATTTTCACATGTGTAAACGTTTAAAGCTTTGAGATATAGACACACTCATTTTAAAATTTCCCCCCCTTTTCACCCCCTTAGCGACGGAATATCCAAAAATCCTCTCTTAGCGAGCACCTACATCTTAATATGAATGTATCCCCAAAGTTTCATTTCTTTATGTCCAGTAGTTTTGGCTCGGCGATGTTGAATCAGTCAGTCAGTCAGGACAAACTACTTTATATATATAGATAACATTAATTCTAATGATTTCATCAATAAGAGATCCATATTTTACCAATATACTTACTAAAAATATGACCTTACATCAATTGATCTAATATATTACTCCTTAAATACAGAGGCCACCCCCCACTTAATTAAACTTTATAATAAACCCAACCATCTTATTACCTTAATACTAGTAAACTACTTATTTCTTACCTTAATCGTAATTGTAAAAATTACAAACATCTTCCAAGGCCCTTTGCGACAAAAATTTTAATGGCCAAACCTATACGAGTATCACACCCTCTTTTTAAAATTGCTAATAACGCTTTAGTAGATCTGCCTGTCCCCTCAAATATCTCCGCTTGATGAAACTTCGGGTCACTCCTTGGTCTTTGTTTAATAATCCAAATTGCCCAAATAGAACAGATGTCTCAGTCTGGAGCCTGAACAACAGCACAGTGGTGTTGCGAGTGTAGCTTGGCTGGAATGGAAGGTTTACTAAAGCACCCGCAGCGCTATACGGTGTATTCGAGTTGAATCGGTGCTCCGCTGTGACGTCACGTAAACCTAAAGAACCGAGTTACTCTACAGTTCTACTCGATCCGTCCCCACCACTAGCACCAATGCTCAGGTACGTATGCTGGATATTGTCGGGTGTCAAAAGGGAGGAACCCGTGCACCAGACTGTCATTCGCCGAGGAAAACGACCCCTCATCGGAGAATATGTCATTCGACAAATCACGTGATCGTCCTTGACAAATGCAAGTTGGTACACCCTCTGGGCATCAGTGAGCTTTTGTTTCTTAGCCGTTCGCAGGGATTGTAACCCTGCCACACTGAGGCATCTCAGGATCATCCTCGAGCTGCCGCGGAAACATGCGGCCCGGCGTAGCTGCAAATCATTTATAACCGAGCTCGATAGCTGCAGTCGCTTAATTGCGGCCAGTATCCAGTATTCGGGAAATAGTAGGTTCGAATCCCACTGTAGGCAGCCCTGAAGATGGTTTTCCGTGGTTTCCCATTTTCACACCAGGCAAATGCTGGGACTGTACCTTAATAAAGGCCACTGCCGCTTCCTTCCAACTCCTAGCCCTTTCCTGTCCATCGTCGCCGTAAGACCTATCTGTGTCGGTGCGACGTAAAGCAACTTGCAAAAAAAAAAAAAAAAATGATCTTGGTCGAATGGGCCTCAGCCGTAAACTATGGTACAGTTCGCGATTCGAGACCTGCCACGAACCCGATCCAGCACGTAGGCGTACGTCTCCCGAATCTAGAAATCGCGCCGCCGTACTCTGTGGGCTGCCATAGCGTCGTCCAGGCTCTGTCACAGTTAGATATCCTAATTCGGAAAGAACAACTACCCGCCCACGGAAGTGATGATGGTGATGATGATGATGCTTGTTGTTTAAAGGACCCTAACATCTAGGTCATCGGCCCCTAATGGTACGAAATGAGTCGAAATATAATGACAATTTAAAAGTCCAAAATCATTCACTGACCAGAATTCAGAACGTGACGATGAAGAATGAATGGATGAATATGAACTTAAAAGAATCAATGGATCCGACCCACAATGACCCACCTTCCAAGAAACTATCTTAAAACAATAGTATTACTGACTAAGGGACTGCTTTTTTTTTTTTTTTTTTTTTTTTTTTGGATTTAGATCAGTTACAGACCAAACAGCCACCTGGATATTACAGTACGCTGGTTTGAACTTTACAATTCATTACAAGTAATTGTCACAGTATGAAATATATACATATACATATAAAAGACATAGATGTTGCACATCATTACATTGAAATCACATAATTTCACAAAAAATCTATCAAATTTTTAGACAAGTTGTTGTTAAATAGTTCCCAATAATAATATACACTTTTCTGTTTTTGGTCGCCAGTAGTGTATTTACACAGGTTGGTAACTGTTGCTTAGCGTGAAGCAGAGCTGTAAGAAACACATTTTGTTGTTGGTGGTAATGAGCACATGCAAAAAAGACATGGTTTAGGTCCTGAATCGACTGACCATCACAGGAACAGTATGGTGTGTCCACTACGTTGATGCGATAAAGGTGACTTCTAAAACTTCCGTGATTGAAGCGCATTCGGGTGATAGTCGAGTTGAATCGTCGTTGAGTGTTCCATTGTGCAAACCAAGAACGTCGCGAGGGATTCTGTTCAATCGTTGAGTAAAATTTACCTTTGTGGCTCTTTGTTTCTTCCCACTTCTGTGACCACTGACTATAGGCTCGTTGGAACATAATCACTGTATAATCCATGAAGTTGCTGGGAGTATTCAGGACCTGTCCACTGACACATGCTTTCTTCGCTAAGTCATCTACATATTCATTATGTGGTATCCCGATGTGGGCTGGTACCCATACGAAGTTTACCCTTGAACCGCGTCTTTGGAGTTCATATGTTTTTTGAATAATACTGATGTGGTAGATATTGGGTTTCTGGAGGATAAGCGGTGTAGATAGTGTGGAAAGGACGCTCAATGAATGTGTAAGGATAGTGATACTCTTACGGTAGAATCGTCTGGCATATTTGAGCGCTTCTATAATGGCAATAGCTTCTGCTGCATAGATAGAAATATGTTCTGGCTTCATGTTGATCAGGACAATAGAATGCACATTCTTCGCCACTTATTGGTATTTTTGAGCCGTCAGTATAAATTTTAACAGACGAAGGATACCGGAGAGTCAAATCTTCTTGACATAACTGCGCCAATCTGTGATCCTTTTGTAGATATGTTAGTGATCTGTCCACTTCCATAGGGCATATGCAGTGTTCAAATGGAATATCATATACGTCTGCCACACTCTTCTGACAGTTTTGGGTCAGTAGTGAATCTATATATGTGACACTTTGCAGCAGGAGATATCTTTAATTCAAAGAAAGCCGGTCTTTATCGTCTGCTAAATGTTGTAATCTGCGAAGAGGTATTAGAACTGTTGAATTTTTAGTGTGAGTTTGCTTTAGTATGAACTTATCTGAAAGAAACTGTGCACGGATAGTCAAGGGCATCTCTGCGGCTTCCAAGAGTAGAGCATTAGTTGGTGTGGTTTTCATAGCTCCAAGGCAAATGCGAATGCACTGAAATTGAATACTATCTAGTTTATTTAGTAGGCGTTTATTGCCACTGTAATAAAACATGCTTCCATATTCCATCTTCGATCTGATCAGCGTGCGATATAGCACTAAGAGTACAGATGGGTGTGCTCCCCACCAAGTTCGAGTTAATGTGTGTAGGGTATTGATCCCTTGTTCCAATTTTGGAATAATATGTTGCATATGAGCAGTCCACGTGAGACGGGAATCATACACAAGTACGAGGAATTTGGTTTGTGGTTGAACTAAGGTGCTATGTGATCCCAGGATGAAGTTGTAAATTGGTGGTTCAATTCTTCTTTTTTGTGAATATTACCACCGAGGATTTACTTGCAGAGAGGTCTAACCCATGTTGATGTAACCACTGATTTACATGCTGCATAGCATCTGTAAGACGACACTTGGCAGCAAGTACTGTCGTCGCTGAGGTAAACATGCATACGTCGTCAGCATACTGAAGAAGGCTAACTCTAGGAGGCAGAATATTTTCCAAATCTCGGGTATAAATAGTATACAGTAGGGGACTAAGTACTGCACCTTGAGGTAGTCCTTGGGTCGATCGTCGTGGCCCGAGAAGTCTATGGTTATAACGAAAATAAAGCCATCTAACATGTATAAATTGATATATACCAGACACAAAAGTTGGAGGCAATCCAAGAGAAATCAGTTTGTCCATCAGTATTGGTATTCGTACATTGTCATACGGAGCGGATATGTCCAAAAAGAGAGCACAAAGGTAGTGTTTATTTAGAAAAGCTGTATGAATCACTGCGGTTAATATGGCATGGTTATCATACGTGCCACGACCTTGCGGAATCCATTTTGTGTAGAAGGTAGCAGAGATTGTGATTCTAGCCACCAACCCAAGCGATTTTTAATCATTCTTTCCACCGTTTTACCAATGCAGGAAGAAAGAACAATAGCTCGATATCCTGCTGGATCTCCTGGCTCTTTTCCTGGCTTGAGGATGGGAACTACAATTGGTGTCTTCCATGACTCAGGTATACATTTTTGAAACCAAAGTTCATTGACAGTTCGGAGGAAAAGCTGCAATGTTTCGTCAGGAAGGTGTTGTAACATGGGGTATCGTATTTCATCGATGCCCGGTGCTGTATTGGCGGAGTTCTTAATGGCCACACAGAGCTCGTTGATTGTAAATGGCGAACAGAGAAAGTGTTCGGAGTGCTCTTCATTAAATGTACACGGTGGATAACTAGATGATGGTGGCGTAATTCTATCAGCAAAATCCTCTAACCAAGAGGTATCAGGTGACGAATCCTGAGTACTATAATTTATGTTGCGCAAATGGCGTATGCGATGCCAGATATCTGCTATTGGGGTTTCCTTATTCAATGTGGAGCAGTATTTTTGCCAACTCTGTTTCTTGGTTTGCTTGAGATCGCTTGGTTCGAGCAGAAATCTTCTGATATTGTAGGTATGTTTCTTGGGTATGGTGTGTTCGGAATTCCCGGAGAGCCGTCCGCCGGAGAGCAATGGCACGGGAACAATCAGCGTTCCACCATACTGTTGGAGTGTTTTTCTGACCAGGAGGTTTTCTCAGGGGGATAGATATATGAGCAACACGTTCCATCATCTCGACAAAGGTATTATAATTGTCCATGGCGGATGTTTGGGTCCGGAAACAGCGTGTTTCTTTAAGTATTTTAGCCGTAAAAAGCGTCCAGTCTGCACGATGCATATTCCACTTGCTTGATGGATATGGTGAGGGGTTACTTGTAGGAGAAATATCAATGTTTATAAGTATTGGATAGTGATTTGAACCAAGCGAGTCTTTAAGTGCATTCCAGTGGGTGATTGTGGCAATGGCGGGAGAGCACATTGTCATATCAACTGCCGATGGACGGCGATATAAGGACGGAACTAGAGTTGGTGAGCCGTCATTCAATATGGATAGATTGAAAGTGTCGACTGTCTCTAAAATATTGCAACCCTGTCGGTCGGTGAAGGCACACCCCCAGGTAGTACTGTGTGCGTTGAGGTCGCCGCATATAAGGTACGGTGGTGCCAAAGGAGATAAAATTTGATTCCAAACTGCCGGTGTTATAATTCTGCCTGGTTTACAATATATTGAAAGACATGTGAACTCAAGCGCAGGCAAATGGAGACGCGCTGCAACGAGTTGTATACCAGGATCTACCCCCACTGTGACAGGCAGTACCTTAAAAGGAACTGCATTATGTATGAAAAGTGCTGTGCCTCCTTTGCCATCGAACCGATCGTCTCGCAGAATATTATAATTTCGAAATCTTATAAGTTTTGATGCGTTGAACCACGTCTCGGAAATCGCTGCCACCTTGATATCTCTGCAACCAAGTTCGTGCTCTAAACTTTCCTTATTAGCAATGGCAGATCTAGCATTCCACAGCAGGACCTTAAAACCCATTGAATTTATTTATTAAACTAGATATTAAATCCCGAATGACAAGGGGATTTTCTATGGGTGTTGTCTGAGACGAGGTGATTATATGCATGATAAGTTTGACTAATTCTTCTATAATGAAGTTATTTCGATTGATGGAATGATCAGGAATGTTATGTGGACGAGGAGGATATGGGTTTTGTCTAATAGGTGTAATTGGTAATTGTTGAGGAGCAAACACTCGTTGGTGTGGGGGAGAGTAAGTTGGGGAGGGAGGGGAGCTTCTTGGCGGCGAGTAGGACGTTGAGTGGAGAGAGAGGGAAGTTGTCGTTGCATAGGCGCGGCATGATGCGGTGAGAGTAGCCCTTGTTCCTGTTGTCCTTGATATTGTGGATAGGATAACTGTTGTGATGATTGCATTGAAGGCAATGCTGTATGATAGTGACTGTTTATTATAGATGAATTGTGTAGTGGTTGTGTTGGTAGAGGAGGAAAGTCTTCGCGGCTACTGTATTGTGGTACAGTAGCAACCACCTGAGCGTATCCCTGACTTTGCTGCTCTGTTGATGTATGCATAGGAGGTGTGTTATAAGCAGTTGCCCTTTTCATGTCCCGCTGTCTGACGTACACCGGACAGTTCTTATCTGAAGCAAAATGTTGACATTGACAGAGTGCACACCGAACTTCCGTGGTATTGTCACAATTTTCTGTTAAGTGTGGACCCGCACATATACTACAGCGCGCTACTCTTGACTTACATTGTACTTGCCTGTGGCCCAGGCGTAAACATATTTCACACTGTACTACCGGAGCAACATACGGTTCCACAGCACAGCGAGTTCCCAATATAGCTATATGAGTGGGGAGGGACTGCGATCGAAAAGTTACGAAACACTGGGATTGCTATAACTTGATCTGGGTTCGTATGTGATCTTTTGGTATATTTCTTGATACGCACTACTGGATATGGAGAGTCAATTTCTTCTAAAATTTCCTGCTCGCTTAACGTGGTGTCGACATTTCTGATTATACCCTGTTTATGGATAAGAAAGTTGGGAATATAAGCTTCTAAATTCCTTTGTTTAAAAACATCACATTGTACAATTAAATTTGCAGATCCTGCCGTGCGAGCTACAATTTTTAAACGATTTTTTCCAATAGGGCGGATGTCAACCACTTCCTTTATAAAGGCATTGTTATGCTGAAAAAGCAGTTTACCTATCGACATAGGGAGTAGATAACCAACTTTATTGTCCAAACTTTCTACGAAAATACAGTACGGGCTTATGTCTGTGCGACTATATCTATTGTCTTTACTTTGATAGGTAGGCGCTGTCTTATCAGAACTAAGCTTATTTCAACTTGAGTTAGTATTTACTGGCACGTCCAGGACGGAGGGATTACTAGATGTTGAAGTACTGGCGTCTGACATATCCATGTCTATCAACTTTTCGACTTCGTTTATGGTTCCATTTGACTGTCCTACCATTTGTCCGCAAAACCGTTTAGCTGGTTGATTAGGTACATCTACACTATTATCTAGTAGGTCATTTCCGTGATGAGGAGTACATACATTATTACCTGCAGGTGTGATGCTCTCTTGTAGTGAGGGGGTATGAGTGCCCGTGTTCTGAGCGGCGTTATGTTGCTGGTGCTGGTCCTGCTGCTGCTGTTGATGTTGGTGTTGCTGATGAGAATAGCATACTAACTGTTGATGATCATAACTGGCAGGTGCTGGTTGAGATTGTGATGTTCCGTTCAGTAGAGTAGGCCTATGGCTCACTGATTCTAATTGAGGTAGCGACTCGTGCATATAACAAGTCTCTAATGCCAACTTAATGGACTGCCCCGTATCTAGGGGGTCAGCCATTGTATAGTATTAACTAACTGATACTAAACTTGTCCACAATTCACTGTATTTAACGGTAAACTATGATGAGTTCACTAATGAAATGTTTATGTCTGAAGATGGTTTCACTGCCGCACTGACAAGTCTCACTAGCTATAGCGGAGTCGAGCTACGTTACAACCTGCCTGTCCGGCTGCTCGCCACGAACTGAGTAAGGGACTGCTTCTAAAGCACATTACTGAATCGATGATGCTTGTGGTCTAATAGGGTCCAAAATCCAGGCCAACGGCCCCTAATAATGCTAATTATTGCTAGTAAAGTACAACCATGCTATTTGCCATGTTGCAGTAATAATCAAAAGTAGCGTAGACACACGGTGTTGCACATACAATGACTGACAGAGCAAATGCAACACCAAGAAGGAGTGGTCAGAACTTTATGCCAATTGCAGGGTAGACTGACGTCACTGAGGTATGCTCATGATGTGAAATGCGCCGCTGTGCTGCGCACGTAGCGAACGATAAATGGGACACGGCGTTGGCGAATGGCCCACTTCGTACCGTGATTTCTCAGCCGACAGTCATTGTAGAACGTGTTGTCGTGTGCCACAGGACACGCGTATAGCTAAGAATGCCAGGCCGCCGTCAACGGAGGCATTTCCAGCAGACAGACGACTTTACGAGGGGTATAGTGATCGGGCTGAGAAGGGCAGGCTGGTCGCTTCGTCAAATCGCAGCCGATACCCATAGGGATGTGTCCACGGTGCAGCGCCTGTGGCGAAGATGGTTGGCGCAGGGACATGTGGCACGTGCGAGGGGTCCAGGCGCAGCCCAAGTGACGTCAGCACGCGAGGATCGGCGCATCCGCCGCCAAGCGGTGGCAGCCCCGCACGCCACGTCAACCGCCATTCTTCAGCATGTGCAAGACACCCTGGCTGTTCCAATATCGACCAGAACAATTTCCCGTCGATTGGTTGAAGGAGGCCTGCACTCCCGGCGTCCGCTCAGAAGACTACCATTGACTCCACAGCATAGACGTGCACGCCTGGCATGGTGCCGGGCTAGAGCGACTTGGATGAGGGAATGGCGGAACGTCGTGTTCTCCGATGAGTCACGCTTCTGTTCTGTCAGTGATAGTCACCGCAGACGAGTGTGGCGTCGGCGTGGAGAAAGGTCAAATCCGGCAGTAACTGTGGAGTGCCCTACCGCTAGACAACGCGGCATCATGGTTTGGGGCGCTATTGCGTATGATTCCACGTCACCTCTAGTGCGTATTCAAGGCACGTTAAATGCCCACCGCTACGTGCAGCATGTGCTGCGGCCGGTGGCACTCGCGTACCTTCAGGGGCTGCCCAATGCTCTGTTTCAGCAGGATAATGCCCGCCCAAATACTGCTCGCATCTCCCAACAGGCTCTACGAGGTGTACAGATGCTTCCGTGGCCAGCGTACTCTCCGGATCTCTCACCAATTGAACACGTGTGGGATCTCATTGGACGCCGTTTGCAAACTCTGCCCCAGCCTCGTACGGACGACCAAATGTGGCAAATGGTTGACAGAGAATGGAGAACCATCCCTCAGGACACCATCCGCACTCTTATTGACTCTGTACCTCGACGTGTTTCTGCGTGCATCGCCGCTCGCGGTGGTCCTACATCCTACTGAGTCGATGCCGTGCGCATTGTGTAACCTGCATATCGGTTTGAAATAAACATCAATTATTCTTCCGTGCCGACTCTGTTTTTTCCCCAACTTTCATCCCTTTCGAACCACTCCTCCTTGGTGTTGCATTTGCTCTGTCAGTCAGTGTATTATGGTGCTAGTCACAAGTATTGTACGTCGTACAGGTAACGCAGACCTATGGTGTTTCTCACATAATGGTGCCACTCATAGGCAATGCAAACCAATTGTGTTTCTCACATAGGTGTACTAATCACAGGCGACGCAGACCCACGATGTCGCTTATATAGTGGTACTAATCACAGGCAACGCCCAGACCCGTGGTGTTTCTCACGTAATGGCACTAATCACAGGCAACGTAAGCCCGTGGTGTTCCGCATGTTGTGGTACTAATCACAGGTACTGTACACCCACAGTGAACCGCTCTCTCCTACTACTAATCACAAACCTGTTGGTACTTAACATAGTGGTACTACTCGCAATTAAAGGCGGCCCATGGTGTTCCCTGCGTGATGGAACTAATCAAAAGTAGATACGTGGTTCTAATAAAATCATCCCTTGGTTGCCCCCTTTAATCGCCTCATACGACCGGAGGGGTATACTGTTGGTGTATTCTTAGTCTGTGTCCCCCACCCACAGGCGGTAGAGAGAGAGAGAGAGAGAGAGAGAGAGAGAAAGAAGGGATCCGTCACTTCGAAAAATGAAGTAACGGACGAAGAATGGCAAGGGCCACGAAGGGCGGTGAAAATGAAAGACTTCCTAGACCTCGAATGCTGTAATAACATCGGGGTCGGAAAAGAACAAGAGTTGACCAAGAGAGGTGAGACAGGATAGATGAAAGTGAGGACCCTGGCACAAGTAAGTTGAAGCAATGCAAGGACTCAGCTAAGGGCCTCGTGGTCGCCAATCCACGCTCCCAAGTTGAGAGCCCCTGGGGCTCCTTCTAGTCGCCTCTTACGACAGACAAGGGATACTGTGGGTGTATTCTGCAACTGCGTCCCCCACCCACAGGGGGTGCCCACGGAAGTGAAGTCCTTGGTGTGCCATAGTTACCGGCAGAATGACCTACTTGTGTTTAATAAGCGTAGTGGGAGTGTGCTGCAATCTTATTGTTTTTCCTTAGAGCTGCTGCCCGCGGAGTAGAAGAGAACATCACAGGCGTATTCAAACCAGCCACCTTCCCAGCGTTAAACTGAGTCCATATCGACTGGGCTCTGGCGCTTCACGAACAGGCACGCATAACACACCTATTAGTCTGCAAATTTACCTTCCACCTCGCTCGTTTGCGGAAACGGTGGTATATATTTGTTTCCCACACTCGTAGACATTCAACTTATGAAGAGAAATTCTATACGAGTAATGTTTTATTGTCCATGAGTGTAGAACGAGGAACTAGGACAATGCTCGTCACTGTATAGCTGGACATACGATTTTTCTGCGCACTTACTTTCTGTGACACCAAGTGCATATTTATTGTTTTAAACGATAGCCCACCGAGCTCGATAGCTGCACTCGCTTAGGTGCGGCCAGTATCCAGTATTCGGGAGATAGTAGGTTCGAGCCCCACTGTCGGCAGCCCTGAAGATGGTTTTCCCTGGTTTCCCATTTTCACACCAGGCAAATGCCGAGGCTGAACCTTAATTAAGGCCACGGCCATTTTACATCCCATCGTCGCCATAAGACATACCTGTGTCGGTGCGACGCAAAAAAAAAAAAAAAGGTAAGTCTTCAGCATTACTAATATTTTTCTTCTTATCTTAATCTGTTTACCCTCCAGGGTTGGCTTTTCCCTCCGACTCAGCGAGGGATCCCACCTCTACCGCCTCAAGGGCAGTGTCCTGGAGCTTCAGACTCTTGGTCGGGGGATACAACTGGGGAGTATGACCGGTACCTCGCCCAGGCGGCCTCACCTGCTATGGTGAACAGGGGCCTTGTAGGGGGATGGGAAGATTGGAAGGGATAGGTAAGGATGAGGGGAGGAAGCGGCCGTGGCCTTAAGTTAGGTACCATCCCGGCATTTGCCTGGAGGAGAAGTGGGAAACCACGGAAAACCACTTCCAGGATGGCTGAGGTGGGAATCGAACCCACCTCTACTCAGTTGACCTCCCGAGGCTGAGTGGACCCCGTTCCAGCCCTCATACCACTTTTCAAATTTCGTGGCAGAGCCGGGAATCGAACCCGGACCTCCGGGGGTGGCAGCTAATCACGCTAACCACTACACCACAGAGGCGGCTAAAACAAAAATCATCATCATTATATTCACACTATCACGCTTTGCTCAGCACTGTAATGTGGTATGGAAAGCTATGAAAGACCCCCCGCTCCTTGAGTTAACACAACCAGTGCGGAAAAAGCAGAGAAATGCTGACTTCTACTAAATAATATTATTGACTTTATGTTCCACTAAATACTTTGACGATTTTTGGAGACGTCAACATGGGGGAATTTTCTCACACGATTTATTTAACGTGCTAGTAAAACTACCGACACGCGGCTAACGTATTTTAGCACCTTAAAATACCACCGGACTGAGCTAGGGTCGAACCTGCCAAGTTGGTCTCAGAAGGTGAGCGCTCTAATGCAATGCAATTACGCTTACGCAATACAATTATACAGTTCATTCGTCGTTTAATATTTGTGCTGCATCCCCAAACAAGCTTTAATGTAGGCCTACAGTGTTTACATGACTACCGGTAGCAGTCAAAGTAGTATTTAGTTATCACATACCAAAATAATTAATTTCGATTTTTACGTATAACCTAATGAAATTAATACAGGCTTAAGCATATTTACTTCGCTCATGTCGTTTGTATACACAAACGAATTTAATGTGTTTCTTCACCATAATCTAATGCACTGAAAAGAACGGCATATTACGCACAATAAAAGTGTTAAAATTTAACTGTTTAAATAAGCGTCTCTTCCCCCAGTTGTAACTGCGAGCCGTGCAAGCTGGTGCTAGGCTGTACGTTCCGTCAGAGCGCATACTATGTTCCTTTTTTTGCTGTCTCAGATAGAGCGCTGCTCATTGGGCAGAATTGGACCAGCCTTTGATGTAAAGGAAGATGTGTCATGATGATAACGAGCACCCAGCCCCTGGCTACAGGCCTAACCAAAATTGGCCAAAATCTACGATCTTGCCAGGAATCGAACTCGCGTCCCTCTGAACCAAACGCGAGTACGCTGACAATTCATCCGAGAAGCCGGACTATAGTATTAATGATTAGTGATAGTTATTTCTGTTTATTATTTTCGCAGAGAGATCGAAACTTTCAATAACTTTCTGGTCTTTGTAAATGAGGAAATCATGTCAACGGAAGGTTACGTCTAGAAAATATACTTGAACTCCGTTCACAGAATCTGTGAATTGGGATGAGTGAACTAGAATCTTGTGCAGACAATGTCATGAATGGCTGGTTCAATAAGAAATCGACACGAAAGGAATAGAGTAGGAGAGAGAACATTACGCGTTCGACCAATTTGCACACTTCCCTTTAGTAGTAAAATACTAGAAAATTTCGTTCGAAATCAGATAACAAAATACATCAACGAACACAAACTACAAGACAAATACCAATCAGCATTTAGACCTAACAACAGCACTACTAAAAATTACAAGTGACATTCAAAGAGAATGAATAATCCTTGTATGTTTAAACCTAAGTGAAACATTTGACATTGTGGAGAGGAAAATATTATTACCTATGCTACAAGCACCAAAATTTTCTTCAAGCACACTGACGTGGCTGCACTTTGTACTTTTTAATCGAGCGGCAGCAGAGCATGTCACTAGGTACTGAAGTATCATTCTGGCAACACCCTGCAGTTGGAGTAGTTCAGGGCCCTGTTCTAGCGCCACTACTCTTTTCACCGTACTTAGAACATATAAAAAAGTGCAAATATCATTTCTAAGCAGACGGCATACAACTATAAACAAAAACCCGAAGACATTCAACTAGACATTAACAAACTAAACGACGATCCTTAAAACGTAAAGGACTGAACTAAAAATTATTCTCTTCAAGTCAATCCATTCAGTCCCCAAGCAACCATAATGGGATCCAAAAATAATTCTCTTCAAGTCAATCCATTCAGTCCCCAAGCAACCATAATGGGATCCAAAAATAATCATTCCAAATTGAAAAGTGCTAGAATTCCTCCGATCACATTCCTGGCAACACCAATAAAAATAAACGAACCTGTAAAGAACATTGGCCACATTTTTTTATAAGCACTTGAACAGGACAGAGTGCACGACGAGAATTTGCCAACGAGTTTTCTTTTCCTTGTATTCCCTTGAAAGTTTATGGAATTTCATTCCACTAAATACCAGGAAGTTACTTTTTCAGAACTTAATTCTGCCTGTCTTCGATTATGGTGACGTAATATACAACAACATAAACACCACACTCAGCGCTAAACTTCAACGGGCATCTAATATATGCATGCCTTTTACATTAAATATGCCCAGGCGTTGCCGTATACCACCCTGTCTTGAACATCCTGCCATGGTTATATTTAGCAGAGAGAAAAAAACCTCTGTCTCGCTTGTCCGCAAAATCCTCCGTAGAGGCACACTAAGTTATCTGAGAACGGATCATAAATACTTGTCATCCCCAGTCAGTATTCCTACGTTAGAAACCTCTTCCCTGCTGAGCTTCCCAATTTACCGCACATGTTACGGCAATTCATTCATACCTGCAACCATATAAATATACTCTTGGAATTCCCTCCCGACTGTAATTAGGGACATACATAGTAGGCATGTACAATCTTCTTCTTCTTCTTCTTTTTCTACCGCTTTTCCGACACCTGTGGGGTTGCGGGTGCGAACTGCGTCGCACATTTGGATTTGGCCCTGTTTTATGGCCGGATGCCTTTCCTGACGACAACCCTATATGGAGGGATGTAATCACTATTTTGTGTTTCTGTGGTGGTTGGTAGTGTAGTGTGTTGTGTTAATATGAAGAGGAGAGTGTTGGGACGGACACAAGCACCCAGTCCCCGATCTAGAAGATTTAACCAAAAGCGATTAAAATTGTGCATATACTTAAAAATTACAGTACATATGTTTCTTTCTAGTATCTATCAGAAATTTATCCTCTATTATAAACAATTTCATAATATCATAATTAATTATATATAATTAGGAATCTAATAATAATAATAATAATAATAATAATAATAATAATAATAATAATAATAAAAGCAGAAAATGGAATCTGGATTCAGAGAAGAACAGCGCACCTCTATTGATGCCGTGCGCAAGAGACGCCTGAAATTCTATAGCAATAACTATAGAATGGACAGCGACAAACTCGCCAAAAGATTATTGAAAGTAATCAACTCAAAGAAGATAAAAATAAATCTTCTAGAAGGTAATAAGGCTGACCTTCAAGAAATGAACATCACGGGCGTGGAGCTTTTAGCACTAGGCCAATAGTATGCAAGCACGAATTCGTGGAGAAGTCAAAGTCAAAGAAGAAAACTGGTAGGATGTGGTCCACTGGACGCAAGATTCAACACAGTGGATTCATGAAGAGATTTTGGGAGGATAAGAAGGGGAAAACCATCGGGCCAACGAACAAGTTCAAAGGTGCGCTTCAAATAAGCATAACGAAGAAAGAAGAATCTGTCTGTTAGGTCATCAGCCGAGAGGCTGGTTGGATCCTCAAATAGCATCATCAAAGGCTATGCAGTTATAAGGAAACCACAGAAACCAATGGCAGTACCAAAATGAGGCGTACTAGGCAAGATGAGGAGTGAGGTAGTTTGCCATTGCGTTCCTCACTGGGCCAGACAGTGCTATTGTAGCACAACTAACCTTATGAGCAACACCTTTCATGACACTCAGACACATTGGTTGTGCGAAAGAAGAATAAAAACAGGTAATACTTTCCGACTGTGAGAATATATTTCATTATAGTAATTAAAGTTTCTGTGTGTAGAACTGGATACCACGTGGTATCTTTCAATCTGATACTGTGACTGCCTGCTGTTGGTTGATGGGGGAAGGGTCAGGAGTGATTTAAATTACATCACGTCAGTTTCGACTTACAAAATTCCTCACAGATGATAACACCCTTCCTGGAGTCGATCATTCAATTTTGAGGGATGCAATAAATAAACTGGGCATAAAGGATTCTCCACTATTCTAGCAGGCTATTACAACTAGGAGTGCTCTAATATCACCTCTACCGAGCAAGGGGCTCCGCAAGCTTGGTGGCGTAGTTGTCAGCTTGCATTCGAGAGATAGTGGGTTGGAACCCGACTGTCGGCAGCCGTGAAAAACGTTTTATTTGTTTCCCATTTTCATACCAGGCAAATGCTGGGGCTATACCTCAATTATGGCCACAGTCGCTTCCTTCCCACTCATATCCCTTTCCTATCCCGTCGTCGCTGTAATACCCATCTGTCTGGTGCTACGAAATGTACAGAATATTCGTCGAAACCAGGAAACCCTCGGTAAATGGACTCCAGATATGGAATTTCAAGGCGACATTCTAGGAATGAATCTTAAGACCGGAAGTAGTTGAAAAACCTTACACTAATGCAGGAAATGGATGAGAAATGAGTGCCTAATTTCTGCATCGTCTTCGCAGTCCTTGTATCGCAGCTCAGTTAATCTTTAGAGTCGTCAAAGTGCATATGTTTTTTACCGGTTAGCAAATCCAAATAACGGATAATATTTCATCATAAATTACGTTATTTATACTAATATTGAACACGGAAATAAGCAAAGGAAGAAGAGGAAAAGTAATTTCATCTTCTTACAGGTCATGCAGGCTCTTGGCACTTAGTAGGATAGAGTTGTTAGCTATACGCCGGCCACCTTTGCACCCAGGAACTAACCTGCTACTCATTTTTGGTGTAGGGTGAGTGAACCTCATGGGCATGTGCACCCCAGGAAGTGGAAATGAAGATGGAAATATGCAGAACAATTCAGTTTGAATGCGATACGTTGAAACAAGAACAGCTGATGAGCGTTACGTACAGCCAAGCATACAGTAGAGATGTGGGCTGTCCGTGAAATATGGCGATCGGCTTATGTCGATCTTTACTCTCCGATTTCGTTAAACACGAAAGGATGACTCTGCAAATTTAATGAGGGTACGAGTTGAGTTTTATTCTAGTTAGCCTTTATTTACAACAGGTGATTACATTGTGGTGGTGAGACCACCTGTTGATATAATCGCAAATTGACATTAAACGTTCTTTAGCTCACCATTGCAAAGGAAATATATTTTACAAATTTCGCTATACTCCTGAAGTGTTTAAGTTCACAACCAAACTGCGTTTCTCAATGTGCCTGAATGCAATGTGCAGTTAACTATTGGGCAAGTAGGGCCTAAATACAGTAAAACCTGAATTCAACGGACCCTCAATTAAAATTAAACTTGTCTTAGGCGGAAATATTGGACGGTCTCATGAATTTAGGAGCTAAAAAACGTGTTAAATTCCCTTAATTAAATGTAAACTGTGTTTCGCGGACAACGGAAATCAAAACAGACATTTTAAAGGGAAATGTCCATGTTCCGGAATGCATTGTTATGAAAATGTTCAGGCACCCGGTGAAAGTCTACCTTGTCTGCTGTAACGGTTCATTCTGTAGCTTTAGTTGGAAAGGTCAACCGATCATCAGCAAAGAAAAAGGAAAACTTTTGATCTCCTGGCTCCTCGCTTGCCTAGTAGTGGATAATTTACGAAGGCGGTAGGAATTCCCTTCAGCTCTGTTGCCAATGCCTTTATTTGTCGGCTAAAACATTGGAGACTGCAAAGCTGATAGCCATGACGAAATGACAGCTCACGTTTTCGAAAAGTGGTTTAGGTCTCATGAGAACCTACCGCGTGACCGAAAATGTCGAATCGTGATGTACAGTACAATACAAGCTATAATTCACGAAAACTGGTTCGGTTTCCTTCCATGAACGGCAATAATAAGGCCATTATGAAGTATATGGAGCACAGTAATATTCCCGTGTCAAAACCTTTACCCACCAAGGTAGTTATGTTACAGGAAATCAAGTCAGCCAATATCAGTAAAAGTTTCTGTTCTTTGTAAGTTCTGCTTTTACTGTATTCATTCGTAGCAGAAATACGTAAGTACAACACTGGATAAGGTACGTTACCTACACCACATTTTTTTCTTTCATTATTGCACCCTTTACCGGTCTCGACCAGATGGGTGGAGAATGTCAATTATATGCATATTCATGGTTAAATTGCTTTAGCGTACGCCTACCTCCGTTAACCGGAAACCTATCTTTAACGAAAAAATGTGAGTCCCGTTCGATTCCGCTGAAGGCAGGATTTACTGTATTTGAAGAGAAACATCTGAATACCTCAGGCATCAGTCATCTGACCGTAAGCTGGCTTCTTTGGTAAAATGTGTTGTTAGCACGAGGGATACTACTAGGTTTCAAAGATGTTTATGCATGAAGTAGATAACCCATGCAAGAAAAAGCCACAGCTATGGGGTCACTGATTTCGTTCCAACTTCGCGAAGATATTTCTACGTTAAATATGAAGAGATAAGTGTCAGGGGATTTGTCCCATGGACCACCAATTTAAGGAAAAAACTTTGCTCTCAATTTAAAAACCCCTTCACCTGTTAGCAATTTGCGAGTGAGTATATGGTTCTCGATGATGATGCTTGTTGTTTAAAACGGCCTAACATCTAAGGTCACCGACCCAGTACATGGTTTGTGGTGTCGGTTATTCTAGTTACGTCCTAGTCCGTGAACCAAGGACAACGACTGAATGGCCTAGTAAGTGAACCGGAGAGTCGGGATACCACTTGCTATGGAATGGGAGTTGACATCTCAGACATATTATAAGTCATGGTCCTTGTTGTGCTCAGGCGACTAGGACGATACAATACTCCGGTTATCCCTATACCGTTAGAGGAGAGATCCTCACTAGGACTATGGTTAAGTAGGGTAGCATCGTACTTCACAGAATTTACCAAGCTCAGAACATTTTAAGCAAGCCTCAGACATGTGAGAGTAAGAGAGTCCAACTTCCATTTGACGGGCGTGTGATTTCTTGGCGAACGAAATGTGAATCGATGGGGAGCTATCAATATTAATGGAGAGTATGGAAGAAGGAATGTAGAACTGTCTGAGTCAGCAAAGGGGATGAGACTGGATGTATTAGGAGTTACTGATATTCGTGTAAGGGAAAATAACGAGGAAAACATTGGAGATTATAATGTTTTATAACAGGTATTAAAAAGGAAAGGGTAGAGTGTGGGGTAGGATTGTTCATCAAGAATACTATTGCATGCAACATAGTTCCTTTTAAGGGTGTAATTTTTTTTTTTTTTGCTAGGGGCTTTACGTCGCACCGACACAGATAGGTCTTATGGCGACGATGGGATAGGAAAGGACTAGGAGTTGGAAGGAAGCGGCCGTGGCCTTAATTAAGGTACAGCCCCAGCATTTGCCTGGTGTGAAAATGGGAAACCACGGAAAACCATTTTCAGGGCTGCCGATAGTGGGATTCGAACCTACTATCTCCCGGATGCAAGCTCACAGCCGCGCGCCTCTACGCGCACGGCCAACTTGAAGGGTGTAAATGAGCGAATGTGTGGGTAGATTTAGCTGTTGGAGAAATTAGGACGAGAACTGTCTTGGTCTGTACACCGTGTGAAGGTGCGGATGTAGAAGAAATTGAAAGGTTTTACGAAGCACTATGTGACATCGTAGTCAGGGCCAAAGGCAAGGATAAGATAGTGCTAATGGGCGATTTCACTGCGAGTGTTGGAAATGTACCTGAAGGATACGAAAAGGTGATGGGTAAGAGTGGGGGGAGATATGGAAGCTAATAGGAACCGGAAGCGTTTACTGTACTTCTGTGTTAGTATGTGATCAGCAGTTACGAACGCATTCGTCAAGCATAAGGCTGTTCACCGCTACTCATTGTAGGGTAGGGCAATCATACCCAAAATAGACTATATCAAAACCGACTTCCTGTTCAGTAAGAATGTGAGGAATGTGCGGGTATTTCGAGGATTTTTTGATGATGCATTCCTTTCACTATCTGATCTGCAGTGAACTAACTTATCTCTAGGCGTAGGATAGCGAAAATGAAATCCATCTGTAGACGAATAAGGATAAAAATTACCTGGAACGAAGAAATTACATAAAAGTACATGGATATTATTAGATTGAAGTTCCAAACAATAGACATGAAGCATGTTCAGGATATAGAAGGAGAAGGGGAGGCATACAGGGATGCTGTAGTACAGAGGTGCTCACGCTGGGCATTCTGTTCCAGCACTGTAAGTGGGCGGGCTAGCAGGCGATGAGCGTATGCTATTCAACCACAGTGACGTTGTGGCTACGTCACAGGCCGTGAACGTTGGGCGAAGTTCTCCCAGTCATTCTCGATCACTGCGGCGATATCCGAGTTTGAAATAGAGGCAGAAAATAATGAAACAATGAGGGCAGAAAACCATGTCATTTTCAATTTTCGTTGTAAGAAATAGACTAAGTGATTTATGTTCATTCCATTTGAGTATTTTTACCGCATACAATAAAGAGTTAGGCCTACATCTTCAAATATTTTTATAATGCACGTAATGAATTACTATTTCCACTATTACATTTTTAGAGGTGCTTCAGAAACAGTCCTAACATAGTGCGGAGTAAGGTGGATAAGCTGTCGCTTGTGATTATTTGGGTTTAAAATAACTGCTAAACACACCAACAAGCAAATCAAACCCAAAGCCCATGGCACTATAGCCCTTAAAGGGCCTTGGCCTACCAAGCGACCGCTGCTCAGCCCGGAGGCCTGCAGATTACGAGGTGTCGTGTGGTCAGCACGACGAATCCTCTCGGCTGTTATTCTTGGCTTTCTAGACCGGGGCCGCTATCTCACCGTCAGATAGCTCCTCAATTCTAATCCAGTAGGCTGAGTGGACTTCGAACCAGCCCTCAGGTCCAGGTATAATAATAATAATTTCGTGTGGCTATTTCTAGCCGCGTGCAGCCCTTGTAAGGCAGACCCTCCAATGAGGGTGGGCGGCATCTGCCATGTGTAGGTAACTGCGTGTTATTGTGGTAGAGGATAGTGTTACGTGTGGTGTGTGAGTTGCAGGGATGTTGGGGACAACACAGACACCCAGCCCCCGGGACATTGGAATTAACCAATGAAGGTTAAAATCCCCGACCCGGCCGGGAATCGAACCCGGGACCCTCTGAACCGCAGGCCAGTACGCTGACCATTCAGCCAACGAGTCGGACTCAGGTCCAGGTAAAAATCCCTGACGTGGCCTGGAATCAAACCCGGGGCCTCCGGGTGGGAGGCAGGCACGCTACCCCTACACCACGGGCCAAAAATCAAATCTAGCTTACCGAAAATCAGTTACATTTATTTGTAGGCATCTGACTGGTTGATACATTTACGTTGTTGTAGTACTTCGATCTTGGATAGTAAAAATCTATGTCCTCACTCATGATGAAATTCCCTCTTACCATTTAGAGCCTAGCTAATATCACAGGATGACTGTTAAATTGTAAATACTATTTTCAGAAATTCAGTGAATAGGGAAAGTCACACAACACTACAACACTGCAACACCATTGTTTCCTTATGCAATTATATTACTTTTTGCTGAATGAATAAGGGGAGTTTTATTTTTAAAATTAAAAATACTGTTATTCCCATCAAAGGAATGGTAAATGGTAGCTTGTACATTTAAACCCTGTACGTTTGTAGATTGTAACACAAAAATTATAACATGTCAGTTTTCTTTAACTGAATAAATATAAGAAAATAAAACTAACTGTTAATATCGAGCGCGGTATAAATCAAACCAAAATACCTTGAAAATGTCAGGTCCTTTGTTGAGATTATAGTTTTATTTTAAATGATGTATCCCAGTCAGCACTTCGCTGAGCAGTAGTGGCGAGCTTCATAATCACAATCGAAGGTCAATGCTCCCTCGCTTTCCAGCAAAGTGTGTTCGCTCTCTCGCTTCACTGTGACGTATGCTTGTTACGTTAAGTTGCCCGCACTTACTTCACGCCAGCCCGGTCGCATTAGACTAGCCTCTACGAGCGCCCAGCTGAGCACCTCTGCAGCAGTAGAAACAGTAGGGAAATACCTACGAAAAACTGTGTGTGAAAATGGGAAAAAGTGAACACCTTGGCGAAATGATGGATTGAATAATAATAATGTTATTTGATTTACGTCCCACTAACTACTTTTACGGTCTTCGGAGACGCCGAGGTGCCGGAATTTAGTCCCGCAGGAGTTCTTTTACGTGCCAGTAAATCTACCGACACGAGGCTGTCGTATTTGAGCACCTTCAAATACCACCGGACTGAGCCAGGATCGAACCTGCCAAGTTGGGGTCAGAAGGCCAGCGCCTTAACCGTCTGAGCCACTCAGCCCGGCATGATGGATTGATGGATTGAGAGCAACTTGTTGAATGTAAAAGGATGACGTTTCAGAAATAGCTCCAAACAACGACTGATGAAAACACTGCATTGTACGCAAATGAGAGAAGCAGAGCAAAGCAAATAACTAATTAATCCAAGAAGAATTCTTTGGGGGGGGGGGATTTCGGCAGTAACCTGAAAAGGCTAGGTCGAGTGGCAGGGAAACGTTTCTAGAGAGTGAAAAAGAGTCCTAGAAAGGGAAGGAAAAAGGAAATGGATAGTAAATTTGGACAAATCAGGTGAACAGATTCTAGGGAAGCACTGGACTTTTGGAATGAATATTTTGGAAATCTTCTCAACGTAAAAGAAATCTTTCTGGTGATGTCGCGAACAACCGAGCTCACGGGGTTGAGGACAACTGTGTTGGTGAAACTAGGGTTGATTAAGTGGAAAGAATGACAAGTGAAGTCCACTGTCATAAAGCAGCAAGATTAGATTAAATTGAAACTCAAATAGTGAAACAGAATGTGAATGCAGTGATGAAATGGCTCCATAGAGTAACAAGGTTAGCCTGGAATATTAGTAAATTATCTTCAGTTTCGACGAAAGCAGTATTTGCACCTATCTATAACCAAGGGAACAAGATGTATTGTAACAACAATAGAGGTATTTCAATAACAATATTTTTGGTTTTACGACCCACCAACTACTTTGCCCGAATTTCGTCCCGCAGTATTTCTTTAACGTGCCAGTAACTCTACTGTTATGAGGCTGACGTTTTGGAGCACCTTCAAATACTACTGGACTGAGCCGAGATCGACTATGGTATGAAGGGAAAGTTATAAAAAGCAATCAAAGGCATTTATGTTGATAATTGGACTGCGGTGAGAATTGATGGTGGAATGATTTCTTGGTTAAAGATGTTTACAGGCTGTAATCATTCACCTTTGTTGTTTATAGTTTACATGCATCATCTACTGAAAGGTATAAGAAAGAATGGAGTGATTTACTTAGGTGGAAATGCAGTAAGCAAAATTTTCCTATGCCGACAACTATGTTCTAATGGGAGATTGTGCTGAAAGCCTGTTGTCTAATATAGAGGTACTTGAAAATAGGTGCAATGAGTATGATATGAAGACTAACTTCATGTCAGGAGGTAAGGAACCTAAGAGAATTGAATGTGGTGTTGGCATACAAGCTGGAACAGGTAGATCATTTGAAGTATTTAGGATGTGTATTCTGCCAGGATGGTAGTATTTAAAGTGAGGTGAATCAATGTACAGGAAAGTTCATGCAGTGAATTCGCAGTTGCGATCAATGGTATTATGTAAGAAGGAAGTCAGCTGCTGAACGGAACTCTCTTTACACCCCTTTCTTTCTCTTTCCGTGCATGCTGCTTTACGTCGTAACGACACATATAAGTCCTATGGCGACGATGGGATAGGATAGGCCTAAGAATGTGAAGGAAGTGGCCATGGCCTTAATTAAGGTACATCCCCATCATTTGTCTGGTGTGAAAATGGGAAACCACGGAAAACCACCTTCAGGGCTGCCGACAGTGGGGTTCGAACCCACTATCTCCCGGATGCGAGCTCACAGCTGCGCGCTCCTAACCGCACGGCCAACTCGCCCGGTACTTTGCTTGTTCTTAGTAAGAGTACTTGAAGTACACTTCGTATATTCGACATTCTAAGATAGAAATTTCTCGTACTTTACTCCACATTACCTTATTTTTATTGGTATCGTGCATTCAGTTTTGCTTCTGCACCACTTTCTTCAACTCCTATATTAAGTTCTGAGTCTTTTCGTAGACTGTGTATGGCTTTCCTATTACATAACTCATCGTAATTAATGTGACCTAGTCATCCGGAGCATACACAGTTTAGTTCTGATTTTCTTCCTTCACTCAAGACATTCATGGAGTCCCCTTCATTCTGGGAGTGCATCCGTTCTAGAAAGCGATGTGTGATTAAAACTTCCGAGCATTTTTGCATGCAACGACGAACACAGAAAATTTCAATGTGTTCCTGTCGTGCCCTCCGCAGGTATTCGAGTAGAGTTTGAATGTTTTACCACCTTTACCAGCTTGCATCTCTAAGAAATGGTAAACGCAGCTGGCTATTTCATTTGGACCACGACGGACTCTGATGCCTAAAGAGTAAAGGATTACTTACGTTCAACAGTATTCGTAGGGTTGTCAATCATAGAAATAATTTTATCGTTCGACTGGAGTCCATAATTATGGAAGAATTTAAGTACAGTGAGAACGATAAATATCGATATACATCGCACACTCGTAAGGAGTAAACTTTTTACCATTGTAACTACGTATAGTTACTGTTTTTTTTAAATTGTACTATCATTCTCGCATGACAAACATACTAAAATGAGTAGCGATTCTTTTCATCGGTGAATGCGTTCCTTATATGACTTACCATATTACTAAGATGTAGGCCTATATTACCGGGCGAGTTGGCCGTGCGCGTAGAGGCGCGCGGCTGTGAGCTTGCATCCGGGAGATAGTAGGTTCGAATCCCACTATCGGCAGCCCTGAAAATGGTTTTCCGTGGTTTCCCATTTTCACACCAGGCAAATGATGGGGCTGTACCTTAATTAAGGCCACGGCCGCTTCCTTCCAACTCCTAGGCCTTTCCTATCCCATCGTCGCCATAAGACCTATCTGTGTCGGTGCGACGTAAAGCACCTAGCAAAAAAAAAAGAGATGTAAATTGCTGCTAAGTTTAGGGCGCTTGAGACACAATTTTTTATACAGGTGAAAAGTATTGAAGTAACGCTTTTGTTGATGACTGTAACTTAGTGTGGCTGTTTTTGGACTTACTTGTTGGAACCGTCGATTTGATCCTTAACTCGATTCAAAATATTCCCTGGGAGACTGATATGTTAAGGTGTAAATTCAATTTACCATCGGTTTGTAATCTTTGAATACTTAATACTTCAATTCAGTCGTGGATGTTGTGAACGTAGCGAGCAGATGACGGAAAACCTGTAGTGTCTCAAATTACCTTCCCGGTATCCTCCTATAACCATCATATATTCATTCTTTGTAGACATATGGAGGGTTCTTTACTATCTGTGGAAAGTAAAAATTTAATGCAGCGTTCCTTGTGAGTATACACGTCCTTACAGTCGTTTACCTTTTATGTAAAGCCTGTGAATTCTGGCTATAAATCTGCCATTCAACGCGTTACTGGAGAATGTTTGACCGAAGCACACTCAATAAAATTTTTATTCTGTTCTCGCTTCAACAATACAGTGTCTAAGATTTCCAGGAGTTCTGTTCAGGAAGACAATAGTGTAAAAATCCAGAATTCAGAGACCTGGAGACTTCAACGAAATATTACTGAATGAGTTGAAGAGAATTCACGTTTTCATAATTTCTAGACATAATGTGTGGAAGTGAAATTGTGGCTTAATGCCTCCCCTCCTCTACTGTTTCCAGGTGAACTGTGGTTATAATGACATGTCTCGCGTCATAAAACGTGAAAGGGTATAATAAAAATAATAATAATAATAATAATAATAATAATAATAATAATAATAATAATAATAATAATAATAATAATAATAATAATAATAATAATAGTAATTGGACGGGAATATTGGACTATTATTATTATTATTATTATTATTATTATTATTATTATTATTATTATTATTATTATTATTATTATTATTATTATTAAATAGTGAATAATATGATGAAGATGTTAAATCTGCGTTATGTTTCTCCTCCAGCAATATCAAGAGTGTGCATCTTAAATTGGGGAGGGGGTGGTGGAACACAGCAACGGTATCCCCTGCCGGTCGTATTAGTGATCTAATGTGGTAACCCGGCGGGTCTCTGATTTTGAGAGCGTTGTTTGGTGACCATGGAGCCTCTAGCTGACTCAAGCATTGCTTCCTCTTACTTTGCCAGTCTCCTCTTTCTTTTCTGACCTCCAATCGTCATATCTTGTTCTCTTCGGTCCTCGACGGTGTTAGGTCAGCGAGGCCTGAGGTGTCGTCAATGTCCATGCACTTCGTGGCCCTTCCCTCTTTTTTGGTCTTACCCTCATTCTTCAAAGTGTCGGACCTCTTCCATCTTCTCCTTGATTAGCGTTAAGAGAGGATGGTTGCTCAGCTAGCCTATACTTCTTAAAATTATCACCACCACCGTACCAGTGACTTCAATTCCTGCTCCGTAGAACCTCTCTGCTGTAGTGATGGGACATTCGATTCATTTTACTGAATCGATTCATTTGATTCCGTTCACGTTACTGAATCGATACAGTGATCCGATTCACGGCTCATTGGTCACCGCTCCTACTGCATCTGTGTAGTATGTGCTGGTAAGACAGCAGCAACAGCATTCAGTGCTCGCAGCTGCCATCTGGTCTTCATACTATGAACTCCTTTCTTAGAAAAAATGCTAGTTACTCTAATACATCGAAGGTGTCCGGTGATGCAGGGTGGGAAAGGTTAGGATTAGGAAGGTAGCAGCCATGGGCTGAATTAAGGTACAGTCCCAGCATTTCCTGGTGTGAAAATGCGGAAAGTACGGAAAAACCATCTTCACAGCTGCCGACGGTGGGCTTCGAACCCACCATCCCCCGAATGCAAGCGCATAGCCACGCGATATTACCCGCAGTATTTTTCTATCAGCTGAGGATTTTTTTAATAGTCATATTTTGTATAGGCTACCCGAGATGTACAGTAGCCCGCTGGTTTTCTGATTCAACATACTGTTATTGCGTCTGTCCACATATGATTGAAGTCTTGTGCAACGATGTGACATATGAACTGAGAGAATACTGAGCCGTTCTTCCCAATATAAAACAGGTACTTTTGAGTGGTCATGA
Source organism: Anabrus simplex (assembly GCF_040414725.1). Lineage (NCBI taxonomy): Eukaryota > Metazoa > Arthropoda > Insecta > Orthoptera > Tettigoniidae > Anabrus > Anabrus simplex. The sequence continues at coordinate 517,569,219 of NC_090266.1, read as the reverse complement.
GCATGACTCAGTCATAGGGCAGACTGGAGTCGAGTATAATTGTCAAATGTCAACTAAGTTATAATACTAAGATTCATTATACTAATAAATAGTATAACCTAATAGCCTACCTACTTACTAGCTACTTCAGAATTATGTTGTGACTACCTTTATAACACTGCAAGTAAATCCATCTATTATTTAAACTTCCCTGTAAGAAGAGGACAGTGAGTGCAAATGGGTATTATTTTCAAATGAGCTGAGCTCGAGAGTCCATTATAGCATACGATTCTTTCAGTGTAGCATGGCTGCAGTGAGCCGATAAGGGGCCGTTTGTATCTTGTGTCTCACTGAGCCGCGCTCGTTCACGATTCTTTCGATGTGCCATGGCTCACTGTATGTCTCGCTGCAGCGGAAGCTCGGCTCTCCGCGTGTCCAGTGAGCCGATAAGGAGCCGTGTGTATCATGTGTCTCACTGAGCCGCGCTCGTTCACGATTCCTTCAATGTGCCATGATTCACTGTCTCGCTGCAGCGGAAGCTCGGCTCCCCGTCAACGTCCAGTGAGTGCGCCACTCAGCACTGTCCGCTGGGAGTAAGCTGAATCATGTGCCGTGAGCTCGCCGTTCCTGTGAATCGATTCACTCGGACACTTGAATGAATCGATACACTGCTTCGAATCATACATTCAGTAGCCAACACTACTCTGCTGTGCGGTTAGAGGTCTGCGCGGGAAGGCACGTCTCGTGTCCTGCCAGTTCTCTTTGTCGGATTGGATCGTCTTCAGTCTATTATTTAACAGAGGTGGGATGGGACGAGCTGAGAGAGAGCGGATGAGAGCGGGATAATGAAGAAAATTGACCGGGATGGAACGGGTCATATATAGTGACCGACTTGTGAGGGTTTGATTTTAGAACACGACTGAATGTATGAGTAGTTCTGACTTCAGGTTGTTTTTGCTCATGGTTTAACGTCGCACTAACACATTGAAGGTTTTCGGCGGCGTAAGGATGGAAAACTGGGAGTAGGAAGGAAACCATGGCCTTAATCAAGATACAGCCCCAGCATTTGCCTGGTGTGAAAATAGGAAACCATGGAAGACCACCTTCAGGTTTGCCAATAGTGGGATTCGAAACTACCATGTCACAAATGCCACCCCACAACTACGCTGCGTGACCCTAACCACACAGCCAACTCACTCGGTACGCTAGGTTTTGTGTTTATGGAAAACTGTATAGCGGTTTTAATGGCATAGAAGAAACTCATGACCATTATGGAAGTATCTGTTTACAAACAGACTTCAGTTAAAATTGTGAACATTATTGGCCTAACGGGATGGCCATGATATTATATGTGGGTTCACCCCTGTATTTAATCGATAAACACTTCTCCGCAACCAACTGAAATGTACAGGAAAAATAAATATTTTCCCTTGTTAATAGCCTTATATCGCTGCCTGCAGTTGGACAATCCTCTTCGCCCCAAGTAAAATCTGTCCAACCGAAATTGCCTTCGTTCCGACTTCGCAAAAATGTACAGGATGGTCAAGTTGATAATGTGAACGAGACGGGACGGGAAATATGCGTAGGAGTAGCGGGGAGGATAGCCCGTGCTCCCTAGCAGAAGCCCATTGTGCGTGAAGCGGGCAGGATTGGACGGGAATATGCGACGCATTCGCAGAGCACTGTGTGTGGTTACCCGACATTTTTCAGGTTACTATCTTTGGTATGAATGTCTGGAATAAGCCCTGTGGTATGGGTGTTGAGTCTCTTCTTACGCGATTAAGAAGCTTTTGATTCTGGACTCGCCATCCTGGAGATATCCTGATCTGGAAGTTGGAACGAGGTTCACATAGTTTCGCGAGGTTTTGACAGTGTAACAACCATTATACATGGTACATAAGAGATGGAAAACAATTACTGTTTGAGCTTCATAAACACTGTTAGTATCTTCAGTCTGCCGAAACTAATTTTGAGTTATATAGGCCTATATTTATAAACTACCTGACAACAAAAACGTATGGTAAGAGAGTTATACCTGTAAACGGAGCAACTTAATTAAATTAATTTCATTTTTCAGATATAATTCAGTTGTCATATACTTTATTTTCCAGGTAGTTTATAAATGTATTTACTCAAAATGTTCCCCTCTGTGGTGTAGTGGTTAGCGTAATTAGCTGCCACCCCTGGAGGCCCGGGGTTGATTCCAAGCTCTGCCACGAAATTTGAAAAGTGGTTCGAGGGCTGGAACAGAGTCCACTCAGCCTCAGGAGGTCAATTGAGTAGACAGGGTTCGATTCCTTCCTCAGTCATCTTTGAAGTGGTTTTCCGTGGATTCTCACTTCTCCACCAGGCAAATACCGGGATGGTACCTAACTTAATGCCACGGCCGCTTCCCTTCCCTCTTCCTTGTCTATCCCTTCCAAGATTCCCCCCCCCCCACAAGGCCCCTGTACAGCATAGCAAGTGAGGCCGCCTGGGCGAGGCACTGGTCCTCCTGCCCACTTTTATCCCCCGACCCAAAGTCTCACGCTCCAGAACACTGCTCCTGAGGCGGTAGAGGTGGGATCCCTCTCTGTGTCCAAGGGAAAAACCAAACCCGGAAGGTAAACAGATTAAGAAAGAAGGAAGGAAATTTATTCAAAATTAGTTTCGGCTGACTGCAGAACCTAACAGTTATAAATGAACTGAGTTGAAACTGAAAATAGATGGATTCAGATATGTGTTTTTTTAATCATTGGAAGTGAACTAGGAGAGTCTCTGCAACCACCTTGAGACTGGCTAAATGGAAGTGTGATGCGAATAGAAAGATTCGACAAGAGTGTTCTCTCACCTCAATTCTCCGATTCTTAAATTCACGTGGTGCCCCTGTTAAGCCGAGAAACCCAGTGAAAGTTCGGGTACCCAACCCCAACGTGAAGCTGGGTCGGTGAGCTGACAGTTACTGGTGACAGTGGAAGGCAACGGGAAACCGACCCTTTTTAACTTTTACAAGAAAACCTCAAGGCTTTAACTTGCCTATTTATTTATTTATTTATTTATTTATTTATTTATTTATTTATTTATTTATTTATTTAATTTCCGATTTACAACAGGGTAGTAAACCCCAATCAAGTAACCCTAAAAATATTAAAGTATAATCTACTTAAGATTCATTTTCCTTTACGTACTGGCATACGAAATTGAACACAACGAAAATTGTTCTGATGGATTGCATATCCATATACGGCTGGGAGGCGTAACCAGCCTGAAGGAAAATAATGGATAGGAATAGCATTCTGAGATATAACTTTTTGTTCGAACAGTGACAATTTGTTTTGGGTTGAGTTGAAAAATCGGTTCAGTGGGTAGGTAATGATCCTTGGATATCAGGAGATAGTAGGCTAAGTTAATAGAAGAGGCTTAAGTACCCACACTGAGCCAGAATGTGCTATTACTATATCGTTTGTGATATCTATAACTGTTTGTTTCTTCAGTCCACCGAAGCTAATTTTGAATAATTGATTTCATAATCTGTCACAAAGAGGAAACCTGCATTACCCTCTTGCAACATCGCTCACGGCGCAGCGTCGGTATACATTGACTTTGCCTGGCAACAGGGATGGAAATCAGATTGATTTCATTTGGATGAGGCAATGTTGGCGGACTTCGGTCCAGCATTGCAAGACACGTCCTGGAGCAGATTGTGATAGTGACCATATTCTGCTATCCACGAATATGCTGATCAAATTAAAATTGATCAAGAATCTGACAGTAAGAAAAGAGAACTGAGAGAATTAGAGTAGGTGAAGCTTTGCCTGATCCTGCAATGATTAAGAGCGGGGGGGGGGGGTCCCGCAGGGCAGTATTATCAGGCCTTTATGTTTTCTTATATATATAAGTGATATGAGTAAAGATCTGGAATCACAGATAAGGACATTTGCGGATGATGTTATACTTTATAGAGTATTAAATGAATTGGAGGACTGTGAGCGAGTGCAGGGGACTTTTTAACATAGTAGTGAAATGGACAACAAAAAATGGTATAAATGTAAATGGGATGAAAAGTCAAGTTGTACGTTTCACCAAGAAGAAAAGTCCTCTCAGCTTTAATTATTGTGTAGATGGAGTGGTAGTAGGCTACCTCATGGGAACGATTTTTTTTTCTATTTGCTTTACTTCGCACCGACACAGATAGGTCTTATGGCGAATTTGGGACAAGAAATACCTAAGGATGGGAAGGAAGCGGCCGTGGTCCTAATTAAGGTACAGCCCCAACATTTTCCTGGTGTGAAAATGGGAAGCCACGGAAAAACATCTTCAGGGCTGCCGACAGTGGGGTTCCAACCCACTATATCCCAGATGCAAGCTCACATCTGCGCGCTCCTAAGGGGAACAATCTAAGTACCTAGGTGTTAATATAAGGAATGAAATTCATTGGGGTAATCATATTAATGGGTTAGTTAAGAAAGGTTACAGATCTGTTCACATGGTTATGAGAGGGGCTGAAATAAGTATAAATGGAGAAGGCATATAAGTCTCTGGTAAGACCGCAGTTAAAGTATGGCTTCAGTGTATGGGACCCTCACCAGGACTACAGTACTGGATACAAGAACTGGAAAAAAATCAAAGAAAGCAGGACGATTAATTCTGGTTGATTTCCGACAAAAGAACAGTGTTACAAAAAGGTTCCGTACTTTGAGCTGGAAAGACTTGGGAGTAAGGAGACGAGATGCTCGACTATGCGGTAAGTTTCGAGCTGTCATTGTTGAGCTGACAGACTGGAGCCAATATTAACTTATAAGACGACAATATAAAAATATATTAAAATAAATAAAAACGCGTAACATATACAAAAATATATTAACAACTGAATTTACTAGACCTATTAAAATCTTGCACTGTAATTATTTCTCAACTATATTTTTGCATTTGTGCACTCTCCTTCCCAAGGTTCGATTATTTGTTTCTCGAAATAGCCCCATGCCTCTCTTATCAACCATATGGCATTGCCCACATGATTACATGACTTGCAACTTTAACATAGTTTGCTAATAATTCATTTTAAATCTCCTTGTATATAAAAGTGTTTTAATTTGTCTTTCCAATCAAATGATATACTTTTCGTAATCTGATTTATTATTGTAGTTTATTCTAGGAGGCTAAACGTGTACTAGATGTAATAAACTATGTATGACCGAGCTCGATAGCTGCAGTCGCTTAAGTGCGGCCGGTATCCAGTATTCGGGAGATAGTAGGTTCGAACCCCACTGTCGGCAGCCCTGAAAATTGTTTTCCGTGGTTTCCCATTTTCACACCAGGCAAATGCTGGGGATGTACCTTAATTAAGCCCACGGCCGCTTCCTTCCCACTCCTAGCCCTTCCCTGTCCCATCGTCGCCATAAGACCTTTCTGTGTCGGTGCGACGTAAAGCAAAAAAAAAACAACTATGTATGTATTGAATAGGCAGACCATTTAATATAATATTTAAGTTCATCTTAAATATTCGCCACTTGATTTTATAGTCAATACGTGTTTTTGTTTAAAATGAAGCTGTTAAAGTGTGTTATATGTAATGGCACTTCCCTCATCACGGTAAGTGAAGACGAACTTTCTGAGCTGATTAAAAAAATGAAAGATGTTGCTCTTTATTACGGTGTAGATAACGGTAGTTGACCGGCAAAGTCAAATCCAACTTACATGATACAAATTCGTATACCAGGGATCAGTCATCAGTGCCACGAGAAAAAGTGAAAAATCGATAAGTATGTGTATTGTCCTAGGTTGAACTACAGTTGTTAAACTCACTCTGATTCAGCAGAACCGTGCGTTACCAAAATCTTCGAAGATGCGCTTAGTTGAATCCCTACAGTTCTCAGTCTTCTTTTTAACGGCTGTGAGGCCTGGATCGTGAACGCTATTGAAAAAACTGGAATCGACGACTTCGATCTAAACGTCAAGAAACTTCTATATTCTCTTGTAGTTGAGTGTTATCTCCAAATCATCGGCCAAATTTTAAGAGGAGAACAAAAGAATTTAGAAAAGACAATTTTGTAAGGCAAAGCTGAAGCCAGTAGACCATGAAGAAGAACAGCAAGTAGATGGTAATAACAAGCGAAGAAGATCACTGGACTTCGTTTTCAGAATATATTAAGGAACGCTGAAGGACCGCTCACGATGAAATTATAAAGTAAATGACGTCATGACGCTCAGAAATGAGCAGAACGACTGATAATGATGAAGACGATTATGATGATGATTCATGATGATGATGATTAGGATTTCATTGGTCACATATTGTGTTTACTTTTAAATTCTTCAGTGCGGGCACATTCCTTCGAACTATTCGGTACTATATTGTACATTCCTCGTCCATCGTTCAGTGACAGAGTACAAAATGATGGTGTGCAAATATTTCTCTGTACTCAATGGACATCAATCGTATGAATTAATAAGAGGATAAAGTAATGCCTTGTGACACATAAATATTTTGCTAGGTACAAACGTACCTCACTAATACCCTCTGAACCGGACAGAAATCCTTCCGTACACCGCAGCGAATACATGTGTTCATCAACTGTGTTAACATGGTATGGTGGACATAGTAAAAGCGTTATTAAATAACTCACATTCAAAACTCAAACAAATTTAAATATGAAATACACTACCTACTTGGGTAATCGTGTATAGTGTGGGCTAAATATAACATGTCATTTATTTGAATCAACAGTGTAAACCATTAGCACGAGTGTTACACAGTACAAACGAAAAAAAATCGTTCTGATCACAGCTGAGCATATTTCTATTTCGATGGTTGATAAAATATGTAGCCTATTTTCATAACATTTTGTAAAGCAAGTTTATGTAACTTATATGCGTGTTTCTTCTGATAATGTTTAGCTGCTGATGTCATTTGATATGATTTTAGTACCATGGAATAATAATCCGCATTAATAATAGAGAGATCATTTCGCCTGAGTAACCGTGTTATGTCTTCCGAACATGGGGAAGCACGGCAAGACTGGTATATACGTTTGAACACCTGCTGAATGGCACCCGTCTGCACAGATGGCCATTTAACAACGCACGGAAATGTAAATATGCAACCAGCCGTGCTCAAAGATGGATGCAAATGAAGATGAAGAACGGTCACAAGTAACAATTGCACTTCTCTGTGACGGAAATTGAAACTGATATCGAGCTGATCTAGGTGAAGCGGTGGGTGATGCAGATTTGCCATATCAAACTGCAGAATCTTTCAAATGTAGACGTGTAGCAACAGCTGAATTGTCACAGAATGGTCATACCGTGGCTGTTCTTACAGAGGTGTCAGTGACCGTTATAGAAATGTGCTTTATAGAAGGCTGGTGTTGGACTGCCAAGAAATTGTCCAGGTATTTCCATGTCAAATCATGTCCGAATTTCAGAGGCGGACTTCGATTGCGCAAGATTTGTGTGCATAATAAAAGAATGATATATGTGTACTTACACTTCTATTGTCCCTTACCGTTATCTCCTGCAAGTGGATTCATTTTGCTGTTAGCCATCATAAGCACATCCCAGTAGCCTTAATACGCACATAATGGATTTATAAAATAATAAATAAATAATGTTATTGTTTTTACTTCCCTATAGCTACTTTTTGACGGTTTTCGGAGAGGATTCACATTGCTGCTGCGTTATCGGATGATGCTACACAATCATATTACACCTATGAAACGACCCTCGTAGTACTTGCGCTACCAATTTCTGAATACGGTAAACTTAAAATCCACTGTCGGCAGACCTGAAGATGGTCTTCCGTGGTTTCCCATTTTCACACCATGCAAATGCTGGGGCTGTACCTTAATTATGACCACGGCCACTTCGTTCCCACTCCTAGCCCTTTCCTGCCCCTTCGTCTCCAAGACCTATCTGTGTCGGTGTGACGTAAAAAACTTGCAAAAGAACTTAAAATAAGTACCACTCATTTCAGCCAATGCAACATGTCACCTGAAAAATAATGGCTCTTCTACACTACTGAACTGTTCTTGTAAGAGGAAATAACCAGATAATGTGATCACTCCTCAGAAATCTTTACTATTGTTTCAATGGAATTCCTTACTAATTATTTCATCGTGTAATCTATGTGTATAAATACCAGGTGAATCATTAGCTTTACCAATATTGTTTCAAGCAATCTGTAGGTTTATGTACGTTATGAAATCATCTGTCGTTCTGGTACGCACAGTAAACATATTGAAAGGAATATCTTTGTATTTACGGCCTACACAAATATAGGAAGCTGTTATGCCATAATATTATTAAATAATAGAAACCACTAGAGCACTATCTACAGTAAATTAACTGGCATGTAAATGGAACATCTGCGACCGTATTCAAACTATCACATGAGCTGCAACCTCCACGCACCGTGCTGCGGTGCAGAATACCGTAAGTGGTAAGAGCAAGCCGAATTTTACGTTGTGCCAGTCTTACTTTACATGTGATAGGTCGGGCTGAGTGGCTCAGACGGTCGAGGCGCTGGCCTTCTGAACCCAACATTGCGGGTTCGATCCTATCTAAGTCCGGTGGTATTTGAAGGTGCTCGTGTCGGTAGATTTACTGGCATGTAAAGGAACTCCCGTGGGACTAAATTTCAGCACTTCGGCGTCTCTTAAAACCGTAAAAGTAGTAAGTGGGACGTAAAGCCAATAATATTAGTATTTTACATGTGATAAGTTCGAATCCGGGGCAGGGATGCTCTTTCATTGTTGATTTATTTAGTTTTCAACGTCTCTTATGAAAGTGAATCATTCTCCTTTATGCATATTTTAAGAGAATGACTGTCTACAGTAAGTGGCCCTATGAATGACTGAAATAATATCAGGGTTGGACGAAGACGGGGCAGGTAGTGAGAGAAACTAGACTACAATAACTATGGATGGACACATTAGCAAATGTTCGAAGTGATGAGCTTCTTGATTTATACACATATGGATAAGCCTCGAATTGATATTCTAGTGCTCTATAACACAGCCGGTGTTACTAATCAGCAGGTTTTGACGATGAATTGTCGAACGCACTCTGGATTTTCTGGCTCCTGGTTGTAAACTTCTTGGGTTCAAGTGCCCCCACAGGAAGTAGTTTAATGGTGTCAAATCCAGTTTATCGGGCCAAGAGACAGGTCCTCCTCCCCCTACCCATTTCTCCGGATTTGTCTAATTCAGATTGTTACGGACGTGTAAAGTAAAATGAGATGGAGGTCCATCCTGCTGAAACCTAATCGTTAAACTTTCTCCAAGTGAGCGTCTCCGAAAAAAGTAAAGGTTGTTAGTGGGATGTAAAACAATAACATTTATTATTATTTGTCCTCCAAGTGGCACATTCTCCAGCTGAAGTGAGAGCACATGCCATAGGAAGTGCTGGTAGAGTGCGCCTGCTAAATGGCCCTCAAAACAATACGGTCCAATAATGCGACCCCTCAAGATTCCACACCGTATATGCACAACCCACTACACTTGATAAGCTGCCTGTCGCACCCAGTGGGAACTGCCAGCACTCCAATACTGCATATTGTGGTGGTTTACGGTACCATTATTAAAAACCGCGATTTATTCGAGAACAGGATTTCTGACAGAAATGCTGCATTTTCCCCAGATTTCCTTCCAGCCATTAAGAAAAATTCATTCGAGCTTCGAAATCCCGTGAAGCTCCTTGGTTTAGCAGTAGAATTCAGTGCCTCTCAGGGTGCATGCACTGTGCACGGTGCAAAAGACGACTTCGCTTGGTTGACCAGAGTGCAGGCCCCCACTCCTCGATTTGGAGCAATAGCGCTGTATCTCTCTTTCCCTACGCCTGTCTCGCTCGCTCCGCCTGTCTACCTCTTCCTCACTTGCTCCGTAGCGCTCCAAATCCGAGCCGAGTTGAGCCGAGCTTAGCCGAGTAGCCGAGAGACGAAGCGTTGGTCCGACCCGAGCCGATTGGGACCGATGCACTGTGGCCCTCAGTGTAGATGGTAGGGGTAGTATTTTGCGCATTCGGTATTCGTAGTGCAGAAGTCTGGCTGATGTTCACCTGCTGTGCTATTACACGTGTATTTGTGTGTGGGTCATCGCGAGCTGTATCCAGAACTGCCTCCTCATTCTCGCCAGACGTTACGGTCTCCACTCGGATAGGTCGTATCATATGAAGTACCGTCGTTCGTAAACATCTTTCAACACTGCGGAAAGTCTTCTCGATTGGATGTCGCCTGTGTGGATAGTTTTCTTGATACAGACGAAGTGCCTTCTACGAATTCTCTCTTGCTTCCTCGCAGAACAGGAGCTTGTCGGTGGCGAATGACTGAAGCGACTTCATCCCGACCTTATAGCTGTGCAGTGTGTGCAGCATACAAAAACAATAATAGCGGCGTTTTACTGTTTGCATGTGACACACACTGGCCTGTGTTTAAGCACTGGAAGTTCATATGGATGTAATTTGTTTCTACGATGTAGGATTCCAACTGTCAGTACTACGTACGTTTCGTTAATTGATAGGCCAGCGTTTGACCACACGCGCTACGCCATATTAATAAAATAATAATAAAAAAAAATAATAATGTTATTGTATTTACGTCGTACTAACTACTTTTACGGTTTTCGGAGACACCGAGGTGCCGGAATTTAGTCTCGCAGGAGTTATTTTACGTGCCAGGAAATTACTGACACGAGGCTGTCACATTTGAGCACCTTCAAATACTACCGGACTGAGCCAGGATCGAACCTACCAAGTTGGTTTCAGAAGGCCAGCGCCTCAACCATCTCAGCCATTCAGCCCAGTAATGCTACGCCACAGCTGTGAGTGGAACTTGTACTAAGAATTCCTTAGGGCACGTTAGTCCTCCCCTTCGCTGCTTCCTACGCTCTCCACATCACTTCATCGTAGTTTTGAGCGTTAATTTCGTGTTTTGCTATACCGGGTCGCTTAATATGGTTACAAAGTAATCTGAGTAAAATTATATATTTTTCGAGCGGTGTATTGTCACATGGCGAGAGTTATAATAATAATCTTTGGCAAGATGTGCTTACAGTGACTTACGTTATCACCACACGGGATGCTAGCAGAGAGATATCGACATCATGAAGGTCTCGCACTTCTATGGGGCTGGAAAACAAAACATTGGTAGGGCCAGCTAAAATAAATATACTTGTGTCCTCGTCCCAAAAGTGCGCAGGCCTTTTCAGGCACACTTCTACCGACATGGTGAGCTACATGTATCATTTTATTCACTACCTGGAATCGTACCCGGGCCACAGTGGAAGGCAGTTGTGCTAACCGTTACGCTACAGAGGGGGCAGAGGAAGCTAATTCAATTTGTATATTCAGTTCTACGCATAAGTATGATTCACGGAAGTGTATAAGTTAAGTGGGAGATAGTAAAGGAGTCTAGAGCACTATTATACATGGATTCAAATCATAGGGAATACAAGTAGAGTTTAATTTCATGTAGGGCCTATGCGGACCGCTATCGTATCACTCTCGTCATAATAATCAAGGAGACGGGAGAACCTTCAGCAGGGCAATGGAATGATTTCGGATTGCAAGTCGAATCACACTGGAACAATATTGTCTTCTTCTTCTTTATCTGTTTACTCTCTAGGGTCGGTTTTTCCTTCGGACTCAGTGAGGGATCCCACCTCTACCGCCTTAAGGGCAGTGTCTTGGAGCTTCAGACTCTGGGTCGGGGAAAATATGGGGAGGAAGACCAGTACATCGTCCAGGCGACCTCACCTGCTATGCTGAACAGAGGCCTTGCGGGGGGATGGGCAGATTGGAAGAGATAGGCAAGGAAGAGGGAAGGAAGGGGCCGTAGTATTAAGTTAGGTACCATCCCGGCATTTGCCTGGAGGAGAATTTGGAAACCACGGAAAACCACTTCCAGGATGGCTGAGGTGGGAATCGAACCCACCTCTATTCAGTTGACCTCCCGAGGCTGAGTGGACCCGTTCTAGCCCTCGTACCAGTTTTCAAATTTCGTGGTAGGGCCGGGAATCGAACCCGAGCCTGCGGGGGTGGCAGCTAATCACACTAACCACTGCACCACAGAGTCGGACTGAACTATTTTGTCACAGATTTTAAAAATACTTTAGAATCATAAATTTAATTGTGTTAAATTTCGTATTTCCCTTATGGCAGAGAAAGGTATTTTCGGCATAGGCCTACTCAATACGATGCGTATCACTTTACCCTATCCTCAGTTAGACATTTCAAGGCTGAATAAGTTCTTCCATAAAAACTGCATTGCAGGAGTTTTAGACATCTACTGTAGATTTTCATTTGTATTGGTGGCTGATAACGAGTTACATTTCAGGTTCTTCTATTCTGATAGTTTTACAGTAAATCCACTCAGGGCCAGTATTATAATGAGGGTTTAAACTGAAGATTGAGTTAAACTGTAACTTGAGTTTAAACCGATGTTGAGTCTTATAATGACCGACCTAAGTTATACTGAGGTGAAAGAGGGAATATACGATCTTGGTAGCAGTGACTTGCGAGAAAAGATGACTATCGATAATGTTTTGTTTACTTCTTGTTGGTAAAATGGCGGATAAAAGCAATAAACGTTGTCTTAATTTTAGTTGTAAGGAAATAGAATTGCTTGTGCAATTAGTACAGAAATAATTATGTAGTCCGTGAAACAGTGGCCTTATTAATTCCTCCGAAATCTCCCATTTTAATAAACATATTACGGGAGGCATAAAACCGCAATGCTATTAGTAGCTGACTGAGGGGTTCTACAGCATGATTTCTGAAATAGAAGAAAGACACTTCATTTTCTAAAATTTACCCTTTTGACATTCAAACAGTTCAAAAATTCATTTTTTACATACTTACCTTTTCGTTGCATGTTTTACACTAGCACCAATTTGCTGAAATAGGTTTATGACAGTCTGATTTGTAAGCCTAAACCTATTTAAAAACTATTCTTCATACCATACATGAAAGTGACGTCCCCTTGCTCGCAAAGCTCGTAGTGCCCGTGGTCGTTCAATAATTTGAACCACTTCTTCGTCATAGCTTAGTATTTCTTCAAACACCTCAAAAATATATTCGAGATCCATTCGTTCTGCCATGTTCTAAGGTTATATATTCTTAAACTTCAGTTTAAACGGTAGATGAGTCGTAGTACAATTAATCTCTAGTTAAACTTCAGATTAAGTTTTATAATACACGACTAACAGATAAACCGAAGTTTAAACTGAACAAACACTTTAAACCTTTATTATAATACGGGCCCTTAGTCAACTATCAAGTTAATATCGATTTAGTTCAATAACGAGCGATCCATCCAACTAATAACCACGCCTTGTGTAAGAAAAAGCTCATATGTGATTCTCACCCGCGGTTGTGACCAAGGGCAAGAGCATCCATCTGTACGTTTTTCAAAGTCTCATACACAAGAAGGGTTTGTATGTTCTTCTGACGTTGATGAACGCGTGATACTTAAATAACATAATACTACGTTGATATATATTTCACTCCGTCCATGTAACTACATATGGTGAATCCACCTTTTCTGTCTCTCCGTACGTTCTACGGTCTAAGAAGTAGTATACGAGAAGTTGAAACTGTTGAGTGAATAGATTCAAGTACATTAGGCATAATGTGTCTTCAGCAACAACTTCAATGGATCTGCATATACTTTAGTAACTTTACAATTCTACAGTCTGAACAAAGATGAATTATTATAGTTTCGCCCACACCAAAAAGTAATGTCGAACCATAAATGACGGACTGTATCATATTAAAAAGTTTTACTCTTCAAGATTCGTTATGTTAGCAAAGGATTTATTTACTTTATTTAGATTACGCTTATTAAATTAAAACTTGATATAAGCTCTACAATTTCAAAGTATTTGAGGATTCATTTAATTTCATAGTTATTTCAACTGCCTAATTTAACATCTTAACGTACATTACATATTAGTTGTTAATTTATACCTTTCATTTCCAGGAAGGTCACATGTTGGTTACACTTCGAAGCTCACCATTGTATTGTCCAAAACAATAGGTAAAGTTATAATTTCCACCGAAAACTCTGACTGTTTAGTTATAAAGGAAACAGGTGTATACCAAGGAAATATTTCAGTATATGAAGACAAACTGAGGCGAAATAAATTCCTTTATTATTGAAAATGTCTGTTTATATTGGTTAATAGCATAAAATTACAAATCGTTGAGGAATTATGGACTGTATGACATGCGAACTTGCAGAATGAAATGAAAGAATTTTTGTTTTATCGTATGGTACCTTGATTTTAATTGAAATTTATCTCTGTTTACATTGTGCAGCATTACCAAACACCACTTTACTGGATTCGCAGAAATACAGAGGGGATGCAGACATTAAAAGCTTCAAATCGCCTGAAACAGAAACTCATGCTTTAAGCATTTACAAATACGAACTTTTAAGTGAGCAAAGGAGCTCTAAAAACAGATCCGTGGTGGAGAAGAGGAATGTTTAAACATTCAGCAGCGGGTAATTACGTTGCTTCGTAGTTCTAGGGAAAAGAGATTAAATGCCCAGTTAGTCGGAGAGTACATAAACCTGTTCATGGCGGCAAATTCAGAGATTTTTAATCAGGAAATTCGTAGGCGCCTTTACTCTATGTTTCCCTCTCACTCTGTCTTTGTTTCTCCCCATCACTCATACTTTTCATGATATCATCATCATCATCATAATCATCATCATCATCATCATCATCATCAACATGGGCGTTAATTAGCTTGGAATGTCACAGATTATGGATTGTTACATAGGTACGAATTCTTGGAGCACAACTTCTGCCGTAATGCTGGCATATTCATAACTGCCAAAGTCCCCTATCTTTTTTAGAAAATGATGATCTATTCTTCTGTGATTTTCGCATTTTACCCTGCGATCTCCTTTATCGGACCCGTAGCTTCGTTGTCTGTGTTCAAATTGTTGTGGGACCTTACGGACAAGATGTCAACATATCGGCGGATCAGACGACACGGCCTCCCAGTTTCCGATGCCAATTTAGCACTTCTTGATATTAGACTTCATAACGTCCTTGTATTAATGTTTATATACCACCCTATTTTATTTTCCTTTCTTGATTTCATAATACATCACTTGGTTTGGAAGATGTATGCTGGGCATGTGAATGACGTGGCCGGTCCATCAACGTTGATGTTTGATAGTCTTTGTCTCAATACTCGTGATATTGGCTTCTTCGAAGATACTAGTGTTCATTCGACAGTCTCTCCATTCCAGTCCAAGCATTCCTCTAAGTCAGCACAGCTGGTACTTACGGGACATTTTAAGTATCTTCTGCAAGTAGCCAAGTGGTGGTGTTGGTGGTTATTGTTTCAAGGGAAGTAAAACTGGACAGCCATCGTCACAAGTCCAAGCCTCACATTCATAAGTAAGTATTGGTATTACAACGGCAGTGCAAACATATTGCATGGTCCAGTTAGCGAAGTCATGGTTGTCAGAGATCATCTTCAAGAGACGACAGGTGGACACACCAGAACTTGGCGATGATGTATTTCAGTGTATATGCTAACACTTGTCGCGAGGTGGCTGTCAAGTTATGGAAAGTGTCGACTCCCCACTGACCGTGATGGAAGGAGCGAACCTGTTGGAGTTTGATACTGGTGGATAAAGATCATGAGTTTTGTTAATGTTGAATTCCAAGCCAATACTAGCATGTGGCTGAATGCTTTCAGAACAACGTGCAAGCCATCCTCTGTATTGGCTACAACTACATTGTTGTTGTCTGGATATAGGAGTTCGATACCTGAAATTGAGGATACTTCGACATAGTCTGCTAAGGTTAAACTACCCGCCATCAAATCCATACAATATTTACCACCAAGTGTAAATCTTCCTACAACAAGATGCATAATGCCGCTAAAAACATGGAGAATAAGGTTTGAGCTATCACACATACATTCCGAATAACCGTTGTGATTTGAAAGTGTTCTGCAAGGACATCGCTGTCGAGAACAGGAACACTCATGTTGTGTTTATAGCAGCAGAAATGTTTCGATGTATTTCGGTGGACACCTAATTAAGGCTAGGGCTCACCAAAGAGAAATCTATATATATAAAACTAGCTGATGTACCCGTGCTTCGCTCCGGAATTCTACATTGTATACAGAATTCTAGGTTAAGTAGTGTACCCGTTGTGAGCAAGATTGTATGAAATTGCATAGCTTTTAACGTTACCCTAGAAACGCGACGGGGAAGTCACCAAAACATCTTTCCTCATATGAAGACTGAGTTAAGGAATTTTCTCTGTAATGGTAGACCCGCTTTCATACCATGAGTCACAATCAGGTTGGGGAGCTTTCATTATAATGGTAGACACACACTCTCCACCTGCCTTTTTACATCCTCAAAAAGTACTGTATTAGTGGTTTTCCCAACTGAAATGAACATACAATACAATAACGTCAATAAGAATAGAGCGATCGAAAGCAATGCTTTCATATGGAATATTCGATCAAATGAAAAATCACACATTTTCTCACTTTTAACAAAGAGGACTAAGCTGGCCGATCTAACAATCCAAAGTTCCAAAGCTGGAATGACCAGGCCGGAGGCTGCCGTGAGCCGTGAACACTCTTCGTCCCTTTCTGCAGGGAGGGGTCGAATAGTGGCGACTCACACGGCAGAAACTGTGCCCTTTTACTAACCTGTTTCCTAGGAGTACCCCGATGAGTCTGAAAGTATCAATTCACTACACTGGCAGCGGAAATATCTATCTGACTTGGAGGCAAATTTTTCCTCCAAGCCAGAGGAGAAACCCACTCTTCACTACTAATTTGGAATAAAACGAATGTAGAATTTAATAAAAAGGAAAAGGAAGAAGCTTTTCTTAAGAAACGGCTCTTTCCAGGGTTGAATTTTGAGTTATTTAGTGAATTGTGGTGCTATAATTTGGAATAGCCCAAATTGTTATTCTAGACCAGGCCATACTACTACTGCTATACTAAGTGAGCCTCTGCCTTAAGTATACCAACTGCTCATTCAAAACAGCGCGTCAGAGCAGAGATGGAATGGCTGGAATCCTGTGATGAACCAGTGTGTTACGTACCAGCTGTATCAGAAAATGTATGAACCAGAGGAATGGCAAGCTATAGAACAGGGCCTCTCAAACGCCCAAAATCTCACGCGTGCAGATCGAGGTGCAAGAGCTCCGTGCACTGTGCATCGGTGCCGCTCGGCATGGCTCGGATCAACGCTTCGTCTCTGGGCTACTCGGCTAAGCTCGGCTCTACTCGGCTATACTGGGCTCAACTCAGCCCGGATTTGGAGCGTTACGGCGCGCAAGTGGGACAGAGGGAGACAGGCGGAGCGAGCGAGACAGGTGTGAGGAAAGAGAGAGTAAGCACTATTGCTCCAAATCGAGGAATGGGGGGGTCTGCACTCTGGTCAGCCAAGCCAAGTCGTCTTTTGCACCGTGCACAGTGCATGCACCACGCGCATGCACCCTGAGAGGCCCTGCTATAGAAGAAAGTTTTATAACTCCCCGGCTGTTTCCCTCCAATATTCAGTCAGGCTATTATACTCGGTACGCAGCAATAATCCCATCTATAGGAGTTGAGAGGCAGCGTAACAGACAAAGAACATCACAATAAACAATGATCAATGTAATGTTATTGTTGATCTATGTTATGCGCTTTCGATATTGTAGGCCTTCAAATTTAGTTATCTTCCCACTCTGAAATACCACTCTTACTATAGACGGTACGTTGAAACTGAATACAATATAAATGACCGGAAATTGTATTCTCTATAACTTTTGTTATATAGTACTTTTAGATAGGATCAATAACATAGGGGTTTAAAAATTATATTTTAGGCGCCTTCCCCAAAACTACAACTTCATCCAGGGTAAATAAAATTGTTTATAGCTTAGACTGTAGTTCCTTATTTCCCAACTCTATATAACGATTTTCATTAAATTCTGTTGACCTATTTTCTCGTGGCTCGGCCTTGATATGGACTTGGCAACAAAAATACAAAGTCATGAATATCGGTGTTATCATAGCCGGTACGGTAAAATGTATGGTATAAATGGTCGTAAATTTTATTCTATATAACTCTGGTTATGCAGTATTTATCAATACGACCACTAATAATATAAATATTCGAGAATTGCATTTTATGCCTTCCATTAAACTACCATTTCATTCAGCGCTAATTAAATGATTTATAGCGTAGCTTATAATGGCTTATTCTTCGACTTCCCATACCAATTTTCAATGAGATAGGACCACTAATAATGTAAATATTTGTGAATTACATTTTAGGCCCTCCCTAAACTACCATTTCACTCAGCGTGAATAAAATTATTTATAGCCTAGATTGTAGCGACTTATTTCCCGATTTTGCATACCGATTTTCATTTAGTTCTCCTCAGCCGTTTTATAGTAATGCGTGTACAGCCAGCCAGCCAGACAGACAGACAGACAGACAGACAGACAGACAGACAGACAGACAGACAGACAGACAGACAGACAGACAGACAGACAGACAGACAGACAGACAGACAGACAGACAGACAGACAGACAGACATTCCGGAAAAGTAAAAAGTGCATTTCCATGTTACTGTGGACATGATCGATACAGAAATACCATTCTTTTCAAATTCTGAGCAATGTACACACAAAACTCTTATCTATATACATAAAATAACTTGTCGTGACTGACCGAATCTCCTTTAAAATAAGGATACTTGTATTTTTTGGAAAATCCAAATAATGGGGGTTAAAAAGGAGTGACAAATGGGGTGAATTTTTAGAAATTTTTAAAATTAGTGTATCTATGTCTCAAAACTTTAAAAGTTTACAGATGTAAAAGTCGGTATTTAGAATCTCCTTTAAAAATAAAGAAACACGTAGTTCATTGTTGCTAAGAGGGGGAAAAGGGGAGTGACCTTTTTAAAATAGGGTATTTGTATCTCAAAAACTTAAAAGTTTACATACGTAAAACTTGGATTTGGAATCTCCTTTAAAAATAAGGAAACACGCGTTTATTTGTTTTCGCAAAATCCCATTAAGGGGGGGGTGAAAAAGGGGGTAATTTGGTTGAATACTTTTTATGATGCTACTTATGTCTCAAAAACATAAGATTTTACAGACATGAAAATTGATATTTGGAATCTCGTTTAAAATTAAAGAAACACGTATTTTTTGTTTTAGAAAAATCCAATGAGTAGGGGGTGAACGGGGGTGACAAACGAAGTGGAATTTAAAAAACATATATCTAGGCCTACAATATATCTCAGATACTTAACATGTTACAGACTTGAATACTGATACTAGGAATCTCCTGTAAAAGTAAAGAGACATATATATTTTTTTCCGAAAATCCACTTAATGGGAAACAAAAATGGGGTGAATTTTTAGAATGAGCATATCTACAGTATATCTAAAAAATTAACATGTTACAAAAGTACGGTATTTTTATCCCTTTCAAAAATAAGAAACGCGTATTTTTTATATTCGAAAAAAAATAGGGGACTGGGGGAGAGGCGGGTAGAAAGGACTGAAAATTGGGTTGAATTCTTTGAATTAGTAAACTGATATCTCAGAAACTGAAGACGTTACAGATGTAAAAATTGATTTTTGGAATCTCATAAAGAAATGCATAGACTTTTCTTTTCGGAAAATACACTTCGGTGCGGGTGAAAACATTGAAAAATTAGTTAAATTATTTGTATGAGTCTACTTATATCTCAAAAACTATAGATGTTGCAGACATGAAAAATGGTGTTTGGAATCCCCTTTAAAAGTAAAGAAACACATATTCCTTTATTTCGGAAAATCCAATTAAGGGGGTGAAAGAATTGAAAAATTTATTGAATTATTTGTATGAGGATACTTATATCTTACGAAAACTACAGTTGATACAGACGTGAATATTTTTATTTGGAATGTTCTTTAAAATAAAGAAATTCTCATTTAAGGGGGAAAATAAACTTGGGGGAGGGTTGGAAAGGAATTTAATTCCTTTATGAGGACAAATATATCGAAAACTGAAGATGTTACAATCGTGATAATTGGTATTCAGAAGTTTCTTTATAATTAACCACGAATTTTTTGCTTTCGGAAAATTCATTTAAGGAGGGAGGGTGAGAGGAAGTGAAAAAATTGAATTCTTTTTATGTGGATTTTTATATCTCTAAAACTGATAGTTACAGACGTGAAAATTGGAGTTTGGAATCTCCCTTAAAAATGAAGAAACACGCATTTAGGGGGTGGGGGTAATCATCATAACGAGGGTGGGGTGAAAAGAAGTTGATTTTTTTCTGTGAGGATACTTATATCTCAAGAAAGGATGTTACAGACGTTAAAAATGGTATTTGGAATCTCCTTTAAAAATAAAGAAATACGTCTTCTTTTGTTTTCGGAAATCCACTTACGGGAGGAAGGAACTGAAATATTTGTTGAATTACTTGTATGAGGACACTTATATCTCTAAAAGATAAAGATGCTACAGACGTGAAACTTAGTATTTGGAATCTCCTTTAAAAGTAAACACGTATTTTTTGTTTTCGCCAAATCGACTTGCGGGGGGCGGTGGTGCTGTGAAAATAAGTACAGTAGGAGTTGAATTCTGTTTAAGAGGTTACTTATATCTCAGAAATTGAAGATGTTACAGACGTCAAAGTTGGTATTTTGCATCTCTTTTAAAATAAACCGGGCTAGTTGGCCGTGCGGTTTGGGCGTGCAGCCGTGAACTCGCATCCAGGAGATAATGGATTCGAACCCCACTGTCGGCTGCCCTGAAGATGGTTTTCCGTGGTTTCCTATTTTTACACCAGGCAAATGCTGGGGCTGTACCTTAATTAAGGCCACGGCCACTTCCTTCTCATTCCCAGGCTTTTCCTGCCCCTTCGTCGTCATAAGACCTATCTGTGTCGGTGCGACGTAAATCAAATAGCTTCGAAAATAAAGAAAAAGCTATTTTGGTTTTTAGAAAATCCACTTAAAAGGAGAGGGGTGGAAAGAAGGGAAAAAGGAGTTGAATTAATTTTATGAGAATACTTATATCTCAAAATCTGAAGATGTTACAGATGTGAAAGTTAGTACTGAATTTTGAATGTCTTTTGGAAATAGAGAAACCATTTTTGTTTTCGGAAAATCCACTTAAGGGGTTGAAAAGAATTAAAATTGTAGGTGAATTTTGGAAATGAGTACCAGTACATCTACCTTATACGTCAAAAACTTGACATGTTACAGACATGAAACTTGGTATTTGGAAAGTCCTTTAAAAATACAGGAAGTCGTACTTTTTTGTTTTCAGAAAAGGCACTTAACGAGGGGTGAAATGTAGTGAAAAAGATGTTAATCATTTTAATGAGTATACTTATATCTCATAAACTGATGATGTTACAGACGCGCAAATTACTATTCGGAATCTCCTTTAAAAGTAAAGGAACATGTATTCCTTTTGTTTTCGGAAAATGATAAGGCCAGATAAAGGGGTTAAATTCTTTTTATTGGGATTCTTATAGCCTATCTCAAAAACTGAAAATGTTACGACGTGGAGATAGATATTTTGAATCTCCTTTAAAAATAAACTTGTTTTCGATTTGAGAGAAGAATCTTTCTCATATGTACAGTTCTATGTTGCATGGTCATCTTCGCCCCAAAAGGCAATAACACAAACGTGGTTTACAAAGAGTTTCAGGGCTAAATGAAACTTAATTTGTCGGTGAATGTTTATACTTAAGTGATGTTCAGACAATGTCTTAGTACAGTTTCGACGAACGATTACATTTATTATTTTACGAAATCCACGCGAGCGAAGCGTCGGGTAACTGCTCGTCGTTTTATAAAGACGAAGGATTTCGCAGAATATTATAATAGGAGAACGTGGTAAAGTAAACTTAAGGTCAGTGATGGAAGGCCGTTTGGATTACTACACAATGTAAATAATAAGCGTTGCGCCTGTATTGTTCACAACACCAATATGCGACGTAATTATAGGTGTTTTGATCGCATCAGGGCTCAGTTCGGTGATATTTGAAGGTGCTCAAGTACGTCAGCCTCGTGTCGGTAGATTTACTGGCAAGTAAAGGGACTCCCGCGGGATTAAATTCCGGCACCTCGGCGTCTCAGAAAACCTAAAAAGTAGTTAGTGGGACGTACAGCTAACATTATTATTACTATCATTGTTATTATTTTACACGGACAACTCTCACACAAGCAGTTGCAGACAAAATTTCAAACAGGAATAGACGAATAACGCGTGGTACTCAGCCATATCGTAATATGGCTCTATTTATTTATAAGAACACTGTGGCATAAATTTATTTAGCGCGTCATAGAGTCGCAGGGAATGAAGGCAGAAACCCTGGATGGCCGTGTCGTAGGCATTGAGAGCCCCGTACCGATCCTGAAGGAACGAATTCCTCGTGTTGGAATTGAAGAGCAAGCCATGATTTCATTCAAGCAGAACCCTACTATATTACCAAGCCCAACCACTGCAAACTAGAGGGCGTTAGATTTGAACGGGGGGAACTACAGAACAATGTCCGACTCGTTGGCTGAATGGTCAGCATACTGGCCTTCGGTTCAGAGGTTCCCGGGTTCGATTCCCGACCGGGACGGGGACTTTAACGTTCATTGGTTAATTCCAATGGCTCAGGGGCTGGGTATTTGTGCTGCCCCTAACATCCATGCAACTCACACACCACACATAACACTATCCTCCACCTCAATAACACGCAGTTACCTACACGTGGCAGATGCTGCCCACCCTCATCGGAGGGTCTGCTTTACAATGGCTGCTCTCGGCTTGAAATAGCCACACAAAATTAAATTTTTACAGAACAATTGCCGCGGGTTTACAAACCTCTCTTCCCGAGGGCTGAAATCATGTTAATTAATATCAATATATCCGCCAATAAGCTAAATTGCTCTACACATAATTAAGAACAAAATTATGGAATGACAGGAGACGATAATATTATTTACTTGTTCTCAATTGAGAGAAGTGCGTATTTGCAGGAAGAGCCGCTGTCATCTGGTAGGCCGTCACAAAGGAGAACACTCTGTTTGGCGGGGAATTACCTCGAGCCCGGCGTCACTTAAGGCTATAAAAGGTTGCTTCAGGGAGGAAGATTTCTTATTCGCTCATTGACTCTCATTCGTGTAACAGAAACTGATTCTCAGCGCTCTGTGATTCTCATTCGTCAGTGATATTCAGTCGGCAATGATAGTCAGTTCCAACTTCATCCTTACTCGCTGTTCTGAAACGAAAAGTTCGGCGTGGCGTAGTTCGCAAACTTATTAGATACATATATTTTTAAAACTGTTCTAAGACTATCATTCAATCGCCGTGAGTTAGCTCACAGGAGCTAGTAACGATATTAAGCAGTATAAACTTTTATAACGCGTACGCGGACCGCACTAGTAACATTTGCGAGCCGTGTAAGTATAACCGCTGTCAAGGACACCATAATTAGTGCCGCACAGATTGGGACTAAAATTTGCGCGTAGGCTATAGTCAATGGTAGTCTAACACTAAAGTTGTGACCTTGTACATGATACGCTAAGCGGTGAAGTAGATGTTTTGAAGTAAATCACCATTCCAGACGATTCCAGGATCAAGCAGACGACAATCATGGTGTATCCAGGACTTGAGGTGAGGACCATCAGCCCCGTGCTGAGTGCTGTTAACATGGGCTAGGCACGCCTGACATAGCGATCATGTGATTCGTCGCTGATAGAGAGATGGCTACTAAGTTAAGTGCGTATATTCTATAAGCAAGTGAAGTAATATTCATACCCTAGTATAGGCATTTCTCAGGTCAGTTAATTAATTATTAAATATAAGCCAGTGCGGCATTTGCTTTGCTCAGTTTTAGTAAAATTAAATACGTTTAGGGCTGCATGCATGGTTAAGCCATGAGCAAATTGGGTATATATAATGTAGATGGGAACAAGGGATAGAATAGGTTAGATATAGGTGTGTGCATTTTGTTAAAAGTATTTATTCCTGTATGAGTTGATTTTGATGGAGGTGTTGGACAGATTCTTCTTAGTACCAAATGGGCTGCGCGCCTTCAGCGTCGCGAGATTATACAGAGGAGGCTAGAGGTAGCATAAGTTCAGGATATTTTCTATGCATGAAGCATGAATTTTCCAGCTGCAAGGAGTTACATGGTAGAGTTATATTCACCGTTGAATACAAAACAGGGTCTTCAACTTTGGTGGCAGGCAAGTTCATGAATGTAACGGTTATCGAACCAAGGGTATTTTATGTGACAGGCTAGAATGGCCGTGAGATGTTGAAGGGCTGAAGTGATATGGGAAAAGCTATGAAGCCATGGTGTTTCACAATGAGCCTTGACTTATATAAGTATTGATAAGTCAGCCTGTGATTATGCGCGTAAATGTGTGGGCTGTGTGTTATTTTTGTCAGAGAGAATTGTGTGCCATTGTGCAGAAAGAAGGAAGTCGGCGAGGCCCCGACCAGTTACTTGTCTCCCAGGTAGTGAAAGCCCGAGTTGGCTGTAGACTGGGCGCCGGGTAAAAGTGATATTTTTTACAATAGGTACCGTTAGTTCCATGAACTACCGACCGCAATCCCCTGTTATTTAAAATGTATGGTGCTTACCAGCTGATGACCCTTGCCGTGCCGAGATTTACGATAGTGCTGTGACTTGATGTGACTTGCAATCTTCGGAGCCTGTGTATGATGATATCGAATCCTAGTGCCTCTATCAACTTCAGTGCATATTTGTGTGTGTTTTGTTTTGCAGGTGTGATTTATGTAGATTTACCTTGTGTTGTTTATTCATGTCCAGTGCATTTCTTGCTTTTGACTTGTGATGTTGTCCTTTTTTGAGTAACGAGGATACCATAGCCCGCTTGATAACTTTAGTGAAGCAAGGTTCTGCCCTTGCACATTGCTTATGTGTGCGGACCCATGTGCTTAGAGTCTGTGTTAATTTGGATAGGTAATTTAGACGCACTCCTGAACAAGTGTTTTTATATACTTGTGACTGAGTGATCGGAATGTACATATATAAATTAGATCAACTATTAGTGTATCGAATATTGTTTTCGTATCTCAGGGACGGTTTTAGGTCGAGCCTACGGGCAAAGGACTTGGGGACATAACGAAGCAGTCAATCAAATGAACAAATGTAACACATTCACATTCCATGTAACTTGAGATCGCATTTGGGGTCGTTACCTGTGTTTGTAATGTATACATGAATGTTAAATGTCAGTTCATGTAAATGTACGTATCACTTTCTCTGACCAATTTTACGTTCAATTATTTGTTTATTTTGTTTTTATAATTTGATTTTAATTTCATGTTTTAGCCTAATAAATCTATCATACCCGAATACCTTCATTCACATTCACTAGTTTATATGTACGTATTTCCTATCATATACTTTTAGTGTAATTTAGTAAAAAGAGACGTTATTGCCCACATCCGGACCTTCCACGTACTTTTACCGTGAGCTGGGTCGAATTTGAGACAGGATACGGTACAGTACTGAACCCTTGAACTTACCGTTTCATCGTTGGTTGGCCACAGTTGCTCCAATTGAGCTATATCGAACTCTTAAATCTTGGGGTCGTAGCGGGTATATTTCGGTCGCGATCTTGACCAAACGATGGGGTTCAGAAGAGAGCCTAACCACTTGAAGTGAGGAGCAAGTATGCGCTTACTAACTTTTATTAAATTATGAAATGCAAAATAAATATGTTTATAAAATCATTCATCAGAAAAATTAATTATTTAACATTTAAACGCAGCCATATTGCAATGCGTGAATGTTATCTTTTACACTTATCGAAAAGCATTCTTTGGAGGAAAGTAGAAAATATCATAATTTAGTGGAAAGCGAAAACTAGAAAAATGAAAACAAAAACCTGAAAATCAGGCACCTTTTGATCCAAACGATAACTGAGAATTAATCCACACGATCCGTGGAAAATCTGACCTTTAACAAGTAGAATTCCAGATTTACATTTAATTAAGGTTATCCACCAGTCTAATACCCTGTCGGATATGGGAACACCCGCCGAATGGACCCTTAATCGAACCAAATTGACTGTCAGTTGCTTTAAATAGGTTGCGAAATATTACTGGAAAGCATGGTGTTCACTACAAGTTAAGAGAAACAGTCGTAATTAAAAATAAAATTCCACCATGTATTGTCATCTCGTGACACACTTAAGCTATGGAATAATCCCGATGCTGAAACATGCATCATCCAAACAGCTGTTCGGAAGGAACCAACAACAACTCGATCCGAGAGGATCTTACGTTACGTCGTTCTGAAGGAACAAAACTGCGAAATGCAGAAATGCATTTAGAAGAAATGCTAAACACTGAAGTTAAGGAAAAAGTGGTAAATCACTTGAAAATATTCTTACAAGACCAACTTTCAGGTTATAAACGGTTATGTTAAGTTTTATGTACTTACAAGTCCACACGATAAAATAAAATACAAAAATACCAAAGGAAAACACAAAGGAAATCTTTCTCTTCCCACAATTATGACTACCATTATCGTCAACCTATGTTTGTCCCAATAAACTAACTACAAGTTATTGATAGACCAAAGTCTCGCCTATTATAAAATGAAAGAACGAAAATGAAAATAAAACACATTCACAGCTGACGAATGGAAACCGCATTCGTAGCGCAAGCCCTACATAAATCAGCTAAGTGTCAACACACGCACACTATCAAAGCATATCGGACGTCTGAACCACAAAATAATTAAGTCAAGAAATAACATTAAAATACTAAAGTTCAATGAACTCGAACGTGCGTGGCAAACAGCAATAATAATCAATCTCCGTTAGCTCAGTATCCATGCTGGACAACGCTCAATTTTATGCCACTAGTAGTTCCATGCTCTTATGTAAACACCTTCTAGCTGGTAAGGATTGCGCCAAAACATTGTCTCAATATTACTTTGCTAACATTCTTCGCATTGTGCAGACACTACCATCGTTCTAGTCACTTCGCAAAACACCTAACCTAAGACTTGACTATATACAGACGACACCCTAATCCTGTCGTCGAGCCTACATAGTGTCTACACAACCTAACAATAACATCTATATATACACACACGCCGCTTCCTAAATCTATCGTTGAGCGTAAACGGGGATGTCTACTCATCCGTATACTCCTATGATACGCGTAACCTCCTAAATCTATCGTCGAGGGGTAACTGTGATGTCTACCCATCTTCCACAAGATCAGGCAAAATCGTAACTTCAAACATAATTGCTGATATTTAGCTTGAAACCTCGTCGAAACTCGAACACAATGAAACGAATCTTGCCACAGAATGAATGCACATCTGGAAATGAAACCAAGTCCCTTCTCGTCAATAAAACGTGAAATGAAAAATTAATAACGCGCGGCTACTCAATCCACGACTCAGACACGATCTCAACACACTCAGTGAAATTTGGAAAAATAATAATAAATTCAGCACTCGTCGAACTTTACGTGAATATCGCGTAAACAGTAATCATCACCATCGCAATATCCGCAATGTAATTTTAGTGTGAGGCCCAAAATCGCCTATTATCTAATCTTTCCAAACATATCTATCCACAAATCTATCCAGTGAAGCGAAATTTTATTGATCTACACAGCCAAACTATCACTTTAATAACGACCAATATCTCATCCCACAATGTTTCCGATTTAGTGAATGGAAATTTGTTACAACAATTAAATAACACCAATCGTGTTTCAGAATGCCCTTCTGTTCTTGAGGTCGCTTAATATAACATGCTTTATGCTGATTTTACATTAATCGTCATTTGGACTTAACTGCCAAGAGCTACAATCTTCTACAGAATTTGTTTATCATGGGAAAATTCTCCACTTGATATCATAATAGGCGTTACAACGCACTCACTTCGAATATAACCATAATCAAATCAGTCAGCTGTTCCGGATTGCTAACGGGACATCATATACAGCCTGCCTCAGAAATATATTTAATATACAACCTGTCTCAAAAATGATTCGCCATCGACAAATATAGCCTGTCTCAAAAATTCTCCTCCATCGCCTATCATCACGGCTGCATTACTCATGAAATGCAGGCTTCCTATGCCTTCAACGGCCTCACAACTATTCTCTTAACATTTCATTCCGACACAATCCATTTCTTCCTGTCCCAAAACTTTTCAAACCTCGGAACTCCTATGGCGAACAATTTTATAAGAATCTTTTCATTCATTTCATTACATCTTTCGGACCTCAAGGACAATACAACATACCATGATTTACATATCACAAAATACACGGTACCACAAAAGTTAACTTCCCACGAATAAATATAAATTTATCAGACTTCACTGGAATTCGAAAACGAACGCAAATCTTACTGGACATTACTGCTACATACATGTTTTAACATCGAACATTTTTTTCCTGCTGTAAATATTATTATTATTATTATTATTATTATTATTATTATTATTTCGATTTTTCTGAATTCATAGGATATTCGAATTTATCATGTTAACCGCGACTTTATGATCGTTATCGTACTCAGAAATTTAATCAGTTTGAAAAAGATCTTAAATAATTTTAACTCATTATTTAAACTTCGAATTTTACAGTTTCTCAACGTGATTTTTACCGCCCTGAAGGGATTCACACGACGACCAGAAATATAAACATTTCGCCTGATCATTTTTAAATACTAATTTGACACACGCACTGGAAACTTTTATTGGGACAAACAAATTCTGTCTACAACATTAATATAAAATATAGACAGACCTGTAATGTAGTCATCTCGGAGTTCTGGCTACATTTTAGCCAGCTTACCTCAGATTCAGCCGCACATGACTATAGAATACATCATCTTCTTATAGATTACTAAAAATACACATATTTTACACTCGCTATTAATTAACAATAACACAAATGACGCGCGCTCCTCGCTCTTTATCATGCGAACGTACTTTTCTCTCTGCTGACGACTGCGAACTGTCTCTGGGGACTCTGTTCTTATCCACTCTACTCGGCCAGGTGTTCCAAAAGATAACAAAATCAGACCTGTCTCTGACTAGCCTCCAAACCTCCTTTGACAATTTCAAACACACAATGTAATAAATGAAATCAGCTACATATTTTAAGTAGAAATCTATACCTTCACGGTTTTCGTCGGCGAAAGCTCAGGAAATTTTCTATCGCCTTCAATTAACTACTCTCACTTAAACTATCTACATGAATATATAACACAAGTTATTTTTAAGAAACAAATCCCGAACTTTCTTGTAGACAAGCGACGTGGATTCCTCCGCCCAGACCTTCAGATAGAATGTGTAAATGTGGGTGGGGGATTTATTTTATAAGACTAGAGGTGACGCTACCCCGATCATGAAGCCTGGTGGAGAAATCTTCTAATTTCACAACCGATGGACCAATCTTCTTGACATTTATTCCAAAAATTCCACTAAAATTACAATTCACAATGGTGATTTTTTATATCTTTCCCATACTTACAACGGGCGTGATAAATTTATTTCTGACATGTAACTTGGCGCACTTTCCTATGATATGACCTCCACACGTGCCGTAAATCCGCCGGTGCGGACGCCAACTTCTCCCCAGGCTTAATTACATTTAAATTCACCCTGCGGATTCTTCTTCATTTATTGTTTATTAATAATTTCGATCCTTTATTCCTGGATTAACCAAAATCTCTCGCGTTGAAGGTTTTCAATAAATTGTTAAATTAGTCAGTACTCGAAATCAGCCGAAGCGTCCCGGCATTTCACGAGCGGGTGGCTCGCTCGCTACGGTGAGTTCTGTTCCCACGGAGGGAAGACTCTGAAATAAAACATGGCTACTCTCAAAAAAGTTATTTGTAGCTGAAATAAATGTCTGCAATTATTTATCATCGTAGAATTATGGGTTCAGTACGTCATGGTGTAATGAGAATCTATATCCTGTATCCACCGTATGCCCCTATACAAACTTCACAACAACGTGAGTAGACTAAGACCACGTGGAGGTCAGGCCAAGTACAATTCACGGCCAGGAAGACCTCCTAGGAGTTCGCCTTTGCTGTAAATTTCACTTATGTAAACCAAAATAACTATATGATCTCGTACGTAGAAATCTCAAGGCCGGTTAATACGTCCTTGTCACTCTGCTAAACACTATAAAAATGTTGCTTCGAGGTAATTATTTATGTAGTGACTCACAAGTGGTACAATACTATCATGCAGATTCCCGGATGAGTTGGCCGTGCGGTAAGGGGCGTGCAGCTGCGTGCTTGCATCCGGGAGATAGTTGGTTCGAACCCCACTGTCGGCAGTCCTGAATATTGTTTTCCGTGGTTTCCGCATTTTCACACTAGGTAAATACTGGGGCTGTACCTTAATTAAGGCCACGGCCGTTTTCTTCCCACTGCTAGACTTTTCCTATCCCATCGTCGCCGTAAGACCTATCTGTGTCGGTGCGACGTAAAGCAAGTAGTAAAGTAATTGTGTCATGGAGACTGTAAACAGTCATCGTCGTTTGAAACGATTTTTCCTCTAGGTAAGGTTATAATATAATTGCGAAAATGGTTTTCCGTGGTTTCCCATTTTCACACCAGGCAAATGCTGGGGCTTACATTAATTAAGGCCACGGCCGCTTCCTTCCCACTCCTAGCCGTTCCCTGTCCCATCGTCGCCATAAGACCTATCTGTGTCGGTGCGACGTAAAACAACTAGCAATAATAATAATATAAATTGCGTCGAAGAAGCATGAAATATTTCGTACCTGTCTGACTGGAGGTAAGGCATGCAGCCCAATTAGAATCCTCTCGATTCCCACTCATACATTCGCCGTAAATTACGTCCGACTCGTTTGCTGAATGGTCAGCGTTCTGGCCTTCGTTTCAGAGAGCCCGGGTCGATTCCCGGCCGGGTCGGGGATTTTAACCTTTATTGGTTAATTCAGATGGCCCGGGGGCTGGGTGTTTGTGCTGTCCCCAACATCCCTGCAACTCACACACCACATATAACACTACCCTCCACCAAAATAACAGCCAGTTACCTACATATGGCAGATGCCACCCACCTTTATCGGATGGTCTGCCTTATAAGGGCTGCACTCAGCTAGTAATAGCCACACGAAATTATCATTACCGTAAATTATAATTGAAAATGTCCCTTCAGAGTTGTTTGTGCTCCTGAGCTTCTAACTCTATCTTCGATAGTTGTGAGCCATAGTCTCGATGAAACGGTTGAATAAAAGATGCTTCTCACAGTAACTCAGGCGAAAGTTTAGATATTGGGAAGTATTTCGTCATAAGTAGGTAGAATATTGGCAGATTCGTGTTTATGGGAACTCATTCCAATGTACGCTACCCATTTCAAGTCATCTGTTTGAAAAAAGAAAACTGCCTTACTGATTCTTCCTACTGGCAATAACAAGGGTAATTGTTACTTACAGGCAATTCAACTGGCCTTCTGTATTGCATGATGTGTTATTGCATGTTGGCAGGACTGAAGAGCAGAACGATTCCGTATAGGAATTAGTATTGTGTTTAAAAAGAATATAATCTAACAGGTATAAAATCTAACAGGTATAAACACTTCGGAAGGTCACTCATGAATACTCCATTAATATACACAAATACGAATTATATTAACACACCTCACAGACATGTCAGTCACCGGGCGAGTTGGCCGTGCGCGTAGAGGCGCGCGGCTGTGAGCTTGCATCCGGGAGATAGTAGGTTCGAATCCCACTATCGGCAGCCCTGAAAATGGTTTTCCGTGGTTTCCCATTTTCACACCAGGCAAATGCTGGGGCTGTACCTTAATTAAGGCCACGGCCGCTTCCTTCCAACTCCTAGGCCTTTCCTATCCCATCGTCGCCATAAGACCTATCTGTGTCGGCGCGACGTAAAGCCCCTAGCAAAAAAAAAAAAAAAAAAAAAAAAAAAAAAAAAAAAAAAAAAGACATGTCAGTCCCTCATGTCCTGTATAACTACACCAGGTGATATCCAATGAGAACTTTCGGGGAGTGTGTGAGTGTTCCTGCACAGTGTATCTTTTTATACACTTGAGGAAAATGAAATATGAACACCAAGAATGAGTTTTGATAATTTCTTAATCTTACTTATTAGAAATAAAATACAAATATTATGTGGAAAGTACATTTTTATTCAGTGGAAGGCGGTACTCTTGAAATGTGGGTAACAACTCTGTGTAGTGTGGGTCTACTTAAGGTCCGACTCATTGGATGAATGGTCAGCATTGAGGCCTTCGGTTCAGAGGGTCCCGGGTTCGATCCCCGGCCGGGTCGAGGATTTGAATCGCATCTGATTAATTCTTCTGGCCAGGGGACTGGGTGTTCGTGTTTGCCCCAACACTTTCCTCTTCATATTCACACAACATTACACTGCCAACCACCACAGAAACACGCAATAGTGCTTACATCCCTCCATATAGGGTTGGCGTCAGGAAAGGCATCCGGCCATAAAACAGGGACAAATTCACACAATTCACACTCGCAACCCCACAGGTGTGGGAAAAGCAGTAGAAAAGAGAATAAGAATAAGTGTGGGTCTGTATATGATAAATAAGAGATATAGTTTAAGATTTTGGGAGTAATATTGCTAGGGACAGCTAACCTCCAACTGAGAGAGTGTGCGCGTGATGTCACATATTTAGCACAAACTTTATCTTACGTTGAAGCATTATTTCATCAAAACTACATTACGATTTTCAATTTCTTTCTTTTTCTGCAACAGGTAGACTCTCAGCGATATACGCGTTCTACTCAAACACTAAAAGCGTCTTAAATGTCTCCTTCCATGTACCCGTAGTCGAGGAACGCATGTCTACGTTAAAAAATTACTCTGGCTCTGGGAGTGGATGTCTTCACACATTTATCTTTATCAACGTACAAGTCACCACACCACCAACCATCACAGAAACACACATTAATGAATTCAAACTTTCGCCTCAGGTTAGCGTCAAGAAAGGCGCCCAGCCATAAAACTGGTCCATACACAAATCAAGTGCCAACCACACTAACCTGAGGGGAAGCAAGGAAGAGAAGAGTTTTTTACAATCGCACCGACACACGTAGGCTATTGGCGATGTTGGGAAAGGAATTGGGAAGTGGGAAGGAAGCGGCCGTGGCCATACTTAAGGTACGGATCCATTGCTGGTGCGAAAATATGAAACCACAGACAATGATCTTCAGTGATGCCGTCAGTGGGGTTCGAGCTCACTGTCTCTCGAATGCAATATCAAAGCTGTGCGACCCTAACCGCTCGGCCAAATCGCTCAGTAAACGAGGAAGGAGGAGAAGAAGAAGAAAAACTGGGCAGGAGACTGTGAAGGTTCGTTATTAGCACGTTCGAATGTGCACTATTTCTGGATTATCGTTGAAGAACGCTCCTCTGAACCTATAAAGATGTCTTACCGGGCGAGTTGGCCGTGCGCGTAGAGGCGCGCGGCTGTGAGCTTTCATCCGGGAGATAGTAGGTTCGAATCCCGCTATCGGCAGCCCTGAAGGTGGTTTTCCGTGGTTTCCCATTTTCACACCAGGCAAATGCTGGAGCTGTACCTTAATTAAGGCCACGGCCGCTTCCTTCCAACTCCTAGGCCTTTCCTACCCCATCGTCGCCATAAGACCTATCTGTGTCGGTGCGACGTAAAACCCCTAGCAAAAAAAAAAGATGTATTATTCCAGATTTGTCCAGGGATGAAAAGTGGTCAATCTCCAAGAGTAATATTATCAGATTATCATTGTCAATGCTAGGATTTTTAATACCTACCACTTAAATTACACACTTAACGTCGGAATTTGATCAGGGACGAACGCCAAGTTGACTGAAAATAGAGGAGGGAAATCATTTTAAGGACAGTCAGTTTTGCCCCTGAAAGAAGCCGTGATATGTGGACTTTCAACCCCACAGTTTAACATGTGTATCACGTTCCATATGCGTACGTGTCTTGGTTATGCTAAGGAACATGCAAGTTTTCATTCTAGACTATTGAACCTGCATTAGAGAAGCATTGCAAAAAAGAATGAAGATTCATTCATAAATTGAACTATCTATAAATTATAACCATTTCTTTCCTGAACTTTGATTGATGAAACAAGAGCACTCCTCGCTATTTGTTTTTTGAAAAGTAAGAGTATTGTAATATCAATGGTCTGCCTCGTGTCATAATAGGCTTAAGGCAAGGTTCTATAATGTAAATATTGACCTCCGCTGAGCGGCTGAAGGAGAGGTCCGTACGGTGCAGACAAGACCTCTTCAAGTGCTTCAGCGCGTGTTTCAGAGTCCTTCAAAGACTTGACGAGCATATTGGGCCAATTATTCAGACAAAGGATACAGCACATTTTCAGGATGTTACCATGTTAATAACGGAGTTCTGTTGTCTTCAGGTAACAACAGAGTTATAATTGTATAATATAACATTACAGGTCATCCCATCCATAATCTACACATGAACGTAAGGTACCTATACATAAAGTGTACTTATCAGCAGTGAAATCCACTTTTATAAATTACTACCTACCCATAACAGTGTAAGTGATGTATTGTATGGGGTTTGACATTCAGTTTCAAAATGGCACCTGGTCCACTCGGAAAACAGTCTGATTAAGAACCCACAAATGTTCCATATTTGCGCGTTCTATCGGTCCAACCAACCAGTTGTTCACGGAAATATTGGTTTATAACAGGGTCTAGTCTACATAGAATGCAGTTCGTAGGTTTCCTGACTCAGTGTTAACAGTTTGTGCTGGTTAAGGTGGATAGAATAAAATATATCTGTTCGTTTGAGATGACCTTTCTATAGTCTCATGGGATGTCGTAATAACAGAACTCCGCCCTGAAGGATGGTCATTGACAGGCTCAAAACTCTATCGAGCAGAGCTCCTCGTATATAAACGCAATAAAATATTCACCTACTGTAAGACACCAAAATTCAATACTGAAACCTTCAGCAAAACTCTACCCAAATATCTGAGTACGTAAAAGGTTGTTCAAGGAACGCAATCATAAATAAAACCAGTAATACATATTGTCTTTCACTTTTATTGTTTATAGTTTATGTCTATCATTAACTGATGTGTACACAACGGCATGAAGAATTTTTTTCTTTTTTGTTTCACAATTTGCTTAACGTTGCACCGACACAGATAGGTTTTATGGCGACGATGGGATAGGAAAATGCTAGGAGTGGGAAGGCAGCGGCCGTTGCCTTTTTTAGCCACAGCCCCAGCATTCGCCTGGTGAGGAAATGGGAAACCACGCAAAACAATCTTCAGGGCTGCCGACAGTGGGGTTCGAACCCACTATCTCGTGAATGCAAGCCGACAGCTACGTAACCCAAACCGCGTAAGTAGTAGTATGATTAGGATGGATGGAATTGAATCAAACAGTCTGGTCACATAAACCTATTTTGTCTTAATGGCAGACTGTGCTGAAAGCCTTCGGTCTGATATATATTAGCTGGAAAAGAGGCGAAGCGCGTATCGTATGACAATTACTAATGTATTTTCAAGACGATTGAGATATCAGTTGGGAGGAAATTTGAAGTAGCTGAGGGTGAGATAGGAAATAGCAAACTGGGAAAGGTCTGTCAACTCAAGTAGGCTATAGAGGGTGGTCGGAAATAACGTGAACCGGTTTTTTTTGCTAGTGTCTTTACGTAGCACCGACCCAGAGAGGTCTTATGGCGACGATGTGATCGGAAAGGCCTAGGAGTTGGAAGGAAGCAGCCGTGGCCTTAATTAAGGCACAGGCCCAGCATTTTCCTGGTGTGAAAATGGGAAACCACGGAAAACCATCTTCAGGGCTGCCGACAGTGGGATTGGAACCCACTATCTCCCGGATGGAAGCTCACAGCCGCGCGCCTCTAACCGTACGACCAACTCGCCCGGTACGTAAACCGGGATATGGGCTTTACAGCGTTGGTCATACTGATAGATAATTTAAAATATACGTCGATATCTCGTGCCGTTGTCACTTTATTAGCTGATGAAGTTAGCCAATCAGATCGCTTCACGGGCGACATCATATTGGCTTTGCGAGGCAGTGTTGCTAAATCTGCACGTGGCTTATTTATTTATTTATTTATTTATTTATTTATTTATTTATTTATTTATTTATTTATTTATTTATTTATTTATTTATTTATTTATTTATTTATTTATTTATTTATTTATTTATTTACTTATTAAAGCATTGCTGCGAACATTACAGGTTTCCACAGTTACACTGTTCACTACTTGCTAAATATAGTCAGCATGTAATAATAGAACTTAATTACAAAGGAAAGAGATAGAGGAAGAGGAAACAATAATTATATTGGATACATCGAGTTACATCAAGACGTCATTAATCTTACAAAGACGGTAGCACTCTATCACAGGATGTAGCAAACTGGTTTTGTGACATGCTAAAGATGTCTATATCAAGATGGTGTAATTATACTGAGTCATAATTCTGTATAAAGAGGAGTCATGGAGTGAGTCTGTGTTGGCATTCGGTGTGAAGAATATATTCCGGAATCTAAAGGTAGTTGCGTTTGGATTTGTCAATTCCTTCTCTGATTTTACTATCTTCAATGTTTTTACCTGTTACTTTATGCAGGAAATATATACCCTGACAATTTCTTTTGTAAGATAGCTTCCTAGCATCAACAGCTTTGAGTGTTAGGGTTACGATTTCTAATAGGATAACAGCCAAACCTCTAATTCCCGGCTTGAGAGCGCCAGTAGAAGAAATAAACTTCTCCATGGGATGGACCTGCAAGGACTTCCCTGCTGATACGCTTGGTCCATAGCAAGCACGTCTTGGTGGCATTCACTGAAACCCACCGTGTGTTAGTGCTTGATGCTCATATCTCGGCATGGCTCTCAAGCCCGGCCAAGCCACGAGCAGATTCAGCAACACGGCCTCGTAATGCCCATTTGAATTCACCCGCGATGCAATCTGATTGGCTAACTTCAGCAGCTGATAAAAGTGACAACGGCGCGAGATATCGACGTAATTTTCTCAGTTTACTTATGAGTGTGACCAACGTTATAACGCTCAAATACTCGGTTCACGTTGTATCCGACCACCCTGTATACGATCTGCATACATTCAGAAGCTGTAGCAAAGCAAACGCAGTGACCTTCTAGTTGGAATCAATGGCATCTCCTAATAAGACTTGAGCCTCAGACGGAGTTATTTTTACATTGGTCTGTTCTTATTCTGACGAGAGAGGAAACTGGGCGGATCCAGAACATTTCATTAATTAGCTGGAAGTGACAAGCACGAAAGTAGTGATAATAGCTACCGGTAATAATACATGGGATTAATGACAGAGGGGTATGGGTACTCGAAATTAGGAGATAAATACTAAACCAAGAATGAACTCGACGAATGAAGCTGTGCATCATATGAACGAGGTCGGTTGTGGGGCAATCTGAGGTGAATTGAGGACGATAGTTTACCTATGGGAAAAATTGACTCGGTCATTGAGAGTAAGAGAACAGGTGAGGGAGGGGGGTAAGAACGGTTAGATTCGGTCTTTGGTGATTTAAAGATAAGAGCTGTCGAACTTTTTTTTTTTGCTAGGGGCTTTACGTCGCACCGACACAGGTAGGTCTTATGGCGACGATGGGATAGGAAAGGCCTAGGAGTTGGAAGGAAGCGGCCGTGGCCTTAATTAAGGTACAGCCCCAGCATTTGCCTGGTGTGAAAATGGGAAAGCTGTCGAACTAAAGGAGACCAAAGGACTAAAGTAGTTTAAAATAGAGAAATAATGAATTACTTCGTTATTCACAGAGGCTTGAACAGTAAACGTGAAGCTTTATCCATCAGCTTCATTTCTAACTTAACCGTTATCTCCCCATTATGAGGACCCTCCTGCTATTATTTCCATATGTATGTTACTTCCAACTTATGAAAAATACGTAACATAATACTTACAACTGCTCAAGGAACACAATTCTTCTGCCTCTTTCAATAATTGTTTCAAGTACAAAATTTTATACACCGCGAGATCCATACCCTTAATCAGATTTGTTAGGTAGTCTTATAAATCTGATTACATTGATACGCGGTCGGGGATGAAATTATATTAAATTATATGACATGTTTTACGGCCGGATGCCCTTCCTTACGCCAACCACAGGTGAGCTATTGGAGAATTGCACATACCGCAAATAATTTTAAGTACAAACATAACGTACTGGTGCTGACTAGACAGTCCTTGATTTATTAAGAATGTGACATCTGGAAATATTTGCCTCTGATCTCAGATTGCAATAGTTACCGATTAATATTAATGCCCTGACATTTTGTTCTCAACAGATTGATGCATGTATTGTAAGTGAAGCCTGTTCAGTGATATTTATGTATATGGGGTATTTTTGTGATTACTTATGTTTAACATTGCATTCAATATGTCAGCATAAAGTTTGGCTGCATTATGTGAATTTTTCTTACTAGTGGCTTTACGTCGCACCGACACAGATAGGTCTTATGGCGACGATGGGACAGGAAAGGCCAAGGAGTTGGAAGGAAGCGGCCGTGGCCTTAATTAAGGTACAGCCCCAGCATTTGTTTGGTGAGAAAATAGGAAACCACGGAAAACCATCTTCAGGGCTGCCGATAGTGGGATTCGAACCCACTATCTCCCTGATGCATGCTCACAGCCGCGTGCCTCTAACCGCACGACCAACTTGCCCGGTTATAGGAATCGTGACATGATGTGAACAAAGACACTATCACGGACAATAATTTATACTGCCTCCGTACAGGCCACGTAAGTCCCTGGAGGAGTGAAACATTGAGGTTTCTGTTATCCATAATTTCGGTACTAAGTAGAATACAGTACATTTCTCTATATTCGGCCACTATTGTCCCCAGAAATTAACCCAGTACTCATTTCTGAATAAACACAACACCACATGGCTCCCCAGACGTAGAGGTCTTAATGCTTAAGGTTTCGACTTTCTGACGGCCTCGAACATGCAGTTCCTCCTTCATGGATAAAAATAACAGGTTGTCTTTCAGATGATGATCAACGTCGGAAGATTATTCCACCCTATAATAGCATAAGAGACACTGAGGGCAATTTTTGCAAGATAATAGCTATGGAAACGGGAACAGTTCTCACACTCTGCAAGACTGATTAATCTTACACAGTGAAGCGTGGGTACATATCCATGCAAACAATTCATATTGGTATTGCGAGTGGACCGCTTTTATTATGTACATGAAAATCCAGCTAAAATATTAATTTCAAATAACTTGTAAATCGTCAAATGTTTCGAAAATCTGTTTTGGCTTTCAGTAATTCTGTATTACCAAAAGGCTCTTAATCGAATTTTCAGCGCAAGCCCAGAGTGTCAATATCTACTGTTTTAACGGTATTAACTTTATTTTATTTAGCCAGAACTCTACCTGTCCTATACTGAACCAATGACCTTAGTGCCTGAAGGAACAAGAGGTCCCATATAAATTACAAGTCAGGGGCTCTACCTACATTTTTATCTCTCACCGGATATGGCACGTGGAGAAACAGGTGGTAGGTCTCATTCTCACGCTAAAGATATTACGACACCCGCGCGTGTAAAAGGAGCATGGATATGTTGGCGACCAAACTGCCGTAGTAAATTTTAGGAAATAGAAAGTCAAACAATTTTGTCATTAATGATACAGATTTTAGACCGTTAAATAGCTTCAGAAGGGAATTTGTCAAAAGACACGCCTGTTCGTTCAAACTCTGTTACATTGACCTAATATAGTGCCTGTCTTATGTGGTAATTTAACAAATCAGTGGGTTAAGGTAAATCCTGAAATGTTTATCAATAACACTGCTACTAAACTAACCAACTGTGTGTTACATCGAGACCTGCCAGCAGTACTTATTTTGGAGTAGAAAAAGTGTCTGTAAAAATTTGGCGGCAAACGAAAAAGGCATGAGAGTGGGAGTAAATAGTATAAAATAGCGGTGCGACATTTGCAATCTCGCATTGTGTACAGTGAATTCGAGGCGAGTCCACGTATTTCAGAGTAAATTTATAAACCAACGTTTGAAAGACTAAGTCCCAAGGGATGATGGGATTTGGCCGAAGGTGGCTGTAACAACATCTCCAAGTGGAGATAGGTTTTAAAAGTACGGAATCGTAAACTTTCTTATGAACTACGATTTAAACTGTTGT
Source organism: Anabrus simplex (assembly GCF_040414725.1). Lineage (NCBI taxonomy): Eukaryota > Metazoa > Arthropoda > Insecta > Orthoptera > Tettigoniidae > Anabrus > Anabrus simplex. The sequence goes on along the minus strand of NC_090266.1, from coordinate 517,529,062 downwards.
GTTATAGGGTTGAGGTCGGCAATTGCCGAAAGTTGCATAACATAAATCAGTCAGTAAAATTGTATTCCTAATGAGGAATCATCACGTAAATTCAGAGACAGGCAACAGACGGTTACTCTAATGCCACGATCCTGCAATCCCTGCAATTGAAGTTGTAAATATAATTGTTGTATTCTAAAATATTGCGTGTGCGGGTCAGTGTTCGAAAATGCGTTCGGTTCGTGCAAGGAAGAGAATGTGTGAAGGGCATTTTTTTGTTTATATCATAATTTTGAGGTTAATGGAAATAAAATTAAAGCAAATGGAAATATATGTTTTGTAAAGCCACTATCTGTCGAGATGGCCAAGTCAAACGTTTAAGATGTTGGTGGATCTGTAATGATGGGAGACGACGTACGAATACAGCTATGTGAATTATCACATTTGTAGAATGCTTTTATTTATTTCATGATGTCACCATTTTTATGTGTGTGTATCTGTGATGCATTTTGGTCACCCTTTATTTTGTCAAAATGTCAGAGGAATATAACAAATGGTCATTTGTTTTTATGTTTCTTAGATAATCGGGAAAGTCGCGAAACTAGCGTGTGAAGTGTTGTAAAGTAATAGATTTTGATGGTTGAGAAACGAATATAATGTCTAAAGTAAAGGATCATTTCCGTACGTTTATTTTCTGTATCTATCTGTGGTTTGTCAAAGTTAAGACATTAATTTATCATAAAAATCTGTTCGGTGTAAAGATGAAATTCATGTAAGCGTAATTCGTGGTTATTCAGTTAAAGCTGGCGTGAATGCACACCGTTGTGTTAGGGGATGTAATTCTTTTGCTAATTGCTTTACGTCGCACCGACAGGGCGATGTAAATTTGTACCAAGGGAAGCTACGAGGCGAGAGCGATAAAATTTGTTACAGGGATTGCTATTCGAATGTCTCTTGAAATATGTGTATAATGGATGACAGGAAATTAACGGCAAGAGTTTTATATGTCAAGTTGTGAGCTTGGGTTTGAAACATTATGTCAAATATGCGGCGAGAGGTGGTTAGTTGTTACAGAGTGTTTTGTGTAACTGCATTGTGGGTCACCTAAGAGAGATATTCCATAATATGATCGTGTTGAGTATTTGTTTTAGCGAGTTTTTTAAGTCTTTCGGAAAGGGATAGGAAGGAAGCATTGTGGATCAGGTTGTTGAAATCCTCTCGTATTGATGGCGGGATGTTCAGTGTAGGAAACCCGAGGAGTTATTTTTTCTGTAATTTATTGATACAGGAATAGTGGCACTCCATAATTAGGATTCAACGTGAAACCGTAGGACCGTGGTAGATAAGAATATTTGAGTGACGTTTTAAAGTAAATCTCTTCGCATAATCTATGTGGGTCAAGAATTATATGTCATGTGAATTGCCATCGAGGCAAGGTTGACATCTTTCATTTTGACGCAGGTTAGATACGAGTAACAATAGTTTCGCCTTGAGATAATAAAGGGAGGCTCGCATTCCGGTTACTCCGGCCAGCTGTTGGGTAGTCAATTTAGCTCGCTAAAGAAAGAAACTAACTGTAACTGAAATTTGCATTTGTAGTAAAATGTTTGGAGTTAGATTTCAGTATATGGAGGGATTCGTTTTAGTAGAGAACGAATTCATTTTTGAAACGACGGAAATGAGAAGATGATATGATTTATTTGAAATAACCATTTTCAGGGATGTCAAAATGTGAGAATCGGTAGTGTTGTTGTCTGATATCATTTGAGGGTGTACAAAGTTTTAATTGAATGTCACGGAGCGATATGACAGGGATTTTTTTATTTTGCGTTGTGTGTTAATTTATGCATATTGTAAGATTTAATGTTAGGTTAACCAAGCTAGTTTCTTAATAATTGTTAGTGTTATACTGTAAGCTTGTTGATTGACGTCATGAAATAAATAAATAAATAGTACTGGAGATTATGACAATGTAAACGTTTTTCAGCGGCTATGAAGAAAGTACGAGCAATAAAACAATAATATAATTAAATTGTTAGGGATTTTAAAGAAACCATTCGTCCAGGGTAGATATAATTTTTTGTTAATTAAGATTGTGAGATTACTTCATTTATTAAGTTATTAAATTCAGTGAAATCGTATTTTGAGTATTAGGTTAAAACCAAGTGGCTACCTTGTAAATGTACTCTGAAAATCATAGCTTTATTTGCTGGGAAATCTCAAACGTATTAACGTGACAATTAAGGGCACATGTCCAATGGCAAAGGAACTTTACTGCCACAGGTGTTGTGAGCGTTTGTTGTTGTTATCATTTAGATTTTGATTTGTTAAGCACCAGATGTGCTGGGGATATATTAATGTGGAAACCTTGGCCATCAACTACTGTAACGTATTTGTGTTCAGACTTCAGCTTAGAAATTTGGATGGTCATGGGGTCATTAACCTCAGCGACTTAGATTAGGACCATCTGCCATTATAGCATCATTTTCCTTGCGGTCATCATCCACAATGACTTTTACGTAAATCACAATGTTAGATGTCGGTCGATGACATAGTCGCAGGTCACATCGATTCAATTAATGATCCATGCCGTACAACCACTGTGTGGCACATACAGATTGGACTGCCTTAATTATACTAAGTGTCCGGGGCTCGTGCTACGGGGGCTGGATAATGACAAATCATTATGGTGATACATGCTGTCTTACGTGGAAGCCAATCGTAGGGTCCTGCAGACTTTCTTTGTTTCACTCTTAACTTGAGACAGTGGTTTCCAGTAAGGACGCCCCTCAAGCAGTTGAGTGAACGTCTCCAAAGGCAGTATCTCTCATAATCGTGATTATTGTCTTTTTCATGGACTAGACTGAGTTTATTGTTTTGTGATGACAATATCATGTGTCTAATTCGACCTCATTTTAAATTATTTAAATAAACATCAATTTCTTTGACTCGATTCCTCCTATTTTGTAGATAGTAGAAATACTGAAACCCGCCTCTTACCTAAGCAAGTGAAGAAGAACCCGTAAATGACCCAAGAGAAAGGTCTCATGCCGATTTGCTAATAGGTAAAGAAGGTAGGTATCCTGCGAAGGACCTAAAGGGTTCAATACCAAACATTACAGCTTTGAGGATTGAAGATTCAGGGGTGTGATTCATTTTAAAGACACAATTGGATCTTCTCAAGATACTAGAATGTCTTCAAATGTTTTTCGTTCACCAGTTGTGGGTCACCCTATTTCGAGACTGAGCACTTGACCTAATGATTTCTTTATCCTGAATGCTAGGTAGTTTTTAAACTGTGCCCATAATTACACTGTGATAGCACTGTGTGTTTCTAAACCATTCACATCGTCGAATATATTAGGTAGAGGAAATCAGATATGGGACGGTTTCAAAGGGACAAATTTCATTCGAATAGGGTAGCCCATATCTGGTGAAGGAATCAAGTTAGATGATATTGCACATTCTCGAGAACTAGTTGTCGGATTTTCAAAATAATCACATTCCTGAATTACGATATCTATTACTTTAATGCTGGGTGTATGTAAGAGAGAGTTAATTTCAATTTAAAGAGCAAAGTTCTCATTTTTCTTTTCCTATTTATCGCTTTTTCCACACTGGTGGAGTCGCGGATGCGAACAGTGTCACAGATGGGGACCTGGCCAGGCTTTACGGCCGGATGCCCTTCCTGACGCCAACTCTTATGTATGCATGATTTCTTTTGTGGTTGGTAGTGTGATGTGTTGTGTCAATATGAAACGGAGTGCGTTGGTAAAACTACAAACGCCCAGTCGTAGAGCCGTATGAATTAACCATACACACTTAGAATCTCCGATCTGGCCTGGAATTGAACCCAGGACCCTTTTAACCGAAGATTACTTTGCTGGGCATTCAGCCAAGGAGCGCAGGATTATCATATGTTGGAAATCAATGAATTGTTAAAGGACAAGAATGGAGGAGATTTTATTAAAAGCGAAAGTAATATGTAGCTTAAAATATCACACCTAGATTTCATTGCAGACTTGTAATTGAATTGTATCTTGATAAGAGAAAGAATAGTGCATTTCATTCATTGGAAAATATAGATTTATCCTTCTGTCTGGCAGAAAGTTGATGACCAAATATCTCGAGGTTGAAGTCCAAGACGGACAAGAGGATTCTAAAGCAGTGTAGCCTACATTGCTGGCCGCATGAATATAATCCTCTTATGAACTGCCACACAAATCTGACCACGCTCCAAAGAATACATTCTATAAATACATCAACACTCCCCTTCTAAAGCTGTGTAGGGAGATTCCTCCCCTTCTAGTTTTGATATGATTGTGTCGTTATAGCAACGATGATTCAGAGCTGCAGCAAGTCATGCTGATGTTCCGTGGAAGCAGTACAATATATTTCTCCCACCCCCCTGTTTTCTGTTCCAATGTAAGGAGTAACTCCATACATACTATGATGACCATTCCGTGACTCAAACATTGTAAGCAGTAGATCAGAGAGTTATTGCCTAGGTTTAACCACCTGTCAAAAATGACTGCACACGGTTTGGTATAGGAATTCGTCATTAAAGAAATGAGAATTCTGATTTAAAGAAATAGAAAGCCAAATTAAAGTGAATTCAGAACATGTCCAATCAGGTGGAGACCCAAAGTAGACCACTATTCTAGCGGCTAGCAGACGATTATGAAGAAGCTAAGTTCATCCATAAATGTTTGAAGGCTAATATAAAAATAGATAGGGGAATACAGTTACATTTTTTAAATATAATATACAGGATGTACCATAATTAAAATAGCGCAAATTGAAACAGCTAATAACTTTACTTAATGTTGTATTGGTACCTTTACATAACTACGATGACCTTTACTCACAACCAATTCAGTGTTGGCTGATAACCACAAATTCTAAATTATCTCCCTGACGCGTCGTTTGCGGAATCTATGTAATAAAGAATGCCTTCTATAAGCTGAACCAAGTTAATTCGTAGTACGAATCACCTTTGATTCTCCTTTTCCAACCTTACTGACTCCAGCTGGCTCGGCAGCCCATAAGGTCAGGTTTGCATTTCTTATGCTTAGGTTTGAAGTGTCTTATTACTTTTCACCGAGTTCGAATGGTCAAATCGTACTAGATTCAATCAAAATCTGAAAGTACATAAATGTTACAGCTCGCAGCAGCAAATAAATGCTGTTATAGGGAAATTCTCTCAGGAAAAAACAGGACACGTTAACATTTCTTAAGAACATTTGTATTTAATGGTAGATGAAGGCATTTTATTGTATTATTATTTTATTATTGTACCGCAGGTACAATATTATTATTATTATTATTATTATTATTATTATTATTATTATTATTATTATTATTATTATTATCGTAGCGCATTTTAGAAGGCCATCTGTAATATAAACCCTGAACTGCGTATTGGAAGAAGTTTGGAACTTTAATCTTCAGACGTCTCTACTGTCGACTTACTGTATGTGCCCCCTCTGGTTGAAGGACGGACAATTCATTTTCAAAGGAATGTTGCATTTTCGATGTTTGTTAACCTGAAGTGATTATGACTTTTGATGTGATGAAGTTGTCAGCATTACATAGCCACTTTCTTCCTCAAACTATTAGCCAGTCAGAAATTTTGGAACTTATTTCGTTAGCCAACCAAAACTTGGGATGTGTACAGGCCATCGGCCTAGAGAGTTCTGGAACTTTTCTCTCCGCTACAAAAGCTGGGAGCTTTTGTGCCATGTTGTCTTCATCACCGCTCCAGTCTAGACTGCATACGCAGCGGAGGCAGGGGATAAATCTTGCTCGCCGTTGGAAGGCTCACCAGTTCAAGGTAATGGCAGACATTTTTAAATATGTGACAACTCCAGGTAGCTGACTTGAGGGGAAGGTTTCAAAATTATTTCTTGACATAAATGTCTCAAGTTTAATATCATGTATTTGGTGTCAATTTTCAAGCAAGTCTAAGGATATTATTCAAGTCGCTGCTGGTAAAGATGTGACCTAGGGAATAAAGAGTGTTTACCCTCGTTTAAATCCCATTCAGTCCGGTATGGGGCTGACTATGGTTTTCTAAAACATTAAATCTTAACTCTATTTTTGGAAACTTAATATTTGTCATCACCGAGTCACCCTCACTAGTATAGACTTAGCCTCTGTAACTTCGGGCCATACGCCGTTATAGGATCGTAAGTGCTTCAGAGTGTATTTCAAAAGGAGTGCAAGGGTTCCGCCTCATAGCGTTTTGTTTATGGCCGATCTCTTAAACCTAATCTTTTGACCACTAAGGCCATTAAGAATGAGCACTTATTGCCTCTGTTTAATATCTAATTAGTCGTAGTCTGTTGTGGATGCGACTGTCGAGCTGAAATGACAGTGAACAATGTTGTCAAAGGGATCTAATGTAAAATTGGCATTGGAAGCTTGTGTTTATGAGAGGCTGGAATGTTGTAAATTTTGGAGCTCAGTCTCCTAGAGTGTAATTGAGTGGAGCAAAAGAGCTCTTTGAAATAGCGTAACTTTTGAGCTACAAATTCATCTCTTCGAAATCATTATGTCAAAAACATTCTCTATAGTACCTGATTGTTTTAGGATTTCAAATCATTATTGTTTCAACAGTTGTCGAGCTCACCATCCAACTGTTATTTGTTTATCAAGTTTAAAGTCGAAAAAAAGGAAAGAAATAAAATTTCAAATTTTAGCGTTTCAAATTATGCTATCATCTTTTCTCTATTCAACCATTCAAGCCCGCACCTTCTTACACCTCTGCAACCTACGATATTCCCTTAAGAGTTATTATTATTATTATTACTGCCGTGTGAAGGGAAACAGTGATGGGGATTAATGTTCAATAAGAAGTTACATTTTAGGGTAAAATAATTCTTTCACCCCTTTCTTCCCCAACTTTGCGCTCATTTGTTAAAAAGGAAGCCTACCTACTTGAATACGCTTCGCTGGCATTTGAGGATATTATCAAAAGGAGCAAGCTCCTGTTACTCAAAATATTTGTTAAGGGTAGATATTTCTTTACTGCGTTTCTAAAGTATACAATTGATTTATTATTTACGCCAAACCTTCCGCTAATACTTTGTATTAGAATAGCCAAGTACTTTGCTTGAAATATTAATGATTATCCGCATAGAACATATTTCAATAAGGAAGAAGACCAGTATCCCGCCCAGGCGGCCTCACCTGCTATAATGGACATGGGCATTGTAAGGGAATGGGGCGATTGGAAGGGATAGACAAGGAAGAGGTAAGTATGTGGCCGTGGCCTTAAGTTAGGTACCATCCCGGCATTTTCCCGGAGGAGAAGCGGGAAACCGCGGAAAAAAACCTCGAGGATGGATGACTACTACAACGGGGGAAAATTACACGAATTTTGAACAAATATTCTTCACAAATTCAAGAAATACTTCTAATTTATCATAAAATATGTCTTCGAATATGATATGTTTTATCACAAATACATTTTGGCCTAAATGCATTATTCAGTAGTAAAGACCGCAAGAAGGAACCCCGTTCAAAACACGAGAAAAACGGCATCACTAGTTAGGTTAACAAAACATTTTTACTTTTCTTAAATTGTAAGAAAATAACAGTGGTCTCAGAATGGAAGCAGTTTATTGGTGTCTTCCACGAGTACTCTGTTTCATTCTAGCAGAGTACGAAGATTGTTCTATTTGAATCCAACCACTAATTTAAAGCCATCAAAACAGTAGGAGTTCTGTTATTTTTGAGACCAATGGATACAATCTGCTTTACGTCGTACAGGCACAGATAGGTCTTAAAGTGACGATGAGACAGGAAAAGGTTAGGAATGGGAAGGAAGTGGCTGTGGACTTAATTAAGGTACAGCCCGAGCATTTGCCTGGTGTGAAAATGGGAAACCACGGAAAACTATCTTCAGGGCTGCCGACAGTAGCTTTCGAACGCACTATCTCCCGAATACAAGCTCACAGCTGTGCGATCCTATTTGAAGGTACGCAAATACGTCAGCCTCGTGTCGGTAGATTCACTTGGCACGTAAGAGAACTTCTGCGGGACTAAATTTCGGCACCTCGGTGTCTCAATTATTATTATTATTATTATTATTATTATTATTATTATTATTATTATTATTATTATTTTCTCTATCCTGTCATCATTTTAATTTCAGGTACAAGTTGATTTTGCTCCTTTCGATATAAGAAGGACCACCTCTGTGGTGTAGTGGTTAGTGTGATTACCTGCCATCCCGGAGTCCTGGGTTCAATTCCCGGCTCTGCTACGAAATTTAAAGAGTGGTACGAAGGCTGGAACGGGGTCCACTAAGCCTCGGGAGGTCATCTGAGTATAGGTGGGTTGGATTCCCACCTCAACCACCCTCGAAGTGTTTTTTCCGTGGTTTCCCACTTCTCCAGGCAAATGCCGGGATGGTACCTAAATTAAGGCCACGGCCGCTTACTTACCACTTCCTTGTCTATCACTTCCAGTCGCCCCATTCCCTTACAATTCCTATGTCTATTATAGCAGGTGAGGCCGCCTGGGCGGGGTACTGGTCTTCTTCCTCAGTTGTATCCCCCAGACCCCAAGTCTCACGCTTGGGGCGGCAGAGGTGGGATACCTCGTTGATTCCGAGGGAAAAACCAACCGTGGATGATAAACAGATTAAGAAATAAAGAAAGAAGGAAGGAAAGATAGGATACAAGTAGTGCCATTGATTCTTATTCTGTGTATCTTTGCATTTAAACCATCCCTGAGACGCTGTCTGTGGGGCTGGGCTGAGTGACTCAGACCTTCATGCCTTCTGACACCAACTTGGCAGGTTCGATCCTGGCTCAGTCCGGTAGTATTTGAAGGTACTCAAATACGTCGTGTCGTGCCATTTCGTCCAAGTGCCATTTCGTCCAAATTTCACGAACAGAGGCAGGTAGTTAACTCTCTACCGGCCCACTAGTGCTATTTCGTCCAAACACCTATGATTGACAGTTTGACAGGTATACAATAACCGTTTCATTTCACTGCGTTTCTTGTTAGAAAGATAATTTTTTGATGTTTGTAATAATGGACGTTACTCGCTGCGCTCGTTTGCCACCAGTCAACTATATTTTACAATGATATGCTTATAATGTAAACAACATAGTGAGAATAAAAACAAATATTTTCATAAATCAGGTGATAATTAAAATATATCCAAAGTTGCATTACTAAAACATCTGTTTAATTAAATATCTTATCATATATCAAGCAGTAATATTTGTTTATTTCATTAAAATTACATAGGGACTTTGAAGGGTTTTGTGAGGAGGAAGCCCTAAGGGAATTTAGGGAAATCATGTCCTTTCGAAGCATCTAGGGAAAGTTCCCTTTATTTTGACACCTCAAACATCAATATCGGACTTATAATAAAAAAGTAGTTCACTGAACAAAAAATTCCTAACGGAATTAAATATAAGATAATACGCTCATTATTAACTCCGTTCCTCGAGACTGCTATGAAGTCACGTTCAGCCAATTTTCACATTACTACAAAGGTTTGATTAAAAACACAAACAAAATCTGGCAATGTAAAAAGCGACCTTTCAGCCTTGTCAAGTTTTGTGTCTATTTACAAAATATAGTATGTACAATGTATGCAGCAGCTAATGTGTTGGCCGATGAAGCAAATCAGTAACTTTTTTGTTCCTCTTAATGCATTTTAATTATGTAGGAGACATTCCTCAAAAACTTTTCAATGTCTCGTGACTTCTCCAATTTTTCAATTGCTCTTTCTAGTGTGTTGTCCATTACAATGTACTTGTTTCTCCTCTTTAGACCTTCTAAATTGAGGTCAATCCTGATGATTTTCGTGTCAGAATAATCTGCTTCTTTCTTTAGTGCCATACTTAGGTGTTTTATTCGAGTGTGTGGTTTGCCTACTATTGCATTCAAGCGATGGTTCCATCCTTACACAGCGTTGTTGGTACGATGTCGCCTTCCAGTACAATTCTTGTCATCAATTGGGAAATGAGGGTTTTCTAACCACTGGTCAATGAAATAGTAAAAATCTCATTGAGTTTCTCATGTGGTACAGCAACACTGTGGATGTGTAGCCAGCCTTCCTCCACATCTGTCATCTGCAAAAAGGCCACAGCAGCGCACATTCTCACGGGGTCTCGCATTTCCTGGCGGGTGTTGTAATCTTTGGCAATCCCAAGGTTTTGTACATTCCTCCGTAGACTTTGTGAAAAATGAAAAAAAACACCCATGAAATTCTGCAGCAGGAAATACAGAGTTGATTGCCTTGATCACTACACAATCGAAATCTACGTTTACTGTCCCAGGGGACCAGTCTGGAATCACCCGAAGAATGGAGTTAAACAGGCGAATGTAAGTTGGCTTTCTCTTGTCAGGAAGTAATGGGGAAACTACGGGGGTTACGTTTGTTTCTTCTACAGTGCTTCCTAAAACTACATGGATGGTGTACAACTGAGAGAATTGTTTGCTAACACTTTTAAAGGTGCCATCCATGAAAAAAATGTATTTTCTTTTAATGAAGTTTTTCCTGTGGAACTGGCAAATATAAGTATCCGCTCACCACCACAGTCGTCAGCTAGTAAGAAATTATTTCCAGCTGCCATCTTCAAACTTTCTTAATCCAACTCAACTTCATCTCGATGATTGGGTTCAGCCTAAATTCCCCGAGCATTCCTTCGCTGTCTATGCAGAGTAGACTTGCAGTTATATAATTGAGGAATTCTGGTAACTAGTTCAAATCTAGATTGTAGAAGAGGTTTGAGTTCGTCGTCAAAAATTCGTAACCAAAAGGAACTAACTTACTATCTATTTGAAAAAAATAAGAGTTCTGTCTGTACATTAGTAGGATAAATGTATATGATTCATCTGCATCCCTGGTTTCTTAATTGACTGTTTACTGTTTTAGATCCCTTCACGCTTCATACTGTTTTATTTTTTTCTTAAATTTTTGTGGTACCTTGAAGGCTACATGAAGGGGGCTACAGACAGCAGTTGTGCGTAGGTTCCCCAATTGTTTCTACAATTAACGGAGATTGAACTCACTCAGATGGCCATAAGGGAGATTTTTGCTAAATTATGCACATGACGTTTCAGCACTACATCGATATTGGCGTAGTTGGACGATATATATATATCGTTCATATGGCTGGTCTCAGAAAGCAGCGATGAGCAAACGTGCCTCCAGACCGTGACAACGTACAAGCATCCATGGCAGGCTATACAGCGACCACTCGTCACATTAGATGTAGAGTCACACCGAACAACGATGTCCGCTAGAAACCTTGAAGTTCATTTCTTCAAGCCAGGTAATTTCAACTCACGCCTATATCGTGGTCCGCCTCCAGCGATGCGGGGATAGGGGCGCCCATACGGATGAATGGCGAAGCACTGTATGCTTCTGCTTCAATATTAATGACGGTCGTTTCTGTTTGTGACGTCGACCAAGTTAACGCTGCTTTCTGCAGCGTCGACGGCAGAGCCATACACAGGATAAAAATTTGTAATTATGATTTTGGACGATGTAACCTATAATGTACTGTAGGATTGCCCTTGTTGTTTGTTGAACGAACACCGATCGGTCTATGGAAAAACCTGAAAATGACCTAATTCGTTCTATTGTATCTTTGTGCAACAACGATTGCATCCGCTATTCAACATATTCTCCCATGGTAATCGTCAAATATCTTGGTCACCACCATCAGCAGACTAAACCGCAACTTTACATGTGAGCGTCAGGTTTGGACGAAGTTTGGGTCATTCTTCAACTTCCTACATAACCCAATCCAAACTGCATTACAATTGTTTGGGTCCTCAGTCCATAGGCAAATTTGATGCAGCCTTCCATTCTACCCTATCCTGTGCCAACATTTTAATTTTTACGTAAGTACTACATCATGTATCTACTCTAATCTGTTTGCAATATTCGTGTCCCGCTCAAGCCCCACCATCCTTACAAACTTCACTCCCCTCAAAAACTATCTGTAAAGGTTCTGTGTGTCCTAAGATATGTCCTATCACTGCAACTCATCATCCGGTCAAATTTCACCAAATCGTTTTCGTTTCACTAATTCGATTCAGTATATCTTCATTCGTGATTCGAACTACCCATTTCACGTTGAGTATTTTTCTGTGAAACTACATTTCAAATTCTTCTGTTTCCATTCTGAGCTACAGTAGTCACTGCCCTTACTTCACTTCCATACAATGCCACTCTCCAAACGGAAGTCTTCCAAAACATATTTCTAGTATGTATATCAAAGTTAGAAGTGAGCAAACGTCTTTTCTCAGAAAAGGCATCTTCCTTGCGTGGGCTAGTCTGCGTTTTATGTCTCCTTACTTCTTCCATCGTTTGTTATCCTCCTCAGTCCGTATGTAGCATATGCTCTACGGGTGGTTATCTTTACTTATAATAATACAAAACAATTTAATAAAAAAAGAATAATTGTAGGAAAGTCAACTCTGAGTCCTGATGTAGCATATATGCTAAACGTCATAAAACAACTAAGTGAAACATACTACATTATTTGGTGAATTTGTTAAATTTATTTGAGGAAACTATAATCCATCGAATGCAAAAACAAGCTCAGGACTGAAGAGGTTATTCTACAACCCAAAAAATAATACTCATCTACTTCACTTAAGACTTTATTTCCTAATCTAATATTTCCTGGATCACCTGAATCCTTTCGTCAGTATTCTTTTTCTTTTGTTTTCGCTTTATTTATTTTCATCCTCTACTCCTCTAAGACTGTGTCCGTATATTTCAGCAATTTCTTCAGATCTGTAGACGCATAATAATATCAGTATCATCGGCTAACCTCAGGATTTTGATATCCTCCCCTTGGACTGTGATTCCCCCTTCCTAATTCCTTCAAATTGATTTCCTTTGACGCCTGTTCTATATGTAAATACTAAAAAGGAAAGGGGAAAAATTGCAGCCATGCTTCACTATTTTGTAGATTTCTCCTCCTTATTTTTAGCCCACGTTTCTTACCACTGCAGACTGATTTTTGTACATATTGTAAATATTCCCCATTTCTCGGTATCTTACCCCGATCACCTACAGTATCTCAAATAGCTCAGTACAGTCACAGTTACCGACTGCCTATTCCAAATCTTCTCCCAATTCAGGTTTAACCTGTCTTTCGTTTCTGCCATAAATAATACATGCGAATATTTTGAAGGCGAAATATACTAAACTAATAGTGTGCTAATTTTCATATTTGTGGGCACCTGTGTTTTGGGAACATGTACAAAATCAATGCTTGAAAAAAAATAGGATGACACTTCTCTAGAGTCATACATCCCACACCCTAAATGGAATAATCTTGCCTTGATGGTTTTTCCTAAGGCAGTCAGTAATTCTATGGAAATGGCATAATTTCGAGGTGATTTGTTTCTATTTAGGTCTCTCGATGATCTACTGAATTCTGACCTAAAAACTGGGTCTACATTTCATCAGTATCAACAGCCTCTTGTTGTTCCAGAACACTATCTACTTATTTCGTTTGATACAATTGTTGAATAGGATGTCATATTTCAGCCTCATATTCTTTCCCTGAAATAGGTTTCTTTCTGACTTAATATTCATACACCTAGTTTTCCTTCCTCTAAATTTTACAATTTCAGCATTTACTTTCCTACAACCGTACAACCTCCTTTCTCTTCTCTTTCAGCCATTAGCATCAGACTAATTACACATGTAACTATCCGTTCATTTCTATGCAAGAGTTGCGGCCTGTATAGGCCTACTGAAATGATCTGTCGATTCGTGGGATTTATACACACGGGCATGAATTCGTAAGTAAGAACTGAATGACTGTGTGCTCTCTCTCTCTCTCTCTCTCTCTCTATATATATATATATAGTATATCGAGGCCTATTATACTAAATTTAGTGTGAGTGAAAACCTTATTCATACCGTGCAAATAATAATAATAATAATAATAATAATAATAATAATAAGAAGAAGAAGAAGAAGAAGAAGAAGAAGAAGAAGGAGAAGAAGAAGAAGAAGAATATATAGGATCTTGCGTGCATCACAGTTGTAAAGAGGAATGATAAACTAAATTATGTTTCTGTAAGAAAATTGCACTGACCGCGTAATAAGTGTATCCTGCACTCACTTTCCGTAGAGTATTAATTTTATAAAGTGGCTAAGTGGACATTCAAGGAATATTTCGTTTATTAAACATCACAGGAGTTCAGCCTTTCTATATATTATTTCGCATATAATGTCACAATTATTTGCATAGTTTTTACATTAATAGTACGAGTATCATAGCATCTCACTTATCATCAGCCTCTGGATCAAACCCCTCTTCAGGAAAGAAATACAATTATTTTGGACCTTTTTAGGGTGTTAAGTTTTCTAACACGTCTAATCCAATTCATTCAATTTCTGGATCTTCCTCTTTTCTCGCTATTCAGTATTCTGCAAGTTCATGGCCACTTCTTCAGTTTGAACACTTCACCAATTATTTTGTAGAAAGTGTACCCATCTTTTTTTCTTCTTTATTCTATTTTGCTTTACGTCGCACCGACGCAGATATGTCTTATGGCGACGATAGTGTACTCATCGGAATGGAGTAAAATTTTATCCGAATTCTGTCACACCCGCAAGAAACATTCGCGAAATGCCAGACTGATAAATGTCATAAAATTAAATACAGTGGAAAATTCATCTGCAATAAATTTTTGTTGTACCAATTTCAGCATCCCATAGTGCTAATTACACATATTTAAGAGCCTAGATACATACAGGTATGCAAATGGAATTTCAGCTATACATAATAATTATGTATTCTTACTTTAAAAATGTATTTGAGTGTTTTGATGAACATATGTGTTAAGCATAAGTATACAGTAAATAAGATAAGCACATTGGATGAATGATGCATTTGTGCAGTTGGAAGTTGAGCAACTTCAATTATCAGAGTTCCATGTAACGTAGTCAGGAGCATCTAGTCAGGAGCATCAACGGCATTACACTAAACTGGAAATGTAGTCTCATTCCAGGCATACTTCATTATGGTATTGAACTGTTTACGGATACGTGCATGATGATAGCGTAAGGACTCTGAAAGTCAATATCAACGTTGTCGAGAAAAACTCGCTCATAAAATACTTCGGTGACGAAAGGTGTATACATCGAATAGTCGAACAAGGGAAGTTGCATCAGGTGGAATGTTTGTTACCAGTATGGGTTTATGCGGAATTACAGGGTTTTTTTGATGGAGTGTAAATGAATCTAGAACAGGCCAACATTTTGTACTAACAGTGGAAGAAAGACAGTTATCTTGCATTGTTAAGTAACACTATTTTCCACGTTTTACAATATTCAAGAAGTTATATATAAGTGAGGAGGTCGGATCATGTTCAGTTGCACAACGGGACCAAATGTGCAACTTCGTTCTCGTAAGATATTCAAATCAGAAGAGAGAACTCCAGACGCTGATTTCACTACGACAAACGAGTCTCTTACACCGATGCTGGATAGTGTGTGGTCCCTCTGAACTTCATGATTAAATGCAGACTGGTGATTGTTCAGAAATTCTTCTGATCACTAATTCGGAATGACCTTATCAGTGAATACAATACCAAATGCAATAGAAGAATTCTCAATCTCATCTTGTGATTAATAATCATTGTAAGTTACGAAGTGCGCAACTTTGCGACTAATAATCTAGTGAACCACATTGAAATTCAAAACTTAAGTCGATCCAGCTTTGATATCAATCAGTCGAATCTATCTAGCTGTTGTGCGCACCCACTGCATTATATCAATATCATCCACAGCCATTAGATTAGCACTTGTCTCTTGAAAATTAGACCACACGTACACCGATACGACCTTAAGTTCCTCAAGATTAGTTCCTTGTTCATAATGTGTCTGATAACGAGATAGAGAGCTGCTGACCTGGATGATTCTGAAGTGTTGCGTGATTGTTTTCACTGACCGTCCTTTGTTTTTAGCTTCAATTACATTCTTGACGTAATCGAAAAATCATAATCTTTAGCTATATCATCAATTAAAGGCTCACAATTATATGGGCTCGACTTCAGAAGTATGCCTGGAAGGTATTTGCACCAGTTCTACAGTTGTACAACCTCATGTTTCTTGATCAAATTAAAAAATAGTTTATGCAGTTTCTCTTTACGCGAGGATGACGGTAATTCTACTTGGTGTAAAACCTCTAACACCATATTTGCGTCAATTCTTATTGTGTTATGCACAGAATTCACTAATTGCAGATCACAGTATACACTCACAAACGTAAACAGCTGCTTCGGAGTCAGACAGGATAGCTTTCTAATGCACTGCCACAACAGTATGCTGCTGTTCGCACGGATTACCTCTAGCTGCTTATCTGCAGCGGACGGGTGAGTATGGACAGCTAGAACTTGAGTTAGTACCATCTCGTGGATCATTTATACCAGGGCCTCTCAAACGCCCAAAATCTCACGCGTGCAGAGCGAGGCGCAAGAGCTCCGTGCACTGTGCATCGGTGCCGCTCGGTGCCGCTCGGTATGGCTCGGATCAACGCTTCGTCTCTGGGCTACTCGGCTATGCTCGGCTCTACTCGGCTATACTCGGCTCAACTCAGCCAGGATTTGGAGCGCTATGGCGCAAGTGGGGGAAAGGGAGACGGGCGGAGCGAGCGAGACAGGCGTGGGGAAAGAGAGAGACAGCGCTATTGCTCCAAATCGAGGAGTGGGGGTCTGCACTCTGGTCAACCAAGCCAAGTCGTCTTTTGCACCGTGCACAGTGCATGCACCACGCGCATGCACCCTGAGAGGCCCTGATTTATACCCATATAGATAAGATGAGATAAATACCCGCCATGCACTTAGCGAATGCTCCTTGTCAGTGTTCTAAAACGCGTGTAGTGAGGGACGCCGAAGATATATCTAAATGGGTTTGTCGTAAAATCTGCGTGTTCATTCCGTTAATACGCAGAGAAATGATATATATTGTGACTTTTAGAATACACAACACCACTCAGAATCGTATTCTCTGTCACAAGTACGTAACCTCTAGCTACAAAACGTATTCCTAGCTTAAATCTAACGAGAGTAGGAAGTTTGATGTGCTGAAGTCGAGTGGAAATCTCCCGCGACATATTTCTTCAAAACTTTACTTCATGTCCTCATTCAGTAATCGCTTCCCTCACTAATGCTGTCAATAGCTCGTCCATGCACAACACATACTTCGTTGTAAATGGGTTGGAATTCACTTCTACTTGATGACTGGAGCTATAACACTGTGAGAAAATTGAGGAACGCATGCAAAGGTTATTAACTAACTTCCACTGACTGTTCCATGTTGCTACTGGCGAATTGCATTAGCCTATGTGTGATTGCCTTAATGTGGTAACAATGTCGTTTTAAAATTAAAACTTGCCGTTTATTTCTGTAGCGTTATAGGTTATATCCGCTCCATGTGCATAGTGTTTTATTGTCATCTGATGTACGAAGAATTTAAGTAATATCACTGTTCCCTGCCATACTAGTTTTATCTTTCCCTCATGCACTGTGCTCCATTTTTTTACGTTTTACTTCTTCTATTGTACTTGTTTTAGATATGCACGATGTTTTTATTTTTGGTATTACTGAACGGTTGGTATTTCTTTTTTCTTCTGGTGAGAATTGCTCACTTTCTTTCTTGTGTATTCTTCAATTTATGCTTTAGTGGAACTATCTTTTGTTTTCTCATTGAATGGGAATATTCGTTTTAGTAAAGTGCAATTTACGTGCTCAAGTGCAGGACAGGCTCGCGAGCTTTAACTTCGCCACTGTTAAATAAATAAGTAAATATTGGGACACCTTTGTGTGTATACGTAAATTTGTTTCCATTCATGTTTCATTGTTACTCCAAGAACTTGTGATTTCACGTCAATAAATTTATGTTGGAACCTAACGTCGTATCGTGTTTCCGACTGTACCGATAGATGACGCTGATTTACCAACTCGTCTCGTAAATCCTTTTCTTTGCCCTTTTTGTATGACGTTTTGTTCCTTGAATATTCTGGGACTCCTACCAACACTATAATGGAGACCAGGTTTGATCTGATTGCCTTTCTATGTTACCATCATATTTTCACAATATTTAAGGGTGATTTATTCAACTTATCGCTCTGGTAAGCAGGCTTCAATTATACATATCCCCCTGAGGTATAGTATTATTCTGTATACTACTTTTTAAGGGGGTTGGTTACCCCTTGGTTGGTTACTTTTACTTTTGGGAGCCTATTCGTAATTAATTTCATCCGTTCTGAACTTTCGTGCATTTTTTTTTGCTAGTTGCTTTACGTCGCACCGACACAGATAGGTCTTATGGCGACGATGGGACAGGAAAGGGCTAGGAGTGGGAAGGAAGCGGCCGTGGCCTTAATTAAGGTACAGCCCTAGCATTTGCCTGGTGTAAAAATGGGAAACCACGGAAAACCATTTTCAGGGTTGCCGACAGTGAGGTTCGAACCTCCTATCTCCCGAATACTGGATACTGGCCGTACTTAAGAGACTTTCGTGCATTCAGACGCATGGTACGTCGTAATAGGTTACCCTACCTGTTTAACAACTTGTGATTTACTGTTCCTTATACTACTACATTTTATAACAGGTGCTCAGTCTATTCTTGTGTGAATTGTTTAGCTGTTGCATTCTGATAAGTGCCTTGTGGTAATGAATCTTCGGTAACCTCCGTCGGGGATTTGTTTAAGTCCGGTTCTTGGTCCGGTAGGAAGCATGTCCCATAGCCCACTTTGTAAATGCCTATGTGTAATATTAATTGTCGTAGATCAATGCTGTGAGACTTTGGAGTCCGGACGAGTAAATTGTAACTTGGAGCGTGTTTTTGTCACAACACGCTGTTCTGGGCGGTAGCAGTTGGTCGAACCGACGGCTTGATTCCTGGAAAATAACAGGTGTACACTGATTTTCAGTGAATTTTTATCATGGCACATGAGTCCTGAGATGGGATTGTATGTTTTGATGAGTGTATGGCTATAATTGACCAGAACCTTTATTAACTGAAGGAGAAAAGTTTAATTCATTTTTCTTTCGAGGGGTTTTCTTTTCTCCATCTGTGCTTACTTTTCTTCACTTGAGTTCCCTCTTAGGAATGTCGGTATGTTAAAATTTTGGGTAAGATGCAGGCTTGCAAAGGAACTGATAAAAGGACCAATCAAGAAGCATACAAAAGAACTGTTGAAACTCAGCAGAGAAAATATAACATGGGTATTAGGACTGTTGACAGGACACTGCCATCTGAAAAAAAAAAAAACACCTACGTAGAATTGGAGTAATAAGGGACAATGTAAGTAGAAGATGCAATGAAGCAGAGGAATCAGCTGAACACACACGTTTCGAATGTGAGGCGCTGGGTAGAATCAGACTCTCCACTCTAGGACTACCAAGTGAAGAGAGAGAGAAAAAATCTAAGAAGACCCAATAAGATCAACCTGCAGCTTTGTGAAGGGAGCAGGTATATCTAGGTGGAAATGAAGGAAAAACATGGTATAAAAATATCTTAGAGGTAGACGCTAATTATGAACTAATATTTAGAGGCCCTATGAAGAAAAGAAGAAGAAGAATATTTTGTGTGGCTCCATAGCTACCAGTTTCTTACATACTATTTTTATTGTACCTCATGGGGCGCGTCATGTCGGTTCGGATGGGCGAACAACTTCCTGTTTTGCCTTTGTATTCATGTCCTTTGTTGACACCCTATTTCTTTTAAGTTTTATTCTGAGTAGGATTGTTATGGAATTAGATTTGTGTGTTTGGATGTGGGTGCGGTTTCTGGCCTAATCGGGGTCGATTTTGTAATTCTGAATCTCGCGCAACGAGATATTATTAGATAAACTAATACTTTTACCTCAAATCTGAGTGCGTGCATGAATGAGATGGAATATAAATTTTCCGTAGACGTGTTAAATGATGTCCCATAATACCACTCTACGAAGCTAAATGATCAAACGACGTGTTAAAGGAAGTTGTAAACAGAACTATGCGTCCGGACTTCGGTGGCACGTCCTTTCCCTGATTTTGTACATTTTATTTCCTCCTGACATTTCGATTTAATGCACCTATGTGTCATGTTACCCTTTATTCCTTCTTTTATTTAGTAAAGTCTGGTCTCGTTTTGATAACTCCGGTGGAGCAGAAGGGGTCTGAGAGTCGTACAGAACTTTTGCGCTCATATCAAAGTCTGGGATCTGTCATACTACCTCTGCGATTTAACTACGCTATGTGTTTATGCGTTCACTCGGGACATTGGATTTCGGTGTGTTTGAATATATAATTATACTACATAAAAAGAACTAAAATAACTAAATAAATATTGTGGCACTGTCCGCCATTTTAATGTGTGACTGCGTGGAGCAAGCTATGCAACTCCAACCGCGAGCAACATCTCCGAGATCCGATCCACCCCAGTCCTCCACTACAGGCAACCAGTCAAGGTCGAGTCAGGCACACGTTGGCCAGCCCATCTACTACGACTACCATCATCACTACGTGGCTTCGTGTGGTATATGGACCAACGAGAAAGGTATACTAGGAGAAAGGTATACCAGGGGATTTGACTTCCAGAGATGTCCAGGGGCTTCCAATCTCGCGAAACATCCAAAAGGAGAGGCCTCCATACAAAATACAGGACGGACTATCCCTAGACAGTTCATTTTGGGTTCCTTTCTGCTTGTGAATCTGTAGGCGAAACAGAGCTGCGAAGTGTGTGTACTGCTGTGAAATTCTGGGTCAGTGTGCTACTGTCATCAAGTGCGAACTGAAATCTGAATAAGTGAACTGGAATATTGACGTTTAAGTTAAAACAGGAAGTGCGCTCTCTCGAGACTAAGTTAAAGAACAACATTATTAAGAAAGTTAACGAACTGCTAGAGAATCAGTTTAAGGAAATACTGCAGGTTGTGGAGTCAGGAGTTCGAGCCCCGAGGGTGGAAATGAGTGACGTCAATGGAAGAATGATGGCCATAGACACCCGTACTATTCTCACCAACAGCAACGGTAACTGAACCGTCGCGAAGTTGAAACCCCAATATTGCGACTGGACCACTTTATGGAGGATGTTCCAGACCCACGAAACCGTGTGCGGCCACAATGATTGGATGTCGAAGGAGAGGACCGCACTCCTGATCGCTGGGCTGCATGGACAAGCAGCGGAGCACTACACCCCCTACAACCGGGGTCCAATTATGAGTAGATTGTAGGAGTGCTGTACGGAGATTACGGCGACAACATGCTGGCAGACGCTTGCCGAGTACAGCTAAGGATGGGGACCAAGCGCGCCAACAAGTCGCTGAAGGAATTCAACACAAAGGTTGAAAAGCTAGCCCACAAAGCCTCATGATCACATCCAGCTCGAAGCAGCCTATAGATTTATCGACGGCTCCACGACGGAGAGATCTGTCAAAGGCTCTTGCTGAACGGGGAGTATAACCTCAGGAGAGACCGCTGAGCATGGACCCAGTGAAGGGAACCGCAGCACCGTCACCAAGGTTAAGAAACGTAAAAAGTGAGGTTGCACCGGAGGTTCAAACAGTAACAGGAGATTGACGCACGCCACCAACGAGACTCCAACGCCCCCAAAAGATCGCTTGCCAGAACTGTGGCGAGCATGGGCAAGTACAGTTGAGCTGCCAGGTGAACGGCGGCCCCAATCAGAAGGAATACTAAAGGCCGTCAAGGAAAGAGGTGCGTCGACTCCACTACCACGACCACAACCACTTGCTTAAATATTGTCACGGAGGATAACGTCGACAGCTTATTCACCGATGGGTGAATGGGGGACAGACCGTGCGCGCTCACGGTAGACACGGGGGCGTTAACCATCGCCAGACCAGAAATACCGAGGGAGACCCAGAAAAGGAGCCCAGTCGGCCTTACATACTAAGAACAGCATCGCGGTCACCATTCCTGTCCTGAAGGAGACACTAGCCACCTTGACACTGAGAAAAGTCTAGGCTTTCGTCGCTGCCTTCACGTATGAGGTCATTTTGGGTCTAGACTGGATGGGCTGATGGCATACAAGTTAACTGTCAACGTGGAACGTCAAGTGCCATGGTTCGGTAGCAATAGATGATGCTCCGACGCCCAGGAACGCCACCATGAATAGAGAGAATAACGCTTGCCAGCGAAGAGGTGATAGGCGCCAAAAGTGAGGTGATGGTGACGGTATGGCTCGAGTGACCCATGCCAGGGTACAGCCTGCTGGTGGAACCCAGATCGACGACTACAGAACAAGGAATTTACCTGGTTAGGACGATCTTCACGGCACGAATCTGAGTGCCGGTACGAATCCTGAATTCGATGCTGGGGTATCAGAAGATACCCAGGAGAATCGAGTTTCGGGCGTGTGATCCTGTCACGTGTACTGTACCTGCGAACGAAGAAGATGCACAGATCCCGAAAGTAGATGAAGGCTCAGAAAAGCTCCGGAAGAATTTTTCCGACGCCCGGAAGAACTTATAAGCTTGGAAGCTCAGGGAGATTCAGGAGCTGATCAACGAGTCCCAGGACATACAGTATTCACTGCTAAGCGAAGTGACTACGGAAAGACGCTCAGAGTGTACAATCGCATAAACACATCACTCTATGCCACCCCAGTCCAGAAACCAACCCGCAGAACACCCCTTGTGAAGAAGGTTGAAGTAGACCGGATGTTGGATTACATGAAGCAGTGGGGTGTCATCGTGGATTCAAACAATCCATGGTCAAAAACAATGGTCTTGGTAAAAAAATTACGGCCCGGTTTTACGTCGATAATCGCAAGTTTATCCACGTCACGAAGAAGGACTGCTTCTTGCTACCCTAGATGGGCGACAACGTAGTCACATTTTCTGCAGCCCAGCGGTTCTTGACTGTAGACCTCAAGACTTGGTAATCGCAAGTGACACTCCATCTGAAGACATGGAGAAGACGGCGTTCTCTACAGGCCAAGGGCAGTACCACTTCACCGTTATGCCCGTTACCCTCTACAACACGCCGTCGACATTCGAGCAACTGATGAGTCTGTACTGAGTGGGCTTACTCACGACGCCTCCATCGTGTACCTGGATGTACTTGGATTTCATCATAGATAACCTCTGGAGAGTGTTCCAGAAACGTCGATAGGCTCACCTGAAGCTGAATTCTGGGAAATGTCAAATGTTCCAGAAGGAGATGCTCTCCCTGGGCCACATCGTGTCACCGGACGGAGTCACCAGGGATCCGGAGAAGTTTGAAGCCGTCAGGGATTGGCCGGTGCCGAAGGACATATGGGAAATCAGGTGCACCCTCGGCAACTAAACCTACTATCATAGGTATACAGCTGGCTACGCTGACATCTCCAAGCCACTTAGGCGGCTCACCGAGAAGAGAAGGCCATTTCTATGTTCGTCAGAGGCATAGGCTTCCTTCCGTACCCTAAAGGAGTACATCTATACGGCACAAATCATGGGATACCCCAAAGGATGGGAGAAGTTCATCGTGGACACTAAAGCCAGCAACGTGGGAATTGGTAGGACGCTGTCACAAATTGGGACGAACCCAGTATCCACTCCACACGGGTGAATAATTGCAAACAATTAAAAAACAGAGGCAGAAATAAAAGATACAGTAAAAGAAACCTATGTATTAGAATAGACCAATCGATTTCAACCAGAGCAGACACTGCCAGAAATTTTTTTTGTTAGTGACTTTACGTCGCACCGACACAGATAGGTCTTATGGCGACGATGGGACAGGAAAAGGCTAGGGGTGGGAAGGAAGCGGCCGTGGCCTTAATTAAGGTACAGCCCCAGCATTTGCCTAGTGTGAAAATGGGAAACCACGGAAATCCATTTTCAGGGCTGCCGACAGTGGGGTTCGAACCTACTAACTTCCGAATACTGGATACTGGCCGCACTTAAGCGACTGCAGCTATCGAGCTCGGTATTGCCAGAATTTGAATCTAGTTATTTTAGGCAGGATGTTTATATAAATGTATCCGATATTGTAACAGTGGTTGGGATTGGTTAAAATGAGGATAAACGCTCCTATAAGCATATATCCGGAAACAAATACCTTTTGAGAAACGCGCCATTGTACCCACGTGGAGGAGCGATGTGTTCCATGGTGCAGGCATCTCCCGCTGAGAGTCTTTGCACGCGTTTTGTGTTCTGTCATCGTACGCGGTTGTGCTGGCAGTGCGTCTTTCCGTTGAAGGTCTTCGAACGAGTCTGATTTTCCGTCAAAGTATGGGAGTTGTGCTGGCAGTGCAGTGCTATACCCAAACCAGACTAGTTATACCGTGCTGTGTGGACGATGTAAACTTTGCGGTGGGGTATTCCTCGAGTGAAATGGCTGACATGGTATTTAGCTGTGGATTAGCCAACGTTAGTGCACGACATGCTCGTATCATGTACGGCCAACGACATCCACGCCGGAACATTCCATCGGAAAAGACTTTCACTCGGCTACTCCAGCGACTTGCAGAAACGGGTTTATTTGCTGCCAGGACAACGGATCACGGTAGACCTTGTACCGTTCGCATGCCGGAAATGGAGAAATGGGTGTTGCAACACGCGGAAAGTGATCATCAAACAAGTGTTCGAGGAATTTTAGTTGCCGAAGTAATCAACTATGATCTTGCGAGGTTTGATCTACATGAGCAGTTACAGTATTCTTACCATGTCCAACGTGTGCAAGCTCTTCGGCCTAATGACCACCCTGCCAGAGCACAATTCTGTCAATGACTTCAACGGCAGAGTGTGGAATATCCATAATTTAAAGCCTGCATTTTACTTACGGATGAGTCAGTCAGTCAGTTTGAGAAAGCATTCTTTCTGATTATATTAGACATGTTTGCGAAATTAATAACTTGTTCGATAGAAGGCAGTTCGGATTTAGGAAAGGTTATTCCACTGAAGCTCAACTTGTAGGATTCCAGCAAGATATAGCATATATCTTGGATTCAGAAGGTCAAATGGACTGTATCGCGATTGACCTATCTAAGGCATTTGATAGGGTGGATCATGGGAGACTACTGGCAAAATTAGTGCAATTGGACTAGACAAAGGAGTGATTAAATGGTTTTATATATTTCTAGAAAATAGATCTCAGAGAATTACAGTAGGTGAACCTTTATCTGACCCTGTCATAATTAAGAGGGAAATACCTCAAGGTAGTATTATTGGACCTTTACTTTTTTCTTTATTTACCAGGTGGCTCACGAACGCCGTACTTTCTACTTGTAATCGCCCGCATGCAAAAATGATGAATGGGATGTCTTCCAACTGATTTTCACAGGGGAACTACTGCCAGTGGGCAGGTTACGTCAGAATATGAAGAGATAAGAAACGGAGTGTGGCTCGCAGCATGTTACTCAGCGCTCCCGGTCTAATGCACCCCTTGCATTAGTAAACATCGTTTTCGATCGCATAGTTCTAGGCTGGTGTACGATACAGCCGCACTATATTTGCTGTCTGCATATCGGCAATGGCTAGTGTGATCAGCAGCGGTGAATACACAGACATTATTTTAAGCTGGACAACCTGGTCGGAGTGCAACAGAAGCTCCAAACACGTACGCCTTCTACACACATATTTCGCCGAACAGTATTACTTTTTGTTCCATACAATCAACTCTTTTATCGAGTTGAATGTCTACACTTGTATAAGTTAATAAGTTATTAGATTTCATTTACTGCATCTTTGGCTTGTCTACAAACAACAGCGGCGGTTAGGGGGTGGAGTGAGGAGGGACAGTCGCTCCCACCACCACTTTTTAGAGTAAGCATTACATTTTATTCCATTTTATCCAGCTGGAACTAGGAATTATTTAAAAAAGCTGTTTTGTACAAGCCTTGTTGTCTTACATGCTAAATCATTCCTTTATTGTATAGCGCTACGGCAAGTGGCCCCGTGGTGTAGGGGTAGCGTGCGTGCCTTTTACCCGGAGGTCCCAGGTTAGTTTCCCGGCCAGGTCAGGAATTTTTACCTGGACCTGAGGGCTGGTTCGGGGTCCACTCAGTCTACGTGATTAGAATTGCGGAGCTATCTGACGGTGAGATAGCGGACCCGCTTTCGAAAACCAAGAATAACAGCCGAGAGGATTCGTCGTGCTAACCACACGACACCTCGTAATGTGCAGGCCTTCGGGCTGTGGAGCGGTCGTTTGGTAGGCCAAGGCCCTTCAAGGGCTGTAGTGCCATGGGGTTGGGTGGGGGGCTACTTCGGCAAGTAGCGGAGTCTTTGCATGTGCTGTGAGGAAGGGTAGTAGGGGTACAATTTTTTTGCCGAAGTCGTGGCTACTGAGTTATAATTCACCCGCTTGCCGTGCGCATTCGTCAGTCTGACAGTTTCATTATTGTCTGTCAGGTTCTTATTGTGCATTCAAATACGAAATTATTTTTAATTGCATAATCATGCCGTACATCTATATAATTGTACCGGGCGAGCCGGCCGTGGGGTTACGGGCGCGCAGCTGTGAGCATGCACACGGGAGATTGTGGTTTCGAATCCCACTGTCGACAGCCCTGAAGATAGTTTTCCGTGGTTTCCCATTTTCATACCAGGCAAATGCCGAGGGTGTACCTTAATTAAGGCCACGACCGCTTCCTTCCCCAAGTTCTATCTGTGTCGGTGCAACGTAAAGTCAATTGTGAAAAAAAGATATATTTTATTGTAATTGTAATTTCAGCGCTAGAGAATACCAACTTTACTTTTACCGGACAAAATTATATCGTTTGTATTATGTTATTTTATATGTAAATGTAATTAATCTGCCCCGTGGATTATTCGTAATAATAGTTTTTTGAGATTTTGATTCATTGCTGTTTAAAATTCATTTAGTATTTGAATACTCACTAAGAAACTAACAGACATTAAAGAGACTGCCAGAGTGATGAATGCGCGCAACAAGATGGTGAATTATAACTCAGTGGCCACGACCTCGGCAAAAAAATATGTATCCCTACTGCCCTTTCTCACAGCACACGCGAAGTCTCCACTACTTGCCGTAGTGCTATACAAATTGGTCAGCCGCGTAGAACAGCATTTGTTGCGTATTTCCGTCAATAATTATGCTAATAAGTAAAGAAAATGAAAGAATGAATTAGCAGATAAGATAACAAGGTTTGTACAAACAGCTATTTTAAAATAATTCCTAGTTTCAGCTGGCTAAATTGGAATAAAAATGTAATGTTAACTCCACAAAGTTTTTTGGGGGGTGGGGGGTGACTGTCCCTCCTCGCCCACCTCCTAATCGCCGTGTAGAAGGCATACGTCTGTTTGGAGCTTTTGTTATATTCCGACCAGATTGTCCAGATTAATATCTATGTATTCGTCGCTACTGAACACACCATCCATTGCTGATATGCAGACAGCAAATATAGTGCGGCTGTACCATACACCAGTCTAGAACTATGCGGTCGAAAACAATGTTTACCAATGCAAAGGATGCATTAGACCGGAAGCTCTGAGTAACATGCTGTGAGCGACACTCCGTTTCATATCTCTTCATATTCTGACAACCTGGCCGCTGGCAGTAGTTCCCCTGTGAAAAGCAGTTGGTACACATCATATTCATCACTTGTGCATACGGGGCATTTATAAGTAGAATGTACGGCGTTCGAGACCCACCTGGTATAAATGATACGAGTAAAGATGTGGAATCTGAGAAAATGCTTTTGTGGATGATGATATTCTGTACATAGTATTAAATAAGTTACAAGATTGTGAGCAACTGCAAAGTGACCTCGATAATGTTGTGAGAATTTTAGCTGGCAGTGCAGTGCTATACCCAAACCAGACTGGTGATACCGTGCTGTGTGGACGACGTAAACGTTTCTGGCAATGGTATGATGATAAACGGGG
This sequence comes from Anabrus simplex, assembly GCF_040414725.1. NCBI lineage: Eukaryota > Metazoa > Arthropoda > Insecta > Orthoptera > Tettigoniidae > Anabrus > Anabrus simplex. The sequence continues at coordinate 517,501,232 of NC_090266.1, read as the reverse complement.
TTAAAAGTCAGATTGCGAGTTTCTCAAATTGGAAAAATCTTCTCTAATTTTTAAACACTGCATTGATGGGGTGAAATTTCCTTTTGCGGGTCACGGTAAGTAGCTAGATACTAATATAAGGAAAGATCTTCATTGAGTAATCATATAAATGAGATTGTAAATTAAGGGTACAGATCTCTGCACATGGTTATGACGGTGTTTCGGGGTTGTAATAAAGATGTAAGGGAGAGGGAATACAATTCTCTTGTAAGACACCAAATAGAGTACGTTTCCGGTGTATAGGACCCTCAGCAGGATTACTGGAAAAAATCCAAAGAAATTGAGTACCGTTAAAAAAATGTTGCAAATGTTTGGCTGGGAAGACTTGGGAGAAAGAAAACGAGCTGCTCGACTACTGTACGTACCGAGCTGTCATTGGAGTGATGGCGTGGAATTACATTAGTAGAGGAAAAGTTTTTAGTGGTGTCTTTGAAGGTAGGAAAGATCACAATATGAAGGTAAAGTTGGAATTCAAGAGAACACATTGAGGCAAATATTGGTTTATAGCAAGGGGAGTTATGAATTGGAATAACTCACCAAGGGAGATGTTCAATAAATTTCCAATTTCTTGAAATCATTTAAGAAAGGGCTAGGAAAACAACAGATAGGGAATCTTCCAACTGGGCGACTGCCCTAAATGCAGATTGATTGATTGATTGATTGATTGATTGACCAGAAATGGCATTATAAATGACCACAACACGCACATGTGTGCAGATGTAAATCTTCGAGCTGTCACGGAATCGAGGCATCAGGATTGTTTTAGTAACAATGTGTAGGCAGGAGTTGTGGGTGAAAATGTAATAGGGCCATGCATTTTACCGAACAGGTTAACAGGTACTGTATATCATCGAGACCTGCGCGATGAATTACCCGGACTCTTGGAGGACGTTGGGCTTCTAGAACGCCAACGCATATGGTTTATGCATGACGGGGCACCACCCCATTTTGTACGCATCGTGCAACAATACCTAAACGAAACGTTTTCTGCACAATGGATTGGTCGTGGAGGTCCAGTAGCATGGCCTCCCCGTTCGCTGGTACTCAATCCATTGGTTTTCTGCCTATTGAGGCATTTAAAGGCATTTGTGTATGCCACACCCATTCACAATATTCAGATGTTACAGGAGAGTGTGACCAATGCGTGTGCCCACATCCACGAGCAACAAGGCGTGATTATACGCGTTCGGGATTTTTGCGAAGAAGAGCCGAGGCATGTGTACAAATGCGGGATAACCATGTGGAGCATCTCCTGTAACGTGCAGATGGTATTCGCGGACAGACCGGCTGACATCATCACAGCACTTGGTTGATGGTTTTGCTCAACCCGCGTTCTATGCAACGTAAGTGACCGTCATGTGTTCGTTACAAGTAGTTGGTAGGATTACGTCCATTGTGTGACAGTCATGTGTTCGTTAGAAGTAGCTGGTAGAATGCTCCATTGTGTGACAGTCATGTGTTCATTAGAAGTAGCTGGTAGAATGGTGTCCATTGTGTGACAGTCATGTGTTCGTTAGAAGTAGCTGGTAGAATGGTGTCCATTGTGTGACAGTCATGTGTTCGTTAGAAGTAGCTGGTAGAATGGTGTCCATTGTGTGACAGTCATGTGTTCATTAGAAATAGCCAGTAGGATGACGTCCACTGTCGGAAGTGTAAATACGCAACACAAATAAAATGGCCCATATCTCAACGGATATCTGTTTCTTGATATTTCTTCTCGTTCTGATAAATTCCAACCCCTGTTGCAATATCAGACACCTTTACTTAAACATCCTGCATTATCCTATATAATTAAAATCTATCCAGTCCAAGTCAAACTACTAAATGAAAGAGGGTACTTTAAAAATGATGCTTATTGAAAACGAAAGGACTAGGTTAAATCAAGAGTGAAGATAGTATTAAAATGAATTGGTCTCAAGCAAACAGTGAGAGAAAAATACAGGGTTACTCACAGCCAAACAATCAGATATTTCAAATGGTGGGTACTCACACATCCATGTAATTAATTCAGATTTACGCCCATATACAACAGCCTCGAAAAATAATCTGAGGCCAGCAACATAACAAATCGTTTCAACTGATACATCAATCAACAAAAAGTCTGATAAATTTAGACTATATCAAAAGTGAGTGAAACTAGGATCAGTTGTACTTATTTTCATGCCATTCCGTGAAGCTTGACGAAAGCTACACCCCCGCCCAAAATTAAACTCAACAGAAATTAAAAATCTAACACAAACCAAAAGGGAACGTGACGTAAAAATAGGGCCCAAAGTGGCTTGCGCAGAACAAAACGTAAATGGAGGCTACAGGAAAAAAACGAATAAATTATGTTAAATAAACGAGAAGTTCCATAGCGCCCAGCAAACCCGAGCCAGCGAATAAGCCCAAAATATAACGATAAAGGCGGGGGGGGGGGGAATTGAATTTAAGCAAACGTTCCTCACGACCTGGAGTCGCGAAGCATAAAGAAAGGATACCTTAAAGTGACCGAAAAAACGAGTCTAACTATTCTCACAGATGTAAGGGATAAAAAATTGTGGCTGGTCCAAGACTCATTTATCGTAACCAATGTCTTATTTATGGATATTGTCATAACAAAGAATAGCTCCGTAAATTCCATAATCACACATAACACATCGTAAAATATTCTCCTGGCAACAGTCTAGAAAAGTATGGACTCAAATCAATGCACACAACAGAGAGATTAATGTGGACGGAGACATAAGCCACACACCTTTAAAATCCCAGACGTGGAGACGAAATAAAATGAAAATTAAGGCTTCACATTCATGCCCTCACACGCCGCCAATTCATATATAGTAACCATATGTCACGCATTGCAAGGGGGGATTTGAGACAGACATCAACATTTCATGAAGCAACGCTATGGTAAAGCACTATGTGGATGAGAGTCCGGCTCCATGGATAAATGGTTAGCGTACTGGCCTTTGGTCCAGAGGGTTCCGGGTTCGATTCCCTCCCGGGTCGGGGAAATTCACCTTAATTGGTTAATTCCAGTGGCTCGGGGGCTGGGTCTCTGTGCCGTCTTCAGCATTAGAATTCATCATCGGCAGGGACCCATTCTCACAGACGCGCAGGTCGCCTATACGGCAACAAATTGAAAGACCTGCACCAGTCCTCCCCTGAGGCCACACGCCATTAAAACTTAATTAATATGGATGAGACAAGAGATTGAGAAAAATATTTAGAAATTATGGTAAGCCTTAATTACGATACCATTTAGATTAAAAGAAAACATGGCATCATAGTGGATCCGCTGCATTTACAAAGGCTTGAAACGCGAACATATTAGGTAATTGCACAAAAATGCTATACGATAAATTAAAAGCTCCATTAACCTCGACGGGGCCTTAGGCAGGAATACTCAGAGAATACACAAGCAGAGAAGGAGAAAGGAATAAACAACGATTTTTCGCGGGATTGGAATCTTGCTGCCATCTGGTGGCGGAGATGTGACGTACATAAAGAACGCAGAAGATACAGCATCAGAAAGGTTACCTAGAATTGACATTAACAAAGGAGTTTTTTAATTCGAGGTCAGAGAACTCCATTGGCTCGGAGTGCTGGGTGGCCAGGAGGAGGAGATAGCCTATTAAAGTAAAACGCTGACGAAAGCCGAGAGCAATTACTGCGTTATGCGTCAGGAACTACTGGCCATCCTGAAGGTCTTGGATCATTACCACAATTATCTTTATGGGCAGCCATTCCAACCGGGCACAGACCAATCTGTCTTGACCTGGCTCCTGAGTTTCCTTAACCAGGAGGGGCAGAAGGGCCGTTATATACAACGCCTCCAAGAGTACAAATTCTTCACCAAACAACGCAGAGGAACGAGGCACTGCAATGCCATAGCCCTGTCTCGAAGGTCGTACACACTGCCAGAAAGCGAAGAGGCTGGCGGCCACCGTGGACGTCCTACCGTGAGGACCACCACCACTGAAGGCTGGTATTAAGGCGCGCTGAGTTGGGGGCAGCTAATGAACGACATCTTCGGGCGGATTCTGCGGGACGTTGAGTCTAGGCAGTGACTGGGGTGGAAGTACATCACTGAACGTAGTCCAGCCTACAAGGCATACATGGCCCAGTTTACATTTCTGAAGGGCATTGACGGCAAGGAGCAATTGCCAAGCTGACAATCCCCAGGAGTATGAGGAAAGAAAGGGTTACCGGTTACATGCGGGCACCACCGCCGATCACCAGATAGTGAACAAGACTATAGACCGTGTCCGACAGCAATTCTGCTGGGTTAATCTGAGGAACGATGCTGACAATATGTTCAAAATGTGTGAAAACTGCGACGCGAGCCGAGCCCCACCTTCCAGAAGTATGGGCCAAATTGTGTAGCACAACGTCCGAGCACCTTTCGAAAGGATTGCGATCAGTATCGCAGTGCCATTCCCCAAATCCGAGGCCAGGAATTGCTGCCTTGGCCTGGCAATGGACTACCTCAAGATGTGGCCAGATGTCTAAGCTAACCCTAACCGAGTTTCACAAATAGAAAAGTCCTCTCAGTTTTAATTACTGCATTGATGGGGTGAAAGTTCCTGTTGGGGATCATTGTAAGTATCTAGGTGTTAATATAAGGGAAGATCTTCATTGGGGTAGTCACATAAATGGGATTGTAAATAAAGGGTACAGATCTCTGCACATGGTTATGAGGGTGTTTAGGGGTTGTAGTAAGGATGTAAAGGAGAGGGCATATAAGTCTCAGGTAAGACCCCAACTAGAGTATGGTTCTAGTGTATGGGACCCTCACCAGGATTACCTGATTCAAGAATTGGAAAAAATCCAAAGAAAAGCAGCTTGATTTGTTCTGGGTGATTTCCGACAAAAGAGTACCGTTACAAAAATGTTGCAAAGTTTGGGTTGGGAAGAAATGAGAGAAAGAAGAAGAGCTGCTCGATTAAGTGGAATGTTCCGAGCAGTCAGCGGAGAGATGGCGTGGAATGACATTAGTAGACGAATAAGTTTGAGTGGCGTTTATGAAAGTAGGAAAGATCACAATATGAAGATAAAGTTGGAATTCAAGAGGACAAACTGGGGCAAATATTCATTTATAGGAAGGGGAGTTAGGGATTGGAATAACTTACCAAGGGAGACGTTCAATTAATTTTCAATTTCTTTGAAATCATTTAGGAAAAGGCTAGGAAAACAACAGATAGGGAATCTGCCACCTGGGCGACTGCCCTAAACGCAGATCAGTATTGATTGATTGATTGATTGATTGATTGATTGATTGATTGATTGATTGATTGATTGATTGATTGATTGATTGATTGATTGATTGATTGATTGATTGAGAGGCGTCGACAGTAGCTGAGTCTCTTTGAAGAACTTCAGTCACTTGGGTGTATCGAGGGAACTGCACGGCGGAAAGGGCAGAAACTTCTAGTGGAGGATGATGGAAGGGATTCTACAGAATCTGGGAGTACAAAAGACCCGGACGTTGCCTCTCCAACCTCGGTCAGACGGCATGGTCAAGCGTTTTGTAAGGACCGTGGAGGAACGCCTCAGGAACGTAGTTTCAGCGCCCGGAAAGGACTGGGACAGAGTATTCCATTCTTCTGGGTGGCGTACTGGGTATCCATCCACGAGACGCCGGGCATGATACCAGCCAAAATAGTCTTCAGGAGGAGGCAGCTACGCTTGCTATGTGACCTGATATTTGGTTTGGCACCGGAGCAGAAGCAGGCAGGATAGATTACGTGTGGAATTTCGTGGGCCGTGTCTAACAACAACTGAGAGTAGTCAGCGACAGGTATTAATGAATGCCCACTGCTACATGCTGGTGTACTCTGCGTGTTTCCAGAAAAGGGACCGGTTATAGCGGTACCGTCCTGTGAGGACGAAAGGGAAGTCACCAAAACTTCAGCCGCCATGGGTGGGGAACATACACGGACCATCACCAAGAACAATGACGTTGTTTACAAGATCCAGTGGTCTCTCCGAGGAAATATTATGAATGTTCATCTGGATTGCCTAGCGCCGTATTGTGGAGCAGTTCGGGACGAGCAGCCTTAAGGAGGGGGCAGTGTGACGCTCTCTGCCGCATTAATGTGCGATTTTGTCTGGAGCAAGCTAGCTAGCTCCAACCGCAAGCAACATTACTGGGATACGACCCTTCCCTCTCCTCCGGAACAGGCAAGCAGTGAGAGACGAATCGCGTGCTCATTGGCCATCCCACCAACTACGACCACCGTCATCACTACGTGCCCCCCAGTGGTATTTGAAACTACGAGAAAGATTTTCCAGAAAAGTCGACTTCCAGAGTTTATCCACGGGCTTTCGCTCTCACGAAACCTCTGGAAGGGTAGGCCTCCACTGAAAAGACAGGTCGGACTTGCCGAGACTGTTAAGTTCGGACTCAGTTCTGCTTGTAATCGATTCAGCGATACAAGGCTGTGAAATGTGTGTACTGCTGTTGAGTACTGGATCAGCATGTTACAATGTCGACGGAGAGTTGTATGTGAAATGACGGCGAAGGCGGAATATTGCAGCTGAACAAGATGGTGCAGTGAACGAAAAGCGGGGTGCGGGTGAACATGGGACTGTGTTGCATGCGCGTTAACTCTTAAATGTGCAGCCGTTATTGTTGTACAGTGAATTTGATCATGAATTGCCCTAGAGCCCGAGTAACAGTTACAGAAGTGTGTGTAGTGTAGCCGTTTTAACTTGTAAGTGCCAGACGTTTAACTTGTGTGACTGAACGTTGAGAACAGAAAGAGAGAGAGAGAGTGCTAACTAGATGTATAGGAATTAGCATTATTCAACGCTACCCGTCTTGTATATATTTATTTATCTGCTACACGTCCTACACGTTACAATATATTTATTGTGGCATTGACTTAACAGGCGTAGTTTATGACCACTACGTCCCTAGTGTCTAAGGAAATTAAAAGGAATAGCACGAACAGCTTTAGAGAGTTACGTAAACTAAGGTCTTGAGATAGTTCCCTATTGTATTACCCTTTTCCCCATTTAATGTTATTGCCTACATAAATAATTGTTGTGATTTCCTTTAAATATTTGGACATCGACTAAGTTTTTTTGGAGCTACTGAAATGTTCGTCGACCGTCGAAATTTATTTATCTTTCTTGCTTGCATTTAAATAACAAAACGCCAGACTGTTGTCTTCTTCCGTAAACCTGTGAATGACGCACACTTTCACACCAGCTCCTGCACATAATTAAATCTATTTCATGTAGTAACTATATTGCGCGAGTGGAAGTGTGCAGTATTTACACGCTGAAGCTTGGACGAACAATGACGGGCATATTTGTCTTTCCCATCATGCACTCATCCAACGACTGTCCCAACGGCAAAAGGTTCACACGGCTTAATTAACCACGTGTAATTATCCTAACAAGCAGCTTTACTGTACAATAATGTATACAGTTTGGTTATCACCATTCGTCCAGCCTTAACTATGTTCATTTGACGGAAACTGCGGGTTATGGGAGAAAGAAAATATTTTAACCTTAAAATAATAAAATTGTATGTATCCGAGAGATCTTACATGCACCTGTCGACTAATACTTCGTCTCTCAACCGTGACATTTATGACGCAGCAAGTGTGCTGGGAGAATTCCACGGAGAATGTGCAAGAATAAAATTCGATTTTCACTTCATCTAGTTCCCTTTCATTCCGCATTTGTTCCCTGTCATTTCTCCAGCGACACAGGAAGAGGGTAAGAAATCTGTTTCCATTTGTTCTATGAAATTACATATTCCCACAACACAGTGGAAACCGTACTTAATGGGATATTTACCTGCAATTCAAGTTCTTTCCCTCTATGTCGACCAGTGTTGTTCAATGATTCAGTAGATAATTCTCAATGCAGTTTATTCATGTGCAGTATTATTGTACAGCCGCTCAAAAAATATCGAGGCATCGTATTTTATAAGTTCCCCGCAAATACACTTTTCTCAGAAAGGTTTGAATCTATATGTGTTGTGGTTTTCTACAGTGCTTTTATCTACACGGAAGACGGATTACGTTTTAAAAATCACTAAAGTTAAGTCTGATAAAATATTAAATGCTGGAAAATTCAACGCCATGCGCTCATTCTCGCGTTGAGCGGATGTACGTTAATTGAAGTTCAAGTGCGGTATGTCACACGACATACATTATGAAATATGGTACATCACTGATGTAACGTTCGTGAAATACACGATCACAGCGCAGAGTAAATTTGGTAAATACAGTAAAAAATACCTAAATCGGAATTGCTGGAGACCAGAAAGTATTTCCATATTAGCGGTTTGCGTTTTATGCAAGGCTAACCGATATTTTAAGCTTACTGTTTTCCTATTTATATACATGTATCGCAAAATAGAATATGGAGAATTTTCTATGGAATGAACAAATATTACGCTGCATGTAAGAACTCTTCTTTTTTTTTTTTTTTTTTTTTGCTATTTGCTTTGCGACGCACCGACACTGATAGGTCTTACGGCGACGATGGTATAGGAAAGGCCTAGGAGTGGGAAGGAAGTGGCCGTGGCCTTAATCGAGCTGCATTTGCCTGGTGTGAAAATGGGAAACCACGGAAAACCATATTCAGACTTGCCCACGGTGGGGTTCGAACCCACTATCTCCCGAATGCAAGCTCACAGCTGCGCGTCCCTAACCGCACGGCCAACTCGCCCGGTAAGTAAGTACTCTTGTATAACTTTTATTTTAACATCTTTCTCCACCTTCTTCCTTTCTCTTAAGTTCATCATGGACCTGCGTTTTTCCACTTTGAAATAACACTTGCATGAGATTTCATTTACCATTTCTAATTTTCATTCGCTTCCTTGAGCAAAACTTTATCATAAAGGGATGGAGTTTTTATTTCTTCCCACCATATTCAATAAGAGACTGAGGAATATCAAGTAGAGCTCAACAACACTGGCGCTACAGAACAAGCATGCTTACCCTGGTAGGAAAACAGTGCACTACTGTGTTGAGACACACATTCTGCTGTCAGGAAGTCCAGCAATCCAGGGCCTGCGAATGGGGGAGGGGTCGATAAGTGCTCAAGACATGGGCAGGTAGTGGGTGACAAGGTCAGCAAGATGAACGCGATCATATTATTGCCTCCAACAGATGTTCTAAGCCTCTAAGTGAATAACGGTGTAAGAACACATCATCAACAACAACAACTAAAACAGGTTGCATGGTAAAATTTCTCGCTTGCCGTTTCTATTGTTCGTATTACATGTAATATTACATTGGCAGGAGTTCCGTTTTATTCAGAGATTATCCCTTCGCGGGAATGGAAATAACAGTCCGTTTCCGCGTTGGACAGGTTCCGCCTTAGGCTGCATTTAATGTCATTTAGCTTCAAGGGACCACAGAAAAAGTCCTCTTAAGGCAGGTTTCCGGTTTAATCATTGGACGGTTTATACAGATTTTACTGTACTTTCATATGCCTTATACAAGCCTGATTCAGCCCGTGTAGCGAGTGTGTGCTTCGTCTGTTGTTTATGGGAAACTGTTTTGGTGTAGTTGAGGGTAGAGTTGTGTGTGGTGTGACTTGAATAACGCTCAGTCGCTGAGCAAAGGGAATCGACTGTTCACAATAAAAATCTCAGGACCTTTTTACGGGTCGGATGCGGTACACCAAAGTCCGATGGCCAAGATGTTGCGGTAAACATCGACAATGGAGCAAACGATACATTACAAATTCATGATACATACTGCTCGCAAGCACACACGTTTCTTTCTGATCACGAAGCATAATTGTTATCACAACGCATTTTGCAATCCATCTGCGTTCGCTTACGTAGTGCAGTTGTTTAAATGCACGCTTCCTATGCTCAAGGCTGCGTGATAAATTCCCGTGAAATTATATTACGTTTATGAAATCTTAATTCTGAGAGAAATGTGTCAATACATTGACTGGTACTTTGAAATAAACCCATTTTTTCAGAAGTCGAGTGTATTACATTATTGTGACAGTAAGTGTATAAAAGTAAATTAAAATACATCCTCTAAATTGAACTAATTTGAACACAAAAACACAAAACTATTTTTTCTAGAAAGAATGGCAATGTCCCGTCTTTACCCACACACTGGGCAAGGCGGGGTATTACTATTTACATATATCGCACACTTATACGATGTTTTCGTCCTCACCCTCTTCCCTGCCACATGCGAAGTGAGTCCAACCTGACCTTTTTACGTCCTGCACACATTTTTTACGTACCTGTACATTCAAAGTACAAAAGACCACGCAAAATACACTCAGCATCGTCACTTTATTCTACGGAAGAACCTTTAATCATTTTCCACTCTCCTGAGGTTTCCTCTTGCTATGCCCGAGGTCATTGTCCATGAAACTGTATTTCTGTTTGTTTATCAAGAATTATTCCATTGATATTCAGTTACTGTAGAACGGCAAGTCCGCCACGCCGACGACTACTTGGATATCTTTCACTCTACCAACATGGTGAAATGGCATAACGTTTCTTCTGTGTGTGTGTGTGTGTGTGTGTGTGTGTGTGTGTGTGTGTGTGTGTGTGTGGAGTGGAGGGCTGGTAAAATGTCCAACTTATATAATGGTTATCTAATCCTTGCTCCGTACCTTTTACTTAGTACGCTACTTTTATTCAACATCTGGAGTAGCTTACAATATTTGTAATTAATACTTAACACTTAAATAACCATTACCCTGCCCCATGTATTCTAACTGAATGATGATATATTTCCTGTTTCCTGAATCACGTCCATAATCACAAAAAATAAATGCTTTAAAATATTTCTAATGGACCATATTGCAGAACTAATGTATTTGAAATTATTGTTTACTTATTGAAATTTCCAATGTAAGATCACAACGGTGAGCAAAATATCTACACGACAAAAAACGCGACAAATGGATGAAATCATTGACGCGGAGCAATCTTGAATTGCTCTTCAAGATCTGATAGTTTTTCGGAAGGTAGCAGCACCATGCAGACAAATAAATACTCAACCCGCCTTCCTCCACGGCCTCAATTCCCCCCCCCCACTCCTCACTTATGCATCTACTGTACATGCAAATTACGTAGTCTATTCCATAATATCCGTCAGTTGCTCTTTTGTCATTTTCTACCAGATGCATGAAAGTACAGAAAATTATCAGACACGACTTGTCTTTGTATCGTCACCTGATGTCCTGGTAGTTCTGAAAATGTTACGAAATGGTAGAATGTGGTGTGATGAATGCTTTAATAACTTTCCTTCAAACATCCTTCTTATACATCTTTTCAAACAATTGATCAATCACTGATCGCGGATCATCACTTAGGGCTGTCAAACAGGTGGCAGTTTCCCTATCGATTGTTTATCTTGCCTTTTTAAAACTTGATCAAAGAACTTGGAAACTTATCGAACATTTCCCTGGATTATTTATTCCAATCCTTAATTCCTCTTCCTATAAAGGAATATTTTCCCATAATTTTTCCTCTTGAGTTCCAACCTTATCATCATATTTGCGTTCTTTCTAAATCATACATCAGAGATAGGAAATTTGTCGCTGATGATTAAAGAGAGTGTGGTGAGGGGTATGATTAACTTTCTTTAGTATTAGTAGATTTATAAATATTGCTCTTCGTCGGCGGTCCACAATGGTATAAATAATACATGATGATCATCGTACGTTGTCCCAATTTTAGTAGAGAGACCTTTGTTACCATCATAGTTATATGTTACTGATGTATGTTCCCAATACTTATGTTTGATATTCAGTTCAAGTTAAAAATTATCTAGGAGGGAAGCTCAAATATGAATAATAATAATAATAATAATAATAATAATAATAATAATAATAATAATAATAATAATAATAATAATAATAATGTAATTTGCTTTACGTCCTAGAAACTACTTACGGTTTTCGGAGACGTGTTACAGTTTTAAAATCTCCCTCTGTGGATCAGTGGTAAAATGTCGGCCTCTGGAAGTTAACATCGGTGGTTCATGCCCAGGAGAGGTAGTCGAGTTACTGAAGAGCAAAAAAGAGTTCATTCAGTACTGTCTGTCGTACGATATCGGCATGTAAAAGATAATTATCTGGTTACACATTCGGTCTTTACCTAACAAGATTGCTTAGACCTCCGCCATAAATAGCCCAGCAGTGGTCTGGCTTACTCTGCCTTCTTCTTCTTCTTTCCTGGCCTTATATGTAACCAAAATGGACACTCCTAAGTATCTCTTATGGTCGGCTCTGCTTATACTTTGAGAGTACTCCCAGCGGTTGGATGTCTCCACCGCAGGAATGCCGTTATTCAAGGCCTTTTCGGCTGTACGCCATCATGTTGCTCTCAGACCTGTCTTGTCCTTCGTTCCTCGATTGCAAAAGCTTTCTTAAAGTGATGATCTTCATCTCGACGTTGTACATGAACTTGCCAGCGAAACTGCCGCTCCTCCAATTTCTCACTGACCAATTCTTTCCACCTCTATTTATAGACACTAGTTGTCGAACACACGTCATCTCTCAAAGAGTACATGACTTCACTCCCACCCAGTTCCAAAGTGTTAAAGGCTGTAATGAAATAGCATCAGGCAAACCAGAAACTCCCTCCTATCATGCATGCTCATTGCCATCTGGCTGAGTAGAACAGACCGCCGAAACTAACGCGCTGGCAGCCTGGATGGCTTGCAAACGGTAACCGAGACTATAGATGTTGAGTAGTAGTAGTAGTAGTAGTAGTAGTAGTAGTAGTAACATATTTAGTTGTTCCTGTGTGTATTACATGGAAGGCGATCAGGTCCTTACCAGGACTACGGCGCTGTTACGAATGTTTTGTCGAACCACTTCCTAGTTCCATATTTGCTTAGTTTCAGATCTGTTGCAACAACGTTATAAATCATATCGCCTGTAGGTCTGTATCTGAGTGTGATTACACTGATATGAATCGAGAGTCGTGGAAAATTACGGATGTAAGGTAGTGAAACAAACCACCGAAGTGATGTATGTGCAAACCATCAGAGGCCAAGATAAATTTATATATAAAATAAGAGTTTTGCCTTTACATTGCTCAGAATTTAAAAAGGATGCTATTTCTGTATCGGTCGTGCCCACAGTAACAAGGAAATGCAATTTTTACTTTTCCGTAATTTCTGTCTGTCTGTCTATCTGTCTGTCTGTCTGTACATGCATCACGAGAAACAGTTGAAAATAATTTAATGAAAATCGGTATGCAAAGTCGGGGAATAAGTCGCTACAATCTAGGCTATAAATAATTTTATTCACGCTGACTGAAATGGTAGTTTAGGGGAAGGCCTAAAATTAAATTGTCAAATATTTATGTTATTAGTGGTCGTATCGTAATGGAAATTGGTACCGGTATACAAAGACGGAGAATAAGTCTCTATAATCTAGGCTATAAATAATTTTACTCACGCTGAGTGAAATGGTAGTTTAGGGGAAGGCCTAAAATTTAGTTCTCAAATATTTGTTATTAATGGTCGTATCTTAACGAAAATCGGTACGCAAAGTCGGGGAATAAGTCGCTACAATCTAGGCTATAAATAATTGTAATCATGCTGAATGAAATGGTAGTTTACAGGAAAGCCTAAAATTTAATGACCAAATAATCATGTTATTAGTGGTCGTATCGATAAATACTGCATAACTAAAGTTATAGAGTATTGTATTTCCAATCATTTATGTCTTATACATTGTTACCATACCGGCTATGATCAGAGATATTCATGAATTTGGATTTTTGTTACTAAGTCCTTATCAGCGCCGAGTCACGAGAAAATTGGTAAACAGGATTTAATGAAAATCGGTATGTAAAGTCGGAGAATAAGGAACTACTGTCTACGGCAGGGCCAACCAAACAGCGCTCCCCGAGCGCTAGCGCTCTGGCCGCACTCTAAGACAGTGCTCCGAGCGCTTTGAGGGAAGGTAGTTTCAGTAGTGGTGGTAGGAGCTTAATAGCTGAGCGAGCGATCTGCTCGCCACGCCGAAGAGAACAGCCGATCCATCAGTCGCTAGTCCATAGTCTACTCTACAGTGACTCTATACATATAGAGTGGTCCTTACGTGGTCTACGCACGGGGTTCCTCAGCTATGTAAAATTAAAAATGGTTGAGAGTGTTATTAACCTGATAGCGGCGATCCAGTGCTTGAAACACCAGGAGGCAATCTGTGCAAAAGTCGCCAAGCTTGAAGACGTACTGGGAACAGTTGTGTGAATGGTAAATTTTCTTCGCTCTCATGGACTCACGCACCGTCAATTCAAGAAGTACCAGGCGAGTTGGCCGTGCGGTTAGGTGCGCGCAGCAGTGAGCTCGTAATCGGGAGATACCGAGTTCGAACCCCACTGTCGGCAGCCTTGAAGATGTTTTTTCGTGGCAAATGCTGGGGCCGTACCTTAATACCTTAATTAAGGCCACCGCCGCTTCCTTCCCATTCCTGGGCCTTTCTTGTCCCATCGTCGTGATTAGACCTATCTGTCGGTGTGACGTAAAGCTAATAGCAGAAGAAAAAGAATCAAAGAGTTCTTGGACGACATCGAAGCGGAGTATCCGGATATCCCGTACCATGCAGAAGTACGGTGGCTGAGCAAGGCGAAGGTGCTTCATCGAGATTTTTTGCTTGCGGAATGCAATAGATACTGAACCCATGACCTTTGTGCCCTAAGAACATTATGCATAATGTAACAATTAAATTAAAAGTTGGATTCTTGATAGCATGGATTTGAGACGTGACGAGGGGGTGATTGGTGATTACCTTCGGTCCCACGCTCTGGGGTACGTGACGTCAACCACACGTGTCGACGGCGGAAGAATCTCAAGTCATTTTTATGAACTATTTCAAAGCGCGTGTACATGGCGTGACCACGCCAAGTCAAAAAAATATAGTGCCTATCAAAGGAGGTCAATCATCTCACAAATCGAACCCGTAAAATTTTTAAATGTCCATGAACACTACCGCCAGAAATGTAGCAAGCATGTAGTCACTTTCAAAACTCTTGAAATTACAGTTTAGGTAAGTCAGAAAATTTAGAGAAATATCCTTGGCGGCAAAGGGAGAGATCCGAAGAGAGGGGGTAACTGCTATAAATATGAAGGGACGCCATGACGAACCTTCCTTCTCCGGCATTTGTGATACAAAGCGGACGAAAAATTGTTGAGCTGCTCTGCGAAATCAAACCAACGAAAGTAGACTGAGTTCAACTGCAGATTTTAGCCATTGCGGCTAAGTCTTGACTCCATGAGGAGATAGTTTTCTTGAGTGAAATAATTGTACCAGATAGGACGGTCAAAGTACTGAATAAATTCTAATGTGATTAAGTAATTCGTGTGCGGAAATAATTATAGTCCATCGTGTGCGTTCAAGCAAACAAGTGAAGGGTATTTTCTTTTTTTTAAAATGCTTTATTCCAGGAAACTTGAAGAAATAATAATAAATTGTGAAGCCATGAATGTAAAAATGGCTAAATAAAATGCCAGGGTCACAGGTGAGCCCTAAGACGAATACTGGCATGAAGACATGAGGTAGGTGACTTTCCATCTTACTACCTCTTATATCCTGTCTCGTGATTTCTTAAAGTGTATTTGAATGGGGATATACGACGCAGTGGTCACCCTACTAAGTTTTGTAAATGTGAGAGTACGACTAAAAGAGTCATTTGTTTTATTTTCCACTTGGATAAATTTTTGAAGTTTTGCGAGTGCCGTATAGTGTTGTAAAAGGTTATTGAATAGGGTTCCGAAGTGATATCACGTCCAATGTAGATCGTCATCCGTGTGAGTGTACTGCCTATATTGTGTGATGTCAAATTAAGATGTTCATTCGACGTAAAATTCTTCTGTCTGCAATTTGACGTTAATAATAATAATCCATGGTCACTCATTTTCAATCGAGTGGAAGCGCGCTGTCGGGTGAGAGCCAAGGGTGATGAATTTGGTCACGGAGAGAAACGTTTTTTTAATGCCCATGTTAAACTGTGTCTGACTGACAATAAAAGATCTAGTAGAATGTTTCAGTCATTTCTCGTAAAAAAATCAAGTTATTAAATACGATATCATTTATGCGAAGTTATTCATGATTAATGCATTGTGCGATATTAGACGTCGGGATTTCTAGTGAGGATTTTATTCCAGTTCTTTGTCGATGATAATTGTGGAGCTGGGAAACAGAGGTTAGTTTTGTGAATCAGGTTGGACCTGTCATTGAAGCCGGGACACGGAAGCCCGAGGAATGTTTTATATGAGTTGAGATGAGATGTGCGAATCAGGTTAGAGTCCTGTCATTTGAAGCCGGGACATGATAGCCCGAGGAATATTTTATAATGTTGAGAATGGAAAGAAATTCATAGAAATCCATAGCGGTATCAATTGGCGACGCGTATAATTAGTGTGGGCATCTTGAAGCATAATCTGTGCATTGTGTTGGTTAGAATATCGTATTTGTTTAATTATGTCGGCAGAGTTTAAAGGGAGCATTTTGAGAAGTCAGTCAGGTAGAACGAACCGGGTGGTTTATGTAACTGCCAAGCGAGCATGGGGTGAGAGGCCTCAGCGGACAGCGGGATAATAACGGGAAAGAAGTGGAGTTGAGATTGTACTGTAATTCTCGGCCAGGGGAAACGTTAAAATGCTGGATTTAGTTGAAATTCATAGCCGGTAATGATCTAAGTATTGTGAAATACTGTAATTGGGGATGTAATGAACTTTTGAAATCACGAACTTTGAGTATAAGGAACAGAGTAACCCAATTTCAGGGTTGTCCAAAATATAGAGCGATGGTCGTGATGATCGGTTTGTCTGTGAGGGGTGTGCAAAATTCATAATGGTAATGACGAGATATGACATCGTAATTATATGGCGAGTTGTTGGGTTTGTGCGTAGATTATTAGGATATGCAAGTGTTAATAACGGTTAGGACTAGATTAGATTTTTAAGCATGATATCACGAGATAGGATACATGTAGCTGGACATGAATTATGTAATATTCTTTTCCAGCCAGATAAACATCGCAATATTGAACTCACATCACAGCTGCGTAGAAATTTGTGAAGAAACCAGAGTCCGCGGAGATAAAATTTGTTGTTCGTTAATATTTCGTTAAATCATTTAAATTTATTTAATTATTAAATTCAGTGAAACCGCATTTGAAATAACTTTAATCAAGCGAATAACTTGGAGATGCATTCTGGAAATTTTAGTTTGTTTTCTGGGGAATGTTAACATGTAAAGTAACGATTAAAGGGACATATCCGAAGGAAATGGATTTTTCTGCCACTAAGTTTGTGAGCATTGCTATTGTTGTAATTATTGAACTTTGATTGATTGAGCAGTGAATGTGCTGGGGATAGTAAAGTGGAACTTTGGTCATAAACCGATGTAACTTAATTGTGTTTAGCCTTCAGCCTAGAAACTTGGATGGTCAGGGGGTCATCAACCTCAGTGACTTAGATTAGGGCCATATGCCATTGTAGCATCATTTCCTTGCGGTCATCATCCACAATGACTTTAAAGTAACATAGAAGATTAGATGTCGGTCCATGACATAGACGCAGGTCACATCGATTCAATTAAGGGTCCATGCCGTAGAACCACTGTGTGGCACACACCAATTGGACTACCTTAATCATACCTAGAGTCCAGAGTTCGTGTTACGAGGGCTGGACCATAACGAATCACTATGATGGTACATGTGGTCTCACATGGAAGCCGAATTTAAGGATTTCCAGACTTTCCTTTCTTAAATGATTAATAATTGAGACAATGGTTTCTAGTAAGAATGCCCGTCAGGCAGGTACGTTAAAGTCTCACACCAGTGTTCTGACATTTATGTAAAAGTGATTGTGGTGTCCAGTGGACACAATTGACTTCTCTGATACTGTTGATATATCCGATGGCTTCAGAATTTTCCTGAATAAATAGGAATCTTTTAAATAGACCTTTCATTCCAGTAGATAGATTAGAATTAATGAACCCTACCTTTACCTCAGCAAGTGACGAAGAACCCGAAACGACCCAAGGGACAGATCTCATGAACTGTGCTGATAGGTAAGGAAGGTAGGTATCCCTCAATATGGACCTAAAGGGTTCAATACCTTTTATGGCATGAAAGGCTGTCCCGAAGTTCTTTCGCGTGATCCTAAGTGGGTGGCGGATTTGGCCTCTTTAAGTGAGTTTACTGCCCATCTGAATACTTTGAACACTTCGCTTCAGGGCGCAAAGCACAATGCCGAGCTCGATAGCTGCAGTCGCTTAAGTGCGGCCAGTATCCAGTATTCGGGAGATAGTGAGTTGGAACCCCACTGTCGGCATCCCTGAAGATGGTTTTCCATGGTTTCCCATTTTCAAACCAAGTAAATGCTGGGGCTGTACATTAATTAAGGCCACGTACGCTTCCTTCCCACTCCTAGCCCTTTCCTCTCCCATCGTCGCCATAAGACCTATCTGTGACGCAACTTGCAAAAAAAGAAAAGCACAATATCCGCGAGTTGGTGGAAAAAAATTCAAGCGTTCAAAAGAAAATTGATTTTGTGAGAAAACCAGTTGCGTGCAAGGAACACAGGACATTTTCCATTGCTTGAAACAGTGAAATAAGGTGTCGATTTTGATGAGTACTTGCAGGTAATTCGCCAATTACAAGAAGAGTTTGAAAAGAGATTTTCAGAATTATCAGAACTCCAAGCGGTGTTAGATGTATTTGTTCCATCATTTTCTCTTAGTGCAGACAGTGCTCCACAGCTATTTCAATTACAGTTTCTTGAACTGCAGTGCAATGTTCGTCTTAAAGACCGCTTTCTAATGTCACGAAGTTTAACAGAATTTTACAGCGACTTTCCGCAAGAAAAATGCCCCCTTTTGTACAAACATGCATGTAAAGTTCTGTCAATGTTCGGCTCAACGTACATTTGTGAGCCTTTCTTTTCGGTTTTTAAGCTTACCAAAAGTAAACATCGTGCAACGATGAGCGATAGAAACTTGCGCAATTGTTTAAGAATAGCTGTGTCCAGAAACATTGTAGGCCTACTCAATTTGGAAAAGATTGTTTGCTCTGAAAGTAAAAGCTCGTAAAAACGGCTGAGCCAAAGTCACGCAAGGTCTCTACTATCTGTTCATATCGGTAACATTTTGTTGAATTTTCCTCTCAGATATGTTCAAATTTCAGTTTTGAATAAATCACATTACTGTATTCTTTACTTAACACTTTATTTCGTTTCCTGCATATTCCATACATCGGAGTACCTTTTGATTTATATATGCGGTATATTTGTTATGGTAGAACAACCCTATCAATATGATGTCCACTATCCCACAAAAGCCGTCGGACGCACGACTACGTACGTATCTAATCAGCGCAGTCCGAACATCGTCCGTCTCAGGTATCTTCGCTGCCACAGTGTAGTGGTGGCAGGGGAAGGAGCGCTAGTCTGACAGCCCAGTGCTCTCCGAGCGCGGGCGCGCTCTCGGAGCGCAATGGCTGGATGGCCCTGGTCTACGGTATAAATGATTTTATAAGACGCCCTAATATTGCAGAGTCTAAAGAAAACAAAATGCGAAGGCCTACAATATAGCAAGCTATAACATTGATCAACAATAACATTACATTACTTTGTCTTCTGTTACCACTCATCTCCGATAGATAGGATTACTGCTGCGTACTGAGTATTTTTTTAAATTTGCCTTATGTCGCACCGACACAGTTAGGTCTTATGGCGACGGTGGGATGGAAAAGGCTATGAGTGTGAAGGAAACGGCCTTGGCCTTAATTAAGTTATAGCACCAGCATTTTCCTGGTGTGAAAATGGGGAACCACAGAATAACATCTTAAGTGCTGCCGAGAGTGGGGTTCGAATCCACTATCTCCCGGATGCATCCTCACAGCCGCGCGCCCCTAACCACACGGCCAACTGGCCTGGTCGTACCAAGTGTAACAGTCTGCCTAAATATTGCCGGGAAGTAGCTGGGGAGTTGGGTAACTTTCTTCTTTAGCATGCCATTCCTCTGTTTCATAAATTTTCCGATACTACTGGTACGTAACACACTGGTTCATAATAGCATTCGAGCAATTCAATCCCTGCTCTGAGGCATTAATTGGAATGAGAAGTGTGTAAATTTAACGGAATAATGGCAGAGGAGTGTTCACGGCTCTTTGCGGTCTGGTCATTAAAGCTCGGATACTTTGGACTGTTGGATCGGCACCGTAGTACTGTTCGTTAAAGTGAGAAAATGTGCAGTTTTTAATTTGATCGGGTATTTTATATGATAACATTGCTTTTAATCGGTACATTCCAAGTGATGTTTTTGTAATGACTTATGTTGACTTGAGTTAGGAAAACCACAAAATGAGTCTTTCTGAGAATCCCGTAGCGAAGCACGGGTACATCAGCTAGTATAACATAAGGATAAGCTGGTTTTCAGTGATACGCAGTTTTATCCTGCAGGCATATGATTTCTAAATACATTCCAGGGAAATGGAGTTCATTATTGAGAAATACTCTCGGCCATATTTCATTTATTGCATGTTATCAGCTTTCTGTTGTTCCCCTAAGTACTTCAAAAGCAGGAGGTCATATGAATAGCTATGAGGAGTTGGGGCTGAGAAAACCTCACTATCTCTCGCTTCGGTTACCTGAGCCTCTGGTTCCCCTTCGTCTCCATAGCGACATCACACTTGTTACGGACCACATGGGATTGCGTATTGATCTTAAGCTGCAAAGCGAATTTCGGTAGGTAGTTAAAATGTACTTGGTTCAGCAGGTTTTCTAATTGCTGAATTGGGGGATAACTTTTTGTGCGGTTAAAGTGCTAACACCAAGATGACGATTCTTAATATTTATTTTAAATTTCATAAGGGTCATATGCGCAAGGTAAGACATGAGGTGGCAGACGTACGTTACAAATTTCAAATGCAGTAATTGGAGTTTTCAGAATGAATTTATTCAGAATTTTTTTTTTTTTTTTTTTTTTTTTTTTTGCTAGTTGCTTTACGTCGCACCGACATTGATAGGTCTTATGGCGACGATGGAACAGGGAAGGGATAGGAGTGGGAAGGAAGCGGTCGTGGCCTTAATCAATGCCTCAGAGCAGGGATTGAATAGCTCGAATGCTATGATGAACCAGTGTGTTACGTACCGGTAGTATCGGAAAATTTATGAAACAGAGGAATGCAATGCCAAAGAAGAAAGTTACCTAACTCCCCAGCTACTTCCCGCCAATATTTAGGTAGACTGTTACACTCGGCCAGTTGACCGTGTGGTTAGGGGCGCGCAGCTGTAAGCTTGCATCCGGGAGATAGTGGATTCGAACCCCACTCTCGGCAGCCCTTAAGATGTTATTCCGTGGTTTCCTATTTCCACACCAGGGAAATGCTGGGGCTATAACTTAATTAACGCCAAGGCCGCTTCCTTCACACTCATAGCCTTTCCTATCCCACCGTTGCCATAAGACCTAACTATGTAGGTGCGGCGTAAAGCAAATTTGAAAAAATACTCAGTATGCAGTAGTAATCCTATCTATCGGAGATGGGTGGCTACAGAAGACAAAGCACCTCACAACAAACAATTGTCAATGTAATGTTATTGTTGATGAATATTATAGCTTTCTATTTTGTAGGCCTTCGCATTTAGTTGTCTTTAGACTCTGTAATATTAGGGCGTCTTATAAAATTATTTATACCGTAGACAGTAGTTCCTTATTCTCCGACTTTACATACCGAGTTTCATTAAATTCTGTTTACCCATTTTCTCGTGACTCGGCGCTGATAAGGACTTAGTAACAAAAATCCAAATTCATGAATATCTGTCATAGCCGGTATGGTAAGAATGTATAAGACATAAATGATTGGAACTTTGGTTATGCAGTATTTATCGATACGACCACTAATAACGTAATTATTTTGTAGTTAAATTTTAGGCTTTCCTCTAAACTACCATTTCATTCAGCGTGATAACAATTATTTATAGCCTAGATTACAACGATCTTATTACCCGACTTTGCATACCGATTTTCATTAAGATAGGACCATTAATAACATAAATATTTGAGAGTTCCATTGTAGGCCTTCCCCTAAACTATCACTTTTCTCAGCGTGAATGCAATTATTTATGGCCCAGGGTATAGCGACTTATTCCCCGACTTCCCCTACCGAGTTTCGTTAAGATACGACCATTAATAACAAATATTTGAGTACTAAATTTTAGGCCTTCCCCTAAATTACCATTTCACTCAGCGTGAGTAAAACTATTTATACCCTAGATTATAGAGACTTATTCTCCGTCTTTGTATACTAATTTCCATTACGATACGACCACTAAATAACATACATATTTGAAAATTTAATTTTAGGCCTTCCCATAATCTACCATTTCAGTCAGCGTGAATAAAATTACTCATAGACTAGATTGTAGCGACTTATTCCCCGACTTTGCATACCGATTTTCATTAAATTGTTTTCAGCTGTTTTCTCGTGATGCGTGTACAGACAGACAGACAGACAGACAGACAGACAGACAGACAGACAGACAGACAGAAATTACGGAAAAGTAAAAAGTGCTTTTCCTTGTTACTGTGGGCACGACTGATACAGAAATAGCATCCTTTTTAAATTCTGAACAATTGTACAGACAAAACTCTTATTTATATATATAGATACTGCAGTTAATAGATAAACACAGTATAAAGTTTAGCTGCTATGGACTATTACTAAGGGATAGATCAGTCATCACAGTGACGATGGCAACTCTATGTCCATGGAGTCACAATATGAACTCTTATGAAACAAATGGATTACTTGCGATGCATAGTCAATAATATGACATCAGACACTCGACAACAGGATTTTCTGATCTGACTAGACGATCAGAGATAAAAACATGTGCAAGTCAACAATAAAACTCTGGTATATACATACACATTTCTCGCAGTGTGCACATTTCATGAACGCAGGCTGGTCACATTTTCCATTGTTCATTAATCCTCCTTCGAGGCAGTATTCCAAGGGTATTTGAAAAACACCACGAAAGTCTTTCTGTACCGCGCTGTAGCAAGAAAGGATATTTGATTTAGATAATAATGCTGTCTAGAACCGGAAATACCGTTACACAATCTGTTGAAGGCGTAAAAGTAGGCCTCTGCGCCCCATGTTAAAATTGTTACCTCTACTACAGTGGTAACACCAAACAAGGCGCAAACACAGTTAAAAGGGGAAGATAAGAGTACAATACACAATATAAGGAAACACTACACACTTGGAAAAACAGTAACTAGCCTTTACGCGGATCTCCAACAAAACAAGTACGTAACTATCAGTAGGGCCAACTAGTGAACGACAAAACGGGAAGATGGAAGGGCTGGGAACCTACCAAAGGCATGGACATGGGCTTAGATAGCGGATTCCGAAATGAATCACCGTGATCCTTAGTTTTTAAAATATTATTTACAAGATAATTCTACATATACATTCCAAGTTATGAGCTATAAGTTCAGTGATATACATAGGTTATTCGTAGCAGTGTAAATTCAAATTACAAATCAACTGTACATCTAGTTACCAATGCAGTAGTACAATGCAATTTACAGGTTATCCAAAATCTAGCGTACCTAAAGTGATACAGAACTATCAGAGGCAAACCTCAAGGGAAATACTATTAAACTACAATATGCATATTTTAGAGAAACAAAACGGAATGCCTCGGAAACGAACAGGTAAGTCTAGTTGAAAAACTAAGGCGTCATAAGTAACTAATTTGGTGAATCTAGGCGAGGTTAGGGCAGACTCCTGTATGAAAACCAAATCGGAACATTACGGAATTTTTAGCAGGAACGGAATTTAAGAGTGCTTACCCGAGGAGTGCGCCATCCCGAAAACCGGAGGGACGTCATCCAGATAGGCTGCTCGCAGACAGATAAACCGAGACCAACAAAAATCATTGTCAGAAGATTTTTTTAATTGTTTCTGTGATAAATTTCACAATATTTTCGTATGGTCGGAAGAAGAAAACGTCGGTAGGCTGCACATTTGGACTGAATTTCTTGATGAATTCAATGCCTTCATGAACTGTGGAGTTCTGTACTTTGTCATTTGTTGTGACTGCTCACGACTCATCCAAAGGATCTTCAGTATGTGCTCGTATATACATCCACTCTGCTTGTTCTAGGAAGACCTGCACATCTCCTTTGGTCATCTTAGCCTATTTGCTTGCGAACGCCTTGATATTCGGTAAACTGATGGCCACATTTCCGTAAAATGGCCAATGGAATCCGAAAAAAAGGAAATAAAAGTGGGGTAACAGCATACCGTCCATCACAAAATCCCTGGCGCTATAATATAAAAGTGTGCGGTTACCGCTGTGGTGGTTTTAACTGCACCAAAGATGTCTTTCCTTCCCTTCACTAAGGAGGTTTGTTCAGATCGCAACTATTAAATCTTGATTGGTGGGCATTAATTCCTTGAACTAGTGACAGACGTTCTTCTTCAATGAGAGACCAAAATGTTCTCATGAACTAATGAGATCTTTGTTCAGTACCAGTAACCCCTCCAACCAATCGCCTGCTAACTGTGAAGGTTAATTTCCGACAAATATCCTTTTCATTTGGTTTAATCTTCTTACCCACGAGCTGGAAGCTTTGAACAGTAGGAAATCTTGAGGGTCAATTCTGTTCCTAAATTCACGAATTTTATGGACATGTATTATTACATTTTCCTGTCGCTTTGCTACAAAATGGTCATGAACTTCAGGGTGTATCTTGTCCGCAAGCTGTTTAGGTTTAACGAGTGCCATTGTTCGAGCTTGTTTTCAAAGTTTTTAGCACACTCGTACTCATTACTTTCATTGTCTGTGACAAGACTGGTAGAAGTTCCATGCGAGGTTCATATCAATACATAATCCAGGACGACACAGAAGGGGAGGATCAAAATTGCCATCCTTTTCACTTCATATGTCCATACCTTGTATACATCAACCAGGTATCCTTCTGAAAACTTCGTATTATGTTTTCCAGGAGGTGATGGCTGATAAGATGAACTGCTGCTTCCCCGGACATCCACCAATGGTGACAATGCTTCATCACTCATCAGCATGGCACTAACACTTCCTTCATCTGATGCCTCTCATCGATTGTAAGAGTACTCACCTCCGCCATTATAGCATATTCTCCTTCTTCGTCGTCCGCTGACAACTATTTTTTTATTTGTTGACATGACAAATAAAACGCTCTTCACCTGTAGGTGCATCCTCCGTAACACTCAAGTAATCCACCAACAATTTCAGATTTACCGCCTGTCTTATTAAATCGAGGGCAGCAATAGTGTACAAAGACACTCTCTCTGTAAACACAGTGCCACGCCAGACAGATAATGCGATCTACTCTAACGGAAAACAAACACCCCTCTTGTGAGATGTGACCACCGCGTTAGTTATAGGAAGATAGGGGCATACTCCACCTATTCCTCCTTCTCCTGTCCACTATGTCGTACCATAGCAGCTAAATCTTTGGAAGGAGTTTGTGTTTCCGATCATGAATACGAAAATTGTTTTGTTCCATTGTCCGAAACATCTGTTACTTTTTCTTGTGATTGTACCAACTAACATAAAATCCGTTTCCTGTGTCACGCAATGAATCCACAACGCGTGATTGAGGGTCGACTACGACAGATCCTGTCCACTCTGACCGCTTATTTCTGGAACGGCACAGTGAGAATAATATGCCCTTAACCGAGTGCATTGTGGTCTCTTTTTGGCACACTCTCCGCTCTCACGGCGTACGTATAACATATCAGTAAAGGATTCCGCACCTCTTCTCTAACACCTCTAACATTCTGAGGTGGCCGGCTGGATTGTCCTGGCCATTTCCAATCCCATCATTGCTAGCATGCATCAAAGCTCAGCACTTTCTCAGCACTGTGTATAGACTGAGTCACTGTTACTATCCAGGATCCACATGCATGGTTTCCCCTGTACTCAGATTATGCTTTTCTCGTCAAAATGACCTGACAAGTCCTGGAACACAGAGTGCTGGCGTGTCGTGTACAGTTAGAAGAGTGCAGGATACGGCTAAATCTAGTGAAAATGGATTATAAGGGATGCGAAATCGAACTAACGGTACAGTTGACATCAGTGAGAAACAACTGAGTAAGCTCATATACTTTGGCTCACTTATCCAGAATGATGGTGACTTCCTCCCAACCTGTGTGCGTTTAAGTGTGCAAGTCACAGGACTGATTTGTGACCACAAGAGTCCAGCGACACTGAGGGGTAAGAACTAGAAGTCTGTTGTTCGCCCTGTTGCTGTATATGAGTCAAAACGCCGACCTGCAACCGCCAGCTGGATGTTGTAGAAATGAGAATTTCGCTCTGAACCTTACGCTCGCGTGAATGGATTGGGTGAGGAGTGAAGACGTACGGTAGCGGATGGGGGTAGCTACAACCATCTTGATTTACAAACCTTCTACCAAAAACTGTGACGTCACGAGAGTAGTATAATGTCTAAGTCGTCGCGTACAATTCCTATACTACTGATTAGCTACTTGTTACCATAATGTGACAAAGGAATACGATATTAGGTCTATAGACACATGTGACTGAAGAAACACTATCAAAATCAATTACGTGTATATACAGTACCTAAGTATATGCACTCTAGGTGTATTAAGCCCACATATTGTAAAATGTTCGAAACACCTGGACGGCAGGCTGATGGTCACAAGGCGAATTGTTGTCTCTCAACATAATTACATTATTTTATACTTGCTTGAGCACGTGGTGGTGGTATCAACAATTTTTTTGTAACTGTTACCAAATAATATTTCCCAAAATATGGCAGATCTTGGATACGCGTGCACGTGTGAACTTAAAATACTTGTCACAAAAGTTGCCGGGTTTTTCAAAGTTCATTTTCAAAATATTTTTAAAAAGCTTCGCCATGATTCCCACTGCCTAAAAATATACCTCTGAATCAGGTATCAAGGCCCCATGCAGAGTGGGCGCGTGTATTAATGCTATGGCTAAGAAGCCTATGTCAACATTCGGAAGACGAGTGGGTTCTAAACCCACCGTCGGCTGTCCTGAGAATGGTTTCCTGTGGTTTCCCATTTTCACGTCCAGGCAAATGCGGGCAAAGTTCCCATTCATAGGCCACAGATGATTTCTTTCACCTCCTTACCCAGTTTCCTTCAGCATCATTCATTTGATCTTCATTACCTCCTCAATTTTGGTTCAGGTCACGAAGGGTATCCGGCCACAAAAACAAACACTACATGTCGCCTCATCCCCGGCCCCTCATCAGGAAACGGAACTAAGAGCTAGACATGCATACAATCAGGTACCAATGTCTAAATTAACGTGTAATCAACCACACCTATTTAGAAAATAGTATGATAGACACTAGGCGAACTGTTGTCTCTCAAAAATCATTATGTTACACTTATTTGAGCACATGGTGTCGTTAACTTTGCTGAATAACTGTTACCAAAATATTTCCAAAATATGACAGTTCTTGAACATACACACACACACGCACCGACACACACACACACGCACTCAACCACACACAACACACACACACACACACACACACACATGCACACACACATAGGTCAGAGAAATTACCAGGTTTTATAAATGCCATTTTCTAAAGATTTAATAAGAATCTCTATGTCAGAACAACATTTATGTATTTGTTTTAGAACCTGGAGTGTTAATTTCCTTAAATCTTCCGCCTGTAAAGTTTTTACAGGATATAAGGCAATAAGGTTCTAATCTGCAGAAAATAAAGAAGTTAATATGAATGCTTGAATTTTATTGGCTGTGTGCTTGTTTTCTGAAAATATCCCCCCCCCCCTCAGTATGCCACTCGTAGCATTATGTACATTCGTTAATAAGAATATTGTTAATTCTTTCATTGCATGCCTTGCATTATGCATTGTGTGAATTGCATTAAAAAGAATACAATCCGACTCGTTGGCTGAATGGTCAGCGTACTGGCTTCCGGATCAGAGGGCCCCGGGTTCGATTCCCGGCCGGGTCAGGGATTTTATCCTCCATTGATTAATTCCAATGGCCCGGGGCCTGGGTGTTTGTGCTTTCCCCAACATCCCTGCAACTCACACCACACATAACACTATTCTCCACCACAATAAAAGGCAGTTGCTTACACATGGAAGATGCCGCCCACTCTCATCGGAGGGTCTGCCTCACAAGGGGTGCACTTGGATTGAAATAGCCGCACGAAATTATTATTATTAAAAAAAGAATACTGATTTTTTGCATGCGAGTTTAAACATGTTTTTTCATTATTTTAGATTACTTACTTGAGAGTCCATGAGACCTACTTCACTGTTGATATCAGCACCTAATCTTCTTAAATAAGGAGGGTTAGATAATGTTATAACATCTGAAATTCTCAGTTGACTGTTATCACCAGGAAATGAAGAATTGTTGAAGATGCACACACAAATATCGCTGATGAATTATTTAATTCATTAGACACCCTCAGCTCAAGTTGCTCTTTTAAAAACTTCAGGTTTTGAGTAAGTGGCAAAGAGTCTTCATAGTCTACGTTTAGTAACTCATTTGTACAGTCATCTAAAGTAAAGCACATATTATTTAACTTGTTAATTGTATGCAGTGATGTAGAAGAATTAATGACAGCATTCAAAAGAATTAATAAGCATTCATGAACTGAACATGTGGTACATAACGGACTACACCCAAAAATCCATATTTTTGAAGGTATCTATCAACCAGGCACGCATAGTTGCTCACTTAAGTATTTGAAAATGTTATATACCCCTTGACAGTTGGAATGTCTCTGGTTTGAAGTTTGTAGATAAAACCTTATAAACATCAATTCTACTTGAAAAATCATTGTTAACTTACACAATAAGTCGTCATAATTTGTCATATTGTATCCTTCACAACATATAGGCCTATATACTCTCTCCTTTCTTCTGGCGGTTTTCGTGGTGTTCGTTTTGACATATTGCACCCGCCCACTCCTGAGTCCCAGACTAGCATTTATCTCAGGGGTGATCAGTTCGAAAACGATAAAAAATTTATCTAAAGAAAATCAAAAAAATATATATCGGCGCATCAAATGAACACAGGGATGAACGGGGCATGAAAATTTAAGGTTACGGGGGACGACTCATTCATGGATACAAAATTCTGA
Organism: Anabrus simplex; assembly: GCF_040414725.1. Classification (NCBI taxonomy): domain Eukaryota; kingdom Metazoa; phylum Arthropoda; class Insecta; order Orthoptera; family Tettigoniidae; genus Anabrus; species Anabrus simplex. The sequence goes on along the minus strand of NC_090266.1, from coordinate 517,472,054 downwards.
CTCCACAATAGGACTGGGAAGTGACAACTTAAATTCCATGGGCATACTGGACTAACTACAATGAAAAGATATGGAAGCTGTTTCCTATTGAAATTGCAATGAGGAGCAATTTATTCACTTATTTTGCATACTACACATGTTGACAAATTTACATTGGGACACTTTTAATCCTGAAAAATAAATGACATAATACTTGGATTTTACCTCACTACTCTGGTAGTGTAAAACATCTGGTGAATTCGTCCCAATTGGTTACTGGGGATCGAATTCACATCCGTATGATTGGACGTTTCACCGCTGGAGATCTTCTTTCGGCGACGAAGGCACGACAGTAACTTTTTACTGTCGTCTCCTCGTTCCGTTTGGACATGAGACACTTCCGGTATGTACATTCTGGTGAGCCGGACACCCACCGTAGAAAATGTTATCGCCTTGAAAAAACGGGAATTTATAATACGGACAAACTCTAGCCTATTATTTCCAGATTCACCAACACACCAGGTAGAGTTCATTAACTCAAAAGCTACTTTAATATTTACACTTGTCAATACGACAAGACGTACGGAAAGGTTCATTACTCTGCTCTGACCCTGCAAACATGTGCCGTCCGTGGGTTATTTACGGATCTACCGCTATTTCCCCGTGAAAACCCAACATGTGGTTCGGAGCAGTTCGACACAGGATGACTGTCCCTAGCATATCCTCCTATTATTATTAGATAATATCATTACCATTCTCTGTCTGATCATTAGCATATACTTTGACTACCATCAATTAATTTATTATTATCATTAATTTCGATTATAATCCGGTATTTGATTATTATCATTTGTCATCCGGGATGAATATATGCCAACCCTTGCCGGCGTTTCAAACGAAGGTTAGTTCTTCCTCCTAACTTATCCGCACAATATAATGATCAGCTTCCTCATAAATATTTTTATTATTATTATTATTATTATTATTATTATTATTATTATTATTAATAGTGGAAATCGTGATTATCGTAACCCGTAATCAACCTCGCTATAATACTTCAACTTCTCGCTCTTATTAATTTCATCAAAAAAAATAAGTTTAAAAAAAAGTACCTTCATTGGTTATTCTTCTTCTCCTTCTTCAAATATGTTATTTATTATTATTATTAGTTAAAAATCTCAAATCTTTCATTTCATCTCCCAACTTCATTATTATGTCCAAAATATAAAAAAATTATTCTTCAAAAAAAAGTAGCTTAGTTTTTATTATTATTATTATTATTATTAAAAAACTTAAATTCGCCTGTTACACGGTAGTTCACTCTTAATAAGTTTAACGCATAACCCCTTTTACAATTCCGATTTATCTTGGCACTAAGCACTCGATTTAAGACAAGATTCACTTGGAGTATGATTATTGTTATTATTATTATTAAAATTGGAAAGATGATATTTTAATATCCACTCTTTAGAATTTAGTCACATATGTTAAATCCCGTTATGAACCACTAAGATCTGCTTTATATTGGTCGGGACCACACGGTATTCGGGACCGTACCTTCAACTTCGTACTGCCGTTAATTTTATATGGGGACACCTGTCCTCCCAAGACACATCTCACAACCTATGGCATATCGCGGCTGGGCAAATACCTCCAATGCCGGCGATTGCTAAACTATTCCTTCAAATTTGAAGTCCATTTCCTTTCATCGGAACTCTTCAAACATTTAATTCATAAAATAATCCTCGGTGCGTGGATTCTACCACTAATAACACCGGCATATGCATTTATATCATCTTAGGCCTTGAGATTCATCTATTCCATCATTACAAACAATACGGCTCAATTTATTTCACGCCGGATTTTCGTCCCTCATGACTTCCAACTCTAAATATGGGCTCAAATCATTCTGGGCTTTTAACATATCGTGACCATTCTAATTCACGTGCCTATATCGCTTTTAAACAAAATTTTAATGGTTAAATTAAAGTCCAAAAACGTAAAATCAAAAATTTACGTAAAATCAAACTGACTACGCGAATGAAAGTCTTTAACGCTACATGTCATCTCCACATTGATTATTATATCTGCACTGGCTAACTCGCGAAGCACCGTCATTATTATTATTATACTTTAACTTGCACACGCCCAAATATTATTATTATTATTATTTTACTTTCCTTTGTCGACTCACAAACATGATTATTATTAGTATTTTAATGACCTTCCGTACGCAACACAAATCTTCCATACTCTGGCTTTTTCATAATCTGGCTGTCTAATAGAAATTATTCCTAATTAAATTACAAATGATCACCGCAGTGAATGAAATTCAAATAAATGGGTTAGCACAAAAAAAGAATTTAACACTAGAAATGAACTTAAGTCAAAGTATTACAAACAGCATGCATTAATTGAAAGAATATATCCCATATTTACATTATATACAACAAACAAATGCTCAAATTAATTAATCTAACCCATTATTACGTTAATATAAATTAGTTCGTCCGTCTAACAAAAAAAATAAAAATCATGGACTCGGGAAGCGGACCATGTTAAGTAACCATAATTAATTTACACTGAACCCCGTTTAGTCGCAATAACATCCCCTAAATATCAAAATTGTGTACTCATTCCTGTGTAGAATTCCATTGTCTCGTAGCGGAGGAGATATAGGCTTTACGGCCCCATGGTGATTTACTCGTTCATCATGTCGCACAATACAAATTTTACACAATAAAACACTTCTGGGTGACTACCCATGATTAATACCTTATTACACTAATTTACACAAGAATACTAATAACAAAAAAAAACACTTATAGGTGCTCCTAGACCCCTGACACTCGCACAATATACTCTTCATATACGCCCGAAACACACGTCGTGACACATTACGACGAAATGTCGTTCATTTGAACCGGCGCGTATCGCGTCTTCAACCGGCACTTCCTAGTTTATTTTCAAGCCGTCTTGATCATCGCCTAGCTCCTATAATTCCCTGCTCGGATAGTTATTCACCGTCTATCTTGAGGTGTTTACTTCAGGCTCCGCACACTGCCTTCCAAAGGTACTATCGGCGTTCCGTTAGTTAGTTATTATTTAAACACATGACATTCATTAATTTCAACATACAATTGTACTGATTATACACACTCGGTACTATGGATAATTTCACTGTTCGTATTCATTCTCCTAATAATTCACGTACTTTCAGCTCTAATTGACTTCGAATACGTCCCGAGGTACTGACTTACAGAGTCAACATGTCAGAGTCTCAACTACTTCATTACGACTGACACGACTGGTGACCGATAACGACTGGTGACTGGTAAGAACTGAGTACTGGTAAGAACTGAGTGATGTGAGGTCCGCTCGGTCACAACTGGTGACTTCAAACGACTGAGTACTGGTAGGAACTGCTGTGATGTGAGGTCTGCTACTGGACTTTTATGGACGATATGATTTCCCGCCGGGGTCATCCGCGGTCAACTTCTGGAGAGGGGGGTTGGTTATCCTAAATCGGCATATGCAGGCGGAGTTGGATCTCTTGCTTTATCCTACTTAATACACTGGTGATACACATTCATGTGTCGTATTCTGAACTCATATCGTTCGGTGATCATGGAAATATCACTTAATTTCTGTCCTCCACCTTTCGCGCGCTAACTCGGCGTCCCTGATGGCGTGCTCATCTCGACCAATGGCGAGATAGCGTGGGTCATTTCCACGAATTCATTACTTTAATTTATTACGATTACCATTATTCAACATGGGAACGATATCACAAAAATCCCCTCTATTCAATCATGTGGTTGGAATAATTTAATTATTGTTATCGGAGAAGCTAACTGGAGTTCACTCTGAGTTTTTCTTATGTTGGTTCATCTGCGGCCTACGATAAATTTTCTCATTGGTCAACACCGCTTTGGTTAGTTTTAAATCTCTCCCTGTTAAACGTGGCCACACCAAATGCCTCGGGCGTGAAAATACCCGGTACGTCATATTCTCGGTATTGGCGATACACCTGCTCGGCCTTGGTCCGAAATATATACTCTTTCACTTCCTTGTAGTAATTATTCTGTTGTTGTGAGCTCTAGATTTTAATCCTCTTATCTTTTGACCAGGAAACCTTCTTCCCCTTAATGACAAGCTTACCGTGGCGCCGGACTGTCGCGATCATGTTGAAATTCTCCTTCTTCACACAAAACTGACACTGTATTTATTTAATATTCCAATATATCTGTATTTCTCATATCAAAATCAAATCATGAAACTAGGGGATATCTCATCAGGGTACATTTTCCTGTTGCTCGGTAAAAAAAAATCTTGTGATAATCATGAGATTTTTTTATATATCCGCATCATACTTTCATCATGATTTGATTACTGCTTTCGTTCCTTTTTGATGGTGACTGATCTCGTCCCGCAGATTCTGGTTATTGAGTCTCAATTCTTCATTCTCTCGTTGAATCAGGTGGATCCTGTTAACGAAATCTTGGACATCACTGTCGATCTCTCCGCATTCTGGGCATGGTCTTGCTTCTATTTGCCTATGGATCAGTTGGACTTCTTCTTCTCTTCCATCTTCTTCTTCATCATCCTCTCCTTCGTCCTCATCTTCTTCTTGGTCATCCTCTGTTTTATTGAAACTCTGTCGTTTTCCTCCTAGCTCCGACTTGTCGTTCGTCCTCGAATCTAGGGGCGTTTGGATTTAGCTGGCTACTATATTGAGAATGTGACAACGGCGCGTTCCTGTCCCCGTTGCGACCACCATTTGCCTCCTTCTTCCATTTGTCTTCTAAATATTGCTTGGTCTCCTGATGTAGCTCCTCCATAGTTTGTATCGTCGCCTCTATGTATGGTTTCCCATCGTCTCGGTCCCAAACACTACATGGCTTGTCATCCTTTCGGTCATGATTTTGGATTGCCTCCTTCCATTTCCTCTTCTTCAGCTCATCGAGGTACTGCTGGGTTTCTGGGTGTCGATCGTCCCCATTTCTACGGTATTCCTCCGTGTAAGGCCTTCGGTTATTCTGATTTCTTCGGTGGTACGGCTGAGTTTCGCTCCTTCCATTCCGATGTCCACGGTATCCCCTTTCGTCATGGAATTTAACATGCTTCGTTTGCCAGTTGCCTTCCGCAAATCCTCCTCCGTGATTCCATTGTCGGGGTCTCCATCCTGGATCATACATCCTCTTGGGTTCTGGATCGGTACTCGTTCCTTGGCTTCTAGTATTAATGGTTCTAGTTTCCGTCTGCCTCTCGACGTTATTTATCTGTTGCTCTCTAGGCCTGGGTTGCCTCTGGTTAGAGTGATACGTGGTCTGATCTAATTGACGTAAAAGAGCTTCCGCTTGTACTGCAGTCTGAATATTCGACGCAATCATCATCCGCTGGACCTCAAATGGTAACTGCTTCCCGATAGCGCTAATGAGTTCTGTCTCACTGACCGGATTGTCTAATTCCCGCATCTTATGAAATTGGGATACGAAATACTCTGAATATTTAGTTGGGGACGATGTTGAATAACGTCTAGAATACAACTCCAACCTAAGATCTTGCTGTTCTTGGATACTCCAGAATTTTTGCAAAAACGCCTGTCGGAATCCCATGAAATCCTCGAATGTGTATAAGAAGGCCCTGAACCACATTGCAGGTGCTCCGTCCAAAAACTTTTCTACAGTTCGTAATTGCCGCTCCGCCGGAATTTTATTTTCACTAATATAGTTAGTGATCTCGCGGATGAAGCCTTTAGGGGTTATATGTCCTCGAGCGTCGTATCTAGGTGGTTTGTCGTCTGACATTTTGATGACGTGGACCACAGATGTCGGAAGGGCATTTGATGATGATGACGATCCGTCTCCTACTTCAAACTTAAGTCCGGTCGTATCAGCTTGTGACATGCCTTCCTTTTTATGAAAGCCCTGATTGTCTGGGGTCTCGAACTCTCGGTACTGGAGATGGAAGTCCTGAAGTGACCCTGGCTGTTCTAACCTGGCCTTGACCTGTTCCAGATCCTTTCTAATTTCTTCCAGCCTTTCGGTATTACTGTCGGGCATTTGCTTGGACACTGAATTCTGCCCCGTGTGGACCTTAAATTGTTCCACTATTCTGACCTCTGTGTCAGCGATCGTCTGGCTTTGTTCCGCTAACCCATCAGTCTTTCTGAACAATGCTATATTTGCCTCCTCACACTGTGTAAGTCTACGGCTACGATCTTCCGAATTCGTTTTTATATCCTGAATTTCATTTCTGAGACCGGCTACTAGTACTAGGGTACGAACAGTTTCACCTCGTAACTCATCGATTCCCTTTTCGTGCCTGTCCAAAGTATTTGCAGTACGTGCACCTTTACCTTCCACGTGGCTTCGGATGATATCGTTTTCCTTGCGACATTCACCCCTCACCTCTTCGATGTGCGCCTTTAAATCTTCGCGGTCGACCAACCTCTGAGCTGAAATCTCCTGAATACTGGCCTTTAATTTCTCCTTAATTTCGTTACGTTCTAGTAACGCCTCATCCCTGAATCGGTCAACCTTTTCATTGACACTAATAATACACGAGTCGATATGCCCTTTCAATTCGTCCTTAGCGACATGACACGCCTCTTGGACTTGGGTCATTCGGTCCCGTAATTCCTGTCCTAGTGATATACTGGCGGCATGAACCTCAGCTATTTGTTCTGTGAGTTTTATTTTATTAAATTCACATGCGGCCTGTACCATATCCACTTTATTTTCCAAAGAAACGCTAGCGGCCTGCACCTTGTCCACTTTCATTTCTAACGAACTATTAGCGGCATGTATTTGTTCCGTCAGTTCCTGTCTATTAGTCTCAATTTTACGCTCTAGTGAAACACTCGCGGCCTGAACTATAGATGTCAGTTCCTGTTTAGTAGAAACACTAGCGGCCTGCATCTGTTCCGTGAGTTCTTGTTTATTTAGAACCATAACTCGCATTAAGTCTTCCAAAGTGAGAGCTTTCACCTCTCCCTGTCCTCCTAACTGTTCACCTTGGGGACGCTCCCCACCTTCGTCTGACATTATATCAAATGAGAAAAGAGGGCCGATCAGCCTCTCATCCTATCGCACACGATTACGACAATTTTGGGTCTAGGCCCTATCATACGGTTATATCCTCGTTAATATTTTCTAGAATTTTTAAATTTCCAAATTCAAAACCAAAACAATATTTTTCGCTTTCACATAGCGAATAATTTATATAACGTAATTCAAATTTGCATATTAATTGCCATCACGTGCTTATTATGCCTGAATTATATATCATCAGTCATTCCAGACTATGACAACAACAACAACAATCGATAATACCATGACGAAAACCTTGAAGTCACCTGTCTTGAAATAATTTAAATTTGACTTACACAGTTCCATTATCTTTTTATTAATACTTGAATCTGGTTCTCAGTCACATTTTTACCAAATACAGTATTCCTAATAAATTTTGCCTATATAAAATTCCTGCCCATGGATAGTTACATTTATGTGGAGTCTCACTAAATCACAATAACTTTTAATTTCATAGAATAGGGAATTATTAATTTAATGAGTCTTTATAGCAATAAAATACTATTGTATAATTATCAAGTCTAGCCCCGTTCGAAACTAACCTTACTTTAACATGAAATACTACTTGACATATCAAAAACCACTAACTTAACCGTGATGCGGTCAAAATTTAATTAAATATCCCGATTGGGTTTACATTGAAGTTAAACAACTGGGCCTATTTATAATGAAATCGGGCACTGAGCTGCTCGCTAATGATATCGTCGCTAATACAACAAAAAGTTCAGATTTTTTTTTTTTTTTGCGTAAAAAATAAAGTCACCCGTTGCTCAAACATGATGCAATAGGCCCCACGTTGGGCGCCATTATGCACCCGCCCACCTCCTGAGTCCCAGACTAGCATTTATCTCAGGGGTGATCAGTTCGAAAACGATAAAAAATTTATCTAAAGAAAATCAAAAAAATATATATCGGCGCATCAAATGAACACAGGGATGAACGGGGCATGAAAATTTAAGGTTACGGGGGACGACTCATTCATGGATACAAAATTCTGACTCCACAATAGGACTGGGAAGTGACAACTTAAATTCCATGGGCATACTGGACTAACTACAATGAAAAGATATGGAAGCTGTTTCCTATTGAAATTGCAATGAGGAGCAATTTATTCACTTATTTTGCATACTACACATGTTGACAAATTTACATTGGGACACTTTTAATCCTGAAAAATAAATGACATAATACTTGGATTTTACCTCACTACTCTGGTAGTGTAAAACATCTGGTGAATTCGTCCCAATTGGTTACTGGGGATCGAATTCACATCCGTATGATTGGACGTTTCACCGCTGGAGATCTTCTTTCGGCGACGAAGGCACGACAGTAACTTTTTACTGTCGTCTCCTCGTTCCGTTTGGACATGAGACACTTCCGGTATGTACATTCTGGTGAGCCGGACACCCACCGTAGAAAATGTTATCGCCTTGAAAAAACGGGAATTTATAATACGGACAAACTCTAGCCTATTATTTCCAGATTCACCAACACACCAGGTAGAGTTCATTAACTCAAAAGCTACTTTAATATTTACACTTGTCAATACGACAAGACGTACGGAAAGGTTCATTACTCTGCTCTGACCCTGCAAACATGTGCCGTCCGTGGGTTATTTACGGATCTACCGCTATTTCCCCGTGAAAACCCAACATGTGGTTCGGAGCAGTTCGACACAGGATGACTGTCCCTAGCATATCCTCCTATTATTATTAGATAATATCATTACCATTCTCTGTCTGATCATTAGCATATACTTTGACTACCATCAATTAATTTATTATTATCATTAATTTCGATTATAATCCGGTATTTGATTATTATCATTTGTCATCCGGGATGAATATATGCCAACCCTTGCCGGCGTTTCAAACGAAGGTTAGTTCTTCCTCCTAACTTATCCGCACAATATAATGATCAGCTTCCTCATAAATATTTTTATTATTATTATTATTATTATTATTATTATTATTATTATTATTATTATTAATAGTGGAAATCGTGATTATCGTAACCCGTAATCAACCTCGCTATAATACTTCAACTTCTCGCTCTTATTAATTTCATCAAAAAAAATAAGTTTAAAAAAAAGTACCTTCATTGGTTATTCTTCTTCTCCTTCTTCAAATATGTTATTTATTATTATTATTAGTTAAAAATCTCAAATCTTTCATTTCATCTCCCAACTTCATTATTATGTCCAAAATATAAAAAAATTATTCTTCAAAAAAAAGTAGCTTAGTTTTTATTATTATTATTATTATTATTAAAAAACTTAAATTCGCCTGTTACACGGTAGTTCACTCTTAATAAGTTTAACGCATAACCCCTTTTACAATTCCGATTTATCTTGGCACTAAGCACTCGATTTAAGACAAGATTCACTTGGAGTATGATTATTGTTATTATTATTATTAAAATTGGAAAGATGATATTTTAATATCCACTCTTTAGAATTTAGTCACATATGTTAAATCCCGTTATGAACCACTAAGATCTGCTTTATATTGGTCGGGACCACACGGTATTCGGGACCGTACCTTCAACTTCGTACTGCCGTTAATTTTATATGGGGACACCTGTCCTCCCAAGACACATCTCACAACCTATGGCATATCGCGGCTGGGCAAATACCTCCAATGCCGGCGATTGCTAAACTATTCCTTCAAATTTGAAGTCCATTTCCTTTCATCGGAACTCTTCAAACATTTAATTCATAAAATAATCCTCGGTGCGTGGATTCTACCACTAATAACACCGGCATATGCATTTATATCATCTTAGGCCTTGAGATTCATCTATTCCATCATTACAAACAATACGGCTCAATTTATTTCACGCCGGATTTTCGTCCCTCATGACTTCCAACTCTAAATATGGGCTCAAATCATTCTGGGCTTTTAACATATCGTGACCATTCTAATTCACGTGCCTATATCGCTTTTAAACAAAATTTTAATGGTTAAATTAAAGTCCAAAAACGTAAAATCAAAAATTTACGTAAAATCAAACTGACTACGCGAATGAAAGTCTTTAACGCTACATGTCATCTCCACATTGATTATTATATCTGCACTGGCTAACTCGCGAAGCACCGTCATTATTATTATTATACTTTAACTTGCACACGCCCAAATATTATTATTATTATTATTTTACTTTCCTTTGTCGACTCACAAACATGATTATTATTAGTATTTTAATGACCTTCCGTACGCAACACAAATCTTCCATACTCTGGCTTTTTCATAATCTGGCTGTCTAATAGAAATTATTCCTAATTAAATTACAAATGATCACCGCAGTGAATGAAATTCAAATAAATGGGTTAGCACAAAAAAAGAATTTAACACTAGAAATGAACTTAAGTCAAAGTATTACAAACAGCATGCATTAATTGAAAGAATATATCCCATATTTACATTATATACAACAAACAAATGCTCAAATTAATTAATCTAACCCATTATTACGTTAATATAAATTAGTTCGTCCGTCTAACAAAAAAAATAAAAATCATGGACTCGGGAAGCGGACCATGTTAAGTAACCATAATTAATTTACACTGAACCCCGTTTAGTCGCAATAACATCCCCTAAATATCAAAATTGTGTACTCATTCCTGTGTAGAATTCCATTGTCTCGTAGCGGAGGAGATATAGGCTTTACGGCCCCATGGTGATTTACTCGTTCATCATGTCGCACAATACAAATTTTACACAATAAAACACTTCTGGGTGACTACCCATGATTAATACCTTATTACACTAATTTACACAAGAATACTAATAACAAAAAAAAACACTTATAGGTGCTCCTAGACCCCTGACACTCGCACAATATACTCTTCATATACGCCCGAAACACACGTCGTGACACATTACGACGAAATGTCGTTCATTTGAACCGGCGCGTATCGCGTCTTCAACCGGCACTTCCTAGTTTATTTTCAAGCCGTCTTGATCATCGCCTAGCTCCTATAATTCCCTGCTCGGATAGTTATTCACCGTCTATCTTGAGGTGTTTACTTCAGGCTCCGCACACTGCCTTCCAAAGGTACTATCGGCGTTCCGTTAGTTAGTTATTATTTAAACACATGACATTCATTAATTTCAACATACAATTGTACTGATTATACACACTCGGTACTATGGATAATTTCACTGTTCGTATTCATTCTCCTAATAATTCACGTACTTTCAGCTCTAATTGACTTCGAATACGTCCCGAGGTACTGACTTACAGAGTCAACATGTCAGAGTCTCAACTACTTCATTACGACTGACACGACTGGTGACCGATAACGACTGGTGACTGGTAAGAACTGAGTACTGGTAAGAACTGAGTGATGTGAGGTCCGCTCGGTCACAACTGGTGACTTCAAACGACTGAGTACTGGTAGGAACTGCTGTGATGTGAGGTCTGCTACTGGACTTTTATGGACGATATGATTTCCCGCCGGGGTCATCCGCGGTCAACTTCTGGAGAGGGGGGTTGGTTATCCTAAATCGGCATATGCAGGCGGAGTTGGATCTCTTGCTTTATCCTACTTAATACACTGGTGATACACATTCATGTGTCGTATTCTGAACTCATATCGTTCGGTGATCATGGAAATATCACTTAATTTCTGTCCTCCACCTTTCGCGCGCTAACTCGGCGTCCCTGATGGCGTGCTCATCTCGACCAATGGCGAGATAGCGTGGGTCATTTCCACGAATTCATTACTTTAATTTATTACGATTACCATTATTCAACATGGGAACGATATCACAAAAATCCCCTCTATTCAATCATGTGGTTGGAATAATTTAATTATTGTTATCGGAGAAGCTAACTGGAGTTCACTCTGAGTTTTTCTTATGTTGGTTCATCTGCGGCCTACGATAAATTTTCTCATTGGTCAACACCGCTTTGGTTAGTTTTAAATCTCTCCCTGTTAAACGTGGCCACACCAAATGCCTCGGGCGTGAAAATACCCGGTACGTCATATTCTCGGTATTGGCGATACACCTGCTCGGCCTTGGTCCGAAATATATACTCTTTCACTTCCTTGTAGTAATTATTCTGTTGTTGTGAGCTCTAGATTTTAATCCTCTTATCTTTTGACCAGGAAACCTTCTTCCCCTTAATGACAAGCTTACCGTGGCGCCGGACTGTCGCGATCATGTTGAAATTCTCCTTCTTCACACAAAACTGACACTGTATTTATTTAATATTCCAATATATCTGTATTTCTCATATCAAAATCAAATCATGAAACTAGGGGATATCTCATCAGGCTACCCAGGAAATATTCCCGGCACAGCATCGTGAGTAATTAACTGTCTATTCGATTTATATGATTCTGCAGAAAAATGCCTAATAAAGACACGGGCATATTTAATGTGTTCAAAATTAGGTCGATGTATAGCATAAATCCATCTGAATACATTCTGCTCATCGCAAGGAAACTAAACTATTGAGATGGAGTGGAATCTTCCTTACTTGAACGGTAATCAGACGTTAACCAGTCATACTTCTCATACGTCCCATATTGTAAAGAAGAGCCCACATACACTAACTCATTATAATTATAATAATCATAATTAAATACTTTTTTTTGCTATCGGCTTTACGTCGCACCGACACAGATAGGTCTTATGGCGACGATGGGACAGGAAAGGGCTAGGACTGGGAAGGAAGCGGCCGTGGCCTTAATTAAGGTACAGCCCCAGTATTTACATTGTTTGAAAATGGGAAACTACGGATAACCATCTTCAGGGCTGCCGACAGTGGGGTTCGAACCCACTATATCCCGAATGCTGGATACTGGCCGCACTTAAGCGACTGCAGCTATCGAGCTCGGTAATACTAAATTTTAAAGCACGTTAGACACTCAATAACAGTTCAGCAATATTTGCTAAAATCAGGCTACTTAAACAACAATACAACAGTAGTAAACACATACTACTGCAGAAAATACTTTTACTGACACATTTTATAATATTATATATTGAAAACACCAAGGAACACTTTCAATAATGTTGAAATAATAACAACGTGCTGGCCACCGCCATGAAAACCAGCCACATGCCACCAAAAATGTGACTTGGAACTGTCAAGTGTAGAAGGTTGGAACCACCAATCGAGTTGGGATAGCACCTATTGGTAACAAGTTGCGTGAGCGGTGCCTACTTTGGTATGGTTGTGTTACACCAGCAACGTGACTCCAGTTGTGAAGACTGGCATACCACAAGTCACCAGATGGCCACGCAGTTAGCCTAAAAATCAGTGCACCGAACTCGATAGCTGCAGTCGCTTAAGTGCGACCAGTATCCAGTATTCGGGAGATCGTAGGTTCGAACCCCACTGTCGGCAGCCCTGAAAATGGTTTTCCGTCGTTTCCCATTTTCACACCAGGCAAATGCTGAGGCTGTACCTTAATTAAGGCCACGGCCGCTTCCTTCCAACTCCTAGCCCTTTCCCGTCCCATCGTCCCCATAAGACCTATCTGTGTCGGTGCGACGTAAAGCAACTAGCAAAAAAAAAAAAAAAAAAAAAAAAAAAATCAGTGCCGATCAGCTTTCTGAAGTAATGGATTCGATGAGTGTCTAGGTCTGTCCTACGACTTGGATCGAGTAAAATGGCGAAAGACACTACCTTTGATATCAGATACTGATTTTTCTATAATCTTTGTACATCCTGCCTAACTGCCATTAGACTCAACATACGTCGGAGTGTGAGAGTTGTTAATCGTGTCGGAAGATAACGATTTAGAGTTATCGCATTCATACACCTGTAAATTCTACTGACCTTAGCTGAGATCTGACTCAATGTCTCGTGATGAAAGGACAATAATAAGAAAATATACCCCTAAACACATATACATAGACTACAAATAAGGCATTCAAGTCACGGCCGGGAATAAAACCCATTTCTCCTTGCCTCGATTATGAATAATTGTCTCTGTTAGGATTCGCCTCTGATAAGGACGTCCTGTTCATCTTGAGTGTCAGTGCATATTGAAGATGTATATTCCAACGTGAATAATTAGATTTGTCAAATGCTATCCGTGAACACGAACTAGGTTAAATTAATACATGTATTTGATTACAGAGGCACTCTGAAACATATGCGTATTCCCTGAATTTCAAGTTGAATGGAAGGGCGCTGACGAGAGAAGCCAAGCCCTTGTTATAAAACTACAGGAAGATAACTGAGTCACACGATTTTGATGCTCAACCATAAACCTCTCCTTGGCGTGCCTACTCACGGCTGATGTCATTCAACACGTCAGTAGCATCAACATCGTGCCATACTTCGTGAGCATTGAGTCAAAGACTTAATTTGAGTACGTAATATATTTCCGGCTACCTCCCAGTTGTGGTTGAACTAACACGCGTCTGACTTACACTGCAATGGATAATTTAAAACTGGGATGCATAGTTAGCCATTCACAACACGCCAATTTGAGAACTTCCTAATGGCGTAGAAGGCACAGTAGTGGAAAAAACATGGCCACTTGACTGCATTTAAAGTCGACACAAGGTGTCTTTTCATTAATATGAAGGCTGATGGCGGGGAAGTTGTGCAGTTAGTGGACTAATTATGACTCAGAAGAACAGGGCATAAATGTAACACTAATCCAAGTAACCCTTTTTGTCTTAGAGTGGTGATGTCCATTCCATAGCAACATTAGGAAACGTTATTTTTCGAAAGTCGGATGAGAATCGTGACTGGCTTCTCACGAAGGCAGCCGTGGTTTGAATTCCACCCAATGTTTGTTGAACTTTTGAAATGTTTTTTTTTTTTTTTTTTTTTTTTTTTTTTTGCTAGTTGCTTTACGTCGCACCGACACAGATAGGTCTTATGGCGACGATGGGACAGTAAAGGGCTAGGAGTGGGAAGGAAGCGGCCGTGGCCTTAATTAAGGTACAGCCCCAGCATTTGCCTGGTGTGAAAATGGTAAACCACGGAAAACCATTTTCAGGGCTGCCGACAGTGGGGTTCGAACCTACTATCTCCCGAATACTGGATACTGGCCGCATTTAAGCGACTGCAGCTATCGAGCTCGGTCTTTTGAAATGAAAATTTATGTCACTATGATAGAGATTCCACGTCAAATGGTAGACAGTATGGCCTTCACGATACCAACAGTCAGTAAAGCTACGAACTCATATGTTCGGAAATCTAAAGTTTGAATACTGCCACAGACAATTGGATACTCGCAGTACTGTATGTACTTTCCTCTGAGATATTAACAAGCGGAGAATTTCGATATATTACTCTACTTCATGTCCCAGGATTTTGCACTTTATCTTAACTCCCACATTTTCTTTTTGGTAGTGGTTTTACGTCGCACCGACACAGAGAGGTCTTATGGCGACGATGGGATAGGAAAGGCCTAAGAGTTGGAAGGAAGCGGCCGTGCCTGGTGTAACTCACACAATTACAATTACATTAATTACTACACAGTTTACTGCAGTTCTGGGTATCAGACGAAACACACAGAACCAAGGTAAGCGGCCAGAAAAGAGGCTAATAAAAATAGGAAGACGTTCCAAGCTCCAAATAAATAGTAGAAGAACAGTAACAACAAATTATTAATTAATGACATACATTAAAATTTTTCAAACTGATGCGTTCTACGGCCTTGGGTCTTGGATACAGCCTAAATGATATTCAGGCAATAAAAGTTGTATTACCTCTATACTATGAATACAAAGTAGCAATCGGCCCTGTAGATATATCGCGATGAAAAGCTTCTTGACATTATCAGTTCTGTAGTAGACACCTACACTGGTGTTTGTATCCCAGTTTGAGTACGGGTCATAATTATTGGGAAAGGCCATATGGCTATAGGGATTTGATATGGCTATGCAGAATTCTCACAGTCAACCTTATTCAGGTTGGCCGTTGCCAGAGTCGTAGCTGTGATTCAATATTGGATTTCAACTTCTAACAAATTATGAAGCTAAGCATTCAGGAGTATGATGTTAAGTCACATCCAATACATTCCAAGTAGTAAATCAAATGAGTGAATGTCCACGTACTGATATATGGCTCGATATTTCAAGATGTTAAAGGAGATTGAGTGCAGGGAATTAAATGATGGACTTGGAACAACTGTGTACTCTGTAGGTTCCCTTCCTTCTCCGTTTACGTAAAGTGAATAATAATAATAATAATAATAATAATAATAATAATAATAATAATAAATATAATAATGTGCGTTTAACATTCCTTTAAGTATAATTGGTGCTTACGACACGCTCAAGTGCCAGAACTCTAACGCGTCACTACACCTTCCGATATTCGATCTGGCTCAGTCCGCTGGTATTTGAAGCTGCTCAAATTCGTCATTCTCGTGTCAGTAGATTTACTGGCACGTAAAATAACTCATGCGAGACTAAATTACGGCACCTCGACGTCTCCGAAAACCGTAAAAGTAGTTAGTGGGATGTAAAGCAAATAACATTAGTATATACCTTCCGATAAGGGTTCCTTGTATATATCTACCTAATAAACTACATACGCAGCTAGTCTATATTATCGAGCGAGATGACTGCGCGGTTCGGGTCACGTAGCAGTGAGTTTGTATTCAGGAGATGGGTAGCCCTTAGTAGGATAAACTGGAGAGTTCGACGGTCTCCACCTCCGCAAGCACAGCAAAGAGCACCTCCGCCGCATAGTTGTGATGACGCACTTAAGGAGAGAGCTTGCCGTATGTCAGCATCATAACCTAACCTGATTTAACCTAACCTCACTTATGGATGAGTCCTTTCCTCCTCTTCCGCCATATGTGGACACATTTGTGAGTCTATATACGAGGATTGTCCATCCTATCCACATAATTATGTGACACACTAAGCTTCAGACACCTGTATAAAAACTAGAAGAGAACCAGAGTTGGCCTGGAGAGGTCATGCCAGTGTGCCATATTCACTGAGGAAGAGATAAACCTGAAAAAAAGTAAACTCACTCATGAGAACATTCAGAAGCGGAAGTGAAGAAGGCAAGTGAAACTACCTCACTATCCTTCCAAGACAAATGCCATGCCAAACAGCTGATCAGTACTAGCGTTAAAATATTTGTTATGCATACGGTTGAATCACCTGAAACAATCATTGAGAATATTTCTGAAACGAGATGTGTAGTTGATGTGATTTTTCACGAGTGTAGGCATCGTACCAGGGGCGGCTTTTCAGATGAACTAGGTGAAGTGCTACTTCACCATTTATTTTTACCAGAATAATTTTTAAAAATTTATTTTTCTTATGACGTTTGTTGGTTTTACGGAAATAAATTTTCTTGTACGGCGTTTGGAGCACCAAGAGCTCGCATCACTTGATGAGAACCAGTGGAACTCACAAAAGCGCCGGCTGTCGGTCACAGTACGGCGCGTTAGATTGAGTGAAGACGAGAGATTCCGCAGCTGGCTCTACCTCCCAAGTGCTCCTTCGTACCGCTTTGCCTTGGCGGTTGCCATGACAACCGTGACGTCACCCGCGTACTTTCCTCGTAGCGGAATGTACAGTGAAGTTGATGGAAGATCGGAATGTTTCGTCTTCCCTGCGTCATCCTGTGTGAAGAACGAGTACTTATGCATCGTGGTTCATTCGTAGTGTCGTGCTGTTTTATTTAAACTGGTATCCTGTTTATGACATATTGTGTATTTTATTAGAAACACTATTTTCACGTTGGAGAAACGAAGATCAGAATGAAGTTCTACGTTTTGGTCGCCCTACTGAATCACTGCAAATTTTTGCTACAAAAGAAGGGAAACATTCCGGTAAATCTGTCTGTTAGGTCATCAGCACAGAGGCTGGTTGGATCCTCAAATAGCACCACCAAAGGTTATGCGGTTATAAGGAAACCCCAAAAACCAATGGCAGCACCAAAATGAGGCGTACTAGGCAAGATGAGGAGTGAGGTAGTTTACCATTGCTTTCCTCACTGGGTCAGAGAGTACTACTGCAGCACGACTGACCCTATGACCTTTCATAACACTCAGATGCACTAGTCATGCTCTGAATGTCATTACTCAGCACTATCCATACCCCAGCAACTTCCATATTGTCACAGCCATGGATGTTGACTGGGACTTCAGTGGAAGCTACACTTTACTCTGGCCTGTGCCAAGAGATGGATGCAAAGTACTGTATCCATCAAGAAATGACAGCAGGCATCCGGTAAATCTCACAATCTTAATTTCAAACGATCGTGGTTTAAGGAATTTTCATGGTTGTGCTTCCTCTCCTGTTCTACAGAAGTAGTTCTGTTGGCCTTGCTTGCTTTTTAGAAATAAAGTAACGTTTGGAATAAAGAAGGATTTTCAGCCCTTTTGAACATAACACGTTCTTTACATAAACAGACTCTGCTGAACATATAAAATGCCAGCTTTGGAAAGAAACCAAAATACGATCTCTGATGCTCTGAAGGAAAATGATAGACTGTATATTGTACAGTGCAATGAAAATATACGTTTAAATAGGCTTTTCCTTCACTTAGTAATTGATCAGTGTTTTATTTAAGTAAGCAAGAACTAGCTTTTCGTGGTCATGACGAAACATTAAATTCAATAAATCATTGTAATTTTCAGGAATTGTTAACATTGCTGGTATCAAGGAGCCCTGCAGAAATACAAAACCAGTATTGTAAGATAAAAAGTGAGTTTTGTAGCGAATCGAAGGGTATTCAAAATGAGTTAATCGAGTGCATATCAGAATACATCGATGATTTCGTAAAAACAGAATTGACGAGTTCTGATTTTTTTTTTTCTGTTCAGGTGGATGATACGACAGATATCATACAGGTGCTTCAGTGTTCTGTAATTGTGAGGTTTGTTAATGTTGACGGGGCTATAGTGGAACGTTTCTTAGGTTTCCATGATGTAAGTGCTGGCAGATCCTCAGATGCTTTGTTTGCTTTATTGGACAAAATTTTGGGAGCATTCGATTACGGGCACAAATTAGTAGGACAGTGTTACGATGGTGCTAGCGTGATGTCTGGCCATTTAAATGGACTCCAGAGAAAGATGAAAGAGAAAGCTCCTCTTGCAGTATTTGTACACTGTTTGGCGCATCGATTAAATTTGGTCTTACAACAGAGGTGTAACGCAATACGAAAGTGTCGTATATATTTTTCATCCATTTCTGGAATACCATCCTTTTTCCATCACTCAGCGAAGAGAACTTACGCCATTTTTGCTCTATCGGGGGCACGCATTCCAACCGTGACTCCTGTCCGCTGGAGCTCGAACTCAAAATTATTGAGTGTAATTGTGGATGTCTAGGAAAAGCTGAAAGAAATTTTCGAAAATATAGTTACCAGTGAACAGTCCGGTGACATATGTATTCTACTTTCTTCACGACATGAACAGTTTTGAATTCACTTTTCTGGCCGTAAGGTTTCATGACATTTTTTGTTTAACTGATATTCTTTATGATATTTTGAAAAATAAGTCATTGGATGTGAACTATAGTTTATCAAAAATAAGAACAACATGTGATCTTCTAAGAAACAAGAGGACCGATGAGCATTTTCTAATTATGTTTGAAAAGGCCAGCAAAATGACGAATATGCGCCAAAACCCGAGAGTATAGCACCCTTACTCAGGACGAATATGTTCAGATGTATCGAGTTTTATATTTTGAAATTTTGGATAAGATTTCGATGGAAATTGGCGAAAGGTTTCGCGATTGTTAAAAAAAATTAAATTTGTTTGCTTAGCCGATAACAAAATTTGAAGAATACAACACGTGCTTTCCTTCTAGCGCTCTTGAAAACGTGCAAAATTCCTTTGGATCTGTGTTTCCCAAGATGCATCGCTTAAGAAGCGAACTCTCTATTTTGTATGTCGATGAAAAGTACAGACATGTTTCTACTTAAAAGATATTCCAAATGCTTCACGAAGATAAAGACATTTTTACGGACGCTTATGAATTGTTCTCCCTTATTCTGTCCATCTCATCTACTACTGCGTCAGTGGAAAGAAGCTTTTCTTGCCTAAACTTATAAAAACATACCTTAGAAATGCAATTTCAGAAGAGAGACTTTGTTATTTGGGGAATATTGCTATTCAGAAAGAACTACTTCTGCAGTTAATGAACAAACAACCATTCTATGAAGACATTACCGACAAGTTTGCAGCTTTAAATAACCGGAGGATCGACTTGATATACAAAAAATAGGCGAGTTCAATTATTAAGGAAAACCATTAATGTAAATATATATTGTCTTTACTACTATAACTTTTTCGGTTTCTAGCGTCAGTAAACAGCCGTGCGTCGTAAATGAAAACACGACAAAATGTCCAGCTCTTCCCAAGGGTGCCGCGCTTCCATAATTCTTAGTGTCCCGGTCAGATCTTTTCTCTACTTTGAATAGTAGAGCAGAGGCAGCCACATGGTTGCAGTACTGTAACGTTACACAGCGCTCCGGTCTGTATACATTTTTGGTCACGAGCTGGACCCTCCGCCAGTCACAGGTACGAGGTACGAGTACAAAACAACAAAAAACAACACGTAGTTCCTAAATCAGTCGCTCGAAACCGAACGGGTTATAGCTCTTCACCATACTTTACAGCCAGGAGCCGCCACTGCATCGTATGGCTTTTCAGTGTCAGAATGTCCAAAGATATGTTCGAATTAGTTCCTTTTTACAATGTGCTTTACGTCGCACTGACACAGATAGGTCTCATGGCGACGATGGGATAGGAGAGGGCTAGGAGTGCGAAGAAAACGGCCGCGACCTTAATTAAGGTACAGCCCCAGCATTTGTCTGGTGTGAAAATGGGAAACCACGGAAAACCATCTTCAGAGCTGCCGACAGTTGGGTACGATCCCACTATCTCCCGAATGAAAGCTCAAAGCTGCGCGCCCCTAACCGCACCGCCAACTCGTCCAGTGACTAAATTGTATAGCTAGGCAAGGAAAAGGTACACCGTATTATTTATTTTAAATGAAGAGTCCTATATCTGGAGGGAAACAAATTTTAGTTAGTCTGGGCAAGACGAAAATATTAACACCAAGAACCATCAAATGTAAAATTACACATATCACTAAGCTCTCGGCTCTAAAAATTGGTCACGCTTTCCTTGCGAAAAGTTCACTAGCTCGTGGTTGTTAATCATGGCCGATTGCGAGGTAATACGTAATACTAGTAGTACAGATAAGCTGCCCCTTTTGATCATTTGAGTCACACGACTCTATGATTTGCTGCATTGATAACTGAATGGAGTTCGCCAACATTTGAAACTGCTCCCTATGTCAGGCACAAATATTAACGCACTCAAAAGTCAATTGAATGTGAACGACATCCTAAAATCAAATCCTAACTTTACACTCAGAAAGTAAAAATATCACCCATGCATGAAGTCTGAGCTGTACGAGGTCAAAACGCGCATTACAATACACAGGACCAAAATTAATAAAATGGGACATAAAATACACAATCACTGAGAATGATATCGCATAGAACATATAAACAGTTCCTGGAAGGAAAACGTGGTATTTGGTTGGGCGTTGACTGCGAACCCGTGTCCTTATAGACAGCGAAAGACCATTCTCCGTGTTCATCCATCACTCGCTACAGGCGGGCTGGAAAATAAGAACGCCCTTTTTCTGAAATCCCTATCAAAGTGCTTTCAACTTTCAGAAGATTTGTAATCATTCGGTTGGTTTTGAAAGACACATAACATCTGCTATGCACCGCTCGTAATTCTTAAAACAGGCCAAGGGCACATACCTTATCTTGCTCATTCGACGGGAGGTATACGACCCTCCGAATAATTCCCTCCCCGTCTATAGGGGTAAAGGACCTCAGCTGACTGAGAACAAATACAGGCTATTGGACGAAATTCTCACGGCAACTGAAAGCCATTTATTATTATTATTATTATTATTATTAGTAGTAGTATCGTCACGGGAAGACATCAATTCCCTCATCTTAATCACAATAATCACATATCTCATTTATACCGTACTTAATGTTCGACTCATCATTTTTTTTTTTTTTGCTAGGGGCTTTACGTCGCACCGACACAGATAGGTCTTATGGCGACGATGGGATAGGAAAGGCCTAGGAGTTGGAAGGAAGCGGCCGTGGCCTTAATTAAGGTACAGCCCCAGCATTTGCCTGGTGTGAAAATGGGAAACCACGGAAAACCATTTTCAGGGCTGCCGATAGTGGGATTCGAACCTACTATCTCCCGGATGCAAGCTCACAGCCGCACGCCTCTACGCGCACGGCCAGCTCGCCCGGTGACTCATCATTTACGTCTCCACTGCACGCCATTCACATTTCACAGGCTAACACATACAACTCTCCATACGAGAGCATAACGCGTAGCTAACTAATCTAGCGTTACTTCCAATGCCTCCCATTCCAGATGTCATTATTTCCATCGTTCAAAATGAAATGAAATGGCTTATGGCTCTTAGTGCCGGGAGTGTCCGAGGGCACGTTCGGCTCGCCATGTGCAGGTTTCTTGATTTGACTGCCGTAGGCGACCTGCGCGTCGTGATAAGGATGAACTGATCATGAAGACCACACATACACCCAGCCCCCGTGCCAGCGAATTTAACCAATGATGGTTAAAATTCCCAACAGTACCGGGAATCGAACCCGGTTTCCCTGTGACCAAAGGCCAGCACGCTAACGATTTAGCCATGGAGCCGGAATCACCGTTCAAAATCTTTTGATGGCGCAATTTACGGAGAACGGCTCAGACGTGATATTTTGGGTTCTACAGCGGACCCGCACTGATACCTCCGTAAACACAGCAACACAAGAAGAGGATCTTACGTGGATAACACGCCTTAAGTAAGGTATAAAATAAAATATGGGCGGAGTGCCTCGCTAACTGATCATAGGTTCAATTCCCTATCCTTATCATATTGTAGAAGACACTACTGCCCCACAAATACAACTCAGAATTCCGTCTAGGGTAACCTTTCAGGATATCATATTCCATAAAGGCAAACTTCAGTATATTACTATTCCCAAACTGAGGCACTACGTTAACTACCAAATATAAATTTAAAATAAATATAATTATTAGTCCATTTCTAACTAACACTCTGGGTGTTCCGCGCCAAACTATCTCCTATTATTTACATTAACGAGTTTTTTCAGTGATCACATGTTTAGGTATTAAAAAGGGTTATTATATGGCATATGGAAGATGAATCTTGAGCTATCATGGGCCTCCCATGATTGGAATTAGCACATAATCGCGGTACTGGTCGCTCTGGAAGGCTTTTCATTGTTTGCGGCGAAGATTACAATTTATACGTCTATCTTTTTTCTTACTGGAAGTCTGTAGGCACTGGTAGAAGACCGCGGTTAGACGTACCGTTTATACATTCGTGACCACTCGCGTACTAGGTTAGTTAATTGACGACACAGGCATTACCGTTGAAGAGTGGATGCAAATTATCCGGCTCATATAGTACAACTTAGCTGTCCAAAGAGCCTGGAATAATTATCTCTACTACGTGCTGTCATTAGTATAGTGTTCGCTGCACTACAAAGTCTGTTCATCACCTCTCCCGTAAGCGAATAATTTGAGCCTGATTCACAGCTCAAAGTGGCGTACACTTTGTGTGTCCATAAAAAGAAAACACAGAAACAAATAATATTATTAACTTACGCACCCTTTAAAATAATTCCTCCCTATTTGAATCAAAGTTAATTTCACTGATAGGGTCTCTAGGTTGCTCTCGCTTAACGTATTCAATTATTAACTCCTCTGGTTGTGATGGTACATATCACATCCCCCACTGAATTTATTACAGCATATTATTATTACTATTATTATTTTATTGGTGTATTAAGGTCAGGATATTTGAAGGTGGAAGGTCTCCGTGTTAGATATTAGTAATCTGTTTTGTACAGGCAGTTGGGAAACGCGCTGGAGGAACATCTCAGTCCAGGCCTCGGCGGGCATGGTCGTGTTACCAATGTTATCATGGTACTGGATATCTCTCGCTCGTGATTGGACAGACGGTCCGGCAGGAACTTGGATACCTAGACTATGGTGGGGAGGAGAAATCTGAGATTTTTGGAGAACGCGATCGAAGGAGATCACTACGATGAGTATGGAATTTTGACGGTGAACATTAACGAGTGTACGTTTGACTATGGACGAACGGAGCAGTGTTGCCTGCTTGTTAATACTTATACAACTGACGTGATAAGGTATTGGTATCTTATGGCAACTCTCGTTAATCTATAGGCCGGTTTGAAGGCATAGATTAATATCGTATGTTTGTGCGAGCGAATGTGTCTCTAAAAGCAAGTGTTGGTATCAGTGAAAAAGAGGTACAGTATCAAAGTGTTATACAATATGTCGGCAATTTGTATTGATACACAGAGACAGTGAAGAGCAATTCTCAAAATATGTTTTTTGTAATTGTTGGTCATCGGGCTCATTACACATGGTAGTGGAATCCTCGCTGTTGTTTTCCCAGTGCTTTCTTTTATTGTAGGATTGGTGAATGCATATAGGGAGTCTTCCAGCAGTTGTTGCATTGTTGCATTGCACGGGTTGCATTGTTGGATACCGGGCGAGTTGGCCGTGCGCGTAGAGGCGCGCGGCTGTGAGCTTGCATCCGGGAGATAGTAGGTTCGAATCCCACTATCGGCAGCCCTGAAGAGAGTTTTCCGTGGTTTCCCATTTTCACACCAGGCAAATGCTGGGGCTGTACCTCAATTAAGGCCACGGCCGCTTCCTTCCAATTCCTAGGCCTTTCCTATCCCATCGTCGACATAAGACCTATCTGTGTCAGTGCGACGTAAAGCCCCTAGCAAAAAAAAATAGCATTGTTGGATACACTTGTGAACGGTTGGCTGTTGTGAGAGCTCTTGCATTATTGTAGTGATAAAGTAGTTAAAAGCTTATGAAATTGTTTAAATTTCGTGTGTGTGTGTGTGTGTGTGTGTGTGCGTTCAATTTAGTGCTATTTATATATTGGTATTTAGTGCTTGTTAATAGAAATTGGGAGTAGTGATATTTCTTTGAATTTTATAACAAGTAATTCAGTTGGTGTTCAGTAGATTACGTTTTCTAGGTTAAGTAGGCTAGCTAGGTGTACTTTGTTTCGAATTTAGGTTTAGGAAATACTTTTAGATAATAATATCAACTTTTAAAACAATAATTTTTAATGTCTGTAGGTTCGTTGGTGTAATACTTACAAAGGCAGATTATCATAAGGAGTTGTAACTCATTGTAACGTCCGGCGCAACTTTTCCGGTATTTCGTATAGATGTCCATTCAAAATATCACGAAGGTAATAATAGATTAAATTAAATAACACGATACGTCTGTAAACTTCGATTTGAAAAGCAGTTAAAGAGAATACACGTCAATTTCACTGGATAATTACGGTACCTAACAGTTTTAGGATTGTTGACGATTCTTTTAGAATTTTATTAGAATTGTTGACGATTGTTGCTACATGCACATGGTAGTTGTGTAAATAAACACGAAATCAGCTGATTACTTTATTCCGATAATTTGTAGTCTTAGTTCCCTGCATACCTTGTACTTTCCACCTTCGTTTCTTCGTCGAGTAAAAGTTAATAATCACCGAGCTCGATAGCTGCAGTCGCTTAAGTGCAGCCAGTATCCAGTATTCGGGAGATAGTAGGTTCGAACCCCACTATCGGCAGCCCTGAAAATGGTTTTCCGTGGTTTCCCACTTTCACACCAGGTAAATGCTGGGGCTGTACCTTAATTAAGGCCACGGCCGCTTCCTTCCCACTCCTAGCCATTTCCTGTCCCATCGTCGCCATAAGACCTATCTGTGTCGGTGCGACGTAAAGCAAGTAGCAAAAAAGTTAATAATCAAATTCCTATATCCGAATAATATTAAAGTTCAAGCCCCCGGCGTAGTTTTGACAGAAATTATTGTACACAACCTCTTGTTTTTCAGCATTTAAGGACACGTTTATTCTCCGTCCCGCGTAGTATGGAAAATAATAATAATCCACCAGCGGTAAAAATTCATATAACCACATTTCAGCTGAGAATTGTAGTGTAGATACAGTATATTTAGATAATACCTTATCTTGCCTGCTATATTCGTATGTATCTTTCGTGTGTATCTATTAGAGCATAGTACTAATAATAACCTGTCTAAGCATTTAGCTTTGTTGGTAATCTTTGACTACAGCACTTCTTGCAAATTTCAAACTTGCAATTTTCATTTCTGTTTGTGCTTAGTAGTGACATACAGTACCGGTATTATAATTAGGATAAGTCTGAACGTAGTTCAAAATTATTGTAGTGAACTGTACAGTAGTATACGGGTTATTTTTTATTAGAATTTAGCGTGCTTATTTTATTATTGTAAAATATTTGTGTAGTACCGGTATAGTAGATGTATCCGTAGAAACTTTCTTACTAAAATTCTGTTCTTGTAATTAGGATAGGCTTAATTGCAGTTTAGAATTGTGTAATTCTTGTGTATTCCTTTCGGTATACAGTAATTAACAGCGGTTTTTATCCTGTTAGGGTGTTGTAGGATGAAAGTAGAGTTCGACTAAGCAGTATTGTAGTGTAGTCGTATATTAATTACTTTATTGTCGTGTGATCCTTGAGTACTATCCCAGACAATATATCCCTCCGTTCATTTTTCTTGCACATAAGTTATTTTATTTCTACTTCTCTTTTCATTTTTTCCGTAAATAATGGCTAAGGAGTGCAAGTGTAAGAACTGTGGGTGTGGCGATGCATTGAGGGGTATGAGGGAGGAGGTTGAGAGTTTGAGGGAGATAATTAGGATTCTCACAGAAACAGGAAGGAAGATAAGCCCCCCTCAAACTATGTACAGGTTACAGTAGGTGTACAAGAGGGAGAGGAAGGAAAGGGGGGAGTTGTAGAAGACAGGTGGTCTAATGTTTTAAGGGGAAGGAGATTGCAGGCTAAGGGCTCTACTCAGGATCAGAATTCAGGACAGGTAGAAAAACAGAGAGAAGATGAGGAACAAGGAACTATTGCTGAGATGTGTGGAAGTAGAAGGAAGGGAAAATGTAGGAAAGGGACATGAAGAGTAGATGATAGGAAAAGACAGGTGGAACAGGGTCATGGAAAGGAGAAAAGGGAGGAGGAAGTAGCTTCTGCAGCTATCAGGAAAAAGAGGGCTGACCAGGGGAGGAGGGAATCAAATGAGGTGGATAGGTTTGAGGCTCTGCTCATGGGGGATTCCATCGTTAGATATGTGGGGAAAGTGTGTGGAAGAAAGGGAACCTGGGTAGAGTGTTAACCAAGAATTAGGTTGAGGTGGATGTTGAGGAAAGTAGAAGAGAGGGAGGAGGGGAAGGAAAAAGTGGCATTGTTTCACGTTGGTACCAACAACGTAAGGCAAGCTGATATAAGTACTAACATAGTTGGGGATGTGTAGGATCTGGTAAATGAGCACGGGTGAAGTTTAAGGAAGTGGAGATTGTTATCAGTGGATTACTGTGTAGGAGGGATACTGACTGGAGGGTGATTGGGGATTTTAATGAGACTATGGAGTGGGTTTGTAGGAAACTGGGAGTGAAATTTCTAGATCCCAATGGGTGGGTAGGAGATAGGGATCTCGTCTCATATGGCTTTCACTTAAACCGCAGGGGTACGTGTAAGTTAGAAAATTTGTTTGGAAGGGTAATATGGAGGTACATTGAGGGAAACGTGGTTGCCTAGGGAGCGGTGATAAGGGTACAGAGATCTGGAAGTCAAGTAGAGATGACATAAAAATGTTAGTATTGAACTGTAGAAGTATTGTAAAGAAAGGATAGTATTAAGTAATTTAATAGATACATATTTACCAGATATTATAATAGGAGTTGAATCATGGCTGAGAAGTGATATAATGGATGCAGAAATTTTCTCGCGAACTGTAGAGTGTATCGTAGAGATAGGATATGAATGGTGGGAGGGGGAGTTTTCATTCTGGTGAAAGAAAAATTTGTAAGCTACGAAAAAGTTAGAGATGACAAACATGAAATTCTAGGTGTAAGGCTCATTTCTAAAGATAATAAGCAACTTGATGTTTTTGGAGTGTATAGACCGGGGAAGAGTAGCGCTGACATGGATTCAGAATTATTTGATAAGATAATCAGCTATGCGGTAAACGACATGGAAAGAAATGTGATTGTAGCGGGAGATCTGAATTTACCAAATGTCAATTGTGAAGGAAATGCGAACGACATAAATCATTACCAACAAATGGCAAATAATTTAAAATGGAAAGGACAGCTGATTCAGAAAGTGATGGAACCAACGAGAGGGAAAAATATCCTAGATGTGATGCTGGTCAAACCAGATGAGCTCTATAGAGGAACCGAAGTAATAGATGTCACTAGTGATCATGAAGCTGTTTTTGTCGTAGCTAAAAATAAATTTGATAGAAAAGAAGGTCTTAAAGGTAGGGCTATTAGGCAGTACCATATGGCTGATAAAGCAGGCATGAGGCAGTTTCTAAAAGGTAAGTATGGTCGGTGAAAAACGGTAAATAAAAATATAAACAGACTCTGGGATTGGTTTAAAGCAATTGTTGAGGAATGCAAAAACTGGTTTTGTACCTTTAAAGGTGGTAAGGAATGGTAAAGGTCCAATATATTATAACAGAGAAGTAAAGAGACTAAGGAGGTGCAGTTTGGAAAGAAATAGAGTTAGAAATGGCTGTGTAAGTAAGGATAAATTGAAGGAACTTACTAGGAAATTGAATCTAGCAATATAGTCAGCAAAGGATAACATGATGGCAAGCATAATATTGGCAGTTATACACATTTTAGTGAAAAATGGAAGTGTATCTATAGTTATTTTAAGGCAGAAACAGGTTCCAAGAAGGACATTCCAGGAATAATTAATGAACAAGGGGAGTGTGTATGTGAGGATTTTCAAAAGACCGAGCTCGATAGCTGCAGTCGCTTAAGTGCGGCCAGTATCCAATATTCGGGAGATAGTAGGTTCGAACCCAACTGTCGGCAGCCCTGAAAATGGTTTTCCGTGGTTTCTCATTTTCACACCAGGCAAATGCTGGGGCTGTACCTTAATTACGGCCACGGCCGCTTCCTTCCCACTCCTAGCCCTTTCCTGTCCAATCGTCGGTGCGACGTAAAGCAACTAGCAAAAAAAAAATAAAAAAAAATAAAAAAAAAAAAGATCTTCAAAATGCAGAAGTATTCAGTCAGCAGTATGTAAAGATTGTTGGTTACAAAAGATAATGCCCAGATAGAGACAAATGCTAACGAAGTATTAAAATTTACATATGATAACAATGACATTTACAATAAGATACAAACTTGAAAACTAGAAAAGCAGCTGGAATTGATAAGATTTCTGGGGATACACTAAAGGCAGTGGGTTGGGATATAGTACCATATCTGAAGTACTTATTTGATTATTGTTTGCATGAGGGAGCTTTACCAAATGAATGGGGAGTTTCTATAGTAGCCCCTGCGTATAAATGAAAGGGCGATAGACATAAAGCCGAAAATTACAGGCCAGTAAGTTTGACATAGGTTGCATGTAAGCTTTGGGAAGGCATTCTTTCTGATTATATTAGACATGTTTGCGAAATTAATAACTGGCTCGATAGAAGGCAGTTCGATTTTAGAAAAGGTTATTCCACTGAAGCTCAACTTGTAGAATTCCAGCAAGTTATAGCAGATATCTTGGATTGAGGAGGTGAAATGGACTGTATCGCGATTGACCTGTCTAAAGCATTTGATAGGGTGGATCATGGGAGACTACTGGCAAAAATGTGTGCAATTGGACTAGACAAAAGAGTGACTGATTGGGTTGCTATATTTCTAGAAAATAGATCTTAGAGAATTAGAGTAGGCGAAGCTTTATCTGCCTCTGTAATAATTAAGAGGGGAATTCCTCAAGGCAGTATTATTAGACCTTTATGTTTTCATTTGTATATAAATGATATGAGTAAACAAACGGAATCAGAGGTGAGGCTTTTTGCGGATGATGTTATTCTGTATAGAGTAATAAATAAGTTACAAGATTGTGAGCAACTGCAAAATTACCTCGATAATGTTGTGAGATGGACAGCAGTCAATGCTATGTTGATAAACGGTGTTAAAAGTCAGGTTGTGCGTTTCACAAATAGGAAAAGTCCTCTCAGTTTTAGTTACTGTGTTGATGGGGTGGAAGTTCCTTTTGGGGATCATTGTACGTACTTAGGTGTCAATATAAGGAAAGTTCTTCATTGGGGTAATCACATAAATGGGGTTGTAAATAAGGGGTAAAGATCACTGCACATGGTTATGAGGGTGTTTAGGGGTTGTAGTGAGGATGTAAAGGAGAGGGCATATAAATCTCTGGTAAGACCCCAACTAGAGTATGGTTCTAGTGTATGGGACCCTCACCAGGATTATGTGATTCAAAAACTGGAGAAAATCCAAAGAAATGCAGCTCGATTTGTTCTGGGTGATTTCCGACAAAAGAGTACCGTTACAAAAATGTTGCAAAGTTTGGGCTGGGAAGAACTGAGAGAAAGAAGACGAGCTTTAAAAGTAGGAAAGATCACAATATGAAGATAAAGGTGGAATTTAAGAGGACAATTTTGGGTAAATATTCATTTATAAGTAGGGGAGTTAGGGATTGGAATAACTTATCAAGGGAGATGTTTAATAAATTTCCTATTTCTTTGAAATAATTTAAGTAAAGGCTAGGAAAACAGCAGATAGGGAATTTGCCACCTGGGCGTCTGCCCTAAATGCAGATCAGTAGCCTATTGTTGAACATTTTATTGAGTGTGTTGCTGACTTATATGCATTATGTGGTGAGGAACTGCTTATATAGAGATAAGGGTTAGATCTGAGTAAAAATGGTTTATTTTCAATTAGTGGAGAACCTAGGTGCAGTTCCTACCCGTTTTTATGTACTTCTCAGGTAGCGGAAGATGTTTGTAGGCACTTGAATTAGTGACCACAAAGAACAAGAGCGCAGAGTAATTGTAAATGAGGTGAAGGATAGTGTTATGTGCAGTATATGGGTTGTAGGGATGTTGGGGACAGCACAAACATCCAGTTCCCAATACTAGGGAATTAACAACTTTAGCTTAACATTTCCGACCCAGCCACGACAGCAAAAGGATTCTACATCACTGTTCATTTTTCCAGTACTCCTCTTCAGACATGGCTGATGGTGGAGCAGCGAGGAGGATCCAACCAGCTTTCTGGTTGAGGACTGAACATACAGAACTTGTAGTTTATAGCACAGAGCTTCATTTTAATCAAAGAGTTGTGTGGTAATGGGTGACATATTTAAAGTCAATTCGCCATACTTTCCAAAAGATGGTTAATGTGTCGACTCTGAAATTCACCGTAAAGAACTCAAATTCTATGGATAATTAAAACGGAAATATTGTAAGTATGATAACAAATACGATTTCTTGTTGTTTCGCTGCACACTGCTGTGAAATATCTGACGAGATAACTCTGGTGGTGTGTTCATTTGGTACAGAACTCTAGCCCATCTGAAACGTCACATGGAAGTGCCAGGTTAATAATAATGTTACAGTGTTTGTATCATGGTCTGGGACAGCCACTGTAGTTCCATTTTAGTAGCTTGTACGAACTAAGACATTTATTCTTCAAATGGATTAATATTTTAGGAAGATTTAGAAGGAAATAAATCGTGGTCACGATCTGTAACAGCAATCAATATGAACGGCTACCGTGCTTCAGGAATTTATACACTGCTTCCCACTCAGGAAACTCGGGTTCGATTTCAATTTCTGTAATGGAGACTTCGAATAATGGTGTAATTGTTCGAACGAGGTTTGATCGTCTCTGTCACAACAACTGACAAGAAGTGGTTTTCCGAATTATTCCACTCAATTCCATGCAA
Organism: Anabrus simplex; assembly: GCF_040414725.1. Taxonomy (NCBI): domain Eukaryota; kingdom Metazoa; phylum Arthropoda; class Insecta; order Orthoptera; family Tettigoniidae; genus Anabrus; species Anabrus simplex. The sequence goes on along the minus strand of NC_090266.1, from coordinate 517,440,140 downwards.
TGCTGGGAATATTTAGACGGAAGTAAACCGTGATTAATCAATGAATATTCAAGATAAACTTAAATATTATAATTAAGTGGTCCGCCTATTCAATACAATACATACTTTATTATATCTAGTACATGTTTCGTCCCCTAACGGACATCATCAGCTAATAATAAATTAACATTCATATATCAGAAATAAATATTTTAAAACTGGAAAGACATATTAAAATTTTTTGACATTTAAAATAAGATCTTCGTAATTTTGTTAAAATTGCAAGTCATAAGACAGATAAAACAGTTAAATTGTCCATATTTATCTTGTTGATGATGTTGGAAAATACCAGTTTTGCTTATAAAATCTTAAAATACCATTTGTTGTAAATAGCACACTTGATGTGTATCTCTTGGTAGAAGATTTGTTGAAACTTAATAAGCATCCCTTAGACGGTATAATAAAATTTAAATGCTTCAGAATTTAAAGTCAGATCGGGGCCGTGATGGTAAAGTTCTGTGTGGTAATGGATAACATTTTATTCCTTATTATTGGCCCCGATGTGCGGAGAAGGACTCACTTCTACCGAGGTAAGTGTGCATCTGCTTACCTCTACTACTTACCTCGGTAGAAGTGAGTCCTTCTCCGCACATCGGGGCCAATAAGAAGGAATAACATTTTATCCATTACCACACAGAACATTACCATCACGGCCCCGATCTGACTTTAAATTCTGAAGCATTTAAATTTTATTATACCGTCTAAGGGATGCTTATTAAGTTTCAACAAATCTTCTACCAAGAGATACACATCACGTGTGCTATTTACAACAAATGATATTTTAAGATTTTATAAGCAAAACTGGTATTTTCCAAGAACATCAACAAGAGAAATATGGACAATTTAACTGTTTTATCTGTCGTATGACTTGCAATTTTAACAAAATTACGAAGATCTTATTTTAAATGTCAAAAAATGTTAATATGTCTTTCCAATTTTAATAATATTTATTTCTGATATATGAATGTTAATTTATTATTAGCTGATGATGTCTCTTAAGGGACGAAACCTGTACTAGATATAATAAATTATATATTGTATATAATAGGCGGACCACTTAATTATAATATTAAAGTTTATCTTGAATATTCATTGATTGATTATAGTCAATAAGGGATTAGTATTACTTGAAATAAAGCTGTTAAAGCTTATCACTTGTAAACCGTGATTAGTTTCTGTGGCTTTATTTGTATATGGCCACGTCGACTTTCCTTCCAAAAGTAGTCCAAGTTAAAAGAAAGCACATAAAATAGTGTAAACATCGCACATGAACTATTACACATGCTATCCGATAGCTACGTTCCTCTGGATGATGTTCACGGTAACGGATGCATTCGAAATGAATAACAGCAACAGGAACGACTAAAGTAAAATGCACTCCACCAACCAGCTTAACAGTTTCACTGGAATATTCCAGTGAGTCACAACTTAGAGTTAGATCCGGAGTTCGAATACCGGCCAATAAGTAGCCTATTTAATTTAACATAAATCTATCTTCTTTCGGCTTGACACATTTATATATAACACCATCAACCTCCACAGAAACACGTAATAGTGAATACCATACTTCGATTTACACTGGGTTGTTGTCAGGAAAGACTTCCGGCTGCAAAACCGGGCTAAATCCACACAAAGTGCCAGCCCCAGGTAACTGGCAAAAGGCCAGGATGAATACTGCATGTTAATTCCAGGATGAGATGTTATGTTAATTCAGTGCCATAGGAATGAGAAAAATAATTTTTGTATATGTATCACTTTGAAAATGTTTGCACTGATCTGTGTCATTCTAGGTATGTAATTCCTTTCTTACTGTAAGTTTTTTCCGCCTGTACGTGAATTGATAAACCTAAGCTTCCAATTTTATGTAACTACGAGGAGAAGTCAATAAGTATATACAATCAATTTTATTAATTTATTACAAAAATACATACTTTTTATTGATATTATTTTTCAACATAGTCACCCTGCTTTTGAACCCACACGGTTCATCGTTTCACAAGATTTCTAATACCCTCTGCAGAAGAGGTTTTTGGTTGCGCAGCAAGCCACGAATGCAACGCTTCCTATTATGCAAGATTTCATATTAAGAACCATGGTTAATGTGTATAATGTTTTCCACGTCATCAGCAGTCACTCATCTGTTATTCAGGATCATATCACTTGTTCAATATTGGCATTAGTTACGGCTGCAGATGGACGCTCGGATCTTTCCTCATCCTTCACGCTCGTGCGACCAATTTTGAACTATTAAATCCACTGGTAAACACTTTGTTGTGGCAAAACATTGTTCCCGTATTGTGCTGAAAGTCTAATATGAATTTCCGCTCCTGGTACACCCTCAGACCACAAAAAACGGATTACGGAACGCTGTTCCTCCTTGGTGCGAACAGAGTGTGGAGCGGCCATCTTTGCGTCGCAACGGCGCCAGCTGTACTAATATAATAACGCTGAAACCTGTCACAGACGTACACAACAGTGCCATCAAGCATCAGGAGTGCACATAACGCCGTAGAGCCAACCTAAAAACAATTAGAACAAATACACGATAACTCCAGTTTTACGAAAAATCCAAACTATGGATCCCTGATTTCTCATTTAAAACACCCTAAATTCATTGCCCGTGATTTGAAATGCAACCAACTTGGTAAATTGCCAATCAAAATGACACTCCTCCCTCACGTTCATTGTCTACTTTAGGTTCCATAGTTTTGATCTGAGGTTATTTCATACAACTCAGTCCCAAATTAAATGCTACTGGTATTTTTGTGAATAAAATGAGGAAAATAATACAAATTGTGTTGCAATATCACGCGTACATTAGGCTCCCAAGGCAACCGGAAGTAGGTAACATATTCGTAAAATTCAAAAAAATGTAATAATCCACTAATCCACGGATTACGGAACGCTGTTCCTCCTTGGTGCGAACAGAGTGTGGAGCGGCCATCTTTGCGTCGCAACGGCGCCAGCTGTACTAATATAATAACGCTGAAACCTGTCACAGACGTGACACACGGCTTACCACACGGCAAGCTCGCTCAGTGCCTGGCGAACTAACGACTGTATCATCAAAACATTCACTATAAATCCATGGGCTCGGATTTTCAGTCCCTTAAACACATTTAACATTCTGTCAACGGTTTTGTGTTCCGTACAGAGAACCTTCAGTGATGGAAGTGAGTGGCTAACGAACTGCATTACACAACCTGCTAGAACCTGCCCCTCCGTAATAAGAGCTACAGGTACCATCGGTTGCATGCCAATGGCACAACACAGCCTATGTGATTTAACTCGTAGAGAGGCAGTGTTGCATCTCCTAAAACATTTGTGAAGAATATTCACAGTGTTAAACTCATGAAATTCGCAGTGTTTAGTTGTATCAGGCGAATTAAAATCTGACAGTATGTAATGCAACTGGATACCGGTTCCGTATTAAAGACAGATGTCCACAGTAAAGAAATTCTATACTTTCACACCTGGATTATAGGTTAAATGTAAATAATAATAATAATAATAATAATAATAATAATAATAATAATAATAATAATAATAATAATAATAATAATAATGTTATTGGTCTTACGTCCCGCTAACTACTCTTTTCGGAGACGCAAACGTACCAGAATTGTATCCCGCATGAGTAAATCTACGGGCACCAGGATGACGTATTTGAGCACTTCCAAATACCATCGCGTTGAGCCAAGAGCGAATCTGCCAACTTAAAACCAGAAAATCACCGTCCTTCCGCCCAAGCTACTCAGCTCTGAACTTCTTTTTTTATACAACTGGCTTTACTTCGCACCGACGCAGATAGGTCTTATGGCAATGATGGGACAAGGAAAGGCTAGGAGTGGGAAGGAAGTGGCCATGGCCTTAGTGAAAGTACAGCCCAAGCATTTGCCTGGTGTGAAAAGGGAAAATCATGTTCAGGGCTGCCGACAGTGGAGTTCGAACCCGCAATCTTCCGAATGCAGGCGCATAGCTGTGGGCCGCTTACCACACGGCCAGCTCGCTCAGTGCCTGGCGAACTAACGACTGTATCATCAACACATTCACTATAAAACCATGGGCTCGGATTTTCAGTCCCTTAAACACATTTAACATTCAGTCAACGGTTTTGTGTTCCGTACAGAGAACCTTCAGTGATGGAAGTGAGTGGCTAACGAACTGCATTACACAACCTGCTAGAATTTAGATGATAGAGTCTACTTCAGATTTGTGTACATGTCGTGTGTTTATCCCGGATGCTAAGGCGAGAGAAACAAAGAAAATTGGTATGGTACTACCCTCATTCCATACTTTTGTCATTTGTTCATTGTCAACTGAGATGAGCGAGTGAGATAGCTAACACGAACTCATTAGAACAACGTCAGCGAGCTCGCTATGCCAGCAGCTGCGGCCAGGGCGAACTATACATGTACTGTATGGTGGATGTTTTGTTTGTTCGTCCAACCCTTGTCACGTTTCTCCACGGGGTCGGGTATGAGGTGAGATGAATCTGCCGCGGCGGGTTTTTATGACCGTATGCCCTTCCTGACGTCAAAGTCATCATAGGAGTTATTGAGATGAAATGAATGACGTGATATATGATAGTAGAAAGGGAGAGGGTGAAGCCCGTTGCCGACACATAGCCTACTCCTGTCGAATAACACGAAGGGGTCTGCTCAAGTCTTAACGTCCCCATGTGACGGAAGAATCACCATCAACAGCGTCATATGCCCTCACTCCATATGAGCACTGCGGAGAGGTTTGGAATTTAATCTAGGCCTTTGGCACGCAATCTAGTGATTTAATATTATATACCATCACCTCGCCTACCCTGCCGGCCAACATTCTGATGGTGAAAATTTTTCGAACAACGGGACTCGAACCGGCTAAATACACTATTAGACCGTTCATATTTCAACGCCTTAACGACCATGGCCACGAGTCGGGCTAATGATATGCGCAGTTATGCATATGCTGCTGGTTCAACGTTGCACTAACACCACGTAATTTTTTGACGACGCAAGGATGGGAAAGTGATAGGAATTGGAAGGAAGCGTCCGTGGCCTTAATTTGGGGTACAGCCGCTACATTTGCCTGGTATAAAAATTGGAAGCCACGGAATACCATCTTCATTGCAGCCGATGCTGGGATTCAAATCCGAATGCAAACTCACATCTCCGCAACCATAACCACGCGGCCACCCGCTCGGTTTTCTTCCTTTCAAGTGTTATTTAGAGTTACGGTAAGTAGAGGAAACTTAAATAAATCATCAATGAATTTTGTAAAATTGTGTGAGTGTTCCTTGTGAAAGTATTCACTATATAGTTTTTCTTTCTGTTTATCAAAAGTGTGGTATGTGTATTCCTCCATTTTCCGGCAGTCGTTACATTGAGCAACTAACAAACTTTGACAAATTATGGTGACATTCCTGTAAATACAACTCCTCTAAGTTACAGATCTAACCAATAGTGAAGTGTGGAGTCCATTTATAAGCATGGGCAGAATACATTCATGTAGGGATGGGTTGGGAACGAAGTCGCAAAGAGTCGACAGTGGTGCTCCCTGAACAGACATTCTCGACTCCCGTAATGCAATACAACCATTTTTCCGCAGTTAGGAATCTATGTAAATTTGTAGTTTTACTCCCCTTCTCTGATAACTGTGAATCTTATTAGCTAGGAAACGTTAATTGTTTTCTGGGATTATCGTTACCGCTATTTACGTATTTTGGTGATATTCTCTAACTACCGATGAATGGAAATTACCAAACTGGCACCAGTACTGAAATACGATATTAGTTACGTAATTTACCCCCTTTCTCTTCTTACGTGAGATGTGCACAATAAATTAAGTATTAATACAGCATTTGGTTCGACCCCTTGTGTATTGGCACAAGTTTATCTTTGGTAGAATAAGAACACCTGAAAAATACAAGAATGTTTCTGCAGATTCCCTAAGGTCATACAAGCTCTAGCCGCGTTTTACAATAAAAGTAGTTGAATGAGCGAAATATGTCATATAATTAACCTATATTTTCTATCTGGTCAGCGTTTGTTTGTCAGTAACATTACCAGATACTATGCACTGAATTTTGCCTTGCAATTCACAAGCAGATTAGTCTTTTGAAGTGGCAATGCAAACAACCTTGTAGTTTTAAGCGACTCTTGATATCGTGTTAATATCCAAAGAAGCTCCATTTTTCGTCGAATTCGAATCACAGAAACGTGATTTCTCATTTTTCTAAAAGCCACACGCATTGGCAGAGATTCTAACGATGGAAACCTTACCGAGAAACCAACGACGATAACTCTGAGCTATCATACCAATGTGCAACTTCGTCGTTGTACGTATCGAATATGCACTCCGTTCATAGAATGAACACGACGTTATATAAGAGTTCGTAACGTACCCTATTACCAAAATCAAGCACGGGAACACTACACCGAGTATCGACTGCAGTAGAAGAAAAATATAAGCGGGCAATTCTTCTTCTTCTCCTGTATCTGTTTACACTTCAGGATCGGTTTTCCGTCAGACTCGGCGAGGGATCCTACCTCTACCGTCTCAAGGGCAGTGTCCTGGAGCCTCAGGCTCTGGGTCGGGGGATACAACTGGGAATCGAACCCACCTCTAATCAGCTGACCTCCCGAGGCTGAGTGGACCCCGTTCCAGCCCTCGTACCACTTTTCGAATTTCGTGGCAAAGCCGAGAATCGAACCCGGGCCGCCGGGGTGGCAGGCTAATCACACTAACCACTATACCACAGAGGCAGACAAGCGGAAAATTCACGCTTGATTAATGCCTGTTGTTCGAATCGCCCATAGCTTCGAGATACTTTACTATACTTCGTGGAACACATCATTGGAATCGCTGGTTGGCTTAACTTCAGTTAGGTGACGTCCGCCTCGGCAGCGCAACGGCTGGCGCTATTAGTTATCGTCCTCGAAGGGACGGATTCGATGCACTGCACTACGGGGAGGACTGGTATGTTGTTAAAAGGGTACCATTATGAACCTGAAAAGTTTTGCGTCACCTCGGAACGAGGACACGAGTTTACCATTACTAGTTACGAGACATGCCTTTGCTGGTGGGACCTAGTGTTTACAGTGCACTATGTCTTCTGGTATGGGCTAGAGCAATCTTGTTACTTCCATTTATCTGTCTCAGCTTTATCCTTGGCTTTGACAAAATGAAAGTGACTGAGGTATGAACGATGCTAGTAATGCCATTCCTTCTGCAGCCAGTCTCTCCTATGAATGGTGTGAAAATGTTGCTCATAGGGTCAGTTGGTGCATGCATTTCAGTGGGCTTGGCAGACTGATATGTAATAGCAACTTCTGGCTCGGTGAGGAAAGCAACGGGAAACTACCTCACTCCTCATTTCCCTAGTACGCCTCTTCAGTGATGCCTAGGCCATCTATGACAGCTGATGGCGGAACAGTTGAGGATCCAACCAGCCTTCGGCCTGAGGACTAAACATACAACAGTTAGGGGACCAAATGCACAATACTCATTGTCACAGCTGAATTCTCAGGACAGCGCATATCCACATACATGTACGGGAGTCTGGTTAAGGTTCCGTTAACGACAGTTATTTTAATGATTTTTATTCATCTTACATTCAATATAATTTGCCGTCAGTACTACTTATCAGTTTTCCTGGCCTTAACAAATAAAAATGTAAACTTCAAGGCATATGGTCATTTATGTCAACAGTTTCTCACTTGACATACTGTATTTAAAATAAAGCATTACCTTAATTCTCACCATTAACAATACTTCATACTACTACTACAAACTCAAAATCATACAAAGGAAAAATCGTACACTGGCATCGTTTATTTCATAACAGGTCTTCCGGCTTCACAATGTGAGCAGCCTCAAAATATGCGCCAAGTAAACTTGGACTTGTAAGGCTTCACGCGAACCGACCCCAGTATTCGCAGTTGAAGAAGTCGACGTTGTCGATTTCTGGCTTCAGAAACGCACATCCCTCTCACCATTCAGGTCTCAATGATATTTATCGCTCCAGTGATATTCAGTTCTCAACGTTACGTAGTCCTCAGTGCTTAGTTGATGTTCATTTCGTTCTCCTTATGGTGCTTTATATCGCTCTCACATGATGCTCACACTGCTCTCAGTAAGCATCGCAAGCATTCTAACAGGTAAGCAGGTGTTCGAGTGCTTGAGACCTAAGTGACACGTGTGGACATACTACTTAAAGGTTTCTTGGCTTTCAGATGTTAGAGAACGCAGCACATTACAGCAACAGCAACGGTTGCGGTAGTCGTCTCGGCCTTAACGTGATTTTCTAACGCTGATGCTCGAGAATTTGTAAGATTCCACCTGAAACTTCGTGCGGACATGGCCGTACTAAACGGGACACTGCTCTGACCTCATGATGTCACCGACCGCTGAAACCATCTACACCCGAAGAGATCCTAATCGACAACTACCACACGCAGAATGTGCACAAATTATGTTATAATTCACTATTAGTTTAGTAGTCATGTGCTTTCCACCTTGCTTGATGTCAGGACTTCCTTAAATAAATGCTCTATTTTAGTAGTGTAGTATCTAGTAGGCAGCATTCCAACAGTAAATTAAACATTTAAATGTAATCTTTATATTCAACAGGTTGTGATTATCAGTACGTAGGGTCTAATTAGTACGAATAAAAATGTATTTTGTGTGAGTTCATAATGCAATTTTGTATCTAGTTCTATTTAAATTATTCAGTTGAGCTTCAAAACAGGAAGGTTATTCAGTTTTGAAATAAATTTTGGCTTGATATAATTTGCTACTGAACTGTCTTTATTTGTTGTTTGTTTAAAATTACCTTATCGCTTGTATATTATGATTCAGTTATGACAACCGGATCTTCATGACTCCATGGACTGAACGGGAACAGTATGACGGCAAACTTGCGAGTTAAAATTCATAAAATAATGATGAAGTTTGTTTTTCTGTTCCACTAAATACGTTCAAGATTTTCATAGACGCGAAGCTATCGTAATTTTCTCCCACATGAGTTATTTTACGTGCCGGTAAACTACCGACACCAGAGGACTGAGCTGGGATCGAACTTGCTAACACGGCCTCAGAAAGACAGCGCTGTACCGTCCGAGTTCCTCACCCCAGCACAATTATTTACCTCTAATTCTTCTGGAAACTGGACTTGTACAAAGGAGTAGAATTAACCGGCAACAAGCATGTGAAGTTACAGTTCACCCATCAGTATGTTAGCCACTGTATTAAGGCACAACTAGGTTAATACGAGGGTTGGAACTTAAATAGTGGCAACACTGCTGTGGAGACGCTATGCAACGGAATATAATATTGTCGCTGATAGCACACGTTGGTTACATACCTACCTTACCTCAGAGCGAAAGGACTCGCCTTTCCCACATCACCTGCGTGCGAACAAGCGAGAGAAACACAGTCACGTGTGAGCTAGCGGTCTAACGTATCCTTGTCAGTATGTTTTCCAAACAGGAACAACGGAGTTGGGTCAAGGTTGAATGTGCCGGAGGTCTTAAGCACGACGGTGTCATCAAGGTCTTCAAGAGGCTTGTGGGGAATCTGCATTGCCTTACAGAACAGTGGCACGTTGGGTAAAAGCCTTCAAAGATGGTCGGCAAACTATGGCGGTCATTCATCGGGCAGGTCGTCCTACGAGTGAAGAAGAAGTGCATGCTCTTGTCGCGTTACTGGACTCTGATCGAAACCAGACGATTCGTGAGCATTCGCTTCAGAACTGTTGCAGAGATTCGACCGCTCCATTCACACCATCAACAGAACAGGCTCTGCTAAAGGTATACCACGACTTCCACATCGCTGGCAACGGGTTATACACAACGCTGGTGACTACATCGAAGGAGAGTATAGGTTGCTAACATGTAACTCTTTTGTATCTGTTGTAAACAAATAGTTGGCACTATTTAAGTTCCAACCTGCGTATAATAATGGCGTGTAGTTTCGTTCAAGTTGACGGCTGATTGACGACCGGCGCGTATGTGAGAATGGGGCCCTACCTCTGACGAATTCTAATAGTGAAGGTGGTACATACACCCGGCGCCCGAATCGTATTAACCAGTTGCACGCTCCAGCCCCTAAGAAACCATAAAACACAACCTTGTTATTAAGCACAGTTGACTCTAAATGTTTAGAAGTAAACACGTAGATGGTGTGACTGTATGCTTGCTCACGAGAGATGATGAATGCGATCCCCATCAGGGGCAGTTCTGAAAATGATTTTCCGGGATTTTCTGCTTTCACGCAAAGTTTACAGCGAGGTTGTATGTTAACAAAGGCCACAAACACTGTCTTTCAAGCTCGGGCCGTACACATTTTTACCATTGCATAAGGACTCAAAACGTTAGTGGGACGTTAAACAAGCAAAAATAATCTTCTTTCTTTTTCTACCGCTTATCCCACACCTGTGGGGTCGCGGGTGCGAACTGTGTCGCACATGTGGATTTGGCCCTGTTTTACGGCCGGATGCCCTTCCTGACGCCAACCCTATATGAAGGGATGTAATCACTATTGCGTGTTTCTGTGGTGGTTGGTAGTGTGGTGTGTTGTGTGAATATGAAGAGGAAAGTGTTGGGACAAACACAAACACCCAGTCCCCGGGCTAGAAGAATTAATCAGAGACGATTAAAATCCCCGACCCGGCCGGGAATCGAACCCGGGACCCTCTGAACCGAAGGCCAGTACGCTGACCGTTCAGCCAACGAGTCGGACAAACAAGCAAAAATAATGTGCCCTTGAAATTCTGAAGTACAAATAATACAATTATTAAACTGCTACTATTAGTTTACTACCGAGCGGAGTGTTCGGGCGTGCTAACGCGTTACGGCTATGGAGCCGAGCTCTGCATTTCGGAAAAGGGTGGTTTCGAAACCCACCGTCGACTGTCCTTTTCACTTCCAGGCAAATGCCGCGACAGCTCCTAATCATAACCCACAACCAATTCGTTCCATATTTTTACCTAATTTCATCCGTCATCTTTCATTCCATATGCCGGGCTGAGCGGCTCAGACGGTTGAGCCGCTGGCCTTCTCATCCCAACTTGGCAGGTTCGATCCTGGCTCAGTCCGGTCGTATTTGAAGATGCTCAAATATGTCAGCCTGGAACGTAAGAGAACTCCTGCAGGACAATATTCTGGCACCTTGGCATGTCCGAAAATCGAAAAATTAGCTTCATTTCTTCTGCAACTGACGTTGGTGGCAGGAAGGGCATCCAGCTGTGAAAGCATGCAATACAAATTCATTTCACCTCATCCCGAACCCGTATAGAAAACTGGAAATAATCGGCAGACATACACTAATATTACACTGGAAAAAATACCCAAACGCCATGAAATAAGGAATGTAGAATACGGAAATTTTGGCAATATAGTTGTCGAGTTAACATATTTAATTGAGTAAAGGTACATGACTACAGGCTAATATCCCTGCGAGAAAAGCCATCGCAAATATGCCATGCTGGTCCCTGAATAACCGGTGTAATCGCCTGACTATTGAATGCAGCCATGCAAACTTCGTAGGGGTGCCGGATGTCAGCTTTTGCGATGGGGTTCCGTGCCTGTTGCACTTGGTCGGTCAATATAGGGACGGTTAATGCCGATTGCGGGTGACATTGGAGTAGGCATCCAATGATATCAAATACGTGCTCGACCGGTGATAAATCGCGGGATCGAACAGGCTAAGGCAACATGTCGACACTCTGTAGAGCAGGTTGGGTTACACCAGCCACATACGGCGTGCAATATCCTGTTGGAAAATACCCCCGGGAATGCTGTTCATGAATAGCAGCTCAACAGGTCGAATCACCAGACGGACGTACATAGGGTGCGTGGAATAACCACGACAGTGCTCTTGCTGACTTTAGGAAATTGCTCCCCGGACAAGTCCTCCCGGTGTAAGTCCAGTGTGTCGATGGATATTTATTTTCTGCCAGTGAATTTTACTACTGTTTTACTGTACTAGCCTGTTACTCTCATGTATGTATGTATGTACGTATGTATGTATGTATGTATGTATGTATGTATGTATGTACGTTATTCAGCCGGAAGGCTGGTTTGATCCTCAACAGCTCTCCCAGCAGCTGTCATAAATGGCCTAGGCATCACTGAAGGGGCGTTCTGGAGAAATAAGAATCGAGGTGGTTTCCCGTTGCTTTCCTCGCCGAACCAGAAGTTGTTATTACATATCCTGAAATGCATGCACCAACTGACCCTATGTGTGACATTTCCACAAAATTCGTAACAAGGACTGGCTGCATAAGGAACGTTGTTATTAGCATGACTCATTCCTCAGTCACATTCATATTGTCAAAGCCAAGGATGAGACTAAGGCAGGCCAATGAGAGTTTAGAAAAAATGTTCTAGCCCATACCAGAAGACAAAGTGCACTGTAAACAATAGGCATCGCAAGCAAAGGCACATTGTTCTTACGAACATTCTTATGAAACTTACAGTAGCTACACTAACATGCATGTGTAACTCGTGTGTGTTGTCACACCGTGTAGAAAAACTATTATACTGAGACTTTTCTAACTCGCTGACTAAATTTACAAACATATAAATCTGCATTTAACTTGTAAAATCTGAATATCTGCATTTAAAATGGAAATTATGAAAATTAACATTCATTAAATAAAATACACACTCGTCGAACCCTGTACTCACACTTACTTGTTACCTGCTTACTTACACATACGTTATTTGAAGGGCGCCAGCTGTCACTCAGTACAGCAATAATAGAATGAGACTCTTGACTATCTCTAGGGTGGGGGGTAATAAGCTTACTTTTGACAACATACCATATAAGTTCTGGGAAAAGGAGATTGGCGTTCGGTTTCCCCATTAATTTTGAGGTTAAGATATTTTACTTTCATTGAAATAAAACTATGAATTCTTTTGATAGAACAATATACATTCTTTAAATAATATATCAAAAAATAGTGAGTCTTGTTGCGATAAAACAGATGAGACTATGAAATTATGACATTGCAACTGAAAGAAACTAGGCATGAATTTAAATTCTTCTTGACCGGACATTTAACAATTTATACGAAATATTTCCCTCACTGATTCACTTGACTGTACCTTCAACACTTTGAGTGTAATTACGACGTAATCCATTGATCTGGTGTTTATTGTAGATGTGTCACGCCTAACTTGGTGATACATCCTTGTGACTGCTTCTTCTCCATATCATCTGACTTCTTTGTAAGTCAATATGGTATTACCTCTTGGCAGGTCCAGGGTTGCCCTCTCTGACTCCATGGTAAGCCCTTGCGTCCGTGTCTTCCACTAAGTGACGGACCAAGTTTTGTCTCACTCTCTCAATGACCAATAATTAATGGCTCACTGAGTCCTCTCCATCTCTCGTTCACACTTGTTGACTGACCGACTGAGGCCTCTTGATCTAGTAGACTTCTTCACTGTACTGCATCCGTATAACTAATGACTGACGCTACAATATGCACCCACCTTTTATAGACGTTGGTTGACACAGCTACGTAATCTCCAGAAATAACAATGACATACTCCCACCTACGCGACAGATATTACATCCAGTGGTGAAATAGCCCCGGGCCGGCCGACTCTCTGAGCGCATATCTAAATAAATAAAATGACGTAGCCATGGAGTGGCGATGACTCGGCAGAATCGCCAGTGGTATAGCAATATAACAACATCACTTCCACATCTGATACATCGAAACTCGCACTGTACAGGTATTTAATGATAATCTACACATACGTATATATGCATACATCCAAGTACAATCTTGCAAGCAACAGGCATTGCAAAATTGAATTAAATAAGACTGATAATTACAATAATAGTAACAATATCACAGATAACATAATAATAATACTGACATAATAATAATAATAATAATAATAATAATAATAATAATAATAATAATAATAATAATAATAAAATACTGATAAAATCATAGAATAATAAAAATACAGATATCATCTTGTAACGGGATTTGAACCGTTACAATACCCTCTTTTACAGCATTAGCCCGGAAGCGGATTTGATCAAACAATAATAATAATAATAATAATAATAATAATAATAATAATAATAATAATAATAATAATAATAATAATAATAATAATAATAATAATAATATTTGCTTTACGTCCCTCTAACCACATTTTTACAGTTTTCGGAGACGCTGAAGTGCCGGAATTTAGCCCCGCGGGGGTTCTTTTACGTGCCAGTAAATCTAACGACAGGAGGCTGACGTATTTGCGCACCTTCAAGTACCACCGGACTGAGCAGGATCGAACCTGCCAAGTTGGGGTCAGAAGGGCAGCGCCTCAACCGTCCGAGCCACTCAGCTAGGCCATTTTTGATCCTACAATCTCAACACCGGAGTCCGTACGATAATAATAATAATAATAATAATAATAATAATAATAATAATAATAATTGTACCGGGAGGTACACCCCAAAGCCGCGCATTCAAATTCAGCGCCTAAAAGAACTCCTCTATTGGTAAAACAGTGAAACCGAAACTACACCAACTTAGAACTTTACTCAGAAGATGTCACCACAAAAATATTGAGTAATTTCGTTATTGTGCAGTTGCCTAACCTGAGTGAATTTCTACTCGTTTCATCAATAAGATTGGACATTTTCTTCACAGAAGACTCCACTGAAAACTATGATCATGCACCCTGGTGCGAGTTGTATGAAGTTATAATTTAAAGAAGTTTTGTATTTCTAGGTTTTTGTAACTGAATGATGTTCATTTATTTTTGGGTTGACAATATTTCCTGTTTCTTTCCGCGAGTTTTGAATCTAGCCAATCCCTAATTTCTGTATTTAATTTTCAACCTACCACGGACTTCTTGTTCGATGCTAAATGTAACTTTTGAATTTATCCGGTAAAATTGAGAGGGTGTGGCTAGTTTAATCTTGAATGATCTCGAACCTTCCCTGAGGGTTTCTTAGCCAACTGATCGTCATCTCACAGAGTGTGTGTGTCAAAGCAGGAGGCGGACGGCCTCTTTCATCGGTCATTAATTAATAACTTGTACACAATGTGTTTAATAAAATTATATATATAGAACATCTACCAGGTAATGGCCACATAACTTCTTTCTTTATTGCTACCTCCGCAGTTTAACCCGAGGGAAAGGTCCGACTCTTTAGTTATGTAACCAGCTTTTCTAAAATGTAACTTCTTTCGGCTAATGTAAAAACTTGATAAAATCTTTAACTGTAAATCGGGGATAGAGAGTGAATTACCCTCTCGAGCTCCCCTTCATCTTGGTTTGAGGTGACTATCCGTTTTTATAACTGTTTTTCATTCAGTAACATGGTAAAGTAATTTCTATACGAGTCACCTACGTAGTTTGGGAATAGCCCCTGTTTCATCGGCCTAAAGCCTCTTAGGTTGTTTTAGTGTTCATATCTAGGAGTGCAAGTATACGCCTCCATTCAGTTTGTGTTTCGGGACATTTACTTAACCTGTTCTTTTCCGCAAAGGCCCTGTAGGTTGGGTACAAGATACCCCTGTTTAATACTGTAAGTTGGGCCATGGAAGGCCAGAGTGTGTAAGATTTTTGAGATTGCCTCGAGGAGGCCAAAAGAAACGGAGAGCCTGTTAGCTCTTTTGCAAGTTTTGTAACTGTAAAGTGTGCTTCTAGGAGGCTAAATATTGTGATTTAGGGAGCAAGTGCCCTTGAATTAGGGGACTTCTGACCCTCATTAAATAATACCTCTTCTTCTTGTAAAATTTTAAAACTATGGGCTTAAAGCCCAAAGTGTTAAGCTTCTGAATCTTGGAATTTTCCCAATCTCGTTTAATGATTGCTATTTGTACCGGTAACATTGTTATGAAAAATTGTTAAGTTTGAAGTTCTAAAAGAAATATAACCTTTGTTAAAGTTTTAAATCTGTTCTTGACATCGAAGTTAGACCCATTCGCCCCAGCACTTTATTTAACCTCTTTCTGCTCCACGGGTATCCCCGTAATAATAATAATAATAATAATAATAATAATAATAATAATAATAATAATAATAATAATAATAATAATGTTACTTGTTATTGTTAATCCTCACCCACCCCTTAAGGGGATTTTCCGAAAACAAAAGGTACATATTTATTTTTAAAACAGATTCCAAGTGCCAATTTTCACGTCTGCAACATCTTTAGTTTTCGAGATATAAGTATCCTCATACAAAGAATTCAACTAATTTTTAAATTCATTCACACATTCCCCCCCTTATGTGGACTTTCCGAAAACAAAGAAATATGTATTTCTTTGTGTTTAAAAGAGACTCCAAATACCAATTTTCACCTCTGTAACATCTTCAGCTTTTCAGATATCGCTATCGTAATAGAAAGATTTCAACACCCATTCAGTCCTTTGTACTAACCCCTATATTTTTTCTTATTTTTAAAAAGATTAAAAATACCAATTTTTACGTGTGTAACATGTTATGTTTATGAGATGTTCTTGAGATATTCTCACGTTTTCACCGTTAAGTAGGTTTTTCCGAAGAATAAATTATCTATGTTTCTTTACTTTTACAGGATATTCCAAATACCAATTTTCACCTCTGTAACAATTTACGTTTCTGAGGTATGCTGTAGATACAGTCTTTTTTTAAATTTACCGCTTTTGGCACTCGTGTTGACTCCCCATTAATTGGATTATCCAAAGAGAAAAAAACCTGTTTCTTCATTTCTAAAGGAGAATTCAAATACCAATTTTCATGTCTGTAACATCTTCAGTTTTTTAGATATAAGGATCCTCATAAAAGGTATTCAACCCCCTTTTCAAATTTTTTCTCCACACTTAAGGTGATTTTCCAAAAACAAAAATACGCGTTTCTTCATTTTAAAGGATATTCTAAATACCAGTTTTTACGTCCGTAAAATTTAAGTTATTTAGATATAGATTTGCTCCCCCTTAGCGACGGAATATCCAAAAATCCTCCCTTAGTGATCACTTACACCCCAATATAAATGTATCCCCATAACTTCATTTCTTTTTATCCAGTAGTTTTGGCTCGGCGATGATGAATCATTCATTCATTCAGTCAGTCAGTCAGTCAGTCAGTCAGGACATGATATTTTACATTTATAGATTACTCGCACGTCACTTAGGCATAATCTCGCCCTGCAGGCTGACTTCGTATCATGCGGTGTACCAACATCGTCGTGTTGCCTGTGTGAACTGAAGTGACAGGACGAAGAGGTATGGCATTTTATACAGATCTAGCTCTGACGTAATCTGTTGGGTATATAAAAGAACATGTCCTGACTGACTGACTGACTGACTGACTGACTGACTGACTGACAGATTCATCATCGCCGAGCCAAAATTACTAGACACAATGAAATGAAATTTTGAGGATACATTTATATACCAATGTAGCTGCTCGCTAAGGGAGAATTTTTTGAAATTCCGTCGCTATGGGGGTGAAAATCGGATGAAATTTTAAAACGAGTGCATCTATATCTCAAAACTTTAAAAGTTTGCAGATGCAAAAATTGGTATTTAGGATCTCCTTTAAAAATAAAGAAACAATAAATTTTTTCTTTTCGAAAAATCCCAATAGGAGGGGTGGAAAGGGGTGAAAAATGGATTGAATGCTTTTAATGAGGATAACTATACCTCAGAAACTGAAGATATTACAGAACTGAAATTTGGTATTTGGGATTTCCTATAGAAATATGGAAACATACAATTTATGTTTTTGGAAAATCCATTTAATGGGGGTGAAAATCGGGGTAAATTTTTAAAATGAGTGTATCTATATCTCAAAACTTTTAAAGTTTACAGATTTAAAATTTGGTATTTAGAATCCCTTTAAAAATGAAGGAACTTTTTTTGTCTTCGGAAAATCCCAATAGGAGGGCTGAAAAAGGGTGAAAAAGCGATGAATTCCTAAAATGAGGATACTTATATCTCAGAAACAGAAGATATTACAGACCTAAAAATTGTTATTTGGGATCTCCTTTGAAAATTAAGGAACACATATTTTTCTGTTTTAGAAAATCTAATTAATGGGGGTTAAAAAGAAGTCACAAATTGGGGTGAACTTTTAGAAAGACTATATCTACAGTATATCTCAGAAACGTAAAATGTTACAGACATAAAATTGTTATTTGGAATCTCCTGTAAAAGTAACGAAACATCGGTGATTTGTTTGTGGAAATTCCACATAAGGGGAACTAAAAAGGGGGTGAAATTTTGAAATGAGCATTTCTACAGTATATCTTAAAAACATAATATGTTACCGAAGTGAAAAATAGTATTCTTTATCTCTATTAAAATTAAGAAACATGTATTTTTTTCTTTTCTGAAAAACCACTTGGGTGGATTCGTAAAAGTGACTGAAAATGGGGTTGAATTCTTTTAATTAGGATACTGATATCTGAAAAGCTGAAGATGTTACAGACGTGAAATTTGGTATTTGGAATCTCCTTTAAAAATAAAGGAATACGTATTTTTTGTTTTCGGAAATCCAGCTAAAGAGGGGAGAAAAATTGAAAAAATAATTGAATTATTCGTATTATGATACTATTATCTCAAAAATGAAAAATTTTGCAGACGTGAAAATTGATATTTGGAATCTGCTTTTAAATTAAAGATAGACGTATTATCGGAAAAACCAATAAAGTGAGGGGAGATGAAAAAATTACAAAAATTGAATTAATTGTATAAGGATATTAACATCTAATGAAAACTAATGTTGTTACAGACGTGAAAATTGGTATTTGGATCTCCTTTAAAAAAAAAAAAACTTCTTTCGGGGAAATCATCTTGGGTGGCGGGTGTGAAAAGGAGTTGAATTCCTTTTATGTGGACACATATCTCAAAAACTGAAGGTGTTGGAGTCGTGATAAATGGTATTTAGAAGATCCTTTACTGTTGAAGAAACAAGTAAAATTCACTTAAATGGGGGATTGTGAAAGGAAGTGAAAAAAGTGAATTCTTTTTACATATATCTCAGAACTGAAGTTAACAGACGTGAACATTGGTTTTTGGAATCTCTTTTAAACATAAAGAAACACGTCTTCTTTTTTCTGGGGTGGGGGGTGTAAATCAACTTAACGGCGGACGGGTGAAAAAGGAGTTGAGACCAATTGATTTTACTGTTCATAATGTACTTATTCTGATAATAAACTGATCATTTTTAATCTCTCCTGGGGTCGTTTTCAAGAGCCATCTTTTCCTTTGTAGAACGTAAAGTTAGATTAAACACATTTGAAATAAACGATAGGAATGAAATTGAACGTGGAATTGTTCACCCCTATAATAAGGTCACTAATACACGGAAGTATATCATCCGTGTCGCCAGAAATCTCGCGCACTTGCCTACGCGCAACGATGTTGCTGGTCACTTTTTCAGCAATGACAATGGCAGCAGATGTAATTTACCGCCATGTGCGGTCTTGCATTTTGCTGTGGGGTCCAGAACATCAATAATAATAACAATAATAATAATAATAATAATAATAATAATAATAATAATAATAATAATAATAATAATAATAATAACCGACCGAGCTCGATAGCTGCAGTCGCTTAAGTGCGGCCAGTATCCAGTAATCGGGAGATAGTGGGTTCGAGCCCCACTGTCGGCAGCCCTGAAGATGGTTTTCCGTGGTTTCTCATTTTCACACCAGGCTAATGCCGGGGCTGTACCTCAATTAAGGCCACGGCTGCTTCCTTGCACTTCCTAGGCCTTTCCTATTCCATCGTCGGCAAAAGACCTATCTGTGTCGGTGCGACGTAAAACAAATAGCAAAAAAATAATAACCGAAATTTATATCACCCACCCTAATAATAATAATGTTCTGGACCGTCGTCAATATGTACGGACCGTGCTGGAAACGGGTCCGGATAATGACTACGATTGCAGTCCGGCCGGGGGTTCAAGACCGCCAAGACACCCAAGACGACACCACGCCGAATCTCCTCAAGGATTTGATCCATATTAAAAATGCTTATAGGAAAAGATGGCAGAGATTTAGGGACCCAACTGACCGGGTGGAATACCTGGACCTTGCTCGGAAGTATGAAATCGATTGCTGGAAAGAAAGATCGAAAAATGGGAGGAAATTTGTCGTGATCTCTCAAAAAACGAGTTAGATCGCCAATTTTGGCGGATTCACCCAGAAAACGATCAGATCGCGAATTTCGGCGGGTTATATATAAAACGTTAAGTATTCAGTTATAAATTTCAGTATAATACCGTAGCGAAGCACGGGTATCTTGCTAGTGTTTTATAAAATGTTGAATATCTCCGTAATCCCCGGATAGATTTTGGAGATATTAGTATGAGGAGACGTTTGAAATGTTCACTATAAGATGCGGTTGTTTCTGAATCGATACTTTAAATCGTTTAGGTTACAGAAAATTTCTTGCTTGGTTGCCTCCACATTGCATGACGCCAACCTGTCCTTGACAGCGCTCTGGCTGTGTGATGAAAAAGATAGCGTTGTGCGGGTTGACTACTTGCTCCTCCGAGACATTTTCATTATGAGCGCTGAAAATAACATTCGCTAATATTTTACAAAATAATTATGACCTCTGTTATTTAAGGAATGCTTGTTGTACGGTCAGTCCCGGTACAATATATACGGATAAATACCCTTCGCTGTCTCGATATATTTACACCACATTCATATTCTCACTATTAGTATTTGTTATATCACATTGATACTGTACCTTTATAATTCTGTGTTCACTAATTCTAACACTTAGTTTAAAGATAATTTCATTTGAGCAACACACGCTCGTTATTCCACACCATAAAGTATGGAAAGTCTGAAATACAGTACTCCATACCTTTCACCAACATACAAGACACCAATTCGCCACAAGTGATATAATACCAAGTGTCTAAGCACTCCACAGTTTGTACGTCAGTATCACACTTCACATCAATCACGCTCCACCAAAGTTTTAAGTCCCTCTGACCGAGCTCGATAGCTGCAGTCGCTTATGTGCGGCCAGTATCCAGTATTCGGGAGATAGTAGGTTCGAACCCCACTGTCGGTAGTGCTGAAAATGTTTTTCCGTGGTTTCCCACTTCAACACCAGACAAATGCTGGGGCTGTACCTTAATTAAGGCCACGGTCGCTTCCTTCTCACTCCCAGCCCTTTCTTGCCGCATCGTCGCCATAAGACCTATCTGTGTCGGTGCGACGTAAAGCAACTAGCAAAAAAAAATTTGTGACTAGGGTTTCATAAGTTTGGAATATGTCGAGAATATGAGTTAATATAGACCACATATGTTATACTGTAAACTAAGATTTTGTGATGTTCGGTGGATCGCAGACATTAGGATATGTTAACAAAATATGATTTTATTACACACACTTTCACTTTCGGTTTGGATGTCTGAGAATTTGTGCCCTTAGCAAAATTTCGGGCAGAATGCGATGATTTCTTAAACTTGAATAAAGACTCTTCCTGTTAAAAGTCTTGTTTATAAAAATAATCCATGAATCTGAGCTATTCCGGACGTTAGAAGTATAAGACATGAATGGAATAGCGT
Source organism: Anabrus simplex (assembly GCF_040414725.1). Lineage (NCBI taxonomy): Eukaryota > Metazoa > Arthropoda > Insecta > Orthoptera > Tettigoniidae > Anabrus > Anabrus simplex. The sequence continues at coordinate 517,418,559 of NC_090266.1, read as the reverse complement.
CCAACATATCAGAGAGTTTGATATGCATCCTATGGGTGAACTGTTTCACAATGTTTATACTTTTCATTTTCCACTCCAAGACATTTTAATATGACGCCTCGCTGCGTTTCCTCACAGTGAGGAGGGAGGTCATGATGAGTATATACTCGGCGCTCCAACTGTCTATTTAATAATTATGACATGAAGATAGAAATTTCTACATTTCATGGAATTAGGTCTGGTTTCTATTTGTATCAGGAATGTGTTTAAAATGTGTTCATGACAGATCGCGATTTCATCTCCCATTAAGTTCAAATGTTTGAATAAAAATTACGAACAGGATTTCAGACTTTTGAGATATGACTGTAATGTTAACGATCGCACCAAATAGGAAGTACTCCGTCGTGCCGCGAATTCATGCGAAGTTTTAAACTCCAAAATTTCAGGCAGTCAGCCAATTACAGTCAAGTCTTCAGAAATGACAAATTTAGCCTCATACGAGTGATCATATAAGGCAAGATATGAGGGAAAAATGGATGGAGAAGATAAGCCTGGGTGTCGAACCTCTGACGATCGTTAAATATCTACGAAAAGTAGTAATTGTTATTGTTTAATATTCCCCAAACCTCCATGAGAAAGCACCATAAGCTGATTGCTTTGCTTACTTACACACGAGAATGAATCGTCATCGTGAGAAGTGATTTAGGAAGTGGCTGCGTTATTAGATCGCCTAATTAGTTACCATAGTTAACGTCCTGATTTGGCCATGAGCCAGGTTTAAATATACCACGTGGAACAGTTTCCCCTAGAAATAAGGGCAAGTCGCAGTTTTATATACGCCCTGAAAACATCGCCTTTCCGGCACGCACAGTAAACACGGATAACTTTCTAATTACGGCTTACACAAAAAATAGCCACGTAATATTATTAAATAATATAAAACACGAGTGCGGTCTCTAAATTACCTGATACGTAAATGAAACGTCTTTGGAACACGAAGTGAACATTGCGACCGTGTTAAAACTATCAGTGGCAAATTTGCTTTACGTCGCACCGACAAACATAGATCTTAGAGTGACGATGGGGTAGGCAATGGCTAGGAGTGGGAAGAAAGCGACCGCAGCCTTAATTAAGGAACAGCCAAGCCGTTGTTAGGTGTTAGAATAGAAAATCACGTAAAACCGCTAAAACATTCACACGAGTTGTAATCTATCCGCATTGTGCGGCAGTGCACTAAAGCGTAGATGGCAAGAGCAAGTGGAACGTTACGATGTGCCAGTCTTACATATGATTGGTTCGAGCCCGGGCCAGCGATACTCTTTTTATTCGATTTATTAAGTTTCACCCTCACTTTATTTACATGAACTATTTCCTTTTATGCACATCGGAGGTAGACTGCATAGGTAGTGGGGAGAAAGGAACCAAACTGTGCTAACCATGGTTAGTTACCTTAGGAAGTGCTCGAAGTGGTTTATGCAAATGTGGACACGCTGCTAAATTTATATCCTAGTGCACTGTTGAACAGCCGGCGTTGTTGATCTGTAGGTGTCGGCGATGAGTTATCGAAGAAGCTCAGGATCTTCTGACTCCTGGTCTAAACGGTTTATTTTAAAAGCCCACCACGGGAAGAATTATACTGGTATTAATTTCAGTGACCTGGTTGGCCAAGAGACAGATCCTCAAATCCCTACCCATTTTCCTGGATGTGTCTCATTCGGATGGTTACGTATGGACAACGTCCAATGAGGTTGAAGTCCCTCCTCTTGAAGCCATATCATTAAAAATTCTCCAAGTGGCACATTTCCCAGTAGAATTGGCAGTTCGTGGCGTAGAAAGTGCAGGCAATGCCCATCTATTAAATGACGCTCAAAGAAGTACGTTCCAATAAGGCGGTCATCCAAAATTCCACATAATACATTCACTTCCCTTTGCAGTTGATAATTTGCCAGTAGTGTCTGTTGCGCCCAGTCGAGACTGTCAGCACTCCAGTTGTGCAAGTTATAGAGGATTAAGGTACTACCGGTTATTGCGATTTGTCAGAGAACATGATTTTCGACAAGAAGGAAGCATTTTTCCGGGTTTTCTAACAGCCACTCGCTGAAATTCATTCGAGCTTCGAAGTCCCTCCAGTGAAACTCCTGATTATGCCGTAGATGGTAGGAGTGATACGCATTCAGTATTCGTAATACGGAAGCCTGGCTGATGTTCATCAGTCGTGCAATTGCCCGGTAATTTTATGTGAGTTATTGCAAGCTCTGTCCAGAATATCCTTCTCATACTCACTAGACGTCATGGTCTCTTCTCGGTATCGTCTGAAGTACCCCTATTAATCGTAAAGTTATTTCAACACTGCGGAAAGTCTTTGAAGTCGGATGCCACCTGTCCGAATGCCTTTACTGATACAGAGGTGGTACTTGCTACGAATTCTCTCTTGCTTCCCCGTGGATGAGGAGTATCTTAACGTGGAATACGTGGGGAATCACCATATAGCAATGCAGCGACTGCACAGCACAAAAAGAAAAATAGCGGTGCTTTTACTGCTTGTGTGTGATATACACCATCATGAGTTTACGTAATGAAGCTTAATATCTATGTGGTCTTTGTACGATGTAAGATTCTAACTAAAAACTATTACGTTCCATTAATTGAGAACCTAGCGTATTTATTACGTGCGTTACGCAACAGCTGTGAGTGAGACATGTATCATGAATGTCTTATAATACGTTACTCTTCCAGTTCGCTGATTCGTACGTTGTCCACGTCACTGTATCCTTGTTTTGAGACTTAATTTCGCGTTTTGTTTTACCCGATCACTTGTCACTACCTCTTGACACAGTTACATTGTAGACTGGCATACGATAAATAACTGAAATTATGTCACATGGTGGGAACGGTAATAGTGTTGAGAATCGTTTGCAGGATGGACTTACAGGGCATTAGTACAATACGGGATGCTAACTGACAAATATCGACCTCACGACGAACTCACACACTGATTGTCCTGCAGAACAATATATGAGTAACAGCAACTTGTACATTCGAGAGAATTCACGGCTGGTAAGCTCTGGATAGCGTAGTGACCGAGAATCTTATACTAAAATAAATGACTAATTGAGGGCCTCTTTTCACAATTGCATTCCACATCAAGGAAGTTGAACATCTGCCATTGACAATATATCATTCAGTGGCTTATGTGGAATTGTGTTGACTCAGGTAAACATGGTTAGCATCAAACTGAGGGACTGCACTTTTGTGACAATCCAGAAGGCACCGTATTTTAGTTTGTGATAGAACTGGGCATAGTTCAATTAAGGGATTCATTGTTATAAAATACACTGCTCAACTCTAGTGGTAAGTTCCTGTAAGCAAATGGCATAGATCACAATTTATGGTTGTAACAGGTACGTTATAGATCAAGTTATGATCAATCTACACCGATTCATACGCTTTACCTATGAAAACATGTTTGGATAGTAGGCTATTTAGATTTGAAGAAGCTTGACACACTCACGGTTTTTGAGTGTGTCTGGTATGGTTCTTTCATGGTGACTCACTTCCTTGGTTATTATTTGGTTTGTTATCTTTTCAAAGTGTATTCCTTCTTCAAAAGACTATTCTCATCCTGTGTGAATTTCATAACACATGTACGTTTGTCTATCCCAACAGTTTCCAACTATCTCGAATTTCCAGTGCTCTAAGGTAAGAGCTGCACTAAACTTTAACGAGCCTCCTACAACATGTTACGAGTCCCATGTGATGTCATAAAAGGTCGAATGTTTTGTGCTTCGGTGTAGGATTGGAGCTACCGGGCAATGTACGGCTATCATGACGTATTAAGTAAATCATCACTTTGATAATATTTGTTCAAGCCCAGGCTTTAATTACTACTCTTAAACGGTTTGTATTAATTACATTTTTGCTAGCTGCTTACCGTAGCACTAAGTCAATTAGGGTTCCGGTGACGATGGGACAGGGAAAGTACTTTGAAGGAAATATCCATGGCCTTAATTAGGGTACAATCGCAGCATTCATCTGGTTAGAAAAATGTAAACGAACGGAAAACCATCTTCAGGATTGCAGCCGGCGGTGTTTGAACCCACATATTCAGAATGCAGTTTACAGCTAAGCGGCACGTAACGTGCAGTGAACTCGGGTGAATAATAAAGGCGAGGTTTTACACATTCTGACAATATCATTGATAGTCATTTAATTTTATAATTTACGTGTGCTCAGTCGTAAAACATATTCACAATCGTTACTTATTTAATTCGTATAGTCAGCTTAGAATATTATTATTTGAATAAATATATAATTTAATTATCTGTATTATTAGTTTAGAATATTATAACTATATAACATACACTGTCTGATAAAAATCTGAAGCACCCGGAAGTGGACGAGTTCTTAGAGACACGTGCCATGTGTGGACGAGCATTGTCCTGTTGAAAAATGACACCAAGATACTGTCGCATGAGAGGTAACATATGAGGACGCAGGATGTTCGTGACGTACTGTTGAGCCATTAGAGTTCACTCAATCCCTACCGATCGTTACCTTCAGTCATACGCGAAGGATACCCACACCATGATGCCAGGAGTAATACCGCTGTGCCTCTCCAAAACATTGGAAGAAAGAGACCTCTCCCCAGGTCACCACCATACTTGCAGACGATGGTCATGCGGGGTTGTGCAGAACCACGATTTATCGCTGAACACAATGCGATGCGCCGTGCTGAGAGACTCAGGCGGTTGAGGCGCTGGCCTTCTGACCCCAAATTGGCAGGTTCGATCCTGGCTCGGTCAGGTGGTATTTGAAGGTGCTCAGATATGACAGCCTCGTGTCGATAGATTTACTGGCACGTAAAAGAATTCCTGCGGGACTAAATTCCGGCAACTCGTAACAAAGAAGTTAGTGCGACGTAAAGCCAATAACATTATTATTATTATTATTATTATTATTATTATTATTATTATTATTATTATTATTACAATGCGATGCCATTTTCACAGTGAGCAGCAAATGAGGTTGAGTCAATGTACAAATCACAAACGTTTGAACATCATTTACACACACACACATACATACATACATACATACATACATACATACAAATAATTTTATACGCTGAAACGTAATAATGAGCGTTGCTGGCAATCGGCATTATAATTTGTTGATTCATATCTCTGACCGCATTTAAGAAATTGGAGAGAAATTATCAGAGTATTTATTAATTAGTTCAGAGAGAATAAAACTACGCAATTTTCTACAAATCGCTGGTGTATTCGGTCCTCTGGATAGTGACTGATGTTCTTACATAGTTTAGGAAAGTTAACCTGAACTTGGTGTTGTTTATTTGCCTTTAACCTAATGGATCTATAGTATATCCTTCAGAGGTACAGAAAGTGCATACAGAAATTGAACTGGTAAGTAATGCTCGATAACATGTTGCTTTATTTCATTGTAATGTTCCTTTAGGCTATGGCACCAAAAATATAAATGACCACTGCACTGATTGAGTGCGAGTGAGAAGAGGCTAGACTGGATAGCCTATGCAAAGCGGCAGCTCTATATCACGTGATTATCTGATGCATGCTATTGGATAAAAGTGAACGAGAGTCGATGATAAGAGCTAGCTCTTCTTAGAGCCACATTTCATGAGACATCTGTTCGTTCGTTCGTTCATAAAACAGTCAACTCGTATTTGAACGACCAGCTCTCAAGGAGAGAGTTAAATCGGAACTAGCTCTTTGGAATGAGTCATTCGTTCATGAACGACCCATCACTACTGGCAGGTGCTGATAACACTGTCTCACACGAGTACGCGCATCTCCGTTTCCTTCACAGTGATCACTCAACATCTGACGTTGTTCGCACCCATTATATACCCCACCAGCCCTAGTAAAACACTGAACACGAACAAGAGTAATGCACGCTGTTGGCCGTTCTACCTGACAATGAGAATTGCAGCTCTAATAATTTACATACCCGCCGACGTTGTGAACGTGTAGGAAGTTACATTGACATACGACCATTTCTTCTGAGAGCTTCAATTTTTTTGTTAGATAGTGTATGTGAAATAATAACAGACCTCTCCTAAACATCAACCAATAGTTTAATCCAAAATCGCGAAGAATTTTACCTATAATCACCAACATAGTCGGATTTTTCTGGATCCATCGCACAAGGATTAATGAGAATACATATTGTACCATTCATTCAGTGGGGACAATATAATGCAAATTACTTCATCAATATTATATGTTAAGCCTGTGCTTTACAACTTTGACACTTAACGTGGCTCATTCGTAGTGATTTGATAATAAAAATTACTGAGTACATTGAATAATTGTCATACCCACATAGATTGGAATAATAACAATACCGGTAAGTTAATTTATTAATTTGACCACCTAATCAATACAATAAGTCTTGTCTTTGTTCATTTACAATGACATAACTAAAATGGTACATGTTTCGCCTTGTATTTAGGCATCTTCAGCCATTGCCTTAACCTTAAAATAATTAAAAAATTGTTTTATTTCATGTATATGTAAATCAGGTGCCTGATTATTTTAAGGTTAAGGCAATGGCTGATGATGCCAAAATACAAGGCGAAACATGTACGATTTTAGTTAACGTGTCAATGTAAATCAACAAAGGGAAGACTTATTGTATTGATTAGGTGGTCAAATTAATAAATTAACTTATTGTTATTATTCCAATCAAATATCATCAATACGGATCAAAAATGATATTCATCACATGTAATACCTACATAGCACCTACTTTAATATTCAGGAATACGTTTCTCTGTAAAACACACCCATAATTCAGTAGCTATGTCACAAGCATACACACAAAATACAGTTGGGCCAACAAACACATACAGAACCCACTTCGTATATTTAACTCATACAAAAAAATAGCTCATTTTTTCCTTCATATTTAGATACGCAGTACAATTAGGAACATTGTTACATGGGACTCGTATTAGGCTACGATTTCCGGAACTATAAGTCCACTCAACTGTGAGATCTCCAGTTCAAATTCTGGCACTGACAAATCCCTTTAGATAAAAATTCCTGGCACATTCCACTAATCAAGCTTGCATTCAGTAATTATTTTTTTTCTTTTTATTAACTATTTAGTACAACATTTCTCTACACCTAGAACATGGACTGCATTACATGCATGTTGCAATGTGTTCACATTATAGTAGTGTGTTTCTTTTCATCAGCCTTTTTTTACATGTTCTCTCAAAGCAGGCCTGGACTTCAGCAAGAGAGAGACTTCGCCACTGGCGGTTTTCTGCACTCCATTTCGAAATACCAGCACAAGACTGCTGACACATTCCTTGAGCTGTTGGAGAGATCCAGCTTGTAAACTGCCAGCCACCCCTGAACCTTTCTCATCTCAGAACAAATAACAGCTGGTCAATACTTGTGTGGATTAAAGAAACTACAAAATAATGTTATCCTTAAAATTTAAGCTATGAATTTCATTGCCAAAGAGATAATAATAAAGGCTGTATACCTCTACTACGTCAATCCGATAAAATTTATACAGCAGTTCTACGAGTTCAAAAATAATGACACCAACAAATCTGAAAGAAATTCGTAAATGTTATTCAGTAACGAAGGGACATGTAAAGTTGTATTCACAACACGTGCAGTTGTATTATTCACCGGGTAACATTAAATACCTCACAAACAGGGTAATTCAGAGTGAATGCAACAACGCTTAGCATCGGGACGGAAAAGTGATCGTATTTGAAGACGTGCCAAAATGTATGATTTGAGCGCTATGGGGCGTCAAATTTTGAAGACGCTGTGGATATGATTATGAGCATGCTTTCCAAAATGCTTCAAGGAACCCCACTACCCAACCATAACATCAAAATTTTTAGTAAAGGTTTACAAAGTTGGTTCGAATTATTGACCTCTAACTTGATTACTGAACCTACATCGTCAGTAAGAGATGGTCTAAGATCTTGTTAGTTTGGGTACTATGGAGGGTATAGTGTATGATACTCACGTATCATCAAATTAGGATTCTTTCGCAAGAGTAAAAGCAGTGAATGAAATACTTAACACACAACTACACGATTTTGACATTTTTACGGGCAATAATTATGGTGACTAACTGGACCATGTATGAAGAGAAATATTAACGCTTAAGACAGCCCTGAAAGAAGGGATGCTCTATTAGTCTCGGAATGTTATTGAAATAATGAACACGTATGATGGTCGGATGGAAATGCACAAGAGGTTGGTTTGTTTTCACACTCATAGACTCCGGGACATAGTGCCTCGCACTGGTTGCGATATATTGGTTGGAGTGCAGTATCGACACACCTCAGTTCTAACCTTGGAAACGATGTGTGGGTGCATGATTCACTGACCTCTCATTTCATAAAACTTACCAAGTCATGTATAATAAATTAAACTCCTATCATAATTACAACCAGTGTTAAAATAAATAAACATAAAAAGCTCAACAAACAAATTGATAATGAACATAAAATGTTTTGAAGAAGGCACCAACAACTTCGCCACCATAAACTATAATTTTCCATTAAATTATTTAAACGTGGTCACGAAATACATAAATCTACCTTCAACACTAAAATAATCAATGGAAATCAATATAGTAGACCTAATAATAAAATAAACTCACGAATATAACCTCCTGAACATGAATAAGTCCCTAAATATAATATACAATGTTGACTGTATGAATATAAGTACAATGTACAAACGGCCCTAAAAGTGAAAATAGCATTAAGATAAACATAGTTACCCAAGACCAAGAAAAAATGACCCAATTTCACCCATCAAATTCAGTGAGGGAGGTGCGACCATATTTGATGAACTGAACACTATTCTGCTACACTTTCTTCCAGTCATGCAGTTTGATGCACCATTGTGGCCTTGAAGAATCATGATGGTTCGTCAACGGAAGTCTCTCAAGTGGCAGACATGTACCGAAGCCACACTAAGGAACGCCTGCAACTTGTTGCAAAGGACATTGAATAAATTGTTACTATTGCCAACATTTCATATAGAGAACTTATGAAGCATAACCATCACTTGCTAACATTAACATGAAAATTATTTCTAGCAGTTCCCAGTTTCGCAAGTCAGAAAGTTCCCTCTGTGTGGTAAGGATTCTTCAAACAATTCTCTGCATACTCTTTACACAGGCCGAGAAAGTTCTCGGAACGATGCATACGCATTGTGACCTCTTTCAAAATGACCATCTTAGATGTATATGTGACATATGTAACGGTTTCAACACACCATTGGTAAACAAGCATTGACGAAACGCCACTATGTTTTTAACCAAATTTCACAGAATTTTTGTCGTGTGACGTTGTGCTGTTTGGCAGGAAAGAACCTCTTTACTATATATCGACGTAAGAGAACACAGCTGTAATCATTTCATTTTTCGTAGCTGTGCATAGTAAACCAGTTGTGCGAAATTCATTTGCCTATTGCATTTCCTTCCTTGAGATCAGTTATTTATAAATAGTAATGTACATAAGTCCGCGCTCTAGTTAGGAAACGCTGCCTTCTTACAAATCTGAATAAAATCACCGGATAAATTCTTTTCCTTCTTCTTCCTCTTCTTCTTCTTATACTCCTCCTCCTCCTCCTCCTCATCTTCTTCCTCCTCTACCTAACACTCCTTCTCCTGCTTAATATTATTATTAAATTAAGTTTGTTCATATAGCGCGGGATGATTATAGGCTCAATCTTTCTAGAAATTTGGCATAAATCTACATCACTAGCAACACGTGTATAATTTAGACAGAACATCATAAAACAATACTTTAAGGATTATTAATTTATATTGAAAATGTATTGAAAGTCTACCGTATTTGTTCGCATAGCAGGAAAGTGCCTTTGAGAAGGAATAATTGCTATGGTAATTAGTAACATTATGATTCCTTGGTGATTATTCATTCCAACCAAATATCATGTCATACCATTAATTTGTATGATTTGATGGACATAAAACCATCTGAATTGATAATTTCATAATTTACGTGCTTCAGGATACATCAGTGTGTTTCCTTTAAAATCCGTCTCTGGATTCCTTCATAAATAATTATAACGATTTCCAATTTCGTGATTATCAATTAGTCATTTATAGTTGGTCCCTCTACTAAACTTTTGTCAGTTTGGTTTTTAATTACTTCCATTCCCGTGCTCTTTTCTTACTCTTCTCGTCTCAAGTGACCATTTACAGACCGTGTAACTTCCTCCTGGTGTAAATTAATTTATATTTGGAGACAAGTTACTTCTTCTCTTCAGTCACAATCTACGCCGTAAGTACTGTGATGAAACCGAGTACCAAGATATAGATACATGGGAATTACATACGGCAATGTATTTGCGGGATGATGAGAAATTAAACCATTTCCTCAGTGATATTTGCTGTAACACCATAAGAACGTGCGTTGACGGTACATCTTAAGAAATAGACGTACTGAACTTAATAGTGAAGACTGTGAAATGCATAATTAAATACTGCGAGTTCAAAACACGCGGGGCTTATTTATACGCAATGTAGTCAGGAATCAATATCACTGATAGCCTTCCCATTCTTAAGTGACAAGCAATGCTCAGAAAAGGTAAGAGTACGCAAGTGATTAATGTTTTTTCAAAAATGCTTGTTTGCTGTTCCTTTAACGTAGCACTACCTCAGGCAGGTCATTGGCGACGATGGGATAGATAAGAGTTAGGAATGGAAAATAAGCTGCCGTGGCCTCAATTAATTTAAATACCCAGCACTTACGTGCGATGATAATGGGAAATTATTGAAAGCCATCTTCAATGGTACCGATGGTGTGATTCGAACCCACTATCTTTCGAATGCAATCCGATAGCTACACGGTCTGAACCACGCAGCCATCTGATCGGAAATTTCAAAATGATGTAAACTAATTTCACGTAGAAGTTGGGAAGAACAGACAAATTTAAATATTATTTATCTATTGCAAACTAAGTAAACCTCCTTGGCTTGCAATTCTAAGCCCTGAATGAGAAATGAGTACATAACAATGAAAGCTAACTTAAAAAGCCGAGCACACTACAGACTGTTCGACAAACTTACATCATCTTTGAGATAGCAACGAGAGAATAGTAAATTAATCAGTACCTTTTTTCTGACTTGATGTGTATTCTTGAATTTATAGCAACTTCTAACATGTAGAATACATGCAGTGCTTTGATATTCTTTGTGTGTTTCTTAATAGTTAACCCCACTTATCACCAAGTTTGCAAAAGAGACCAGCCGTATAACTAATTAAGAGTGAAACACCAACAACTTGATTTTCACTTTTACATTCGCAATGTGCTCATATACTGCATATGTACGTTGATATACTCTAAAAGGAAGAACAACGGGGAGAATGGTTTGGATTGCTGTTCTGCTATAGATTTTGTTGTGTAAAATTTGCTTTTTAAACCTGAATACTTTGCTTTTCTGACAATCACGTGCGTTATATTTCCCCCCTTCACACAAATTGCTTCCAGGGTGGGTAAATTTCCCACAAATCCCATGTTTGTCCTAACGTTTGCCCTCCAACTGGAAATTCAAAATGATGACCAAGCCTTAAGTAATGGTTAAGTTTTCTTTACCACAAGAGGATCGACTGATTTGATATCTTCTCCGGTAGGATAGACGGTCTAGACGTTGAGCTGCCCATATCCTAATAAGTTATCTGTAGCCTGCAGAGAAGTATACCAGTTCAGGTCTCCATTCTCAGTTATTACGAGAAGTATTCTCTTAGTCATGTAGTGAAAATTACTCATTTTTTAAAATTTGGCGCCAAACTCGCCGAGAGAAGTGCAGTATATTCGAGATAATATATTACACATGTTAGTTCTGCAGATCGTAACCCTTAATATTGATACATATTTTTTATTATTAGTATTATTACGTATACCAGATTACAGTTCATTGGTTGGGATATATATTGTTTTATACAAGCCAAATTATTTCTGAAAATGGCGATATTGAGTGCAGTTGTTTCCTCGAAATTTCGCCTCTAAAGCTAGAGTTGTTTACCTTATATGAAGGTGGATAAATTTTATCTCAAGTATTGGCACTGTACAATAGTGTAACCAAGTTTTGTTCACTAATGTAGATCGTTTTATGCTCGAATAACTAACATGATCATGAGCAGCATTGTGTATTTACGAAACTCTCTGCCAGATATCTTGGTCAAGGGGGCACTCATTTCTCCAACTCTTGAGACACAATATATCAAGTCAGTTAACTGTTATCGCATACTTCGAGGAAGGATACTCTCTCTGCCCAACATCAGTTTTCAACGTAAACTCTCCTCTGCATTGTACCAATAAGATCTTTTCCCTTTACATCTCAAATAATTAGTGAAGAATAATACCCATGTTTATGAAATGTAGCATGGCATAGGTTACAGTCCATATTTTTCTTAAAGAATGAAACTGGAGCTTTAGCTTTAATGCAATGGGTATCTAACGAGGAAGAGTCCATTCTGAATCCTACGAGGCTACATTCATCTCTCGGGATCAGGTGTGGGATTAGTAACATATTAATGGTAGTTCGCTGTATTGCAATCGAGGTAGATTTGCAGACTGCTAGGTAGGCCACAAACTTTGTGATAAAGGACTTTTCTTGAAATATTTGTTAGATTAACATTTCTCTAACTACCTAAGAATTAGTTTTCTCGTGTTTGATCATTCAGAATATTAATATTTTAATTTACTGGTCTAATATTAGAGCTGAATTATTCCTCTATTAATAATTGAGTATAACTAGATGAATCATTACTTAAACAAATACGATAGTTTCCACTCAATATTTTATTCCGCATTTATTAAGAATGACGAGGAGAGCAAATATGAGATTCAAAGGAAATATTTTTATTTGAATTCATTTAACAGCAATGTCTATTTTTACACGTGGAGATAAACTAGAACTTCATTAAAGTTCTCAGGGAACGAAAACATAATTGGAAAATATTTATATATCTTGGATAATTGCATGCATATATAGAAACATGTATTTTAATTATAAAATGCTGTGTATTCAACACTAAGATTACTTATCCCTGGAAACTGAACCAAAAACCACCTTTGTCCAATATTTGTTGCCAGCATTGCACCTTCGTTATCATGTATATCTGTTTTCAATATAAAAATCCCTCTTTCTTTTCCCTGTTGAACAAAGTCTACCTTATCTGCATGAAAATGACTCAACCTGAAAACATATGGGTTTCATTTTTATTTAAAAAATTACTATTGGTCTCTCTTATTTGAATCCGGTTTCTTTTTCTTACTTCCTTGTCTCTAATACATTGTGTAGCAGTCATAAATAATGTCTTCGCTGGCGACACCTAGCGTTTTGTTACATTCGTTACGATCTACAATCTCATTATTGGCTTTGACGATATGAAAGTGACCGAGGTATGAACGGTGCTAGAAATGCTTTCCACATGCAGCCACTCTCTGTTATGAATGGTGTAAAAAATGTCGCTCGTAGGGCCGGTTGATGCTTGCATTACAGTGGGCTTGGCAGACTGATATGTAATAGCAACCCCTCGCTCTGTGAGGAAAGCAACGGGAATCTATATCACACCTCATTTTCTTAGCATGCCTCTTCAGGGCCATCTAGGCCATCTATGAGAGCTGATGGCAGAGCTGCTGGGTATGAAAACCAGCCTTCGGACTGAATACTCAACATACAGTCATAAGTATCTACACAGCTTCCACTCCATTCAACTGAAGTAGTCAGAATGATGAACGGTTAAAGGTTAATAATTATAATCCTTTTTCCAAAAGAAAAAACATTAAATACATTTCGATCATAGCCAATAGGTTTTACGGAAAAACTTGTTTGCGAAGTTACGCGACGGTCATGTTTATTAGCCATTTTATTTGTTGCGTTTTACGAGAGGTTGCAGAACAACAAACAATCAAGTTGCTATCGTAAAAATGTCTGTTAATACATTTTACATTCTCTAGCAGCCCAAAAGAGCCGCTAAACTTTCTCGCCCAATGTGAGTGATTGATGAAGGTGCAGACTTTACAACTCTGGCCACTGAATTACTGACTGTCGCATACAATTAATAATTCTAAAAATCCACTAACGACTTGTCTGCCCCAGATAGCACGTTCAGTCAGCCTATTATTTTTTCGTCGCAACTTTAACTTTAACTGTACCCAAGAGAGTTCTGGAATCGCCCTCCACCGCTAAGTTACTTATTCTCTGACATAAAATTCCTTCCCTCTTAATGTCTTTTTAGCCGTTAGGTGTCCCTCGAAATTACTATTAACATCATCGGGGGAATTAATCTTCTTTTGGATCAATGTCTCCATTTATCTGATATATCACTCTGATGTATAGTACAGTATGCTGAGTCTTTACCTTTAGGTACACGCTAGAATAAATTTCTTCAAAGCTAAGAAGATTCCAAGTGAAAGAATCTTGTGCACGTACACCTCTCGGCAATTTCCATCAAAGGTGAAATGTTTTTCAATCATATAGGGCTACAGTGTGCAGTTCTAAACCATCCCATGCACAAAATGGTTATTACTAATATTATTATTATTATTATTAATACTTTACACTTTGCTTTACGGATACAGATATCCGCATGGCGACGATAGAATAGGAAAGAACTTGGAGTGGGAAGGAAGCGGCCGTGGCCTTAGTTAAGGTACAGCCTGCTGTGAAAATGGGAAGCTGCGGAAAACTATGTTCAGGGCTGCCGACAGCGGGGTTTGAACCCACTGTTTCCCGAATTCTTTTGCTAGTTGCTTTACATCGCACCGACACAGATAGGTCTTATGGCGACGATGGGATAGGAAAGGGCTAGGAGTGGAAGGAAGCGGCCGTGGCCTTAACTAAGGTACAGCCCCGGCATTTGCCTGGTGTGAAAATGGAAAACCACGGAAAACCATTTTCAGAGCTGCCGGCAGTGGGGTTCGAAACTACTATCTCCCGAATACTGGATACTGGCCGCACTTAAGCGACTGAAGCTATCAAGCTCGGTTTCCCCGAATTCAAGCTCACAGCAGTGTGACCCTAACCGCACAATAAACTATCGACAATAATAACATTAATAATGAAATACAGGGTAAACATTGTACTTGATTTTTGGGTTTCCGCATAACCACTCTTTGACCATTTGTCTTCCCCCAATTAAATTCTAAATGATACGATGTGTAGGCGAAACTGTTAGTCATTGAACAGTTCTCTAGGAATCCACAGTTTGTCTAACAATGACGATCA
The DNA here is from genome assembly GCF_040414725.1 of Anabrus simplex. NCBI lineage: Eukaryota > Metazoa > Arthropoda > Insecta > Orthoptera > Tettigoniidae > Anabrus > Anabrus simplex. The sequence goes on along the minus strand of NC_090266.1, from coordinate 517,403,295 downwards.
CTGAGTCTTAACTCAGTCCAGGATAGTGTCCGCACACTCGTTGCCCACTCTCCTCTTTCCATCTTCGTCTTCAATCCCCATTGGATAACAAATTCTTCTTATACTTTCTCTGAATTAATAGTACTATGTCCATGCCTACTAGGAAGTTTTAATATTTTTCTCTCCTTGTACCATTCCTTTATTTCTTTTCGATGGTATAAAATCTCACTTCCCTCATTAAGACCTGCAAGCTGTAAATGTCGACTCCTAGACAGAACAATAAATCTTTATCATTTATTCAATAGATCGCTATGAAGTGTATCCGTGGGTGTTAGTATAAGACTCCTTGTTAAAGTGGCATATTTTACGGGCCCGCGGCTATGATCTTGCATCCTGGAGATATTGGGTACGAATACCACTATCGGCAGCCCTGAAACTGGTTTTCCGTGGTTTCCAATTTTCACACCCGGCAAATGCTGGGGATGTACCCTAATTAAGGCCACGGCCGATTCTTTCCAACTTCTAGGCCTTTCCTATGCCATCGTCGCCATAACACTTATCTGTGTCGGTGCGACATAAGGCCACAAGCAAATAAGGCGTATTATTTAAAAGTCACCAAATTCTCATGGATCCAACCATTCATCGAGTTTTATAGTAACGCAAAATCGTGGAGACATACTTCTTACTGAGTGAATCACCAAAACTTGATTCAAATTTTGATACTGATTGTCTGCTGATTTCTAGCCCGTCTGGTGGCCATGATCGTTGAAGCGTCTGACACCGAGGTTAGCCAGTTCGAGTCCCGTTTCACCATCAGAATGTTCCCCGGAAGAATAGAACAGGTGTTGGTGTACAATTTAAAATCGCCAGATTGCATGCCAAAAGCCTGGATTCAATTCCAAGCCTGTCTGCCTTATTCATATGAAGTCAGGGCATAAATTACCCTGTTGATGGTGATTCGTCCATCGGATAGGAACGTAAAGCTTTGAGCAGAAAACTTTGGGTTATTCGATAGGAGTAGTTTACGTGCCGAAACCCGGTTTCACCTCTCCCTATCTGATCATCATCATCATCATCATCATCATCATCCCACATCCACACGCGTAGGTCGCCCATGGATCTCAAATAGAAAGACCTGCACCAGGCGAGTCGAACCTGTCCTCGGGCACTCCCGGCACTAAATGCCATACGATAACTAGGTAAGTGTTGATTTCTGAAACAATTATTTCGTTATACTATTATTCCTATCTAAATAAGAATACTTTTAAAACCCGGTATTTATATATTCTTAAATTTCAGTAAATTCCAGCAATATACTTATTTCGTTATAACATTTGATGATGTTAATTGTTCATTGAATTGTGTAGTGAATTTCATTTTATTTACGAGTATTTTAAATTGATTCAGATTAGCTCAATTAAAATTCATGTTTCCATGGAATGGGCTAAAGTGAAGAGTTTTTCACTTAGCATGTCCGAAATTAAATAAAACATTGATTTGTTAATCTTTCTATCTATCTATCCGTCCGCCTATATAATTCATAATGAGGATGAGAATGGTCCGTATCCGAGATAAACAGCCTGATTCTGTTATTTCTACCACATTTTTTTTTTGCTAGTGGCTTTACGTCGCATCGACACAGTCAGGTCTTATGGCGAAGGTGGGATAGGAAAGGGCTAGGATTGCGTAGGAAGCGACCGTGGCCTTAATTAAGGTACAACCCCAGCATTTGCCTGGTGTGAAAATGGGAAACCACGGAAAACCATCTTCAGGGCTGTCGACAGTGGGATTAGAACCCACTATCTTCCGGATGCAAGCTCATAGCTGCGCGTCCCTAACCGCACGGCCAACTCGCCCTGTACCTCTACCACATTTTCAGGTTAATTAAATGTTCAGACAAAGGTAGAGTTAATTAAGAACTTGCAACTCTAAGGGTTATACATTTCTTCTCAGGTGTACCATAATACGAATATGTGACAGGTAATAATAATAATAATAATAATAATAATAATAATAATAATAATAATAATAATAATAATAATAATAATAATAACAATAATAATCGTTATGCCAACAAGAGCAGGAGAGGCGTAGAGAGGGCAGGGCCTAGGATATTGGACAAATGACCTAAATCATTTTCTATTCATTCCTTTTTCTTTTTCAGAAACAACAACAACAATTTTAACAACAAAATGTAACCATGGAATACATATTTAGAATAAAATATAACAAATTTTAACAGTTCAAGCCTTTAGAACTTAATGAATATCAGTGAGAGGAACCTCCCTATTCACAATCCTTATAAACCTGTACAAAATCTTTAGTAAGAGGATCTTTGGTATATCACACAATTTCCAAAATTTACGGTTACACTACATAAGGATACCTAACTCTCAAACTTAACTCTCAATGGTCGAACGATCCTGGAATTCACATAGAGGTACATTTCACTGCACATTAAATCTCATAGGCTCATACCCAATTTGACACTAGCTGTCCTTACGCAAGAGGGAAGCAACAACACAACATATGGATCAGAAGGATCCAGACGAAACAGGAACAGTAGCTCATACTACATGGCCGAAAAATAACAATGAAAGGTAAATAGAAAAGGCCGAAAACAAAATAGACGGGGATGCTGAACCCACTCAAGCAATCTCGTGACATGACTTGCAATAAAACCTAACGGGGCAGAAGGTCCGATGAAACAGAGCGTAAGCCATACTACATTGGTGATAGATGGGAAAAGAAAATTACTGATAGAAAAGCAAGAACAAAAATGTATGAATTTTGAAAAGCATAGTCACCAAAATGAAAAGTGAAGAAGGGAAACATCCTTAATGCATTATAAGACACCCACTCGCGTGGTTACACTCCGTGCGAAGTAAGCATAAAAATCTACATTTTGTAAAATTCGGTGACCGCGGCTGAAGGCCAACCGTTGCATGTTAGGGTATAATGCTGGTATGTTCCCGTTCGCCACAAGCATGTAAGTTCACACGATAGAGTAAATTCTTTAGTCGCCTACCTTAGAAGCTGCCCCAGCTCCCCTGTAGCCTTGTGAGAGGAGAACCCCACTGTCCGTGGCAATTAATAATTTCGTGTGGCTATTTCTAGCCGAGTGCAGCCCTTGTAAGGCAGACCCTCCGATGAGGGTGGGCGGCATCTGCCATTTGTAGGTAACGGCGTGTTATTGTGGTGGAGGATAGTGATATATATGGTGTGTGAGTTGCAGGGATGTTGAGGACAGCACAAACACCCAGACCCGGGCCATTGGAATCGAACCCGGGACCCTCTGAACCGAAGGCCAGTACGCTGACCATTCAGCCAACGAGTCGGACTCCGCGGCAAAGATCAAAATAGATACTTAACCCTTTCCTGGCCAAATTATTTAAGAAATGAATTTTTGGGAACTAAACATGATTTTATAGTGGTGGAATGTCAAGGAATGAGAGGCTATTACAAAAAAATGAACAATGAAACTGCGAAAAAAATGTGGGAACTATATATCATAATTGCTGTTACTATCGCTAAGTGACACAAATGTGAGAACTATACTTCCCAATAACCAAATGCTAGCACACACAAATAAGAGCATAGAATGTCAATATGTGCGTTCATCTTATACCACACAGAAGTATAAATAATTTACACTGAATAAAGCTGTAACCATCATTTCAGGTAGAATAAGGGGTGTAGAAAGTGAAAGCCAAAGGATTAATACATCCACAATTATAAATTGGTAAGGTAATCTGAACACATTTATATGCCATGAAACAAGCTACTAATAGCCTACATTACATTTTATTTTTCATGGAATTTCTGGAACTCAGTAACATAATAAAACGAAATAAAACAAAATTACAAAAGATTACTGGAGATGAATAATCATGGCAAGATGAAGAACTTATGTTCCTGTGTTTCACCTTTACATAAATCCTATTTATTTCCCCATACTGAGACAAAAATATGCTCAATCTATGTCTGAAGCACTACAGAATAATTTATGATATCGTAAATAGCTTAGAATTACTAACATCGATCATTCTGGTGCAGAAAATCACTTCACTTCCCAAAAATGCACGCTCCTGGCAGCCATTACACTACACACATGTAAACAAGGACATCCACCAACCTAGAAACTGCAAATATACCAGAGCAGAAATTTTTCTAGATTTTATGATGTCCACACCAGATAGCAACACAAATTACATGTGGGAATCAGGTTACCCAATGGCCCAATAGCAGAAAAAAATTAGTGGGAATTATATCACCCACTTGCCAGGAAAGCGTTAAGGTCCAAAATTGCTCCTGTTTATAGGGGCGAACTGGGCGATGATTTGTTGATTTAAATGGAAATGAGAGTATTGGCAACATACAAACAGAAGACATGTGCTGTCATGAGCCAATCCCTAATAGATACATTACTCTACTAAAGAATAAGTTCAGTCATACGCCAGACTATCCTGTTTGAATATTTCAAAACATACCATGGAATGTCACGCAGATTTTAATTTTTAGTAAGTAAATAAAACCAATTGTTTCGTTTTACAAAAATGTGTATAAAAATTAGTCACTGAATGTTATGTTCCTTTGCTTTCTAAAATGATCAGAAGACTTCAGTAAAATATTGTACTAAAATGGTGTCATTTGTCGTCACACAAACGTTTGCTACAGTGCCTGCTTTAATGGGACGCCCAGCATTTAGATGCCTTTGACTATAACGCATTTATTACTCATTTCTTGTAGACTGTCAGATGTAATTGACTTTTCGAGATGCAGAACGTGCTGTACATGCGGAAAGAGGCCAGATAATTGCTTCAGCTGACGTCGCTAGATATTGTACATCAAGAATGTATATTCAACCCTGCTAATAGTATTGCTCTTCGTCGAGTAAATTAATACAGCCAGTCTGAAAATGTTTCCACCTCAGAGACTTGAACATTAAAAAACAACGTTCATATGTATGCAGTTAATATTTGACTACTATGAATGTTGTAATGAAAAGAAATGTCAGTTATGGCATACTGGAGAACCCTGGACTCGTGGAATGCAATGACCTATCCGTCTGTTACGAAGCGTAAGTTTCCTTAAGAGGTAACTTACTTCATTCTGTCCTAGTAATTCTAGAGGGTGATTAATTTATAAGTTCAGAGCGGAGTGCCGAGGATTAGGCGCGTTGGGAAGCGGAGACAGCGAGCGCAGTGCCCGCAATGACAAGCAGGCATAGTCGGCTCAAAGAAGCGGCATGATTACGCCTATAGAAACTAAACGAAACTGAACTCACTGGCTATATAAATGCTCTGGACAATTAAGTAAATGAATAAAGAAATAAATAAATCAACTAGGAAATTAAAGTGAACTCACCAGTATTTACGGACGATTCTGAAAGTGATCTCAAGTTGCTTTACGTTGCACCGACACAGACAGGTCTTACGGCGTCGATCGGATAGGAAAAGTCTAGGAGTGGGAAGGAAACGGCCGTGATCTTATTTAAGGTACAGCCCCGGAATTTGCCTGGTCTGAAAATGAGCAGCCGACAGTGGGGTTCGAACCCGCTATCTCCAGAATACTGGATACTGGCCGCACTTTAGGGACTGCAGCTATCGAGCTCGGTGAAAGTGATCTCCTTCAGCTGCAATGCAAGCTTCACATCTTGTAACGAGATTTCGAAACACACTTTGTAGTTCATAGACACCGGTAGAACGCACAATGTTCCTAATTTAAAATTTTAATTCTTCTGCAGTTCGAGGATTATTCCTGTAAACTTTTCTTTTGAGATTACCTCATAGATAAAAACCGCATGTGCTTAAATCAGGCGAACGAGGGGGGCATACGCCTTTACTGATGATCTGATCATCATCGAACACTTCCCGTAACCGTCGCATAGAGCAACGCGTCGTATGGGCCGTTGCACTATCCTGCTGGAAATAGCCGTACCTTTTCTCTTCTTCAGTCAGTTCAGCAAAAAATGGTTCCATAATGTTGTGATTATAACGGCCAGAACTAATCGTGTCTTGAAAAAATATCTGACCGATAATTCGTTGGGCACTGATAGCGCACCACACACCCACCTTCACCTCGTGCAGAGGTCTCGGCTGTAAAATGTACGGGTTCTGTATCCCAGATTCTATTGTTCTGTGAATTGGCATATCCGCTCAAATGAAACCAGGCTTCATCGCTCATAAAAAAGAAAGTTCGGATCCACAATACCGTCGTCGACACTATTCATTAGCCAATTGCAAAATCATATTCTTGCATTGAAATCTGTAGGCAGTATGTTATGGACTGAATGAGTCCGAAAAGATCGTAAATGTAACAATTTTGTTGTATTACGCGCTGAAGAAGGTGAAATACAACTTTCCTGAGCTACTCTCCGAAGCGACTTATGTGGACTGACCTGGAGTCTTGCCTGTATATCTTCTAACCTCTCCCGAGTGAGAGCTGTTCTCCTTCGCTTCTTTTTCTTATGCTTACGGAACCATTACTACGCCACGTGTAAACGAGCTGATGCACGTAACGTTTTGATGGTACTGTCGCACCGGGAAATTGTCTACGGAATTTTCGAAGGCACCTTTTAACTGGTTTCTTCTTCTTGTGCAAATAACACTCGACCAAAAATATTCTTTGCTCTACAGTGTGTTTAACCATCGTGATGATAACCTCACAACACACCGATAGTTTCTACGGAACTGAGGGACACAGTGCTAAACAGCTCCGTCATGGCGCTCGCTCGGGACTTCTCACGGCATGCCAGCAGAAGTCTGAACACTTAAATTATTCTTCCTGTAGTATTCAACCCTTCCCTTTTCCAGTTAATGTTCGAAGTATAAATTGAATATCGTATTTAAATCACGTTATCAAGGCTGGACACGATGGACAGTCCTGTCAAATCAGATTACCTGGAATGATTCAGACTTCTGTTCTGTACTATTGCACCCATGAGGTTATTGCATAATCGGATGTTGGAATTCTGTCCTCCAGAATTTATGTAACGTGCTGCAAGCAAATGACACGTAGTTGTTGCATTCACAGATCTTCAAAATACCTCATACCTAATACATGATTGAAACCACCTTCTTGGGACCAAAACAGACCATAATGGTGGCAATAATGATATTGACTAATGTGTAGAGGAGCTTCAATACGTGGTTAACAATAAGATGCTAAGATCGGAGAAATATCATTATGGTTCTTCAAGTCAGTGATTTTTACACATTATAAATTATTCTTACAGGCAATGATGTGTCAGACATTATTCAGTAATTGTCTGGGTTGGAAGGATGATGAAATGCAACTCTTGTGTGCATTTTTGAATCCTCCGTTCATATTGCTTGGACTGTATCTCAACAGACTATTCATATGAATGTACGTAGAGAAAAAAAATGTCGATCGATTCCTACGATTTAATTTTAACATGTTCCATTAATTCTCTCTCGGCTGTTCTCAAGATGAGGCAGAGCGGATTTGCTGCAAGGGGAGATTAGGGTTGTATGAATTAGCGGCCAGAAAGATTTATTTCACTCACTCTCCTCCAAATCCGAGTCAGCCGAAAGAAAATTCTGACATTCCTACGCTCGCGTCGGCTTTCAACTCGATGGTCTATGCCATGGTAGCATCCTCTGCAGTCGGTCAATACGGGATGTACTATATGAGTATATAAGGTGGTCGAAGTGGATTGACTAAACGCCGCCGTCAAAATTACCATGATTTTTATACCAATCTCATTTGAATGTTACTTTCTCTCAAATTTGATTTTGTCATATTTCGTTGGTTTGAACTACCTGTAACATGTGAAGTTTCGTAGTAACTCCAATACTTCGTCCATTTAATGGTCTACCTGTCATATATGTCGTTATCATTCGAAATTATCGTCATTTCAGATCAAAAACTAGCCAAAGACGCAATCGACCTAGGTAACTGAATATTATTATATAATATATAGGCCCTAACGTACAATACGAATTACGCTCATCAGGAGTTTTCGCTTTAGAGAGTTTGCTTTACCTATTCCAGTCACACTGCACTGGGAACATTCTAATTCAGAGTGTATCATCTGACATTTGTGACGTTATAGACGAGATAATGAGCTTTTGTACTGTGATTTAGTTTACCCATGTACTTTAGAATTCTTCTCGTAAGTAGTTCTTACTTGTTTTTGTTATGGGTCCGAAACATCTCGGATCATCAGTCACATGTGTGTTTTTGTAAGCTGATAAACAGTGTTCTTGGATATTCTATAGTAATGTACTGCGTACAAATAATGGGCTTAAGAATATAATATAGGTATGTCTCGAGATGGAAGTAAAATATCATAGAGACTGCACGTGGAATATGTTTAGAGACAATTTTGACAGTCTCCACGAGCGCCAAAATTCTATCATCGTGTTTCTAAACTACGTAACATTTTTGTTCGATGATGATTATGATCCTTGATTTTGAAAGGGTATAACATCTAGATCATGGGCCCCTATTTTTGTTCTAACTTGAAGTGCAATCATCTTTTGAAAGTGACTTAGTTTTCTTTTAATTTGACACACCGAGAACACTTTAAAACTAGATCATCGACCACTATCTTTGTTTTAAATTGAAATGCAATCGTCTTTTGAAAGTGACTTTCTTTTCTTGTGATTTGACACATTGAGAACACTTTAAAAGTATCTCTAATAAGGTAGTACATACACATTTCTACTATAGAAACATGGCTAAGACACTCCAGTTAAAATTTTAATCTGTTTCTTCCATTATGAGTTTTAACTATCATGCGATTACCTTGACATGAACTTTTGTAATGCTTAAACCAACAGGAGAGGTTCATTGCATCAAGTCATTTTGGTTTTAGACTGTAGAAATCAACATATTCTATAAGCATTTCTTGATGTCTTAGCATACTTTCTCTTCTACAGTCCATTAATAAAGGTGATAATTTATTTAAAACGGATATTTGGCACAATCATAAAATTAATACTTACGGTGAAGGACTTTTCATTACCTTCAATCCAACAGTGTCGAGATGTGATTTTATTGGTAAATTTTTCAATTGAGCAATACCATTAATGATACAACTGCATGCTCATGAGGATAAAACCACCAATTCCTCTCAAACTGGAGAGCATTTGTTTATGCATCGGGTGCTCTCCACTGTGCTGAAGTTTAGCGAGAAAAAGCAAGTCACGTCAGCTCCGGCTTCACCAGTCACGTGGAATAAATTTAATTAAAATTGGTACGTCGAACGTACCATCCAGGAACAAAGCTTACAGAATCTAACATACGATCTAATATGGAGAGGTGAAATGAGAGGACTACGGTTTTTGTAACTTCTAATCACTGAAATTTAGTTAAACGGAGCTTAACAAATTAATCGAGGACGTACTAGCAGTAAGTAAAGAAACAACTCATCAACGGAGGTTTTCCCCATACCATTGGACAGGTTTACACAGCTATTCACGTAGGGATTATTTGTATTGAGCTAGAGAAAAGGAATACCGTTCATTTCATCTCCCGATATAAAACGCATTGCCCTTCAATTATGTAAATCATGAGCACTCAGCGCTTTTCAGAAATTCATTTGACTAATTATCAAGGTCCAGAAAATTCTCCAAAGATACAAGGGCGACGAAATAATTATTGGAGAAAGATGCCTAGTTGTACACCACTGCCTCTACCAAAATTGTTGCTGGTGTTTGCAAGCAGCAAAACAAAGGAATTCTAAACGTAGTTGTAAGAACTCCTCGTAATTGTACTTATTCTAGAGCTGGGAGATGTAAGTGATCTAATAAGACACTCCTCACCCCACTCTGATAATACTTGCTAAAGAGAAAATATTTAGAACCTCGCTTCACTTAGTGGATTGTTGATTATTATTTTGAATGGTACGTACCGAGTGCAGTGAATCCATAGGTCAAAGGATAATTTATTTATTGTTCATGTTGGTATGTTGTGGTGGTGATGGTGGTGGTGGCGGTGGTGGTCGTGGGAATATTGATTACTGTATTAAGGTGAAGTACAACTAGGCAACAATCCCCTTGAAGGCAGGTTAAATCTCAAATAGACTCACTTTCAGCTTTCATGGATAATCCAGACCTCACTGAATTGGTGTACAAGGGAAAGGACGTGTGATATCGTTTTCCATAGTTTTTTCACTGTAAAGAAAGGTGCTCTTACATATTGAACCCTTTAGGTCCATATTGAGGGATACCTACCTTCCTTACCTATCAGCAAAGTTCATGAGATCTGTCTCTTGGGTCGTTTCGGGTTCTTCGTCACTTGCTGAGGTAAAGGTAGGGTTCATTAATTCTAATCTATCTACCGGAATGAAAGGTCTGTTTAAAAGATTCCTATTTATTCAGGAAAATTCTGAAGCATGTCAATGGTATCATAGAAGTCAATTGTATCCACTGGACACCACAATCATTTTACATAAATGTCAGAACACTGGTGTGAGACTTTAACGTAATTGCCTGATGGGCATTCTTACTAGAAACCATTGTCTCAATTATTAATCTTTTAAGAAAGGAAAGTCTGGAAATCCTTAAATTCGGCTTCCATGTGAGACCACATGTACCATCATAGTGATTCGTTATGGTCCAGCCCTCGTAACACGAACTCTGGACTCTGAGTATAATTAAGGCAGTCCAATTGGTGTGTGCCACACAGTGGTTCTACGGCATGGACCCTTAATTGAATCGATGTGACCTGCGTCTATGTCATGGACCGACATCTAATCTTCTAAGTTACTTTAAAGTCATTGTGGATGATGACCGCAAGGAAATGATGCTACAATGGCATATGGCCCTAATCTAAGTCACTGAGGTTGATGACCCCCTGACCATCCAAGTTTCTAGGCTGAAGGCTAAACACAATTAAGTTACATCGGTTTATGACCAAAGTTCCACTTTACTATCCCCAGCACATCACTGCTCAATCAATCAAAGTTCAATAATTACAACAATAGCAATGCTCACAAACTTTGTGGCAGTAAAATCCATTTCCTTCGGATACGTCCCCTTAATCGTTACTTTACATGTTAATATTCCCCAGAAAACAAACTAAAATTTCCAGAATGCGTCTCCAAGTTATTCGCTTGATTAAAGTTATTTCAAAATGCGGTTTCACTGAATTTAATAATTAAATAAATTTAAATGATTTAACGAAATGTTAAAGATCAGTAAATTTTATCTCCGCGGACTCTGGTTTCTTCACAAATTCCTACGCAGCTGTGATGTGAGTTCAATATTGCGATGTTTATCTGGCTGGAAAAGAATTTTACATAATTCATGTCCAGCTACATATATCCCATCTCGTGATATCATGCTTAAAAATCTAATCTAGTCCTAACCGTTATTAACACTTGGATATCCTAATAATCTACGCACAAACCAAACAACTCGCCATATCATTACGATGTCATATCTCGTCATTACCATTATGAATTTTGCACACCCCTCGCTGACAAACCGATCGTCACGACCATCGCTCTATATTTTGGACAACCCTGAAATTGGGTTACTCTGTTCCTTATACTCAAAGTTCGTGATTTCAAATGTTCACTACGTCCCCATTTACAGTATTTCACAATACTTTGATCATTACCGGCTATGAATTTCAACTAAATCCAGCATTTTAACGTTTCCCCTGGCCGAGAATTACAGTACAATCTCAACTCCACTTCTTTCCCGCTATCATAGCTGAGGTCTCTCACCCCATGCTCGCTTGGCAGTTACATAAACCACCCGGTTCGTTCTACCTGACTGACTTCTCAAAATGCTCCCTTTAAACTCTGCCGACATGATTAAACAAATACGATATTCTAACCAACAAAATGCACAGATATGCTTCAAGATGCCCACACTAATTATACGCGTCGCCAATTTATACCGCTATGGATTTCTATGAATTTCTTTCCATTCTCAACATTATAAAATATTCCTCGGGCTATCATATCCCGGCTTCAATGACAGGACTCTAACCTGATTCGCACATCTCATCTCAACTCATATAAAACATTCCTCGGGCTTCCGTGTCCCGGCTTCAATGACAGGTCCAACCTGATTCACCAAACTGACCTCTGTTTCCCAGCTCCACAATTATCATCGACAAAGAACTGGAATAAAATCCCCACTAGAAATCCCGACGTCTAATATCGCGCAAGGCATTAATCATGAATAACTTCGCATAAATGATATCGTATTTAATAACTTGATTTTTACGAGAAATGACTGAAACATTCTACTAGATCTTTTATTTGTCAGTCAGACACAGTTTAAAATGGGCATTAAACAAAAACGTTTCTCTCCGTGACCAAATTCATCACCCTAGGTTCTCATCCGACAGCGCGCTTCCACTCGATTGAAAATGAGTGACCATGGATTATTATTATTAACGTCAAATTGCAGACAGAAGAATTTTACGTCGAATGAACATCTTAATTTGACATCACAAAATATAGGCAGTACACTCACACGGATGACGATCTACATTGGACGTGATATCACTTCGAACCCTATTCAATAACTTTTTACAACATTATACGGCCCTCGCAAGACTTCAAAAATTTATCCAAGTGGAAAATAAAACAAATGACTCTTTTAGTCGTACTCTCACATTTACAAAACTTAGTAGGGTGACCACTGCGTCGTATATCCCCATTCAAATACACTTTAAGAAATCACGAGACAGGATATAAGATGGAAAATCACCTACCTCATGTCTTCATGCCAGTATTCGTCTTAGGGCTCACCTGTGACCCTGGCATTTTATTTAGCCATCTTTACGTTCATGGCTGTACATCTCATTATGTTTCTTCAGGTTTCCTGGAATAAAGCATAAAAAAAAGAAAATACCCTTCACTTGATTGCTTGAACGCACACGATGGACTATAATTATTTCCGCACACGAATTACTTAATCACATTAGAATTTATTCAGTACTTTGACCGTCCTATCTGGTACAGTTATTTCACTCAAGAAAACTATCTCCTCATGGAGTCAAGACTTAGCCGCAATGGCTAAAATCTGCAGTTGAACTCAGTCTACTTTCGTTGGTTTGATTTCGCAGAGCAGCTCAACAATTTTTCGTCCGCTTTGTATCACAAATGCCGGAGAAGGAAGCTTCGTCATGGCGTCCCTTCATATTTATAGCAGTTACCCCCTCTCTTCTGATCTCTCCCTTTGCCGCCAAGAAAATTCCTATAAATTTTCTGACTTACCTAAACTGCAATTTCAAGAGTTTTGAAAGTGACTACATGCTTGCTACATTTCTGACGGTAGTGTTCATGGACATTTAAGAATTTTACGGGTTCGATTTGTGAGATGATTGACCTCCTTTGATAGGCACTATATTTTTTTGACTTGGCGTGGTCACGCCATGTACACGCGCTTTGAAATAGTTCATAAAAATGATTTGAGATTCTTCCGCCGTCGACACGTGTGGTTGACGTCACGTACCCCAGAGCGTGGGACCGAAGCTAATCACCCCCTCGTCACGTGTCGAATCCATGCTATCAAGAATCCAACTTTTAATTTAATTGTTACATTATGCATAATGTTCTTAGGGCACAAAGGTCATGGGTTCAATATCAATCTACCAAGTCTCCTAATATGCATACACTAAGTGACTATGTGACACAATGACACTGTACGTAATAGGGTATGGCTGTACAAGAAATGACATTAAAGGCATTGTTCATAGGAGGGCGTGATAGCTGAGTGAGATCGTCATTAGCTTCCCAGTAAAGCAGCTGTGGTTTTAATCTGGCCAATGCACGTAGGATTTTTCAAACGAATCGCCACGATCTCATGATCCTGACTCCACGAAACTGGAGGTCCCGTGGCTATGTTCATGTCACGAATTGTTACGCAAAACTACAAGCTTGCTTAGCATTGTTCATACCTGATTCGCTCCCATTTGGCCAAAGCCACGAATTAGACTAAAACTGGGCAACGAAGGTAACAAATTTGTTCTAGACCTTTACAAAATAAGTAGTGAGAACTGCAAACAATATACCTCTTCAGAAATGTATCTGGGTTCATGGTACTTACATATTAATACTGGCTGTTGTACCCGTCGTTGATAGAAAGATCACTGAATGTCTGTGATTATATTTTTGCTAACCATTTCTTGAGAATTTTGTACATACCGCAATTAAATCATATTACAACAAAAGTATTATATGATACATATTTACTCAAATTATGGTTTTTATGACGGCTGTAGTACTTCGATCGTTATGTCTTTCAAGTGCCCAGTAATATTTACATCTGGTGACCACATTAATTTATTACTCTCGAACTGTTAAACGTATTTCAGAAATACGAATTTGTTCAATATTGTGGGTATTCAGCATGAAAACAATATTATGTATTGATATTGTAAATGGAGATTTAACATATTTGTGTTCTGATCTTCCATCTCCCATGGCGTAGCCTCCCTCTACAACACTACTTGTCAGTTCTTGGAGTTAAAATTTCACACGATCACCACTGATATTGCCCTTACTTTCCAGTGTACCGGGAAATGACATATAATAACAAGTTTTTAATTAAGATTCTAAATAAACGTTGTCATAAGCAATGTTCCTGTAAAACCAACCGTAAGAGAGAGAATAATTTTTGTTTTAGGCCCCTTCTGAAGCTAACCTCCTACTCACCTACTACAAACACAGTATCGCTAAGTTCCTACTAATTCTTATTTGTAAACTTAGATACCAAGTTTCATGAAAATCCTCCTGCCCATTTCAATCTGATGCTGTAACACACAAGCAGACAAGAATTAAACTGAATCTGACATAGGCCATTAGGTGTCCTGTCAGGTATAGTTAGAGGGTATCACGTTAATATTCAAAACATACTGACAGAAACACGGTCTTGGGTATATTTGTGTGTTGTTTGGGTTTTCAGTTTATAGACTGGCTTGATGCAGCCTTCCATGCCACCCTATTCTGTGGTAATCTTTTCATTTATAAGAAACTGATACATCCTACATCTACTCTGATCTGTTTGTCATATTCATACGTTGCTCTACTCCCCACCCTTTTTACCGCCTACACTATCCTCAAAAACCAACTGAACAAGTCCTAGTTGCCTTAAGATATGTCCTGTCATTCTGTCTCCTCTTCGGGACAAACTTTGCCAAGTCGTTCTCTTCTCACCAATTCGATTCAGTACATCTGCATTCGTGATTCAATGTACCCATCTCACCTTCATCATTCTTCTGTAACACCACTTTTCAAAAGATTCTATTCTCTTTTTTTCTCTCTCTTTCACTTCCATCCAACGCAACGCTCCAGACGAGTCTTCAAGGCCAGCTTCCTAATTCCTATATCAATGTTCGAAATGAGCAAGTTTATTTTCCTTGCTTGAGCTAGTCTTCATTTTATGTCCTTCTTAATTCTGCCATCATTAGTTATTCTCGTACACAAGTAACCATATTCACCTATCTATAAGTGCTGGCATGGGGTACTTTCTGACCACTATGAATGAACATTCTCTAATAACAAAATTACTATTCTTTATACAATATATATTGGTGTATTAGGTTTGTTAACCCAATAGCACGATATTTTATCGAAAATAAATTTATATATTCAATACTAATTAGCTTCATACCATATTAATGTAAAAAAATTGAAAATTTAAAAACTTCTCATGCACAGGAATGATCTACCTTTGTGAATATAGCTGACAGGCTTAGATTCTGCTAACTACATATTGATATTCCTGCAGTATATCCCCGGGTGTTAGGGTGGGATCCTTCCAAAATTGTTATGCAATTGGAAATAATTTTCCTCTTCATGACAATCCATATCATGGTAAGTACGTTTGCGAATATAACTTCTTCTGACTCTTTTTTTAGGTTCATAATGTTTATAATGATTTGCAACACATTTCTTTCGTGAAAAAATACTCCAAGCTTCTTCAGGCGATGATGCACTTCTTACTATGAGTTTCACTCCCACTAAATGAGTGACGATGTTGTGGGTTCAAGTAAATGTAATTTTAGGAGGAGGAATTTTGTCAGTTTTGTAACACCATCCTTTCCGGTTATGGTCCAGAATCATTGAGAAAGAGTTGAATCATCATTATTATTCACTATTTCTTCATTAGCGCTCTGTCCCGTATCACTATTAGAGTGGACTACTTCTAATTCATCCTTACTCTCAGTAAAACTTATTCCTATTCCGCACACTGTAAAAGAGGTAACACCCTTGCCTCATATTTATTACTCATTCCAGCGATATGGGAGTGACTTAATGAATTCCTAATATGACCACACAACTAACTTACTGGCCACATTCAACACTGCTGCTGGTGTACTTCCAACGAACGTGGATGGTGGCGCGGCGTTCAACGAGACAAAAGGCAACAAATGTGGAGAGAGGTTTGTGGCAGCCAAGATCTCTAAGTTCAAAAATAAGCGCAATTGAAATTTAAATTTGCACCATGTCACGAAGGACCCCACGCCACAACTCCCGGGTTTTCCTGCATCACCTGACTTCGTTCGACTGCACTCCATTATATTTGTTTTGTTTGTATTTATTTTCATCTTGTACTACTTCTACAAGTGTCTTCAGCAATTTTTCCAAGTCCTTTGCAGACTCAGATATAATAACAATACCATCGGAAAATCTAGGAGTTTTTATTTTCCCTCCTTCGGTTGTGATTCCGTTTCCAAATTTCTCTATGTAGATTTTTCGAAAACAAATAATATGTGTTTTTTTTAATGTTTAAAGGAAATTCCCCATTTCGATTTCAATAACATCTTCAGTTTTGAGAATTAAGTATCCTCATAAAAAGGATTCAGCACTTTTCACCACTTATTTTTAGCCCCCATAAGAGGATTTTCCTAAACAATATACATGTATCTTTTGTTTAAAGGAGATTCCAAATACAAATCGAACTGTTAAGTTTTGGATATAAATATGTACTCATTTTACACCCCACCCTCTTTAATTCCCTTATCGACGGAATATCCAAAAATCCTTCCTTCGCAAGCACCTACACTGTAATATATAAATGTATCCCCAAAATTTCATTTCTTCAAGTTCTTTAGTTTTGGCTCGGCGATGATGAGTCAGTCAGTCAGTCAGTCAGTCAGTCAGTCAGTCAGTCAGTCAGTCAGGACATGTCATTTTATATATACTGGATGGACCAGATGCCCCTATTTCATCGTATTTATGCTCCCTACAGTGTATAACCTAACGTGAAAACATCTTCCCTGCATTCCGATGATACATTTATACGTACATAAATGGCTTGAAATACCATTATCATTTGTTAATAAACCCGCAATGAGGAGGTAATATTGAATTGATTCATAGAACCGTACTACTCATATACATGAAACGCTCCGTGTTCACCTAAAACTGAGTTAATTCTGAGATGTTACGACATAAGCAAAATTGTCAGACTTCTCCGTGGTAGCGGTTCTTAACTGCCAAGGCTACGTTTTGTGTTCAAGAAAAAATAAGCCACAGTTGATCCACCCGATATAATGTAATTACAGTATGCAATGATAATAATAAAAATAATAGATCATAATATTAATAAGAATAAGGATGAAAATTAATAAAAACCTACAACCCGTTTTCCAGTTATTGACGGGTCAGAGATGTAATGAATGAATCATATATAGGCTATTAGTACGATGGGGTCGCCACTCCCAAAGTGATTTTTATTAATGACTGATAGATGCTATTAAATGAGAATGGAGAGTGTTGCTGGAATGAAAGATGACAGGGAAAATCAGAGGACCCGGAGAAAATCCTGTCCCGCCTCCGCTTTGTCCAGCACGAATCTCACATGGACTGACCGGGATTTGAACCACGGTATCCAGCGGTGAGAGGCCGACGCACTGCCGTGTGAGCCACGGAGGCTCAAAAAGCAAGAAGAATATTAAAGATGAACAGTGTCAACATCAAATGGAATTAAGTTTGGAGAGAGAACATAGAACAACGAGATTTTGCAACTTTATGTTCCACTTCTTGACCAAACTAGAAACGTATTTTTGGTGAACGAATGATAGGATACCTTCTTCGAAAGAAAGTAAAATACTCTGAAGGAATATATATTCAATTTTATGCGCTAAATACCAATAAGACCTTGACGACAAAACTGAAAACAACACATTAAGCATTGAGGAAAATTTCATTTCCTCCACTTCTCGAAATATAAATACATTTGCGTTAAACGGAAAAGACACTCCTTTATCTTCGACAATAAAACGAGACAACCTCTGCAATAATGATGTATGGCAAGTGCGATTTCATATTAGAATAGCCTGTGTAGCCAAATACCAAACTTATTTTTTATGTATTATAAAAAATACATTATTCAAGCTAAGCAGCATACAAACAACAAGAACTGCACCACTGTCAAGAAATGGTACAAGCATTAGAAAAAAAGTCCACATTTTTTGTCTTCTCTTTTTAGTATGTTTAGCCAATAATATTTTGTAACACTTAGCATTTACGCGATACTTGATTGAAGCAATTACTAGTTCGAAATACAGCCAATGATTACTGATATTAAATCTGAACTAGAATACAAATACAAATTGCAAATGTGACGACTATAACTGTCCACTAAAAGAGATCAGTTGTTTGTTTTATAACCCATTCAGTTCGAAATAAATAAAAATAACACAGATTCCAAACACTAGACTGCGATATTTTATTTCTTCTTCTTTTTATTATTATTATTATTATTATTATTATTATTATTATTATTATTATTATTATTATTATTATTTAGCGGCTGGCCCTGCGGTGTAGGTGTAGCGTGTCTGCCTCTTACTCGGAGGCCCTTGGCTCGATTCTCGGCCAGGTCAGAGATTTTTACCTGGATCTGAGGGCTGGTTCGTGGTCCACTCAGCCTACGGGATTACAGCTCAGGAGCTATCTGAGGGTGAGATGGCTGCCTCGGTCTAGGAAGTCAAGAATAGAGGCCGAAAGGATTCGTCGTACTGACCACAGGACACGTGATAATCTGCACGACTTGGGTCTAAGCAGTGGTCGCTTGTTAGTTCATGGACCGTCAGGGCTTTTGCACCATGAGTCTTTGTCGATAATTTAGCCCAATTATTGATTTCAAACTCTATTACGTGTGTCTAATCCCCCATAGTTAATAGAGAATTCCCACGAATGTTCTATTGCATTCAAAATTAGGGAGTATATTTCAAAATGTTTCATATTCACAGAGGTGATACTTCACACTTCAGCGCACCGACTAAAGATTTCGCGGTACGGGACATACCGGCACCATGTTATTGATCGTGGTTTCCACACCCGCTTTGGTTGTGTAATGCCTCATCCGCCGTTACGTAAGGCTATACTGTGCTTCCTTCTCACTTAATTACAGGTAAATATGCTGAGACTACGTCACCATGAGACACATGCACATAATTAAAGGGTATACATATCTCGTCCATCTAATTGAGCTAGGTTACCGAATTCACTGAACATCAGACAGTCAAAAATATATGTGAATGACAGCGTATCGTAGTTTCAGATCATGCTCAAAAGCTGTTTTTGTTTACAACATGGCGGTGTGAACAGATAAAAGGTATGAATGAATGAATGAATAGTATAATCCTTCTCTCATGATCACGTATACCAGAGACTGGAGGGAGAGTATCCACTTATTGTAATCATAGCAAGTACATGCAATTAATTTTATAATACCAAATTAATTAAGATATTTAAGCTAACAAAATATAACTTACAAATATATATGCATTGGACGTATTTTTAATTGTTCGACAAACTAAGACTACTGATGTATATCTTAGGCTTCAGCTAAGTCACAAAATCTTCGATACTGCTTTATGCATATCATTACTACGTCCGACACGCATCCTCTCGGTTTTCACCCACTTTAAATTTCCTTTCCCTCATCTTCTTTCTTTCTTAATCTCCTTACCCTCCAGGTTTGGTTTTCCCTTGGATTCAGCGAGGGATCCCACCTCTACCGCTTCAAGGGCAATGTCCTGGAGCTTCAGACTCTGGGTCTGGGATACAACTGGGGAGGATGACCAGTACCTCGCCCTGACGGCCTCACCTGCTATGCTGAACAGGGGCCTTGCGGGGGGTATGGGAGGTTGGAAGGGATAGACAAGGAAGAGGGAAGGAAGCGGCCGTGGCCTTAAGTTAGGTACCATCCCGGTATTTGCCTGGAGGAGAAGTGGGAAACCACGGAAAAACACTTCCAGGATGGCTGAGGTGGGAATCGAACCCACCTCTACTCATTTGACCTCCCGAGGCTGAGTGGACCCCGTTCCAGCCCTCGTACCACTTTTCAAATTTCGTGGCAGAGCCAGGAATCGAACCCGGGCCTCCGGGAATGGCAGCTAATCACACTAACCCCCACACCACAGAGGCGGACCCCTTCTCTCATTCTTCTTATAATATTACGTATTATTGGCGTTCCCCCTGGTTTCTTACATTTTCTGTTTAATTACTTAACAGGAGTGTATTGTTCATGATGAACACCAATTTACCTATCTCATTCCAATCTATACTATACTTTTCAATGATCGTTCCTGTTTGCGAAGAGTCTCTTAGAGGTGTCACATTTCCATAACTTTACTGCATAAAACATGTTGATTTTCCTAATTTTGTATTTTTTAAAATTCTTGTCTAGCCTACAGCGCTTTCATCAACCGCCCAATACTCCCATTAGTTTCATTTTTGGTTATAATTTCAGTCCTTATTGCCATGACTTTGCATATCTTTGTTTATTTCACAAAATTCTCCTAGTGTTCTGTTGTTGTTATTTTCTGTCCTTACTGTTTGTCTTTCTATGACTTCCACTCTTTGGATCATATCCTTATACAGTCTCATGTCATTCTTTGATAAGTATATTTCCCAATTATTACCCTATACCTATATCACCTCGTAGTTTTTTCACCTCACCCACACATTCGGTGCTGGTACGCTATCCTACGATTTCAATTTCTGCCCTCGTTCTTTTTCTCAACCAATATACAACCATCCGTTTAAAAATACATGCCCTTAATGTCATCTCCTCACGCATCGTTCCCATTCTACTGTTTGCAGTCTTATTCTTATTCTTCCTGGCCATTTCCCTGTTATCTAGGATCGGTACCTATTATGAATTTAGCAGAGGTTTACGGACGGATGCCATTCCTGACGCCAACGCTACGCAGAGGGATGTGTTCACTACGGCGTGTTTCAGTGGTAGTGGATGCGTAGTGTGAAGTGCTGTATGTAAATTAAGATGTGTGTTACGAAGAACAGACACCCAGCCCTCGAATTCTGTTTCGAAGACACTAGGCTGAAAATTCATCCAAGGAACTGGGCCATCTACACAGTTTCCAATGCAGCTTGGCAATCCTATTATTAGAGCGTCAAATTCTTTGATGACTACATTCAGTGCCGCAAAACAGTCATCTACTCTCCAAATGTCTGCTTCTTACAATAACATTGCTTTAATTACCGATGTTTGGCATCTTTCTGCCCAATATTTTTACACTACCCAAAGCAAGTACTCCCGTCGTTTTGACTTGCTTTATCTGCTCTTCTAGTCTGTTACTGCTGCATATTATCACCTCTACGTATTCATTTCTCAACAACATCCAGCTTTATCTTTCTCACTTTTCACTGTTCTCCGGTTCCATGGCTAAGCGGTTAACGTGCTGGCCTTTCGTCCAGAGAGTCTCGGGTTCGATTACCGGCCGGGTCAGACATTTTAACCTTAAATAGTTGATTCCCTTGACTCGGGGACTGGGTGTTTGTGCTGTCCCCAACATCCCTGCAACTCACACACCACACATAACACTATCCTCCACCACAATAACACGCAGTTACCTACACATGGCATATGCCGCCCACCCTCATCGGTGGGTCTGCCTTACAATGGCTGCAACCGGCTATAAATAGCCACACGAAATTATTATTATTATTATTATTATTATTATTATTATTATTATTATTATTATTATTATTATTATGACTAATCACTGCTCACGCTTTGGAAGTTTGTTACATCCTTTATACACGAATACTCTGGTTTTCTGCAGGTTCATATTTATATTCCACTCTTTGTAACGATTTTCTAAATCAATAATACCGTTTCATATCCTAACATCACCCAAGATAAATGAAATGTCGTTGCATTGTTTTAAATATTATTTTCTTAAATTCACGGTATACGTTGATGAGTGGTAGAGACCACGAATGAAAATACAACCAGTTCTAAAAAAGCAATTACTTCATCGTTCATTGTGAAACAAGTTTAAATTCCCAACATGTGTATGAAATGAACGGACAACACCTTCAGTTTAAATCTCATATATAACTTTAAGCGGAAATATAAAACGCGGTGGAAGATAATTGTCTTACTTTTAATACTGGGAGTGGTAATTGCAAGTAGTTTTCTTCTTTAAAAAGTGAACAAGCAGAAGAAAGCTAGCAATAAGAACCACAACGCCACCCAACTCTATCAATGAGTTGCGAATATTTGGAATCGGGAAGGCAACAAGAGACGAAAAATGTTTAAGTATGGACTCTCATGTCCACCATGGACTATGCTGGGTAAAGTAAATGAAAAATTTTAAACTTAATATTGTATATGATAACCGAATAAATAAAATAACTCAAATAACTTAATGAAATATTAGAAATAAAATAAATTATTAAAAAGAACTAATCGAAATATCCGTAGCATGGGCACGAGAGTTCACGAGAATGGATCCCTCAAATTCTAATAATGCATGATAATTCTCTCTCCCAGGTCATATTACACAACATTTCACGTCAACCACGTTCCACAAAATTTTAAGGCAAGTCATATTTCATCAAAATGTGCATCAAAATGTGAAGTCAAGTCCTCTCCACTGTTTTCTCACATGCCTAAATAGATCTCAGCTTCCCCCTACTCTCACATGATACGTTTAGATTGGTGGAAGATCCTCTTGCCATAATAAGACCACGCCCCGAACATCTTCTGGGTCCCAAGACAATAACAAGGCCACCTCATCGGACTCTGGGCTGTTCCACATGACTCACAGAAAGTTTTCGAGTTGTAAACAGCACTGATTTCCTATCCACTTGTACAAAACAAATTACTCACATCAGATAAGAAGACCTTCCATCTTATAATATCAAGAATAAATATACACATTAAATAATTATTATACTAATAACAATAGTAATACGAATAATGACAATAATACCTCTTACCCTGAATACCGTGCGAGGGTATGATATATGTGCTATCGCAAAATCAAGGGAGAGAGATTCGAAACTGTATACAATACTTGCAAAATATTTTCCCAGAACTCAGGATTTAACCCCGCAGAAGTGTATCATACATGGAGGAAATACTAGTGAAATAAAGTGTACTGATTTATTTATGACGAGTAATATTCATTCATGGTACAATTGATCCTGAAAGTATATGCAGTACAAAATTGTATTCAAATAATTTGTATTTTGGTAATATTAAAACCTAAAATGAGCTGAAAATATACTAATAGTCGGTCAGTGACAGCCGAAAGGTATTTGAAAGGAAGGGGAGACCACTCAGTACGACGACAGTTCTCTCTACCACATCTCTCCGATAAAATCTTTTTTTTTTTGCTAGGGGCTTTACGTCGCACCGACACAGATAGGTCTTATGGCGACGATGGGATAGGAAAGGCCTAGGAGTTGGAAGGTACAGCCCCAGCATTTGCCTGGTGTGAAAATGGAAAACCACGGAAAACCATCTTCAGGGCTGCCGATAGTGGGATTCGAACCTACTATCTCCCGGATGCAAGCTCACAGCCGCGCGCCTGAAATGCCCCTCATTGAGTCTTCTGATGACCTACGTGATTTCGCATGGTTTTGATAATTACATTCTTGGAAAATTGCTATATCGTTTGATGAATTGTAAAGACTGCGAATGAAACTGCGTCAAGTTGTACAAATAACAGTTTTTCTTTGCTTTCCTCCAGGTATTCGTTTTATTATTATTATTATTATTATTATTATTATTATTATTATTATTATTATTATTATTATTATTATTATACGTTCTTCCTGCAACAGCTGCAGGTTGCCCAAGGACAAACAGTACCTTAACAATATTGATGGATATAGATACAGTTGATAATGCGATCATATGATGTTAAGTGTGGACAAACGAGTGAGGCACGTGAAACATTTATTTGAGGTCCGCAAGCATGGTTCTTGAAGATCATGATAGACTTCTTGAGTGTGGTAATCACATTGATATAGATGAAATCTCTATTCAGCCCACATTAGTAATATTCATGTTAGATTTCTAAACCTATTTAATATAACATGTTCTTGAATTTAAAAAGGTGTGTATTTAAGGTTTTAATTTAAGCTTCTCTTTGTTCTGAAATAGTGAATACGATATTCAATGAGAATGCTATATTACATTAGCACGCTAGCCTCATTGGCTAATTGTAATCAGCAAATTAAAATTCAATATACTTCAATAAATATATTCATTATTATGAAGAAATAGAGCGGAAATAGTGGTTATAAGGAGGCTGGATTAATGACAGGAAGGTAGTGGGAATATTGAGAATAAACTCGATGGATGGAGCTATGCTCATAAACCAGCTTCTTGGCAGTGCCATGTGAGGTGAATGGAGGATGATGGGCTATCCAGCTGATAATGAATTCGTTCATGCAGGGTAAAAGAAGGAGACGGAGGCAAAAGTGACAATGGTACGGTTAAGTTTTAAGATTTATTGATACTAAAAATACAATTCCAGTTAACAATGACTGGAAAAATGATTCAATGCTACCTCTATGGTGAAAAGTGGCAGATTACTGAAGTCCACACAGGCATTACTGGTGACATTAAGAAGTGGGTTCTAACAACACTCTGAAAATGTTCTGGTACTCTATCTATAACCGAATTGCAAAATAAATAAATAAGTTACCAGAAGTGCATTTACATCGAGTTAATTGATTGGAATTAAGCATCGGGCTCCCAAGCAAGGAGGTATATATATTACATAATTAGACAATACTGTAAAATTTAGGAGCAGGGCATGAAAATCCGATATTATTCATTTTAAAATGCTGTGATGTTTTGATATCAATATTTTGAAGAATATAACTGTATCACTAAGAGTATAGTCTCCCTCTTCATTTAAAACACAGGAAAAAACAAGCCTTGCATGCAATTTCTCATACAGTCCTTAGAGCATAGTGAATAGAGTTCAGTAAACGTATAATTAACTCCTTTAAGTATGGTCTCGTACAAAACATTCAGAGTGCTTATAGACTACATGTCCGACTCGTTGGCTGAATCGTCAGCGTACTGGCCTTCGGTTCAGAGGGTCCCGGATTCGATTCCCGGCCGGGTCGGGGATTTTAACCTCCATTCGTTAATTCCAGTGGCCCGGGGGCTGGGTATTTGTGACGTCCCCAACATCCCTGCAACTCACACACCACACATAACACTATCCTCCACCACAATAACACGCAGTTACCTACAAATGGCAGATGCCGTTCACCCTCATCGGAGGGTCTGCCTTACAAGGGCTGAACTCGGCTAGAATTAGCCACACGAAAAAAAAAGAAAAAAACAGACTACATTTCTGATAGAGTCTATTGGTGTAAACTATCTGATATCTCCCTGGGGTGAGCACTTGTTCTTCTTCTTCTTCTTCTCCTTCATGGACTACATATTCTTCTTTCATTATTCTTTGCATCATTTCCCATACCCTATTGGAGTCGGAGTCGTGGGTGGGTCTGTGTCACACATGTAGACTAGACCCTGTTTTACGGCTGGATGCCCATCCTGATGCCAACTCTATGTGGAGGGATGTACTCACTATTACGTGTTTTTAAGTGGTTGGTAGTGTAGTTTGATGTATGTGTATGAATATTTGAATATTGTGTCAAACACCCGGTCCCTGAATCAGATGAACTAAGCAGAAGCGATTAAAATCCCCGGCTCGGCCTGGAATCAAACCCGGTACCCTCTGAGCTTAATGCCTCAACGCTGACCATTCAGCCACGGATCCGAACTTCTTTATCACAGTATTATTATTATTATTATTATTATTATTATTATTATTATTATTATTATTATTATTATTATTATTATTATTATTATTATTACTGAAAACAGTAAAGTACTGTAGTAATACAAAAAACGCATAATGAGGTATGGTTCTCCGATTGAACAATCCGTATCCCAAGTGTTCTATGCACTACTTAAGAAATTATTTTCGCCCGCAGTTATAGCACGGGTACTGAAACCCTCTTCAATGTGAAAAGTTCAACATACATACATACATACATTATCATTATAGACTGTAATGCCTTTCAGCATTCAGTCTGCAAGCCTCTGTGAATTTACTAAACGTCGCCACAATCCTCGATTTGCAACTAGTGTTGTGGCCTCATTTAGTTCTATACCTCTTATCTTTAAATCGTTATAAACTGAGTCTAACCACCGTCGTCTTGGTCTACATCTACTTCTCTTACCCTCCATAGCAGAGTCCATTATTCTCCCAGGTAACCTACCCTCCTCCATTCGCCTCACATGACCCCACCACCGAATCCGGTTTATGCGTACAGCTTCATCCATCGAGTTCATTCCTAAATTAGCCTTTATCTCCTCATTCCGAGTACCCTCCTGCCATTGTTCCCACCTGTTTGTACCAGCAATCATTCTTGCTACTTTCATGTCTGTTACTTCTAATTTATGAATAGGATATCCTGAGTCCACCCAGCTTTCGCTCCCTTAAAGCAAAATTGGTCTGAAAACAGACCGACGTAAAGATAGTTTCGTCTGGGAGCTGACTTCCTTCTTACAGAATACTGTTGATCGCAACTGCGAGCTCACTGCATTAGCTTTACGACACCTTGATTCAATCTCACTCACCATATTACCATCCTGGGACAACACACAACCTAAATACTTGAAATTATCGACCTGTTCTAGCTTTGTATCACCAATCTGACATTCAATTCTGTTGAATTTCTTACCTACTGACATCAATTTAGTCTTCGAGAGGCTAATTTTCATACCATACTCATTGCACCCCTTTTCAAGTTCCAAGATATTAGACTGCAGGCTTTCGGCACAATCTGCCATTAAGACCAAGTCATCAGCAGAGGCCAGACTGCTTATTACATTTCCATCTAACTGAATCCCTGCCTGCCATTTTATACCTTTCAGCAGATGATCCATGTAAACTACGAACAGCAAAGGTGAAAGATTACAGCCTTGTCTAACCCCTGTAAGTACCCTGAACCAAGAACTCATTCTACCATCGATTGTCACTGAGGTCCAATTGTCAACATAAATGCCTCTGATTGATTTTAATAATATACCTTTAATTCCATAGTCCCCCAGTATGGCGAACAACTTTTCCCTCGGTACCCTGTCATATGCTTTCTCTAGATCTACGAAATATAAACACAACTGCCTATTCCTCTCATAGCATTTTTCAATTACCTGGCGCATACTGAAAATCTGATCCTGACAGCCTCTCTGTGGTCTGAAACCACACTGGTTTTCATCCAACTTCCTCTCAACGACTGATCACACCCTCCCTTCAAAGATGCCAGTGAATACTTTGCCTGGTATACTAATGAATCAGATACCTCGATAGTTGTTGCAATCCTTCCTGTTCCCTTGCTTATAGATAGGTGCAATTACTGCTTTTGTCCAATCTGAAGGTACCTTACCAACACTCCATGCTAATTTTACTTCTCTATGAAGCCATTTCATCCCTGCCTTCCCACTATACTTCACAATTTCAGGTCTAATTCCATCTATTCCTGCTGCCTTATGACAATGGAGTTTATTTACCATCCTTTCCACTTCCTCAAGCATAATTTCACCAACATTATTTTCCTCCTCCCCATGAGCTTGGCTGTTCGCTACACCAACAGGAAGATTTCCTTTAACATTGAGAAGATATTCAAAATATTCCCTCCAACTCTCCAGTGATTTTCTGAGATCTATTATGAGTTCACCTGAATTACTCAAAACACTGTTCATTTCTTTCTTCCCCTCCCTTTCTAAGATTCTTTATTACTGTCCAGAAAGGTTTCCCTGCTGCTTGACCTAGCCTTTCCAGGTTGTTACCAAAATCTTCCCATGACTTCTTTTTGGATTCAACAACTATTTGTTTCGCTCTGTTTCCTTCATCTACGTATAAATACCTGTCTGCCTCTGCCCTTGTTTGGAGCCATTTCTGATAAGCCTTCTTTTTACGTTTACAACCTGCCCTCACTTCATCATTCCACCATGATGTTCGCCTTTTCCCATCTTTACACACAGTTGTTCCTAGGCACTCCCTTGCTGTTTCAACTACAGCATCCCTGTATGCCACCCATTCACTATCTATATCCCGAACCTGCTTACTGTCTACTGTTCGAAACTTCTCACTAATCATATCCATGTACTTCCGTCTAATTTCCTCGTCCTGGAGATTTTCTACCCTTATTCGTTTGCAGACAGATTTCACTTTCTCTATCCTAGACCTAGAGATACTTAGTTCACTACAGATCAGATAGTGGTCTGTATCATCGAAAAATCCGCGAAAAACTCGTACATTCCTAACAGATTTCCTGAATTGGAAGTCTGTTAAGATATAGTCTATAATGGATCTGGTACCCCTAGCCTCCCATGTGTAGCGGTGAATAGCCTTATGCTTGAAGAATGTATTGGTAACAGCTAAACCCATACTAGCACAGTAGTCCAACAAACGCTTCCCATTCCCATTAGCTTCCATATCTTCCCCACATTTGCCAATCACCCTTTCGTATCCTTCAGTTCTGTTCCCAACTCTCGCATTGAAATCGCTCATTAGCACTATTCTATCCTTGCTGTTGACCCTGATCACGATGTCACTCAATGCTTCATAAAACTTGTCAACTTCATCCTCATCTGCACCTCACATGGTGAATACACGCACACAGTTCTAGTCCTAATTCCTCCAACTGACAAATCTACCCACATCATTCGCTCATTTACGTGCCTAACAGAAACTATGTTGCGTGCAATGGTATTCCTGATAAAGAGCCCTACCCCAGACTCTGCCCTTCTCTTTCTAACACCCGTCAAGTACACTTTATAATCTCCTATCTCTTCCTCGTTATCTCCCCTTACCCGAATATCACTTACACACCAGTGTGTTATATTTGTCTTAGAGAAGTGAACCACCAAGTCAGTAAGCAAATAACATATGTAATAGGTACTAAGTAATAGTTTTATATAAACACTAGCTGATGGACCTGTGCTTCGCTAAGGAATTCTACCTTGTCTACAGAATTCTAGGTTAGGTAGAGTACACATTGTGAAGAAGATTGTATTAAATTGCATAGCTCTTACCGTTACCCTAGAAACGCGACGAGGAAGTCACCAAATTTATTTTCTCATATGAAAATTGGGTTAGGGCATTTTCATTGTAAATGTAGGCCCACTTGCCTACTATCAGTCACATCTTAGTGGTTTTTCCAACTGAAAAGATCATAGGTCATTACAATGACGTCAGTAGGAATGGTGCGATTAAAAGAAATGTTTTCATATGAAATACTCGATCCAATGGAAAACCGCACATTTTCTCACTTTTAACGAACGCTGCCGATCCGACAGTCCAAAGTTCCAGAGCTGGAATAACCAAGCCGCAGACAGCCGTGATCTGTGAACACTCTTCGTCTTTTTTTGGCGGGGGGATTCGAATAGTGCAGATTCCCAGAGCAAAAACTATGTCTTTTTACTAATCTGTTCCGTAGGAGTACCCGATGAGTCGGAAAATCTCAATTCAGTACACTGGCGGCGGAAAAATCTATCTGACTTGGAGACAAATTTTTTCTCCAAACCAGAGCAGAAACCCCTCTTCACTTTGAGTTATTTAGTGAATTGTGGTGCTATAATTTGGAATAGGTCTAAACTGTAATTCTAGACCAGATCATACTACCATTACCACTACTACTACTACTGCTACTAAGTGAGCCTCTGCCTTAAGTGGGCCCACTGCTCATTCAAAACAGTGCGTCAGAGTAGGGATCGAATTGCTGGAATACTATGATGAACCAGTTTGTTACGTACCAGCAGTATTAGAAAATGTATGAACCAGAGGAATGGCATGCTAAAGAAGAAAGTTTCCTAACTCCCCAGCCATTTCCCGCCAATATTCAAGCAGGCTGTTATACTTGGTACACAGCAATAATCCCATCTATCGGAATTGAGTGGAAGTAAAAGAGAGAAAGAACATCACAACAAACAATGGTCAATGTTATGTTATTGTTGATAAATGTTATGAGCTTTCGATATTGTAGGCCTTCATATTTAGTTTTCTTCCGACTCTGAAATACCACGCTTATAATAGTCAGTACGGTAAAACAGAATAAAATACAAATGATCGGAAATTGTATTCTCTATAACTCTTCTTATGTAGTAATTTTCGATAGGACCAATAACACAGGTATTTAAAAATTAAATTTTAGGCGTCTTCCCCTAAACTACAATTTCATTCAGGATGTATAACATTGTTTATAGCCTAGACTGTAGTTTCTTATTCCGCGACTCTATAGGCCTATACCGATGTTTATTAAACTCTGTTAACCCATTCTCTCGTGGCTCGGCGTTGATATGGACTTAGCAACAAAAATACAAATTCATGAATATCTGTGTTATCATAGCCGGTAGGGCAAAAATGTATAAGACATAAATGATCGGAAATTTAATTCTATATAACTTTAGTTATGTATTACTTATCGATAGGGCCACTAATAATGTAAAAATTTGAGAAATAAATTTTAGGCCTTCCCCTAAACTACCATTTCACTCAGAGTTAATAAAGTGCTTTATAGCCTAGATTGTAGTGGTTCATAGACAAAACTCTTATTTTATATATATATATATATATATATATATATATATATATATATAGAGAGAGAGATTTGGGGTTAAATGTGGAGCTAAATTAGTTAAACTTTGGGCATACAGTATTAATGAGATTTTATCAATGTTATGGGACAGGAAAGATCAATTCCTAATATAAGCCATAGAAATAGCACCTTCTGTGAATAGTCGAGCGTGAACGCAAATTTATTTAAAAAAAACAGGGTGGCGCACAAATAATTCACACATTTGAAAAGCAAATATAAAATGCAACTTATGTACTATGTTGTTCAAATTTCGCACACACCTCCCCTGTTTCATGGAAATAACTGTAGAGGTGACTCTGCTGCTTTATCTCCGAATGCCTGCATTCCAGTGAGCTTCCTGCCATGGCCGACCACGGCCGACTCTCCGTTCAGCAGCGCGCCGGAACAGTTATCTTTCATTGCGAATCAAATATATTACGGCGATACAAAAGAAATTTCGAGCTGTATTTCAGACTAGGTGGGCACCATCAAATAACACCATCCTTCGCTTATACAGAAACGTTGAAGAACAAGGCAGTGTGAAGGAAGAAAAGGAACCACGTGCACCAGCAGTTCGGTCTCCCGAAAATATCGATGCGCTGAGGGTCGCCAATGCAGCGCAGCCCACACAAGTCAACAGGGGGAGCTTGAAGAGAAAGTGGAATATCGCGTCGTTCAGTTCAAAGAATGTTACACGGTGACAATCAATTGTACGCGTACAAAATGACCGTACTACACAAGTTAACAGATCTTCACAGGCAAAAGAGATTGTAGTACGCCTTATGGACTCAAGGTAAAGATGAAGTACTGTTTAACACTTGGTTCCCTGATCCCGTTAATAAACAAAACGTACGATTTTGGGCTACGGAAAAACCAGACATTATTCATGAAAAAGAAAAACACGTATGGGGAAAAAGTAAGGGTGTGGGTAGCTCTGTCAAGTTATGGGTTGAGTGGACCATTTTTCTCGTCAGACAGTTAATGCACAGCGATACAAGGACAAGATGGAAAATGAATTCATGCCTCACCTTCTCGCTAAAGGACTCCCTATTCATACAGAGTGGTTCATGCAAGATTGTGCAACACCTTACACAACCTACGATGTTCTTGTGTTACTGAGGGGAGTATTTGGGGATCGCGTAATATCTCATCGTTACCCACAGTACAACAATAATGGCGGATACTTCTGGCCTCCTTTAAGCCCAGATTTAAATCCTTGTGATTTATTTTATAGGGCTATTTGAAAGAAAAGCTCTTCGCTTCAAGACCTCAAAGCGGCATGTAAATGCGTGCTCGGATTGTGCAGCTCTGCAGTGAAATTCATGAAGACCTGTGCCGCTAAGTCGTCAGAAAGATACGTACTCGTCTCTAAGAGGTTTTCCGCCGCAGTGGAGGCCACACTGTACATGTGATAAAGTAAAAATTTTTCCAGGGTCCAAGATACCTGTGTCTAAAATTCCATTAGTGTTTTGTGAAAAATAAAGTTGTTATTCTAAAAGTAAATTTGTCAACAATTCGTGCGCCACTCTGTAGAAAAGAGAGCGACTGTCATAGAGCATTCACTCCACCATCATACTAAATTGCTAAGTTATGGACTCAAGGTAAAGATGAACAGGCTCCTATGCTGCATTATAACCATGTGTTTTCTGAAGACGTCTGTAAGTACATTAACGTTTAGTAAATAGAACAACGAGACAGGTTATGTACATGGATGGCTTCACCTATTCCATTTTCTAATAAAAGTCGTGATCAATAAGTCACCATTTAGTCTTCATTTAGTGCTGCCGCCCAAGTGGAATACTTCCTATCAATTATTTAACTATTAACTATTTATTTCAAAAGTTGGAAATTTATCGAACATCTCGCTTTGTAAAGTATTCCAATCCACAAAAATGCAGCCACATGACCATAACACTACGTAAATCCCCTCTACCGACATCATATTACCTACTCGACAAGCCCATCACCGTGGTTAATCAACAGCGTGACCTAGGTGTAATGTTCGGTACAAAATTGCAATTTAAGGCCCACATAGAAACATATACAACCAAGGCTATGAAATTACTAGGCATTCTCTGACCCCATTGCTCTTCGTCACTTCTTCCTCACGATCATTCAACCTGTCTTAAACTACTGCTCTCCGATTTGGACAACAGCCGCCCCCTTCAATACTAAGCAGTTAGAAAGAACAGTGTCCTCCTTTGCTGCAGGGTAAGGAATAGAAACCACAAGCTCAGAAATCTGTCTACGCAGCAGGTATTAATGGCAGTTAATATATTACCGCTGCACATCAGGCGACAGGTAGCTGATCTGAGTTTCCTCCACTGGATCTTAAATGGGAATTACCGCTCGGAACATCTTGTCTCACTCTTCTCTCTCCGTGTTCCCTCCCGCTCCACCAGGTCCAAAGACCTTCTCCACATTCCCCACACTCAGCACTCAACACTTCAACGATCTTTCCTAAAACGCCTCCCAACACTCTTTAACAATATTAATAGGAAACAAGAGCTTGTTATAGCATCAAATAAAAGCATATTCGAGAGGGGTGTAAACCGTCTCTTCGAGATAAGTTGTTGTAAAGGGATTAAACCGTCATCTTGACCCACGACGACTTGGCTATGAACATGAACATTCTCATGGTTTTCAATTTGGACAGTTGTTAATAGTAGGCTGTGTACCTGATCTTGTTATATCTTGCTATGTTTGTTATATTTTATTATGAAAGTTTACGTTTGTTAAATAGTCTGTTGACAGTGCAAGTGAAATTTGCTGAGTGTAGCTGTAACTTGTGCTTCGTAAATAAATAAATAAATAAATAATTAAATAAATAAATAAATAAATATTAACGAATGTTGGCTAAAAATTTTCTTCTTTAATTCCAACTTCATCCTCATATTATGATCTTTCCTATTTTCAAAATCTCCATTCTATCTTATTCGCCTACTAACGACATTCCACGCCATCTATCCACTGACAACTCGGAACATATCACTTAGTAGAGCAGCTCGTGCTTTTTACTCCCAAGTTTTCTCAGCCAAAATTTGCAACATTTTCGTAACTCTATTCTTTTCCCGGAAATCCCCCCTAAGAAATCGTTCTACTTTCCTTTGGATCCTTTTCAGTTCTCGAATCAAGTTACTCTAGTGAGAGTCCCATACACTGAATCTATACTCTACTGGGGTCTTATCACTGACTTTATATGCCCTCTCCTTCACATCCTTACTACAACCCGTAACTGCCTTCACAACCGCGTGAAGAGAATAGTAACCTTCATTTACAACCCCATTAACGTGACTGTCCCAGTCAAGGAAGATGTTTCCTTGAGTTAACACCTGTGTACTTACAGTGATCCCCATGAGGTACTTTCACTTTATCAACGCAGTAATAAAAAATGTGAGGAATTTTCCTCTTGGTGAGACTTAAAACATGACATTTCACCACGTTTTCCATCTTTGTTTTAACAATTTTCTTTACGTCGCACTGATAAAAATAGGTGTTATGGCGGCGGTGGGATAGGAAAGGCCTAGGAGTGGGAAGCACGCGGCCGCGGCGTCAATTGAGGTACTGCTCCAGCATTTGCGTGGTCTGAAAATGGGCGTTTTCCATCTAACCATAGTCTGCAGTCTATCTCAAAACTTCGTCGAGGTAGTTTTGCAGTTGCTCACAATAATGTAACCAGAGATTACATACAGCACATGTCAAGCTGAATGGTCTGTAATTATCAGTTTTATTTATCACCCTTGAATTTGTACAATTGAGATGCTATAGCAAATGTCTATTAATGTGGTATATGTTAGCTCCTTCATTCAAACAGCAATCAAATAGGTACTTCAGATGTGGTACTATATTCCAGCCCATTGCCTTTATTATTCCCGCAGTAATCTTATCCATTTCGGAAGGTTTCCTTGCTTAGAACATTTTTATCTTTCTGCAAATACATTATTTGGCATCGGTAACTACTGACGCAGGTGCAGCGATGCAGTAAAATAATAACCCACTACTACTACTGACTATACGTATTTACCTAGGTATATATTTACTCAACGAAAATACAATAACATTGGAAATATACTACACTTATTTACCAAGGTATATTTTCATTCAACGCAAATACAATAACACTTGAAATATATACACAATATTTTACAATCGATATGCGAAGATACCCAAAAGCATCTGGAATATTATGCAATTTCTTGATTCATGAAGATTCTAGAGCTCCAAGCACACAACCATGTATTTTCTTGAGCAATTTGGGAAACATGGACGGGTGTTTACAGTGATAAACTTGATGTTACCTTAACCTAAATTCCCTTGAGTAACATGCATATAACAAGAACTTTCTTGAATGTCTGGCCACATGAAGGATTATGGAAAACTGCCTAAATCATAGGATATGAGCTATATACAACACGACTAAATTTAAATACACAACCTAGCTTATAACACATGGACATTTTTCAGTAATACACGTAACCTATCATGCACCAATTTCAGTACTCCACAATCATTAGTTAGCTCATCAACCTGGTCATTATACTTATGCTCATCTATCTCTACATATTGCCGACAAAGTACTTCCTTCTGTAAAGCCTCACATGTACATTTATACGCCTCCTTGATTTCTGGAAACTGTTTCTGCCTTAAAACACCTATACATACACTCCCATTTTTCACTAAAATTCACATGACAGATAATTTTGCTTGTCATCGCGTCATTCTAAGCTTACTTCTCGCTGAATTCAGTTTCCTATTAAGTTCTTTCAAACCCTCCTTACTTCCACAACCATTAGGAATTACTTTCAAACTTTTATTTATTGATATTACCGTGGTGGACTCCTGAATGTTCCCATTTAATATTCAGGCAGTTTGAATACTATTGCTTTGTCTTCTCATGAGGGATGATCAACATTTTCGCAGTTGTTTTATTGCATTCCGCATACAAGCAATATCACAGACATTCAAACATTTCTTTTGCAAGATGCTGACCGTTACATCAACTCAGAAAGGTGTTTGGTGGTGACTGGATCGGAAAAATATAGGTCTGAGAAGGAAACAACAGTGGCCTTATTTAAGGTTCAGGCCCAGCATTTACCTGGTGGTAAAATGGGAAACCATGGAAAAACATCATCAGGGCTACAGATATCTGGGTTTGAACCCAACAACTCCCGAATGCGAGCTAAGAGCTACAGGCAGCAAAGCACCAAATACTAACAGCTACCCATCAGGCAACTCTCTCTGTGGCACAGACATGAAAGTTCCATTTATTCCGCTATATTTTGACGCACAACGATTATACAGGGTTAATACCACTATGTAGCGACTCAATAATTACAATGAAAACGGTGGAAAATTGTATCAGAAGGAAATAGGAAGGAATACCGGTCTAATAAAATGTATAATTAGGTGGATACTGCGGAGGGAGATTGAGAGTAAGCAGAAACATTTCCACTGAAATCTATAGGGAATATATGATTCAACAGGAAGAGTAAAGTTTTGGCTCAATGAACAGGCCTCATTCAGACGTTTAATTCTCACATTAGATTTCAGTCGTACTACGTCCTACATACCATGCATCTCACTGTTTCCTCAAGTGTCAGATACCGTCCACAATTAAGGATCATGGTTGCTGCTGGTATGATTCCAAAATCTCAAGCTTGAATTCATCATCGATGGTTTCCATTTCTCCTCGAGATTTCTTTCGGAGAAGAATACATGTGTCTATACATCCCTTAGAATTGCGGTTTCGAAATACGACTGATTTGATCTTTCCCATAATTCATGTTTATATACAACTAGCTTTATTTTAATCTACTTGCGTTCTCAAAAATGTCTGCTAAGGAGAGAACGGGGTCGATGACCTTAGATGTTAGGCCCCTTTAAACAACAAGCATCATCTAAGGAGAGAATGGCAGGTGGGCTATTAGCACTACATTAGGATTATTGCACCACGATATAATTTAAGGGGACATATATTAATGAGTTTTCAATATTAATGCTATGTTTATATTCATTTGTTTACAGTTGAATGATATACAACACAGAGTAATAATAAACAGAAGAACCGTGTATGGTGGGTAGAACACAGCGACCCAGGGAGAAAACACCAAGAGGGAACATTCATAACCGTAAAAACATGCCATATAAATTCATATCATCGCATCCTTCACCTCGTATCAAGAAACGGAACGATATGGTAGACATACATACAGACTTGTTTTGTGACTTCAGTACATCAATATGGAGAGAAAACTATTCTTCAGTTTTTAACACAAGATAAAACGTGTCTATATTTGAATGAGGAAGGCTGCAACTTGCTGCTGAGGGCTCGTTCGTTGAAGCAATATCTCATTAAATAGTTACAGCATTCTCTTCAGTACCTGTCACTGCAATGTCTGGCGGATCAAAACAGGGTGTACTCTCTTCTTTTCCTGCATATTTCTACTTTTTTGGACTGCATGGTTTCGGGGTCATAGGAAGCTTCATTCTATTCGGAGGTTCTCGGCCAGAGCAGGCTGCGGAGACGGCTTTACATTTTAGAAGGTTTTTTTTTCACCTTCTCTTACTTTTTACAACATATGAGGCTCTCAACGTGAATAGTAAAATAAAACAGCATGCTGCTCATTCCAGCAAACCAAATAGTGGGTATTTAGATTACCTTTACAGAAACACAAATGTAGGACACTGAACTGAGCAACGAACTGATCGACACCTTTCACAGATTAAAGACACAAAAATATAAACCTTCAGCGGGAAGCATAGTGAAGTTTGTGCGGAGAGCACATAAAGAAAACTTTGCTGTGAGTCGTAAAGTGAAGAGAAACACGAAGCATCCCGGCTTGGCTTTCCAAGTAATGAAATAGTCTACATAACAAGAACTTGACTCCGAGTTGTGAGAAGATGCTTGTACATGCGCGTAGAATGAGGAGTGAGAAGAACTGCGTGTATTTGTGAGTGGATCTTTAAGGAAATATAAAGCTCATTGCAAGCGAGAAGGAGGACCAGTATGTTTAGAACCCAAAGATACTTCAAGACGTCAGTAAGTTCAATTAAAATAACCTGTATTTCAGATTTACCTCTATAATGGATTTAATTATAATTTGTATTTATTATCAAAATGTGCGAGGGCTTTATATCAAACTTAATTCATTTTACGTGAATAATACTGAATTAGAACATGATGTGTTGTTGTTTTCCGATACATTGTTATGTAGTGATGTCAGAAATGTATAGTGAACTCTCGGAAAACAGGTACAATGTATATCGTAGAATTAGAATGATTACCAAGAGGGGAGGATGGGTACTTATTGCCGTCAATCAGGGCACTGTCAAAACAACTAAGTTAGATTAAAATTTTAAGGATATTGAGGCGGTATTTGTCAACATTGTTTTACATCATTATTGCCTGGTATCTATGTAGTTTCCACCTGCCTGTGATCTGTAAATATAATTAGGATTTTATAACGAAAAACTTCAAAAACAGGTTATCATACTTGTACGAGATTTCAACCTTCCATTAATAGATTGTTCAGATTGTGAAATATTAACTGGTGGAAACACATTCTAAGTTTCCAGGTTATTTTATGTCTCTGTATCAATTGAAATTTCGCAATAATGTTTTGAACTCTAATAGTAGAACTCCTGGTCTCGGTTTAACAAATGTACGGGGTGTAACTCTAAACAAAGAACATTATCCATTGGTTTCAGAAGACGCGCACCACCCTACACTACCACTTAATTGAGAACCAAGAGGTGAAGGTGGTCGAATAAAACAAGGTAAGTACAATAGTACATTATTTTCAGTAAGCGAACTTACTTGGTATATACAACTTATGTCGAAAGACTGACTGGTCTGTGTTGGAGAATATCGAAGGTGTAGGTGAAGCAGTGGAAAATTTCTACGTAAAAGTAAATTCTGTCTCTAAAAACACAATCACCAAACTGACAATTTTTGCGAGAATAAAGTACACCGTTCGATTTACTACAGGAATAATTCATAACATAAAGTTGAAACTATTACAAAGAGGACGTTAGAAATTTTCTGACCAGAGCAAACGTTTATATAAACAACTCAGGAAACATTTTCAAAACATTAATCAACAAACCTTATTCTTGTTTAAATCAAAATCTCGAAATGTACTAAATCATTCTGCAATTACTGTATATCAGAACTAAGCGAACTCAAAACGATCCACACACTTGCAGATAATGCAGTTTAATAATATTACATTAAATAACAGTCGAAGTGTTCTCAATGGTTTTGAAACTTTTTAAAAATCTGTATATTCCTCTTCTCTACCATTCTTACGCTATTCCGCATACACCCTGATTACTTGTAAACTATTCTCTAGGAGTAGGAGTTATAACTTAAAATGAATATAAACCAACTAATATGAAATTAATGTGAAAAGATCTTATGGTTCTAATGGGATACCTCCTTACATCCTAAAAGCAAGTTCTCAAGTGTTAGGAATTTCTCTTATGAGTGTATAAGTTAATACTGCAGAAAAAAATATTTCACATATCGTGGGAAATATCGAGAGAACCGGGCGAGTTGGCCGTGCGCGTAGAGGCGCGCGGCTGTGAGCTTGCATCCGGGAGATAGTAGGTCCGAATCCCACTATCGGCAGCCCTGAAGATGGTTTTCCGTGGTTTCCCATTTTCACACCAGGCAAATGCTGGGGCTGTACCTTAATTAAGGCCACGGCCGCTTCCTTCCAACTCCTAGGCCTTTCCTATCCCATCGTCGCCATAAGACCTATGTGTGTCGGTGCGACGTAAAGCCCCTAGCAAAAAAATTATCGAGAGTTTGTACAGTCTTTAAATCTGGAGAAAATAGGGCTGAAAATCACCGACTTTTCTGTATTGTATGCGCTCCATGTAAAATTCTGCAACAACGTTTTATATTGCCGTACTTTCGCTTACGTAAACAAGGATATACGCGAACAACAGCATGGATTTATGCTTGGTAGATCAACAATGATAAATCTCATTAAATTTAGTAGTATGCTTTCAATGCACTTCGTACGCAACATAATGTTATTTAGATTTCTTGAAAGCTTTTGATAAAATTGATCACGGCATTCTACTGATAAAGCTCTGTAAATTTGGAATTACTTCTCTAATGCCAATGCAATGTTCTTCGTACGTAAAGGACAGAAAACAACAACTATCATATCGCAATTGTAATTTAGGCAATGTTTCAGTATATTCAGTTGTTCACAGCATTCAAACCTCGGACTCTTGTTGTTTAACCTTCATATCAATGACCTCTCGGCTAACAAGGAAGGGTACCCAACTGTTGTCTTGCATATTTTGAATCTATATAGTGTGTTGAATAGAAAATATCGGAATATACATACCATGCAAATTAAAGTTGATATGGGCAATGAACATAGGAGATAAGAGTTGTCAAGAATACACTATGAGTACACATAAAGACAGGAATCCTCGTGCAGATTAGTGCAAATGCGTCTGAATATTGAATATGGGTGAGCAAAAGCATTCAGTAGAATGTAAATACTGGAAATAAAATACATTACGCACCCATGATAATTTAAGTGTAGTAGACATGAAGGTCGATAATAATCCGTGGTCTAGACATAAACATTTACAGTGAGCATATCGAATGAAGGCAAGCTGAACAGTCATCATTGAAATAATCTTCTTCCAAACCACTCTCAAAATAACATTCGGAAGGTGTATGCAATGTTCTTGTATGTTCCTCAGTGTAATCACACTTGAAGAAAGCAAATCGGATCAGCTGTTTGAATCTATTTGCCGAAAATGGGAAGTGTACAAACGATTGAATGCGAAGAAATTATTGTCATTGCCACACTTTAACTGTGGACGACTTCATCATCGTATCTGTAACGATTCGTACCATACTTTTGAATGGACGAAAAGGAACACGTCCGCTGGTTGTACCAATCCAGTACATTTTGCAGGGATCAGCGTCTTGTGAAATTCAACATCCTCTGGAACTGTCTCATTGTGAAGAGCATAATCTTTATTCGTTGTTCAATAATCAATCAAAAGAATAATTCGATCAATACCGTGCAAAATCCGGCCATGACACCTGATCCAGGAACATTTTAAAATCCCGTGTTGTCATGTCAAGTGATTTGCTTGCATATGCTTTCATATTGGGTAATTCAAGTGTCATAATTGCTGGAAATTTCCCACTGGGTTCCGAGACAAGAAAATACGTGTGTGGAAGCAGGGTGCCATCCATTAAAATGACAGGCATTATCATGTACGAAATGGTGATTGCTGAAACCGAACACACGGTTCCATAAATCGTCTTAGCTCCCTCAGCGGCAAGAGTTCTCCTAGAACGTAACTCTTACAAAATCTTGACTGATCTGCAATAATTAGCTGCTATGGTGTAAAATTATACCCTTCAATAAAACACATTATTTCCGTAACAAACTCAACAGGTTTCTATGCTATGTGAGCGGCATCACTAACAAATCTGCTGCTGTTGCTATGTGCGATCCTGCGAGAAATGATTTTCCTTGAACATCTGCAGCCATGATTTGGAAGCTTTGAATGTTAAGATGCTCTTTGGATCAATTTGCGCTTTAAAAGGCATCGCCCAGATACGTAGCGTTCGGTCGTGTACAATTCCATATTGCTTTCACATTGAAATGAACTGATCACGTACCTCGTTACTTATTATTTCTTGTAACACCTTTCTGTTTCAGCCAAGCAGTTTCAGCGTCTTTTGGACTTGTTTTCATGTGCCTTTTGTGCCATTACCGTAGTGAATTTGACTTTACGGGACATGTCTTGCGCTACTCCAGGAGGGCACCATTGCGGAGGATGTAATCATGGCTGCTTCGTCCAGGTTTTGTAACTTTCAGGATTTTTTTTTTCTATACCGCTCTCGTCACTGCCACATAGTGCTGGACCACTTTCTGAAGTCTCATTTGCCGGGCTGAGTGACTCAGGCGGTTGAGACGCTGGCCTTCTAACCCCAGCTTGGCAGGTTCTATCCTGGCTCAATCTGGTGGTATTTGAAGGTGCTCAAATACGTTAGCATCGTGTCGGTAGATTTACTGGCACGTAAACGAACTCCTACATGACTAAGTTAGGGCACCTCGGCGTCTCCGAAAACCGTAAATGTAGTTAGTGTGACGTACAGCAAATAACATTAGAAGTCTCATTTTCTGACTGTATCGCTAGCTCATCCCCAAAATCGTTTTCAGAATCATCTTCATCCGTGAATTCGTCATAGTTATATTCCAGGGCCTCTCAAACGCCCAAAATCTCACGCGTGCAAACCGAGGCGCAAGAGCTCCGTGCACAGTGCATCGGTCCCGCTCGGCTTGGCTCGGACCAACGCTTCATCTGTGGGCTACTCGGCTAAGCTCGGCTCAACTCGTTTCTGATTTGGAGCACTACGCAGCAAGTGAGGAAGAGGGAGACAGGGGGAGCGAGCGAGACAGGCGTGGGGAAAGAGACAGACAGCGCTATTGCTCCAAATCGAGGAGTGGGGGTCAGCACTCTGGTCAACCAAGCCAAGTCGTCTTTTGCACCGTGCACAGAGCATGCACCCTGAGAGGCCCTGTTCCATACTCTTCAACAAGAACGACTTCATCACGTAGTTGTTTTATAATCTGTTCGTAAACTGTGCGATCTGCCCTAGTTGACTTTTCTCCTAAATACCGAATAAATCCACTAACAACTTAACGACCACAGCTGCTTTCATTTTAGAACAACCTATGTATACAACACGTCATATTCACCTCTAATGGGTACCTAGCAACCGGTTCCGCATCTACTGCCCGGATCCATGGCTAAATGCTTAGCGTGCTGACCTTTGATCACAGGGGTCCCGGGTTCGATTCCCGGCAGGGTCGGGAATTTCATCCTTAATTGGTTAATTTGTCTGGCACGGGGGCTGGGTGTGTGTTTCGTCTTCAACCTCATTTCATCCTCATCACGACGCGTAGGTCACCTACGGGTATCAAATCACAAGACCTGCACCTGGCGAGCCGAACATGTCCTCGGACACTCCCGGCACTAAAAGCCATACGCCATTTCATTTTCCGTATCTACTCTTTTCCTTGGGCTCCATACTTCCCTACCCTCCTTCGACTTCCTGCCGTCCATAGCACGTCAAATTGCGCCAAATGTCGTTTCTGATGTTCTGAAACATAAATAATCTGGTCTCGTTAAAAAGTCAGCGACAACAGCTTAAATATTCCGATTGGCATTTACATGCGAAGATATAACATGCGATGGAGATATAGATAAATTACGAAGTGACTTAA
The DNA here is from genome assembly GCF_040414725.1 of Anabrus simplex. Taxonomy (NCBI): domain Eukaryota; kingdom Metazoa; phylum Arthropoda; class Insecta; order Orthoptera; family Tettigoniidae; genus Anabrus; species Anabrus simplex. The sequence goes on along the minus strand of NC_090266.1, from coordinate 517,360,164 downwards.
ATCAATTGTACGAATGGAGTATACAAGATAATTTATATTTCAATATAAAGAAAAGTCTATCCTTCAAATGACGCACGGTAGATCTCATACAGAACTCGTGTACTCTATCAACAATCAAGTACTGAAATGAAATGGCGTATGGCTTTTAGTGCAGGGAGTGTACGAGGACATATTCAGCTCGCCACGTGCAATCATTTCATTTGTTCCGTGTGTTCCGTTTATTGAAAGAAAGAGTGACCTGTATGCGTATATCAGTGTTCTCGTCGATGACGCGTCTTGTGATGTATTTGCAATCACTGAGCATCTTAGCAGTGGGGTATGTTTGACCGAGCGAGTTAGTTACGCAGTATGGTTTTTCTAGTTTCTGATTTTCGCTCAAGACAAGGCAAATCATTTGAAGTTGTATGTTTGATATATACACATTATCGTTCACTGAGCGAGTTGGCTACGCAGTATGGTTTTTCTGTAATTCTTGATTTTCGCACTAGGCAAATCACTGAATTTGTACTTTTGCTGTATTCATATTATCGCTTACTGAGCGAGTTAGCTACGCGATATGTGCACAGTCGGTTTCTATAGATTTTTATTTTCGTACTAGGCAAATCATTGAAGTTGTACTTTTGCTGTATACATATGATCGTTTACTGAGCAAGATAGCTACGTGATATGTGCTCAGTGCGTTTCCGTAGTTTCTGATTTTCACACTGGTCAAATCATTGAAGTTGTACTTTTGCTATGTTCATATTACCGTTTGCTGAACGATTTAGCTACGCGATATGTGCACAGTGTGTTTCCGTAGAATTTTATTTTCGCACTAGGCAAATCATTGAATTTGTACTTTTCCTGTATACATATTGCCGTTTACTAAGCGAGTTAGCTACGCCATATGTGCTCAGGGTGTTTCCGTGATTTTTTATTTCCCGACTAGGCAAATCATTGAAGTTGTACTTTTGCTATGGCCGGGCTGAGTTGCTCAGACGGTTAAGGCGCTGGCCTTCTGACCCCAACTTGGCAGGTTCGATCCTGGCTCAGTCCGGTGGTATTTGAAGGTGCTCAAATACGTCAGCCTCGTGTCGTTATATTTACTCTAACGTAAAAGAACTCCTGCGGGACTAAATTCCGGCACCTCGGCGTCTCCAAAAACCGTAAAAGAGTAGTTAGTGGGACGTAAAACAAATAACATTATTATTATTATTATTATTATTATTATTATTATTATTATTATTACTTTTGCTATGTTCATATGATCGTTTACTGAGCGATTTAGCTACGCGATATGTGCACAGTGTGTTTCCGTAGTTTTTTTATTTTCGCACTAGGCAAATCATTGTAGTTGTACTTTTGCTGTATTCATATTATCGTTTACTGAGCGAGTTAGCCACGCGATATGTGTACAGTATGTTTCTATAGTTTCTGATATTCGTACTAGGCAAATCATTGAAGTAGTACTTTTGCTGTATACATATGGTCGTTTACTGAGCGAGATAGCAACGCAATATGTGCAAGGTGTGGTCCCTTATTTTCTGACTTTTACACTAGACAAATCATTGAAGTTGTACTTTTGCTATATTCATATTATTGTTTACTAAGCGATTTAGCTAAGCGATATGTGCACTGCCGTATGCATAAGATCGCGTTGTATGTTCGATAGAGACATAAAGCTATGCCTTGACAGAGCAGGTAGAGAAGAAAGAGGTTATAACAGCCGCTATCTTGCGTAAGCTTTTCAGAATTCTAGTCTTATTATTTTTTCTCTTAGAACAAAGATATCCCCAGATATGTTGTATCGTGTATCGTGTTCTATTCTATCTTGTTATGTTTTAATCACTTATTTAGTGTTCTGAACACATCAGTCAATGTTCTGATCACATATTGAAGTTAACGACATCCAGTACAGTGTTCGATTCTAGTCTTGTTATGTTTCAATCACTTCTTTTGTAATCTGATCTTCTTAGAACAATGGTTTCACCTGACATGTTCTAAACACATGTTGTATCGAGTACAGTGTTCGGTTCTAGTCTTGTTATGTTTTAATCACTTATTTAGTGCTATGAACACATCAAATAACGTTCTGAACGCATGTTGAATTAACGGCATCGAGTACAGTGTTCGATTCGTCTTGTTATGCTTCAGTCACTTCTTTTGTGATCTCGAATCCATCTTCTTAAAATGAAGGTATCCCCTGACATGTTCTAAACACATGTCCTATCGAGTACAGTGTTCGATTCTAGTCTTGTTATGTTTTAATCACTTATTTGGTGATCTGAACACATCAAACAATGTTCTGAACGCATATTGAAATTAACGACATCGAGTACAGTGTTTGATTCAAGTCTTGTTATGTTTCAATCACTTCTTTTGTGATCTACAAGTCTAAGCATGCGCTATGATTTTATCGCTGCAACACGCGCACACACTTGCCTTGACGATGCATGTTCGATAGAGGAGAAGGAGGAAGAGGAGGAGGCGGAGGAGGTGGAGTGGGAGTAGGAGGATAAGGAGGATCAGATTATAACAGCCGCCGCCATTTTGTTTAGTGCCCTCTAGGCGCTATCTTGTGTAATTAGCGTCGGGAAGGGCATCTTGTCGTAAAATTAGGATTGTCCCCTTCAAGATGGTAGATGAGAGGTTAGGATCGCGTATGCAGTAAGGTTTTACTGTTTAATGATGGTAGCTAACGGAATTTTTCAAATTCACCGCCACCACGTGTTTAAGGTAGTAGCTATAAAGATAGCAGCACGGTGCTTTGTTGATTAAAGATAGCCTCTTGTCTAGAAAGCACAGAGAATTTCAAATTGCCGCCACCACATTTCAAAGGTAGTAGCGAAAGATGGCAGCATAATGCTTTATTGTTTAAAGATGGCCGCTGTCAAAAAAACACGTGGGAATTGCCTGCTACCACATTTCAAACGTAGTAGCGAAAGATAGCAGCACGGTGCTCTGTTGATTAAAGATGGCAGCTTGTCAAAAAACTCGTAGAAATTGCCGCCACCACATTTCAAAGGTAGTGCCGTAAAGAGGCCAGCATTGAGGTTAGCCATGCAAGATGGCGGATGACAGCTGTCAAAAGTACGTGGCTTTATAAAGCACGTCGTATTTCGAATTTCCCCCCACCGCATGCATAAGGATAAGGTTTAGTGCTTTAGAGATGGCAGCACGATACTCTGTTGATTAAAGATGGCAGCTTGTCAAAAAAGCACGTGGAAATTGCCGCCACCACATTTCAAAGGTAGTGCCGTAAAGAGGTCAGCACTGAGGTTAGTGATGCAAGATGGCGGATGACAGCTGTCAAGAAGCACGTGAATTTTAAATTTCCGGCCACCAGGTTTGGGGTTTAGTACCGTAAAGACAGCAGCACTGAGGTTAGCGGTGCAAGATGGTGGATGACAGCTGTCAAAATGTAGGTGGATTTTAAATTACCCACCACCACGATAACGTATAGTACCATAAAGAGGGCAGCACTGAGGTTAGCGATGCAAGATGGTGGATGACAGCTGTCAAAGAAAATCACGTGGCTTTGTAAAGCATATGGAATTTTTCAAATTGCCCTCTACCACGTGACCAAGTTGGCAACTATGAGGTTTAGTCCCATCAAGATATCAGCATAGAGGTTAGCGATGCAAGATGGCGGATGGCAGTTGTCAAAAAAGCACGTGGCTGTCGAAAAAGCACGTGGCTTTGTTTACAAACATGACCTTGCCAGAGGTCAATGCGGTGGAGGCCGCTGTTGATGGGCCTGCGGCAGTGGCGCGTCCGAATCCCTGACTTATACTACTAACGGAGTCGCCAGATATGTCTAAAATGACTGTCCACTGAACCCTGCTGTTTAAGGTGCCCAGAAGCAAACATATGTTCTCATGACGTTTTGCTAGTTGCTTTACATCGCACCGACACAGATAGGTGTTATGGCGACGACAGGGCAGGAAAGGCCTTGGAATGGGAAGGAAGAGGCCGTGGCCTTAATCAAGGTACAGCCCCAGCAGTTGCCTGGTTTTGAACATGGGAAACCACGGATAACCATCTTCAGCGCTTCCGACAGTGGGGTTCGAACCCACTATCTCCCGGATGCGAGCTCACAGTTGCGCGTTCCTAACCCCACGGCCAACTCGCCCGGTGATCTCAGGACTTATGCTGACCAATGTACATCGCCAGTATTGTGATTTGAGCTCTGCTGACTGGTGATGTTGGAATAATGCTACTGGTTTTACGTCTCAATTACTACTTCTGCGGCTTCTGGAGACACAGGGTTACCAGACTTGCAGATTTGGGGATTTTCAAATATCACATGACAGGGCCAGGGACAAATCGGCCAACTTTGGCTCTGAATGCTAGTACTATACCATATGAGCTACACGGCCAGACAGAGAATGGGTACTTTCTCGGGAATGTCCTGATTTATGCTTTATTAAATAGATGGGTTTTAGGCTGTGAGGTGAGAAACAGCATAAAAGAAAAAACAGCCTGCAATCCTTGCTGGAAGAACAGCGTTGTTGTCAGAGTCCTGTTTTCGTGGCCTTCGGTTCAGAGGGTCCCGGGTTCAATTCCAGGTCGGGTCGGGAATTTTAACCTTCATTGGTTAATGGCTCGTGGGCTGTGTGTCTGTGCTGTCCCCAACATCTCTGCAACTCACACAACACACACAACCCTTTCTTCCACCACAATAACACGCAGTTACCTACACATGGCAGATGCCGCCCACCCTAATCGGAGGGTCTGCACTCGGCTAGAAATAGCCACATGAAATTATTACTTAAACCTGTACATGATGATCGTCTTCCCTTTGACGGATGAGGTCTTCCAGCAAGACATTGCAACATGTCACACGGCTATTATCTTCAACAGTGGTTGGAAGAAAACGATTAGGACTTGTAAGTACTTTTCTGGCTACCTATTTTCCTAGACTCGAACTCTATTTTATATCTGTAAAAACTATTTCGATCAATATGTTTGCTGTATGGATACTCTGTCATGTACTTTCCAACGGCTGTGGGATGCACTGCTGGAAACATGGTTTCATATGCCTATGAACACCTACCATCACTTAATTCAGCCACTGCTGTCGGTGCTGAACATGGTGGTTACATTGGGAATCATAATATTGTGACTAGACTCATAAATTTTTGCAAGTTTTTCAAGCAATCATTTCATGTCCTCGTATAGAACTACACTGCAGAATAAATCGTATCTCATCGCAATACATTCTACTATGAGATTGAACTTGATCCACTTGTGTTATTGTTTCAGAAGGGAAGTGTAGACTAATGGATACTTGTAATTAGATCGCTGTAGAATAAGAGAGCTCTTAGCTCCGATTACAGGTGTTTTCATGTTTAAGTGCGAACAAATGAACCGAGCCGTAGGTCTACTCTATTAACAATTGCAATTCGGAATGGTGTATTCAGTGATTTCATTGTCGTTTATCAAACAGTTTATAACTGGGTAAACATTACCAGTGTTGCTATATAGGAAGTATCCATTAGACTTGGCATTCATTGCAAGGATAATTATGGTACTTATGAATCACGTCAGTATCGAGCTCGATAGCTGCAGTCTCTTAAGTGCGGCCAGTATCCAGTATTCGTCAGATAGTAGGTTCGAACCCCAATGTCGGCAGGCCTGAAAATTGTTTTCCGTGGTTTCCCATTTTCACACCAGCCAAGTGCTGGGGCTGTACCTTAATTAAGGCCACGGCCGCTTCCTTTCCACTCCTAGCCCTTTCCTCTCCCATCGTCGCCATAAGACCTATCTGTGTCGGTGCGACGTACAGCAACTAGCAAAATAAAAAAAATCACGCCAGTTGCAGGTGAAGTTCTCTTGTATTATTGCCTTTAACCCTTGTAAACGACAATAATACTTAAACGATCATGTTTATCCCACTGGAGTCAGCATAAGGAACGTCCTGCATCTTGGCGGAACGGTTGTTGTAGTGGCTTCCGATCCAGAGCACAGCAGGTTTGATTCCAGACCACGTCGGGAATTTTAGCCACGTCTGTTTAATTCCTTTGGCTTAATACCCAATATTTACTACACAATACATATCGCACCGTCAACCACAACAGAAACACGCGGTAGATGAATACACACTGTGAGCTTGCATTCGGGAACCCTACTTGTGGCAGACCTGAAGACGGTTTCTGTGGTTTCACATTTTCCCACAAGGCAAATATTGGGGATGTACCTTAATTAAGGCCATGACCGCTTCCTTCCCACTCCTACTCCTAGCCATTTCCTATCCCATCTTCGCCATAAGATCTATCTGTGTTGGTGCGGCGTAAAGTCAATTGTAAAGAAAAAAAAAATCATTCCACATACAGTTGGTGTCTGGAAAGGCATCTGGTTGTAAAATTTGACCAGGTCTCCTTAAGCGATTCCCAGAGTGTGGGAAAAGTAGCGACCGAGGTCGATAGCTTCAGTGCGGCCAGTATTCGGGTTACAGTGGGTTCGAACCCCACTGTCGGCAGCCCTGAAGACGGCATTCCGTGGTTTCCCATTGTCACACCAGGCGAATTCTGGGGCTGTACCTTACTTAAGGCCACGGCCGCGTCCTTCCCACTCCTAGCCCTTTCCGGTCCCATCGTCACCCGGAGACCTATCTGTGTGGGTACAACGTAAAGCACCTTGTGTGAAAAGTGGCGAAGAAAGGAGTAGAGAGCAGAAAGACGAGATAAAGTGGACGTAGCAAGCCATGCACGGAACTGGCAAGCTGTACTATCTGAATGTACTCTTGAAGCGGGCACTCTGAGTGTGATTTTTCCCTAGTTATCTTACATGCGGTTTATGAATATGCTGGGGAGCAGGTTATATCGCGGTGCATCTCTACAACCTCAGCTATTAAATAATTCCATTTGTATACTCCAGAACGAAACAGCATTACTTTAACGCAGGGCCTCTCAAACGCCCAAAATTTCACGCGTGCAGAGCGAGGCGCAAGAGCTCCGTGCACTGTGCATCGGTGCCGCTCGGTATAGTTCGGATCAACGCTTCGTCTCTGGGCTACTCGGCTAAGCTCGGCTCTACTCGGCTACACTCGGCTCAACGCAGCCCGGATTTGGAGCGCTACGGCGCAAGTGGGGCAGAGGGAGACAGGGGGAGCGAGCGAGAGAGGCGCGAGGAAAGAGAGAGTAAGCGCTATTGCTCCAAATCGAGGAGTGGGGGGTCTGCACTCTGTTCGACCAAGCCAAGTCGTCTCTTGCACCGTGCACAGTGCATGCACCACGCGCATGCACCCTGAGAGGCCCTGCTTTAACGGGTCAGCTTATAACCTTTCCCGCCAACTTCGTTGACACCCAGGGAGAATGAGCTTGTCACACACTCTACCCTCCCTAACAGATTCCGGAATTAGCTCCTTTAAAACCGGGATTCTCTTACTATATCGGATAAAAACGCATACTGGTTACAACTGCAACAAATAAAACAGCAATATCATTTCCTAGCTGGCCCGCAGTATAGGGGTAGCGTGCCTGCCTCTCACCCGAAGGCCCCGTGTTCTATTCCTAGCCAGGTCAGAGACTTTTACCTGGACCTGACGGTTGGTTTGATGTCTACTCAGCCTATGTGATTACAATTGAGGAGGACGCCGGACTAGGAAAGGAAGAATAATGGCCGCACTGACAATGCGTCACCTCATAATCTGCGGGCATTCGGCTTGAGCACCGGTCAGTTCGCAGACCAAGACCCACCATAGCTTCAGTGGCAGGGGATAGAGGGGTGTGTTAGCGTAACAAATTACACAGGGACTGTCCCCTTGTCAATCAGGGCAAAAGTGTCTGCCTCTAGATTCCAGGATCGCGTGTTGAAACAATGAATCAATCACTACTGATCTGCATTTAGGGCAATCGCCCAGGTGACAGATTCCCTATCTGTTGTTTTCCTAGACTTTTCTTAAATGACTGCAAAGAAATTAGAAATTTATTGAACATCTCCCTTGGTAAGTTATTCCAATCCCTAACTCCCCTTCCTATAAACGAATATTTGCCACAATTTGTCCCCTTGAATTCCAACCTTATCTCCATATTGTGATTTTTCCTACTTTTAAAGACACCATCCAAACTTATTCCTCTACTGATGTCCTCCCACGCCATCTCTCCACTGACAGCTCGGAACATACCACTTAGTCGAGCAGCTCGTCTCCTTTCTACCAAGTCTTCCCAGCCCAAACTTGCAACATTTTTGTAACGCTACTCTTTTGTCGGAACTCGTCCAGAACAAATCGAGCTGCTTTTCTTTGGATTTTTTCCAGTTCCTGAATCAAGTAATCCTGTTAAGGGTCCCATACACTGGAACCATACTCAAGTTGAGGTCTCACCAGAGACAAATATGTTCTCTCCTTTACATCCTTACTACAACCCCTAAATACTCGCATAACCATGTGCAGAGATCTGTACCCTTTATTTACATTCATATTTATGTGATTACCCCAATGAAGATCTTTCCTTATATTTATACTTAGGTATTTACAATGATCCCCAAAGGGAACTTTCACCCTATCAACGCAGTAATTAAAACTGAGAGGACTTTTCCTATTTGTAAAACTCACAACCTGACTTTTATCCCCATTTATCATCATACCATTGCCTACTGTCCATTTCACAACATTATCGAGGTCATTTTGCAGTTGCTCACAATCTTGTAACTTATTTATTACTCTGTACAGAATACCATCATCTGCGAAAAGCCTTATTTCTGATTCCACTCCTTTACACATATCATTGATATATATAAGGAAACATAAATGTCCAATAATACTGCCTCGAGGAATTCCCCTCTTAATTCTTACAGGGACAGATAAAGCTTAACCTACTCTAATTCTCTGAGTGATATTTTCTAGAAACAGAACAACCCGTTAAGTCACACTTTTGTCAAGTCCAATTGCACTCATTTTGGCCAGTAGTTTCCCATGATCTACACTATCAAATGCCTTAGATTAGTCAATCGCAATACAGTCCAACTGACCTCCTGAATCCAGAATATCTGCTATATCTTGCTGGAATCCTACAAGTTGGGCTTCAGTGGAATAACCTTTCCTAAACCCAAACTGCCTTCTGTCAAACCAATTATTAATTTTTCAAATATGTCTTATATAATTAAAAGAATGTTTTCCCAAAGCTTACATACAATGCATGTCAAACTGACTGGCCTGTAATTTCCAGCTTTATGCCTATCACCCTTTCCTTTTTATACAGGGGCTACTATAGCAATTCTCCATTCATTTGATAAACTTCCTTCATGCAAACAAAAATCAAACAAGTACTTCAGATATGGTACTATAACCCAACCAATTATCTTTAGTATATCCACCGAAACCTTATCAATTCCAGCAGCTTTTCTAGTTTTCAACTTTTGTATCTTACTGTAAATGTCATTGCTGTCATAGGTAAATTTTAATACTTATTTAGTATTAGTCACCTCCTCTATCTGGACATTATCCTTGTAACATACAATCTTTACATACTGCTGACTGAATACTTCTGCCTTTAGAAGATCCTCGCATACACACTCTCCTTGTTCATTAATTATTCCCGGAATGTCCTTCTTGGAACCTGTTTCTGCCTTAATGTACCTATACATACTCTTCCATTTTTCAATAAAATGAGTGTGGCCACCAATTATGCTTGCCATCATGTTATCATTAGCTGACTTCTTTGCTAGATTCAATGTCCTAGTAAGTTCCTTCAATTTCTCCTTACTTCCACAGCCATTTCTAACTCTATTTCTTTCCAACCTTCACCTCCTTCTTAGTCTCTTTACTTCCCTGTTATAATATAGTGGATCTTTACCATTCCTTACCACCTTTAGAGGTACAAACCTATTTTCATATTCCTCAACAATTGCTTTAAACCCATGCCAGAATCTGTTTACATTTTTATTTACCGTTTTCCACCGATCATATTTGCTTATTAAAAACTCCCTCATGCCTGTTTTAGCAGCCATATGGTACTGCCTAACAGTCCTAAGTTTAAACTCTTCCTTTCTTTCACATTTATTTTTAATTACCACAAAAACAGCTTCGTGATCACTAATACCATCTATTACTTCGGTTTCTCTATAGAGCTCAACCCAGAATCTCCTTCCCTCTAGTTGGTTCCATCACTTTCTGAATCAGGTGCCCTTCCCATATTAACTTATTTGCCATTTTTGGTCATGCTTCCTGTCGTTCGCATTACCTTCCCAATTGACATTTGGTAAATTGAGATCACCCGCTACGATCACGTTCCTTTCCTTATCGTTTCCCACATAGCTGGTTATCTTATCAAATAATTCTGAATCAGCATCTGCGCTACCCTTTCCAGGTCTGTACACTCCAAAGGCATCTAGTTGCCTATTATCTTTAGAAATGAGCCTTACACCTAGAATTTCGTGCTTGTCATCTTTAACTTTTTTCGTAGCTTACAAATTCTTCTTTCACGGAAATGGATACTCCCCCTCCTACCCTTCCTATCCTATCTCTACGACACACCCTCCAGTTCCGTGAGAAAATTTCTGCATCCATTATATCATTTCTCAGCCATGATTCAACTCCTATTATTATTATTGTATCTATAATGTGATGTGTTAGCCATACGCTAAATAAATAAATAAACAATATCTGGTAAGTATATATCTATTAAATTACTTAATTCTATTCCTTTCTTTACAATACTTCTACAGGTGAGCACTAACAGTTTTATGTCATCCCTACTTGATTTCCAGTTCCCTGTTCCCTTAACACCGCTGCCTAGCGCACCCTGTTTCCCTGGATGTACCTCCCTATATCCCTTCTAAACAAATGTCCTAACTTATATGTACCACTGCGGTTTAAGTGAAGGCCATCTGAGCGCAGAACCCTATCTCGTACCCACCCATTAGGATCCAGAAATTTCACTCCCAGTTTCCCACATACCCACTCCATAATCTCATTTAAATCCCCAATCACCTTCCAGTCAGTATCCCTCCTACACAGTATTCCACTGATAACAATCTCCGCTTCCTTAAATTTTATCCGTGCTGCATTTACCAGATTCCATACATCCCCAACTATGTTGGTACTCATACCTGCTTGTCTTACGTTGTTAGTACCAACGAGAAACACTACCACTTTCTCCTTTTCCTCCTCCTTCTCTTCTACTTTCTTCAACATCTGTCTTAACCTAATTCCTGGATAACACTCTACCCTGTTACCCTTTCCTCCACACACTTTCCCGACATGTCTAACGATAGAATGCCCCATGACCAGAGCCTCAACCCTACCCACATCATTTGATCCCCTCCTCTCCTGGTCAGTTCTATCTTTCCTGACAGCTGCAGAAGCTACTTCCTCCTCCCTTTTCTCCCTCCCATGACCCTGTTCCACCTGTCTTTTCCTATCCACTACTCCACATTTCCCTTTCCTACCTCTTCCCTTTCTCCTACTTCCAAACTTCGGCAACAGTTCCCTGTTCCTCATTTTCCCTCGGTTGTTCTACCTGCAGTGACTCGTACCGATTTCTCACCGACACCTGTCCTGAATTTTGATCCTGAATGGAGCCCTTAGCCTGCAATATCCTTCCCCTTAAAACATTAGACCACCTGTCTTCCACAATTCTCCCATTTCCTTCCAATCCCTGTATTTCACCTACTGTATCCTGAACATTGTTTGGAGGCCTACTTTCCTTCCTGTCCTCTGAGAGTATCCTAATTATCTCCCTCAAGCTCTCCAACTCCTCCCTCATACTCCTTAATGCCTGGCCACACCCACAGTTCCTACACTCGCACTGCTTAGGCATTTTTAACTAAATAATGAAAAGGAAAGGAAAAATAAGATAACTTATTCTGTGCAAAATAAAAATGAAAGGAAAGAAATATTGTCTAAGTTAGTTCACAAAGAACACACGACAGTAAATTATTTAATATAGGCTACTACTACACTACAATACTACTTAATTGTACTATTTTTATTCCTACAACACGCTAACACGATGAAAATTGCTGTTAATTACTGGAAACAGAGAATAATACACAAGAATTACACAATTCTTAACTGCAGTTAAGTCTACCCTAATTAATGTACAACAACAGAATTTTAGTAAGAAAGTTACTACAGATACAACAGAAACGGTACTATACTATACAAAAATTTCACAATAATAAAATAAACACACTACTTTTTAATAAGATTCTAAAAAACACTACGATAATTTTAAACTACGTTCAGACTAAGTACAGATACTACAATACACTACAATAATTTTAAACTACGTCCAGATGTTTTCTAATTACAACAGGTTATTACCAAGAAAAAACAGAAAATTACCATTAAAGTTCGAAATTCGCAAAACTACTCAAAATTATAGAATAGGCACTCTAATTTCTAATAAGTCACTATACTACACAACAATAATGTTAAAACTACGTTCGGACGTATACTAGCTTCTTACTAAGCACAAATAGAAATGAAAATTCCAATTAGGCCAAAATTTAGATATTCGCAAGAACTACCGGTAGGCACGGTACTCAAAGATTACCAACAAAGTTAAACACGTATACAGATTAATATTAGTACTACTTTGTCCTACTATGCTGTAACAGAAATGAAACCTGCCGTTTGCGCAAAAATACACACAAATTTAACAGGCAAGATACTATCTAATATACTGTACCTACACTACAATTCTCAACTGAAATGCGGTTATGTGAGATAGTGAATGGTGGGTAAAGTGCATTCAACAGTCTATATCGTATAATGTAAAAAAACAGTCCAACGAACAGATCCTACGGTACTATAACCCTGATGAACACGGGTTTGCCAACCGAGTGTTTCTCAGTCAGAAGGCCTGCAGATTGTGTACACGGCGCCGCGTGGTCCGCGCGACGAGTCCTCAAGACCGTTATTCTTCCTTGTCTAGATCCGGGCCACTCTCACAACTTCAATCACATCCTAATTTTCCTTACGCATGCTTAGTGGCCCTCAAACCAACCCTCAAGTCCAAGTAAAATTCTATGACCTGGACAGTAATGAAACTCGCATCCTCCAGTACGGTGCAGGCTCGCTAACCCAAGACAGCAGGGCCGGCTTATGTCGTTCGATACCGGCATGTAAAAGATCTCTGGTAATATATTCGTGGTTACCAATAAAACTAAAAGCTAATTACAACTCAGTAGAGTTCCAGATTATCTTCCATCTGGTAGAACAAAATTGAACGTCGAAAATGGCAGATAGGCAGCCTGGAACGTGTCACAGCGTGTCACAATGCCTATACAGCGTAGCTGACATCATATAATCCTCCTCCTTCTTCTCCTTCTAGTTCTTCTTCTTATTTTTATTATTATTCTACCACTTTTCACACACTGATAGGGTCGCCGGTGTGAAATGTGTCGCACTTGCGGATTTTTTTTGTTATTGGCTTTATGGCGCACCGGCACAGATAGGTCTTATAGCGACGATGGGACAGGAATGGTATAGAACTGGGAAGGAAAGTCTGTGGCCTTAATTAAGGCACAGCCCCAGCATTTTCCTGATATGTAAGTGGGAAATCACGGAAAATCATCTTCAGGGCTGCCGACAATGGGGTTCGAACCCACTATCTCCCGTACTGGATACTGGCCGCAATTAAGCGACTGCAGCTATCGAGCTCGGTACTTGTGGATTCGGTCAGGGTTCACGGCCGGATGCCCTTCCTGACGCCAACACTATGTGGAGGGATGTATTCACTAGTTTGTGTTTCTGTGGTTGGTAATGTGGTATATTGTGTGAATATGAAGAGCAATATTGGGTAAAACACAAATACCCAGTCCTTGAGACGTAGGAATTAACCATATGCAGTTGAAATCTCCGGCACAGCCAGGAACTGAACCCGAGGCTCTCTGAGCCGAAGACCAGTACGTCGACCATTCAGTTAAGTAGCCGGACTCGTACAATCATTATAATCGCAATAAATTTGCTCACACATCAAATGACAGCGTAAAATGCAACGAAGAAATTAGCCTCTCCGATGTATTTTTATCCTAATTACTTACTGATATATACAACATGCCACACACTTGCCCTTAACATAAACTGCGACACCACCTCATGTCCGAGTAGTGAGTTGTGTTACAGTGGTAATGAGAACAGGCGTGTGACAAACAGAGTCTCAGACAAATGGGGTCGTCGAATTTCTAGGACTATGATCCTCTTTCGCCCATTCGTAACACACTTCACGTCACCCTTAGGAGGAGACTCTCCGTAATTTTAGTGTGATTTACACAAAACTTTAGCAGCTGATTATTAAGGTCTCATTCAAGAGAACTTGAGAATTGTGCATACACAGAGCCAATATTTTCAAAAGTATCATATTTTGAACACAATTTGGCCAATTTTCCAAATGTTTTAATTGAAATCGCTTTTAGATTGTAATTTTGAAACTTAGTTGTGCAGGTTAGAGAAGTTACAGGAACAAATTATAGTATTATTTCAAGTTTCAATGAAATGCTTATATTTTGATGAGGATGATGCTTGTTGCTTAAAGGGGCCTAACATCTAAGGTCATCGGACCCTTATATTTTAACAACATTTTATGAACACATTGTATAGTACGATGGGAATTGATTTTTTCATTTTATAATAGGTCAAATGATAAAGTTAATCCAAATTGATCCCCTCTCAACAACACGATCCAGTATCCCTTCATTCGTAATTCGTTCTATCCAACTCACCTTTAGCATTCTTCTGTGATGTTTTCTTTAATGCTATTTGTTCGGGGCGTCGACCCTTGTGGATCTTTTGCCCCTACTGGGACCATATTGTATGAACCTGCGTGTCAGTGGAATGGCGGAAGTGCGGAGTGTTGTCTGTGAGGACAGGAACATTAAGGACGACACAAACACCCAGTCCCCAGGCCAGGGATATTAAGCATTACAATTATAAACCTCTGACCCGGCCGGAAATCGAACCCGGGGCAGCCGGGTGACAGGAGGACGCGTTGCCCCCTACACCACGAAGCCGCACTTCTGTGATGTTACATTTCCAAAGCTTCTATTCTCTTTCTTTCTGAGCTCGTTATGATCCATGTTCCACTTCCATACAGTGGCATGCTCCATTCAAATGTCCTCAAAAACTTCTTTCTGATTCCTATATTAATTTTCGGATTGGGTAAGAAGGGCCTTCCTTGCTTGTCCTAGTCTGCATTTTATGTCCTCCATACTTCTACCATCTAGTTATTCAAAATCAAATCAAATCAAAATCTCTTTATTTGCAAATAAGGTGTCTACCTCGGTGGCAAATGGTACACTAAAATACATTATTGTCAAGCACTAAATATTAAATTAACAAGAGAAGAAAATTTTGCTATAATACAATAATACTACAATACTATAATACAATAATACTATACAATTTATGCTAACAGTTTTTTTCTATTAAACACACAGCTCATCCTTAACAAATTTATATTGTTTACAAAATTCTACTTATAATATCTCCTGTACTTCTTACAAATATAGTCAACTGATATA
Source organism: Anabrus simplex (assembly GCF_040414725.1). NCBI lineage: Eukaryota > Metazoa > Arthropoda > Insecta > Orthoptera > Tettigoniidae > Anabrus > Anabrus simplex. The sequence goes on along the minus strand of NC_090266.1, from coordinate 517,344,717 downwards.
CAGTATGTGGAATTACTTCAAATGATACTATACAACTGGTATAAGATTAAAATTGACTTTGCATTTATTTACTTTTTTTACCCATTCTGGAACCTAAGTAGCATAACGACCTGCTGCGTCTTAACCAGAGCCCCTTTTGCACACCACTTTTACCGTAGCGGTCCCAGGGCCCTCGAAGTCTCCACTGTACTTTACCCCTACATGCAGTCCCCTACTTTGGCTGTCCACACTCCTTAGACCAGGGGATGTAATTAATTTATTCACACACATTTTTTATTTAAATTAACCTGCACTGGTCGAATGCCCTCTAACATTTCATTTATTTTCTCTGTTTCTGTTTATTCTCTTCTTAAATATCTGTAAACTTACAGATTTTGGAAAAGGATCAAATACTACCCCTGGTAAACTGTTCCACTCCTTCACACCCTTCCCAATGAATGAAAATTTCCCGCAATCGCTTCTGCTAAAATTCCTTCTAATTTTATATTTGTGGTCAGTCCTGCCGATATAATTATTTTCCAACTGAAGCCTCTCACGGATATCCTCCCCATGCTTGTTCTCCTGTGTAGGCTCTATATAATCCTATAAGTCTAGTTTTCTCCCTTCTCTTACTTAAAGTTTCCCACCCAAGTTCCTTTAATATTTCTGATACACTACTCTTTCCCCTGAAATCCCCTGTTACAAATATTGCTGATTTCCTCTGCATACTATCCATTTCCTTTATTAGGTATTCTTTGTGAGGATCCCAAACACTGTTTGAATATTCAATAATGGACGAACCATACTTAAGTAACTTTTCTCTTTTAATTCTTTGTTGCATCCTTTAAGTAGCCTCATTATGACATGTAACGATCTGTGAACTTTCCCAACAATGTCATCCACATGACCCTTCCAGTGCAAATTACTTTCAAATCTCACACCTAAGTGTTTGCACTTGCCATCTTTTGGGATAACTACCTCATCCAAAGTATATTCAAATTCAGTTTTAAAACTCCTGTTTGTAAATGTTGTAACAGTTGATTTGCCTCCATTAACCTTCATATTATTCTCTTCAACCCATTGTTCGATACTCTCAAGGTCCCTTTGTAATTCTGAAAAATCCTCAATGTTATTTATTGCCCTATAAACAATTCTGTAATCTGCACACAATCTTATTTTTGATATTATATAATTCCCTAAACCATTTACGTATCTTAAGAAAAGTAACGGACCAATTACACTACCCTATGCAATTTCCTTCCAAACTTTCTTTTCCTGTGATACATTATTTCCTGCTTTGACTTTCTGAACCCTTGAATTTAGAAATGATTTTATCCAACGTGTAACCCTTACGTCCAATCCTATTCCCTCCAATTTCTTTAATAATATTCCATGTTCCACTCTATCAAAGGCTTTGGAAAGATCTATGGCTATGCAATCTAACTGGCCTCCTGAATCCAATTGATCTGATATGTCCTGCTGAAATCCCACCAGTTGTGCCTCACAAGAAAATTTCTTTCTATATCCATACTGGCTCCTCATGAACCAGTTTTTATCATCACATATCCCTCTGATGTACCTTGATATTAAACTCTCCAGTATTTTACAAACTACACTGGTCAGGCTGATTGGTCTGTAGTTCTCCAGTTTCTTTTTATCACCCTTTCCTTTATAAATTGGTATTATTATAGATTCCTTCCATGCCTTTGGTATTACACTATTATTTATGACATAGTCAAAGAGAAATTTTAAATAAGGCACTATGTACCACCCCATTGTCTTGAACACCTCCCCAGTAATTTGATCACTTCCTGCTGCTTTTCCTTGCTGAAGCAGTTGGATTTCTCTGAAAACATCTTCATTTGTGAATTAGAAGCTTCTTGTTTCCCTCTGTGTCTCTCCCTCTCTATCTTCTGTTTTGGTTTCCAACTCCTGACAATCATCTACTGCATCTCTGAATTCCCTACTAAAGAGGTTTGCTTTCTCACTATCTGTTAAATAGTGTTCACCCCCTTCTCCCACCATTGTAGGAATTTGGTTTCCTTTTCCTTTTCGATTCCTCATGTATGCATACAGCTTTTTCCATTTTCCTTTGTGGTCATTACCCTCTTGAAGTATGCCATTCATATAATTCTCTTTTGCTTCCTTTTTTTACTCTATTCAGTTCCCTCATTTTTTCTAGTTTCTCTACTCTCCCTACCCACTTTGATTTTCCTGTTTACTATTCTACATTTTCTTTTTAATTTTCTTACTTCCCTTGTATAATAAACAGGGTCTGAAGTCATTTTACCCTTCTTAACAGGTACAAATCTCTTCTCTCCTTCCCAAATGATTCCTTTAAATTTAGCCCAAAGTGTATCCATTTTACTCCCTTCACTTACCCAACAACTGAATTGTGATTGAAGGTAAGTCCCAAATTCATCAACTTTAGTTTTTCTGTACAATTTCTTGTCTTGTGTGACCTCCATTTTAAGCCTTTTTGGTACCAGTCCTACATCCATTATTACAGCCTTATGGTCACCTATTCCTTTAATTACCTCAATTTTATCAAAAATTTCCCATGGTTTAATAAAAAATACATCTAATAAATTATTTAGACGAGTCGGTTCTTGTACTACTTGTGTAAATCCTCCCTCCCAAATTAACATATTTGCCAGTTTCTGTTCATGGACTTCACTTGCAGCTCCATTCCATTCAACTTCAGGCAAGTTTAGATCTCCCCCAATTATTACCATATCATTATTATTGTTTTTATGAGTATAATCTATTTTTTTTCCAAATATTTCCATGTCTCTTTCCTCTCTTCCAGGCCTGTATGTTCCTATAATTCCCACCTCCTTCATATTATCACAAACTAATTTTATCCCTAATATTTCATCCCTTTCATAGCTAAACCATTCATGTGAACAATAAGTTTCCTTCACCAGAATAAATACTACCCATGTGACAATATTCATCTACCTATAAGTCTTCATTTCCTAATTTAATATTTCCTGTATCACCTGACTTCGTTCGACTACACTGCATTGATTTGGTTTAGTACTTATTTTTTAATTTTATTCTTGTACTACTTCCTCAAGACTCTGTCCATAACATTCAGCAATTTCTCCAGATCTTCTGCAGTCTTAGAAAAATAACAATATCATCGGAAAATCTCAGGGTTTGAATTTCCTCTCCTTGGATTGTAATTCTCTTTCCTGATGATATTACTGCTGTGGTATTATTTATATTCCAGAAATTATACTGATCAATAGTCCCACGTTCCAATTACACGTGAATACTGACTAATAACCGGCGTTAGGGAAGGTACGAGAACAAAGTATTTGGGCTGAATTATAGTTATCTGAGAAATATTTTACTTAATTACAATTGCAGTTACTTTTTCAACAAGCGATCAATAAAATTAGAGTGAAAATTACTTCACATAACACCAGTGTTAACGAAATCACCGACTTGATTTTTTGCATTGGGCTGAAATGACACAAATCTTGCAAGGAAAAATGTATTAATTAAGTTTTGTTTTCTTCTCTCTTTTGGTGATATTTAAAGCCATTTCTTTTCAGTTCCGACTCATTTAAATTATAACTCTTAGGGTCTTCAGTCTGTCGAAACTAAATTACGAATAAATAAAATAAAAACCTACCTGAAGAATAAACCATATAGCAACAGAATTATTCCTGAAAAAGGAAACAACATTTCTGGGCATAATTCTGTTTTCTCTTTCAAGTAGTTGCTAAATGTTATTTATTCATAAAATACCTTTAACGGGCTGAAGAACCTAACAGTTATAACAATTGTTTAAGCATACAGACCTTAAGAGATTTTCAAGAAGTGCGGCTCATTGTGATATCATGGAATTTTCAGAGTTATCCTTCCCCATCATTTTTATTTTTGTTAGTGACTTTTAGCATTTCAAATGTCCGGTTTCATGGTTGAATGGTCAGCACAGAGCTCTTCGGTTTAGAGGGCCCCGGGTTCGATTCGCTGATGTTTCAGAGATTTTAGCCTTAAATGATTAATTCCATTGGCCCGGGGACTGGGTATTTTGTACTGTCCCCAACATTCCTAAAACTCACACACCAAATGCAACACTATCCTCCACTACAAACACACGCAGTATCCTATACACAGCAGATGCCGCCCGCCCTCGCTGGAGGGGCTGCTTTACAAAGGCTGCACCAGACTAGAAATAACCACACGTAATTATGATTCTTCTTCTTATTATTATTATTATTACAAACTAATTGCAATTTAATTCAAAATATAATTTGTTCTTATAATTTTCAAGGCTAAGATTCGACCACTTTGGGAGAAAGTACATCTTTGCATTTACTGAAAAAAATACGTCCTACAGAGGAAGGATGGTTGTGCGGGGCTGGCACATGAACGAATAATTGTGTCCAATTGATAAATATTGTAGGATAAGAATTATGTCCTTGGAAGTGCTGGAGAGGTAAGAACATGCCTCATGCATCATTGGTTAAGCTTTTTTTTACAACGCTTTTACGTCACACCGACACAGATAGATCTTATGCCGACGATAAGGTACTGGGAATTAAGGGGCCGTGGCCTTAATTAAGGTACAGCACCAGCATATGCCTGGTTTAAAATTGGGAAACTAAGGAAAACCGTCTTCAGGGCTGCCGGTAGTTAGGTTTGAACCCATCATCTTCTAAATGCAAGCTCACGGCTGCGCATCTTTAACCGCACGGCTAACTCGCTCGGTGTTAAGCTACTGCTTCTGCTGTAGTAGAACTGAAGAAGTTATCTTAACCACTTATTCTTTCTGCCTCCATGCTATGTATATCGATTACCAGAATGTAACGGTTACTGGACTGTAACGATTAAAATTTTATTTCAAGAACTGAATTACGAGCAAAAATTACATTTTGTAAGATGTAACGATTTTAAGTAAAAATATCAAAGAAAGTAAACCCGATTACCTTTACTAAAATGGTTCCCAACACGCATTTGTATGATAGGTTTTACTAGTATGGATAGTGGACATATAATTCGTCCACAGTTTTAAAAGAACAAAATGTTTGTATCACTGATTCCGAAATTATAAACTTATAGATAATAGGTAGAACTAGAAATATAAGCTTCAAATTAAAATCATTAGTACCGTAAGAAGGGCATGGATGTAAAATAAATTTTTCTTCAGCTTATCGCTGTTGTTTGTGAGGTCACTGGAAGTGGTCGGCCGACCCCAGAGGGGAAACCGGAGTTATTACCCGAGCTGTCTAAAATACAGCCCAGCTGCTCTTCATGACACCACGCGATACTTCAGGATAAATTTATATCCAACTATCGACCAGGATTCCAACCCCGATCGTCTGAATTGTAAGCCTGTAAATAATTCTTTGCACCAATTACGCCCCGATATGAATTCTAAGGAAACTGATTAACAATCAAGTACATGGTAAATGGACACTTGCGACAGCTATAGCCTAGGTATAAGAATTACAGTAAGCTTTCTATTTAGTTTACTCAAGTCCATTTCCGCTAAGTCACAATTTTTAAACAGCGTAGACTGTGCGTCAGGTATACAACTGAGAAGGAAAATCACTCACTCGGCCATACGAGGAATAGTTTTCCGTGGTCCTCCACATAAATGTTAGTATTACTTCAAGCCATAGGGCGTGGTCGTTTCCTACCCACTTTTAAACCAAATTAATTATAAATAGCATAGAGGTTATCACACAGACGTTAGTCTACGTACACGGATTACTGACATCAAATTCTCAATCCTCTTATATGAAGTAACAACTACAAACGGTCTCTTGTATTGTCATCAACATAACACACACAACACGTGGCCAACGTTGTACCCCTGTTGAAATATCGGGTCCCGTGAGTTAAGTAATACTGGGCGTGATAACAAGTATATTACGACTGTGAGTCCCTGATCAGTGGCCTTCTAGCCAAGACGAAGAAAGTAATGGTGGAGACCTGGTCCCGAGCCAGCACATCGGCTTACGTTTCCTGATTCCAGAAAACGTTTTACCGAACAGGTCACCGTACTCTGTGGAATGTCGTAGCATCGGCCTGCCTCTGTTGCAGTTAGATTTACTTGCTCAACGAAAACAACTACCCTATGACGGATGCGAGGTCTTTGGTGTGCCATAGTTGCCAGTAGAATGCCCTACCTGTGTGTAAAATAAGCGTGGTGGGGGCATCCTGCAATGTGGTTGTTTTGCCCACTGCTTTCCGGAATGGAAAAAATCGAAAGGAAGCATCCCAAGCGGATTCGATCCAGCCGCCACCCCACTGTGAACCTGACTCCGGACCACTGGGGCGTTTCACGAACTATGAGTCCGCCTGCTACCTTCTACCTCTTTCGCATTCAAGGCCTTCTACAGGAAATGGCGCTATTTAATTGCTTTCCACACTCGCAGATACTCCGGATATGGTGGTAACTTCTATATGAGCGATGTTTCATTCCTCCTGAGTATTCTGCTTGGAATCCAGCATCATGGCTGCATGTGACAATGCTCGTCACTTTACACTTGGACTTAGTATTTTTTCAGCACTCTCACTTCCTATGTCGACAAGTGTACCTAGTTATAGGTTCTAAAGACAAGTTCAAATAATAATAATAATAATAATAATAATAATAATAATAATAATAATAATAATAATAATAATAATAATAATAATAATAATAATAATAATAATAATAATAAATATAATAATAATAATAATAATAATAATAATAATAATAATAATAATAATAATAATAATAATAATAATAATAATAATGTTATTGGTTTTACAACTCACTAACTACTTTTGACTGTTTTTCGGAGACACCGGAAGTTCCGAAATTCTGTCTCTCAGGAGTTCATTTAAGTGCCAGTAAATCTTCCGACGTATTTGAGCTCCTTCAAATACCACCGGATTGAGCAAAGATCAAACCTGCCCAGTTAGAGTCAGAAGGTCAGCGCCTCAGCCGTCTGAGCCATTCAGCCCGGTTCATGTTCAAGCAATTTAATTATTCAAATATATATTTTTGTTATAATACCTTGCCCTCAGATCCGAAAGAATTACCATTTCTAACGATTACATATAAGCTTTATTAGTGGTCTAGATCAGGGATTTCCAATTTGTAAGAGCTCGAGGGCCACACTGGCAGCCTTAGGCAGGATCGCGGGCCGCACTTCAATAATAGGCCAATTTTCGTAGAATTCCGCGAACATAACAGAGTTACCAGTATGAAATAATATGCATAGTCTAAATGAAACAAAGGTTTAATGATTTCATTTGCTTACAACACTATTTTACAATTGCATAAAAGAGTGAAATTTAAAATAAACACTACAGTACGCAGTACAATTGAATTTTGAAGGCCGTGCGCGTAGAGGCGCGCGGCTTTGAGCTTGCATCCGGGAGATAGTAGGTTCGAATCCCACTATCGGCAGCCCTGAAGATGGTTTTCCGTGGTTTCCCATTTTCACACCAGGCAAATGCTGGGGCTGTGCCCTAATTAAGGCCACGGCCGCTTCTTTCCAACTCCTAGGCCTTTCCTATCCCATCGTCGCCATAAGACGTATCAGTGTCGGTGCGACGTAAAGCCCCAAGCAAAAAAAAAATAAAAAAAATAGAAGAGCAACCATCAATGTCAGTTCATTTTAAGTAATATTTGACAAATGACAAGAAGGAAAAATATAGCTAAAGACAAACTGAAATTAATAATGCAGTCAAAACAAAACTACAAGAAGAATAATTTAGTCGGATTAGTGTGAATGGAATGTACTTGCAGGAGTACTTCCCTGAAACTTTCTTCGAGTGTGCAGCACTGTGTACTAACCAGCACTACCAATGAGAGAAGATCCAAGAATTGAAACCGCTTCTTACACCCGTGGCAATTAAAGTATTTCTTGGTATTTTCACGCCCACAGTGAGGTTGGCATGGATTCCATAGCCATTTATATAATGGTTAATATCTAGCACAGGCATTAGTGAGAGCTCATTTTCCGTCGACGTTTAGATTTTAATTTTTAAATAAAAAATAATATATTCAGATCAAGTGAATACTTAAAAACAGGAAATAATATTATAGAATGAATTAGTTCTGACTTGGTTCTATAAAGGGTTCAAAAATTAATACATTTTTGAACGAGCTATGAAATATTTTTTTGAAAATTTTCTTCACATTTCTTAAAATAATTTTTAGAAGCCCTTGGGGGCCGCAGAATATGCCTTCGCGGTCCACATGCGGCCCGCGGGCCGCCATTTGGAAACCCCTGGTCTAGATCATATTCAACATACCCTCGGCAAGAAATGAAGTGGTCGTTATGGTGCTGACCGTTGTTCTAAGAGGTAATAATAATAATGTTATTTGGTTTACATCCCACTAACTACTTTTACTGGTTTTAGGGACGCCGAGGTGCCGGAATTTAGTCCCGCAGTTCTTTTATGTGCCTGTAAATCCACCGGATCGAACCTGCCAAGTTGGGTTCAGAAGGCGTTCTAAGAGGTAAACCACCACCTACCGTATACCAGCGCCAACATTAATGACAGTAGAAAGAGAAGAGATCTGACACTTCAGTGGGAACTTAAGGCTAAACCCGTACATATTTCACAGTTACACAGATTCATCAAGTACATTTTACATGAGATTGTGGAGATTCATGTGACCACAGCGTACCACAGATAACTTTAAGTAAGTAAGTAAGTAAGTAAGTAAGTAAGTAAGTAAGTTAGTTCTGCGTCGAACCCGAACCACAAAGGAGTGACTTTTCATTTCAAACATTCTACACGAACTGCATCAAATAACAAAAATCAAGCAGCAGCAACAATTCCTGATGCAATAATTATCATTAACTATGTTACGTGGTAATTATTGCAACAGCAATATAAAGGCTGCAGTTATTATTAGACTGTTATTAAAATGTAAGTCATGTGCAGATACTGTAAACTCAGGCTTCAAACCAGGCATCCATTTCACTGAACGCTGCCTGCGTCCAAAATTCCGTATGCAGGTTCCCATTGTTTCATTTATTGGGAATATGTCAAAAACTTGACACGTTCGTATCGACGGGGAAATTGTTTCCGTATGCGTTTCCTCACGGGTCTATTCCATGCATTTCTATTTTTGTTCTCAGCACTTTCCAATATCGTTACACATGCCTACTTTACTATGTCACAGTAAACCCCCTTACTTATACAAAGTATGCATATGTTCGCAAATACGGTCAACAACATGTGAATTCTAGCTAAATATAGAAATGCAAATAATTGAAATCATTGACGAATCTTCGTCATAAGTGTGACTTGTGCAGTCTTTGTAAAGTACATCCTCCGAAGAGATAGGATGGCATCTGTCGTGTATTGTAAACTGTGTGTTAGTATGGTAGAACATAGTATGGTGCGCAGTTTGTGAGTTGCAGTAACGTTGTGAGCAGCATATACACCCAGTCACCGAGCCAAGGGAATTAACCGTTTACGATTAAAATTCGGCTGGAAATCGAGCCCGGTGGCCGAGGAATTAAGGCAAAGGTGCTAGCCAAAGAGCCATGGAAACAGAGTGTACCACAATAGAGTATTGTAATGAATCTTTGAAGAGAAATGAAGTCACCGGACTCAGTGGTTCAGACGGTTGAGGCGCTGGCCTTCTGACCGCAAATTGGTAGGTTCGAACCTGGCTCAGTCCAGTGGTATTTAAAGGTGATCAAAAACGTCAGCCTCGTGTAGGTAGATTTACTGGCAAGTAAAAGAACTCGTGTTGGACACATTTACGGCACCTCGGCGTTTCCGAAATCCGTCAGAAAAGTAGTTAGTGGGGCTTAAGGACAATAATGGTACTAATTTATAGAAATCAAGTTATCCATTTCTTCCCTGCCACTGTAGTTACAACTGTAAATTTTAATACAACCAAAAACGAAATCCATACACTTAAGCCACGTAATCATCGCCGCATCAACTGTTCTTGATTTTATGACATGTCAGAGTGCCGAGAATTTGCACTCACTTATACACTCTTACACGCCGACCGACTTTGTCGGGATTCGATCCCCACAACATTCAGCATAGAAGCCAAGCGTTTTAACCATATTCACCACAGACCTGGTCAGAAGGAAAAAAAAGCTGAATTCATAGGAGTCGGACTTCAAAACGTTTTATACCCTTGGAACATTACGAAGTTCCTAGTTCGGTTGGAAATCCGTTGCCGGATGTCATGTAATGCCATGTTATCTTCAATAATGTACTGCAGAATAATGTTCGTGATTTCTTTCAGAACAGATAATCATCACAACTGCGCTCATCCTCAGGCCACTCTCAGAATGAACGAAAATGAGCATATTAACATATCTACGGATTGATTTAGCTCATTAGGTTAATACTTAATATACGGAACCAATCGAAATATCGGTAATGTGTCGGCGTCTGGATTCCAAGCTCATGAGTTTAAACACAGCATAAGTAGTCGGGTTTTTGGAGGTCAGATGAAACTCGTTGTCATACGACATTGATATGTACTATTTTTTAATGACACATTCGGTGCTTCTCCGAAAATATTGGCTAAATTTCATGAACACAGGTCAAACTTTACAACTCGAACGTCTATAATTCGAATTTTCGATTACTGGAAGCAATTTTCGTTTCAGTATATGTTACGTATTTTCTCTAACTCGAAGTCCTATTACTCGATTTTTTTAATATCTCGAACGGTATTTCAATTTCTGATGTAAAATATTTGTCTCTAATTAAAAGTTATGCAGAACATTACTCTTATGCGTACTCGATTATCCTCACATAAGACTTTCCCTGTAGCAGAAACCGCAAAAGGAATAAGTCGCCTCCTATAAGAGAATTAGTGCCCTCTACATTTTAGTCAGAGTGTATTGTTTGATTGGCGATAGAAAATGATGAATCTATTTTCAAAGAAATCAGTTTTTAAACATCCTAAAGTGTCATAAAATTGGATTTAAAACATTGACTTTTAATACGATACCTTATATCATATTATTAAAATCACAGATGTAGAGAACAGTAGTGGATTTATTGATATGAATCATGGAGTAAATAACATTAGAGATGATATACGTTTGTGCAGCTGGAGCAGTATGCACATTTTTCATAAGCCTACCTAAAATTTAAGATAATTCGAAGTATTTAACCCTCCGCAAGCACATCGAGATAACAGAAGATAAATCGGTATTCTTCTTCTTCTTCTTCTTCTTCTTCTTCTTCTTATTATTATTATTATTATTATTATTATTATTATTATTATTTATATACACACATATTTGTTACATACAGTCATGCTTTTCAGTGTTCAGTCTGCTGTCCTCTGTGTCTGTGATTTAACTAAGCGTCTCCACAATCATCTATTTACAACTTGCTTTGTAGCTCGGTTTATTTACTTACTCGCCTCTTATCAGGAATCATTAAAAATGAGTCTAACCGTCGTCGCCTTGGTGTGCCTCCCCTTCTCTTACCCTCCGTAGCCCAGTCCGTTATTCTCACGGATAACCTATCCTCCTACTTTCGCCTCACATGCTCCTACCACTGAAGCCGGTTTATATGCACAGCTTCATCCATTGAGTTTATACCTAACAATAAGAGCCTTTAACTCTTACCCAGCCGCTTATACCAGCAATCATTCTCACTACTTTCATGTCCGTTACTTGTAAATTATGAATAAGATATCCTGAGGCCACCCAGCTTTTCACTCCCTTATTGTGATGAAATTCAAAATTATTAATGAAGGACTAAAAACTCAAATAATATTTACATATTATTTAAATACAAATGTACAGTCCCTCAAGAAAGAATGTGCGCATGGTACTGTATACGCTCCTTGCAAGTACATCTTTCTCGGAAACAAATGAACCCATAGACATAATATTTGTAGTGAATATCCACATGGAATTGAAATCGACTTTCAACTTAACACGACCTAATAGGTTGAAAGTCGATTTCGATTACCGGTCGTGAAAATTCAATATTCAATATCAACATGGTTTATATCTACGTGGGTGGTTAGTTGTATTTTGATAATAATTCAAATTAATTTTGATAAAACATGAGCAATATAAAACTACATGCGGTCAATGTATGTTTGTTTTGAGTGACTATGCATCAGAAACACGTTCATTTGGCAGTAGATCCTACATCCAGTATAGACGAGAGCAGCGCGTCAGCATTTGTAGGCCATGCGCTATAGAAAATCAAATCAGTTTCTGGTGGAGCAACTTGTGTATTCATAGCATAACACTGTACATCGATATAACTCGTTAGTTTTTAAACTAATTTAGGTGATTAGCATGGTAAAGCAATACCAATTTTCGAAAAATGTCCGTTCTCACGAACTGATTTCAACCCAAACTCAATTTTCCTTCCCCAACGCTGTAATCCTCTTTTTACATGTATTTAAAGTTATCTCAGGTACTAATTATCTCGAAAGTGGAAATGGTTCCAGTTACCAGATAAATAGCCAGCCCTGCTTCACCAGAATATCGGTAACTATCATCACAGCGCAAGTGTCCACACTTGCAGAATATCTAAAATCGTAAGACAATTCTAGCATTGTGCCCAATGACTGTATCCACTGTACAGAAGGTTCCAGGCGGAATAGAAAATATGTCGGGAGACAGAAGTGTGGACTATGTTTGTGTGAGAATGTGTGTGTCTTTACAAAATATAATTGAAGTGGTTCTTATGCGTACCGTATAGTTGCACGCATTGTACATAGGACATATAGCACTTTGTCCTTGAAATTGTCAGTACTACTGCGTCCCGAAATAGTTACTGCTAGTATGTAAACCTGTCTCAACAGCTAAAGTTACTATAAGAAAACCGTAAAAGAAATTAGTGGGACGTAAAACCGATAACATTATTTATTACTTACTATGCGAAAGCTATTTAAAATTTGTAGTGCACATGTTAATAAAACTTACACAGTAATAATCACTGCGGTAGATGATGTTAATGTTGATAAATGGCACGAAAATGACGATCGCAACCCACCGAATGAGATATATTTTATTGAGAAACAGAACAAACATGCGGAACTCAACCTTCTCCAATTCATAGCACTATCATTGAAATACGTACAACGAAAAATTTCGAATCATATTTTTTTTAATGTCACGCCACAGGCATAGTGGCAAGCGTTCTGTCTCACGGCTAGAGACGGAGGTAATAACAGTGCAGACGTTAGAATGGTGAAGATTCATCCACTTCACTGATACCATGTACTTTTCACTAGACTGCTCAAACATGAAGTCATTGCAGTGCCTTAGTAATCGATATCTGGTGCCAGTTTCAGCTGCGGAAGGCGACAAAACTCAGAGCACGGCAGATTAATACATCACTCTAGTTAGCTCAGCATAGATCTAGTTGGCCGTGCTCAGCGATTCGTAGTCGAACTCGTGTCGATGGATGGCGCTGTTCAGATTGCTTGCATCAACATGATGAAGATGATACAATCACTTCGCTGAAAGGAACGTAGTCTTCCAGTTGTGGCCGGTGGAGTGTTAAAGGGGGGGGGGGGTACAGTACTTTCTTACACACCTCTTTCTTGACAGCTTTGGCATAAAAGAGAATAGCCAATTGAGATCTTATGTTTGCCCTTATCAGCTCTTTTTGCGATTTGGATATACAATGAAGATTACATTTAAATGATTCCATCACTGAGGATCTGATGTGAAATTTACGTATATACAGAATTAGTCCAGCTTTATTTGCCGAACTCGATTAACTGGAGGTAAATAAGTCACATAGAAAAATAATAGCCCAGAGCTATGATGGTTCGAATTTGATAAGCGGGTAACACACAGGTGTACAGGCATGAAAGTAGGCCGTGTACAAAAATGTGCACTTTGTTCATTGTTACGCTCATCAATTGAACTTGATTATCGAGCGCTGTGCAACCCAAACAATCAATTAAAAGGGTTTTAAAATAGCAATTTAGAGGGATTGTGCGCGTTTTTCTCCAAATCTTCCAAATGGATAGCTGTACTAGATGAGATCGTTCAGAAAATTTTCGCAACTAGATGGAATTCTTGGGCAGAAGATGTTATTCTGTACAGAGTAATAAAGATTGTGAGCAACTGCAAAACGCTTTAACTCTGATTCCACTTATTTACACCTATCATTGATATATATAAGGAAACCTAAAGGTCCAATAATACTGCCTTGAGGAATTCCCCTCTTAATTATTGAAGGGACAGATAAATTTCGCCTAGTCTAATACTCTCAGTTCTGTTTTCTAGAAACCTAGCCACCCTTTCAGTCACTCTTTTGTCAAGTCCAATTGTACTCAGTTTTTCCAGTAGTCTTCCATGATCTACCCTATCAAATGCCTTATACATGTCAATCGCGATACAGTCCAATTGACCTCCTGAATCCAGGATATCTGATATATCTTGCTGGAATCCTACAAGTTGAGCTTCAGTGGAATAACCTTTCCTAAACCCAAGCTCTCTTCTATCAAACCAGTTATTAATTTCGCAAACATTCACTAATATAATCAGAAAGAATGCTTTCCCAAAGCTTACATGCAATGCATGTCAAACTGACTGGCCTATAATTTTCAGCTTTATGTCTACATCCATTCCTTTATACACAGGGGCTACTATAGTTACTCTCAATTCATTTGGTATAGCTTCCTCATGCAAACAATAATCAAATAAGTACTTCAGATATGGTACTATATCTCAACCAATTGCCTTTAGTATATCCCCCGAAACCTTATCAATTCCAGCTGCTAGGCAGTAGTTGAATGTAGCGTCTTATATCGGACTCGCTTCCAAGAAAGATCTTCTGTCCTCGATCTCTCGCAGCGTCATTCGTATCCCGGATCGGGCATAAAATTATTGTTAGAACCAGATATTTCATAGAATAATGCCGAAAACGGCACATATGTCCTGCTGGGCATCATGACGTGTCTATTATCATGGTATTGAACGGTTTCAGTATGCCTTTACATAAATAACCTAACTGATGTTATTCCCATCCCGATAAGCACGATTGGATTATTAGTGAGTTAATTACATAATTTAAACACAAGCAACCACAAGAGGGGGCTTATCCACCTTAACTCCGTATTGTATCAGAAATGCTTCTGAAGCACCTCTTAAAATATTTTTCTCCCTTTCTTTATCCCTTTAACCTCCGGGGTTGGTTTATCCCTCGGACTCAGCGAGGGATCCCGCATCTTCCCCCTCATGGGCAGTGACCTGGAGTGTGAGACTTTGGGACAGCGGATACTTCCGGGGAGGACGACCAGTACCTCACCCACGCGTCTCACCCGCTATGATGGATAGGAGCCTTGTGGGGGATGGGAAGACGGAAGGGATAGACAAGGAAGAAGGAAGGAAACGGCCGTGGCCTTCAGTTAGGTACTATCCTGGCATTTACCTGGTGGATAATTGGAAAACCACTTCGAGGGTCGCTAAGGTGGGAATCGAACCGTCGCCGCTCAGTTTACTTCCTGAGGCTGAGTGGACCGCGTTCCAGTCCCCGTACCACTTTTTAAATTCCATGGCAGAGCTGGAAATCGAACACGGGCCTCCGGGGGAGGCAGCTAATCACACTAACCACTGCACCACAGAGGCGGACTATCTTAAAATATAATAGTGAAAGTTGTAAATCATTGCGTACAGTACAGAAATATTTGAATTTATAATTATGTATTGTATCTGGTCAAAATACATTAACTGCAAAGGGCGGAAATCACATATTCCTTATGACGTATATTCAAAATGACGTTGGTTTCTGTCCACTGGAAATACAACAAAATAAAACCAGCACTTCATAAATGAGCACGTGACATTCTACATTATACCTTATTGATATAACATACTGCCCACATAGCAGGCATTTCGCACGGTCTTCAGCTTGCACAAAAATAAGTCCTTCCCATTGGCCCTCTGCCGTCAGTTTTTGTGAGGCCTTAATTTTTAAATTATTTTCTGCCTTCACATCAAACTCCGTTATCGCCGCACTGATCGTAAGTGACTGGGATTAATTCGTCCAAACTTCGCGGCCTATGACGTAACACCAATGTCACTGTGCTTGAATAGCATACGGTCATCGCCTACCAACCCGCCTACAGAAGACCTACTGGGCGCCCGAGGGACGAAATGTCCAGCGTGAGCACCTCTGTTGTAGAAGATCTGGAGAAATTGCTGGATGGAATGGACAGAGTCTTGGGGAAGCAGTAAAAGATGGAAATAAATAGATCCGAAAAAAATTAATTGAGAGTAATCGAAGGAAGTTAGGTTATACAGGAAATATTAGATTATAAAATTATTTCTTAAGAAAAGTAGATATTTTGACTTGGGTAGTAAAATAACTAAAATGGCATAAGTAAGGAGGGCCTTTATTATGAAAATATATTTGCTCACTTTCATCATTGATATAGGATTTAGAGAGATTGTTTAAGACCTTCGTATGTTTTGTATTTGTATTGTATGTAAGTGAAAAATGGACGACAACCAACTCAGAAAGAAAGAGACTACTGTAGAATGTTTTGAAATGTTGCTTTCCGAAGAATGCTGAAGGTGAGATGGGTATCTCGAATCACGAATGAAGGGATACTGAATCGAATTCTTCAGAAAAGATAGATTTGACTAAATTTGACTAGAAAATCGTGTAGAAGGATAGTACACTCCTTAAGACACCCGCGACTTGTTTTGTTAATTTTTGAGGTGATTTTAAGTGGTAAGAATTGTAGGGGTAACCCAAGTCATGCATTTGACAAGCAGATTAGAGCAGATGTAGGATGTAGTAGTACAGGATACGGTGGCATGGACAGCTGCGTCAAACCAGTCTGCGGACTGATGACCCAAACAACATGCTTTGAATTACGTATTTACACGACATTTCTACAAAATTTCTATTCGAACACTGCATATCGACTAATCACTTGATCGAAATGTTAAAGATTTAAAGTTTGCTAAGGTGACAAACGGACATGCGTAAACGGTATCGACACTACTACCAACAGTACTCAGCAACGCATCTCCCGTTTTCATGGTATTTCAGTCATTTCTGATCGGGTGCTTCCTGGCGATCATGTTTATGACACAAATAAATATACATTGCCAGCTGCTGAGTTTAAAAATATTTGTAAAAAGCATGTGGCGCCATAAGTATGACGTCATGAAAGTTACATTGTTCCTAGGCATCATAGTTTAAATATAGTCCTTTCTTTAAAATTAACATTCTAAACTACCACACACGAGGTTTCACCTTACGTGGTATTTTAGTGATATCCTGACTCGACTCTGCTGAGTATGGTGTGATTTAGTTATGTATAATAATAATAATAATAATAATAATAATAATAATAATAATAATAATAATAATAATAATAATACCGGTAATAATATTATTTTCTCGCTAGTGGCTTTACGTTCCACCGACACAGTTAGGTCGTATGGCTATAATTTACTTCATGTGTGAAAGAGATAGTTATAAGTTTAATATATATTAAGTATTAATATGGTAATAATACTACTACTAAGTTATAATGCATGTAAGAGTTAGTTACAAGATTATTTTTTTAAAGCATTAATGTTATTAGAAAAGTTATGTGTATAAGAAACAGAGTCCTGTAAATATGTAAACAACGTAATGATTCAGATACTACTACTACTACTACTACTACTACTACTACTACTTTTTTGGTATTTGCCTTACGTCGCACCGACACAGGTCTTACGGCGACGATGGGAGTTGAAAGACCTAGAAATGGGAAGGAAGTGACCGTGGCCTTAACTAATGTACAGTCCCAGCATTTGTCCGGTGTGAAAATGGGAAACCACAGAAAACCATCTTCAGGGCTGTTGACAGTGGGGTTCGAACCTAGTATCTCCCGGATGCAAGGTCACAGCTGCGCAATCCTAACCACACGGCTAACTCGCCCGGTTCTACTACTACTACTACTACTACTACTACTACACTACTACTACTAATACTAGCACAACTAATAGTGCATTGGTAAGTAATAAAATTCTCCGCACATGCGCAGTTGTGGAAATTCGGACTTAGTTTTGGATATTAATTCCCTGTCCCTTTCTACCACCCTATGACTTCAGGTATGACGCAGTAGTTTCCCATCTTAACTTGTTCTTCGTACGTTAATGAATATATCGTTGTTGCGCTTCGAAATACCATTATGCGACAATGTTCAGGGGAGAGATACTGTCGCGCAGCGCAAGTGTCACTTAAAATGGAAATTCGTTGATACAGTTCATGCAATACTGAAGCTTTCTGGTCAGCGGTCTAAGCTGGAATATTATCCCATAGTCGTTTTACTAGGTGCAATGACGATGTCTGATAGCATATTGGAACGCCTGCAAGTGAATTGGTGATGATCTGCTTCTTTACCCTAATCCCCACTGTCGGCTTTCCTGAAGAAGGCTTCCCGTGGTTCCCCATTTACACACCAGGAAAATGTTGGAGCTGTACCTTAATGGAGGCCACGGTCGCTTCACTCTCAATCCTAGCCATTTTCTATCTCACTTTTGCCATAAGACCCTGGCCGATGACCTGCGATGTTAGGCCCCTTAAAACAACAAGCATCACAACATCAAGCCTTAAGACCTATCTGTGTCGGTGAAATAGCAAAAATTCCTATGTGAAGTCCAAGACAATTGTTATTGTAGTCCACTTGAGTTTCGTAGTAGAATGTTGTTGTTCGACATGAATTTTCTTTTGTAATAATGAAACAGCTTGTTTGTGAGCATTCATTTTATCTGTATATGTATCAACCTAGAAACATTATTCATCATCACTAGAGAGAATTGAAACTCTCACGTACTTGAATAGAACATGATACAATGATCGATACAGCAGATGGTATTTCATTTCCTACATCGGGACCAAAATCATCTTATACCACTTGCACCCTCGGCGTGCTGCATGTTGTGCCGCAGGTCTAACCGCTTCAACACCGATATTCAGTAGCTGAAACCACAAGACGACTGAACTACACACAGTGTCGTAGCAGCACGCTGGTTGCATAGTTTACTCTACTCTTATAATGTTTGAAACGGAAATTCATATGCGGTATTTAAACTACATTTATGCAATGAGCGTTAACCCACACGTTTATGATATGGACATTTTAATGAAAGCTAGAAATGTAACATATTTTTCAATATTTCTCTGCATGCGGACACAACCATTTCCATTAATATTAATAAAATTTGTTAATAGGTTTAACAAGTATCAGAGTGGAAATATGTGAATTAAAATAAATGACTGAAATAAAATACAGGAAGACTTACGTGAATGTGGACAAATGCTATTCAAACCGAAAAATTCCACTAATTATCCGGAGAGGAAAGAATAATGATGAAAGACATTTTAAGTAAATAGGAAAAGAATTTGAGACAATATATTAAATACCCTGTTTCATTATACCAAATGAAAATTATTTTCTTGAAGATAAGTACTGGAAATGAAAATTTTTCAATCATTTAAATTTTAGGATTGGTAACTTGATGGTAAGAGGGCCTTGCACTCACTGTGGTGCGATTTATGCTTTTTTATTGTATTAATACGATCTGGTCTGATGTGGATATTCATAATATGGCTTGGGGTGGAAATAACTCTGGCCTTTTGAAAAGGCACTGTCTCAGTACTTTCCTCAAGTTGATACAGGATACGAGGAACAATCATTTCATGGAAGGCTGACTGAAGTGTTCAAAAATATGTGTTACAATTCAGTATATAAATGCTAGTTAGTATTTAAGGTAAGTCGATCTAGTCAGCAACATTAACAACGACTAAATTGAAATACTGTAATTCTAAGCAGGCAAACTTATTGGTCTAATATGGTTGCTAATGTCGTGATCATAGCACTGGTTTACAGTTTTATAAGGTATCAGACCCAGGGATATGACTTTTCATTTCAAAAACCATACATCCATTGGCCAGGTTCTTAGGGATAATACTGAAGATTCATTTAAAAGATTGGATTTTGATAGACCACTGAGGGATCTTCGTGGGAATGTAGTACCAGGAACCGATTATAATCCCTCACAATTCCCGGATCTCGTAAGAAAGTTATCAAAGGCAATGCCTTCCACTAAATGTTTGAAGTATGTCAGACAGGAGAAGTACTACTTGATTTTAAGACTACTTATATCGGTGAACTAAGAAAGCAGTTATGAACATTTCTACTGCTTTAATATGTTGAGCGATGAATTGTTTATGTTAGTGTATAAATATCAGACGAAGTGGAGTGCCGACAAGATCAATTTGTTCTTAGAAGGTGTGTTGGAACATGAGGAGCAATAACAACCCAACTTCTGACCGCAGAAGTGTAAATAGAGAAAAGCAAGCTACGTATACGGCATTTGCAGATTTGAAAAAGGCTTGTGATAATTTCAATGGACCAAGCTCTTTGAGATTCCGAAGGTGATCGGAATGAAGTGCAGAGAAATATGGGTTACCTACAATATGAACAAGAATCAAACCGCACTGGCTAGAGAAGAGGGATATGAAGGAAAACCAGCCATCCATAAAGAACTTTGGTAGGGATGTAGCTTACCTCCCCTTCTTCTGACCATGTATATAGCACATGTAGTAAAGGGAATCAAAGGAGAATTCGGGGAAAAATCGAGAGTTCAGGCGGGTGAAATAAACACTCTAAGATTCCCCTGTGAGAATACGATGTACCGCGGGTTAAGAAGCAATAGCACGTATCTGAAAGTGCTCTTTCTATCCACTATTGTTTTTAAAACTGGTCACGCCTCCCAGCCACATATTGGTATGCAGTCCATCAGAACTATTTCCGTTGTGTTAATTCACATGTGTCTAATTAAAATAATGAGAATTTCTTAGCTACGATTTTGATTCAGTTACTGGGGAGCAGTCCCGTTGCCTACTTACTTCCACATCGTGAAAATTCTCCCTAGTTAAGATCTGTTAGAAAAACAACGGTCAGTTAAGTGCTTATTCCAATTACGCGTAAGTATTTGATAGTCAAGTTGAAATTTAATCAGTCTTCTCGTGTGGTGTTATTGAGCGGTACGAGTTATAAGAGTGTTATGTGTAAGCGATACAGTATTGATCATTTTCTGGTCAAGTAGGTCAACATCTGGGATAAGTAAAACAAGGCAGAAAGTCAACTTCTGTACCTCTATAACTCTTTATTGCCAAGCTCCACACTGATTATGAAAAATATATCTTAAAATGCGAATAATTTTGGACATTATTTCAATTCGAAAACAGCTTGTAGTATTCTATGACTGTTTCTTTCGTGATTAATAGCCACGGGACTTCCAGTTTTACGAGGAATCCAAACTGTAAAGACGTGACTTTGTGTTTTAAATCCCACGTGCAATGACTAGGATCCAAATCGTGGTCTGCTTGGCTGGGGGATAATGGCGACGTCACTCGGTTATCATGCCTCTCTCTTATTTCAATTCATGCTCATTTATTCATAGTATACAGGTGGATCACCTAAAACTTGCAACCCAAATATTTCTGTAATGGAAGATGCTGCTGAATTTCTGTTTTCGCAGAAATGAAGCGTAAACAAAGCCTCATAATTGTAGCCAATACACATACTTCAAAAATGACTTGAACGTGTATTATTTTAGAAAGTTGCAGTTTTTAAATGGAACAATGCCTATTGACATTAACAGAATAATAATAGAGTAAGTTAGAATTTCAATTGTCCACCGAGCTCGATAGCTGCAGTCACTTAAGTGCGGCCAGTATCCAGTATTCGGGAGATAGTAGGTTCGAACCCCACTGTCGGCAGCCCTGAAAATGATTGTCCGTGGTTTCCCATTTTCACACCAGGCAAATGCTGGGGCTGTACTTTAATTAAGGCCACGGCCGCTTCCTTCCCACTCCTAGCCCTTCCCTGTCCCATCGTCGCCATAAGACCTATCTGTGTCGGTGCGACGTAAAGCAAAAAAAAAAATCAATTGTGTCTTTTCAGGAGTTTCGGAAGCTTGAAAACTGTAAATACCGAGAGTTGTGTGCTCCGTACATGATAGTCTCATGTTTGCTTCCTTTACACAACACTCATTGTACTACGACTTCCCTTCCAGTTACTTTGTGATAGTTAACGAAGAAGGACTTGATGGAATATTGTATTTACCAGTGCTGAAAAGGACATGTTAATGGTGCATAGACAAGGCAGGAAGAATGCTATTTTTTCTTGTGGTATGTACGCGGGACGATAACCCATTAGACGTCACCCACCTCGACAATTACACTGACTGACAGAGCAAATGCAACACCAAGAAGGAGTGGTTCGAAAGGGATGAAAGTTGGGGAAAAAACAGAGACGGCACGGACGAATAATTGATGTTTACTTCAAACCGATATGCAGGTTACACAATGCGCACGGCATCGACTCAGTAGGATGTAGGACCACCGCGAGCGGCGATGCACGCAGAAACACGTCGAGGTACAGAGTCAATAAGAGTGCGGATGGTGTCCTGAGGGATGGTTCTCCATTCTCTGTCAACCATTTGCCACAGTTGGTCGTCCGTACGAGGCTGGGGCAGAGTTTGCAAACGGCGTCCAATGAGATCCCACACGTGTTCGACTGGTGAGAGATCCGGAGAGTACGCTGGCCACGGAAGCATCTGTACACCTCGTAGAGCCTGTTGGGAGATGCGAGCAGTGTGTGGGTGGGCATTATCCTGCTGAAACAGAGCATTGGGCAGCCCCTGAAGGTACGGGAGTGCCACCGGCCGCAGCACATGCTGCACGTAGTGGTGGGCATTTAACGTGCCTTGAATACGCACTATAGGTGACGTGGAATCATACGCAATAGCGCCCCAAACAACGATGCCGCGTTGTCTAGCGGTAGGGCGCTCCACAGTTACTGCCGGATTTGACCTTTCTCCACGCCGACGCCACACTCGTCTGCGGTGACTATCACTGACAGAACAGAACCGTGACGCATCGGAAACACGACGTTCCGCCATTCCCTCATCCAAGTCACTCTAGCCCGGCACCATGCCAGGCGTGCACGTCTATGCTGTGGAGTCAATGGTAGTCTTCTGAGCGGACGCCGGGAGTGCAGGCCTCCTTCAACCAATCGACGGGAAATTGTTCTGGTCGATATTGGAACAGCCAGGGTGTCTTGCACATGCTGAAGAATGGCGGTTGACGTGGCGTGCGGGGCTGCCACCGCTTGGCGGCGGATGCGCCGATCCTCGCGTGCTGACGTCACTCGGGCTGCGCCTGGACCCCTCGCACGTGCCACAGGTCCCTGCGCCAACCATCTTCGCCACAGGCGCTGCACCGTGGACACATCCCTATGGGTATCGGCTGCGATTTGACGAAGCGACCAACCTGCCCTTCTCAGCCCGATCACCATACCCCTCGTAAAGTCGTCTGTCTGCTGGAAATGCCTCCGTTGACGGCGGCCTGGCATTCTTAGCTATACACGTGTCCTGTGGCACACGACAACACGTTCTACAATGGCTGTCGTCTGAGAAATCACGGTACGAAGTGGGCCATTCGCCAACGCCGTGTCCCATTTATCGTTCGCTACGTGCGCAGCACAGCGGCGCATTTCACATCATGAGCATACCTCAGTGACGTCAGTCTACCCTGCAATTGGCATAAAGTTCTGACCACTCCTTCCTGGTGTTGCATTTGCTCTGTCAGTCAGTGTATTTGTGAACCTCTTCAAACAATTACGTGAAAATGGAAGTGTAACACCTAGAATACATAACGGAAACAATGGAGTAACTGGAGAAGAGGGTGAAATTAATGTTCCTACTGCTGTTGCTGTAGATGAGCATGTTAGTTCCCGTGCAATCGCGCGATGAATTGGCATGAGTCAGGCAAGTGTACTACGTGTTCTCCACCGTTGTAAGTTCCAATCGTATCATGCTTCTCTCCATCAAGAGCTGCATGGAAACTAACCTGAGAACGTGCTAACTTCTGTACATAGGCATTAAGACAAGATAGACCATATTTACCATGTGCCCAGTATAGTGATCAAGCAACATTCTCAAACCATAACCCAGAAAACCTCGGAATCATGCAGTATTCGTCCGTAAACAATCCCAATTAGCAACGTCAGCGTCAGTGTGGTGTACTATAGTGAAAAATCAGCTCATAGACAACAGAAACAATTCCACAGATGTTAGAAGACATTTCACTGCAGACTAGGAGGAACATGTGGTATCAGCATGATGGCTGTCCAACGCATAGTGCATGACCTACAACAGCTTGCCTTCACAGATTGTATCAAAATCGTTGGACCTGTACCTTGCTCGGCCCGTTCTCTGGGGAAAGCTAGAAGAGCACTATTCACAAGGACGTACCGACTACACCAGATGACATGAAACGACGTATTACTGCTACCTGCATTGAAATTTCTAATAAAATACTAGAACGTGTGCATCAAACTCTACATGACAGACTGAAAGCTTATAATGAAGCTAGTGGTCGTCATTCTGAATACAACATTTGAAGGTCATTTCTCTTTCTTCTTCAAAATCCAAAGAATTTGTTTATTCACCTTTTTATTGATTTAGTGCTGACACATGGAACATGCAACTGACGGTATTTGCAATTCTCAAACTATAATAGCTCGTAAAATACTTGTACGAGAATACCGAAGGAAGTTACCTTTGACATTCTAAATCACACTAGCTTTATTGTGTTAATGAGAATAGCTTTGCTCCACTTAAAAATGTACCTCTCTAAAATGAATACGCAATCTAATAATTGTTAACCATTTGCGTACGGACTACAATTATGAGCCCTTGGTTATAATTCATTTCTGTAAAAACAGCACATAAATAGTGCCTTCCATTTCAGAAATATTTTTTGTACAAATTTGAAGTAAATTACCCTGTATATTACATATAGACCTATATAAATAATGCAACTACGTAACCGTCATTTACAAGCTTCATAGTGTTCAACAGTGTTTTACTTGTCTATTACTTCTTTCACTACTGGCTGAGAAATAAAAATAAAATTATTAATTTAGGAACGAGTTTACCTAAACCACTGTGGCAGGTTTTCAGTAGGAGATCATATATGACCCACCATCACAATCAGAGCCCTGATTCCTAGGACACGGCCTGAAGGCCAACCATTTTAACTGTGAGAGCAACATATTTTTTTTTTTAAATTTGAATTTAATATTCCTCTCAAATCTCTGTACCTCAATTATTGTGCGTTCACAGAATTAAACAGCTGAATACATCGCTTTGGTGTGTTAAATTTCATAGACCTCCTCAGGCGATGTGAGTGTATTATAAACGTGAAGACCATCATCATGCAATGCCGTTAGCGCTAGTATCAATGAGCTACACAGGAGCTAACTTTCCTAGTATTTCAAATTTTATACTAATTTTGTGACTAGTTCAAGATACAGTTCACAGTATACTGAATTTTCAGGGTTTCGATACTGCGCTAAGCTTCCTCAGCAGTCAAAAAAGTGATTAAAACATAGAATGAAATGTGGAGGATATCAGTAACGTGAGGTAACTGTGGAGACTTTATAGTTAACTTGGATGTTAACGAGATATTCGGAATACCTATCATTAATTTATTCGCATAGCATATCACCACTGACGTTGAAAATTTCAGTCAAATGTAGTAATGCAATCAAGTATAATCAGGATAAGAAAGCGTGTACATTATTAAAAATGACGGCTCATGGAAGTTCGCAGCCACTACTGTTATCCCGCAGAGTTTGATCGTAATTTAGCCAGTCATTCTGAATTTAAAAACCCCAAAACAGAGTACGAAACGACGAGAGAAAGAGAGATGTGGGGGATACGGAGGAATGGACAGAAACAAACGAATTTTCTATCTTCAAGTTATTGTATTCCCTCATAAGAGAGATCCGATTTTCTAGGTCACTGAGCAGAGAATGTGTTTTGGAAATGACTAATAAAATGATATCATCATTGTTATTTAATCATTGGGGGACCACTGTTGCTCATGTCCGCAGGTTTAACCTTAAATTACCCTATACATGTCCCCCGTGTGGTTCTAAGTGAGGAACATCAGAACAAGATGAGACCGAACTGTCGTATACGACCTCTCGGTAAAGGAAAACGGAAAAGAAGCACACCTAGAGGCCCTACTCTGAGCCCTCAAGTTCGTAACATTGGCCCTCGAGGGCATAAGCAGAGCAAAGTGTGAACACCTAGCAAAGATTCTCAAAGAAGACCACACTCATGTCATCCAGCTTCAAGGAACCCATACGGAAAATGATCTCCAACTGCAATCCAGAGGGAGAATTCCAGGATTTAAATTAGTGTCCGCAGTTAATTATGCAAAGTACGGGATTGTCACCAATGTGAGAAGCGATATCACCCACTATCAAGTCTTGCCATGCTCCTCAGATAATGAAATATTTACTACCTCAATCAAAGTATTTGATATGAAAGTAGTTAACGTATATAAATCTCCTGGAACTCCCCGGCCATTTCCGCCAATTCCAACTCTGCAAAATCCAAGTATAATGGAAGGCGAATTCAACAGCCATCACATACTATGGGGATACAAAGAGAACGACAGTAATGAGGAACAGCTCATTGACTGGATGGAAACTTAAAACTTATCTATGATGCCAAGGATAAGGCTTCCTTCTCTACTGGACGATGGACCAAACAATACACCCCGGATCTCTGTTTTGTAACGCAGTCACAACACCCACTCAGCAACATACGACGCACAGTGCTCAATAAATTTCCTCACAGTCAGCACAGACCAATAATTCTCCAGTATGGATTGCTTGTGCCCATCGATCACTCTTACCAGAAACAGAGATGGAATTTACAAAAAAGCCAATTGGGAAGAATTTTCTAACCAGATTGACTCCAACCTGCGATGGATAAGACCTATGTATAGTATACAAAATGAAATGGCCTATGGCTTTTAGTGCCGGAAGTGTCCGGAAGACATATTCGGCTCGCCACGTGCAAGTCTTTCGATTTGACTCCCGAAGGCGACCTGCGCCTCGTGATGAGGATGAAATGATGATGAAGGCGACACATACACAAAGCCCCCGTGCCAGACTAATTAACCAATGATGGTTAAAATTCCCGACCCTGCCGGGAATCGAGCCCGGGACTTTTGTGACAAAAGGTCAGCACGCTAACCAGTTAGCCATGGAGCCGGACACCTATCCATAGTGACTACAGCAGATTCATCGGTGAAGTTAAAAATGCAGAAAAACGATGTATCCTAGGAGGATATCGTAAATAGTACACTCCCGGCTGAAACGAGAAGAGTGAAAGGCTCATTAAGGAATTTGAGACCAATGGTGATCCAGATACGGCTTCGGAAGTGTTACAATCCCTAGATGAAAACAGGAAGAGAATTTGGCAAGAAACTGTTGAGTCCCTAGACTTCACTCACTCCGGCAGGGAAGCTTTGAACCTGATCAGGAAATTGGACACACCAAACAGCAAAATTAGACCGAATACAAGCATCACTCTAGACGACATGGCCAAGCATATGATCTCTACCTCAAGGATTTCAGTTGAAAAATATTATAGAAGGCACATAAAGCACCTCTTGAAGGAAAAGAAACGTTCGGCTCAATGATCCTCTGAATTCTCTGCCCCATTTCAACCACAAGAAACTAAGCAGGCCTTAGAAAGTCTAAAACCTGTGAAAGCGGCAGCTGCTGCTAAACGGCATACTAACTTCTTCATAAACATACTAGAGACAGGTAACTTACCTTCAGTCTTCAAGAAAACAAAAATAATAGCTGTATTGAAAACATCTGAGGACCCAACAAAAGTTGAGAGTTACCGGCCAATAGCACTACTCAGTGTTACAATGAAGCTTCTGGAAAGGCTGATATATAACAGGATCTCTGCGACAATAAATCAGCATATTCCAGTTGAGCAAGCTGGATTTAGACCTGGACGAGGATGTGAAGAACAGGTTTTGGCACTAGTTACCCATACTGAAAATGGATTTGAGAACAAAATAATAAGCACGTTTGTCTTCATAGATCCAACAGCTGCATATGACACCGTGTGAAAAGATAAGCTCCTTCTCAAATTTATCAGCATCATCCCTTGCCTGAAACTCTCCACATTACTCAGTAACATGCCGAGTAATAGGTACTTTCAGATTATTTCAGAAGAATCCAGAAGTAAAGTACATGAGATAAATGGTGGACTCCCTCAGGGCTCTGTATTGGCCCCTCTTCTATTCATATTGTACACATATGACCTTCCAGTAATCAAATCCAGAAAACTCATCTACGCAGATGACATCGCATTGGTCGACCAACACCAACACTTCGATGAGTCTGAGTCGATGCTTACATCAGACTTAAAGACTCTAGACAGTTACTTTCAACAGAATAACCTTATACCAAACCCTCAGAAATCTGTTGTGACCACCTTCCACTTGCGGAATAGAAGAGCTGGGTACAAACCAACCATACCATTCAGAGGAGAGAATCTACAGTATTGTAATAACCAAAAATACCTGGGAGTCACCTTGGACATGTCCTTGACCTACAAGAATCACCTCTATAATGTGTCAGCCAAGATCAAGAACAAGAATAACATACTTCAAAAGCGGTCAGGTACATCCTGTGGTGCAAATGTTCAAATCCTGAGATTCACTGCTCTTGCACTTTCTTATTCTGTCGCTGAACATTTCTGCTCTACCTGGCTTAACAGTGCTCACACTGGATTAGTAGACACACAGCTGAACCAAACAATGCATATCATTACAGTATGCATCCGACCAACTAACACACACACTGGCTTCCCACTCTAAGTCACATACCACCTCCATCCCTAATAAATTAGTCACTGCTTAACTTATGGAAGAAAATAGAAAAGAATCCTCACCTCCCTATTCATTCTGACATAGCAGCTTCTCAAGCTAAACGACTGAAATCCAGACAACCTTCTTGGCGTACTGCAATGAATCTACAGGACACCTTTAATTTATCGGACGCGTGGAAAAAATAATGGCAACAGCAATCCTCGTTACGAAATCATCACATCATTGAGAACCCTTGCAAGTGCCCAGATGGTTTTTCCCTTCCCAGGCAGCAGTGGAGGACGTTAAACCGAATTAGGACCGGCCAAGGTAGATGTGGAGCAGCTCTTTTCAAATGAGGATGGCAGACATCACCGCAATGTGACTGCGGAGACGAGGAGCATAAAGTGGATGACATTGAATTTGAGTGTCCTTTGCATGCTTATAGAGGCTCTATAGAGGACTTGCACTGTGTTTCAAGCGAGGCTCCTTTCTGGATCTCAGCTGTTGACATGGAACTTTAGTTATGAACTTGAGATGGTGTACATATTGTATATAATATTGTATTCATCATACGCTAAATAAATAAATAATTTAATCATTAAAACCATAACATCCATTGTAATTGATATAAATGTCACTGGTTGAGTTTCAAAGATGTTAAAGGACAAATGCAAGGAACAAGTCAGAAACCAGATTACAGATTAGCTGACATGATACTGGAACCGTCCAAGCATTCATTACAGATGTCTGAACTAGTCGCTTTGCCATTTCCTCCCAGTTTCTCACAACGAAAGTGGTTTCAAGAAACTCCACGTTCCCTCAAGCTTTTGCGGGAATTTCTAATCAAATCAGTTCGTACCATGTTAATCCGTATATGCACAACACACTCTGGTAGGAAACAAAATAGAAAACTAGAGATAACAACTGGGTCAAAATCATGGCATAACTGCGAGGAATATGTTCACATTACTAATAGAAAACTTTATTATATTGTAGTAGACAATCCGTGAATAATTTTCATTACTTCAACTTAGCAAGCTTATATTGTCGCGTTCAGTACCCATCTCATTCTGTATGAGTAATCAAAATTGGAGCCCATTAAATGTTTGATAATGTAAAAGGTTTACTTACCGAACATGAATAATGTAATGTGTCACTGGGCTGTGATGGGTATCTGGGGACGGCGCCCAAGACAGATTGACGGAACGAGATGTGAAGCCGAGGATGAGTGGTCGACCGGGAGGTGCCGGAACATCTGAAACCACAAGAACAACATTAAATCAGTATTGTTTCACATGAGAACCAATGCACCAAGCTCACGTCAATAAATTTTCGTACTGTTTGTTCGCTGGCAAGACAATAATTATTCGGGGAAGAATGATAAACTGGATCTTGTTATACAATAACTCTTGACAGTAACTGAAACAGGTAAATGAACGAAAACATGTAAAAGATTTTGATCGCTTGCTGTATTTAATATTTTATCAGATTTCATTTTAATTATTCTAAAATATAATTAACATCTCATTCATATACAAACACTGTGGATGCTTACAACAAATATAGTAACCATAGGTTCAATTCCTTCTGACAAAAGAAACTTATAATTACAATACCATGCACTATTTTTATTTTTGAGTGATTGTTCAAGCACGAATTGCAGTGGATTTTTTAACGAAATTTGATCGTGGCGTCGACCTCTGCAGATCATTTGCCACTAACTTCACCATATAATAGGAACCTGCGTGTAAGTGTATTGCGGAAGTGTAGCATGTTGAATGTGGGGAAAGGAACGTTAAGGACGACACAAACACCCGGTCCCTAGGCCAGGGATATTAATCATTTACGATTAAAACCCCTGACCCGGCCGAGAATCGAACCCGGGGCCGCCGGATGACACCGCGGGGCCGGACTACGTGGTGGATTAGTCTGCATCTTACTCTACCGGGGCTCGGAAATAAGTTCTTTAGAGCAGGGAAATAGCCCCGAAACTCAACCGGTACTTTGAAAACAGAGTTCAGGTATCGAAGAATTCGTCGCTGTTCGGGCAAAACGTCATATCTCACAATGCTCTTCCTATCCATTGTATTCCTTAGAACTGGTCGCATCTCCCAGCCATATGTGGATATGAAATGTCTATGAAATGTCTGCGTGATGTTGAGGTACTCCTGTCGCCAGCAAGATCTCCAGATCTGTCCCCAAAGAAACATGTGCGGGACCAGCTCGGACTTCAAATTCGTCACAGTGTCAGTGTCCGGATTATCAAAGACCAGTTACAACAGTTGTGGAAGAGCTTGCCTCAGGAGATGATACACCAGCTTTATGGCATCTTTCCCAATCGAATCAGAGCATGCAGCCGGGTCAGAAGAGGTGCAACGTCATACTGATAAGTGGGTTCGTGCTGCCAAGTTCTTTGTAAATTTGACTCGATTTTATAATCACTGAAATAAAATCGCATACTCCCCCAACATGGGAAGTTTCATTTCGTTTGCTCCTCCCCTTCTGAGTGCTTCAGTTTTTTATGTCTGGCGGTGTAACAACGAAATAAAACACTTTTCCTTCCTGCGTTAATTTCAGAATGCCAGATTTTTTCTCTCTCCTCATATTCTGATAGGTTACACACAGCAATTTTGTTCCCTGAGTGTTAGGCAATATTTAGCAGCTATTTAGGGTGAGGCGAAATGGGTAATGTAAATATACGTCGCAAAAATTGTTGTTTAATTGGCGGACTCCGAGTGCCACGAGGTAAGAGCCGTGTGGCTGACTCTATCAACGAGTTCAGCACTGCTACAACAGCCCTGTAATCCTCGTTCATTGCGCAAACCTGCAGTTAGCTCCGTTATAGCAGCAATGTCTGGCTCAAAATCAATTCCCTCACAAGTACTCTACACTTGTTCCACAGAACAGAAATTAATGAAAGTTACAATGCCACACTGGTGTTCACAGAATTATGTGGAACATTCTGCAATTCACACAAAATCTTTAGCTTAGCCCGGTACTCTGCATACAAGAATGTGCTTTCACCCTATTACGGCTATACGAGTCAAGGCATTAGGTTTAAGTACAAACACGTTTTCCTTCCTCTTTGACTGCAACATCTCAGCAATTCTCATGTTTAAGCAAAGCTCTTCATAGATGAGAAACAAGGGTAGTTGAAATTTTAGGATGTATTGAAAATCCAAGCTTTGCAGCTTGAATGAATTCATATTTCACAATTATTATAGGATGTAATATTTACTGATTGACGAGGTACTTTAAGAAACACAGTGGCATGAATTTTTATTCAAATGCTCATGAGCATTAGTGAGGATTCGAATTGCAGGTACCTCTGTTATTACATCCATACATATAGATGTTTTAGAATTCTTCAACTTTCAATATACAGATAGATCATGTTCAGCTAACTGCTATTTGCTTTACGTCGCACCGACACAGATAGGTCTTATGGTGACGATGGGATAAGAAAGACCTAGGAGTTGGAAGGAAGCGGCCGTGGCCTTAATTAAGGTACAGCCCCAGTATTTGCCAGGTGTGAAAATGGGAAACCATGGAAAACCATCTTTAGGGCTGCCGACAGTGGGATTCGAACCCACTATCTCCCGGATGCAAGCTCACAGCCGCGCGCCCCTAACCGCACGGCCAACTCGCCCGGTTTTCAGCGAACTAAAGCCATTCTATTTCTTAGGACGATGAATGATCAGGAATGAAAAGAGATGAGACAAAATAATCATTAACTTAATACAAGGCATTAGCCCCTAATAATGTATTGAGAAGAACGACTCAAAAGCTTTTAAGTTACTTTAGCCCCTGATAGGTCAGTACCTGGACTGATTGTAAGTTACATAAAATGTGGGATATAAATCCAAGTTGCAGTTTTATATTTTGATTGATTATTTGATCAACACCAAAGTATTTGTTAGGTTTAGTCATTGTTTTGGTAAGAATGTAAAACAAATTGTGAGTATGTATATTATGATAGTTTTCATTATTGGAGTTGAGATTAAAATCTTGTATGTTCGAAATATCGAAAAGCAGTGTAGCTCTTTAAAATATTCACCGTACTATGTCCCTCGCGAGTGATAAAACTAATATATGTAAATGAAACACAATGGCAGAATGTACCATGACAGCATAAAATAATACATTCATGACGTGGCATAAACCGACTACTACCAAGAGGAACTTATATTTTCAAATATCTCCGTGCTTCAGTCGGAAATCTGAGCCTTATTGTGCTCTTAAAACTGCGCCTGTCTTCACAGAACTTTTCACAGTATGTGATTTTTTGGACAATGACCCCAGAGTTACTACTCTACGTACTATTTCAAAAGTGACTATGTGTAAGTTGAGCTCATTCTTAGGCGTGGTGTAAAAATTATCTGGCACAAGACTGTTAGTAGATGAATATTAGAAACAGCTAGTTGCCACTACTTTAAACTAGTGCTCATCACTTATTCCCATTTATTTATTACTTTCCTCAGTCAGTCAGTCAGTCAGTCAGTCAGTCAGTCAGTCAGTCAGTCAGTCAGTCAGTCAGTCAGTCAGTCAGTCAGTCAGTCAGTCAGTCAGTCAGTCAGTCAGTCAGTCAGTCAGTCAGTCAGTCAGTCAGTCAGTCAGTCAGTCAGTCAGTCAGTCAGTCAGTCAGTCAGTCAGTCAGTCAGTCAGTCAGTCAGTCAGTCAGTCAGTCAGTCAGTCAGTCAGTCAGTCAGTCAGTCAGTCAGTCAGTCAGTCAGTCAGTCAGTCAGTCAGTCAGTCAGTCAGTCAGTCAGTCAGTCAGTCAGTCAGTCAGTCAGTCAGTCAGTCAGTCAGTCAGTCAGTCAGTCAGTCAGTCAGTCAGTCAGTCAGTCAGTCAGTCAGTCAGTCAGTCAGTCAGTCAGTCAGTCAGTCAGTCAGTCAGTCAGTCAGTCAGTCAGTCAGTCAGTCAGTCAGTCAGTCAGTCAGTCAGTCAGTCAGTCAGTCAGTCAGTCAGTCAGTCAGTCAGTCAGTCAGTCAGTCAGTCAGTCAGTCAGTCAGTCAGTCAGTCAGTCAGTCAGTCAGTCAGTCAGTCAGTCAGTCAGTCAGTCAGTCAGTCAGTCAGTCAGTCAGTCAGTCAGTCAGTCAGTCAGTCAGTCAGTCAGTCAGTCAGTCAGTCAGTCAGTCAGTCAGTCAGTCAGTCAGTCAGTCAGTCAGTCAGTCAGTCAGTCAGTCAGTCAGTCAGTCAGTCAGTCAGTCAGTCAGTCAGTCAGTCAGTCAGTCAGTCAGTCAGTCAGTCAGTCAGTCAGTCAGTCAGTCAGTCAGTCAGTCAGTCAGTCAGTCAGTCAGTCAGTCAGTCAGTCAGTCAGTCAGTCAGTCAGTCAGTCAGTCAGTCAGTCAGTCAGTCAGTCAGTCAGTCAGTCAGTCAGTCAGTCAGTCAGTCAGTCAGTCAGTCAGTCAGTCAGTCAGTCAGTCAGTCAGTCAGTCAGTCAGTCAGTCAGTCAGTCAGTCAGTCAGTCAGTCAGTCAGTCAGTCAGTCAGTCAGTCAGTCAGTCAGTCAGTCAGTCAGTCAGTCAGTCAGTCAGTCAGTCAGTCAGTCAGTCAGTCAGTCAGTCAGTCAGTCAGTCAGTCAGTCAGTCAGTCAGTCAGTCAGTCAGTCAGTCAGTCAGTCAGTCAGTCAGTCAGTCAGTCAGTCAGTCAGTCAGTCAGTCAGTCAGTCAGTCAGTCAGTCAGTCAGTCAGTCAGTCAGTCAGTCAGTCAGTCAGTCAGTCAGTCAGTCAGTCAGTCAGTCAGTCAGTCAGTCAGTCAGTCAGTCAGTCAGTCAGTCAGTCAGTCAGTCAGTCAGTCAGTCAGTCAGTCAGTCAGTCAGTCAGTCAGTCAGTCAGTCAGTCAGTCAGTCAGTCAGTCAGTCAGTCAGTCAGTCAGTCAGTCAGTCAGTCAGTCAGTCAGTCAGTCAGTCAGTCAGTCAGTCAGTCAGTCAGTCAGTCAGTCAGTCAGTCAGTCAGTCAGTCAGTCAGTCAGTCAGTCAGTCAGTCAGTCAGTCAGTCAGTCAGTCAGTCAGTCAGTCAGTCAGTCAGTCAGTCAGTCAGTCAGTCAGTCAGTCAGTCAGTCAGTCAGTCAGTCAGTCAGTCAGTCAGTCAGTCAGTCAGTCAGTCAGTCAGTCAGTCAGTCAGTCAGTCAGTCAGTCAGTCAGTCAGTCAGTCAGTCAGTCAGTCAGTCAGTCAGTCAGTCAGTCAGTCAGTCAGTCAGTCAGTCAGTCAGTCAGTCAGTCAGTCAGTCAGTCAGTCAGTCAGTCAGTCAGTCAGTCAGTCAGTCAGTCAGTCAGTCAGTCAGTCAGTCAGTCAGTCAGTCAGTCAGTCAGTCAGTCAGTCAGTCAGTCAGTCAGTCAGTCAGTCAGTCAGTCAGTCAGTCAGTCAGTCAGTCAGTCAGTCAGTCAGTCAGTCAGTCAGTCAGTCAGTCAGTCAGTCAGTCAGTCAGTCAGTCAGTCAGTCAGTCAGTCAGTCAGTCAGTCAGTCAGTCAGTCAGTCAGTCAGTCAGTCAGTCAGTCAGTCAGTCAGTCATGATAATTCATCTTCACACTGTACAGTGCTAGAAATAACGGGACAGAGCGGAGATGGAGTGGGGAACTACTTACGTGTCTGTAACATCTTCAGTTTTTGAGATATAAGTCTTCTCATAAAAGGTGTTCAACCAGTATATGTCCTTAAATGGAGGTTCTGTATAACACTGGAACTGTTGTTGGCCACTTCGAACTGAGGTGGGGTGGGATATGGAAGAATTTGAGGTATGTAAGGAACTGTATATGCACTCGCAATCCGTAATGTCTAAAAGTAATTTGTACACTGCCTATTAATATTTTCCCTGATTTTTCACTGGGATTATTAGTATTTATCCTTATCCTATTAACTGGAGCTTGGTTTCCGAACTTGTTTCTTTCCATTTCGAAAACATCTTCCTCTAGTGAAGCAACAGATATATAAAAGTTGTTTTTCTATGCTTATCTCATGGACAAGGAAGTAGTTGAATTTACATTTTATCTATTTAAGGCTTATCCTATGGAGTTCTGAGGGCACAAGTGTGCTAATCTACGTATTGTATGAGATGTTTAATTACATGCATATATGAAGACATTCACCATCTTTATGACAACTGGATCGTCAGGTGGAGGAATCAGAACAACCAGGTGGTAAGTCAACCTACTTTCGATATTCCATCTTATCTGTTTTAAGGGCTCTGTTTTTACCCCCAGAATACTAAAACCATGTATTTCATTCGAAGCTCATTTCATTCGCCAATACGTAAAGATCTATGGAGTCTTTGTTATTGATGAAGACTGTCGGCCAGCCAATTGTCCACCGGATATTGCAATTCAACGTCGCCATCTCATCTGTATTTCTGGCCTTCGTCATCGTGTACGCAGGATTTCATATCACAAAGCTTTTCTGTCGATCTCGAGAGCATGAGTGAACCACGAGTCCAAAACTCAGCCCATGATTTAATTCATGTGACGGTAAATTATTAAGACTCAACTACGTTAAATTGTGTATTTTGTGAGTATTATTAATGCCAATTAGTTATCGTAGCAACCTATCGTCGCCATAAGACCTATCTGTGTCGGTGCAACGTAAATCCCCTAGCAATAATAATAATAATAATAATAATAATAATAATAATAATAATAATAATAATAATGTTACCGTAGCAAAATGGGATTCAGACATTTATATCACATTATGTTCTCAGAAACAAAAAGCAGTAGCAAAAAAGGAACAGCACTGAATCGTAGAACAGCAATTAAGCTATCAATTTCCTAATACCATTCCAGTAGTCTTCTCTGTGTGAAACAGCATGCAAGAACTGTGTTTGCATACTCACGAGAACAGCAAATATAAGGATGTAATTTTCAACGGATTATTTAGTGATGGGCTGTACTGAGATATTCATCTGACAAATGTGAAGGTTGAATTACTCCTTTAGTATTTGAATTCAAGCATTTTATTGGAACGTTTATCCAAGAGTAACATCCATTATAATTTGAGAACGCGTTTCTTCAACCATTCCTTAGCCTCATTGTTCTTTATGACGACATCTAAACATTTATTTCCTTCCAAGGTTTCGTAAGTACAGTTTAAATACCTGAGGAAGGAGTTATCTGCCGTTCATGACAATATCCTGCATTTGCTGTAATTCTAATCTCCGTATCATATTCCTCAATTAAATTTAACTATCCAGAAGTAGATATGGACATTTAATACCTACTAAATCGCATTGTTAATAACAGTAAATAGTATGCGAAAAATATTAAACGGTACCTGCTCAACATTGCGTAATATTAAAGATGATTATGGAAAATACACCCATACACAGAGGTTACCAGTACTTTGAGAAGTGAATTAAACAGGTTCAACATTTTCTCCGATAATAAGGAAAATCATTTCCAAGAGGACTGAATGGAAGGTTGGGAATAGGCAACTTCAACAAAAAGTCAACTTTTAGTAGGCCCTACTTAGAATATATATTATTCCATAATGACAGAATAGCAATTGATAGGAAAATTATTTCCAGGACTAAAATGACGTTAGTTAGGGTTAGGAATAAGAGGACTGACTGGCAGATTTGAAATACGGAACTTCAACAAATGGTCGGTCAATTTTAAGCATTTAGAATATATATTATTCCAAGATGGAAGAACAGGAAGTGAAATAAATCTATATGTTGGAAAACGTTTTTTAATAATGTGCTTTACCTCGTTTCAACACAGATAGGTTTTATGGCGACGATGGGATTGGAACGGCCTACGAGTGGGAAGGAAGCGACCAAGGCCTTAATTAATTAAGGCCTGGTGTTAAAACGGGAACTACGGAAAGCCATCTTCAGGGCTGCCGACAGTAGGCCTAGAACCCACTATCTCCCGGATGCAAGCTCATTGCTACGCTCCCCTAACCGCGCGGCCAACTCGCCCGGTGTGTAGGAAAACTAATGCAGTGAGTTCGCAATTGCGATTAACGGTATTCCGTATAAAAGAACTGAACACCCAGATGAAATTTTCCTTACGTCTTTCTGCAATCAGGCCGACTGTTTTTGCATGGAGTTAGGCCTGCGTAGACAAAGGACACCTTAATCATGATCTGGAAGCAACGGGTATTAAAGTAGCGAGAAGAATTGCTGGTACTAACAGATGTGATCGATGGCAGAAGTATACTCGTTATGAGGGTATGAGTTAGGAATGAAATCGATGGGTGAGGGTGTGAGTATGAACTGAAAGGTGAATGGAGGAGGACAGGTTACCTAGGAAATGAAATGGTGTATGGCTTTTAGTGGCTCGCCAGGTGCAGGTCTTTTGATTTGACGCCCGTAGGGACCTGCGCGTCGTGATGAGGATAAAATGATGATGAGGACGACACATACACCTAGCCCCCGTGCCAGCGAAGTTAAACAATGATGGTTAAAATTCCCAACTCTGCCGGGAATCGAACCCGGGACCGCTGTGATCAAAGGCCAGCCGGCTAACCATTTAGCCATGCAGCCGGACGTAATTACCTAAGAAATTTGGTGTACTTCAGCCGGTCTTAAGCCATGTGCACATTTAGCAACACCGCCTCTCACATCCTATTTGAATTCGCATACGAAGCGATCTGATCGACTAACTTCGGCAGTTGATAAAATGACAATGGTGCGGGATATCGACTAATTCTTTTCAAATTATTTTTAAGTATGACGAACACTCTAATACTCACATATCGGGTTCACGTTTTTACCGACCACCCTCTAAATATAGGTCGACCAGGTTCACGCCTGGGAGTGATATTTCCGATGTCAGCTATTATCTGTAAACCTGCCATAAGACAACCTCTCAGTAGAAGAGAATAATAATAATTTTACTTGCTCTAAACCTTACCGCCCTTCAGATATTATTATTAACAAATACATTACAATTGGGAAATATCCCGGTGGCAATGACAACCTAGAGTCGCGTGATAATGATGTAAACTTAAAACTAGCTTAATATTACAACTCCGTCATATAAAAATTCACACCTACCTTAAAAAATACACTAATTATTATCTTACCATTCTAAATACACCAGTTCATAAATCGGGAAATTATATATATTGTACCAGGGAAAGTTCGTGGGTTTAGGGCATGAGAAGGACCTCAGGTAGTGGAAGTTGATTTTGGAGCCGATACAGAGCAGGATAGAATCGCAGGGCGAATAATAGATGGTTATACTTTTTCCAAATAATTTATTAATAATGCTGAATGATTCATCACCCTGCAATATTAATATAGAACTCAGATCTTTCATTGAAATCAAAAGTTTAAACGTAAATCATCTTGAATTCAGTTCGAGAAAAATAAATAAATATCACTGATCCTATAGTCTTTCTAACTTTTGTGAAAACACGCAGTATCAGTTCTTCACCTAAAGACTTTCTAAGTATTAATTCATGAAATGAACACACACTTATAACTGAAAATTGAAATAAGAATTTAAATTTCTGTTGAAAGTTTCTTAGTTTGTTAGCCTTGAAATATACAACACTTGAAAACCCTAGAGTTCTTCTATGTAATATGAATATTAAATTTTGAAAAATAAATTTATCATTAAAGATGAACTTTTGAGAAACGATGAAGAACTACGAAATATTGCTCACACGCAGCACTGAGAAAATCACTGTTCAGGATTGATAAGAAAACGTCAGTCAGTTTGTGACTATTCACTTAGTAAAGAAAATTTGGCTTACAATGTTGATGTAGAGAATGGGAGTCTGGAACATTCCGCGGAGTGCGGACGGAGACTCGAAATCGATGTTCCACGAAGAAACCACGTTGACGTCCCTCGATGGGTACCATAGATGAGATGATGTTTGAGGTAGCTGGATCTAGTAGAATTTCACCAAGATTTTCGTTGCTCGTGGAGGTGATTTTAGCACACGGAAAGTTCAATTGGCACGAGTAGTAATCACAGATGCTATCATTCACTGTCAAACACAGTTCAGTTCGTATTTTAATTTTATGACGTTAAATGAATAATTACAGTCCTTGCTGCATAAAACACTATTTAAAGTCGTCATTGAGAACGTCCATAAATACACAGTTCAAACACTTGAAAAAGCAACGTGTAATAATTCTCATCACAGTCTATGATCACAGTCTCTGAATCACTATCCTAGCAGATAACACTGATTTTCTGGTAGTGATAATATCATATTACCTTAGAAAAAGTTCTTAATATTCACCAAGTTTATCACTGGAGTAAGTCGTGTCCTAATATGGCACGAACACTACGTAAATAAAGAGACACAGTTCAAGGATGTACTGTATTAGAAGAAATGAGTCCTAGAATAGTTTGAGTTATTGTACACGACAGTTTCTGTTTATTGTAGTAGTTCAATATTATGTGAAATTAACTAAGTCCACACGCCATGTTCTAGTCTGTGAATATCAAATATTTGACTTCGTACTTCAATGATTTCACACGTGTTATATTTCGAAATGTCTGTGAATTATATCGTAGTCGCGGCACGATAGAATAAGTACGGTGCAACGTCTTTTACAAGTGCGACGGCGATTGATTATCCCATAATTTCGTCTCCGCGAAACGCGACGGAAAGTACTATCTCCGAGACTGCACTGACAGACTGTACCAGGGTCAGTCTCCCCTCTGTCTCACTCACACACACACATACTGCACTGCTTGTCAGCCTTGACATAGTGGCATATATATCTGCGCCGGGAGGGGTGGCGTTCTGAATCATGTGACCGAGAGTGTCTTCTTAAATTTTATATTGTTATAACTCAAAAACTACTGGACAGATTGCTTTGAAATTTACAGGATTTTACTTTTACGATGTCTGCTACAATTTAGCGTTGGTCCTGTTCAAATCGGTTAAGGCGTTAAAAAGTTCACGAAAGAAAAATTCTTTTGAGAAATGTCTCTAGGGGAGGTAAGTTTCAAGCGGTAGGTGACGTCACTTGACCTCGCCTGGCTCGCTCGTGGAGTCTGGTACGTTCTGGAATGTTCCTTCGCTCAGCTCTTCGCATGTCGGACGGAAATTGTATGCTTTAATAAAGTATTTTCAATTGATATGTGCCAGGGCCTAGGCCTTCCTGGTACAATATATTTCGTAGGTTTAACCTCATATTACACTACACGTGACCCCTGGGTGGTGCTAAGAGAGTAACAACATTGGCTGCTGGACCCAAGGCTCTGCTTTGTGGATATCCCAGCAATTCAGAGGATTCATCAACTCAATATGAGAAAATGATCGGGGAATTGATCATTGGAATTCATTACCTGCAGCAGTCTTAGAGCCTTTTCCCAAAATGAAAGATGCTTCAAGAAGGAACATCAGATGCTGTAAATTGTCTGTAAATTGTGTGTAAACTTCTCAGTGATGGTGTCTTATTTTAACGTAGCACTCAATCCACTGTAAATCGTAGTATTAAGGTTTAAGGCATCAGAATTATTTAAAGTATGTGGGAATTTGTATATGAACTAACTTTTTATGGTTTTCTGAAACGCCGAGATGGTGGAATCTTGTCCCGCAGGAATTCCTTTACGTGCTAGTAAATCTACCAACACGAGACTGACGTATTTCAGCACCGTCAAATACCATCGAATTGAACCAGGATCGAACCTACGAAACTGGCCAGCGCCTCAACCGTCTGAGCCACTCAACCCGGCCACTAGAAGAGACGAGATTGAAATGAAGCTGCTGACCTAGGGAGGTCAGACTTTGGACTAAGATAGACAACCTCTCAAAGGAAGAGATGAGAACGAAGTGAAGTTATTGACCTAGAGAGGTCAGACTTTGGACTATGATAAACAACCTGTTATTCGAAGGGGCGAAATGATGTACTGATAAAACGTAGGCAGGTGCGATTCTCCAAAACACCAGTATATTTCCCCTTTCTGTATTGTTTAGAACTAAACTGGATGTGAGAGTTGAGACCTTTCAGCCTGTGTGATGGTCGGGTAACGTGGACGTCATTCACAGCCAGCCGTCTGCCCTGTCTGTCCAACATGCACTTCTTATACCCCTCTGGAAGGATTTTAAGATTGGCGGGACGGCTGGTATGAACATGAAACCCACCTCGATTAGGGGAGTGCCTGAAATGTGCTGCACCACCTCGGGACATTAAATAACAGGTGTGGAATAGTTATGAAAATGCTTATGTTTCAATTAAATTACTATGACATTGCATACTTGTAGCTATAATTTTCATACTTCAAATATTCATTATCGTCCGCTGATAATGCGATGGCGACCGGTGAAGTTCACTGCTAAAACACAACTAGCAGTAAGCCAGACAGCCTCTTCCAGAAAAGGGATATAAAGAGTGTGATTTCTAGCCATAATCTGTTTATGCGTCGTCACCAGCGTTGAAATTCATTATTCGTGGTTATTTGCCCACGGTTTGGGAACGGAGAAAGGGAGACAAGAAATTTTTTTTTGTAATTTTGTCCTACTTCATTACAGTTCGGACCCACTGTGCGTGGACTTAATTAAGGTACATTCCCAGCATTTGCGTGGTGTAAAAATAGGAAACCACGGAAAACCATCTTCAGGGCTGCCGGCAGTAGAGTTCGAATCCTCCCTCTGCCGAATCAGATGAAATTTGCGACAGAGTAATCTAGACTGATATTCATCAAGAGATGATGAAAGAGTATGAAATGTTCTTTTAGCAACATTTGAATTTGTTGGGCGAATAATTCAGATGTGAGTGACCGTTGAAGGTGGTTTCGTTGGCTGTTTTTTGCGAAATGTATTTCATTGCTTCCTTTATATTTAAAGATTTGACTTTATTTTGTAAGCATATGATTTTTAGATGTTCATGATGTCTGTGAAATGGTGTAAGCTCCCATATATGTATTGTATATGTTGAGTGCCGATTGTACCTAACAGAGTTTTTGTATTCTTTGTATCTGTGTGGAATTTGCGTAGTTGTGTTTTGGCCTATATATGTGGCGTTCCAGTTTGGTTCTTGATTTATTACTTCAGAAACTACCGATTTGAAGCAACGGTCCTTGACGTTTACGTTCCAATTGCTGACGTGACTTTGTAGCATGTTATTCGTTATGAAAGGTGCTTTTAGACGTTGCGTTTCGAAAATGTTAGCAATCTTCTGTGTGTTCTTATTCAAGTAACTGGGGACTATCTGTTTGTGGTTTTCAAGTGTGTTATTTCTGGTGTTGTTCTTTGTTTCCTTACTAAACGAACTACTGTATTTATTTCGTTTTTGGAATATGTCGTGCTCATTGGCAGTGGTTCGTTGTGTTTTTCATGCTAATTTGTGCGAGTTCTGGTTACTGGATTCGTTGTCTGTTGCGTCTAAAATGTGAGTGTGTTTACTGTATACTTTGAATGACTTCTATTGACGGTGATTTCTAAAATTTGATCTCCTTATTAGTTTCCAGTCCCATGCAAATTTCTTGTAAGGAATTTATTGTGCTTAATAAGTCAAGGGATATTCGTTTGTGACGGCATTGTCAGAAAGGCTTATTAAGTCATTTACGTATCTGCTCCAGTGTGAGATCCCTTTAGATATCTTGTCGGTTAAGAAAATTTGTCCACTCTTATTTAGGAATACGTTCGTTATTATTCCTGATAATGGCGAGCCCGTGTTTCACCCTTCTGTTTGAAAATAGATTTTGTCGATGAAATCTGTTGTGAAATATGACTGTTCATACAATATAAAATACTTTAACACAGATGTAAAAATGTTACACAATGGAAATTAAATCAGATCATTAATCATAAAGGAATTACCCGTCACAAGAGAATCCAACTAAACCAACCTCAATGATCACATACATCTGAAAAATGCCACCCCTTCCTCTTCGGCAAGAGGTTTTAACGTCGTATTAACTCATCGGATGTTTTCGGCGATGCAATTTTGAGAAAGAACTAGGATTTGCCTGGTGTGGATATTAGAAATTACCTAAAAGCATCTTCACGTCTGCCGCCGGTGTGACTTGAAGCCACAATCTCAAGAATGCAGCCTCACATACGGGACCGTGACCGCACAACTAATTCCCTCGGTAAAATACCCTCCTCTTCACCCTACTAAACTAGTTCAAATTTTGGTAAAAATAAACATATCATGATATTTTTCATCAGGCCTTAATTAATCCCACTGTAGTTACGCTGACGCAAAGGACGTCTGGAATAATGGTTACGCCGTACATATCTTTACTACACTCATGAGCAATCGAATTATTGATAGCTGAAGTAGTAGAGAAACGATGCTGTGTTCACCCGGACGAATGTAATAGGAGGGCGTGTCTTGTAACAGCGAAGGCGTATGGGTAACAGTTGACTACAAGAATGGTAAGACGAGACCTTAACGGACATGATCGCGGAGAGATTGTCGTTACCGGACGTCAGGGCCACTCCACCTCTAAAAGTGTGCAAGCACGGGGCTTTTCGAGGGGAACCGTATCAAGAGATTATGTGAGTACGTGGATTCGGGCAAAAACCACCACCGCCAGGGGGCAACTGTCGTTGTGTACGACGTGTTGTTGACAGGGGCCTCCGTCGCCTAGGTCGGATCGTAAGAGAGTATAGATGTGCAACAGCCCAGCTCGTAAATTTAATGCCGGACAATAAAGACATGTGAGCAGGCGTACCATTAAGAAACATCTCCTCGCAATATGGTACAGAAGCGAGCGACCTACGAGGGTACCTCCGCTCAACACCCGTTTCAATACACG
The DNA here is from genome assembly GCF_040414725.1 of Anabrus simplex. NCBI lineage: Eukaryota > Metazoa > Arthropoda > Insecta > Orthoptera > Tettigoniidae > Anabrus > Anabrus simplex. The sequence continues at coordinate 517,300,361 of NC_090266.1, read as the reverse complement.
AGTGACATGGGCAAAGGAACCGCACCATTGGACGCTTAAAGCATGAAAAATTGTCACGTGGACAGGTGAGGCGATGCACCAGCTCGCCAATAGCCGTGTACGTGTTCATCGTCTTCCACATGAAGCAATGGATCCCTCATGCTAGAAGGTACATTTCATGCCGGTGGTGGTGGTAGTGGTGGTATCTTCTGTGGGGACTGTTCACGTGGGATGGTATGGGACACGAGGTATATCTGCTCCAGCCCATGGTTCGCGATTTATGGCTGATGGATATAAAATGCTTGTCTGGTCGCCGAGGAGCCACTCAGCACACCTGAAATGCTGTCGAGAGGGATGTGTGTGGCCTGGACCCATTGATTATGGGAGGCTGTGCAGCAATATGGATCAGTATGGCTCCCCATGCGCTTCCGGTGTCTTGTAGAGTCCATGCCACGCTATATCACCGCCGTCAGCAAGGCGAAAATGGGTATCTGAACACTACTAGATTTGTATCTCTGGTTACACTGCTCATGAGTGTAAATTCTATGAATTTATGGCAGATTATTATAAAGGTAATATCAATTCAAAAATTTCCGAATAAATACCCCATTGCAGACTAATTTCAAACCTTTTCAAAATGTAACAAAACCAGAAGTATTGTTTCATACGAGTACATAGGCTTTCTTTTAAATGTCTACTAACGTGCTGCTGTAAAAACCGTTTGCACCCAAAATCATGTGTTGGAACATAAATAAAGGCACTGCCATATTAATTTCCTGAAATGTTGACTAAACGAAACAACAACTACTCTAAAATCAACCAGAATTCACTTTAGCCTAGTTTCTACACGCTCAACTCGAATCTTCGATTTTTAAAATAACACTTGGAATAATATGGATGATTGCAGTGATCAGTACTATTTCATCAATTTTGTGCTGTAATATTTTTGTGGGATTACTATTATTTCTGTAGTAGTAGCAGTAGAATTAGGAACATTTGGAATATCAACAGACAAAAACCTTGTTAACGGAGTATAAATATTCCTGGAGAAGTAAGTTTCCCTATTCAATCCTATATATGTAAATCGCAGATTATCTCGCAACGTGAAATAATTTGTCTCTTAACCGAGAGAATTTTTCGTATTTGAAGCACATTAATATTCTTCCCTCAAACAAATATAAATGAGAACGTGATTAATTAATGTAGATGGATATACATAATATGAACGTAGGCCTAATATGCAGTTATGAAAATGTTATAACGTCGAAATATTATCTACAATTTTAAAGGCGTGTTGTGAAAGTTCTCTTGGACAAGACGGTTAGTTGATGATTATTAGAAACAGCTAGATGTTCACTACTTTGAACAAGTGCTCATCAGTTATTCCCATTTATTTATTACTTTTCTCAGTCAGTCAGTCAGTCAGTCAGTCAGAGTGATCAGATACATAGTGTGCCTTAGCTTAAAATATTTTCGATTTGTCGAAGTGTCAAATTTTAACACACATAACACTACAAAATACCTGGAAAAAATACGTACTATTAAACAAAGAATGACATGTTTCGTTCGACAAGAACATCCTCAGATTCTATCAAGTCACTTTAAAATCATGTGCATATTTCTACAATTTTCAGTTGCGTAGTTAACACGTCAATGATTGTGAATTGGTGACGATATGCCAAATTGAGATAAATTTTGAATGTAGTGGTCCTCCCCTGTCACATTATTAAGTGTGAGACAGTTTTCTGTACTTATCTATGCTGTTCACCATCTGCGTTTCGACTGAAGCCAGTTTTCTTGCTTAGCTTATGATACAATCTGAGGATGTTCTTACAGAATGAAACATGTCATTCTTAGCTTAATAGTTGTATTCATACAAGTATGTTATAGTGTTTCCATGTTAACATATAAATAGTAACAATGTGAAAAAGCGACACATGAATTGAATAACATGTTTGCAATTTAGTTAGCGCTCAAGATACCCGCTTTGATTGAATATCTATTACATGTTAGGGATTCATGGAGAAGACTGTAAATTATAGATTCATCGAAACAATATTTATTGAATAGTGTTAAAAGTCCTATAAATAGCCCCTTCTTATCCCTATACAAATTTCGGCACATAGACATAATGCTGTAGATTATACCTGAATGTTGTATTATGATTGAAGCTATGTGACAAAGTTTCGTTTTTAGCAGTCGGAGATCACTTGGGGTTTCTAGTTCGTGCAAATATGTATTTTCTTTAAGTAATTCCACCCACAAGAAGAAGTCTAGTTGAGCAAGGCAAGGGATCTTGTGAGTCGTCTCACAGCGTCAGTGAATGCAGTTAACTTGTCAGAGTACGCCATACACAAATGATTCTGTAGGACGAACCTCCACTTTGCTAGAACCTCCTCCCTAACTGCATCATCAGAGGTATAATCATTAATCCTGCGTTGGTCTGTCGGGGTTGTACAAACCCCAAATGTTACGCTTTCTTTTATTGCGCATTAGTTTTGCAGTCTTGTACTTTCCTACATTTTGCAGCCACTTATCGAAGACTGAGTGAGCGGTATCGTAGTCATTACTGAAGCAATCTTCGATCACCTCACAGTCACCTTCTTTCCCTTAGACGGCAAACATCCCAAGAGAATAGTGACGGTGCAGATTCTTGTAAGCCTACTGACTATCTCAAGCACGCGTTGTCATTTTCATAGTGATATAGAATTGTTATCTAACTGCGTTAATGTATAATAAATTGATCAACTTGGACATTATTTCTACTTAGTTTGAACATTGTTTAACTGATTTTACAGATGTTGGCACCAATAAGGGGTGTGTTTCGATTATAACAGGTGTTAAATTTAAAAAAAAATGCTTTTGTAATTTTCACTTACGTAAGAGGTTGAATAATTGCCGCCATAGTAGTAGGAGAAAACCTATGGGAACCTAATTGTCTTAAAGTTGATAAAGCAATAATCTTCTTTAAATCAAAGACCGGTGAGGGTGAGATGGGGTAAAAAAACAGTATCACCTGCGTAAACAAAAACTAGAACCATCAACATAAAAAATACGTCTTCCATGGGTAGGATATGAACCTAATAAAACCACAAAGACCTAGATTTCGTAAGTTGGCACCAATAAGGTATGTAATTTGATTATAGTATGTGTTATATATCAATCAATAAATCACTACTGATCTGCATTTAGGGCAGTCGCCCAGGTGGCAGATTCCCTATCTGTTGTTTTCGTAGCCTTTTCTTAAATGATTGCGAAGAAATTGGAAATTTATTAAACATCTCCTTTGGTAAGTCATTCCAATCCCTAACTTGCCTCCCTATAAATGAATATTTGCCCCAATTTGCCCTCTTGAATTCCAACTTTATATTGTGATCATTCCTAATTTTAAAGACATCACCCACAGTTATTCGTCTATTGATGTCCTTCAACGCCATCTGTACAAATACTGCTTTCGTAATAGTCATTGCATGTATCGACCTATTAAAATTGTTAAATCATTTTCAATAAATTATAACGTTTTTTATATATAAATATTTATTAATATCACAGCTTATCATAGAATAAAGTCAATATTGCATTTAGTTGTGACAGTACATACAAATGAAAATGTAATATTAAATCCTATCACATTCCAGCAGACTGTTGGTAAAGTACTTTTCACCACAATATCACAGGGTTATCGGAGAAGCAGAGTGTTAAGCGTGTTTGTCTTCGAAGATTTACAGTTCAGCTTGTTGGTCTCTAATATCAGCGTTTACACTCCACACTGCAACGCTTGGTGTAGTTTCAGGCAATATGCGTAAAATAGGTCAAATATGCAGTTCTGGCTGATACGTGCGGCATTCGCAAATCCTCTTGTATACATATACAAGTTATTCTCAATTCTGTTACGGCCTAAGATCACGAGATACTAATTGATATACTGTATCCTTGTGGGAAGCGATTGTTACTTGGTTAAAACAGTCAATCTTAATGTTGAAAGCAGGCACAATGTCAGTCATAATCAATAGTGATCACTGTATCAAAATCACAGGGCGAAGTTCCTTCATGTTATCCAGTTTATTTAGTATCTATTTATACAAAGTGTATCTGAGACTTCAGAAGTGAAAACATTCGAGAGAATCCGCATAAGTACATAATGGAAACAGATATTATCGTAACGTTTCAAGCAGGACTCAAATTTTAACTGTGTAGACATGATATTCCACCATTGACCATATTACTTGGTAAATATTTCAGCTTGCAAATCAGTAAGTTATAACTTTACACATAGGTAAACCCACTTCTCACACTGTTCGTTGGTCTTTTAGGATGATTTTACTGGGCGAGTTGGCCGTGCGGTTAGGGGCGCGCGGCTGTGAGCTTGCATCCAGGAGATAGTGGGTTCGAATCTCACTGTCGGCAGCCCTGAAGATGGTATTGCGTGGCTTCCCATTTTCACACTAGGCAAATGCTGGGGATGTACATTAATTAAGGCTACGGCCACTTCCTTCCAACTCCTAGGCCTTTCCTATTCCATCGTCGCCATAAGACCTCTCTGTGTCGGTGCGACGTAAAGCCACCAGCAGAAAAAGGACGACTTTATGGCTTCATTAATAGATTTATAGCACAATCCATTCTGTCTGTTTCATTATTTGCACATGTCACAGTTTTAAATAACCTCTAAGTTAACATTTATCTGATATGACTGTACGTTTCGTGGATGTAGACGTGCCTCTCAATTGGGCACAGAGTACCATTATTGCCGTTGTCACACCCCAGCATTTACTTTTTGCTTGTTGCCACTCGACTAATAGCATACACAGATAGACCAGTAAGACATTTGCCAGGTGAGTGGTGTGTGCAATTTGGTAACATGCCATTAAGACAAGTAAATATTTGATTGAATACTAGAAAAATGAGATTTATTGATATTCCCATTGTTTAAGACCTAAGCGTGAGGCCTCGAACAATCTGTCCACAAAAACAATTATAGTTTTAGTGGATGTATAGGGTAGATAAGGCACACAAAACTTTCGCTAAGTGTTTATGTACCGGGCGAGTTGGCCGTGCGCGTAGAGGCGCGCGGCTGTGAGCTTGCATCCGGGAGATAGTAGGTTCGAATCCCACTATCGGCAGCCCTGAAAATGGTTTTCCGTGGTTTCCCATTTTCACACCAGGCAAATGCTGGGGCTGTACCTTAATTAAGGCCACGGCCGCTTCCTTCCAACTCCTAGGCCTTTCCTATCCCATCGTCGCCATAGGACTATCTGTGTCGGTGCGACATAAAGCCACTAGCACAAAAGACCTAACAGAAGTGGTAAAGCAGTGCTCGGTTCACTCAGAGGGAGGTGGGTTCGATTCGCTGGCAGGAAGTCGAAACTTTTAGAAACGAGAATTTTACTTCCGGAGAGGTTAAAGCCCTGAGGTTCACTTAGACTACAACAGAAATGAGTACATAGTTCATTCCTGGAAGCAGCCGGGCTCAGGTAATTCAATCCCACTTTGTGCCAAGGTTACGAGATGTTGGAGCCTTTAACTTTCACTCCTCTGAGGACCTTTATGGTCTGTGCAGAGATGGATTTGTTTTTTATAACTTACTATCAATCTGAAATCTTGTCCTCGTGCCGCTCTTAGCAGTTGAATTCTCGATTTCTCTTTCAAAAAATAGATGTCACTGGTGTGAAAATGGGAAACAACGGAAAACCATGTTCACGGCTGCCGACAGTGGGATTCGAACTCATTATCTCCCGGATGCAAGCTCACGGCCAACTCGTCCGGTACTTCTGTTAGATAGCCACTGTGTAGTACTAGGCTACAGAATAATAAACTCTAAATAAATATCCCATTTCATAATTGTTGCGTATTAAATATCATTTATTGAATTAAGAGAATGACATTCAACATGAATTGACATACTGTACAGTTTAAGAGAGTTATGATTACAGTAATCTGAACTAGAGTACGTACAGTCGAAATAAATAGCAGGTTTAAGCGTAACTTGAATGTTTTTGGTATTAGATCGATATTTACTTCTGGTTAACATAATGGAATATAATATACGTTAGGCCTACACTATGTCTTCTTACAATGTGCTTTACGTCGCACTGACACAGATAGATGGGATAGGAATGGCCTAGGATTCGGAAGGAAGCAGCCGTGGCATTAATTAAGGTACAGTCCCAAAATTTTCCTGGTGCGAAAATGGGAAAACACAGAAAACGATCTTCAGTGATACCGACAGTGGGGTTCGAATCCACTATATCCCGGATGCTGGCCCACAGACACTACGTCTGTGACTAACACTATAACTATTATACTTACAGATTTGTGCATGGAATGTTTTATTATGCCTTTGTTGCATTTAAGGAGCTTTTTAAAGAAATGCTCTCCTTTAAGGGATTCCCATCATACAGCTCTACAACAGGCTGAAACAAACAGTTCTGAAAGAAATGATAACATTCGTTTCGTACTTTTGAGAAATTAAACTAGGATTTTTTTATTTCTTTTTTTTTTTTTTTTTTGCTAGTTGCTTTACGTCCCACCGACACAGATAGGTCTTATGGCGACGATGGGACAGGGTAGGGCTAGGAGTGGGAAGGAAGCGGCCGTGGCCTTAATTAAGGTACAGCCCCAGCATTTTCCTGGTGTGAAAATGGTAAACCACGGAAAACCATTTTCAGGGCTGCCGACAGTGGGGTTCGAACCTACTATCTCCCGAATACTGGATACTGGCCGCACTTAAGCGACTGCAGCTATCGAGCTCGGTGCAACAACAAGTATCCAATTATAATGAATAATATTACCTATACGTTTGGAAACGTGTTAACTACTGGAATGTGAGAGAATCGGATAATTCTGATTTGCGTCAAGCTGTAAATACATATTTTCTTAAAATTATTGGATTAATCCTGGGGCTTTTAATTACAGCGTTCTTGTATGTTTCGGTTCTATATTTCAGTAGACGTAAAGTAAACACTTGGCTGGTATTACGGGTAGAAACTCCAGTAGAAGAGTTCTCTCCTATGAGTTTGCCACAGCAAAGCACGACAATGGATCATGGAACGAGGCATGGTGATAAAATTTCTACTGTTTCTACTTGTGCAAAATTGTGTGATGGAATGGCTTATCAGGTGTATTTCAGCACTTCAACTTGTTAAAACTTAAAATAAGCAATATATTCACCAGGACCTTTATTTTCTCCCTTTAGTACTCAACTATTCAAATAGAAAAAAATTCTCATCTAGAGTTTACCTCTCACTTCCAAACACTATACCATATTAACTGTATTACTTCGATTACTATGAACAGACAGAAGAATGGATTTTCAAGGGAATGAAAATAAGCTTAATATGTAGGTTTTTCTAAAATAAATTGGTAAAACAAATACTGTAAACCTATGTCGAAGACAAAATATTATCGGTCTGCCTCTGCATCTATTTATCTATCTACACGCTGCTACGAGGGAAACATGTTTACCAAGCGTTCTACACACGTACAATTCTTTCAATTTCCTGTATGTATCTAATGTTGTTTTATGTTCTTTCGCTTCATTCGACCAGTTGTCGTTTACTAAATACACGAGTGATCTTTTGTGCTTATATAGAACATTTTTACACCTAATTAAAGTTAATTAACTCAATCGTGACTTCATCGCATCGGAATGATTGTTAATGGCAAGAGCAGAACTGTCACACCACAAGGATCTCCACTAACACCACAACTACCCACATGGATAAAAATTCACGAATCAATTGTATTTCAATCTACGTGAACCGCCAACAGACCGCTGCAGGGAATGTGGACACTGCCAACCCCAGAGAGAGACAGATATTTCGCTCGATGTTTCATTTGTTTACGATAATTCAACAGTTTTCTCACAGGTTGAATATATTAAGTGTGTAACTGATATTCTGCTGACTCGGAAGAACAGCAACTGTATGTTGCCGGAAAAAACAAGGTTTATTGTTTCAGTCTGCTATAGGTACACCAATGAAATGAAATGGCGTATGGCTTTTAGTGCCGGGAGTGTCCGAGGACAAGTTCGGCTCGCCAAGTGCAGGTCTTTTAATTTGACACCCGTAGGCGACCTGCGCGTCATGATGAGGATGAAATGATGATGAAGACGACACATACACCCAGCCCCCGTGCCAGCGAAATTAACCAATGATGGTTAAAATTCCCGACCCTGGCGGGAATCGAACCCGGGACCCCTGTGACCAAAGGCCAGCACGCTAACCATTTAGCCATATAGGTACACCAATGAGAGATTATTTACGGGCGGTCACTACACAAATCGGAGGAATAAATTTAAATGCGTGCCCTATTTAGGTGGTGAATGCGCATGCTTAGGATCATAAGGGCGTATCTACAATTTTTGACATTTTGAGGTTATGATATCATTGCAATGCGGAAAGAATGCTGTATTTGAATAACAGAACGGCGTATCTCTAACTATGCTAGTTTTTAAATTTTGCATGGCGTAAGTCATTAAGAGATTTGTTTTAGTAAATAACAAAAGGGCGTATCAGTATACGCCCATTTGTTACTCACAAACACGTAAGATATGAGGCACATACTTTAGGAACAATATGGCGTAACACCTGATACTCCATTTTCACTCTTAACTATTATTTCGTTTATTCTCCATGGAAACCTGTGTGACTATCGTGTGTTAAACATATCACCGTTTTGTGAGGTGAATTAGTTTCTCTATTTTCGAGCACTGTAAGAGTAATGAAATACTAGATAGTGTTTTAAAACTAGAATAATACTATCAATGAAGAAGGTGAGTCTAAAATATGAGCCACACAAATCAGCGAAGTATATTACCAAATACAGTAGAGACAATACGCGACACTGCGAAATATCGAGGGACAGCGATTAGGTCTCAATCTAGCGGAGTGACCTGAGAGTTACTGATTCTGTTATAAGAGCACGTGTATTTGTTTGTGAAGTTTTTGGGGTTATTTACATAAGTAAATAGTTGCGTGTGTCATTCCTTTATATCTCCTGTCAATATGAGTGGAAGGATATATGCTGCGTTTGGCTGCAATAACTATGAAGTGCAGAAGGATTCGCGGTCTTTCTTCCGCTTCCCTCGTGACATGAAAATGTAAGTAAATACTGTGTTTGCATATATATCCTTCCAGTTACAAAGATATTTTTATAGAAGGCCTACTTCCTAAACTTCTGACCTGCGCGCCCCATATTTTAACTGGCTTAAAATATTATAATAAGCTTATTTTATTGTATTAGCGCAGCAGTTAACCTTCAGTACTGATGTGTTGTTGTAGGTGTGATCTGTGGGTTTTGATTTAATTAAGGAACATGCATATGTGTGTGGCTGGTTGTGTTCCAAGTTACGCCATTTGGAATGCCGTAATGCGTTGTCAAGCACTGAAGAAAATATGGGTGATTTAAGAAATGTGATGATGATGCAAAGGTGAGTGGCTACTCATTGAATTCGATTTACAAGCTGTACTGAACTGTCCTCATACAAATGCCAAAGGATTGTTTTACAAAAGAAGACTTGCTTTCTACAACCTAACAGTGTTAAATGCAGTTTCAAATAGTGCTGTCTGTTACACGTGGAATGAGACTATAGCAAAGAGAGTGTCATCTGAATACGTATATCTGTGCAATGTGTCTCTTTGCTGTAAAACAATTAAATATACCTGGAATCAACCACAAATATCTTACTCCAGGCCACACACAGATGGAGGTTGATTTGGTACATTCTATGATCAAAAAAAAGAAGAAGAAAAGTGTTCACATATTTGAGCCATCTGGTTGGAAGACAGTCACCCGCCTAGCAAGAAAATCACCTTACGAAGTAGAAGTTATGTCACAAGATGATTTCTTTGATTTAGGAAAGTAAACCAGGCCCCTATAAACAATACAACAGTAGATGTTAGTGGTCAAAATTAAGATAGATGAAAATTGTGTCGTTGGAGTACTTGAAAGAGGATCCCAAACATGTTTACTTCAAGAACGACATGCATGAAAAATTCAACAAAATGCATATTATAGGAAACAAGAGATTAGCACTTAGGAGGAAACAGAACTGTAACAGTCTTAGAGAGGATCTATTCACAACCTCTTCCAATTTCGGTTGGAAAGTTAAAAGATTTACAAGAACTTTGCAAACAAGGTATTATTAAATCCCAGTATCATAAATTTAACATGTCCCTGAAGTCAGTCACCACAAGCCAAGAGAGTGACGATGGTCTAGATGATGTTGGCGATTAATCATTGTTCTTTTACTTTATTAATTCTTGCAGTTATTGCTTACATATTTCATCAATGTTATGTCAGTGCCGTTCTGCCGGTCTGCCTTGATAGGCATATTGCAATGATCAGCAATGATCTACAGACTTATCAAATATTAAAGTAGTAACTATTAGTCTTATGATCAGTCTGAATTTAGCAGAGTCGAGATATAATATTGTGTTGATGTTCTGTTGTACCTTTGGAGTGTTCTGCATCACAAACATATTGAGTTTATTAGGCATTTTTTTCATGTAAAACGGAAGTTTTTTATCCAGGGTTATGTTAAAAATGTAATAATCACGTTACTATATCGTAACAATAATATATTATTATTATTATTATTATTATTATTATTATTATTATTATTATTATTATTATTATTATCTCATTTATCCTGGACAGTTCGACTTACGCCTTGCTGTTATTTTAAGTTTTAAAGTATCAGACAAGTACTTCCGCCACCTGACTCATTGAAAACTGTGAATAACAAAAGGGCGTATGTCAGGGAAAAGAATTTTAAAATAAAGTTAGGAACAATATTATTCAAGCTTGTTTTGAATTACTTGCCTTCTTGCTTAATTCAAACCTAAATGAAACCATTTAATTGCATCATCATGTGCTGGTACTTATCTTGTACTGGTGATATACTTTTAAATAAATTGTGTAGTGATATTCCTGATTTTCTCAAAATGGCAGAAATGTAGATACGCCCTTATGATCCTTAGCATGCGAATGGGCTCCTGTCCACATTATTCCAATTAGCATTGCTGTATTAAAAGAAGACAAGATATGTTTGCATGAGTAATTACAGTTTGGTGACCATTTCCCACTTGTGCTCATAAAGATGTGATTTATGGGAATAAATAGAATGTTTGTGTGTTTACCGGGTGAATGAGCTGTGTTTATTCTTCCCAGACATATGCGACCTGCTAGAAATAAAACGTCTCTTAGTCGCACTTTACTATTCGTTTTACATATACAGTAGCTTGATATAGGCATCATGCGAAAGGAGTACAAGAGGCAGTGGTGAGACCCATTTCAAAGACACCGTATTTTTATGCAGAGCGAAACCCACTTCTCTAATCAATGAAGTACAGTTTTCTATATCCATCTCCATAGCTTTCGCTGGAGAATTGTGTATCTCATTAGTACGAGAGGGCATTTTCTTTTGAGATTAAAGAGCAGTCACGTTATTAAAGATGACGTGATAGATTGGGACGAATATACACGTATAAATTCACCACCATTTTGTATAGTCTTGTCAAACTGGTATTGATAGAATCGTGTTTTTTGCTTAATGATGGCGTAAGCTATGGCATGTACGCCTTGTAATTACTACTGTTACAGATTTGAATAAGGACTTAAAACCTGACCACGAGGCACTAAAACGCAAACACATTCGGTATCCTAACGAATACAGTGTTATAGCGCGCAAAACTGCACGTTTGAGACAGCTGAGAGGAATTACGCAGGATAGATACCTGGCATGTCGGAACAGTGAAGGTTCAAATCCTCCATTCACTCACGACACTTTTACCACCATTTTGTGCTCGGGGAGGCATCCTTTATCAAGATTGGAATTTCAGAAGTCTTAGCTATCCTTATACCGAAGTTATAACAAATTAAGTAGATATAATATATACCGACTATAGACAAACGTATTGCCAGCTTTATCCTGGACCCATTCAATGATGGGCAATATTCAACAGAGTGCGGTCGTTGCAGCAAGGCAAATCTCTCTATACATCGTACTTTATGTTCACTACTGGTATAAGGTCAGGGGCTGCCCGGCCGAGCCGGTAAAGGCGTGCTCGGTTCGCCTGGAAGGACGTGGGTTGGAATCCTCGTCAGGAAGTCGTAAAATTTAAGAAACGAAATTTCCACTTCTGGAGGTGCACATGGCCCTGAGGTTCACTCAGCCTATACCGTAAATGAGTACCAGGTTAATTCCTGGGGGCAAAGGCGGCCGGGCGTAGAGCTAACCACTCCACCCCATCACGTGCCGAGGATACGAATGGTGGAAGCCTTTACGTTCCACCCCTCCAAGGGCCTTCATGGCCTGTACGGATATGGCTTGGCTTTTTTTTTTTACTGGTTTAAGGTCGCACTTTAACAGGCAAGTTTTTCGGTGCTGCAAGGACGGGAGTGAGGTAGGCTAGTGTCTATACATTCGAGTCATATTTCTTGTACAGGTAAATCAATTGGCCTACGTGAAAGATGATGAGTACGGTATGTGAATATATTACTTTACGGAGAACCAAGACACCATGCATGCTAAGCTCAATACTTATACCAAAAACGATTTCCTGCACTAATACGATCGAATTCGGATACTTTTCTAAGGGATGAAAGACAACTCCGTGGAACGATGTCCTTTGGAAGGGACCCATTCGGGATCCGCCAGTTATGTCTGATGATAACAAAGAAGCTATGCAGTTATTGAGAACAACCCACACAGCAGCTTATGAGCCATAGCATATGGTCTGAACATCTGCCAAGTCTGTACTACATACTGTATATTGCATGGCATTAAATTGCATAGTCAAATGTGATATGTAATCAGAATTACTGTTGATCTTAAATACTGCGGCTCAAAAAAGATCGAAATAATATTCTGCCATCACTGGTTTGAATCTCTGAATATTTGACACAACACTGGCTGTTAACAACTGCAGCCATGGAGATGCGATCTTCAGCTGTTCTTACAACTTACCGTAGAATCTCAGTCAGTCAGTCAGTCAGTCGGTCGGTCGGTCAGTCCTTTCTTCGTTACTTCCTTCCTTCCTTCCTTCCTTCCTTCCTTCCTTCCTTATTACCTACTTTTTGCAGGCTTGTCAGCAACGAATACACGTATTGCAAGCAATGCATACAAGAACTTATTATTTGACTACAGGAGAGGTGTTTTCACGTTAGATTAAAAATTACGGGTTGCGTAAGTCCGTAGAAATACTTGTGGTTGGTTCATCCGGTAGAGGCAGGTTTTCTCTTATGTATGAAAAAGGACTAACGGATCGGTTTACATAATGAAAATGAAAATCCTCAGCCTGTTTCCAGTCATTTAACTGGGTCAGGAATGAAATGAATGCCCCTACCTAGCAGCGAGGATAGGAACTCTACCGGCTTCCGAAGCCAGTCGCACTCCTCTGGGGCAATGAATAATGACTGACAGGTGAAATGAAATGATAGTGAAGTGTGTCACTGGAATTAAGGACGACAGGGAAAACCGGAGTACCCGGAGAAAAACCTGTCCTGCCTTCACTTTGTCCAGCACAAATATCACATTGAGTGACCGGAATTTGAACGACGGAACTCGGTGGTGAGAGGCCGGCGCGCTGTCGCCTGAGCCACGGAGGCTCAAACGGTTTACATACTAAACTTAAAAATTCTGATGACAACAACGAAGAAGGAAAAATGAAGTGCAAGTCCGAACAGGCTGCCTGCCCACCTAATCCCTGATTTGTAGGAAATGAAGAAATTGAAGTTTAGTTCCAAAATTCGTACTCAAACTGCTTGAACCATCTACTCCCACTCTTACTTGCGGTAACATACTATTTCTAAAAAAAAACACGGTACTACAGCCCTTGAAGGGCCTTGGCCTACTAAGCGACCGCTGCTCAGCCGGAAGGCCTGCAGATTACGAGGTGTCGCGTGGTCAGCACGACGAATCCTCTCAGCCGTTATTCTTGGCTTTCTAGACCGGTCCTATTTCTTAAATTCAGGTATTTCTGCATTCTAATATTCTGACAGATATCTCATTAACTACCTTTATTTCGATAATAAGCCAGAGAAACTATATAGGCCTACAGGACTGCCGACAGTGGGGTTCGAACTGGCTATCTTCCTAATGGAAGCTCAAAGCAATGTGATTCGAGTCACGTAGTCAACTCGTTCAGTGATAGATACATTGATGTATCCATATGACTAGTGCAATCTAAGTAAATGTTTTCATGCATTGAAAAAATGTTTCTGGTGATATGGTTAAATGCGGTAAGTAACTGAACTACAGTACGTAAATTTAAACTTTCCACATTATTTTGAAGAAAGTGAACGTATCAATTTTGACCTGGTAAGTACAGTATAAATGTACAGTGGCACGTTATCAGAACATATCTAGGTGCTACGCAGCACGCTCCCTATCCCCAGCCTCGCCACCACCCGCCAGCTTCCCCTTGGATATTGGCGCAGCAGTAGTCTCCCAACTATCGGCATAGATACAACAGACAGAACCCTTCTCAGCGGAAATAGAAGCTACGCAGCAAAGCACAGGATAGTGTGGCCGAGAGGAGGTAAGTAGTGGAAGCAATTGAGAAGCAGCTAGCTGACCTTGAGCTGGAAATGAAGCAGATATTGAGAGAATGAGAGAGGGAAGCAAATTTTTAAACTCAGAAGTTCACAAATGTGTTCAAGACCAAAAGACAAGTCTGAAGTGTATAGTAGGTGACTGTAGTGACTGTTGCTTTAATGGGCTAAGCATTGTAGTTATCAATCCCCTGAAGAGAAAAGAACCAATATCAGTTTAAATAGCAATATTATTTCCTTTCTTCTCGCGTAAGTACATTGCGCATTCTATCCAATCCACCTACAAAGAATAATTTTTAATTTCATAATATTGTTTCATAATAAAAGTGTGTGTCATATGTGAGGCACAGGAGCGACAACTCACTTGTTTCAGCATTTATGCATGAAGAGACTCGGACAGGTCCGCTTTCAAAACGGCTCTGCTATACTATTTATTCTGTACTTCATATTGCAGAGAATTTTTTTATTTGCTTTGAAAACCGTACCTCGTTATTTGTAACGTTTTCAAAGGTAATATGAGTCATGTAACCAGTAAGTGTCGCACTTCGTCCGTATTTTTTTCACGTGATAAATATATCTGTACTGTTTAGTGAGATTCCCATCAGTCAAGTGGAGACGGAAGTCACTTCTGTCAAAATGCGCGTTTGCTAATATCTGTTGCTTTTTAAAAATCCGTTTTACTTCGCGCCAACACAAAGAGGTCGTATGATGCCGAAGGGACACGAGATGGAAGTTAGTGACCGTGGATTTAACTGTTGTATGTCTAACTTTAAAATGTTACGAGTTACTCAGTGGCGACAGAGGTGGGATCCCTCGCTGAGTCCGAGGGAAAAACCGATCCTGGAGGGTACACAGATGAAGAAGAAGAGTTACTCAGTAATTAGTAACTTTACCATAAATAGCCAGTACCAATTTTATACTACCTGAAAATAATATACGTATTTTATTGTTTCATCCAGATTACTCCCATATTTAAATGATCAGTAAATTTACTGTCCGGATCCATAGCTAAATGGCATTTGGTACAGAGGGTCCCGGGTTCGATTCCCGGTCGGGACAGGGATTTTAACCTTAATTGGTTAATTCCAATGGCTCGGAAGTTGGGTGTGTGTGACTTATTCAACATTAGAAATCATCCTAGGTATGACCCTCATCTTCACAGACGTGCACGTCACCTAAAAGGCCGTCTACGAGAAAAAGACCCGCACCAGGCCTCTCCGGAGGCCATATACCACTATTGTAGTGAATTTACTGCTGAGTTGAATGGAATGTTTGCAAGTACAAACATATTTGACGCAATCTTTTGTATTGTCTGGTAGTCAACACATTGATAACTGAAAGCGTTCTTTCAGTTAAAAATGTCTGGCTCCTTTGTGAACGGTCAGCGTAGTCGCCTTAGGTTCAGAGGACACCAGGTTCGATTCCAGGCCAGGCCGTTTATTTTAACCTTAAAATGGTTAATTCCCTTGGCTCACACACAACACACAACATCCTCCTCCAGCACAATAACACGTCGTTTCCTATAAATGGCAGATGCCACCTACCCCACGTCGGAGGGCTTGCACCAGACTAGAAATAGTCCCACGAAATTATTAATACAGTTCAGAGATCACATTAACGTAGCTCTAGAAAAGTAGTATTTTAATAATAATAATAATAATAATAATAATAATAATAATAATAATAATAATAATAATTATTATTATTATTATTATTATTATTATTATTATTATTATTAAAATAAAAATATTAAAATAATATTAAATAAATAAATAATATTAAAATTATTATTATTATTATTATTATTAT
Organism: Anabrus simplex; assembly: GCF_040414725.1. Lineage (NCBI taxonomy): Eukaryota > Metazoa > Arthropoda > Insecta > Orthoptera > Tettigoniidae > Anabrus > Anabrus simplex. The sequence continues at coordinate 517,284,020 of NC_090266.1, read as the reverse complement.
TATTATTATTATTATTATTATTATTATTATTATTATTATTATTATTATTATTATTGTTCATGGTGTGCGTTACTGTAGTCACGTCCTAGTTCTTGAGCCATGGGCAACGGCTGAGTGGCCTAGTAATTGGTCCTGAGGGTCGGAATAACAGTCCCTAAGAAATTGGAATGGGCATCTCGGACATATTCAGAATCATGGCCATCCTTGTGCTCAGGTGGCTAGGACTATGTAATCTACCGGTTGTCCCTAACCCGTCAGAGGAGAGATCCTCACTTGGACTATGTGCAAGTAAGGGTAGCATCATGCTTGACATAATATTTCGTCGAGCACGCTCAGAACGTTGCAAGCCTCGGACCTATGAGAGTTACGGAGTCCCACTCCCATTTGACAGACAAGGAACTCCTTGGAAAAACCTGGAAAACAGCTATCAATATTAATGTGGCTTATGGAAGAAAGAAAGAAAGAAAGAAAGAAAGTGGAACTAGCTGTGTCAGCAAAGAGGATGCGACTGGATGTGTTAGGAGCTAATGATATTCAACAAGGGGGCATAACGAGGAAGAGATTATAAAATGTATTTGACGGGTGTTAAAAAGGGAAGGGCAGAATGTGGGGTAGGATGGTTCAACGGGAATATTATTGCACGCAACATATTTTCTGTCGGACACGTAAATTATCAAATGATGTGGTTACATTTGGCGGTTGGAGGAATTAGGACAATAATTGTCTCAGTGTATTCACCATGTGAGGGTGCAGATGAGGATGAACTGGTCCTGAGGGTCGGAATAACAGTCCCTAAGAAATTGGAGTGCGTATCTCGGACACATTATGAATCATGGCCCTCCTTGTGTTCCGGTGGCTAGGACTATGCAGTCTACCAGTGGTTGACAAGCTGACACTTTTTATGAAATATTGGGTGACATCGTAGTCAGGGTCAACAGCAAGGATAGAATAGTGCTAATGGGCGATTTCAATGCGAGAGTTGGGAACAGAACTGAAGGATAAGAAAGGGTGATTGGTAAATTTTGGGAAGATATGGAAGCTGATAGGAATCAAAAAATCAATCACTACTGATCTACTGAATGGAAGCGTTTGCGGGACTTCTATACTAGTATGGGATTGGCAGTTACGAATACATCCTTCAAGAATAAGGCTATTCATTGCTACACACGAGAGAGTAGGGTCATCAGATCCATAATTGACTATATCATAACCGACTTTGAATTCCGGAAATCTGTCAGGAATGTGAGGGTGTTCCGGGGATGTTGTGATTATACAGGCCACCAACTGATATGTAGTGAACTAATTATCTCTAGGCCTAGGATAAGAAAAGTGAAATCAGTCTATAGGCGGATAAGTGTTCAAAATATCCAGAACGAGGAAATTAGACAGAATTACGTAGATCTGATTAGTGAAATGTTCTAAAAAGTAGACTGTAAGAAGGTTTAGGATACATAGATAGAATGGGTGGTATACAAGGATGCTGCAGTAGAAACAGCAAGGGAATGTCTAGGAACAACTGTATGTAAAGATGGGAAAGAGCGAAAATCTTGGTGGAATGGTAAATTGAGAACAGCTTGTAAATGTAAAACGAAGGTGTATCAGAAATGGCTCCAAACAACAACGAAAGCAGGTAGGGGATTCCATGTAGAGGATAGCTAAACAAATAGTTGTTGAATCCAAGAAGAATTCGTGGGAAGATTTTGCAAAAACTTGAAAAGGCTAGGTCAGGCAGCAGAGAAACTTTCTGGACAATAAAAAGGAATCTTATGAACGGAGGGAAAGAGGAAATGAATAATGATTTGGGTAAATCAGATGGACTCACAATAGATCCCAGGAAATCACTGCGAAGGTGGAAGGAAAATTCTGAAAACTTTCTCAAGGTAAAAGGGTATCTTTCTGGTGATGTCGCAAAAAGCTGAGCTCATCGGGAGGGGGACTATGATGTTCCTAAAATTACACTTACTGAAGTGGAAAGCATGCTAAAAAAACCACATTATCATAATGCAGCAGGAATAGATGAAATTAGACCTGATATGGTGCAGTAACGGTATAGTGGGAAGGCATTGATAAAATTGCTTCATAGGGTATTAAAATTAGCATGGAGTGTTAGTAAGGTACCTTGAGATTGTACAAAAGCAGTAATTGCACATATCTATTAATGTTACAACTCCTGGAACTCCCCTACCTAATTTGTTCTAGCAATATCTTTATTTCGATTGGCAGCCTACCTGCACACGAGACTCGATCAGTCTAACGAGGTTTATGATGGCTAAACGACCAAGTTATAATAATGTTACTTTTTTAGCAACTTGCTATAAGTCACAGCGACACAAATACTTTTGATGGCGAAGGTGGGACAGAAAGGTGCTAGGAGTTGGAAGGAAGCGGCCGTGGCTTTAATTCACATACCCTCCCAGCATTTTCCTGAAGTTAACATGGGAAACAAAAGAAATCCATCTTCAGGGCTACCGATAGTGTTGTTCGAACCCACTATCTCCCGAATGCAAGATCACAGATGCGCGGCCCCAACGGCATGACCAACTCGCTCGGTTTATAATTATTTGGCATACTGGAGACATCAACTAATATTCAGAATGAATTATATACCTTCGTGTAATTACATGCCCAATCGTTTGATGCAGAATACGTTGAAAGTGAATATTTCAATCAATTCCATGTAGTGTAAAATAAGGCGTCTGCATTTTCATTAAAATGAAACCGCTTAAACAACAAGCTATAAAATGAAAAGTTTCATTTGAAACATTTCTTTCCATTTAGGCCTGTAAGTGTCCGAATACAAGTAAACACATTTCCACTAAATGTAGTTGTACTGCAATTATAACTGTATGTTACTTTCCGTATATTGTCGAAGAGCGCTATAAAAATTAATATAACAAATCATAATTACATCATCTTACACAAAGAAAATGCATATCTATTGAGTCGGAAGGAGCCAGAGTTCTAAACTTTTACACGAGGCACCATATAAATCCTGCGCGCCGGATAATGAGGAGCCCTAGTTACATTTTTATTTCTGATCAGAGAAGGCACGTGGAGAACAGCTGGGATAATTCTCATTCTCACGCAACAGAAATCATGTCACCCGCACGTGTAAAATATGCAGGGATACAAAATAATTTTGCACTTAACTCTTTTTGCTGAAATTCAGTTTTAAGAAGAATTGCCGATGAAACCCCCGTGGTAAACGCCAGGAGGTCGTAAATGAAACAGTTTGGTTGTTAGTGGTAAAGACCTTAGACCGCTAAGTAGCCCAAGAAGGAAAATTGTCGAAAGGACGCGCCTGTTTGTTTAAACTATGTTACATCGACCGAAATATAGTCCCCAGCTTATGAGTTAATTTAAAGACCCAAATTTGTTAAGAGAAACCCGCAATGCATATCATCAGCACCGCTATTAAACTAAACAATTATGTGTCATTTCAGAATCAGCCCTAATTACATTTTCTGTGAGGTAAAAACTGCGTCAGTAAACTTTTGGCGGTAACTGAAAACAGCATGGGAGTGGGAGAAAAATGTATAAAACCACGCTGCCCTATTTGCAATTGCCCGTTGTGTCCAGTGAATCTGATGCGACTCCATGAATTTCAGAATGACATTGCAAACTTGTTGGGAAGTAAAAATCCCAAAAGGGAAGATAGGTTTGGCCGAAGGTGGCTATAAAATCACCCCCAAGTGTAGATAGGTTATAAGGTAAATCGACGGTATTCCAAAGTGTGGAATCATCATCCCGCTTCAGGTTCAGGCAACAGACGGTCATAATAATGCCGAAATCCTGAAGTTGAATTTGAAAATATCATTGGTATTGCGTGTGCGGATCGGTGGTTTGACAAACGTGTTCGGTCCGTGCAAGGAACATACGCGTGAAGGGCATTTATATTTTTTATATGTCATTATTTTCAGATGAGTGGTATAAAATCATCTATAAAACATTGTACGCCGGATAGGAATCCTGATGAAAGGAAGAGTATGTCTTATAAAGCCACTATCTGTTGGGATGGGTAGATAAGAGATTGAGAGATGATGGTGGGCCTGTAACGATGCAGGTATGTAAGCCACCCTTTGTAAAGTGCATTTGTTTATTTCATTAGGTACCATTTTATTTGTGTATCCGTGACGCACTATGGTTACCCTTTCTTTTTAGTCTGTGGAAATGTCGGATGTATACGACAAAAGGTAATTTTATGTTTCTTGGATAATAGGTACAGTCGCAAAACTAGCGTGTGAAATGTTGTACATTATTAAATGAAAAATGAAATGGCGTATGGCTTTTAGTGCCGAGAGTGTCCGAGGATATGTTCGGCTCGCCAGGTGCAGGTATTTCGATCTGACACCCGTAGGTGACCTGCGCGTTGTGATGAGGATGAAATGTTGATGAAGACAACACATAGACCCAGCCCCCGTGCCAGCGAAATTAACCAATGATGGTTAAAATTCCTAACCCTGTCGGGAATCGAACCCGGGACGCCTGTGACCAAAGGCCACCTTGCTAAACATTTAACTGTGGAGCCGGACTGTACAGTAGTAGATTTGATGCTAATAGAACGAATGTAATGCGTAGAGCGGTGTATCATATCCGTACGTTTATTGCTATGTTTGTTGTTTGTCCAAGTTAAAATATTTATTTATCATAAAAATCTTTTCAGTGTAAAGATACAATTCCCGGAAGTGTAATCCGTGGTTTACCATTTAAAGCGATTGTGTAGTAATGTGTTCGGTGCTGTAAAGTATGTCGAAGAATGTACGAGGCGAAACTGGCGTGTGATTTGTGGAAGGGAAGTGTTATTCCAAAGGTCTATTAAAGTGTGCGTAGAATTGATGGGGAAAAAATAACGGTAAACATTTTGTAAGTCAAGTTGTGAGTTTCAGTTTTGAAATATTTTGTTGTCAAACTCAGGTATGCGAGGAGAGATGTTCATTTTGTCACAGGTTGTTTTATGTAACAGCATAGTGGATCGCGTAAGAGAGATATTCCGTATTATTGTCGTGTAGAGAATTTGAGGTAGCCAGTGATTCAAGTCTTGCATAGCTAGGTGAAAATGTGGCTCAGGTGGTTGAAATCCTGTAGTGTTGAAGAGATATTTCTGCCGGGATTTTTCATTGTAGGGAACCCAAGGATGTATTTGTGTAATTTAATTATACGGGAATAGGGCCATTCCATAGTTAGGATCCCACGTGAAACCGTTGCGGCTAGGAACATTTCAAGTGACGTTTTAAATAAAATCTTTTCGCATATTCTGTGTTGGTTAAGTATAGTCATTCACGCGAGTTGTCAACGAGGCGAGATTTCATTTTTGATAACTTAGAAGTTATATAATGTGTTTGCGTTCATAGAGATAACGAAGAGGGTCTTCTTTCCAGGTAGTAAACCATCTGTTTTCGGCGAGCGAGCCAGCTCATCTGTCAGGAAGGATTTCTAAGAGAAATTTTGTCATTTATAATAAATGTTTGTAAATAGATTTCATTACGGTACTTAATAAGAGAATCGTTTGGTAGAGAACTTGAGATTTATTATAGGTGCAACGAATGATACGATGTTGTGTTATGTTGTAAGTAACCATTTTCAGGGCTGTCAAAATGTGAGAATCTATAGTAATATTGCTTCGTGTTGTTGAGGATTGTCCAAGGACTTGCGATTATTTTATTTGAATTTCACGATAGCTTGTCAATCCATTGAGTTCTTGACGGATGATTTGTTGTTGTTTTTGGTTTCCAAGGCACACGTGTAGGTTCGTGTAGTATGAGGTCATGCCTGTGGAGCACATGGTGGTGCAGTAGTCCCTTCACCCTATAGTTTGGGTGAGGTACATTACGACACTAGAGTCTCATCGGCATGAAATCATATCGGAAGTTGCTATCGGAATTAGTCCAAGGGTTAACCGTAGACGTTATAATAGTTTAACATTGGCCGTTTTATTTAGCTATTCGTGTAATTTATGTAAATTATAGGATTTAAAGCTAGGACTATCCAAGCTAGTGTCTTAATATTAGTGTTATAACGCAACTTGTTGAGTGACATCATAAAATAAACAATTGGTACCGGTAGTTATGACCATGTATATCGTATTACAGCTGCGAAACAAGAAAGCTATGAGAATAAACATTAGAAAAATATTTTCTCTTAAAGGAATATTTCTGGTAAACATGTCCAAGTGATAACGTAAATTTAATTGAAGCATTTAGGGAGTTTAAAGAAACCACTTCGTCCGGGATTGACAAATTTGTAGCTAATTAGAATTATGAGAACACTTCATTTATTAAATATTTAAACTCAATGAAACCGTATTCTGGAGAATTAGCTTAAAACCAAGTGTCTAACTTGAAAATGTATTCTGGAAATCTTAGTTTTATTTGCTGGAAAAATTCAATTTATTAACGTAACGATTAAGGGAACATGCCCGATGGCAAGGGACCTTACTACCACAAGAGATGTGAGCGCTTGCTGTTGTTGTTGTTGTTATTTTCATTTTGATTTCTGGAGCATCAGATGTGTTGGGGTTTATTAATGTAGAAACCTTGGTCATCAATTACTGTAACTTAAATGTGTGTCAACCTTCAGCTTAGAAGGTTGATGGTCATGGGGCCATCAACCTCAGTGACTTATACTAGGGCCGTCTGCCAGTATAGCATCATTTTTCTTGCGGTCATCATCCACAATGACTTAACGTACATCACAAAGTTAGATGTCGTTCCATGGCATAGTCGTATGTCACATCATTTCAATTAATGTTTCATGCCGTACAACCACTGTGTGGCACATACCGATTGGACAGCCTTAATTATACCAAGAGTTCAGAGCTCGTGTAACGGGGGCTGGATCATCACGAATCATTATGGTGGTACATGCAGTTTCACATGGAAGCCGACCTTAGGGATCTCTACAATTTCTTTATCATTAAATTAAGACGGTGGTTTCTAGTAAGGATGCCCCTCAGACAATTCAGTTAAGGTCTCCAAAGCCAGCGACTCTCATCATCGTTGTTATCAGCTGTTGTGACATACGTAAGCAAGTGGTGAAGAACCTGTAAGCGACCCAAGAGGAAGATCTTATCCCGATTGCTGGCTGATAGGTAAGGAAGGTAGGTATCCCTCGAAGGGCCTTAAAGGGTTCATTATATATAATATTTGCTGACTGACTAACTGAGTGACTGACTGACTGACTGACTGAGTGACTGACTGACTGACTGACTGATTCATCATGGCCGAGCAAAAACTACTGGACATAAAGAAATCAAATTTGGGGTACATATATATTACAGTGTAGGTGCTCACTAAGGAAATTTTTTGGATATACCGTCCGGTGGGGGAGGGGTGAATATTTAAAATGAATACAACTGTATCTCCAAAACTGAACAGTGTATAGATGTGAAAGTTTGTATTTGGAATCCCTTTTAAAAATAAAGAAACACGTACTTATTTTTTTGGAGAATCCACTTACAGGGGTAAAAATAAGTGAAAAGTGGGTCGATAACTTTTTATACAGTTACTTATATCTCAAAATCTGAAGATGTTAAAGACATGAAAATTGGCATTTGGAATCTCCTTTAAAAAAATTGAAACGCCTATCCTTTGGTTTTCGGAAAATGCACTTAAGGGGTGAAACGAATTGAAAAAGCTGATGAATTTTTAAAATGAGTATATCTCGTAAACTGAACATGTTACAGACGTTAAAACTGGTATTTGAAATTTCCTTAAAGAATAAAAAACACGTATTTTTTGTTTTCGGAAAGTCCACTTAAGGTAGAGGTGCATGGAAATAAGTGAATTAGGAGATGAATTATTTCTATGAGGATACAAATATCTAAAAAACTGAGTATGTTACAGACGTTAAACTTTTACTTGGAATCTCCTTAAAAATAAAGAAACACGTATTTTTTTGTTTTCGGAGTAGCCTCTTAAGGGAGAGGAGTTGAAGAAACGTGAAGAAGGAGTTGAATAATTTTCACGAGGATACTTAGGCCTATATCTCAAAAACTGACGATTTAAAAGACGTGAAAGTTGGTATTTGGAATCTCCGTAAAAAATAAAGCAAAACGCATTTTTGTTTCCCTAAAATCCACTTAAAAGGGTGAAAAGAATTGAAAAAGCGGATGAATCTTTAAAATTAGTATCTACAGTATATCTAAGAAACTTAACATGTTACAGACGTAAAAATGAGTAGTTGTAATCTCCTTTAAATGTAAAGAAACAAGAATTTTTTTGGAAAATCCACTTAAGGAGAAAGGTGAAAAGGACCGAAAAAATTTCGAATTCTTTAATGGGGATACTTATGCCTCATAAACTGAATATGTTACAGATTAGAGAATTGGTATTTGGAATCTCCTTTAAAAGTAAAGAAACACGAATGTTTTGTTTTCAGAAAATCCAATTAAAGGGGTGAACATAATTTTAAAAGCAGGTGAAATTTTAAAATGGATACCTCTACAGCATATCTCAAAAACTTAACATATTGCAGACGTGAAAAATTGGTAATGGGAATGTCCTCTACATGTACAGGGCCATGTATATTTTTGTTTTCGGAAAAGCCACTTAACGGGGGTGAAAAAAATTAAAAACCAGTTAAAAACTTTAGTGGGTTATTTATGTCTCATAAACTGAATATGTTACAGGCGTGGAAATAGATAGTTGAATTCTCCTTAAACAAGCAAAGAAACTCCTCCCCCCCCCCCCGCGCGACTTGAGAGAGGACTGTTTCTCACGTGTACAGTTCTATGTCGCATATTCTAAAGTTAGCTCTGCAAGTGGCCTGGTCATATTAGCCCCAAAGGACAATACCACAAACGTGGTTTACAAAGAGCTCCTGGGGAAAAATGAAACTCATATTTTTGGTGAGTTTTTATTCAGATAATACCTTAGTGAGTACCAAGGAACGATTACATTTATCAAATTACGATATCCATGCAAACGAAGCCGCGGGTAACAGCCAGTAACTAATATGACTTTGAGTCACCAAAGATACAGTCACGATGCTTTTGGGGGCGGCACTGAACTGTTGTTTGAAGGGAGTGATGTTCGACAGAATTGCTGTAAACGCATTTTACAATGCAGTGCGTTTCAACGCTTATAGTTAGACCAGCTCTTTGATCATAGGGTGGTGTATGAGGACCGAAATTTACTACAAATTAATAAGAGACTGCCTCATCAAGGGGCTGGTTTGGCCAACAAATACTTTCTTTATTTTTATTTATAGAATTTGATTTACGTCGCACCGACACACAGGGGTCTTATGGCGATGATGGGAGAGGAAAGGGCTAGGAGTGGAAAGGAAGCGGCCGTGGCCTTAATTAAGGTATAACTCCAGCATTTGCCTGGTATAAAAATTGGAAACCACGGAAAACCATCTTCGGCGCTGCCGACAGTGGGGTTCGAACGCACTATCTCCGGTATGCAAGCTCACAGCTGCGCTCTCCTAACCGCACGGCCAACTCGCCTGGTTCAACAAATACTAAGCCAATATTCGATAGTAGAAAACAGAACGTAAAACAAGATACATCGGCAAGATTCCGTGTCCTTGACTGTGCGTATACACCGGCTTAGGTGGCAGATGAAGGGCGATAGATTGCATATGAGAATAATGAACTCGACCTTGTAGGAATTCAAGGTCGGTTTTATCTCCAGAAGTGTAAGTCTTACAATTCGACTTCTTGAAAAATCTAACCCACGTCCTTTCGGATGTACAGAGCTCGTATACTAGGTTAATCGCCTAAAACTTGCACCCTAAATATTTGTGAAATAGGAGGTGCTATTGATCGGCTGTTTTCACAGCAATTAAGTGTAACCAAATGATCATAATTGTAGCCAATACACAAATTTTAATAATCGTTAGAAATGTGTATAGCTTTAGAACGTTACATTTTTTTAAAATGGAACAAAGCCTAATGACATTAACTACATAAAACTAGAGAAAGAATATGAGGTCTTGATTACACTTCGGTGGAAACAGGACATCAATAAGGACCTTTCTTTTCAGAAATATTTGAAGAAAAACCCAACCCCGTGGCACAACAGCCCTGAAGGGCCTTGGCCTTCCAAGCGACCTCTGCTCAGTCCGAAGGTTCGCATACTACGAGGTGTCGTGTTGTCAGCATGACGAATCCTCTCAGCCGTTATTCTTAGCATTCTAAATCGGAGCCGCTATCTCACCGTCAGATAGCTCCTCAATTCTAATCACGTAGGCTGAATGGACTTCGAACCAGCCCTCAGATACATGTAAAATACCTGACCTGGCAGGAAATCGACCCTGGGGCCCCGGGTAAGAAGCAGGCTCAGAAACACTTAATCACGGTATATGGGACCATCGAAGGACTGGACGTATATTCAATCTAATATTCAGGAAGTAGGGAGTTTTTGTCCTCTTAAAAACCCAAATATTTAGGTTCTTTTCTGGAGGTAGGAGTTGAGATGAATTATCATCTTTATTATCTGATGGCCAGGTAGGCATCAATTTTTGAAAATGAGACATTGTCTTTCATGGTGCATTGGCACTGCCGGTGGCTCCAAATAGCCTACGCAGTGGCCTCCATGGTATGCACTAACCATGCGTCTTGTAAGTGTGCTATTTACCATCTGATGAGCCCAACTTAGCACACTGGGGCGAAACGCTGGCAACTAGGAATGAGTCAGCTGGAAAATTTATAATGCCCAATAACGGACCAACTACATTGGTAATATAAATTTTCTCCTTCGGAACAAATATTTCAGGCTTCCTATAAGAATCAACATCTTTATCAGTCTTCCTCAGAGGAGGGAAGTACTACCCGAAATTATACTAGGTGCAAATAAATAAAATTATTTTTAATATCAGGACAGTCGTTACGGAAAGTAATGAAATAGGAAAGAATATGAGATGGGATGTGTACACTTTTCTGCAGAGTCGAAAATTCTTAAGAAGTCGAACAGGAACATAGCAACGAATAATGAATAAAGTGGGGTAACTAAAACGTACATACGGAAAACACCCATACCCAGTAAAAGCTAAAATTAGAAAACGTTTGGTTACAACAAGCTGGATTAAACACAAAGAACTTATATAGGAAGATTGAGGACGATATTTCAGATATTCCTATTGTAGTTGACTACATGTGGATGATCACACGTTGGAAATGCCGAATTTCGATCATTGTTAATGTTAGGGAAATCGAATAATCTATTCCGTAACCTTTAGTGAAAATCATCTCTCACTCTCCATTTCCAACACGATGTTCTTCACATCAGACTTCGAAATCTTATTTGTGTACCCGGTTTTTGAGAAACCTTCCAAGCTTCAGGTTGGGCCGACAGTGCCATTTTCACCCTCCTACCTAGCAATCCTATGGACGGGAATCTTACTGCTCTGAGATCGCCCATTCTATGTCCTGTCGAGTTTTCGTCGAACCGAGCTCGATAGCTGCAGTCGCTTAAGTGCGGCCAGTATCCAGTATTCGGGAGATAGTGGGTTCGAATCCCACTGTCGGCAGCCCTGAATATGGCTTTCCCTGGTTTTCCATTTTCACACCAAGCAATTGCTGGGCTGTACCTTAATTAAGGCCACGGACGATTCCTTCCCACTCCTAGCCCATTCTTGTCCTATCGACGCCATAAGTCATATCCGTATTGGTGCGAAGTAAAACAAAAAAAGAAAAAAGAAAAAGTTTCCATTTACAAATAGATTAGCTTAACTTACAGAATACGCAATAAGATGTTTCACTGACCAGAGTTTACATTTCCTGATTCTAAACGTATGGCGTTTCGAAGATTATGACTATTATTTTAAGAGAATATATGTAAATGGGGATTAAACAACGGATATGTTTTAGGGTGTATTAGGGTTTTGTCCAATAAATCCAATCAATTCCCTGAGGATCCATTACGTCCCAGTTCTAACTGTAACCCATGCATTGCACGTGGCGTTATATCAATAAAATACTCCGTACGTAAAACATGGTTAGGGATTTCCACTGGCCAGAATGACTCATGGTGAGGTATAGCACGTCAATAAGAATCAGCAGGCGATCCCAACACGCGGGGGGAAAATGACATGTTCTGTTGCGAAAGGCCAAAGAGACTCGTCGAATAATGTATTGTATTGAGTCCATGACAGTGTGCTTAAAGTAACGGTTTTCAACTACTTGTAAGTTAAGAAAAAATTAAAGAGATGAGAACACGCAGTTTGAAATCAAACCGCACTCAACAGACCTTGGTCACAGTAAGCTAGTAGTTCACTCGTTAATCTATAACACATCCTGTCATTGAGTTACGGATACGTTTGATGACAGGGAAGCGTCGTTCTTTGCCGGAATTTAGGATATGGTATTTTCGAATGATGTGGAGAGGAATATTCTGAAAACACAGAAATCTGTACCTGATACCAGAGGATGTATAATAACAATAATAATAATAATAATAATAATAATAATAATAATAATACTGAGCAAGAACCCGTGCGATTAGAATCGCGGAGCTGTCAGCTTGCATTCGGACGATAGTGGATTCGATCCCCACTGCCGGCAGCCCTAAAGATGGTTTTCCATGGTTTCACATTTTCACATCAGAAAAATGCTCGGGCTGTACCATAATTAAAGCCACGGCCACTTCATTCGCACTCCTAACCCTTTCCTATCCCATCATCGGCATAAGACCTATCTGGGTCGGTGTGACGTACAACAAATTGTAAAATAATAATAATAATAATAATAATAATAATAATAATAATAATAATAATAATAATAATAAAATATTTTTTCGTGTGGCTATTTCCAGCCGAGTGCAGCCCTTGTAAGGCAGACCCTACGATGAGGGTGGGTGGCATCTGCCATGTGTAAGTAACTGCGTGTTATTGTGGTGGAGTATAGTGTTATGTGTGGTGTGTGAGTTGCAGGGATGTTGGGAACAGCACAATCACCCAGCCCCCGGGCCATTGGAATTAACCAATGAAGGTTAAAATCCCCGACCCGGCCGGGAATCGAACCCGGGACCCTCTGAATCGAAGGCCAGTACGCTGACCATTCAGCCAACGAGTCGGACATAATAATAATAATAATAATAATAATAATAATAATAATAATAATAATAATAATACATCTTCATTATAGACTGTTATGCGTTTCAGCGTTCAGTCTTCAAGCCTCTGTGAAATTATTAAGCGCCACCACAATCCTCTATCTGTAACTCGTTCTGTGGCCATGTTTAATTCTATGGATCATTAGAAACTCAGTCTAACCACTGTCGTCTTGGTCTTCATCTACTTCTCTTAACCTCCATGACTGAGTCCATTATTCTTCTAGGTATCATAATTTCCTCCATTCGCCTCAAACCCACCAACGAAGCTGGTTTATGCGTACAGCTTCATCAAGTGAGTTCATTTCAGACTTAGCCTTTATCTCCTCATTCCGAGAACCCTCCTGCCATTGTTACCACCTCTTTGTACCAGCGATCATCTCGTTACTTTCATGTCTGTTACTTCTGAGTTATGAATAATAAATTCTGAGTTCACCCAGCCCTCACTCGCGTAAAGCAAAGTTCGTCTGAAAAGAGACAGGCGTAAAGATAGTTTATTGCGGGAGCTGACTTCCTTCTTACAGAATTCTGTTGATCGAAAGTGCGAAGTCACTGCATTCGCTTTGCTGTACCTTGATTCAATCTCACTTACTATATTAACATCCTGGGAGAACACACATTATAAGTACTTGAAATTATCTACCAGTTCCAGGTTTGTATTCCCAACCTGACATTGACTTATCTTAGGTTTTTTCCCTACACACATCACTTCAGTCTTGAAGATGCCAATTTTCATATCAAACGCATGGCACATATTTTCATGTTCCAAGATATTAGACTGCAGGATTTTAGAACAATCGGCCATCAAGACAATGTCGTCGGCATAGGCCAGACTGCTTACTGTATTTCCACCTAAGTGAATCACTCCCTCCCACTTTATACAAGAAGGGTGAACTATGAATTATAAACAACAAAGCAGAAAGATTGCAGCTTTGTCTAACCGCTGTAGAATCCTCGAACCACAAATCCATTCTACCATAAATTCTCACTGCATACCAATTTGCGGCATAAATGCCTTTGATTGCTTTTTATACCCTACACTTAATCCCATGGTCACCCAGTACGGCGTCCATCTTTTCCCTCAATACTCTGTCAAATGCATTCTCCAGATATTTCATTTACCTAACACATACTGAAAATCTGATCCTGTCAGCCCCCTCGTGGTCTGAGACGTCAGTAGTTTTCATCTAACTTCCTCTCAAACACTCATCGCACCCTCCCTTCCAAAATGCCAATGAACGCTTGCCTGGTATTCTGATCAATGAAGTACCTCGATAGTTGTTGCAATCCTTCCTGATCCTTGCTTAGAGATACGCGAAATTACTTCTTTCATCAAATCAGAAGGTAACTTACTAACATTTCGAGCTAATCTTATTACTCTACAAAGTCATTTCAACCATGCCTTTCCATTATATTTCACCATTTCAGGTCTAATTACATCCATTCCCGCTGCTTTATTATTTAGTTTATTATATCCCTTTCCACTTCCTCAATCGTCATTTCACAAACATCATTGGCCTCCTCGCGATGAGCTCGGTTTTCGCGAAGTGACCAGAAAGATTTCCTTTTACGTTGAATAAATTTTTAAGATATTCCTTCCACCTGAACAGTTATTCAGAGAGACCTGTTATTAGTTCATCTGATTAACCAAAAACACCATTCATTTCCTTTTTTCCCTCCCTGTCTATGATTCTGTACTACAGTCCAGAGAGGTTTCCCTGACTAATGAACTAGCCTTTCCAACTCATTACCGAAATATTCCCGTGACCTCTTCACGGATTTAACAATGATTTGTTTCCCACTGTTTCTTTCACCTACGTACAATTCCCTGTCTGCATCAGTCCTTGTTTGGAGCCATTTCTGACAAGTCGTCCTTTTACATTTACTTGCTGATCTCATTTCATCATTCCACCAAGATGTTCGTTATTCTCAATCTTTACAAACAGTTGTTCTTTGTACTACAGCATCCTTGTATGCCACCCACTCGTTTTCTGTATCCTGAACCTGCTTAGGCCCATTGCTTGGAACTTTTCAGTAATCATGTGCATGTTTTCTTCTCTAATTTCTTCGTGCTGGATATTTTCTACCCTTATTCGTCTGCACACACATATTACTTTCTCTATCCTATGCTTGGAGACACTTAGTTTACTACAGATCAGGTAATCCGTCTATCGTATGGCTTATAGTGCAGGGAGTGTTCGGCTCGCCTGTTTCAGGTCTTCCTATTTTACGCCCAAAGGTGATCTGCGAGTCTGCATGGGGATGATGATGATGTTGATGATTACGATGATGATAAGATAGGGAGAGGGTAAAACCCGGTGCCGGCGCAGAGCCTACTATCGTCGAATAGCGCCAAGTCTGCTCAATGCTTTACGTCGCCATCCGACGGACGAATCTCCACCAACAGCGTCATACTCCCTCATTCCATATGAACAGTGCTGAGAGGTTTGGAATTTAATCCAGGCTTTTGGCACGCAATCTAGTGATTATAAATTGCATACCATCCCCTCCTCTACCCTGCCGGCCAACATTCTGTTGGTGAAAGTTTTTCGAACAACGGGATTCGAACCAGGTAGCCACTGTGTCAGACCATATAGACATCAACGCCTTAACAATCATGGCCACCGGGCGGGCTAGATCAGCGATTTGAATAATCGAAATAATCCCCGGAACACCCACAACTTCCTAAATTAAAAGTCGGTTGTGAGACAGTCTATTATGGATCCATGAGTAGCGTTAAATAGCCTTATGCTTGAAGAATGTTGTCCTAACTGCTAATCCCATACTAGCACAGAAGTCCAGGAAACGCTTTTCATTCATATTCACTTGAAAGGGGGGGGGGGGAATAGGGGGGTTTAAACTCTCGGCTAAC
This sequence comes from Anabrus simplex, assembly GCF_040414725.1. NCBI lineage: Eukaryota > Metazoa > Arthropoda > Insecta > Orthoptera > Tettigoniidae > Anabrus > Anabrus simplex. Next base: position 517,268,096 of record NC_090266.1, on the reverse strand, counting down.
AAAGACTGAAAGAGCCCTCCTCTCGTTTCCTACTTACGAGGGAACACATACATGTGTTATACTGGGATTCGGTTGAAATTTGGTAGGAATATTCGTCGGAGGCAGTAGAATGCTAAGGTAAAACCTGCAAGTGCCCAGCGCAATTTTAAATGCCAAAATTGAACAAATAAATAGTCGTAAAATTAGAAGTGCCACAGGAGTATCGGGGTGTGGCGGAGAGGTAGGGAGGAGCGAAGCAGCGGACATGAACCAACCGGGCTGCGTCGAGCTGCGCCAGCAGCCAGGCAGCGTATAGTTAGCGCGTTTCCCTTAACTTCCCGATCAGATGTGCAAAACGTAAATATGAAAACAGCATATGTAACAAGTATACAAAGGACGATGTTTGAACAACGATGCCAATAAGGTTTGAAGAATTCACGCCCGAGTTCTTGTTACTTGTTGTAATTCACGCCCGAGTTCTTGTTACTCGTTGTAATTTTTCCAACCTTATTGGCATCGTTGTTCAAACATCGTCCTTTGTACACTTGTGTCATGTGCTGTTTTCATATTTAAGTTTTGCACATCTGATCGGGAAGTTAAGGGGAACGCGCTAACTATACGCTGCCTGGCTGCTGGCGCAGCTCGTTACAGCCTGGTTGGTTCACGTCCACTGCTTCGCTCCTCCCTACCTCTCTGCCACACCCCCGATACTCCAGTGGCACTTCTAATTTTTTGACTATTTATTTGTTAAATTTTGGCGTTTAAACTTGCGCTGGGCACATGCAGTTTTCCCCTTAGCATTCTTCTGCCTCCCACGAATATTCCTACCAAATTTCACCCGAATCCGAGTGTAACACATGTATGTGTTCCCTCGTTAGAATCTTCGTGTATATCAGAAAAGTATGTATAGGTCGTTGTTGTTTCTGTTCCAATCCTATGACGGTTCATTACACACAATACTACAGAAACCACAGTAACACACTTTACAGGTGGATTTGGCATGTAGTATGTACATAGGGCTGTTGATTAAGATGTTACAAGCTCCTAGGGAGGAAGAGGAGAAGAATGAAACGCAGAATAAGAAGAAGATAATATTTTCATGTTTAATCAGACATCAGTAGGTGAATGGACATTCAGATTTAAACGCAGCATTTAGCCTTATTATACTTAGAATTTTCATGAAGTGCTAAGGAGAAGAGGAAGGCAAATTATTCCACTCCTCGTAATCGGAAAACTTCAAGAAAAATCTTTCGAAAATTTGAGGTTGCACTCCCATGTGTAGTGTTATTTATGCTGTCCTTTACTTGTAGAATGACTAGAAATGGGAAGAAGGTTCTCGAGCATACAAAGGATCAATATCAAACAAAAATGCATTCAGACAGGTAAAAGAAGCATTTCCAGCCAACAAATCCGATTAACAGTACTACACCAGCAGCCCGTGTTCTAGCGTAATATATTCTGCAGTAGCATTCGCCTGGTTGGACAGATCCAGTGCACGGCGTGCCCATTCGGTATGTATGAAGGTATTTGCACCATATTTAAAAATTCAACAACCGCTCCCTTACCCCTTGAGTGGTAGAGTCCTTCGTTGCGGTCTTGGGATTTGCATAATAGCTCCCTCAGCAGCAGACTTGGGTGCTGTTCTCGGGTCTGTTAAGAAATTGAGATTGATAATACATGAGCCAGTAAGTCGCACATAATATCAGACAAACCGTTTTTGTTGCTATTGGTTCAACGTCGCACTAACACAGTGAAAGTTTTCGGCGATGCAAGGATGGGAAAGGTTGGTTGATGCTTGATGCTTGTTGTTTAAAGGGGCCTAACATCTAGGTCATCGGCCCCTAATGGTACGAAATGAGACGAAATGAAATGACAAATTTAAAAAAATCCTCCACTGACCACAATTCAAAACGTCAGGACGAAGAATGAATGGATGGATGGATGGACATGAATTTGAAACGATCAGTGGAACAGACTCACAGTGCCTCACATGCACAGAAACTTGCGTAAAACAATAGTATTACTGACCAAGGGACTGCTTCTATAGCACGATACTGAATCGATGACGCTTGTAGTCGAAAGGAGTCCAAAATCCAAGTCATCGGCCCATCATAATGGTACTTATCGCTAGAAAAGTAGAACCGTGGTACTTACCTCTCACGAAGACTTTGCTGTGTTTCCTCAGTAGTGAACCTAACCACATGTGGCCACAGCTTTATGTTACCTTGGCCTACGCAGCTAGTGGCTTTACGTCGCACCGACGCTGATATGTCTTATGGCGACGATGGAATAGAAAAGGCCTAGGAGTTGGAAGGAAGCGGCCGTGGCATTTGCCTGGTGGCCTACCAAGCGAACGCTGCTCAGTCCAAAGGCCTGCAGATTGCGAAGTGACCCGCGGTCAACGTGAAGAATTCTCTTGGCTGTTATCCTTGGCTTTCTAGACCGAGGCTGCTATCTCACCACCGTTAGACAGATTCTTAGTTCCCTGACCTTGCCGGGAACGAACCAGAGGCCTCCAAGTAAGAGGCATACGCTCTTCCAGTAGACTACTGAGCTGGTCTTTGTCTCTTTCACTCGGAAAAAACCCTAATAGAAAATCTTATTTGCCATATTGTTCATTATGCAACCATGAAAATTAGGCGACAAAACTCTTTCGTCACTTATGTATTGAGTAAACTGATTCCCAGTAAATTACTACATATGTTAATCGTAGCAGGGGAAAGCAAACATTTAGCTATCTTAAATTTAGTAACATGCACTTTTATACCCAGTCAACTACTAATTATCTGTATTTTTGCAATACTAATTGTGCTTTAAAAGTTACATTTCAGATGTTAAAGAAACGAGCTAATTTTGTCATTTGTTTTAAGTCGCGCTCACACAGACAGGTCTTATTACTACGGTGGGAAGGAAGTGACCTTGGCCCTAATTAAGGTACAGACCAAGCATTCACCTGGTGTGAACATGGGAAGCCACAGAGAAAACATGATCAAGGTTGCCGACAGAGGGATTCAAATCTACTATCTCCCCATTGCAAGCTGATAGTTACATAACCTAAACCACGTACCCGACTCAATTAGTAGAGAAGAGAGCCTAGAATATGTTGTTTATGTAAAATAAAATGATTTGCAAATTATCTTACAAACGTCTTCAGTAGCTTCTAAATTATGATCATAACCATGATCAAAAACGAAAGTTACGGAAAATCAGCAACAAATATATCGACGACGCACTGGGAAAAAATCTCGTTTCCCACAATGCCCTTCCTATCCATTATTCTCCTTAAGACTGGTCACGCCTCCCAGACACATATGGATGTACCGTCCCTCAGAACAATTTCCGTTGTGTTCATTTCCGTATGCCAATGTGTGAAGGAAATTGAACCATACCGTACCGCGCTGTATGAATGTATATTTCAATGACATATTTAAGTAGGCCTACAGTATAATGTATTTAAGGTTGATTTTTTGTTTACCCGTCAGATAGGAAAGCGAACACAACGAAAATTGTTCTGATGGACTCCATATCCATATGTGGCCAGATGCATTACAAGTATTAAGGAGAAAAATGGATAGGAAGAGCATTGTGAGATACGACGTTTTGCTGGTGCAGCGACGATATGACAGAATGGGACGTAGTAACTTAATAGCAAGGAAATTTTCAAATACATGCACTGAATTAGTGGTGACGACAGAGAGAAAATCACTGGGTTAGAGATAAAAGTATATTCTATAAAGAAAATGGAAAAAAAATATTTTTGAGCAATGAAGGCGTAGCTCCCACATCATGATGTGATGAATCTAAAGACCGTTGTTAAGGTAAAGTTCACTGAAGGTATGAAGTCATTTAGACATGAATATTGACAGGCATAGGTAATCAGCGTCATCAGTTTCGAGCAATCACTTGGAATGACACTGGATCGTCGGACATAATCTACATTAAGAAGGTTTGTATTACAGCTTTATCTGACTACATTTATCTACAGTTACAGTTCTCTTCCAGTATGATGCATTATGCATCTGCTGGAAATTACATTGTCAACATTAAGCCGTAACACATTGGGAGAGAGCATTTCTGTGTGGAATATTGTACTCAAATAGCTGGAAAAAGGTAATAAGTATGATATGTGTGAGGAATGATCGATGCATTTAGTGCCTAGTGTAACTTACGCCATTAAGCTTCTTCTGATTAACAAGTTTTGCATTGAGCGTGAACAGTTGAACACTAGTGTATTTCCGATCTGATTCATAGTTTGAGTAACATAATGGAAGAGATTCGCATGGTAATGCAATCTCACCCAGTTTGCAATGGACTTCGGTCGCTGCAAATGCTTCCTTTTTACAACGTAAAATTGGTCACAGGTTCAGAATATGGAGTAGCAACAAAAAGTATGTATTTATTTTGTTTGACAGAATTTTAGTAACTCCTATCGAACCTCAGAGCCTTTAACAGCGATGAGCTTAATTGTTCTGACTAGTAGGTGTTATAGACCTAGCTCGTCATGCTTAGCGGTCAAAAGCTGGAGATGGCTATAGTCAAAAAAGGTTAAGTTGATCCTCGCATTCAAATAACTAAATTAACATAGTACTTTTCAGTTACCGAATGTATTTTTTTGCATATTTGTCGGTGGAAATAATCTAATTTTATATGTAAGGAATTATCTTTATCTACACAATATAACACTACTACATTACTAGTGAAGAGATCATCCAAGCGCTTTATCACATGGTTGAAATCCACATGTGATTTATATTTACAGAAATCTGCTGTAAAAAAACAGGTGGAAGTCAGACTACGCAAGTTGCACTAAATATAGTATGTGTGGTAATACATCGTCATTAATCTCGATCAAATTCTTCAGAGTACGAACAACTTCGTCTTGATAAACAAAGCATTCTTTTATTAACTAATAACTGGTCTCCCAACGAGGAAGTGTCTGCACGATTTGGGTCAAGTAGCAATCAGCTTGCATTCGAGAGATAGTGAGTCAGAACCTCACTGTTGGCAGTCCTGAGGGTGGTTTTCCATGGTTTCGAATTTTCACACCTGGCAGATGCTGAGTTTTTACCTCAATTAAGGACATGGTTGCTTCCTTCCCACTCGCATAAGATCCATCTGTGTTGGTGCGACGTAAAGCAGAATGTAAAAAAAGGAAGAAAAACAAAACTGGTATCTTGCGTGGAATATTATGATGTAATTTCGCAAACCGGCGAGTCCTCATCTACTATTTCATTCTAAGGAGAAGCGTATACTAGAAAATGCTGCAGAAATCCCTTCGAGCACAAAGCATTCATGTTTTAGCACAATTATACCACAAACCATCTGCGAACTATATCTTCATCTACAGTAATTCATAAAACGTGGAAAATTATTTGATTACTTTATAAAACGAATGTAATGTAGATATTATAGTTCACATTTACATAGGCGGTGCATTACCGTATGACTAATATATCACTTAGAGGTGACAGACTTGTTCACTTGTTAACCAATGACAGGTTGGTCCTTAAATGTCATACATATATATTGTACCCTTAATTGTCGATCTTCGGTCTTGACCTCGGCATTGTGAGTAGGTACTCACTGGATCATTTTCTTCTTCTCAGGGGTGGTGCATTCTTTGTAGTCCCTTCATAGAGAGATCGACCGGGTACGAAGGAAATCATAACCACTTAAATAAAAGAATACGGCTTTGTCAACTCAAATTTATTTTGAAATTACTGGAAGTTGGAAATTATTTAGCACAAACAAACAAAATGAAATGCAGTTACCATGAAGGTTTAATGAATTTACTATGAATTTCCATTGATTGTATACGTTAAATGAAAGCACGAAAACAACATGCAAATAAAATAATATTGGAACTGAAAAGTGAATACATTGGTTCTCTAGTACCTTTGCCTTCGAAGTTTCTCCAATACAGTTTCTTCTATAAAATAGCGTTTCATGAAGTAAAACCTGATAATACATAAGGATGCATTTGAAGTGAGAACCGAGGGTCACATCGATTACCTGGAAAGCTTAGTCTCTCGCTAACGATCTCCAGAGTCACGTCCGGCTCCAAGGCTAAATGGTTAACATTTTAACTCATATTGTGAGAAACAGTGGTCTCGGGTTCGATTCCAGGCAGGGTCGATAATTTTAACCATAATTGGTTAATTCCGCTGACAATGGGGCTGGGTGTATGTGTCATCTTTATCATCATTTCATCCTCCTACGGGCGTCAAATCAAATGATCTTCACCTGGCCAGCCGAACTTGTCCTCGGACACTCCCGGCAATAAAAAGCCAATCAATCAATCAATCAATCAATCAATCAATCAATCAATCAATCAATCAATCAATCAATCAATCAATCAATCAATCAATCAATCAATCAATCAATCAATCAATCAATCAATCAATCAATCAATCAATCAATCAATCAATCAATCAATCAATCAATCAATCAATCAATCAATCAATCAATCAATCAATCAATCAATCAATCAATCAATCAATCAATCAATCAATCAATCAATCAATCAATCAATCAATCAATCAATCAATATTGATCTGCATTTAGGGCAGTCGCCCAGGTGGCAGATTCCCTATCTGTTGCTTTCCTAGCCTTTTCCGGAATGATTTCAAAGAAATTGGAAATTTATTGAACGTCTCCCTTGGTAAGTTATTCCAATCCCTAACTCCCCTTCCTATAAATGAATATTTGCCCCAGTTTGTCCTCTTGAATTCCAACTTTATCTTCATATTGTGATCTTTCCTACTTTTATAGACGCCATTCAAACCTATTCGTCTACTAATGTCATTCCACGCCATCTCTCCGCTGACAGCTCGGAACATACCACTTAGTCGAGCAGCTCTTCTTCTTTCTCTCAATTCTTCCCAACCCAAACATTGCAACATTTTTGTAACGCTACTCTTTTGTCGGAAATCACCCAGAACAAATCGAGCTGCTTTTCTTTGGATTTTTTCCAGTTCTTGAATCAGGTAATACTGGTGAGGGTCCCATACACTGGAACCATACTCTAGTTGGGGTCTTACCAGAGACTTATATGCACTCTCCTTTACATCCTTACTACAACCCCTAAACACCCTCATAACCATGTGCAGAGATCGGTACCCTTTATTTACAATCCCATTTATGTGATTACCCCAGTGAAGATCTTTCCTTATATTAACACCTAGATACTTACAATGATCCCCAAAAGGAACTTTCACCCCATCAACGCAGTAATTAAAACTGAGAAGACTTTTCCTATTTGTAAAACTCACAACCTGACTTTTAGCCCCGTTTATCAACATACCATTGCCTGCTGTCCATCTCACAATATTTTCGAGGTCACGTTGCAGTTGCTCACAATCTTGTAACTTATTTATCACTCTATAGAGAATAACATCATCCGCAAAAAGCCTTACCTCCGATTCCACTCCTTTACTCATATCATTTATATATATAAGAAAACATAAAGGTCCGATAACACTGCCCTGAGGAACTCCCCTCTCAACTATTACAGGGTCAGACAAAGCTTCACCTACTCTAACTCTCTGAGATCTATTTTCTAGAAATATAGCAACCCATTCAGTCACTCTTTTGTCTAGTCCAATTGCACTCATTTTTGCCAGTAGTCTCCCATGATCCACCCTATCAAATGCTTTAGACATGTCAATCGCGATACAGTCCATTTGACCTCCAGAATCCAAGATATCTGCTATATCTTGCTGGAATCCTAGTAGTTGAGCTTCAGTGGAATAACCTTTCCTAAAACCGAATTGCCTTCTATCGAACCAGTTATTAATTTCACAAACATGTCTAATATAATCAGAAAGAATGCCTTCCCAAAGCTTACATACAATGCATGTCAAACTTACTGGCCTGTAATTGTCAGCTTTATGTCTATCACCGTTTCCTTTATACACAGGGGCTACTATAGCAACTCTCCATTCATCTAGTATAGCTCCTTCGGCCAAACAATAATCAAATAAGTACTTCAGATATGGTACTATATCCCAACCCATTGTCTTTAGTATATCCCCAGAAATCTGATCAATTCCAGCCGCTTTTCTAGTTTTCAACTTTTGTATCTTATTGTAAATGTCATTGTTATCATACGTAAATTTTATTACTTCTTTGGTCTTAGTCTCTTCCTCTATCTCGACATTATCCTTGTAACCAACAATCTTTACATACTGCTGACTGAATACTTCTGCCTTTTGAAGATCCTCACATACACACTCCCCTTGTTCATTAATTATTCCTGGAATGTCCTTCTTGGAACCTGTTTCTGCCTTAAAATACCTGTAAATACCCTTCCATTTTTCACTAAAATTTGTATGACTGCCAATTATGCTTGCCATCATGTTCTCCTTAGCTGCCTTCTTTGCTAGATTCAATTTTCTAGTAAGTTCCTTCAATTTCTCCTTACTTCCACAGCCATTTCTAACTCTATTTCTTTCCAGTCTGCACCTCCTTCTTAGTCTCTTTATTTCTCTATTATAATAAGGTGGGTCTTTACCATTCCTTACCACCCTTAAAGGTACAAACCTGTTTTCGCATTCCGCAACAATTTCTTTAAACCCATCCCAGAGTCTGTTTACATTTTTATTTACCGTTTTCCACCGATCATAGTTACTTTTTAGAAACTGCCTCATACCTGCTTTATCAGCCATATGGTACTGCCTAACAGTCCTACTTTTAAGACCTTCCTTTCTATCACATTTATTTTTAACTACCACAAAAACAGCTTCATGATCACTAATACCATCTATTACTTCAGTTTCCCTATAGAGCTCATCTGGTTTTATCAGCACCACATCCAAAATATTTTTCCCTCTGGTTGGTTCCATCACTTTCTGAATCAGCTGTCCTTCCCATATTAACTTATTTGCCATTTGTTGGTCATGCTTCCTGTCGTTCGCATTTCCTTCCCAATTGACATCTGGCAAATTCAGATCTCCCGCTACAATCACATTTCTTTCCATGTCGTTTCCCACATAGCTGACTATCCTATCAAATAATTCCGAATCCGCATCAGTGCTACCCTTTCCCGATCTGTACACTCCAAATATATCAAGTTGCCTATTATCTTTAGAAATGAGCCTTAAACCTAGAATTTCATGTGTCTCATCTTTAACCTTTTCGTAGCTTACAAATTCTTCTTTCACCAGAATGAAAACTCCCCCTCCCACCTTTCCTATCCTATCTCTACGATACACACTCCAGTGCCGTGAGAAAATTTCTGCATCCATTATATCATTTCTCAGCCATGATTCAACTCCTATTACAATATCTGGTAAATATATATCTATTAAATTACTTAATTCTATACCTTTCTTTACAATACTTCTACAGTTCAACACTAACAATTTTATGTCATCCCTACTTGATTTCCAGTTCCCTGTTCCCTTATCACCGCTCCCTAGGCCATCCCGTTTCCCTGAATGTACCTCCCTATTACCCTTCCAAACAAATTTCCTAACTTATACGTACCACTGCGGTTTAAATGAAGGCCATCCGAGCGCAGATCCCTTTCTCCTACCCACCCATTAGGATCTAGAAATTTCACTCCCAGTTTCCCACATACCCACTCCATAGTCTCATTTAAATCCCCAATCACCCTCCAGTCAGTATCCCGCCTACACAGTATTCCACTAATAACAATCTCCGCTTTCTTAAACTTCACCCGTGCTGCATTTACCAGTTCCCACACATCTCCAACTATGTTGGTACTTATATCAGCTTGCCTTACGTTGTTGGTACCAACGTGAAACACTACCACCTTCTCCTTCCCCTCCTCCCTCTCTTCTACTTTCCTCAACATCTGCCTCAACCTAATTCCTGGATAACATTCTACCCTCGTTCCCTTTCCTCCACACACTTTCCCCACGTGTCTAACGATGGAATCCCCCATGACCAGAGCCTCAACCCTACCCACCTCATTTGATCCCCTCCCCTCCTGGTCAGCCCTATCTTTCCTGATAGCTGCAGAAGCTACTTCCTCCTCCCTTTTCTCCTTCCCATGACCCCGTTCCACCTGTCTTTTCCTATCCTCTACTATACATTTCCCTTTCCTACCTTTTCCCTTCCTCCTACTTCCACGCATCTCAGCAACAGTTCCCTGTCCCTCGTCTTCCCTCTGTTGTTCTACCTGGAGTGACTCGTACCGATTTCGCACAGACACCTGTCCTGAATTCTGATCCTGAATAGAGCCCTTGGCCTGCAATCTCCTTCCCCTTAGAACATTAGACCACCTGTCTTCTACAACTCCTCCCTTTCCTTCCCCTCCCTCTTGTACACCTACTGTAACCTGTACATTGTTTGAGGGAGTCCTATCTTCCTTCCCGTCTTCTGTGAGAATCCTAATTATCTCCCTCAAACTTTCCAACTCCTCCCTCATACCCCTCAATGCCTCACCACACCCACAATAAGTACACTCGCGCTCCTTAGCCATTCTTTACGGGGGGAAATTTTAAATTAAAAAAATAAAATAACTTATTTGCAAAAAAATTAATGAACGGAGGGATATATTGTCTGGGATAGTACACAACAATAAGGTAATTAATATACGACTACACTACAATACTACATAGTCGTGCTCTATTATTATTATTTTTTAATTTTTTTATCCTACAACCCCTAATAGGATAAAAGCTGCTGTTAATTACTGAATATCGAAAGTAATACACAAGAACTACACAATTCCAAACTGCAATTAAGCCTATCCTAATTTCAACAATATTTTAGTAAGAGTTTCTACGGATACCTCTACCACACCAGTACTACACAAATATTTTACAATAATAAAATAAGCACACTAAATTCTAATACGCCATACGCAATTTCATTTAATTTTTCCAGAGTCACGTGGTTCGAACATGGAAGTGTCACAGGGAGACAGGAACTGTTAATGACTTGCCTCTTACAGGTCGTCCAAGGGCTACTACTGCAGCCGATGACATTTGCGCTCGAACTTCATTTCTGGGGAAACCTGAATGCAATGCACTATGCTGAATAATGATCTTCTAGCAGTCACAGGTCATAGCATTTTAACTCAAATTGTGAGAAACAGGTTGTATGAGGCACAACTTCACTATCGAATAACATGGCGAGGCCCAGGACATCGTGGGATGCTGTACAGTGCAGATGTGCGAAACATTGTACCGGACGGTCTCTTTAGAATTGGCATTAAGTTATTTTCACCGGTGAGTGTCATATGAGCCATTCTCCTGACGATTGTCGGCAATGTGTTTGGACGCATTCTGGACAGGCTTCGCGTCTCAGACACACTATCTAACACGTGCTGCAAGGTGATTTTTACCTGATGTTTAAGGGAGGTTCTATGCCACTACTAGTCATGCAGGACAATTTTACTGCTGTACAATACAGGAGCGACATCCTTCGACCTATAGTGACTCCATATCTCTAGAATGTTTGAGGAGAATTTGCCTTAATTGACAATAATGCGTGCATCCATCGTCTGGTTATCGTTAATGACTTCCTTCGTGATCACGATATCGCTCGAATACAGCAGCCGCCGTGTTTCTCCGACATGATCCCTATGGATAAGTTAAAGAATGCTGTTTATGAACTTCAGCCACCAACCACTATGCGAGATATACACCGAATCACCACTGAGGAGTGGGACAATGTGAATCAACAATACTTTGAAGAATTAATGGGCAGTATGACAAGACGAATTTAGGCATGCTTCAATGCAAGGGGGCGTGTTACCTGCTATTACAGGATGGTGCTAAGAAAGCAAAGTTGTATTGTTGTAGAGGCATATTCGCTATGGGCAATCCTTACAAACGCGTAGAATTCGGTATAGGATGGTACCGTGAAAATATGCCTAAGAAAAATCATTGCGTTACATCATAATGGCAATCGGGTACCTGTTCAGTTATTTATCTCGCCAGGAAGTGATTTCCTCAGTTGCATCACATTTCCGTCAGGCTCCATAGCTAAATGGTTAGCGTGCTGGCCTTTGGCCACAGGGGTCCCGGGTTCGATTCCCGGCAGGGTCGGGAATTTTAACCTTAATTGGTTAATTTCGCCGGCACGGGGGCTGGGTGTATGTGTCATCTTCATCATCATTTCATTCTCATCATGACGCGCAGGTCGCCTCCGGGCATCAAATCAAAAGACCTGCACTTGGCGAGCCGAACTTGTCCTCGGACACTCCCGGCACTAAACGCCATACGCTATTTCATTTCATCACATTTCTACGCTTGAAAATATCCTTTAGTGAATCTTGATATCTGTTTTCTTGAGAAAGACGATATCATGCTATCCTCCGTACAAGTTCTGAACTAGGCTTAGCTTCCTGAGCTGTGGAGTAGAGCCATAGTAGAAACTTTTACAGAGTGGTATTACAGAGGTATTGATGTAAGCATGAGGAATTCCGAGTTGGGCTATCTGAACCCAACTTTGAATCTGAGCATAAAACTTGTCTCACAGCACCTTCGTTATTTATACTGTGAATTTCAAATAGATTTCCGGAGTTCATCTGACACACTGTTTCACAAACGCTGTGTTTGTTAAATGGACTAGAAGTGAAAATAAGAAATTCTGCAAGAAAAAGTCATATTTTTTTAAACTCGTCTTAGTACAAAACCAGAAATTATACTTGCATGTCTATGTAAGTTCTAATTCACTTGTCTTCAAGTGACGTCATATATTTCGTCATGGTGATAGTGGTGGTGATTATTGTCGATGCTTCAAGTGGCCAAACATCAAGGTTATCGGTTCCACTCGTTAAAACAAACAGCGTTAGGCTGCTTACCTCCGTATTATTTACAAACGATGATGATAACTCAACCGCATGAAGTAGGGTCAATGAGGAGAATAGGTAGGTAGGCATCAACTAAAATGTTCCTTGGTTTTCCAATCAAAACTCTATATATGCTGTGATGGTGCCCTTCTATACGCCAGTATCATTTCCTTTTCAAGTAGCCTCAATTACCGGTGAACTTATCTCTTATCCACTATAACACAAGTTATGAAACAGAATTAATTCACATAAGATAAGTAGTAAGGCTGTTGGCCACGATGTCGCAGAGCTATAAATTAAGCAGCAACAAATTTTTATTATCATTTCAGAACAGAATACAACACCAAAATGGGTGAATTTCCAACAGTGAATATAAAGAAACTTAATCCTACTGATGTACATACAGTATTGTTGTAGTTAATTTGGAACAATATATTGCAAAATATACCGGTAATTGTTCTGAGATACTAGAAATATATTTCTGATCCCTCATGGTCCATAATCTTACTTTCATTTACACTCAGATTTTGTGCCTACCAACTAGCTCACAGTGTATCAATGGAAGCCGAGCAGGAGAAATAATGGGTTTTCAATGTGTAAGTTCTTGTGTATCAGTCGTACCTAAAATGTTCATAGATTAGTGATACCTTTTTGTTTCTGGTGGTTTAACGTCACTATCACACTGAAAGTTTTCGGTGACACAGCGATGGGAATGGGCTAGGATTGGGAAGGAAGTGGCCATGGTACATTCACCTGGTGTGAAAGAGGGAAACCACGGAAAACCATCTTCAATGCTGCCGACGGTGGGATTCCAACCCACCATCTACCGAAAACTAGCTCACAGCTGCGTGACGCTAACCGCAGGGTCAACTCGCTCGGTGGATGTGATGCTAATGGCCATTGCCGTAAATTGTTACCAGTACACACACCTACCTGAATGACTAACACACCACGTAATCAAAAATTACACTGAATTCAGTGAAAGTTACGAGCTTTAACATTGAAAACAATCTTGTGCTTGTCTTTGAATCCAGAAAATTAGTATCTAAAAGAGGTTTGGTATATTCTAGGAGACCAACTATACTTGCATCCTTCATTGAAATAACAGTTTAGCGGGGTTTCTCATGCAATCTAAGTGCAGTTATTACTAATTTTACTCTTTTCGATATTGCACCCTTAAGTTCCATGTTATTTTGGTTAATCAAGAATTGTAAAGGAAACAACGTGGTTTATGCACTAAACATCACTCAAGCATATAATATGGAGCTAAAATATGGAAACTGCGCATGTAATTGAAATTTGCAGCCATTTCTACCCTCATTTTTATTTCTTAGCAATTTAGTAATCGACTCAGGCTTTTAATTAAGTATTTACATTTGTAGTAGATCCCTGAAATGAACCCATGTCTAATGGGTGAAATGAAAAAATCCAAGAATATATTTTTGTTGGAAAATTTATATTAGGAAATAGACTTCTGCCCGTGATCTGTTTTTACTCTGTGTGGTCTGTTATTTATTATTTTGGAAGGTTAATGAAAGAACTTTCACTCACTTAAATATTATGCACAGCACCTGACCATGGATTAATCCACCTGAGTGACATTAATACTAGAAGCACTGCCCTCAATATTTACCAATGAAAAATTAGTTATTGAATCGGTTGCCTTAGCAGGGTGCCTATGGGATTAACAGCAGCAATAATTCATGGACTTCTGACATAAACATTATTACGAATATAATTCTATTAACATTCCGGAATTTTATTGTTTTTCTGCTCTTAATTGCCTTGTGCGTCGTTGCTTAATACAATGATTATGAAAAATGCACGTGTCATGCCTGGTTTATTGCTGTATGTGTTTCCCGTTTGACGAAAATGTTATTCCTGCAACCAATTTTGGTGTGAATAAGTTCACAAAAAATCCCCGAAATAAAATACATAGCAGTTTGAAAATAAATGGCGTTCGTACTAGGAGCATTAAAATATTTGTTACCATCATTGACTCGGTATTAATTTTACGTCGTATTGACTCAGGCGGCATTGGTGTGAGACAGGACCAGGACTGGTAAGGAAGCCACCGTGGCCTTAATTAAAATACAGCCCCAACATTTACCTGTTGATAAAACGGGAAGCTTCGGAAATTCATACTCAGGGCTGCCGACAGTGTATTTATAACTATCAATTATAAGAATTGTACTACTTTTAAGTCCCACTAACTACTTTAACGGTTAACCCACTATATCTTAAATGCAAGCTAAGAGTACATGCCTTGAGCCATGTAGCCAACTCGCTCCTGGAGCCGATGACCTAGATTTTAGGCTACTAACACTCAAGGCTTCACAGGCTATAACTTTTCTTTCTTAAATTAACTTTCGTCCCTTCCTTATAATTACCTTCTGTCATTGTCCCTACCTGATTACAAATAAACCATTCTTGCTATTTTCATACGTTTTGTCCCTCTTTTTAAAATAATGTTTCACGGTCATACATAGCTTTCTGTCCCATAAATCATGGGCTCTCAGACATTTTCCCTCTCGGCTTCCCCTCATAATAGAAACTATTTTCAGACGACCTCCTGTACTCCTATCCTTTATCAAAACGGAAGCTAAACATTCAAATTGTATTCATCGTTATGTGTTCTTGCTTCTATGAAATTTTTATTCACGATTCAAGACTCACGGTATTAAGCCTAAAATACAAAAAAAGGAAAACTTAACCTGTAGTATACCAACGTAAATTATTCAAATTGAACAATATTTCAGTAATACGCAACATTTTTTTTTTCCAAAAAACCAAATCAAACCCCATGTTACAACAGCCCTGAACGACCATGGTCTACCAAACGACCGCTGCTCAGCTCGAAGCCCTGCAGATTACGAGATCGTTTGGTCTACACGAGGAATCCTCTCGGCCGTTATCCTAGGCTTTCTAGACCGGGACCGCTATCTCACCGTCAGATAGCTTCTCAATTGTAATCACACAGGTTGACCTCGAACCAGCCCTCAGGTCCAGGCAAAAATCGCTGACCTGTCCGGAAATAGAACCTGGGGCCTCCGGGTAAGAGGCAGATGCGCGGCCCATACCGGATGACCGGTGATTTGCTCTATAAGAAATCAAATATTTACTAATGAGAGCTCAGTATAACGGATGCATTTACAACAGGATTTATCAAAACAACTGTATGTATTTTGTCTTGAACGATACTTTGACTTAACCCAGTTTGTACTGGACGATACTTCGACTTAACTCATTCCGACTCAGAGTATATCAAAATGTACACCACTTGGTGCATGTCATTCTAACATTTTGTCTAAGTTCAAAACGTTCGAAATATTATATACATATTCATGTACTCCTTTGGTTCTGCTTTGGGTAACACGTATTATTTAGTAGGATCTACCAGATTTAAAAGAATAAATATACAGCAACCAGCAAAATGGCTGAACATGCACCGCGTGAATCAATCACAATATCCTTACAAGTAAAAATATGGCAATTATAACGTTTTTGTAATTCACCTCTGTACATCATTTGTCATGAGTGTGAAAACAAAGCCAATGAAGTCTTCCAGAGCAACGCTTTTATGAAGATGAGCATATAACAGCGTATTTAAGAATAGCTCCTCATTTCGAATCCATTCAAGAGGTCGTATTTAATAAAGAAATACAGGTTGTCTTAATCAGAATATTATTTACGTGTGAAAGGGTTGATTGCTCTCCAAGAAAGGAAAACCTGTCTCTCAAAAGTAAGTTGTTGCGAAGGAAAATAGAATATTATGTTGTTTTTTATTCAAAATTGGAAATTCCTTGCCAATACGCATCGAAAACTCTGACAAAGACGATTTCTTTGATTTAAATTCTAAGGAAGAACCACTAGCAGAATCCATGAGCAGTTCTTACTTATCTACATTTAAAATCGATGACACAGAACCATTTTCAAATGGAATTATAACCAAATTAAATCAGTCAAAATACCTACAGAGAAGTGTTTATTATTTTTTGTTTGCAGGATGTACCTACAACAAAGTTGGCCTGAATACAGAAAGTTGTACAGATAGATTTTCTTATCCACCGACCATCCTATTACAAATAACTGTTGATTACCACAGAGTGTCGAATATTTCAACTTAAAATGTACAGAAAGTCACTTTAATTAGCTTAATTTTGTAAGTTCTTCAACTTGCATAACGAATACTGAGTGTTAAATTACATTTTTCTCTCACTTCTCTTTATCCCACTACAAGATCTATTGATTCAAAATGTAAAGTGAAATTAGAAACGTTCTTAGGAGCCAAATGATCCCTATATCATAAAAACAAGGAACATCGCATAGAACACAAGAGCAAGCAAGACAATTCGTAGTTTTACAACGGTTTCACCACAGAGACTGGCATTTCAAGAATCGTGCATTAAATGGCTAAGATTCGAACCACGGCCACCTTCGTGAGATACTCGTGACTTTCACGTCCTCTTATAATTTACTGGATTGTTCAGACATTATTACATCACAAATTTTGTTCATTCAATGCCTTGTACGGTTCAGTCACCTGGCCATCAGCTGTTCACGCTGTGGTCAGTCAGGGTGTGCATCTCCGGTGAATGGAATTAAATGTCACCAACACTAAAGCTCCTAGCTTTGTACTGCTTAAAATTTCTACAGTTACAGTGGCAATTACGAGCAAAATAAGCACGCTCTTTTGGCACCTGTTGCGGGTAGCATGATAGCTGACTGATATCACTACTGACTTCTCACCAAGTAGGCCACTGTTTCAGTCCCGATCAATGTATTTTGGAATTTTGAAATTAAAGTTAACTTCCTTGCAACTGATATTTACGGAAAACTGGAAGTCTAAGGTCATTATGACAACATGAGTAGGCACGTGAAACTGCAACCTTACTTGCTTTACATATCACGGTTAAGACAAAGATGAAAGTTATTATCAAATAGTATTTTATTCTAAGAGTCTGCTTCCAGCCTTTCAGAGTAAAACATGATTTATACGGTCCCGATTCATTATCTGGGTTGTAATTTAATTCTCGCAATATTTCTCCATTAATCAACACAAATAATGTTTTACCGCTGCTACAAAAGCCATCATTAATTCGTGTGTGTGTGTGTGTTTTAACGATTATATTTATCATTGTTTTCATTACAATTATCGTTGATTGGTTTTGAACAATATTGCTATAAATGGAAAATTCAGTCATTTATCCGTGCTGTCACATTCAAGTGGACACGGCAGTCACATACCAGTACCAGTGTAGCCTTGCTTCGTGTGTGAAGTGATGAGAATGGGCAAGTTTCCCAATTGTCTATAAATCTGGAAGAAAACTTGAAACCTAAAACTCATCTTGTTACCAGAGCTTATTTTTGGCGACACCGCTAAGGAGTTTGGGAAACTGTCCTCATCAGCTCCATATATTTACTTAATCGGATTTCTTCATTAAAATTAACTCTTGGATGTCACGGTATAATAAATGTTTAGTGGAATCCAAACTACTTAGAAGTGCCATTCTTATTTTGAAAATCTCACTTGCAATTGCCAGGGATTCTAAATAATAAAAAGTAAATATTTTACATGCCTTCGATTGCTACACAGTTTTAATGAGACACCAGTCTGATAGAAATGAGTTCCACGGGATTTCCTTAATATGCTGGAAGCCAATCGAAGTGAGCTTTGAGAATCCTAGTTGATATGACGCCGACCTCACCCAAGTTCGAACGTACTATATGAAGTTTTTTTTTGCTAGTTGTTTTACGTCGCACCGAAACAGATAGGTCTTACGGCGACGATGGGACAGGAAAGGGCTAGGAGTGGGAAGGAAGCGGCCGTGGCCTTAATTAAGGTATAGCCCCAGCATTTGCCTGGTATGAAAATGGGTAACCACGGAAAACCATTTTCAGGGCTGCCGACAGTGGGGTTCGAACCTACTATCTCCCAAATACTGGATACTGGCCGCATTTAAGCGACTGCAGCTATCGAGCTCGGTACTATATGAAGTAGGTTGGCAGTCGACATGCTAAGTCTATCCGATGACTATGCATCGCAGAATGTGAATTTACATGTGAATTTGTAACATAATTAGGGCTAATGTTAATAAGAAAAGCAACGTAGCCTGGAGATTATGTAGGATAATCATAAATGATCATTTCAAGTACGATAAATCTGAGTATTTTTACTCACGTCTCTTCTCAGTTATTAAGGTCGAGTTCACTCTTATCAGACCTTCAAATATTTAATTCGTGGGAAAATTGGGAATCGAACGTGAACAATCTTGGCGGGAAAGCGAAATAAGGCCTATTTGTCTAGTGGGCTTTAGGAAAATCGTAACTCCAATGCTACATTTACAGTATATACAGCGGAACCCATTCACTGTCTCTTCTCATTATTCGTATTTGGGCCAGCTGAGCCATGCGTCACGTTAGACATTTGTTTCATGAGCCCGAAGTTGTGGGATAATATTTTGAAAATAGTGACTTATACACCAAATGCTGCAGAAGTATCATAGTTCCGTGGTACCCGGGCGAAAATGCAGTCAGTCTTTGATATCTAGTTATTGCCGCTGAAACCTTTCTGGACAGCATTATGAGTCTCTGTAGGATCGCCCGCATTTGAAGGGGTGGTGGTGGTGGGGTGTCTTCTAGCATGCAGTATATGATTTGTACATTAATTTTACATTCCTACCAAGCGAGTTGGCCGTGCGGTTAGGAGCGCGCAGCTGTGAGCTCGCATCCGGGAGATAGTGGGTTCGAACCCCACTGTCGGCAGCCCTGAAGATGGTTTTCCGTGGTTTCCCATTTTCACACCGGCAAATGTTGGGGCTGTACCTTAACTAAGGCCACGGCCGCTTCCTTCCCATTCCTAGGCCTTTCCTGCTCCATCGTCGCCATAAGACCTATCTGTGTCGGTGCGACGTAAAGCAACCAGCAAAAAAAAATACATCGCTAAAGTAACTTCGTTAGTTCGTAAAAACAAAGCTTCAAGCCACAGCTCGTAGTAACTTCACGGTGCCGTCTTATCAGTACATTAACACGTTAATACTCTAAACTAGTGATTTTCCCGCAACTGCACTAGTAGCGATGTTACCATCTGCTACATGGTACCTAACAGACGGCCTTGGAACTACGCCAAATACCACATGGTATGAATTTATACACTATGGTACCTTGCGGAAATCCCTGGACGGTGGAAAATCGGCAATCCTCTCAAACATGCCATTTTTCTCAGGATCTCCAGGTAATACACTTTAAAATGAAGGGTCGTTCTCTGAAATCTCTTCATAGTATCCATTACCTGAAAAATGACTTAATAATCAAACTGTGTATTCATTTGCTACCATTCAACATGGGGATCTAATTACTGATGATACCCTTTGGGCTGTATTCCCCACAAGCGACGCAGAGCTGGTGTTTGTTTATTGTCGCAGATGGAGGCTTGTGGGGCGAGCAGTCGGCTCAGTGGTAGTCAGAGTACAGCCTTTACACGAGCCAGGTATTTACCCTTTAGAGAACAGTTTACTCAAAAATTAAATAAGTACTTTATGAGCGAGATTCTGACTGTTTGGTGTCTTTCATTGAAAGCAGTATCCTATCGGAGATTTGGACAATAATTTTCTTCTCAATAATATAAGTTTATTTTTAGTTTATTTGGAGGCTATAAGTACCATAATCGTTAGTTCGTCGCTATGGTCATAGCCCACAATGCTCTTCCTATCCATTCTATTCCTTAAGACTGGTCACGCCTCCCAGCCACATGTGGATATGCAGTCAATCAGAACAAGTTTCGTTCTGTTCATTTTCGTATGCTAGCGTGTAAAGGAGAATGAACCTTAAGTACATTATACTGTAGGATTGCATAAGTAAGCAATGCAAACATACATTCCTAGAGCGCGGTACGATAAGGTTCATTTTCCTTTACACCTAAGCATAGGAAAAAATTAACGAATATTGTTCTGACGGACTAAATATCCATATGTGGCTGGGAGGCGTGACCAGACTTAAGGAAAAGGGATAGGAAGAGCATTGGGAGATATGATCTTTTGCCCGAACAGCGACGATTTGTACTCACTTAGTTTGATGGTAGTTTAGTGTTATCTCTGTTAATGTGTGTAAATGCAATTATCTGAACCATTGCGAATAAAATTGTTCCATCCGATTGAGACACAAAAATAAATGCAAAAATCTCATTGACATTGTGGTTGAAATGAAGTGCGACCAAAGTAATCTTAGTTTGGAGGTAGCTACCCTGGGATTTGAAAGAAACACTCACGCACCAGAAATATATGTAGAAATATCTTAGGAAAGCAACGTAGAAGGTGGTAACCGATGAACTCAATGGTTTGTCCATTAAATCAACAATTACCGTATTCTTCACCAAGCTCATAAAATAGTATTGTCGTCTGAGACTGATAGACTGATGGTTGATTCCCTTGACCTCTAGATAAGTGCCTTACTTTGCGTGGGTGTGGAGGTAGGGAATAACAGAAATATATCCCTGTTGGCTGAATGCATCAACCTAGATTATTGTAATCAATATTTAAGATTGTCGTTAATCACTGTTTATGGTCATTCACATTGCAAAAATCTCGATTGTGGCCTTAGTCCCTGATTTAAACTTAATCGGTCAAATTAGTGCGTTTAAGGATGCTAAACAATGATTAGCAGCGAAACTTCAAACTGGCGGCAAGATTTGTAGACGAATTTGAAGAATAATATCTCTGTATCTACAATATCTCCAATATGTTGATCATCGGGGAGACAATGTGGTGAAAGTTTAGAAAGGTAAATTTCTTGAAGAACTGAGCGAGAAAAATTCCTTGAAATGTTCCGGCTCTCGAAACGAATTTTGCTACAACAAATTCTCCGTCAGCTGGATTTTCCAACGCAAATGAACAATCCTGTTTCTTCAATAAATAGGTTACTGACTCCTGTGAGATATTACGCTACAGGTTCTTTTAATATTTTAATAGGAGATAATGCCGGAATACACAGGGCAGGAACAGACAGAATCGTTCATGACGAAAGGAGCATTATAGCCTCTCTCAGCAACATATTTGTATACTTAACCGTATCATATCACTGTCCAATGGAATTATTACAACACTGTGGATTATTTTGAATTAAACGCCAAGGAACGACCGTAGGAACGCTGGGTGGCCGTGAGTATAAGCGTGTCGAGCCCGTAACAAGCAGGGAACGCGTTTTCCCTCAGATAAACCAAGGCAGAATGCCATACTTTTACTCGTGAGACCCCGTCATCGGCGTGGGAACGCTGGCGGCCGACAAAGAGAGCAAGGGATTCGAAATTGGGGAACCACCGAACAACTTCAGGGTGTTCCCTAACACAAAATATCCAGGTCTGGAATCATTTGAATTCGATCCCGCTTATAGGTCACAGAGCCATATACCACAGATCCATGATGAGGAAAATTCCCGTTGAAAATTTAATGAAATGGCTTATCGCTTTTAGTGCTGAGAGTGTCCGAGGAAAAATTTGGCTTGCCAGATGCAGGTCTTTTGATTCGATGCCCGTAGGCGACCTGCTCATCGTGATGTGTATGGAATGATGATGATGACGACGACACATACAGCCAGCCCCGTGTAAGCGGAATTAACCAATTAAGTTTAAATTTCCCGACCCCGCCGGGAATCGAACCCGGGGTTCCTGTGACCAAAGGCCAGCACGCTAAACATTTAGCCATGTAGTCGGCTATTCCAGTTGATATTTATGGAGCCGATCGAGCCTTTATAACTCAGTAACTGTGCCTGTTTTGTGTAAATATGATATATTTGAAATATTCGTTACGGGGTAGCTGGCCGGAAGCCGTGGGAGCTTCTCCTTTGCCGGGGAATCAGAACTGAGCGCGACGGTCTCCTCAGATTATAAAATGGAAAGCGTGAGTGCAAACCCTGTCCATTGCGTCGTAGATATTTGTACTGTGCGTATCGTCCATGAGTCCGATATAGACCATGGTTTTCATCACTCAGTGATACAAGGGAGACTTGGATTTTTATTTTTAGCTCATCCCAGCAATGTTAACTCTATTAAATACTGTAAATTATGCAGAGTCGCATTGAAAGTACAAATTCGAGTGTGGTAATTGGGAATATTACTGAGAAGGACTGAAACGTAACGGGGAGATATCTCATAATGAGGTTGCTATTGGTTGACCGGACTAATGCCAGGATAGCGGATATCGTAAAATGCATCCTAATCTAGGTTGCGAACGTGTGTTTCGGATATAAGCAAAGCTGTGAAGAGCACCGATATTAACCTGTGTTACAAAGTTCCAGGCTGCTATCAGCGGTACGAGAAAGAAGACGACGCATCCTGAACCCAAGAGGAGTCGACCCGAGGACTTCTAGACCAGCTGACAGCACCGCTGTTATGTACTAGGCGCAAATATGTAGCAGCCAATAGGGCGTCGCAGTTGGCTTCTGGAGTGAAGGATACGTTAGCTGATTAATATCAGCATGATATGTAATGATTAGATTCGGATTAGGGCCATTGTAAGAATAAAGATATATTCTATAAATCTAAGCCAGAGAGGATTCGTGTTTTGCTTATTATATCAGATAACTACATTTAGGACATTGAAATTTGTGCACCGTTAATATCATCACAGTAAACTGGAGGGCATTGCACCTAACGAATATCCTCGGGATATCCTGAGAAAATGGTAGATCGGATTGATAGTCACTACTTCCAACGCTGACAAAATACATCCTTGTGTACACGTACAACAGCTCAAGTTCATGCAATTACTAGGATATGCACATTCTGAGAGATAGTGGAAAAAGAGTGGCCATGGAAGGATATTTTAACATAGCCAGATTTCCTAGAGTGACTGGAGCAATCGATTGCTCTCATGTCCGTAATGCATCTCCTGGTGTCAATAATGCAGAGATATATAGAACAGAAAATGTGACAGTCATTTACCAAAACACCGGGCAAGTTGGCCGTGCGGTTAGGAGCGCGCAGCTATGAGCTTGGATCCGGGAAATAGTGGGTTCGATCCCCACTGTCGGCAGCCCCGAAGATGGTTTTCCGTGGTCTCACATTTTCACACCAGGCAAATGCTGGGGCTGTTCCTTAATTAAGGCCACGGCCGCTTCCCTCCCACTCCTAGCCCGTTCCTGTCACCGTAAGACCTATTTGTGTCGGTGCGACGTAAAGCAACTTGCATTTACCAATAAGGGATTTTGTAGTCAGACGACCAGTTGACGTTCTTAACGTACCAGGACGATGTGAGCGAGCAGAGTTAACGCAACTAGAGTAAATTATTTTGCTATTGTAGTCGTGCGTGTGATAAGATTGTCACACAGGAGAATTGTACAGCACGATGGACGAAAAATACCATGAGTACATCCTTGCTGGCGACGTTTCCAGAAATGCAGACAAAAAGTAAACAGAAACTAGTACCAGAACAATTGCACTAATATAAAAAATATTATTTCATCTTTAGTAACTTCATAAATATAAAATAAAAGGAATATTAGCCCTGCTCCAACGAACCATTCACGTGTAAACAAAGGAACAAAACCTGCAAAGGATTATTCAGTTTAAATGTTCATATTTTGACAATAGTATAGCTTTTACTTTAATACTGATATTTTAAAAAGTTTTATGTCCACTTCTTTTTCACGTTATTTTCTCATAAATTCCATCCGTAGATCGAACACAAGAGTTCTCTTTTCATAGGAAGCTATAATTTTAATTTTTCTATTTCTTTTTCGGTATGCCGGAAAATATCTTATCTATTGAATTTGGACCTGAAAATTATGTTCCCGACGCCACTGACTTTGGTTTATTTAGTTCAGTTTGTGGTGAAGTCGAAGTCTGTAGGCCTACAGTTCCACTGTTTTATCGTTATGTTTGCAGAAATTCTCTCTTCGAGTGGGAAGTTTATTTGTAAAACAGTTGTAATAACGTGCCATTTTAAATTATACTAATAATAATGAGAAACCGGAAAAGTTAATAGGACTATGTATTCAACATTACGAACCGTAAATATTTTCTTTTGAAGTAATACATTCATTATTGCATGACATTTACATAGTGCGAAATGCTTTCCGTTACATCTCCCTGATATACTGCATCCAAGCAGTGTAGCTCTTCTAGAGGTGTTACTATAAACCCAGTTAGAGCCATAACGTTTTCTGTACTATTGTAATTAGAAGGCTTAAAATAATATTCGGCGGTTTTATTCAAATTTGCTTTCTCAGTTGCACGTAATTATCTTCTTTGTCTTTATTTTCAGACTTCCATTGCAGACTTTTAATGATTGTAATCTCAAGAAACAATACATAAAATAATAATAATAATAATAATAATAATAATAATAATAATAATAATAATAATAATAATAATAATAGTAATAGATTGCGGTTCAATGAATGGTAATGTATATATATGTTCATACGGAATTGGCTAAAATTCATTTTCAATTATGTTTCCATGTCTCAAGCTTCTTCTTTGTAGTAATTCTATCCATCTTCTTGTTTTAATAACATCTTTATATCTGAAAACTACCTCAGTCAAGATGTCTGTCTCGAAGGCTGAACAATTCGCACATCTCTTCCTTTTCTTGTCTTACATTTCGAGCTCTTTGAGTATGTGTGCACCTTCGATATGTGTGTATTCGTTTTAATCATGAAGACGAACGGAACGAAACCCAAGTAAGCGCATTCGGTATCGTATTTTCGCAGAAAACGCTTTTGTTCACGAAATAAATTCGCTGCGTACCAAACACTCCGGTTACGGTTGGTGCAATGCAATCCTTTTACAACAAATGTTACATTTTAAACACATATTAATTAATCTGTGATTAGCAGCTCATAAATCGAGATTGATGCTCTCGTCCATGTGATATCCACTCCTACTTCGTGACTAATGATAAGCATACTATCAGGATCACTTACTACGGTTTCTCATTCACGAACTAGGACGTGACTACAGAGACCCACACCACGAACGGCAGCATCATTACGAGTTCAGGTTATGACTGAAGTTGAGGGAGGCGGTGCTGGTGTCTGTTTATCGTAGCGGCTAGAGGCTTGTGGGACGAGGACATGGCTCAGTGGTAGCTAGTACAACCTGTACATGAGACTAACTTAACCCTCAGTGTGACAAAGCTCTTCAGTAACTACAGGCGAGTTTTTTTTTGCATTTTGTTGTTGTTGTCGTCACGAATCTACGCATACACAGCAGCCTTTCAAATTTCACAGGATTTAGCAAATCCGTATATTTGAAACATGTTTAGCATTAACACAGGAATGTGTAAAGTAAAATGTGTGCCGTAGTGTGCGGATGATATGGTTGAGGCGCTGGCCTTCTGATCCCAAATTGGGAGATTCAATCCTGGCTCAGTCCGGTGGTATTTGGAGAGTACGTCATCCTCTGTCGGTAGATTTAATAGCACCCTAAGAAAACTCCGGCAGTAATAAATTCCGGCAGCTTGGTGTCTCCGGAAACCAAAAAAGTAGTTAGTGGGACGTAAAGGCAATAAAATTATTATTTAATAAAATGTGTATACGAAAATGGTTTGGGCCACTTACAACATGATTTTCCATTTCGAGAGTAGAGCGATAGGCTATTTCTCTATCCGAGCAACAGTTCTCGACACAGAAATTATAGTGTGTAGCACAAATGTACCATTATTTGTCGGTATACAGAGTACGTAATGATATATTTATTACCTTATGAACATCTGGATAAACCTAGCAATTTTCAAGGAACGAAGTACAAACGTCGCCGCTGTATTAAGTACAACTTGAAACATTTATGCGTAAGCGCTTCTCGCTTCATTTCCAAAGATTCATTCGCAATACCGAGAACATCATATGGAATGACGTTATTAGCTTCTTATATTATTTATATTCCTAGAAATAAACACACAAAAACGTAGGGCTCTTGTAAGAGGATGGTTCAAATGTAAGAAATATAACTCCTCTTTCTTGAAAAATATTGCTCAAATCCAAAAATATATTCATTCTTCCCAAATAAATAGCATCTCCACACACCTCCAAAAAGGTCCGTACGTTCTGAAATATCACCCCGTACGTTGAAATGTACAGTACGGCTGCCAGATTGAACCAGTTAAAATAATAGAACGTAGGAAAATCAAACTAGAAAAAACAGAAATTTCAAATGTGCCAAACTACATCCTCTGGCGCAACATTAATGACAATTAATTCCTAGATTAACTTGCCATACACACTTCTTAAAACTCTGCAACAACAACAATTACATGTGAAGCATGGCATGAGATAAATTCTACATGCTGTTTGTTAATACTCTGTTTTTTAATTATGTTGTCGAATTCTGGTTTGCTTTAGGTCATAATTTAAAACAACTTATTACTATGATTATTAATTATAACTTTCTGTAACTGCTAGGAAGTATGCTGTAGCCTGTTTTTCACTCTTCTTTTGTTTTCTGTATGATTTTCGGTTATTCGTCCATCTCGGTAATTAATTATTTTTAACATCACCTAAGGAACTACTAAATAGCCTTGTTCAGAGGGTTGAAAATTTTACTCACACATTTTACATGTCATGTAGAATACTGCATGAAGCCACACTCGGTTACAGAATCTGCAAGATGTGGTAAATGATCTGATTACTGTCCTCCAATAGCAATTCAAGGCAAGACTCTCTCATATAACGATGAGAGAGATAATTAAATTCTCCCTACATGATAATAAAGTTCCATGTACTCTTAACTCGTGGTGCAACCGAACAAGGGTTGTCGCCGAAGTTGAAGCTCCAGTAAGAGGATGTACCGTACAATCCAGCCCATAACATTTCTAACGAGGAGCAAGTCAAGTGAGTGAGTTGCTTAGACGACTTGATGAACAACTCAGAGAGATTGATTGTCTATGCGAGGGCTGCGTAGGCGGACAATGTCCTTGTTGTTGAGCGAATTGAAGTGGGAAGGGTTGGATCATGTTCTAGATGCAGTGTACAATGTTGTCTGTATAAACATTACGAACAAACAGACTTTGTAGCCATTGTATCCGTTGTTCCTCACCACGATCCTAGACGTTAGTTCAATGTGTCACATCTGTAGTATTAGAAAGGTTTAGTTCACCTGTTCAACGTCGTTTATACAAGTTACGCCCGAAGCACCGAGGTATAAACTGCTCAGCACTCTATACTACACTTTGCTATTCGTCCTTCCAAGCACTCCATTCTCGATACCACTAGAGGCAGGTGACGCGTAGTGGTGGTGAGGCATGAATGGAAATTTGTCAAACAGCATCTGTGACCGTAATGTAGCTTCATATTGTATGTGGTCCTACCCTGGACCTTTGGCGTGAAATTGCCCTTATCTTAACCTGCCATCTACAGATGGACGGTCTTGTATGATGCTAGTGCCTAGAACTAGGCATAATGACATACACACTTCCCTCTGAAAACGTCGCCAGCAAGGATGTACTCATGGTATTTTCGTCCATCGTGGTGTGCAATTCTCCTGTGTGACAATCTTATCACATGCAGAACTACAGTAGCAAAAGCATTTACTCAAGCTGCGTTAATTCGACAAACTATGCTCGCTCATATCGTCCTGATACGTCAAGAACTTTGAACACAACTTCCGAACGTTGTAAGCTACTGCATACACTTCATCCTATGTAGGTACAAAACTGCTGATACGCCTCGTAAGTTCGCTGGAACCTTGATTGTTTCACAAACTGCTCACTGTGTGTTGTTAAATAGTAGTTCCTCATGTTGATATGGTGTATTTTATATATTTCCTCCACAGGATTTCTTTTTCCATTCTCGTGAGT
The DNA here is from genome assembly GCF_040414725.1 of Anabrus simplex. Classification (NCBI taxonomy): domain Eukaryota; kingdom Metazoa; phylum Arthropoda; class Insecta; order Orthoptera; family Tettigoniidae; genus Anabrus; species Anabrus simplex. The sequence goes on along the minus strand of NC_090266.1, from coordinate 517,239,563 downwards.
TTATGTCAGACATATGTTTCGAAGCCACTGCCAATTTGAATCACAAACAGAACAGTGGTTTCTGATTACGAGCTAAAAATTGACTTTCGTATTCCTGTGTAAAACGGTCACATGCCAAAGTCGAAGATCAGAAATCACTTTTCTGGAAGATAAGGTTCTAAATAATGAGGACTTTAAAAATACAACCGAAATTCTTAGGAACAGGAGATAAAATAAAAAGTTAGCATGTTAAAAATCAAATAACTTCGATGATATTCATTAAAGTAGCCTGTTCCTACCACTGAGGTATTTCTCTATTGTATGTTAGGCACTGTGTACCGTAGCCCCGTGTAGTGTAATATAAACATAGGCGCGTCATTCTAAACATAAAAACACGGCATTAGGCTGGAAATGACTATATGATGTTTGAAACCACTGAAGACAATATATAGGATGAACGAGGGTAAATACACTTCTTTTCTCAACAACTCTGTTACCTCTGGACATTAAACCAGTTAAATTAATCCGAAAGCCGGGCATCAAATCTGAGCCACGCAAGGGGGAAGCTATGAGAACCCATATACCACTGTCGCAGCCATAATTCATTGCCCGTACCTTCATATAACAAACAATTCTGTTTATAAATTCTTACATTTCGATATTAAATTCGGTGTAGAAACCCTACAAGGATGATTAATTAAGATCCGTCCGTATGTAACAGGGTAAAATTTTAGCAATTCTCTTAACAACTTCCTCTTTTACCATATGGTTACAGTGGTGAGGTCGCAGTATCAGAGCACCGACTTCTAAGTGGAATCCACAGGTCTATTTCTGTTTCATGTCCAGTACACACTCTCTTCTTCTGACTGGCTGCGTGGTATTGCTCTTTGAGGTAAAACAGCGCAGAACGCTACGAAAAAGTATTCCTCGTTTAAACAGAGTTAACTCAGAAGCAGTTTAAATATTAACGTTTGTATTTTAATATTGCAGACGAATCACTTAGAGATCTCTGACGCTCTTCCGTGCATCACGAAATAGTAATTTAACATTTTGAAACTTGACATAGGAGAACCATTCGTCAGTCGTACTGCGTATAACATGTTGAATATTTTCTGTTTACTTATTACAGTTAGAATGTTAAGTGAGCTCATTTATTTGCTGTTCGACTGATAATCTCGAAGTTAGGGATATAAAATCAAAAATCATCTTCAACATTTTCTGTTCACAATAAATCAACCTTAAAGTTAGTATTAATAGTATTGAAGATTAAATTACATAATTTATTATCGTAGTTTTCATTACTGTTCGAAATAAATTGCGATTTCAGCTCGTCAATATGTCAATTGTCGGCCCCGTGGTGTGGAGGTAGCGTGCCTGCCTCTTACTCGGAAGCCCCGGGTTCGATTCCAGGCCAGGTCAGGATTTTACGCTACGGTTTTATACTGAAATTCATAATTGAATGTTTAACGTTTTATATATAATCCGCCGATATTCGCGATCTGACTCGTTCCCTGAGAGATTCCGCCAAAATTCGCTATCTGACTCGTTTTCTGACAGATTACGTCAAAGTTCCTCCCATTTTGCAATCTTTTTTCCAGCAATCGATTTCGTACTTCCCGGGCTAGGTCCAGGTATTTCACCCAGTCAGTTGGGTCCCTAAATCTTTGCAATATTTTCCTACAAGCATTTTTAATGTGGATAAAATCCTTGAGGAATCCGGGTGGTGTCGTCTTGGGTGCCTTGGCGGTACTGAATCCACGGCTGGAGTGCATTCGTAGTCATTACATGTCCAGGACCCGTTTCCAGCGCAGCCCGCACATTTTGACGATGGTCCAGAACATTATTATATATATAATTGGCTGGGGCCATCAAGGACCACGTTAAGTCTTGTTGCATTTGACACTGAACTTGGCCTTCTTTAGAGCCCAAATTTCCCTCATTCTTTGTGAGTGGGCCTGCTTACGCTCCTCTGTCCAAGGGGCACCGTGTCTTCTCTTCGGTTGCTCGTCTCGGTTTAGCCCGTTCGTCAATTTTTTCTTGCGGAAGAGATCTCTGTTAATGGCGTCTTCAGCTAAGATATGTAGCATTTGCAGGTCTTCTTTGGTATTTCTAAACCAGGGAATTGTGGTTTTGGGGTTTGAATAAAAAAAGTGAAAGATTTCTTTAGTTAACTTTCTTCCGTCCATTCTTTTCAGATGTCCGTAAAATCGTGCCCGTCTTTTTCTGATTGTGTCGGTAATTTTCTCTATTTTGCTGTACACTTCCTTGTTGGATCTCTTTTGATGAATTCCATTTCTGTACTTTGATCCCAAGATTCCTCTCACAATTTTGCGTTCTCTTTTCTCCAGTTCTTCAAGGAGTCCTTTGTTGGCATTTAGAGACAGTGTTCCGGCAGCATATAGAACTACTGGCTTCAGAACTGTTTCATAGTGACGTATCTTGGTGTTTTGGGAAAGGCATTTTTGTTGTAGATTGTGCGGGATGTTTGGTAGGCTATTTCCAGTTTGCGTACTCGCTCCTGAAGTGCTTCTTTGTCCAGTCCATTTTTCACGATGATCTCACCCGCTATTTGAATTTGTCTACTCGGGTGATGTCCCCGTATTTTGTATGGAGTTTTGGTGGAGCCTCTTTGATGTTAGTCATTACTTCTGTTTTCTCAAACGATATCTGCAAACCAGTTTGTTCAGCAATTTCCTTTAAAATTTCAACTTGAGCTCTAGCGGTTTCTATGCCGTTTGAGAGAACAGCAATATCATCGGCAAATGCTAAGCAGTCTATTGCGATCCCCTTGGATTTGGTTCCTATTCTCAACGGAATGTAGTTGGTTTCCTGTAATCTCACCCGCCAGGTTCTGATGATCTTTTCAAGAACACAGTTGAAGAGTATCGGGGATAGCCCATCACCTTGTCGGACTCCTCTTTTGATGTCAAAGGAATGCGAGAGACATCCGTGGAACTTCACCTTGGATTTTGTATCGGTCAGGGTGGCTCTAATTAATACCAGCAGTTTCAAATCAACTCCAAATTCATTTAAGATGTTTAGGAGGACTTCCCGGTCACTGGAGTCGCACGCTTTCTTAAAGTCCACAAAGACAGACACATACTGCTTGGACCTTAGTGTACAATATCTGATGATCGTTTTGAGATTTTGGATCTGTTCAGCTATTGAGCGACCTTTTCTGAACCCTCCTTGGTATTCACCTATTTGATGTTCGACTTGTGCTTCCAAACGCTCCAGGATGGCAAGTGATAGAATTTTGTAAGTCACGGGTAGCAAAGATATTCCTCTGTAGTTGTTGATGTTCTTCATGCTGCCTTTTTTGTGTAATGGATGGAGCAAAGCTATTTTCCAATCTTCGGGTAGGGTCTCCTTGTTCCAAATTTCTTCTATTTGCTTTTGCAAGATATCAAGTGATTCCTCTGGGGCATATTTCCATAGCTAGTTCTGCTACTACTGAGTCTTCCCCTGGCGCTTTGTTATTTTTGAGACGGGCAATGTGGCGCTTGATTTCATCTCTGTCGGGTGGTCTGGAATCTGGGTACCTGAGTAAGGGTTCCTTGGTCTCAATGGCGCTTTGCGGTTTAGATTATATTATATTAGTTTTATTGCAGCCAAATGGCCATGTAAGTAAGTACATTAATTCTAACATTTCCAAGCCACATAGGTCTCATTCTTCTGAACAGAATTTAGTCAATGATTTCCCTCTATTTGGACATGTTAAGACGTGGTATCTATCACATTCACGATCGCACAATTTACACATGCATCCGAATTCAGGTTCATGAAATGTTTTGGTTTTGCAGAGCTTAAAGTGAAAGCCATGAACGGCCAATCTAATTACAATATGTCTTAATTCGTAGTTCGCTTCCATCCATCCCCGCGTTGTCATAGCATCTGTTGCATAGAAATCTAACCAAATGTCTTCTCTTTTCTGCTTCAGTTCCGTAAGTAGTCGATCGTAATTTGTCGTGGATGGTAGTGACATCTTGAAGCGTAGCTCTTCGATCAGGAAAGATTCCCTCGTCAGAACATACACAAGTCGAGATAGTGTATACTTCGAAAGCCCCAGAGCTCTCTTTAAGTATGCGGCTTTGACCTTCTCTATTCGTCGTAGACTATTAATATTTAGGTATTCCCAGACGAGTTGTAGACCATAGGTGATTATAGGCACAACTTTAATATTGAAGAGCTGTATCGCTGCTTTAACTGACATCTTACATAAATCTTTGATTTCATTCACTGCTTTAAATGCCAAGATTGCCCTATTTTCTATGTGTTTTGTGAAAACATCACCTCTGGTTTGGAATATGACTCCCAGATATTTGAAGTGACTAACCCTTGTTAGTTCTTTACCATTGTAATGGACTTTGTCGGTCATTGCGGGTCTTCCCCCTTTTCTGAAAATCATGTGAACAGTCTTTTGGTCATTTATGCTGAGATCAATTTCATGTGCCCATGCTGCCAGAAGATCAAAGGACTCTTGCAGGTCCTCCAGCCGTTCTGCAGCGAGAACCATATCATCTGCATATACATACAACTTTACACCATCTTTGATGCATCGCGTCACATCCGAAGTGATTATTGAGAACAGAAGAGGACTTAGAAGATCTCCTTGTAGTACACCATTGGTCTGTGCTATTGCATCTGATATTGATATGTTATCCTGTATAAATACTGTATTGCTGTAGAGAATGTCTTTGATTGCTTAGAGCAATTAAGTAAATTCTTGAAGTAATCTGCCAGAATGCTGCAATTTTCTTCATTTGACGTCGCCAGTGTGCCGTCATTTCGCTCAATGCATAGAGATGGTGGTTTATAGCCAGTGAGTTTGCGTTTGGAGGCTCTGTAGTACTCTCTGCTTTCATTCTTCCTAAATTTTTGTTCTATTTTTTCAATGAGAGATTTTTCGAATTTACGTTTCTCAGTTCTGAACACCCTAGCTGCTTGGGCACGTTATTATTATTATTATTATTAGTATTATTATTATTATTATTATTATTATTATTATTATTATTATTATTGATGTTCTGGACCCCACAGCAAGATGCAAGACCGCTACTTGGCGGTAAATTACATCTGCTGCCATTGTCATTGATGCCAATATGACCAGCACCATTGTCGCCCGTAGGCAAGTGCGCAGGATTTCTGGCGATACGAATGACATACTTCTGTGCATTATCGACCTTATTGTAAAGGTGAACAATTGAACGGTCAATCTCATTCCAATCGTTTATTTCATATGTGTTTAAATTTTTATTTATATTCCAGGAGATTCTACTGTAATCTAAGAAGGTCTTCCAAAGGAAAAGATGGCTCTTGAAAACGAACCCAATAAAGATTAAAAATGATCGGTTTATGATCAGAATAACTACACTGAACATCCATAGCCTGTTTCGAGTTATTCAACCGGGTCAGTAATGGAATGAATAAAGCCCCCAGCTAGCGGTGAGGTTAGGAACTCTGGCGGCTGCCGAAGCCTGTCGCACTCCTCTGGGGCAATTATTAATGAATGAAAAATGAAATGATATTGGAGAATGAATGATGACGGGGAAAACCGGAATATCTGGAGAAAAACCTGTCCCGCCTCCGCTTTGTCTAACACATATCTTACTTGTAGTGACCGGGATTTGAACCACGGAACCCAGTGGTGAGAGGCCGGCGGGCTACCGCCTGAGACACGGAGGCTCCTTATAAATACACTAGCAATTACCCGCGGCTTCGCTCGCGTGGATTTCGTAATTTGATCAAGTAATCGTTCGTCGGCATTGAACAAAGGCATTATCTGAAAAGTCCTAAAGTATAAAAATTCACCCAAAAATTGAGTTTCATTTACCCCCGATATACTTTGTAAACCATGTTTGTGGTATTACCTTTTGGGGCTAAGACGACCATGCGACATAGAACTGTACATGTGAGAAACTGCCTTCTCTATTGTCTAAGTCTTCAGTTTTTGAGATATACATAAGTATCCCCATAAAAATAATTCAACCCACTGATCCGTCCTTCCCCCACCCCCACTCCCCATCTAGATGTATTATTCGGAAAAAATACACGTTCCTTTATTTTTAAAGGAGTTTCCAAATACCAACTTTCACGTCTGTAATATCTTCAGTTTTTAAGATATAAGTATCCTCATAAAAAATAATTCAACTAAATTTCACTTTTTTTCATGCCCAATTAAATGCCTTCTCCAATTACAAAAAGGTGCATCTTATTCTATTTTTAAAGGACTTTCCAAATGCCAAGTTTCTTGTTTCTAGCTCGTTTAGTTTTTACATCTAATGTAGATAGGCCGGTACTCATTTTAAAAATTCACCCGCTTTTCCAATTCTTTTCAGCCCTTAATGGATTTACCGAAAACCAAACAAATGTGTGTTTCATTATTGTTAAAGTTGATTCCAAATACCAGTTTTCATGTCTGTACATCTGTAACACCTTCAATTATTGAGATAAGTGTATACTCATAAGAATAATTCAACTTCTTCTTCACTTCTTTCCAGCACTCTCCCGCCTTAAGTGGACTTTCCGAAAACAAAAAGTACATGTTCCTTTATCTTGAAAGAAAATTAAAAATGCCAACTTTCACGTCTGTAACACCTTCAGTTTTTAAGGTACACTATCGTAATAAACATATTTCAACTCCTTATTTACTTATTTTCAACCCCAAACCCCTTACGTCGATTTTCCGGAAAATAACAAATGCGTGCTTCTTTATTTTAAAGGAGATTCCAAATACTAATTCTCATGTCTGTAACATGTTCAGTTTTTGAGATATAAGTATACTCATAAAAGTAATTCAACTCCTTTTACACCCTCCCTCCCTTTTCTACCTGTTAACTTGATTCCCACCTCCCATAAAGTGCGTGTCTCCTTATTTTTAAAGGAGATTCCAAATACCAATTTTCACGTCTTTAACATATTTAGCTTTTGAGATATAAGTATCGTCATACAAAGAATTCAACTAATTTTTCTATTCATTCAACCCCCTTAAGTGGATTTTCCGAAGACAAAAGAACACGTGTTTCTTTACTTTGAAAGAGGATCCAAATACACATGTTCATGCCTCTTAGCATCTTCAGTTTCTGAGATATAAGTGTCCTCATAAAATGAATTCAACTCCTTTTTCACTCCAGCCCGTTAAGTTGATTCCCCTCCCCCCTCCAAAATGCGCGTTTCCTTATATTTAAAGGAGTTTCCAAATACAAATTTTCACGTGTGTAACCTTACATTTATGAGATATAAGTTTCTCCATAAATTGAATTACATTTTTTCACTTCCATTCACACTCCCCCATTAAGTGAATTATCCGAAAACCAAAAATACGTGTTTCTTTATTTATAAAGGAGCTTCCAAGTGCCAATTATCACGACTGTAACATTTTTAGTTCTGAGAAATATGTATCCTCATAAAAGGGAATTAAACTCCTTCTTCACCACTCCCACCCCAAGTTGATTTCCCCCCAAAATGCGTGTTTCTTTATTTGTAAAGAAGATTCCAAATACTAATTTTCACGTCTGTAACATCTTTATATTTTGAGATATAAGTATTCTCATACGAAGAATTCAACTAAATTTTCAATTAATTCACCCCCCTTAAGTGGATTTTCCAAAGATAAAAGATTATGTGTTTCTTCAATTTGAAAGTAAATTCCAAATACAAATTTTGATGCCTTTAACATCTTCAATTTTTGAGATATATTAATATTCATGAATTTGGCTTCCACCCCCACCCCCCCACCCCCGCACCAAACAAATGCGTGTTTCTTTATTTTTAAAGGCGATTCCAAATACCAATTTCCACGTTTGTAACCTTCAGTTTTGAGATAAAATTTTCTCGAGAAAAACTCAATTTTTTGATATCCTCTCACACTCCCCACTCAAGTGAATTTTTCAAAAACAACCAATACCCGTTTCTTTAACAGAGCTTCCGAATACCAGCCATAACGACTGTAAAACCTTCAGTTTTTTAGATATATATATATATCTTTGTAACAGGAATTCATCTCCGTTTTCCGTCCCCCCCCCCCTTACCAAGTTGATTCCCCCACCAAATGCGTGTTTCTTTATTTTTAAAGGAGTTTCCAAATACCAATTTTCACGTTTGTAACATCTTTAGATTTTTTGGTATATATGTACATTCTCATACATATAATTCAGCTAATTTTTCAATTATTTCAAACCTCCCCCCCCCCCGTTACGGTTTTTTCCGAAAATAAAGAATACGTGTTTCCTTATTTTAAAGGAGACATCAAAAACCTATTTTCATGTCTGCATAATGTTAAGTTTTTTAGATATACTGTAGATACGCTAATTTTAAACATTCACCCTCTTTTTCAGTTCCCCTTAAGTGGATTTTCCGAGAAAAATATTTATGTTCCTTTACTTTTACAGGATATTCCAAGCACCAGTTTTCAAATCTGTAATATGTTACGTGTCTGAGATAATTTGCAGATATTATATTGTTCTTAGAAATGCACTCCGTCTGTCACTCATGTTCACTCCCTATTCATCGGATTATCCCAAAACACAGAAATACGTGTTTCTTAATTTCAAAGGAGATACCAAATTTCAGTTTTCATGCCTGTAACATCTTCAGTTTTTGAGATATAAGTCTCGTCATAATAGGTGTTCAATCCCCGTTCCCCCTTTTTTCACCCCCCTTAATGTTTCTTTATCTTTAAAGGCGATTCCAAATACCAGTTTTTACGTCTGTAGACTTTTAAGTTTTCGATACATAGATATCCTAATTTTAAAAATTCAACCCCCTTAGCGATGGAATATCCAAAAATCCTTCCTTAAGGAGCACTTCCATGTTAATATGAATGTATCCCCAAAATTTCATTTCTCTATGTTCAGTAGTTTCGGCTCGGCGATGATGAATCAGTCAGTCAGTCAGTCAGGACAAGTTATTTTATACATATAGGTAATAGCACAAAATGTTATAATTTTTATACTCATATCAGAGGTGGGGCTGTTGTCACAGATGTGAACCCTGGTTTATAATGCTAACTGCCCTCATGTCGAGTATCCAGTTTACCAGTATTCTCATTTTCGGCTAAAATCTATATTTAATGCATTTGGACAGGTGTTAATTTCTATCATCATAAATGTATCTGAACATAATGTAGAATTAGCCAGGATTCTATTGAAACTCTGGGCTTAACCTACATGAAATATAATAGGCTTATCGCCTGCTCATATTTCTGATTCGCCACGAAAATTATGACTTTACAATCGAAATATTATAAACATAAGAATGAAGGATGTGCTCAAAATGCTATTCCCAGGAGATTGCGCTTTTAGTAGGAAAGGCATAAGTTGAAACTTGAGCACAGAAGCAGGAGCTGGAGGGAAATAATTTACTCCCCACTTAACCTTCCATGTTATGCTCATTAGTTTGAAATAGTCCCATTAACTCTCATTGGGCTATCTGGGAAGTTGCCGTCGGCGCGTACGGAAGCTTGCATAGGACATCTTCAACGAACTATTTGCGCGAATAGATGCTTGGATAGACGTCTGCTGCTTCTTCAAGTATACCAATTTCCTGGCCGTAAACTATCTGAAATTGTTATTGTTCACACCGTCAACAATACTTAATATTGTTAATTTATATGTGGCATTTTGAAAACATCCCTTCGATGTAAATGTGTTTTTCGGATATGTCTAATAACAGATTCAACCAGAAAAATACTCACAAACATATTTGGTTGTAATTACTAGATTGGCTGAACGGTCAGCGTACTGGCCTTAGGTTCAGAGGGCCCCGGATTCGATTCCGGGCCGGGTGGGTGATTTTAATCGCTTCTGATTAACTCTTCTGGCTCGGGGTCTGGGTGTTTGTGTCCATCCCAACACTCTCCTCTTCATATTCAGGCAACATACCACACTACCAACCACCACGGAAACACGCAATATTGATTACGTCCCTCTATATAGGGTTGCCGTAAAACAGGGCGAAATCCACTGTGCGACACAGTTCCCACCCGCGACCCCAAAGGTGTGGGACAAGGCGATAGGAAGAGAAGAAGAATACTAGGTTGCTTAGTAAGTGATGAGGGTGTTAAACATTTGTAGGTTCTAGTTTTCGTTTTAAAGCCGTGCTCCTTAGTAACATCATATTTGATGCAGACACTCACAATACGTAACTGACTGCATTATTCTGATAGCGATCAACAGGAGCCTCCATGTAATCCTGTTGAGTTTCCAACGTGAATCAAAACAGTTTGTCATGGCGGATTGCCGAGTGAGAGTGTGCTCCCGGATACTGTATTCGCGCAGCTGAACTTCAGACGTGTGTTAATTCAAACTAGGTATTCCCTTTCATTACGTTGCGTGTTCCTCAGCGAGTGAAGTCAGTTCGAGATGTGCAACGTATTCTCATCAAACTAATGAACATTTGTGCCAAGAAGACTGCAGTCACTGTGGGAGCCGTGGCTGGGGCATGTGCTGGAGCGGCTAGGAAGGAAAGAGCAGCCCTTATATCGGCTACATAGGGGGCAATTTAACTGAGAGCGTTGCGAAAGCCGTGGATGAGCAGCTTAAGGCTAAGTGCACCTTGGATCCGTTTTTGTCTCGTGCGGTTACGTATGAACGCGCACGTAGATTGCAAGCTTGTCCGATGCGATTCTTTAGTATCCGATTTTGTCTTTCACTGTCAACACGAATAACCTATTTCTGTTGAAAAATTCTTTTCTGAGACGCAGAAATCAGCCTATACCCGAAAATGGAAGATTTAGGGTAATTTCATCATATCTGGGTACACTTGAAGAGTGACAAGAAGCGACTTTATAGTTACTTCAATATGACAAGATGGACGTTTGAATACATCCCTTATAATGTAAAGTGTACCGTGACAAATTTCAGCAAATTTCGCCGGATCATATCACCTGAAGAACGGTTAGTGGTAACTTTAAGACAAGGCTATAAAATCTAATGCTGGCCCTGTGGTGTAGGGTTAGTGTGCCTGCCTCTTACCAGGAGGCCCCGGGTTCGGGCCAAGTCAGGAATTTTTACCTGAATCTGAGGACTGGTTCGAGGTCCACTCAGCCTACGTGATTATAAGTGAGAAGCTATCTGACTGTGAAATAGCGGCCCCGGTCTTAAAGGCCAAGAATAACGATCGAGAGGAATCGACGTGCTACCCACATGACACCTCGTAACCTGCAGGCCTTCGGGCTGAGCAGCGGGCGCTTGGTAGGCCAAGGCCCTTCAGGACTGTAGTACCATGCGTTTAGTATTTTTTTATACAATCTTATCTTGCTACTTTATGATATCATTTCTAACAGTATTTATTTAACTGCTAGACATGTAAGTCTTACCTGTCTTTATTTAACTACTGCACATTTAACAGGTATTAATCAAACTACTAAAACGGTAACACGATTAAAGGAAAGTACATACGCTAAAGTTCATGGGTTACAGTTCTGTGGGGTTAAAATTCAGGATATAATTAGTGAGATTAGGCAGACCAGAATCTTCATTTGGTAATTGTTGTTCTGAAATAGACTGATGTGGACTGAATTGAGACGAATCACTACAGAAGTCACACTGAGGCCTTGATAAGCTATTCTGCTCATCTATAAGAACTTGCTGTATCTTCGCTCATACAATCTGTTTTCGCCTCTTTTAATAATGGTAAAAACTTAATAGAAACTCAGCATCAGAGTGTCCGACTCGTTGGCTGAATGGTCAGCGTACTGGCCTTCGGTTCAGAGGGTCCCGGGTTCGATTCCCGGCCGGGTCGGGGATTTTAACCTCCATTGGTTAATTCCAATGGCCCGGGGGCTGGGTGTTTGTGCTGTCTCCAACATCCCTGCAACTCACACACCACACATAACACTATCCTCCACCACAATAACACGCAGTTACCTACACATGGCAGATGCCGCCCACCCTCATCGGAGGGTCTGTCTTACAAGGGCTGCACTCGGCTAGAAATAGCCACATGAAATTAATTAAATTATTTAGCATCAGAGTCATTTACACTTTATTGCCAATATTTCAGATTCTCTCCTCAATCTAGAATAAATTCTCGTCTATTTCACCTGAACTTTATTTCTTGAATTTATTCTTCGAGGAAGGATTTAATTTGGCGGGTAGGTGTGTAAAGTGCTTTAAGTCACGAAATGTCGTGAACTGAGTTAATAGTTGCATCGAAGAGAGGAGAGCGAGCTGCCTGCGCGTGTATAGTGCGTTATGTCATATTGTGTGTGTGTATTATGTGTTAAATTGACTTCCGCCAGACTTCAGGTGTGCAAAGTGCATTTTGTCTCGACCTTCATGACTTACCACACTGAGCACTATTCAACACTTTATTCTGTGCGTGCGAAGTGCGTTATGTCAGTTTGGTTGTGACTAAACGCATTTTATTTGCGCTGTTTGTGAAATTGTCCAACAATTGTCCTGCACTAATTATTCTCACTGAGTGAGTATTGAACTGAATTCCCGCCAAGTGGATGGTCATGTAGTCCATTGTCAATCATAATTTCTCAGCTGTTCTGCTTGTTAGCTAGTCACAGGCCTTGTTGCTCTACCTGTTGCTTTGACCACAGTAGCTCAATTTTCATAGTGTATGTTATGTGAGTTTAATTAAATAGCATTATGTCTTCCAGAGCAAAAATTATATTTTATTGCCATTAAGGCAAGGCAAGGATCAATCTACCGGAGGAGAATCCGGTAAGTAAATGTGCTTGAATTTTCATTATTATTACTTGGGCCAGAATTATTGCAAGTCGTGTTAGTTATCAGCATAAGACAAGAAGCATAAAATGGGAATGTGCTAACTTCATTATTTTAAAAAATAAAACTATCCAAAACTATAATTAGGGAATAAATGTAGTGATGACATGCTGTAAAACTGATGGTAATGTAGTTCTCCCTAATTTAGAGATTCATACTTTGCACCGTTTATTCTTGGAGAACTTCAGTACATTCTGAATTCCGACCATTCCTAGGAGGACCCAAACTTCAGTATTATTGACTTCTCGTCTGATTCGTCTTGTTCTGATGTTATAGAAGGTACACCCCATGAAAAAATGAAGAAGATGTCAAAAAAGGAAGGTGTGAGTAGTTATTTTTTTAAATCCTTCAGGGTGTTAAAAGTCAGTGACATTGAATTATTTGAAAAATTCCTTACAGTCCAAGTGTCAGTGCATGAACCTTCTCAAGATTTTGAACAAACTGGATCTGTCCGTAAAACAACTGGAAAAGTGTCAGTAGGAAAGCAAAAACAGTTACGTCTCAGCGATGTGTATGATGGCTTTGCAAGATTCTGAAACGCCGCAGACCATCGATCATAAATTCCTTGTCCCTGGCCGTACCCATATGGAATGTGAGTGCGATCACAGTATGATAGAAAAAGCGACGAAGAGGTTCAATGGAAACATTGATAACCCTCACGTCTGGGCCAAACTGATTAGGCAGTCCACCCAGAATAAGCTTTTTATTGTAAAGGAAATGAACCGGGAAGAATTTTGGATTTCTCAGCGCTTTTGCGATGTCCTCTGCAACACAGGAATGTAAACAAAACCGAAGGTCACCTCAACTGGAGGGAAGCGAAATGGTTGCATTTTGACAGCTTACAATGGTCCAGTTCTCATCTCTTACAAAAAGAAGAAAGATTTAATGGACCTCCTCCAATTTATCTGGCTGGATTCCCATGACTTTTACAAGGAGGTTCCCTCGGCAAGCACAGTAAGGGACTTGCACCATGACACACTCAATGATAGCGAGGAAGAACAACACCATGTCGTGTGAACATGATGTTACTGTCAACGAAATGTGACATTTTGTGAGGTGAACTGAATTTAATCAAACACTTACCAACAAATTACGAGTAGGTTATATTAATAATATCTGTATTAATATTGAATGTGATATTGTTCATTAATAATAAAGCAAATTAATATCTATATTACTGTGCAGAATTGCCTTGTATTACTAAATGTGGGTGTGCAGAGTGTGTTAAGTCATAATTTATTGGACAACTCGTGATGTTTGGCTCCCTGATTATGTGAATTTACATAAAATTTATTATGACGGGTTACCCCATTGTTGTGAACAGTATTAGGTTCCTGAGGATATAATTCAAATTACTTATATTCCACAAGTCGATTTTGGGTTTCGAATTGAACTTCTCAAAAATTGATTTTCTCAAAACTAGTAAATTATAACTTTACGCACTTTACGCACCAATCCGTCATTTCTTAACTGGAGTTTGTTCACGAATGTGTGGCATGGGTGAGGTTTTGCTACTGCTTGGAACAGGTGGAACCGGAGAATCATAAGAAACTGTTGTGTTGTCAAGCTGAGTTCCTTCAGTGTTCGAGTCGTTGCGAATCAGACATTTACTGCTAAATTTCTTCTTTGAGGAAGAGCAATATAAGACCACTAAGAGACAAGTTCTGTGTTAGCCGATTGACCAGATTTTATATTGGTGATTTTCTTGAGTACTCTTCCAGATGTGTCCCGAAGTACTCTCTATATTTTCCCCGAGATCACCGGTTGTTGTTACTATTTAAGATAACTGGCCACCGGTTCATCGTTCATTACACTAGGAAATTCATTCAGGATATCTGATAACACGATAGGTATCATAGTGCATGAAATAAGTCGAGCAATTTGGGGACATGCTTCAAAGCACTCATATGGGGTTTCCATCAAATGAAGATATTGTTAGTTTTGGGAATGAATTTTGGACAAAATATAGGTTTCCGATCTGCGTCGGTAGCATCAGTGAAATATATATAGGAATCTAAGCTCCTCCATATTCAGGAGCTATGTATCGTAGCTACAGACAGTTTCTCTCTATATTGTACTGCTAGCTGTCGCAGATGCAAACTGCAGATTTATAGTTATAGATCAGGGAGTCTCAAACGGCCAAATTCTCACGCGTGCAAACCAAAGCGCAGAGGCTCTGTGCACTGTGCATCGGTCCGACTCGGCTAAACTCGGCTTGATTCGGATGGTGTAGTGCGCTGAGTGCGACGAAGCGTTCGGTGATAGACGGCTTGCTTATCAGTTAAGTTGATAAGGGAAAGGCAACAACATAATAATGGAGCAAACTGTTTCGAAGAAAGCAAAGACTTCCGTAAGTCCATTTTGATCGAACTTGGAACTTTCGTATTTGTTTTCTGTCAGTCGTGACGATAAAGCCAAATGCTTAATCTGAGAGGCAATAACTACGTGACCATCAAAATGATTACTGTATTTTCCAATACGAAGACTTTGCTCGAATTGTACCAGAATTTGTCGAAGGAAGATTTTTTTTTTTCCTAAGGTGCATCGAGAAACAGCTAAGATTATTTCTACGTTTAGTTCCACATGCAAATGTGAAAGGTTTCCTTCTGTTTTGACTTGTACGAAAACTAGATTGCGCGTGAGTATTTCTGATCGTAATTTAAAGAACGCTCTCAGAATTGCTGTCAGCCGATCCCTTGTTTTAGACATTACATATATAATTGCAAAGAAAAAGGAAAATAAGAGCTACAGAAGATAAGTTGTCTGCTCAAACCAAATTGAGAGAAGAGATTTTTAACAGAGGTAACTTTGTCCTATACAACTGAGTATCTCCGCTCACCGCTCGTAAACATCTCGCAGTGACGGGAGAAACAGGCGAGGAAGGTGAGGAAGATGGGGACAGGCCGAACGGGTGAGACAGATGTAGGGAAATGAAAGAGGAGTGGGGGTTTGCATTCTGGTCAAACTAGTGAAGTCGTCTCTTGCACCTTGCGGCGTGCATTGCACCGGCGCATGCACCCTGTTATAGATGTAGGGTGCCTATAGTAAATAAATACTTTCCCACTCTAATCTTTCAAGAGAGTTGGATAACTGTTCTGCAGGCCTTCGGGCTGAGCAGCGGTCACTTGGTAGGCCACGACAATTCGGGGCTGTTGCGCTATGGGGTTTGGTTCGGATTTTGGATAACGGTGCTCTCAGTATAATATCACATAAAGTATTACCAGGTACTGATGAATTTTTGTCACGTAGGCGATGAAGATTTCCCTTTAAAGGCATACCTAATTCGTCCTTGTTCACAAATAAATCTAGGCCATGGAGAAGTTTTCAATGAACGTTTTACAAACTAGCAAGTTGTGTAATGTTCCTTTAGCAAGTGGAGAGCATTGTTAAAATCGATTGAAGTCAAGTCCGACCGAGCTGATGGCTATATAAAGTGTATTTGTTTGCTTCACAACATATGGAAGGTATTAATGATTTGCCCGCACAAACACAACCAAAATGGCCTGTTACGAATGTAAAGAATAGGTTCTCTACTTTGATGATGATGATTATGCTTGTTGTTTAAAGGGACATAACAGCTAGGTCATCGGCCCCGATTATCTACACTACTTTAGGTGAAAATGGAAGCGGGACGAGGGCTCATGCTGTAACAGACACTTGTACTAATCAGGGCTCATATTTCTATGACATCATAACTCTGAAAATATGCATGCACTTATGCATTATTAGATGCCAAATTATGACTTAAAAACATAGGAACATGTAGCAAAAGAAATTTGGAAACGTATTGCCAAAAAATTGCCTTGAAAAACCTTGTAGGCCTATTCACACAGCAGACCAGCAGCAAACTTCAATTTTTTTTTTTTTTTTGCTATTTGCTTTACGTCGCACCGACACAGATATGTCTTACGGCGACGATGGGATAGGAAAAGCCTAGGAAGTGGAAGGAAGCGACCATGGCCTTAATTAACGTACAGCCCCGGCATTTGCCTGGTGTGAAAATGGTAAACCACGGAAAACCATCTTCAGGGCCGCCGACAGTGGGGCTCGAACCCACGATCTCCCGATTACTGGATACTGGCCGCAATTAAGCGACTGCAGCTATCGAGCTCGGTAGCAGCAAACTGGAAACATTCCTGTAACGCTATGGTTTTCTTTTCTATTCTGAATACGTACTGTTTACCTTCGAAATTCAGTAAACCCCAAAACATTTCCAAGGAAAGGAAATCCAGAAAAATCAAACTCGAACAAAATCACTTCGCATTATCTTCACAAAGCAAGCGAATAGTACCTGGAGAACGGAGAAAGTTATTATAATACGACTACAAATAGCCTGTTCTACCATTTTCTTAAATATCGCTGAATATTAAAATATAACCAATAAAAGATATGTCGTATTGTTCACAACAGCTATCCCAAAAGTTAGCAATGTGTTCAATTTAAGTTACATGTGTAGAAAGTGAAAAATATATGCCACGGAAATTCAAGTTCTAGTAATATTACAGAACCTAGCTTGTAATTGTTCTTCTGTACATATACGTACAGAAATATGCATCATTTCAAGTGTAGATAAAAAATGTAATTACAACAGAACAGGCATATCCATTTCTTCAGCGACTTCCTTCCATGAATTGCGTTGTTAGTCACGCATGTGATCCTTAAACTCACATTGATTGCACAAGCATTTTCATTCCTACTCTTAACGTTATGAACCTTTCAACATCAAGTTTACTCGTAGTCCGGACGTAAAGACCCTTTAACATCCCAGCAAGTTGGGAACGTGATCGCATGTCACGTCTAAACGCGCGTATACGCACGTCCAGGGCGAGTGAAGTATTTAGTTGGTGGAATTCATGTAGTTCAACGCTCCCACCGCAAGGCGGAGCTAGTGTTAGTTGGCCATAAACCGGACTGCGGTACTGCACACCATAACATGAAACAGCTGGAACTTCTGTACGTAATTTAAATATACATTAATGGAATTATTATGGGGGAGCTTATACAACGCACTAAAGTACTGTTTACAGAAATAAATGGTAAAAATATAATGCAGAACACTCACCATTAAAAATGCTTACCTGGACTTCGCCTCTCTTGATATTTCCTTTGCTCGAAAAAATAAAACTGCACTTAATGTAATGGAATACAACTTTGGACAAATATAATAGCAGATGATCCTCTGAGCAACACACATTTCTAAAAACTGGAAGGTCGTATATCATCTCTACATAGTCCGAAAATATATCACCCCCCATTGCGCCTTCTCCTTTCAGCTTTTCTACACGTTTCATCACGTCACAGAAGGCTAACGAAGGATATGTGGGTCATTTAGAGTCAATACCGCCAAAGTCCCGTAATTTGAAAAGAACGCTCACATCACTAAGGACACGTACAGTTTCAGAATCACATTCTAATGATTTCACACACTCACTCTAAGGTACAAGTTTCTTTACCGCTGTGTGAATCAAGTAGCCTCATATGTCATATACGACATTATCGCCTGCTCTAGCTGAAGTGTTGTTATTAACTGACAGATCTATACGACCGAGACCTGGTTCAATATCTTTCAGTTTAATATTCTCGCTTATGTGTTCATGAATATTTTCCTTTACGTCTCTACTTCTACGTCTTTCATCTCGTGCCAGTGATCGTATCTGTTGCGCGAAGGATGACAGCTTGTGGTCAACAACATCCTAACAGTTCGCTGGAGGGGAAAGAATTCCTTTCACTGGAACGTATATACGTAGACTGAAGTTGCTTGATATTCCATGAAAATTACGTGGCACAGCGTTATCTGTTAACTCCCACCCGTTACGAACCATATCCATTGTTTTTATATCTATATTGAAGGTATCCACTTTAATCAGCATGTGGTCACTACAATGTATGTCACACACTCGATCGTTCAAAGTTAACAATCTATCACTTCTTGGAATGTTTCTGTTCCATTCACTCAAAGAATTTTGCTTAGGTCTAAACAAGAGCCTACCATCCCCCTTACTATACCCAGACTTACAACCTGGCACAAAACAGCCTGACCGGGCGAGCTGGCCGTGCGCGTAGAGGCGCGCGGCTGTGAGCTTGCATTCGGGAGATAGTAGGTTCGAATCCCACTATCGGCAGCCCTGAAAATTTTTTTCCGTATAGTTTCCCATTTTCACACCAGGCAAATGCTGGGGCTGTACCTTAATTAAGTCCACGGCCGCTTCCTTCCAACTCCTAGGCCTTTCCTATCCCATCGTCGCCATAAGACCTATCTGTGTCGGTGCGACGTAAAGCCCCTAACAAAAAAAACAGCCTGACATGTTCACGATGATGATTCCACTTAATAACATCACTCAGTTCACAAGTAAACAATATTTCACTCTCTAATACAGTCCATCGCGCTACAAAACAGTGTGCTCAACAGCTACTCGTCCAGGCCAAACGATGTGTGCGGCGCGGATTTAAAAAATGGAACTATATTCTCTGGATAACGGATCCATATGGAAGTTCCAACAGTTGATAATTTACTTGCCCTGGCACGACTAAGGCTCCTTTCACACTACACGGTTTCGACAGTAGGCAAAAAAAAAAAAACCGTTACGGCTCTTTCCCGTGGAGATTTCGATTTCACACTGCAACGGTTTTCTTGCCGTGTGAAGCTCAGTGCTTGTCTTGATGCTGGTCGTACAAGAGAGTCATTTTAGTAATAGGATGATTTTCTGGCTAAAAATGAAATTGTGAAATTTTATCATAAGAATATTTTCGTGAATCTGTATATGTAATAATATTGTATAACTGAAAATACACTTAACAAACGCATTTTTCTTTGTCTTCAATTAGATCAAAATCTGGTTTCAATTCTAAGTAAACTTCACACCGGTTATTTCTTGTCGCATTCCGATCTTTATAAATGCAGCAGCAAAGATCCACTTGGTGGAGGAAATATTACATTTTTCTTCCTTTTTAGCCGGGCTGAAACTAGGAATTATTAAAAAAAGCAATTTGTAGAAGCCCTGTTGTCTTATCAGCTATTTTCTTTAATTATCAACAAAATTATTAGCGGAAATATGCAAAAAAAAGTCCTGGCTAACAGATTTGTATAGCGCCACAGTAAGTAGTGGAGGCATCCCATGTGCTGTGAGGATGGGTACCAGGGGTATACAGTATACAGTATATTTATTTCTTTACAATTTCTTTTACGTCGCATCGACACAGAGGGGTCTTATGGCGACGATGGGATAGGATAGCCCTAGGAATGGGAAGGAAGCGGCCGTGGCCTTAAATAAGGTACAGCCCCAGCATTTGCCCGGTGTGAAAATGGGAAACCGCGGAAAACCATCTTCAGGGCTGCCAACAATGCGGTTCGAACCCGCTATCTCCCGGACGCAAGCTTACAGAAGTGCGCCTCTAACCACACGGCCAACTCGCCCAGCGTTCTTTTTGTGCTCAGGTCATGGAGACTGGGGTAGCAACAATAATGTACAAGGGGTGATTGTGTGGTCATTACGGACCAATTAAGGACCGACATGGTCAAGTTTGTAGACTGAGGTAGGATTCACCCGCCTGCCGCGCGCATTCGTCAGTCTGACAGTCTCTTTAGTGTATTAGTTTCTTAGTATGTAGTGAAATACTAAAGGTTTTTTAATTGTGTTATCACACGGTAGTTGTATTTATATAAAGTACATGCGCAAAATTGCTCCTTTGATGAAAGTTTTATTGCATAGTATTCAATCGAATTCTAAAATGAAAAATAAAAAAAACTATTATTAACGCACTTAAATTGGTAGTCTGTCAACCTTTACCTCTCTGACGAATTTGCCACTTTGTAGCCTTTTTAAAAGATTAGACATAGATACCTCACCGCCGCCTCTATATCCCACAAACCCGGGTACGTTTTGTTGTCTGTACATGTTTGCCTGCCCCTAGCCCCCCGTTCTAATTCCCAATCGCCGCTACTGTATAAATGTTTGAAGTTTTGTCCCACGGCGCAGGTCTGGCTTGGACCAGAGTAATCAGAATTTCAGAATCTACGTCAGCCATTTCACAAAACCAATCGAAAAACCTACAAAGCGATGTACTGAACATTTTAACAACAAAGTAAAAAATAAAACACTACGATCCTAATACGTGCAACTTGTGTCTAGATTCCTTTGCGTTATCTCCTCTACAGCTGCTCGAGAGCTGCCGTACGATTAAAAAACCGTGAAGTGTGAAAGCACGCATTTAGCTGTGTGCACCACTGAGTCAACGGCAGCCGTCCATTCCAGTGGCAAGACACGGCTGCTACACGGTACGGCAACCGCGTGTAATGTGAAAGGTGTAATGCTCTTCTTCACGCCACTAAATGAATGTGGCCGTACGTTTTTTTTTTTTTTTGCCGTACGGTCGAAACCGTGTAGTGTGAAAGGAGCCTAACTCCTGTGCAGTGTGCGAGCATGCACAGAATTACTAGCGTCGGGATTGTTTGTATGAAGGTCGGTAGATGCTGAGTGGGCCTCGACTTATCAGTGGCCACGGCTGGTCTGTGGTCCAACAGCTCTGCACTCTGACCGGCCAACCGAGCAGAGAAGGAGTGGCCATGACTTTACCGTGGATCTACGCCTCTGCATTCGGGAGACGGGACAGGACTGGACCTCACGGCTGGCTCCAACCGTCGGCTGTCCTTAGAATGGTTTTCCGTGGATTACCGTTCTCCTGCACTAAGGCGAATGCCGGGACAGTTCCTAGTATAGGGCACGGCCCCACGCCTTCTTCGAGCATCTCCTTCAACGTCACAAATCTCCCGGCCTGAGAGACGGCGTCACCGTCTAGGAGGCCCGCCTCCCCCTTCAGGGCAGGAATGACAACGTTTTAGCAGCAGCAGTAGTAGTAGTAGTAGTAGTAGTAGTAGTAGTAGATCGCATGTATTCGCGCGTGTTCGTGTGACGTAATTTCGAACGAATACGGATCGAATGACTGCTCACCCTAAGGCTACTGTGGCCACTGTGGTGATATTAAACTTAAGAATTTTACATTAAGAATTAAGTTTCTACCTTCCCCTCATGTGAACTGCCTGGAGCTATCACATATTAAAAGATATCAAGTTTTTTTGCAGGCTGCTTTATGGCGCACCGTCACAGATAGGTCTCATGGCGACGATGGGACAGGAAAGTGCTAGGAGTGGGAAGGAAGCATTTGCTTGGTGTGAAAATGGGAAACAACGGAAAACCATCTTCAGGGCTGCCGACACTGGGGTTCGAACCCACGACCTCCCGAATACTGGATACTGGCCGCACTTAAGCGACTGCAGTTATCGAGCTCGGTCCAGTTATAATTGGAGGTGTGTACAGGCATGCGTCGTAAAGCAACTTGCATAAAAAGTTAATTGGCTAGAAAAATAAATACGAAAATTCCTGATTGTTAACAACTTAAGGAAGAAGGAAACCGTAGTAGTCCTGACAACCTCAGCACATAAAAGAAAAATCTCCAAACAAGTACGGTTTACCAACGTAGACAATAGCAAATTCCATTTTTTAAAAAAATCCGTCCTCCCGCCAGAGGAGGCACATAGGCTGATAGTAGAGACATCTAAAGGTTAAAGGTCCAAGTTTCTTCAGTGACATAGCTTAGAATTCCCAGCACACATGGCCTTCTAGAAGGCGCACAGATCAACTGGACGGGAAGATGTACTCCCGGAACAATTATCATTATTATTATTATTATTATTATTATTATTATTATTATTCGTCTTGCCTAGTACGCCTCATTTTGGTGCTGCCATTGGTTTTTGCGGTTTCCTTATAACCGCATAACCTTTGGTGGTGCTATTTGAGGATCCAACCAGCCTCTGGGCTGATGACCTAACAGACATTATTATTATTATTTGATGAGTTGCTTTAACTCTCACCAAAACAGACAGGTGTTAATGCGACGATGGGATAGGAAAGGACTGGAATTTGAAGGGTAGCGGCCGTGGCTGTAATTAAGGCACAGTCCCAGAATTTGCCTGGTGTAAATATAGGAAACCATGGAAGCAGGTGTAATTATTGGGAACTGAGATTGTGTAGGTGCAGAAATGAATGGGAGAATCCTCGGTAGATAACCAGTCAGGGTAGTTTATATCAGCACAATGATCCATTTTCACATGTCAATGGTCATGTGTTCCTTAACACGTTCAACTAATAACATAGATGTAAACAATCTATATATATATATATAAAAATAACTTGTCCTGACTGACTGATTCATCAACGCTGAGCCAAAACTACTGGACATAAAGGAATTAAATTTTGAGGATACATTTATATAACAATGTAGGTGCTCGCTAAGGGAGGGTTTTTTAATATTCTGTCGCTAAAGGGGTGAAAATTGGGGTACATTTTTAAAATGAGTATATCTATATCACAAAAATTTTTTAAGTTTACAGATGTAAAAATTGGTATTTAGAATCTCCTTTAAAAATAAATGAACACAAATGTTCTGTTTTCGGAAAATCCCACTAGGAGGGGTGAAAAAGGGTGAAAAAATTGTTGAATGCCTTTAGTGAGGAATCTTATATCTCAGAAACTGAAGATATTACAGAGCTGAAAATTGGTATTTTGAATCGCCTTCAAAAATAAAGAAACACGTATATTTTGTTTTCGGAAAATCCAACTAATGGGCGTTAAACAGGAGTGACAAATGGGGTGAATTTTTAGAAATTTTTAAAATTAGTGCATCTATATCTCAAAACTTTAAAAGTTTACAGATGTAAAAATTGGTATTAAGAATCTCCTTTAAAAATAAAGAAATGCGTACTTTTTTTGTTGCTAAGGGGGTGAAAAGTGGGGTGAAATTTTTTAAATGAGGATATCTATATCTCAAAAACTTAATGGTTTACAGACGTAAAACTTGCTATTTGGAATCCCCTTTATGAATAAGGAAGCACGTGTTTTTTGTTTTCGCACAGTCCCATTAAGGGGAAAAAAAAGAGTGGGAAAATTGGTTGAATACCATTTATGAGGATACTTATATCTCAAAACTGAAGATGTTACGGACATGAAAGTTGGTATTTTGAATCTCCTTTAAAAAATAAAGAAACACGTATTTTTTCCGGTTTTTTTTTTGAGAAATCGAATGAAAAGGGGGTGAACGGGAGTGACAAACGGCGTAGAAATTTAAAAAGAATATATCTAGGCCTACAATATATCTCAGACACTTAACATGTTACAGACTTTAAAACTGGTACTTCGGAATCCCGTGTAAAAGTAAAGAGACATAGATATTTTTTTCTGAATATCCAATTAAGGGGAAGAAGAAAGGGGTTAATTTTTAGAATGAGCATATTCTACAGTATATCTCTAAAACATAACATGTTACAGAAGTAAAAATTGATATTGTTAATCCCTTTCAAATCTAAGAAACACATACTTTTTGTTTTCGGAAAAACCATTTGGGCGGGGGAAGGGGCGGGTAGATAGGACTGAAAAGTTGGTTGAATTCTTTGTATTAGGATAATGATATCTCCAAAACTGAAGACGTTACAGACTTAAAAATTGGTGATTGGAATCTCATTCAAAAAATGCATTTTCTTGTTTTCGGAAAATCCACTTAGACGGGGATGAAAAAATTGAAAAATTAGTTAAATTATTTGTATGAGTCTACTTATATTTCAAAAATATAGATGTTGCAGACATGAAAATTGGTGTTTGGAATCCCCTTTAAAATTAAAGTAACACATATTCCTTTGATTTCGGAAAATCCAATTAAGGGGGGTGAAAGAATTGAAAAATTTATTGAATACTTATACTTTACGAAAACTAAGGTTGATACAGACGTGAAAATTGGTATTTGGAACTCCTTTAAAATAAAGAAATGCGCATTTTAGGAGAAAATAAACTTTGTGGGGAGTGAATAAGAATTTAATTCCTTTTATGAGGACACATATCTCGAAAACGGAAGATGTTACAGTCGTGATAATTGGTATTTAGAAGCTCCTTTATAAATAAACACGTATTTTTTGTTTTCTAAAAATTCACTTAAGGAGGGAGGGTGAAGGGTAGTAAAAAAATTCATTTTAATGTGGATACTTATATCTCAAAAACTGATGGTAACAAACGTGAAAATTAGTGTTTGGAATTTCCTTTAAAAATAAAGAAACACGCATTTTGGGGAGAATCAACTTAACGAGGGTGGGGTGAAAAAGTAGTTGAATTTTTTTTGACGGTAGTTATATCTGAAAAAACGAAAGATGTTACAGACGTGAAAATTGGTATTTGGAATCTCCTTTAAAAACAAACAAAACACGTCTTTTGTTTTCGGAAATCCATTTACGGGGCAAAGATGTTACAAACGTGACACTTTGTATTTGGAATCTTCTTTAAAAATGAACACGTACTTCTTTTTGTTTTCGAAAATCGACTTGGGGGGGGGGGCGGCGGTGAAAATAAGTAAAGGAGGAGCTGAATTCTGTTTAAGAGGATACTTATATTTCAGAAACTGAAGATGTTACAGATGTGAAAGTTGGTAATTTGAATCTCCTTTTGTAAATAAAGAAACACAGATTTTTGTTTTCGGAGAATCCACTTAAAGGGAGACTGGGTGGAAAAAGGGAAAAGGGAGTTGGATTCATTTTATGAGGATACTTGTATCTCAAAAACTTATGATGTTAAAGACGTGAATGTTGGTACTGTATTTTGAATCTCCTTTGAAAATAAAGAAACACGTACGTTTTTGTTTTCGGAATATCCACTTAAGGGGTTCAAAACAATTAAAAAGTGGGTAAATTTTGAAAATGAGAACCGGTATATCTACAGTATATGTCAAAAACTTAACATGTTGCAGACATGAAACTTGGTACCGGTACTTGCAAAGTCCTTTAAAACTACAGGAACACGTAATTTTTGTTTCAGAAAAAGCACTTAACGGGGGGTGAAAATAAGTGAAAAGAAAATTAAATATTTTTAATGAGGGTGCTTATATCTCACAAACTGATGATGTTACGGGCGCAAAAATTAGTATTTGGAACTTCCTTTAAAAGTAAAGGGACATGTATTTATTTTTGTTTTCGGAAAATGGGAAGGACTGATAAGGAGGTTAAATTATTTTTATGGAGATTCTTATAGCCTATCTCAAAAACTGAAAATGTTACGACATGGAGATAGATATTTGGAATCTCCCTTAAAAATAAACGGTTTTTTTTTTTTCGATTTGAGAGAAGACTGTTTCTCACTTGTACAGTTCTACGTTGCATGGTCATCTTAGCCCCAAAAGGCAATAACTCAAACGTGGTTTACAAGGAGTTTCCGGGGTAAATGAAACTCAATTTGTCAGTGAATGTTCATACTTTATGGATTTTGAGATAATGTCTTAGTACAGAACCGAGGAACGAATACTTTTATTATTTTACGAAATCCACGCGAGCGAAGCCGCGGGTAACTGCTAGTTTGAATATAATTTACTTTATGTCGCACCGACACAGATAGGACTTATGGCGACGATGTGAAAGGAGAAGCCAAGGAGTGGGAAGGAATTGGCCGTGGCCTTATTTACAGTACAGCCCCAGCATTTGCCTGGTGTGAAAATGGGAAAACACAGAAAACCACATTCGTGGTTGCCGACAGTGTTCTTCGAAGCCACTATCTCCCGGATGCAAGCTCACAGCTACGAGCACATAACCACACGGCCATTTCACCCAGTGTAAACAATTTGGACCTACAGTAAGGCTAAATAGGCACCTCATCTAGACGTATGAGCGGAGCTATGACAAAGTATTTAATAATAATATTATTGAGTTTACGACCTAAAAACTACTTTTACTTATTCGGAGACCCAGGGGTGCCGGAACTTTGTCCTACAGGAGTTCTTTAGGTGCCAATAAAACTATGGAAACGAGGCCGACGTATTTGAGCACCTTCAGATCCCACCAGACTGAGCCAAGGTCGAACCTGCCGGTTGGAGTCAGGATAAAAAAATTTCGGGGATATAATATTCATAAGAGCGCTTGAAAGTCGTATACTAACCTCTGCGAGAAACAGCTAAAAGGTAATCCGTCAAAGGAGAACATCTGTTCAATAATAATAATGTTATTTGCTTTACGTCCCACTAACTACTTTCACGGTTTTCGGAGACGCAGAGTTGCCGGAAGTTTGTCCCGCAGGAGTTCATTTACGTGCCAGTAAATCTACCGACGCGGGGCTGACGTATTTGAGCACCTTGAAATGCCACAGGACTGAGCCTGGATCGAACCTGCCAAGTTGGGGTCAGAAGGCCAGCGCCTCAACCGTCTGAGCCACTCAGCCCGGAGCATCTGTTCATGTGATCCAGTTTGAAACAGTTGAAGCAGAAGACAATACTGAATTTATAGTGAAAAAATATGTGTTTTCAATATATAGTCGTCCTGTCGGGCTGGCTTCGTTACGAGTGAGTGGACTGCAAAATATATGTCATTCATTTACTCAAGTTTAAAATTACTAATGAAATCGCCGATCATTCACTCATTCAGAATGAATGCAGAAACGGTATCTTACCACAAGTCCCACTGAACCTAATGAAAGATACAATGCAAATTGTATACAAGATAACAGAGGTTATCGGTGTATAGACTACGTTAACTGAAGAAATGTAAAGCTTCCTAAATGAAAATGAGGCACCACTACCAACACCAATACCAAGAAGAAGGACAACAACAAACTATTTACATTCTTTCTCAGCTTATTTACATATTCCACACAGCCCTCTTTGACCCGTCAGCAACAGAATTGGTTCGGTCGTAACTACTATAGTGCTATAATGTGAACGGAATACCATGAATGCAAATCTCCGCCTTATCGTGAGTGGCACTCTAACACCTCTCTCTATATATATACCAGTTCGCACAGCAATGTGTTCCTGCCAAGCAGCGATACCGAGAGAATGATTTACCTTCTCTCATCCCCGGAGCCAACCGCTTACCAATTCGTGGACCAATGTCAGCTTGCCTACCCCTGTAGCGGACCACAATTAACTTATTTGTCATATTTTAATTGTTGAAACAGCCCGTTGTACCTAATGCATATCACTTCGGACAGATAAGCTTTGCGTCTCTGATGATGGTACTGGCGTGCGAATTAGTAATTGGCTGGAACTAGGAGTAGCTACGGATTTAAATTTACGTACTAAACTACCACTCTTTTAGAACTGATACAGGTAACTGCACGGACATACTTGTAGAATGACTGAAACTGTAACTCATATCTCTCCTCAATTGTATATATCCTCGTAAGGCTGAGCGAACGCATTTTCCACCGTCATACCAGGAACTAAAATCCTTCATGCTTGAAGTAGGAATGGAAACAGAAAGATCGGTAGGGAAACTGATGCTTTAATATCTGGATGATGTGTTGTATTTTTTCGTACTAATATTTTAATGAAGTCGGATGCACTATGTCTAAATTCATATAATGAAGAAAGCAAGGTGATCTGTAGGAAAATCAGCATTCCTGAGTTTATCGATAATTGAAATATATCGTTGTTGCATTAAGAAAAATCACCGTGTGACAATTCTGTTGGATCACAGATTATTGGATATATAATTTTTACAGTATTTAAACTTAAGTGACAGAAATTCCGGACAGAGTTTTAGGTAATGCTACAGTAAATTATACAACTATGCTTAAAAGCAAAACAACAATATATAGATCAGCAGACGGTGGAAAGTGAACTCTCTCCTCAGACTTTTCTTGTCGGTAATTCGTACAGTAGGCCTAGAACATTTTAGGGTCTTGGAACACGGTAAACGTCTTTCACCTTGTACTGTCGTGAGAAGACCCGTATACCTGTAGAATATACCAGGTGGCTCTCGATCGCCGTACATTCTACTTATAAATGTCCCGCTTGCACAAATGATGAATGGGATATCTACCAACTGATTTTCACAGGCGAACTACTGCCAGCAGGCAGGTTACGTCAGAATATGAAGAGATAAGGGCCAGAGTGTCGCTCGCAGCATGTTACTCAGCGCTACCGGTCAAATGTACCCCTTGCATTAGTAACCATTGTTTTCGACCGCATAGTCCTAGGCTGGTGTATGGTACAGCCGCACTATATTTGCTGTCTGCATATCGGCAATGGCTAGTGCAGGGCCTCTCAAACGCCCAAAATCTCACGCGTGCAGAGCGAGGCGCAAGAACTCCGTGCACTGTGCATCGGTGCCGCTCGGTGCCGCTCGGTATGGCTCGGATCAACGCTTTGTCTCTGGGCTACTCGGCTATGCTCGGCTCTACTCGGCTATACTCGGCTCAACTCAGCCAGGATTTGGAGCGCTACGGCGCAAGTGGGGGAGAGGGAGACAGGCGGAGCGAGCGAGACAGGCGTGGGGAAAGAGAGAGACAACGCTATTGCTCCAAATCGAGGAGTGGGGGTCTGCACTCTGGTCAACCAAGCCAAGTCGTCTTTTGCACCGTGCACAGTGCATGCACCACGCGCATGCACCCTGCGAGGCCCTGGGCTAGTGTGTTCAGCAGCAACGAATACACAGACATTATTTTAATCTGGATAACCTGGTCGGAATGCAAGAGAAGCTCCAAACAGATGTATGCCTTCTACACACGTACTTTACCGAACAGTGTTAGTTTTTGTTTTATACATGCAACTTTTTATCGAGTGGAATGTCTACACGTGTATAAATATATAAATTATTAGATTTCCTTTTCTGCATCTTTGGCGTGTCTACAAACAGTAGCGGCGTTTTGTGCGTATTTCCGCCAATAATTATGTTAATTAGAGAAAATAGAGGAAATATTTAGCATATAAGACCACAAGGCTTGTACAAAGAGCTTTTTAAAAATAAATCCTAGTTCCTAGTGGAATAAAAATATAATGTTGACTGTCCCTCCTCGCCCCACCCCCTAATCACGCCAAAGATTCAGTAAAAGATATCAAATAACTTATTAATGTATACACGTGCAGACATTCCACTCGATAAAAGAGTTGATTTTATGAAACAAAAACTAATACTGTTCGGCGAAACACGTGAGTAGAAGGCATACGTCCGTTTGGAGCTTCTGTTGCATTCCGACCAGGTTGTCCAGTTTAAAATAATGTCCGTCTATTCATCGCTGCTGAACACACTAGTCATAGTCGATATGCAGACAGCAAATATAGTGCGGCTATACCATACACCAGACTATATGTATGCGGTGGAAAACGATGTTTACTAATGCAAGGGCGATGATGAATCAGTCAGTCAGTCAGTCAGTCAGTCAGTCAGGACAAGTTATTTTATATATACAGATGTTTGGAAATTGATTTAATTACTTAATAAGATAATCGTTTGGTAGAGAGCTTGAGATTCACTATAAGTGCTAGGGAAATTATACGATGTTGTGTTATGTTGTAAATAACCATTTTCAGGGGTATCAAAATTTGACACACTATACTATTGCTGCTTCTTGTTGTTAAGGATTATCCAAGGTCCTGCGATTATTTTATTTGAATGTCACGATAGCTTGTCAATCCATAGAATTCGTGATGGATGAGGTGGTGGTGGTATTGTTTTCCAAGGAAAAAGTGTAGGTTCATGTGGTATGAGGTCATGCCTGTGGAGCACATGGTGGTGCAGTAGTCCAATCACCATGGAGTTTGGTTGAGGTGCATTGGGACACTTGAGTCTCAACAGCATGAAATCACATCGAAAAGAGGTATCGGACTTATTTCAAGGGATAAGCGTAGACGTTATAAGTGTTTAACAAGGGTTGTTTTATTTTGCGTTTCGTGTAGTTTATGTAAATTATAGGATTTATGGTTAGGATTATCCAAGCTAGTGTCTCAATAATTATTAGTGTTATAACCAGTGGCGGCTCGTGCTGAATAATGTTCGTGATTCTGCTCTGTGACGCACAGTCCATTGCAGTAAGTGTAATAGACAAACCTAAATTCGTATTGCATACGGAAAGTGTTAGCTGAGCTATTGTGAATCCGTCCTCCAACCCGCGGAACGCTTTACTCCATGTCCTATCAGTGTGAAGTTCTGGAAAATGTACCGAAATAATACAGGTAGAAGTTCATCTCAATTTGTAAGACCCCGATTTCGAGGGACATCGACAATATAAATAACTGACTTGTACAAAAAACAACAATAAAAAATACAAAAATAAAGCCCCTCTTCCGCTTATCGAAAAAATTTGACCTATCGACACATTCATATTTACAAAGGTTCCGAGACCTGTATACATCTTTGGCAACCGGCTTTCTTAATGGAGGGGGAACATCATCTGATGGTACTACCGTTTCTGTTTTCATTTTCATTGCTACCTAACTCGGAAGAATTCACTACCATTACGGAGAAACATAGCCATGATTACTTGTAGGCCTAAGAACTCGATCATTCGCTTCGTACGAGAGAGTATGTTTGGATAGAATTTTCCTAAAGTCCTGGTCATTTACACCAAAGATAGAAAAATGTGCATACCCCCAATCATAAGGTACGTTGTTTGAAGACAGTAAATTGATTTTGTGTTATTTAATCACAACCATCCTCTGTTATCACTCATTTGTCCTGTATTTAATCTAATTTGGCTTTCTTTCTACTGAACAGAAGCATCACAACTATACTGTAGTATCTGAGAATGTTGACATGTAAGAATTTTAAACCATATCAATATCCACACAGTTTTATAAGTTCTTTATTTACACTGATTTGTACAATGGATGGAGCTGAGATTTCAACGGTGGCGATGTCTAGTGTATTTTTTACTAACTGTATGGTCACGAGAATAGGTCAGACGTACTGCAAGGCGTGCAGTTCATACAGAACCTTATGGGCGTCCCTTAGCCACCTATCGGAAGAAAGCTGTAGTTAAGTGTGCTCTTCTAATATTCTGTCGTTGACAGATCTAAACAGGGTTGCCAGATCACCAGCAGCTGTATAGGTATCGATCCTTGGCTCGATATAAACACTCAATATGAAGGATGGGATCGCTAATCGCTATATATTACTGTATATATTTCACTGTGGTGGTTCTGCAGCTCTGCAGATCGTATTATGGAGCCGCGCCTGGTTATAACGTAAACTTGTTGAGTGACGTCACGAAATAAACCAATTGTACCGGTAGTTATGACCATATCTTTCGTAATACAGTTGCGAAACATGAAATCTATAAGAATAAACAGAGATTAAATATTTTATTCTAAAGGAATGTTTCTGGTAAACATGTCCAGGTGATGACGTTAATTTAATTGAAACAGTTAGGGAGTTTAAAGAGACCACTTCGTCTGGGAGAGATAATTTTTTTAATTAGGATTATGAGATTACCTCATTTATTAATTTATTAAATTCAGTGAAACCGTATTTTGAGAATCAGTTTGAAACCAAGTGACCAACTTGAAAATGTATTCTGGAAATCTTAGGTTTATTTGCTGGGGAAATTTAACTTATTTACGTAACGATTAAGAGGACATGTCCGATAGCAAGGCACTTTACTGCCGCAAGTGCTGTAAGCCAGATGTGCTGGCGATTTACTAACGTGCAAACCTTGGTCATCAACAACTTCTTATTTGAGTTCAGCCTTCAGCCTTTAACTATTTTCCAAATTTCTATATTTCTTTTAAGTATGGACTCGTCTTTAATGTCACGTTCCTTTTTTGACTGATAAATAACGTTCCACGCTTATTGAATATCTGCAAAATTAAATCGATTAACTTGATTATGCCACTCCCTTATGTTATTCATAGTCGCCTTAACGTCTGAAATCAAATACCTCTTGTCCGCTAGCCATGCTTCGATCCTACGGCGAATCTGACGGGCAGTCAGTTGTTTCTCAGGAATGTGGTAAATGGCAATACAGCCAATCACAATACCCTGTTGTCTGCGTTTTCCATCGATGTAGGTTGGTGATCTCGTATTCCTTCCGGTCGGCTGGGCAGCGTTGTTGGGTTGACAGGGTGCCATCGTAAACCACCAGCGATGGATGCCAATATCCGAAATCTGTACCACAATACTGCACACAAATTGCCTGTTTCCAAGGATTATAATACAGATGTCGGTCATACCTGTACATAATAACAAATTATAAACAATGAGCATGGTTTTAAGACCAGTGTTGAGATATGCAATAAACTGTACGCTACTAGTAAATTGAAGTATTTTCGTAACATCAGGAAACCAAATAATTTTCTCTACTAAGCGCAGATGATTATGAGACAATATTGGTCTCATTGCACAACTGATCAGTATTGATGTGTACTGTTTTCCAACATTCGTATAGGTTTCTTTTTTTTCAGTGAAACTAGTTCCATCAATATCGGAGTGTATACTTTGGTTAGTGTCCTTTATTAGTAATTCTCTGATAATACATCGTCGTTGCCGGGACAAAACCTCCTATGTGATAATATTTTTGGAGATTTACTGACCCGCAGCACATACATTATGAAGAGCGAGAATGCCTTGACAATATTCACACATTATTGCACCTTAGATGACAGAACCTTACCGGTCAAAGTTCTAAGCTAAAACATTTCACATAGGAGGTTTTGTCCCGGCAACGACGATATGTTGATTGGTAAGTGAAAGAAACTATATGTGATAAACTGCTTTAACCCTGTTTCTAATTTTTAAAACTCATACATAAACCAGTGTGAACTATTCCTTGGTTATCCTGAGAGCACGTGGAAGCGTACAATCCGGATAGAAATACACAGTGTTTTAGTCAGTCGGAGGTTAAAAGTTTCTATATACGAAAAATGTATTAATCATGAAAAACGGAAATATTTCCGAAGATATACCGGTTAAGATAAAAACAGTTGTCTTTGTGAAAAAGTCAATTGAAATATATTGGATCTATGTAAATATATTATGGTAAGACAAAAGGAAAGAACGTTTGCAATTCTGAAATAAAAAGTTTCAACGCAGAATTTAACCGACGAAGTTTGGTGAAACATTGCCTTCGGGATGGTGGCGGTAGGACGTTGGAGATGAGTGAGCACGAGCTGCCCGTTTGACGCTATGCTTCATATGATAACTCTTTATTTTACTGTCCCCCTCCCCCCTGCTCCCTCCCGGCAAACATATCGACTTCTTAGAGTCACGCTATCGCTTTCTCTTATCTTGGACGCAGTTTCATATTAATCGCTCGTTTCCATCCTGCGATGGAACGATATCCTGGCGCACGCAACGCTGACGATCGAATTCTCTCGTACGGATATTGACAACTGGTTTCAATTTCCCCATTAGCTGGGAACGTTGTAGTTCAAATAACTGTTTGTTGTTATGGTGCTCGAAATTTTTGGACTTGTTTTAGGAATATCTTCAGGTTCAAACTGTAGGCTATATAGACTATGGAAGACCCATGGTGGTGAATAATAATAATAATAATAATAATAATAATAATAATAATAATAATAATAATAATAATAATAATAATAATAATAATAATAAATATATAAATTTCGAGTGGCTATTTCTAGCCGAGTGCAGCCCTTATAAGGCAGACCCTCCGATGTGGGTGGGCGGGATCTGCCATGTGTAAGTAACTGCGTGTTGTTGTGGTGGAGGATAGTGTTATGTGTGGTGTGTGAGTTGCAGGGATGCTGGGGAAAACACAATCACCCAGCCCCCGGGCCATTGGAATTAACCAATGCAGGAAAAAATTTCGACCCGGCCAGCAATCGAACCCGGGACGCGCTGAACCGAAGGCCAGTACGCCGACCATTCAGCCAACGATTCGGACATAATAATAATAATAATAATAATAATTGTTCCGAGTTTTGTCGTGGAACGCAGAGGTGAAAGAAGATGCCGGGGTGAATGGGTCTAACTACAATCTCAAGAAGTAAATTTAAAACTAAACTGAGGGTTATATTTTCGAAAAATAACAAGTTAACAAATCCTCACTTAGTGAGATAACAATGACATTTCATGTACAAAATAGAACTTTGGAAACAAGATTTCGAAAACCCAAGATTTCAGAACTTGAACACCCTTGGGCTTCAAGCCCCTAGTTTTACAATGTTTGAGCTCCCAGCTCAAATTTACAAACGAGCACAAATTTATTCAAAGGGCAGAAATCCCCTAGTCCGTGGAGCACTTGCTCCGGCAATTGCAATATCAGGCCTCCCAGTGGTACTTTTATACACTTGAAAAAGAGCTAACGTGCTCTCAGTTTTCCAAGCCTACTCAAGGCAACATAAAATGACAACACCATAATCACTGGCCTTACAAGGCACTATTTACAATTAGAAATGTTATTACACAGAGGTATCTAGTACCCAACCTACAGGGCCTTAGTCAACAAGAACAGGTTAAATAAATGGCCAGAGTACAGCATGAATGGAGTCAAAGATTAAGCTCCAAGAAATTTTAAGACCTATAGGGCACTTGGCCGACGAAGCAGGGGCTAATCCCAAACTACTGAGGTAGCGCGGATGGAGAAAATTTTAATACATTGCAGAAACAAATGTGGCACCTCAAACCAAGATGAAGGGGAGCTCGAGAGGGTATATCACTCTCTATCTCCGATTTACAGTTAAAGATTTTATGAAGTTTTTACATTAGCCGACAGAAAGTTATATTTTTAGAAAAATAGGTTACATAGTTAATGAGTGGGACCTTTCTCTCTGGTTGAACTGCGGAGCTAGCAAGAAAGTAAGATGTTATGTGGCCATTACCTTGCTGAAGAACTGCTGCCTGATGAAAGAGGCGCCTCCCGCCTCCTGCTTGACACACACATTAGGTTAGATGACGATCAATTGGCTGAGAGACGTGAAAATCCGCAGTTTATAAACCCTCGGGGAAGGTTCGAGACCTTTAACGAATAAACCAGTCACACCCTCTCAATTTATTGTTGGATTTAAAAGTTACACACAAAATCGAAGAAGGTTGAATATTAATTACAGAAATTTGGGATTGGCTAGATTCAAAACTGGCGGAAAGAGAAGATCAATATTGCCAACCCAAAAATAAAAAACATCATTTATTAAAAAACTTATGAATACAAAACTTCTTTAAATGAAAAGTTCTTTCACTTCGCACCAGGGTGCATTATCATAGGTTTTAGCAGTGACATCTGTTGAAGAAAGTCCAAACTTCTTGATGAATGGCAAACAAAACTTCACACAGTACAGGAAACTTCACAGTAACAAAATTATATCAGATTTTTGTGGTGACAACTTCAGAGTAAAGCTCTAACTGGTTGTATTATTGGTTTCACCTTTGGTAGATAGAGGAGTTCTTTTAGGCGCTCATTTTGAACGCGCGGCGTAGAGATGTACCTCCCGGTACAATAATAATAATAATAATAATAATAATAATAATAATAATAATAATAATAATAATAATAATAATAATAATATATATAATATATATACATATAATTGTTACATAATATATTATTATTATTATTATTATTATTATTATTAATTTGTGTCTCATATGTGCACTAGACCTATTTTTACGTCCCGATGCCTTTCCAGGAGTCAGCTGTGTATGAAAGGATGAATTCTAAGATCACGTGTATCTGTGGTGGTTGGTAATATCGTGTGTTGCGTGTAAATGAACATGTAGGTGATCCATTCTACAATCTTCTTCATAAATATCCTATTGGAACAAATCTATGGCTAGATTAACAGAGCCGGGCTGAGTGACTCAGGCGGTTGAGACGCTGGCCTACTGACCCCAACTAGGCAGGTTCGATCCTTGCTCAGTCCGGTTTTATTTGAAGGTGCTTAAATGCGTCAGCCTCGTGTCGGTAGATTTAATGGCACGTAAGAGAACTCCTACGGGACTAAATTCCGGCACCTCAACATCTCTGAAAACCGTAAAAGTAGTTATTGGGAAGTAAAACTAATAACATTACAATTAGATAAACAGAAAGACTGACACACACCGAGTAATTTAGCTGTGCGTTTTGGGTTACGTAGCAATTTAACTGTGAGGTTAGATGGGGAAGATGAGTTCGAGCCTCACCATTGGCAGCTCTGAAGATGGCTTTGCCTGGTTTTCTTCACCACACTAGGCAAACGGAAAAGCTGTACCTCTGATACGGCCGCTTCTATATAAGAGCGCGACGTTAAACCACTAGCAAAATATGTAAGGAGCTCGTATGATAAGGAGCTTGCAAAGAATTGTAAATCATTCCCAACTCCTTCTTGAATGAATCTTAATACCATGGAGGGCGTAATAATCACTGCTGAATGATCGTGAAATTAAATTCAAGACATCACTATGGATAGAAGACATTACAGCAGTTAATTGCATTATAGAATGGAACAGTCCAGAATCAAGTCACGTGATGATATCGTGGCTATAATCCGTTGGTCAATTATAGAGTAGAGCAAATTAAATTAATAATTAAATATTCACGACGGATATATCGTTTCAAATATCTGTTAGCAAAGTGGGGCACACTACTGAAACAATTGAAAGATGTTTAATAATTACAAAGCAAGCAAGGAAAAAAATGTCTGAAAAGGAGACCCAAAGCAAAAGTTTCACCTGTGCATAACCTCGATGCTAAATGTGATGGTTATTATACAATCAACCGCAAAAAAAAAGAAAAAACTGGCCGTCGCAGAAGATTACTTCAAAATCCTTATGCTTGAAATAGGATGAAAATATTATGCAGGTAGTTAAATTCCAAGTAACATCTTTTCGGCCCCGGATATCCAGAGTTTACGAATATCCTGACATTTCGAGAATGTATACAATTAATTATTCGTTTGCCGGCCAATTGTTGTGCGGTTGAGCGTACATTTTATGCGTGAATAATTTACAGAAAGGCCTCGTATCGGTGCCTTTCTTAACAACTTTGTACTTAAGAAACAACATTCCTTTTTGTATCACTGGGTAGTGTACCGACCTCTGAATTCAGAGATCGCTGGTAAAAACTTGTCAGATGTGGTCTGATTTCTAAAGGGCGAAATAATATCCTTTCGGTACTACATGTCGAGCGATTTCGGCAATGTATGAGATCTGTTGAGACTCACGTGAAGTATACCTAACAAAAGTCTCCGAAATAAGTCGCCCTATGTATAATGAAACGAAATGGACAGGGTTCAGCGACTTAGACCAGCCGAAGATGGTAGATCAATACCGGTCCACTCTGGAGATATTTGAAGGTGCTAAGAAACGTCAGGCTTGTGTCAGTAGATTTATAGACAAGTAAAAGAACTTCTGAAGGGGGAAATTCCGACTCTTCTCCGAAAACCATGAAGGAGTTAGTGGGATGAAAATTCAGTAATATTTTTGCTACAACGGAACGTCTAAAAAGACACGCCTACCAAATACTTGGCATCCAATCAAAATGCAATAGCTATTATTATTATTATTATTATTATTATTATTATTATTATTATTATTATTATTATTATTATTATTATTATTATTATTATTACGATACAATATCGTAACGTCATCATGACTAGAAACGTGAAATAACTGATGTTCAAGCTAAGTCATATTTGAAACAGTGTGGCTGACACAAACCAACGGACAGCTTATGCAGGTCGATATACATACATTCATCGTTCCCGCGGGAATAAAGTCAGGCTGTCTACTCGATCCATCCACCATCATATATCCCCTATAATGTTGTGAGGAACACATCCGTCATCGATATTCGACTAAAAACAGCAAATGAAGTATATAAAGTAAAAAATGCTGGTAGAGCCTGTTTCTTCGAATGAACCTAATCTTTACGACATGCTTTATAGTACTAGCATGAGTTACGGGCAGGTTTAACCGAAATCATCGGATTAGTAAGGTAAAGACATTTACTGGTCCGTGCAGTAAGTGAGAGGAAATACTCAAAATGAAATGAAGAATGTTTGAATATAAATATTATCTCCGGCTATATACACCACAATATTTGGAAACAGTTTTATCCAAAATATTCGCTTCGTTGCTTCAAGTAGGAGATAGCTACCTATTAATTTCATTAATGTTGAAGCTGTGGTGTTATATTTAAGTCCTAGGATGTTTTAATCACTGTAGGGCTCGGAGTTTTATGGCATGTCATATTTTTATCCTGACTTAATTTTCCATGATTAAGTTAATTTAAGCACGTTTCCAACTTACTTGAACATGTAAAACTAGATTTTATCACTCATATAAATGCATGTTTAGCTACATTTCATCGTTAGTTTATATTTTGTCCGAATTATCGAATTAAAGCATGCTTTTCGTCACATTTATGTAGTATTTAATATTTCACCATATATTGTTCTAAACAACATTTCATAACGGTTGTGCAGCTGTCTGAAGAGAAGTTTCTTTGTCAACATTCGTTTTGTGGTAGCAGGATTTACCAGGAATGTACTGTTACAGCTTGCAATTGAATGGTTCTATACATATACCGGGAACAGCATGAGCCCGTTTGAGATGCCAAAAGTATGATTCATTGTGCGTGAGGGGGAAACAAATAGCTACTTCTCTCTCGTCCTCTCCTTCCTGATAGACAACATTCAGTTTCCCTGTTCTGCAGAATGGTAGAAAGGAACTTTAACCATAACTACCTAACCCCCACCCCAATATCCTTCTGTATCTGCTAATGGGTAGATCAGTGTAGTTTCAAGATGCCTAAAATAAAGTACTCTGATAGTACAAAGTGGCGAAGTTCTGTTAATGATTTCAGTGATACGTATTTTTATAATGATGGATATATTTTATTTTGTAAAGTGTGAGAGGTGAAAATTACGACTGAGAAACGTACTACAGTGCAACAACATTGCAGAACTGCTGAACACAATAGCTGAGCAAACAGCGGAAAACAGGCAGTGATTGCTGTTTGAGAAACAACTCAGCAGCTCATCTACATCGGGCAGTGCTTCTTCTCAGTTTTCTAAGGATCCTCGTAAAATGATGTTTTCATGAAACATTCCTTTATATTAAGTAGATGTAAGTGTTTTCCGAAAGTCCTACGTGAAGTACACGACTTATGCCATTCCCTCTGTGTCTGCATTAAGAGAGACCTATCTGACATCCTGTTACGATGATGCAAGGTATAAAATAAGAAATAGTGTGGGCAGTAACAACATATGGGTGTCCGTAGATGAAATCACCGACGTAGATATCTCCTCAGCCTGTTTTAACACGTTGGGGGACTTGGCTGGATGCTCAAACTACTATTGTACAAACTACAGTGAGATTTAAATTATCTTCCATGACTTTTACAGAAGTGATTCATCTGCATTCATTAATGTACGAGAGATGTTATCATCCACCATAACAAGAAACTAAGCCTATATAATTTGATTTGATTTGTTTATTTATCATCAACAGAGTTATTGATTCTCCAATTACAGATGATATAATACATTCAAATAATAACAATATTAACAGAACTTACTACTACCACTAATTATTTTTGCTAGGGGCTTTACGTCGCACCGACACAGATAGGTCTTATGGCGACGATGGGATAGGAAAGGCCTAGGAGTTGGAAGGAAGCGGCCGTGGCCTTAATTAAGGTACAGCCCCAGCATTTGCCTGGTGTGAAAAAGGGAAACCACGGAAAACCATTTTCAGGGCTGCCGATAGTGGGATTCGAACCTACTATCTCCCGGATGCAAGCTCACAGCCGCGCGCCTCTACGCGCACGGCCAACTCGCCCGGTCCACTAATTATAAATAAGCAATATATAATATATATATATACAAAACACATTAGGAAGGAAAAAAGACATGTTTTGAAATGACCGAGAGAAGGAAGTATAACTTTCAGTTACTAAATGGGCAGAACAAGATACACTTCAAATTCCTTTGTGATATCCAAATCCATCACTCACCTTGAAACTGTGGGCATGCAATTTCGTGAAGCAATAAGCGTTGAGAAAGGAACTGAGAGTGATATATCGAAATCACGGGCTGAAATAGCTGACAAGGTCAGGGAAAAATTGTGTGTTCTTGAACGAAATCCTGGATATACAACATTGTGTAAAGTTATTGGTTTTCCATGTGGAAAAGAAGGAAAATTTGACGAAAATGAACCAGAAATTTCCGCTAACGATTTTTCTTGTTTCTTTTAAATATGCCCCCATTACCATATGCGATGTAAATAGAAGTTTGTACACGTACAAGGCTCTACTCCCTGAAAACCGAATATCATTCAAGTTTGACTATCTGAAATTGCGCGTCGTCGTTCAGTGTAACTCTACAGAAAATTAAGGCTAAGAGAGATATGGATTATTTCACCTGTAAGTGAATGTTAAAAGTAAATATATTTGTTTTGTTTATTGTTTAATTTTGGTCATATTTTGGTACATTTTAGGGCATAAATGCATACATATTTCAAGAGTTTTTGGTCATAGAAAACCGAGTCCTACTCATTACCATAATACATTTAATGGTGTAGCACAATATTTGGAAGAAAGCGTCAGAAAATTTGGTTTAAGGTGGGTAATGGGGGATTCTTGTCAGGGATTGGTAAAGCCAGGATTCAATCGTTGATCCGTTCGAGAGTATATTATGAATATGTTCGGGAACGTGCAAATTCTGTTACATGCTGTTGTGTTTTCTAAAGCAGGATGTTGTGGAGAAGTCAAGTTCGTTACCGTTTGTGTTGTTTTGTGTCGAGGAGACGTTGTAAGTTGGTTCCATGTATCCAAGTATTGAGAGCCTCGTGGCAGTGTTTGTCATTCATGGCTGTGAGTCCTAACGTCGTATTGTGGTAGTAATGCCATGATCCTTTTCGGAAAGACCCGATTATTTGGTGTTGAACGGTATTGGAACATTTTCTCGTGTATTATATATCGCTCGGTAACACACGAAGTTCTAAGCTGAAATGTCAAATTCGTCGTAGCAACCCTATCTAATAGTTTGAAGTGAAGTGTTTTACATATCAGATAACCTGGTGGATCTCATTATTACATGGTTGTAGTGATATGGAGAGAATCGTAGTTGGAATATTTTAGAAATTACTGTGTATCCACATTGCCAGTGGGAATATATTTATTTTCAACTATATAATTATATTCAAGGGAGGTCCGACTCCTTGGTTGAATGGTCAGCGTTCAGGCCTTCAGTTTAGAGGGCCCCGTGTTCTATTACTGACTGGGTTGGGCATTTTATACCCGTCTGATGAATTCTTATGGCTCGGAGAATGGGTATTTTTGTTTGTTGCTATTTGCTTTGCGTCGCACCGACACAGATAGGTCTTATGGCGACGATGGGACAGGGATGGGCTAGGAGTGGGGAGGAAGCGGCAGTGGCCTTAATTAAGGTACAGCCCCAGCATTTGCCTGGTGTGAAAATGGGAAACCACGGAAAGGGGTATTTTTGCTTGACACAACACACTACACTACCGACCAACACTGAAACACGCAACAGTAATTATTTTCCTCCTTGTAGGGTTGGCGTCAGGTAGGGCATCAGCCCGTAAAACATGGAAGAATCCATATGTGCGACGCAGTTTGCACCCGCCACCCCACAGTGTGGAAAAAGCGGCATAAAAAGAAGAATCATATTCAAGGGAGACCGGCATGTAATTATTTTCATGGTAGAGTGGTGGGTATTTTGTTAACATTTCACGAAAAGTGATAACTTCAACGGTCCAGGGTTCGTTCTTCCGGTAGTGTTGAGGGACAAACGCAATGAGTCTTGTTGAGTCTACGATTTTCTTGTATAATTATATGGATGTCCGAATGTGATATTTCTGTCCAGTTTTTGTACTACATTCTTAATTAATTTCCTCTGTGAGGTTAGTTTTGGAGGTATTTGCCAATTTATACTGCCTAGGACTAGTGGTTCGATAATGCACGGATGTTGGTTCATTTAGCAGTCAGGTCAGGATAGAGCAGACGAACGAAGAAGTGAGTACTCTCGCCTTAGGTTTGTGGAGAGTCACCTGCCACGCAGGAAGGACTTGCACCGCATGAGACAACGTGAACGGAGGGTGCCCACACATTAGTTCAAGTGAGTGCCAAGACAGTTGTATACAATTGTGTGGATTTAGATTATCCATGTTTTACCTTAGGATTCTACAGCGTGTGCATAACGATAATTTACTTAACGTTGTTTTCATTGTTGTCTCTTAGATCCAGTACTAGAACATTGACATAGCAAAAAAAAAAAAAAAAATAGTACATCGTAGTCATGCACAGGAGACACTTCGAGAACCACGTGACCGTTCCCATGAATGAAACCAACTTAATGAGAAGGTTGTAATAAATATGTTAAAGTTAATCAAGTTATATTCAAGGAATAGGCCTACAAGTTCTCCGATCCGTAATAGTTTTGTTTTAATCTAAGTGTGATGGATTCAGATGGTTTCATTATTTACTTAATTAAATGAAACCGCTATTCGAGTGATAAATTAAATCAAAGTAGTTATATTGAGAGTTAACTTGGAAGTTCTAGATTTTGCTGTTGTGGGGAATGAATTTCAGTAACTTAAGGTAAAGGGAAGTGTTCGGTTTGAAAGATCATAATTGTGCAAAATGAAAAGTTGAACAACTGTTTCTTTTTTATGTTTGAATTTATTAGCACATGAATTGCGGAATTTATTAAGTGATCTTCAACCATCATGCTCCAAGTTTAGGGGTCATGTTGGCCATCAGCTAGCTTAAATCTGTAACGTCATACTTGGTAGTTATCCGTCCAGGATACAGTCGTAACTTTCTCCGACTCAGTTAAGGGTCCATACCGCGTAACAGGTATCCTGCGCTGGTATCATGCTGATGGATGGCCTCGGTTATAGCAAGAGTCCCGACTTCGGTATCAGGAAGCTGGAGTACCACGAGTCATGATGGTTAAACATGCGATCTCACATGGAAGCCGATTTCCAGGGAGCTTTTCAATTGATCATCCTAAACTTAAAAGGATAGTTTACAATGTAAATAACCCTTCAGGCAGTATATAAAGCCTTATCCTGATAGAGTACGATCTCACTTTATTCACCCTGTTACTTGTTACAATGTATTAATTTTCTAAGGCCATCGCGTTTATTATTATATAATCG
The DNA here is from genome assembly GCF_040414725.1 of Anabrus simplex. Lineage (NCBI taxonomy): Eukaryota > Metazoa > Arthropoda > Insecta > Orthoptera > Tettigoniidae > Anabrus > Anabrus simplex. The sequence continues at coordinate 517,195,979 of NC_090266.1, read as the reverse complement.
TCAGGTATATCTATCCATCAATTTTTATGACAACTAAATAATTTAGTTAGCCTATATTATCCTTTAATTCCAAGCAGTTAGGTTATTTCTGAACACACATAAGTTATGTCAGCAAGTGATGATGAGATCTTAAGCGAACCTGCAAAGAATAATCTAATAACAATGCCACCGCCCAGGCCCAGGTAAAGTATAATGCGACATAAACTTGCTGGAAGGGTTCATTATGCCGCAGCGTATAGCTTTCACTTGCGTCCCATATGTGTGTTGCGAATTAATTTTCTTTCACCTATGTTCAGCGTCATTGCTTTAAATGCAGACTGATATTAAGAATATATGGATAAAAACAAGTACACATTTCCCTTTGAATTTGTAATTACTTGACTTTGTTGTTAACTTAATTTTGTTTCCTATCATTGGCGGACAAAACATTTGCTAGGAATTATTTTTTGTTTTAATTTACAATTGGCTATAGGTCGCCCCGACACAGATAGGTCTTATGGCGGCGATGGAACAGGAAAGGTCTAGGAGTGGGAATGAAGCTGCCGTGGTCTTAATTAAAGTGCAGCCCCAGCATTTGCCTTGTGTGAGAATGGAAAACCACGGAAAGCCATCTTCATGGCTGCCGAAAGTGGGGTTCAAACCCACTATCTCCCGGATGAAAGCTCACACCTGCGCGCCCCGAACCGCACGGCCAACTTTCCCCGCAGGATTGATTTAGTAGGATTGAAGAATTGTTTCAATATTTATAACTTTGTTCAAACGCGGTTATTACTGAGCTGAATTCTCAAAAACCCTCAGCCTCATGCATATAGAATATCTCATAATTGATCGTATTTTGCAATTGTCTGAGGAATAACAAACCATAATAAACAACATTCGTAATTCACTATTGGATGTTAATTTTACATTGCATTATCCTTACACAGGAAATACAAATGCTGTTGGTACCAATTTGACTGAAGGCAGGCATATTAATCGATCGTTTTCTTGACTAAGGTTTACGCTGTAATATTGGTGCCAATATTCCCTGAAGTATTTGCCTTCACCCTATTAGACAAACGTTATACATGTAATTTACACGACAAATCTTTAAAACAATTTTCTCTTAGAAATAATCTCTGAGGAACTTAGGTAGGCAAACGTTCTGTATACTGTATACTATTCCACTGGTTATCTTGAAGAGGCTCCATAGAATAATTTATGTGGGTTTGCACATTAGTGCCGTCTTGAGACACTGCCAGAGCTTAATCCAAATAACTGTTACCACCACTGATCTGTTTCGCAGAGTTAATTCATATTCATCATTCAGTGGAATCTTTGATGTGATCTAGCACAACTTATCTAAATACAAGCAGACAGATTTATAGAGATATTTCGATACCACTAAGCTTGTTGTGTAGTAAAGTGAATAAAATCGTGAAAATGAAGGTCATTAGAAACTAATTTATTGTCCAATAGTCTGATTACATGTAAGAGTCATTATCAATTAACCTTGTAATTATATTGCGACAATTGTTATCTGTCGACTTCAGGCGATTCCTTGAACATTTTGCAATTGGTTAATGTATGGCGTAGTATTTTTCGCTGTTGAACCGAATAGTATGCCTAGATGACGATGTTTGCAATGATATGGTATTACTGTACATTTGTTCATCAATTTGGCGAACAGATAGTATTATATTTCCGATCTTGTTTATGACACGCCCATCAATTACTACATAGACTCTTTCGAATAATTTCCCTACATTAACAGCGATAAGTAATGAATGTTTGTTACTGAATCCACTTTAAGATGAGTATTTGACTTTGCATTTGAATGTAATAATGCAGGAAATCCTTCAACAAATTCATCAACAATTCCCTTGCGGTCACGTGGGTTACGTAGTGTGGACAGATAATAGTGTAATTTGCTTCCACCTGTTACAGAACAGAAATATTACACATTCTTAATTGAAAATATTTGTAATTATTCGGTAAATAAGTTATATTTTACACTAAACTGCATTATTTTTTAAATACTGTACCATATCTTGAATAATACGGCATACACTATATTTTACGAATAAGATTCCTTGGCTTTGTCATGTAATCTGAACGTAATGTTCGTATAACTACTGGTGCAGCTCTAAAAATACAGCGGCTTATTTGGAAGATTGTGGTTATTATGTAACTTAAACGAAAGAAGGCCTGCGGATTTAAATGCTAATTACATTTAGTCAGATGAAAAATAATAAACAGTTTTAAGTTGAATTTTAATCAGTCGGCCGTGATTCAATCTAAAAATTTCTTCAGCGGGATTAAATAAAATGCTAATTTTGTGTAGAGCTATAAACAGAGACAGATGGCTATCATATCCTTCTGTAAAGCATTGAAGATAGGAATAGATCAGTTAAAAAGGTGGAGAAAGAGCAATTTGTAAAGTGGTTAAACCCATAAATATTCCCCGCAATGTCACCTACTTTACTACATTCAACTTCAATGAGGATTGTCATACTCACATTAGAATGCACTCTAACCAGTTGATGAGTGTAGTGAAGCCTACGAAAATTTACGCTTCAAAGTTCGAGAATTATATATCATTTCGACTTGAAAGTTAGTGAAATTAATTCCGGGATACGAGGGCGAATGAAACAGGAAATTACACTTCCAAGTTACGGCCATGTAGGAAACCACCTAGACATAGGCAACACGGCTATGACAACATACAATGTAACTTCACTTTTCCACATAATACCTAAGAGACTAAGTATTTCTTGGAACGGTCAAGCAACTTTTCGATTCCAGATGAGTACAAATCACCCCCAGTGCTATATAACCTCCTGGAAACAACTGCCTTCACCTCCCCATCGTTTCGGAATCGTCGCCAACCGATATCCTTTTTCAGCTTACTGAACACATGATAAACGCATTGCGCTTTGTCAGTACTGTATGGAGGATGTTGCTACACCTCCCACTTGAATCGCTGCAGCAGTTCGGACGTTTGGCGGGCCGTTTCTGATGTTGCGTTATCGTGCAACAAAATCACACCGGCGCTCAATTCTCTCCGCCGAATTTCTTTAATTGCCTTACGCAACCGGTTCAACGTTTGACAATACGAAGCCGAGTTGATTGTCGTGCCTTTCGATATAAATTCCACGAGCACAACACCCTCCATGTCAAGGAATACTGTCACCATTACCTTTCTTGCAGAATATTGGACCTTGGCCTTCTTTCGTGGTGGTGTTGCAGTGTCCACCCATTCCAACGACGTTCTCTTTGTTTCGGGGTGAAGTGGTGGGCCCACGTTTCATCCCCTGTGATAATTTGTCGCAGAAACTCGTCTTCCACAGGATGCCGTTGCAAAGATGCCAGTGACGGTTGGAAACGTTGTCCCTTGTGAAGATCGGTGAGCAGACGTGGGACCAATCTTTGACACAGTTTAAGAAATCCCAGGTGCTTGTGAACAATGGAGAACACACTTTCATTCAAAATGTTCAGCCTGCTGGCAATTTCCTGCAGTGTTATGCGCCAATTCTGTCTAATGATCCCATCCACACGGTCAACATTTGCAATGGTATTGGACGTTGCGGGCCTGCTTTCGCGGTATTTGCCCGCGAGATCCGTGCGTCCGGCGTTAAATTACTTACACTTTTTACAATACTGGGGCGAGTAATTGCACGATGAATATCGGTGCAATCGAGCAGTTTAGCCCATAAATATCTGATCGTTGCACGCACTTCCAATTTGGAGTGAGCATCCAGTTGACACTACATTGTGCGTAACCCGCTCTGTACACACACAACACGATGGGATACCACATAAACCTCCCTATTGGACGTATCAGCAGTTACTGCAGCTTGCTCCGCATTTGCCACGGTCACGACACACAGCTTGCTCTCGCGGCGAGCTAGTGTAACTTACATTTTGATTCGCCCTCGTAAAAGGGAAGTATATCCATTTGAAATACCCTTAACGTATTTTTTCGCACTCCTCTCGGTAATTAATTGAATACAATTGCAGCCACTAATCACCTAGTAATAGCTGATTTAAAAGTAATCATTCATAAAACCCATTCCCATAACTTAAAACATCTCATTTGAGTTTATCGATGTCAAGACAAAAGTTAGTCTGCGTGGATTAAATGGTGCCAGATTTATCAGAACGATAGCTTTTTGTGGAATCGAATGCTGGCCTACAACTTCAGAAAATGAATAGGCACTGCATGCAATTGAAATGAAGATCCTGCCATGGTCCGTTTCCTTGTCTCAACTATAAAATGCAACGAATGTTGGTGTTAGAAAGAAATTCAGTGTTTCCACAATCACACAGAAATTTCAGTTAGCACCCTTGGTTTGGTATGGGCAAATACTGTACTTCGCGACAGTGGCACCTGAGTTACAAACATACATTTCTACTGATCGTGGAGGATCACCGGCTTCGAGGACGAGTAAAAAAACGCTGGATCGACAGAGTGAGAGATGACATGCATCTCATAAAATTCGACATTTGGGATGCTATACATTGTCTCGTCGGAGAAAACTATGCAAGAATACAGATCTCTACATAAGAGGGAAACTGCAAGAAAGATTAACTGAGGTCAAAACTCAGGAGTATCTGTTCATAAGGTGCTGTTTCCACTTCCAACAATTAAACCAGTATTTCGTCCACATGCATTACGGTAGTTGAATATTATCGGTTGCCACGAGCGATCCAGACCAGTAAGATGTAATTCCTTAAATATTGTACCAAACCCGATCATGCGTACATTCCATGTGCCTGTTATTTAACGCTTTTCTCACAGCTTTCTTAAGGTGGAAGTAGTACGTTTTGAACAGACACTCGCCAACTAATATTGTCGATTAAGGTTCTCAGGTTTCTTTCTATGCCACGTGTCATGCACTAAGCAGTAGATGAACCACTTAACATCACATAGTACAGCCCTTGAGAATCCAATCTAAAATGCTCCCATTCTCATCAGCATGAAATTAATTTCATCCCAAGCATTGTCAGAGTCCAAATGTATGGCACAACCTCAAACCACATGGACAGTAGTTTCGAAGATGTTTTAATTATTTGTGTTCCGGGGATACCGTGGTGGACAGAGGTGAAAGAAGCTGCGGGCATAAATGGGTCGAAATAGGACAATCAGAATATTAATTTCAAACTTTAAAATTATAGCTATATTTTCTCACCTATCTTTTAGTTTCTTTTACAGGAGTTCATAAGACTGGGTAACAATTTTAGAAAATCGAATAACAATTAATTAACAACTTTGAGCTTGAAGCTCCCTCATTACACATTCTTCATGAGCGCTGCGGCTCCTTTTCAAAAACAGTTCAAGGAGACGGATCTCCCGAGTCCTTTTATACCACTAGGATACAAGGTATGTAAAATATACCCCATTTCAAGAGCACCTTTGCCTTCCAAAGGCACCATTCAATATTTACATTAACACCTGTACATTCATAGAAAGAGCATCACTGCTTTTTAAAATTTTCACTTCGGGATCTATCTCCAGAAATTTCCAGGCCTATCAAAGTCTCGACTTACATCTTGCAAATTCATAGATGTTCAATAGTCTAACATCTTTACTCCAAAAGGAATTTTAAAAAAATTCACGGAGGTATTGAATACCCATTCGACGGACCTTTGTGAATAACAATAGGTTAAAGTTACTGGCCCAAAAATCAAAAATCAAAGGCAGACACTTGCGCTCCTTGAAATTCGAAATGAAAGTTTAAAACTCTATTTGGGCTTATAGCCCGAAGTTACAGAGGCTAAGCCTATACTACTGAGGTGACTAGATGGAGAAAATATTTATGTTACAATGATTACAAACTGAAAAATGTTAGAAAATCATAGTCATCTCCAAATAAATTTGAACTTGGAATTTACATTTCAGAAAATCAAAGTTACACAGTTAAAGTTCGGAAACCTTCCTCTTGAGCTGGCTTTCAAAGACTATCACTTAATAAAATACGGACTGCAAATAACCTTGAGCTGATGGATTACTCGGTGATAGACGAGACACCCCGGCTCCTTGTAAACACACACACACTGGACTGAAGCGATGAATAAAATCATCTGGCTCGAAAAATGTGCCAGCTTATATGCCCGCGAGTAAGGTTCTCGAATACTCTGCGCTAAGGCCCGACACACACCCAATTTTGATTGGGTGAATAAATATATACAAGACAGAGCCTATTGGGCTGAAAAATAAATATTCAAAATTTTCTTTTGGCCAACATCGAAAGTTGGCGGGAAGGGATAGAAGTGTTGCAAACTTAAACACGCCAAAAACAAAAACAAAAAAACAAAAAATTCAGTTTAGTAAACCTGAGGGCATAACATAAGCTTTTTGGTATTGTATTGTATTAGTTTTTGCAACTTTATGATGGCAGGTAGCGTTCTTCTAGGCGCTTGATTTAAATTAATGGGGTGGGTGTACCTTCCGGTACAATTTGATTTACATCATGAAAAAACTGCTAAATTATGGAACCAACAACTGTAGACTAGCGATGTCAGTTTGCTTGGTGTACGTATATCATTCCAACAGCATTACATAGTGGCATCCAGCATTTTCATCCTTTATGACGTCACATTTATTTTGTTCAGTACTTTCTCCACATTACACTTCTCCTAGCTATGAGACATGCCACAAGCGCTTTGTCTATGTTATAGATTAATAGAAAATTTACCAAATATCACGCTAGTGCTTTCTTTTGCTAGAAAACCGATGCTGCCGCTCTTTAATATCGTATACGCACATGTGTGTGCAGCAGCAAATAATTGGTTCTCATCGACAGCCTCATAAATAATAATGGCAACCATATTTACATCCATTAAAATGATTACATTTTCATAGCGACAGAGGAGTACGTATAAAACCTGTCTTCTTCCTCCAAGAGCAACACGTAGTACAATTTTAAAAACTTACCGTACACTTCACTATCTCAAAACTGAATCGGTAAAGAGCAAGCTCTAATTATCTCCAGAAAGATTAAATTTATAGAAATGAAACTGATTTTGGGAAAAGAGTCTGCAATGTATTTATTTCGAGTAAAATATCTGAAAATACATTGCTGATCAGAAACAGCCGTTAGAGTGCATATATGAAACCATTTCTTTTATAACCCCCTAAATGTTACATTATTGATAATTCTGGACATTGCAGGCTTCATGTTAATATTATAAGGAATTTGGTATTACACATCCGTTGGGAACTGTTACATTAAGGGATCTGGGAAGAAAAGATGAAACTGAGCGAGTTGGCCGTGTGGTTAGTTGTTTGTTAGGGGCTTTACGTCGCACCGACACAGATAGGTCTTATGGCGACGATGGGATGGGAAAGGCCTAGGAGTTGGAAGGAAGCGGCCGTGGCCTTAATTAAGGTACCGCCCCAGCATTTGCCTGGTGTGAAAATGGGAAACCACGGAAAACCATCTTCAGGGCTGCCGATACTGGGATTCGAACCTACTATCTCCCGGATGCAAGCTCACAGCCGCGCGCCTCTACGCGCACGGCCAACTCGCCCGGTCCGTGTGGTTAGGACCGAGCAGCTGTGAGCTTGCATTCTGGAGATAATGGGTTCGAACTCCACTGTCGGCAGCCCTGAAGATGGTTTTCCGTGGTTTCTCATTCTCATATTATGCAAATGCTGGGGCTGTACATTGATTAAGTTCACGGCTGCCTCCCTCCCACTCCTCATTCCGATACCAACCAGTTCTAAATGCAGACATGTCCAGATTATAATGAATAAAAATGGTATGTCGAAAAGACATCTCGGTAACAAAGTTCACAGTTCATCACGTTCTCTTTAATCACCAAATATTTATGAAATTTTACACGGGAATATATTCAATACTTTCCTTTTACAAGTTCAGCATGATCCTTTGAAGAACGAGTACAGTTTTCTCTATGGGAACTGTGACATGAGTGACGTGAAAGAGAAGATCAGAGAAAAAAATCTAAGATCACTTTTACCGGTCATTCAAACTTCCATAGAGCTCGAGCTGTAATTTGTCATACTACACACACACAACTGAATAAATCTGGATACGGGAAGGAATACTTAAAGTACGAGAGAGATGCAAATCAGTGTTGTAATATGTAAAATAATTCAAACAATTGAACTGAACATCCTTGAAGCAATCTCACAAGAGAACAGTATCATCACTTGCTCTAAAATCAATTCCAACGTACGTGGGGGAAGTGAATGCACGAATAAGGAAACAGTTCCTACAAAATTAAGCTCCCCCATCCTCGTACTTGTTCACAGAGCAACATTTCCATATGACAGAATATTTACTTAAATAGCAGGGAGATCACCTGCCCTTTAATCTTTAGTCTACATCCTGCAGGAATCATTAAGAGAGATTTAAGCCCTTGAAACTGAGAATATGATAATTTTAGACTCTTATTTCACAAACCTGTAGGTACATTACATTATGTAGGCCTAGTATTCGGTCCTCCCTGACATACGTTAGGTTTCCGGCAGGGTCGGGGATTTTAATAGTAAATAATTAATTCCGTTGGCTGGCTGGCGTTTAGCTGAATGGTCAGAGTACTGACCTTCAATCACAGGGACCCGAGTTCAATTCTCTGCCGGGCCCAGGACCCTAATCTCATCTGGTTTAATTCTATACCTCGAGGGCTGGGGTTTTTGTTCATTTCCTTACACATTTTGAAGTGCATACAACTCATCACACGACAAGCCAGCACAGAAACACACACAATAGTGAATACTCACTCCACACAGAGTGTGAGGGAAGGAATCCGACCTTAAAACTAGGCAAAATATCTGAAAATATTACTGCCAACACCACAGTCTATTGTCTCATCGTTCACATGATTGATGTAAGTTACCATCCAGTATCGAAAATCGTTACAAGGCTAAAAATAAAAATATTTCTACATCATTTTCATTTGTGAGCCCTTGTAAATCGAATATTATGCAGTGATAGGATGAAAGAAGAGGCACATCAGTTAATGATCTGATAACAAACAAGTAAGAGAATATTGTATGTGCAAATGTTGCATCGAACCTAACGATTTACTAGCGAATGAGGCTACTACAGGTTATTACGTTATTACCGTATGATGAAGCATTTGATTACGTATTTAACACATGGATTTCTTTCAACGTACTCCGCTTACTATAATATACATTTCGCTTGGGATATGCTACCATTCCACAGTAAGGCGTCATAAGAGGTAGGCGCATTCATACGTTGTTAGCGACACTACAAGTACCGGGGTAAAGGTGGAGATGATATTGATGGACAAAATCCAATGATAACAGATTGCAGACAGTGCTAGAGTGAGCAAAGCAATGTACTTTAATGCTACGTTTTAAAGCTGTATCCGAGTTATATTAACATACATGACAAGGAAACAGAAAAATAAATTATTTGTTTATTTCTTTGTTAAATTAAGCCTATCCCTTTAACCACCCTTCCTAACACCTAAACCAGCTCTACTGTCATCACCGAAAATATATACAGCTGTACATTTTTTGCCTCGTGTTACAGAAGTAGTATTTCATGCATTCGTCTTAAAAGGATACGTTCCGGCTAAATGTCTCGCGAATGTCGCAGGTATTTCAGGTAAATCTTAAACTCAATTAACGCGAGCAGTCTTCGGTTCTAACCAACGGCCGTAGCCGTGTTGAAACACCGGATCCCGTGAGATCTCCGAAGTTAAGCAACATTGGGCGTGGTCAGGAGTTGGATGCGTTGCCACGCGCTGTTGGTGGGGGTAAGGGAATGGAGGAGCGGAAAGGAACTGACCACCCTACCGCACGTAAACTACGGCTCAGGAACACCTCTGCGGAGGTTCGGACCTGCCTTCGGGCAGAATAACCCTTACCTCTTCGGTTCTGAACACAAGCAAATGATCTCTGGAGTGATGTAAAATCTACTCTAGGCTACTAGAAGACACTAGAGTTCATATATATTATTTCAAAAGTTACGAGCAGAAATAGAGTGTTCCAGTCACAAAATAAAAACCCCGCGGTGGTCAACTCGGAGGCTAACACAGAAGGCCTCATAAACATCACAACAGCTTACTTTGAGCGTTAAGAAACACATGCACAGACACGTCACAAACTGTCCCTCACTCCGCAACAAACAAACATACTTTTCTTCAATCATATGGGTGTCAGGAGTAGGAGGATAGAGTCCCTTGCGAGGAAGAGGAAGAAGAGGAGGTGGAGGAGGATGAGTGGGAGGAAGATATTGACGGAGAGGATAAGAGCCCCTTCCAGTAGAAGGATTAGCTGAAGCCTATAAGTATCGAACAATGTATCTCAAGCTCAGAAAGCGCTAACCTTTAAACTACTTCACCTGGTGTTGAAATCGAGGTTGTAAAGTTAAGGTTAGCCAAAGAGGCGAACTCAAGTCTGTGAGGTTAGCTGGGTAGTCGAACATGGCTCATGAGGTTATGGTTAGTGGAAGAGTGTAACTCGAGTCCACAAGGTTAACCGGGGTGTCGAACTCGAAGTTACAAGTTGTGAGCCTCTGAGGTAGCCCTCCATATTTAGCCACAAAAGAGCAAAGTATAACCGCCGTATTGCCCAGTAGACCTTGCATCAGCTCCCAAGAGTTAGTCTGATGAGACCATTAGGTATTTTGTTACAAATTGTGCGCCCCAAATATAGCTCTCCAGATTTAGTCCCTTAAGAGCAATCTATAGAATTCATCTTGCTTATTCGCCCTTGAGTCAGCTCTCTAGAGTTATTCCGGTAAAACCAATTGGTTATAGTTGTGAGCCCCTGATATAATCTCCCGATTTAGACCCATAAGATCATTGTATAGCAGCCATATTCTCTAGTATGGCTGTTTGGTTAAGCCTGGGATGGAATCCAAGCCTGTAAGGTTGAGCTTGCCCTCATATGCGGTCAACCCAGGCGTCGAACTTAGGTTCGCGAGGTTAGTTCCCCTGTGAGTTTAACACTGGTGTCGAATCCCAGCCTGTAAGGTTAAGCTTCGTCTCCCATGCTGTAAGCTCGTGTGTCGAACTTTGAGTCTGTAAAGTTATGATAGGTTATGTGATGACGTCGGTTGTTAGGTTCAGTTAGTACTCTTATGCAGATAGCCTACGCATCGAACATTGGTCTGTAAGGTTAATGACCCCGTGAAGTTAAGCTTGTTTTCGAATCCAAGCCGGTGACCTTAAGCTTGCCAATGAAGCCAACGTTAAGGTACGGCGTCATGTGAGGTTATGCATTTACTGTTAGCGGGCACATCCTTGAGGACCAGGCCTCTTCCCAGGTGCGTGAGGAGGAGTAGGAGGCTGCCGAAATCCCCAGTATACTGTATATTACTCCTGTGGAATGCAACAATTATTCATAAATGGGATTAAAATATAACTCTACACGTTTTTCAGAATACACGCTACACCACACCCGTCGAACCGATAGTCGAGTTCTTCCACACTCTGGTCGAAATTTCATGTGTAGTCTACTCAATAGTCACATAAATTCTACGTCTCAATTCAGAAAGGCTACCAGGCAGCGGTGGTATATACACTTCAACCTCAACTTATAGCCATAACATTAAAACAAATGAGGAGATTTAGGGGTTTTCGCGGGCAACTTGAAGAAAACCTTATCATGCACATTGTGACGGCCGATCCTATGGAGGGGAAAAGCTTCACTTCACCATTCTCGAACGTGGTGAAAGACGTGAGGTGATGTACCGCCTTGCTGCCAAATAGTGTTTTGATGTCCACCCCTATCTTAAGACTAGATCTAATTCTGAAGTATGTCAAGACACATAGTTCATCTAAAAGTTTATTCCTGAAAATAGAACGGTGCACAAAAATGTACTCGTAATAATGCGCAGACAGTTTCAATATTATTTAGGGAATTTTATTTTACCACTTGTACGTGTAGATTTTTCAGTGCTTACTTAGTTACTCTGTGTGTGTACTCACTCTACTCTTTAGACGAAACGTTGATTCACCGCCGAATATTACAAGGTTAAGGACAATTTCATCACCTCCAATTAGCTGCTGAATTTGCGCGATACATTCAACTGCCTCATCAGACTTTCATGATTACCCTGGATCTTTCCCTTTACACTGGTACAGTTTTCCTTGAACTGTTTATAGCACCGCGGAATGCCGGCATTAGAAGAAAATTGCATCAAAAATGTAGTCAAAATTCCCGCTATACTGTGACTTCTACACATCACAAAGTGCAGAAAACAGAAAGTTTTATGCATAGGAGCCATAGTTTGAACTCCAAATGTAGCGCTGTCAAGCAGCAGTACACTACATTTTGCTCTTACAATCAAGCTTTCACAGTCACTCTTTCTTGGGAGGTGAAAAATAGACGGCTAAGGATGTTTACATAGTTATACTCTGATATACTTTAGTCTAGTGTACACGCTATCCAACTCTCAACAAAGGTTATGATATGCATTTCTGCCATTAATAATTTCATCCGTTCATTTCCTAGCTTGTTTAAAAAGCTTCTACATGATGTACATATTGAAGGTTTTAAAACGCATATCATGTAAGGGGTAGGGATGACCGTAAAGGTAGATATCCCGGTGTCATTAACCTTGCTAAGGGAAGAAATAAAGTAGAACATTGAAATAATAGAATCAGGTATAGAAGAAATACTTTGGACGAAAAAAAGGTTAAAACAGAACAGGGATGTTAATCTATGTCTCGGTTTTGTATACAATCATCCCGAGGGCTCGACATTGGCAAACGAAGAATTTTTCGATGATTTAGCATTAGAAATAAATATATTAAAGAATATACATGAGGATATAGGTATTGTAATAATGGGGAACTTCAATGCGTGGATTGCAGACTTAAAACCATTTTATTGTAAAGAGGCTGAGGAAATAATAACTGGAAAAAGAACTAATCAAGGTAAATAACAATGGCAAAAGTTGTTAGAACTATTGTGGAGCAGAATAAATCTCTATTTTCTATACTTTAAATGGGTGATGGCCAGGAGATGAAAGGGATATTTGAACGTTTATAACGGAAACAGGTGGTTGTGCTATTGATCTAGTATTATGTTCTATGAAAGCCTTACCACTCATTAAGAGGATAAATGTTACAGGTTGCGGGGAATCTCATCACTTACCCATAATTATAAATATGGTAAGTACGGAAGAGGAAAGAATAGTGGGGGTTATTGTCAAAGGAATATTAAAGAGAGAATACTGTCGAAGTATAAATGGAGATTATACATTAGCACTGAATTCAAGGAATACTTTGAAGGGAGGTTGTTTGAAATTACCAAGACAGGAATTAAGATCGCGATTGAAGGAAACACGTAGATGAGGCAATAAAGCTAATAGAAAACACGGTATTGATGGCAGGACATAAGATGCGGTTTCATGGGATCAGAATGCAAAGAAATAGTGGGTAGTACAATGAAGAATGCAGAAGAAAAAAGGACGAATTAATGAAAGCACTGGATATATTCAGAGCAATAGGTGGCCATAAATCAACAACTACATTATGTAGCAAAAGAAAAGAGTACAAAGAATTATTGGAAATAACGAAAGACTTGTGGCAGAAGAAACAAACTGATAACTTAAATAGAGACGCTAAGAATAACGATGTTAAAATGTATGGCATAGAATAAATCAAATTTGTAGAGATAAAAAATATAACGCAGGTAAATATACGGGTAAGTCATGGAGAATGTATAGATTACTTTAGTAAATTGTTAAGTGGTGAGGATAGTTGGAAACAGGATGTTGAGAAGATGGCAGTCTCGAGGGCATTAGAGTGCACCATGCCTAATTTACGTAGATAAGGAAATTTCAGCTGACGAAGTAAAGGAATTATTAGAGAAAGGGAGGAAGGGAAAATCAGGAGCAAATTCAGGTATAAACAATGAATTCTGGAAGGAAGCAGGCAAAAACAGCGTTGCCGTAGCAAGTATTGTCAAAATATTTAACAATATTTTTGAGGGAGCAAGATTCCCTAAATCATGGCAAGAAGGAATCATCTGTCCTGTACATAAGAAACGTAGATAAAGATCTAACCCAAGTAATTATAGATGGGTAACGTTGTTAGATTATTTAAGGAAGATGTACACAGGGATGTTGGAAAAAAGGTTAATGAATTGGGCAGAAGAGTGCTCGAGCTGTCGAGATTTCAAGCAGGATTTAGAAAGGGAATGAGGACAAGTGACAATTTAATGGTAATAAAAAAATAGTAGATAAACATATTAAGAAAAGAGGCAAGTTATACATTACTGTAATCGATTTAGAGAAAGCGTTCGATTCGGTGAGTAGAAGAGCTGTCGTCCACAAATTGGGGCAGATCGGAGTATCTGCGAAAATTTTAAGAGCAATATATAACATATAATCGGAATTTAAATGTACTGTCAAAGTTAAAGGTGCTGCAGTAATGGGGGGAGATAACTTCAAAATTGGGTCTTAATCAATGGTTTAAACTGTCTCCTATGTTATTTTTATTGTTTATTAATGATATTTTCCACTCGAAAAGATTTTGAGAAAGGAGCTTGTCCACGTCTTGAGTATGAAGATATTCCGGGCCTAATCTTTGCGGACGATATCATTCTACTCGCATTAACACACAGCAAGATGCAAAATAGTTTTAATGAGATATAAAACTACTGTAAAAGTGGAAATTAAAGGTTAATCCACAGAAAACCTGAGTGATGGTTTGTAAAATGGGTGTCAAGCTTTCTAAGAGTGAACAGTGGAGGATGGGTAGACCAGGTTAGAAGTGGTTAAAAAATCTATTACTTAGGGACGATTATAATCAGCAATGGTAGATGGTCAGATCAAATAAAAAGAGCAAAAATCAAGGGTTTGCGTACTTTGGCTAGTACAAAAATATAGGATAAAATGATGCCTAACATAGAATACCAAGTTCAGAAAAACGTACTTAATTCGTAGTCAAAGCGAAATTATTGTATGGAGCGGAAATTTGGGGAATAGGTCATGGAATTGTGGCCTTAGAGGTAATCGTTAGTAAACTTTCCAAAAACATATGGGATTGCCAAACTGTACTTGAAATTGTGGAGTAAGAATTGTGTGTGAAAGGGTGATATTGCGAACCAAATATTCAAGTATTGGTTGGGATTTAAAACGGGGGGGAGGTGGTGAAATTTTAGGCATAGCTTATCAGCACCAAATGATGATGATGTCGTATGGCTTTGAGTACCGGGATATCCCAGGACGGGTTCGGCTCGCCAGGTGCAGGTCTTTCTATTTGACTCCCGTAGGTGACCTGCGCGCCGTAATGAGGATGAAATGATGATGAAGGCAACACATACACCCAGCCCCCATGCCATTGGAATCAACCAATTAAGGTTAAAATCCCCGGCCCGGCCTGGAATCGAACCCGGGATCCTCTGAACCGAAGGCCAGTACGCTGACCGTTCAGCCAACGAGTCAGCACTAAATGAAACATATAGACGAAGGCTACTGGGTGGGTGGCTTGAAGAAGCTCCTAGAATACATAGGAATGGGATCTTACTGGGAAAGCAATGTATTAAGGGATGACTGGAGATTGTATAAGAAGGTCGTCCAAAGAGTGAAAGATGTAGAAAGACAAATAATGTCACAAAGCAACAGCAAGAGAATACTAATCGAATTTTGAAAAATGAGTGAAAATGTGACTATAAGGACGCAAATATAAACAAAAAGGGAAATGAGAGGAATAATTTGGTGGTTGATGGGAGTTTACAAAAATAAAGCTTTAAGAGAAAAATGACGAAAATAAATGTATTTTATGTAATTTACATATGGAAGGGCCCATCGGATTAAGGGCTGCATAGAAACGAGAAATATTAGAGAGAAATTCATAGATGGGAAAAAGTTGGATAAAATTCTAAATGAACAGGAACATTACACATTTGATACGCTATTAAACAGAGAATGGAAGAAACCAGGAAAATCAGCAAAATTACTTAATATTATTAGAGGTATTTGTGAAAAGAAATGTAAAGAAATCGAAGATAATTACATGTAGTTACTGTAAGTTTTTTTGCTATTTGCTTTACGTCGCACCGACACAGATAGGTCTTATGGCGACGATGGGACAGGAAAGGCCTAGGAATGGGAAGGAAGCGGCCGTGGCCTTAATTAAGGTACAGCCCCAGCATTTGTCTGGTGTGAAAATGGGAAACCACGGAAAACCATCTTCTGGGCTGCCGACAGTGGGGTTCGAACCGACTATCTCCCGGATGCGAGCTCACAGCTGCGCGCCCCTAACCGCATGGCCAACTCGCCCGGTTGTAGTTAAGGAAGAGGTATCCTGGACTGTACAATTTAGTTAAAATCCAGGAAATACCTCATAAGGATAAAGTTGTGTACTTTCAAAGATATACCTAAGTAACTGTTAAACAATATGTCTGTGGTAGTAAATTATAATTGAATGAGGTATCAACGTCAAAGTGTTTTTCATTTCGAACTCGAACAAAACCAGTGGCATATAGCGACGATGCGATGATCGGACGGTCTCTCCCCCATGCTGCTGTTCATCTGTGACAGGGCGAGGGAATGTCCGTTCTTTGTTTTCAACGGCCATGTGTAGTTAAATTTGTTTGATTTCCCGTAAATAATAATACCGGTTGTATGTGAGTGCAATGGTTGCGGCGGGCGGATATTTTCCCCCTCCCCGGTTGGTGGTTATTCATGACTGGGGTGGGGGTAGTTCGGTCTGTTTGCGGGTTTTTCGCTCATATGTGGTAAAAATAAGCTTCATATAATAGTGATGGATGCGATGATCGGACGGTCTCTCCCCCATGTTGGTCGTTATCCATGACTGGGGAGGGGAATGTTCGTTCTTCGGTTTCGTCGGGCATGTGTAGTTAAGTATGTTTGATTTCCCGTAATTAATAATTCTGGTTGTATGTGAGTGCAATGGTTGCGGTGGGCAGATGTTCTTCTCTCTCCGGTTGGTGGTTATCCGTGACTGAGATAGGGGGGTGGCGGTCGCTTCTCCTCTTTCATTCGCTTATATGTGGTAAAAGTAAGCTCCGTATGAAGGCGATGAATGCGATGATCGGACTGTCTCTTCCCCATGTTGGTAATTATCCGTGACTGGGGGAGGGGGAGTCCGTTCCTTTTTTCCATCGGTCATACGTTTTAAGTAGTTAAATATGTTTGATTTCCCGTAATTAATAATTCTGGTTGTATGTGAGTGCAATGGTTGCGGCGAGCGGATGACTTCCCCCTGATCGGTTGGTGGTTATCCGTGACTGCGGCGGAGGGGGGGGCGCTCTGTTCGAGGTTTTTGTTCGCTCATGATATGTATGTATAATATGTATGGGGTATGCAACATATACTAACATTATGTAACGTTTATAGAATAGGAATATATTTTGATTTTTTGCTGTCTGTCTGTCTGTCTGTCTGTCTGTCTGTCTGTCTGTCTGTCTGTCTGTCTGTCTGTCTGTCTGTCTGTTTGTTTGTTTGTTTGTTTGTTTGTTTGTTTGTTTGTTTGTTTGTTTGTTTGCAGGACGTTCAAATCTAACTACATGTAATGTGTTAGATTACAATAAATGAATACGCTCTTCCCAGTTGGTGGTCATCCGTGACTGGGAGAGAAGTGTATTCATTCATTCATTCATTCATTCATTCATTCATTCATTCATTCATATTGTACACGCAAACTTTTTTTAATGGTTACGTCTATACATTACAAGTCGGTTCATATTTCCGAAAGTTAAGATTTTTGTTTCTTGAGTAGTTCAATTTGCTCCTGAATTCTGCTTAAAAAGCCTCATTTGAACTTATTCCTTGTTGAAAAGACGTAAGATATGAATAGTTTACAAAGAAAAGGAGGAAAAATGTAACTTTCGATAACGAAAAAAGGAGTGAACATGTAATGTGTCTTCCATGTGAAGCATTTTTACCTAAAGTATCCTACTCCATGGTTAAATGGTTAGGATGCTGGGCTTTGGTCCAAGCGGTCACGGGTTGGATTCCCGGCCCGGTCTGGGATTTTAACTCTAATTGATTAATTTTCTGGCTCGGGGACTGAGTGTTTGTGATATCATCAACATTACAAGTCATCTTAGGTAACGCCCCATCCTCAGATACATGTAGGTCATTTATAGGCCGTTTACTAGGGAAAGACCTACACCAGGTCTC
The DNA here is from genome assembly GCF_040414725.1 of Anabrus simplex. NCBI lineage: Eukaryota > Metazoa > Arthropoda > Insecta > Orthoptera > Tettigoniidae > Anabrus > Anabrus simplex. Next base: position 517,177,896 of record NC_090266.1, on the reverse strand, counting down.
CCCGGACGCCATAGGCCATTATAATTTTTATATGAAATTACATTACGTCGTATGAAGGAATTATAAAAAGATACGACCTTACACTATGTCACAGATCAATTGGTATCTATTGAAATGTGACAATATGTATCCTACGTTCAAGATCGTGGTTGAAACGAGAGCGGTCGGCAGGTATTGACTATTAGAGCAATTTTCATTTTTGTGCATGGAGTACGAATAACATGATAAAAATAACAAAATTATTTTATTGGTTTTACGTTTCACTAACTACTTTTACAGTTTTCGGAGACGCGTGGTGCAGGTACTTTGTTCCACAGGCGTTCCTTTACGTACCAATAAATCTACCGACACGAACCTGACATATCTGAGCTCCTTCAAATACCACTGGAATGAGCCGGGATCGAACCCGCCAGCTTTAGTTCAGGAGATTATAATTCAACTATCTGATCTACTCATCATGGTAAATTAAGTTAATCAGTAACATATAATCCAAATAATAACTACATAATAATAAATAATAAGATGTACCTATGGAAGAAATGCATACATTACCATAACGAAAGTAAATAAACGCGGGAACTTAAAACCTGGCGTAGACAGCTTGGAGTTTGTGGATTTTAGTTTGAAAACTTCGATTATTTCAGCCAAATTCCTTTCATGATTTAATATGTTGTAAAGTAACGGTACATAAGACACATTTAGGGATTGATTACGCTTCCTGTCTGCATTTAATTTAGTTTCAGATCACTGTATAATCTAAAAGGTTGTATGAAGTTAATTGCATATTTTGCAGAATATCCTGAACTATTATTGTCTGTGCAATCAATGCACGTGTAAATATATTACTCAAAGCAACATTAGCCACCAGCAGTTAACGACATTCTTATCAATAAACTTTCCACGGAAAGTTTAACCGTAGAAGCATTATCATCCCGATGTTCCAGCTATAGAGAACATAATTTGCGGCTAATGGGAGAAAGGATCCTGGTATGAAGTTCATAGACAAGCTGACAGTCCCTTCTAAGTTTTCTTGTACGATCAAAACATGTTTGAAAACTTGAGCCAAGACCATTTCGTCGTATATCCCCACAACGTTTTGTTAAAAGAAGTTAAGAAAACAAGAATTTATGAATTCTTATGGGGCACATTTGTCTCTTTCAGGTGCCGCTGTAGAAAGTGCTGCTCGTATCTTCCCACCTCACCGAGTGTTTAATATTCCGGGGGGATAGTCTGAGGAGGACGTAGCTCCCGAACACTGAGTGAACAGCTTTCTCACCACAGCAAAAATTGTGATCAGTATCGGGAAACTTGCTAAGTCTACTAACTTTTACTATATAAAACGGTTTATGACAATTTAATATACTGCCTTCCTTGCCACAGACTAGAGCAGTTTTACAGTTTCTATGGCAAATGTCTGAGAAGAAGAGCCAAATTCTGGAGGTGCAACTTGGTGATGAGCGAAGTTGGTCGTTGCGTCTCTTTGCGGTTCTCTCTATGACCGCAAGTTGTTCGGTAAGTATCGATCTTCTCCCAATATCGATATCCTCCTTCTGTCACTAAGGTCCAAGTAAGTACCGTACCGTAGAACCACCAATTATTAAATTACCTCCTATTGTAATATTCAACAATTTATCAGAGAGACTTATTTTCTACTTCAACACATTTTATGGGCATAGCACAATATTTATCTCCCTCCGACAATCAGTGAAAGAATGTCAGCCTCTAGATTTCAAGATTACGGCTTCAAAGCCGGATGACATAGTTGGATTCAGAAGGACAGAAATAAATCCATTCGGTACAATATGTTATACGATGACATCCAGCTAATGATCTCTGGCTGCACATTTGTTGGTAACCCGACAAGGATAATTAAATCTCGGCCATCGGTCGCCCAAAACACTTCCGAATACTCTTCCATCACGTATAGTAAAACGGAACGTTGAAATAAAATGCCGGACAGCCTAAATTGCGTCCAATCGAAATATCGGCAACAGGGTAGCTAAAGCATTATTATTATTATTATTATTATTATTATTATTATTATTATTATTATTATTATTATTATTGTTGTTGTTGTTGTTGTTCCGAGGTATTTTTGGCACGCAGGGGTGAAAGAAGGTGCGGGCTGGAATGGGTCTATCTTTGACAGTCAGAAGACTCATTTAAAACTTTGAAAACGAACGCTATATTTCTTTTGATTTTTCAAAAGTGGAAATGTTAACAATCGATTCGCTTTGCGAAAACAGGGTTACAGAACTAATTAGTTAGATCAGGTACAAAGTAGGTAATATCAAAGAACATATACATTAGGAACCTGAGCTTGTCGCTCTTTAAATTGATAATTTAACAATAGCACTGAGGCTCATTTCTATCACATCCAAGGAGAAAGACCTCCCAATTTTCTTTTACAGGATATTAATAATCAAGAGCACTTTTGCTCCAAAATATTACATGTTACGGCCTTTCAAAGGCATCCAGTTTACATTAGAAGAAAGAACCTAATATGCTCTACAAATTCTACCAAGGAGACTGCGGTTCCAAACTCTTACTGGCTACTAGAGGCAACCTTTAACTTTTACATGTGGTCAATAAACTTCACAATTTCTGGTCTCTCTAGGCACCACCTACATTCAACAAGACTGTCGCAGTTGTATTTTAAGAAATAATACAGGGGTATCGAGTAACCATACTACCGGGCCTGCGTGAAAAAGAACAGGTTAAATTACTGGCCCAAACTCAAAGATATATTGAGGCGTACTTTTGCGCTCCTTGAAATCAAAGAAAAAAATCCTACTTGGGCTTGCGGCCCGGCGATGCAGAGGCTAATCCCACACTACTGAGGTGACTAGAAGGACAAGTTAATTTACAATTTACAAGTGAAAAACAGTTACAAAAATCGTAGTCACCTCAAGATTAATTGAAGTGGAAATCGAGAGGGTAACACACTCTCTACCCCCGGTTTTCAGTTAGGTACTTTTTATTTACTTGAGCTTTTACATGAGAAGAAGGAAGTATTACATTTTAAGAAATTGACTGTTACACAGTTAAAGATAGGAACCTTCCCCTCGAACCAGCTTGCGGAGATGACTACGGAGATAGAAATATGGTGGCCATTACCTGGACTGGTGTTCTGCCTGCCGAAGAATGAGGTCCCCACTCTCCTCTTAACACACACACTCAGTAATACGACGACCAATAAGACCAGTTAGCTCGGAAAGGCATCAACTTTTATACCCGAGAGGAAGGTTCGAGAAGGCTCTGGACTAAGATCAGACACACCTCTCATTTTTATTGGACAGTCAAAAAGTTACAAGAAGCCAATGATTGGCAGAAAAATAAGATTCCAAAGCTGGCCGGATGAGAAGGAAGTGTTGCAACCCTTGAAGTATCAAAACTAAGGAAAGTCAATTAAGTTCAGAAAGCCTATAAACACAAAAATTCTTTAAATTTCTAGTTATTCCACTTTGCACCAGAGTCAGTTCTTAAATAGAGACATCTATGGAGAAAAGTCCAAACTTCTTGAAATAGTTGTTGCAAACTGTGATACACCCAAAATATATCCATTCAGTTTAGGAAACATTAAAATAACACATTACTCTATCACTTTAGTAGTGCCATCTGTTGATCAACGTCCCAACTTCTTGCACTAGGTGTTTCAAGTTTTGTATGTTAGATAGCGTTCCTCAAGGCGCTTCATTTAAATGCACGAGGTTGAGGTGTACCTCCCGGTAAAATTATTATTATTATTATTTATTATTATTATTGTTTATCATTATTATTATTATTATTATTATTAATAATAATAATAATAAATCCAAACATTCTATAATAATAATAATAATAATAATAATAATAATAATCTTCCTTAGAAGAACAACCAAATCCTGAACATATACCTGTAATGAATTAATTACTGTATGATGTGTATTACACCATTTTTAATGAATTAAGTGGGATTTTATTTGATTTCGCCCTATTATAATATTTAGCTCCAAGACTGCATTTTTTATTGGATTTTTGAATATGGAGATAAACTACACCATGTCCGAGTGACGACCATCGTGGCATCATATTATTTCATTTTTCATACTTAAGACCCAAGAATAATACAAGATATTGTGTTTATTCTGCATACACAAGCATTTAGCGTTGCTGAACGAAATATTCCCATGGCTGGAATACAAATAAAAAGAAAGAACAATTTTGATCATTCTTTAGTCATTCTCACAGTACGTAATTAGGTATTTGTACAGATACGTAGTTACATTTTAGATTTTTACTGGAACTGGTAACCTATTACCGTCTCAGTACTTTTCTAGAGAGTGCGTATGTGTGTAATAAATGGAGGTAAAATTAAATGCCGAGATAAAAATCACTATTATGGGTTCTGAAAGCTAATTTCTCAATATATACTATTTTCATGATTCTGTATCATTCTACAGCCATAATAAGTGATCACCTATTTGTTAACACCTACCTTAATAAAGGGTTTCCGGTAACTGGATTCATGCATAATATTTATTATATGTTGTATGATGATATATTACACCGTTTTCCCTGAGAGTGAATGAAGTTAAGAACGATATGGTTTCTACCCGTAATGGTATGTTTATTTCCAGACGGCTTTTGCTTTGATTACTCTATGAAAGTAATTACATTACATCACAGCGTTAGCCGTCGTCGTATCGTGTCGTTTCATCATTATATCTAGAGAAACCCCCAAGGAAAATGGATGTCCACACTATGTACAATTTCATGATTTTCAACTACACCCACTGAAAGGAAATAGGAAACATTCAGCCTGTCTTCGTGTATCATCTTCTCCGGCCACGTCAAAACTTAAGATATCAATCAAGATGGATACCGAGCCTGCCCACTTCCATCAGGTAACATTTGAAATCAATATTTTCTTTATATCACGAGTGAGGCTTAATGTGGCCTGGAAACACGCAACTACGCCGAGAGAAGCTTTCCACTGAAAAGGGAAAATCATTGAACATTGTTTCCATCCGTGATTGCAGAGACATCGGAAATCATTTTGCTGAGGATATGTTTGTGTTATAATTAACTTCATTCCCAATTTAGCCTATGACTAATGTAGTTTACGTACATATGAAATTTGTGAGGTAATCCATCTAATTCATCGAATATTATTTTCTTTCTTTGAAGCCCGTAATTTTACAGGAACACTTATTCATTGTTTCCATTTTTATCATGGTCAAGACCTGCATCATTATTATCTGACAAATATTATGGTGATGCTGTATTAATAATAATAATAATAATAATAATAATAATAATAATAATAATAATAATAATAATAAACACCAGGATGTACAATGAAACTTATTGTGGTCCCTAGTTGGCTGATTAGCGAACAATAAATATAATAATAGTAAAAATAAAAATATGAAGAAGAAGAAGACTACAAGGTGCGTAGGATTTGCGGTACAGGTCATTAAGCTATACGACTAAATTTGGAAGGAAGTGGCCCCAGATTCCGTCATCAGCAGTTTTGAGGATTTGTTTCCAAGGTGTTACATTTCTACACCACGAAAATGCCGGGGCTGCACCTTAATTAAGGACACGGTTACTGTCTACCAGCAAGGAAATATATTGCTCCTAATTCTAAATTAACGATTTTCCTTTCATCACTAAACAATTGAGGAATTTTGTGTTCAGCCATACCATTTTATTATTCATTACGGAAGTTAGAGGGAAACAAACATCTTCGATAAACGAACAATACAAATTTCAGTAACTAATTAATTTACTAGAACGAAGGGGGAATGGTAACGCAAATGTTATATTGTTGTTGTTCTTGTTGTTGTTGTTGCTCTTCTTTTTGTTGTTATTAGTGTGATAATTGTTAGGCACATTTTTGAATTTGAATCAATGCTATTTCGTATGACTGTGGTGTAATATATCAAGAACAGAGCAAACTTGCTATATCCTAGGAATTTTACCTTTTGGGATAAGATGTCCCTGGCAGCAAATTTCTTGAGCTACCTTCCGTAGGGAGACTGTAACTAATTATTGAGAATGTCTGTGTTTGGAGGTTTGGTAACCTAATCACACTTCAATTGTTTATTTGCTAATGTGGAATTAACACAGTTATAAAATTTATTCGCGAATTAAATTAATCCTTACTAAATTCAATTCATTCAATACACTTAATAAAATTATTATTCTAGAAGTATCTGCCAGCCCTTTACAAAAGCTGTGAGGTTTTGAGCAAAGATATCTTGCTGCAGTGTATCTTTGATTGTTCTACGCGACTGAGGAGATCTCACTCGGCAAATGCTGGAGTGGGGGCCGGCTTGAGAAGGCGACATAAAAAGGTAAAGTCAGAATTTTAATCTAACTATGTGAACGTTACTTGCGTGCACAGATGGAGAAGATTCCAGCGTTTCCCCTTACCATTTAACGGTTATGGCGACCAGCGTTTATCTTCAAATTTAACGTAGGCCTTCCATTTTCATTTTACTTGAAATGTACGTTTCCTACCCAGTCTCTGAACTTATTAAAGTTATCACACTTAACGGGGATTTTGTAAAATGTAAGGGCGCACGAGTGTATACCCTCGTTTCCCTTCTTTGAATGTTGCTTCTGAGTGACCAAGTTTTCTATTTCTCTAAATTCACCTACCTGCTTTCCGAGAATTTATTTCCCTTAGTCAGCACAGCCACTGCGTCATCGAGCTTTTAATCTCCCTTTGTTATGCATTCTTCTTGTTAAACTTCTCTTTTGGTTAAGTAACTCAAATCATAAGAAATGAAAGAAAATGAATGTTTGGGTAGATTTTGTTTGCAATATTTAAACTTTGGTTTATGCTTTGTACAGCCATTACCACCTCACGACTCTTCCCCCCTCCACTCCACGGAAATCGTTGATGATGATGCTGTTTGCTGTTGCTTGCTTGTTGTTTAAAGCGACCTAACATATTGGTCATCAGTACCTAGTGGAAGGAAGTGGGATGAAATGTAATGACATTATAGAATTCCAAATTTCATGTATTGACCAGAATTTAAAACTTGATGACGAATAGCGAGTGGATGATGATGAATGTGAATTAATCAGCGGATCCAACTCACAATATTAAAAGTAAAAAATAATTCCAAAATCAATCCACTGCTCAGAATTCAAAAAGACGGTGATGAGCAATTAGGTATTGTTGTTGTTTGAGTCATCAGTCCATAGACTGGTTTGATGCAGTCCTCCATGCCACCCTATCCTGTGCTAACCTTTTCATTTCTACGTAACTATTGCATCCTCCATCTGCTCTAATCTGCTTGTCATATTCATACCTTGGTCTACCCCTACCATTCTACCACCTACACTTCCTTCAGAAACCAACTGAACAAGTCCTGGGTGTCTTAAGTTGTGTCCTACCATTCTATCACTTCTTCTCGTCAAATTTAGCCAAATCGATCTCCTCTCACCAATTCGATTCAGTATCTCTTCATTCGTGTTCGATCTATCCATCTCACCTTCAGCATTCTTCTGTAACACCACATTTCAAAAGCTTCTATTCTCTTTCTTTCTGAGCTAGTTATCGTCCATGTTTCACTTCCATACAATGCCACGCTCCACACGAAAGTCTTCAAAAACATCTTTCTAATTCCGATATCAATATTTGAAGTGAGCAAATGTATTTTCTTAAGAAAGCTCTTCCTTGCTTGTGCTAGTCTGCATTTTATGTCCTCCTTACTTCTGCCATCGTTACTTATTTTACTACCCAAGTAACAATATACATCTAGTTCCTTTAAGACTTCATTTCCTAATCTAATATTTCCTGCATGATCTGCCTTCGTTCGACTGCACTCCATTACTTTTGTTTTGGACTTATTTATTTTCATCTGGTGCTCCTTACCCAAGACTTCATCCATACCATTCAGCAACTTCTCGAGATCTTCTGCAGTCTCAGATAAAATAACAATATCATCGGCAAATCTCAAGGTTTTGATTTCCTCTCCTTGGACTGTGATTCCCTTTCCAAATTTCTCTTCGATTTCCTTTACTGCCTGTTCTATGTAAACATTGAAAAGGAGAGGGGACAAACTGCAGCCTTGCCTTCGTTCTCGGTATCTGATCCATATCATCTTCAGAATCATAAATAGCTTGGTCCAGTCAACATTTTCGAATGCCTTCTCTAGATCTACGAATGCCTTGTACGTGGGCTTGTCCTTCTTGATTCGATCCTCTAAGATCAGACGTAAAGTCAGGATTGCTTCACGTGTTCCTACATTTCTTCTGAAGCCAAATTGGTCTTCTCCCAACTCAGCTTCAACTTGTTTTTCCATTCTTCTGTAAATAATACGTGTTAAAATCTTGCAGGCATGAGATACCAAACTAATGGTGCGGTAGTTTTCACACCTGTCAGCACCGGCATTCTTGGGGATAGGTATAACAACATTCTTCCGAAAATCGGATGGGACTTCTCCTGTCTAATACATATTGCACACTAAATGAAATAACCTTGCCATGCTGGTTTCTCCTAAGGCAGTCAGTAATTCAGAGGAAATGTCATCAATTCCGGGTGCCTTGTTCCTATTGAGGTCACTCACAGCTCTGTCAAACTCTGACCTCAAAATTGGGTCTCCCATTTCATCAGCATCAACAGCCTCTTCATGTTCCAGAACCAAATTATCTACATCTTTACCTTCATACAACTGTTGGATATGCTCCTGCCATCTTTCTGCTTTGTCTTCTTTCCCTAGAAGTGGCTTTCCCTCTGAGCTCTTAATATTCATACACCTAGATTTCCTTTCTCCAAAGGTTTCCTTGATTTTCCTGTATGCAGCATCTACCTTTCCCAGGACCATACAGCCTTCGACATCCTTACACTTCTCCTTCAGCCATTCTTCCTTAGCTACCTTGCATTTTCTATCCACTTCATTCTTTAATCGCCTGTATTCTTTTCTGCCCTCTTCATTTCTAGCGTTCTTGTATTTCGTCGTTCATCAATCAGGTCTAGTATCTCCTGAGTTATCCACTGATTCTTAGTTGATCTTTCCTTCCTTCCTAACATTTCTTCAACAGCTCTACTGACTTCATTTTTCATGACTCTCCACTCTTCCTCTATAGTGTTTCCTTCAGCCTTTTCATTTAGTCCTTGTGCAACATGTTCCTTGAAACAATCCCTCACACTCTTTTCTTTCAACTTGTCTAGATTCCATCTTTTTGCATTCTTTCCTTTCTTCAATTTCTTCAACTTCAGATGGCATTTCATGACCAACAAGTTGTGGTCAGAGTCCATGTCTGCTACTGGGAAAGTTTTACAATCCAACACCTGGTTTCTGAATCTCTGCCTAATCATAATGAAGTCTATTTGATACCTTCCAGTGTCTCCAGGTCTCGTCCACGTATACAGCCGTCGTTTGTGGTGTTTGAACCAAGTATTAGCAAGGACTAAATTATGATCAGTGCAGAATTCAACCAGCCGACTTCCTCTTTCGTTCCTTTGTCCCAATCCAAATTCTCCTACTGTACTACCTTCTCCTCCTTGGCCTACCACTGCATTCCAGTCTCCCATCACAATTAGATTCTCGTCACCTCTTACATATTGTATTAAATCTTCTATCTCCTCATATATTCTTTCGATTTCTTCATCATCCGCTGAACTAGTAGGCATATAGACCTGCACTATTGTGGTGGGCATTGGTTTGGTGTCTATCTTGACGACAATAATTCTTTCACTATGCTGGTCGTAGTAGCATACCCGCTGCCCTATTTTCTTATTCATTATTAAACCAACTCCTGCATTTCCCCTGTTTGATCTTGTGTTGATAATTCGGTAGTCGCCTGACCAAAAATCTTGTTCTTCCTGCCAACGTACTTCACTTATACCAACTACATCTAACTTTAGCCTTTCCATCTCCCTTTTCAGATTCTCTAACCTGCCACAACGATTCAAACTTCTAACATTCCACGCTCCGACTCGCAGAATGTCAGTATCCATCTTCCTGATGAATGCCCCCTCTCGTGTAGTCCCCACCCGGAGATCCGAATGGGGGACCAGTTTACCTCCGGAATATTTTACCCGGGAGGAAGCCATCATCAGTACATCATTCATACAGAGAGAACTGCATGTCCTCGGGAGTTAGTTACGGCTGTAGTTTCCCGTTGCTTTCAGCCGTGTAGCAGTATCAACACAGCTAAGCCATGTTGAGTATTATTACAAGGCCGTATCAGTCAATCATCTAGACTGACGCCCTTGCAACTACCGAAACGCTGCTACCCCCTTTCGATGAACCATTCGTTAGTGTGGTCTCTCAACAGATACCCATCCGACATGGTTGCACCTGCGGCTCGGCTATCTACTTCATTGGGACACGCAAGCCTCTTGAAACAATCAATGTTCCAGATCCGCAATGCCCCAGGCTCCCAGAAATTTAAAACGATGTTATATACTGACCAAGGGGCTGCTTCCAAACCACAATCCTGAATCGGTGATGCTTGTTGACTAAAGGGGTCCAAAATCTAAATCAACTGCCCCTCATAATGGTGCTTGCCGCTAGTAAAGTAGAATCATGGTATTTCCCATATAACGGTACTAATCGCAAGTAACGTAGACTCTCAGTGTTCCATACATTGTGGCACTACTCACAGGTAAAGTACTACGCACAGTTTACGCAGGCCTATGGGGTTTCTCATATAATGGCACCACTCACAGGCAACGAAAACCCATGGTGTTCCTCACATAGTGCTACTAATCACAGGGACCCGTACTCTCCCGTGGGTTTCCTCACATAGTGGGTACTAATCTCAGGCAACGCACGCACACGGTGTCGCTCATATAATGGTACTAATCATAGACAACGCCCCGTTCCGTGGTGTTCCTCGGAACAGAGACCCATGATGTCCACAACCAGATGCTGAAACACCCCAGGGATGATAGCCCCTTTTTATCTGTTTGGGGTGTTCGAAATGAGCCTGGACAGAAGGGGAGCCTGCAATATATTGGCGGATACTTTACACGGGTATTGTAAACCCATAAGTGATCCACCCACAGTCTCATGGTATTCCTCGCGTAGTGCCACAAATCACAAGAAAAGTCGACTCATGGTATTCCTTGCGTGATGAGACTTATTACGGGTAATATCATGGTTCAAAATTCAGCATTCGTTTGTCGCCCGTTTTAGTCGACCCTTACGACAGGCAGGGAATACCATGGCTGTATTTTTCGTCTGCGTCCCCAGACCATAAAGGATCCCCGAAAATAAAGGTAATTCTTCTTCTTCTTCTTCTTCTCCTCCTTCTGAACATTCAGGGATGGAAGGCCTATTCTATATCCTGGTGTACCTAACCAAATCCTTGCCTTAAATAATTACAGTCGCACACATTTTCTTCTCTCATACAATAAAAACCCTAGACACAAATCCGGACAGAATGAGAAAACAATAACAAGGTCTAAACGATAATGAGAATACCAGAGCTGGTGAAACAACTTTTAGATGCAATAAAAACCAAAGGGATACAAGGTACTGAACTCACCATTCACAGTCGTCAAAAGGGATACCTAAATTTACTAGCAAACCTAGCCGCGAGATACGTTGTTGTGAAAGGAGCATCCATATTTGCATCATTACTTGATGAACACCCTGAGACTTCTTCATGTCACGTACCCGCGAGACAAGAGCGTCGAAGTTGAATTACAGTCTCTTTGGGCAGGAAAGGGGAGAATTTCGGATGAATTCGAGCATACTCGTGGCTAATTTCTAAAATACGATAATTATCCATATGTAAATTAAAACTTGGACTGGTACAGTGGAATATCTAGTAAATTGAAAGGAATTGTCATGTAATCAAATCTCTTCTGGACAAAAATGTAAAGATAGTGCTAGACGTGTATGTCGTCATGGAGGGCGAAACATATTTATTCAACCCACGCTTCAGTGTTTTAGACAACTTAGAGGCAAATTAAAATTTTAAAATCATGAGATATATATATTCCTAGATTTTTTCTGTACAATGGCGATATCAACACCAGAGATGAGACCCGTGGGATAATGCAATTGTGTAATATGATGCAATCTTCTTACCACTTTTCTCACACCAAAACACACTTATACTAAGAGTGACGAGGGAGGCCAGAGGCTTTACTTCCTTTGTGGTGCGTGTCTCCAGGTGTGTGTCACTCTGGGTTATTTATTTATGTGCGTTTGGCAAATAAAACATTCGAGATCGGTTATTGGTAAGAGTGAAATACAAGTCTACGGTAAGAACTGGTGGAGTCTGAAATAACATAAATACTCATATTCGTGTGAATATTAAATATGCCCGTGTTTTGTTATGAAATGATAAATTAACGGTATGTCTCGTGATGGTGATATTCATACAGCCCTTTGCCTGTTAAATGTGTCGGATGGTGTAAATATTGAAATATGAGGAAGAAGTGAATTGATAACTATTTATGTGTGGTAAATGCACAGTGTTTCATGTACATATTACTTCAACGTAAGCGTATTCAAGAAGAAACGTGCGAGATAACATTCATGGTTCGCGTATATTTGTTAAGTGTGTAGAATGTAAGAATATAAAATTAAACAATGTTGTTAATTAAGAATATCCGGGAAGAAATGTGTGAAGTTTTCATAGTGTGTATCAACATGGTGTGTTAAGCCTTAATTAGGCGTTGGGCGAATGGCATTTTCTGAGAACATGCCATTGTTCAGCAAAAATACAGGTGGTGACATGATTTCTATTCTGTAAAGGGTATTTACAATCGCTATATTCTGTGTAAATAAGGGTCGAAATTTCAGGCCGGTAGTTTGATGTTTTTAATGTTTTGGTTTAAATGTTAAGTGTTGTGTAGCACAGAGACGTTATGAGAACCCTACGCACGTTTTATGTAGAATTCCCAAAATTTCATATGATTATATTAAATCGAATTAAAGAAGGTATCGGGTAAAGATAAGTTTTATGCCACTCTGTCGTTAAAGAATTTGTGTGTCAAGATTCCATGTCAAAGTATAATGTAAAATATTGTTGATTGTTGGAAATTTTTGTTTTTTGTGGATTTCGGATAGAGATGTCATACTGTCTGCATTAAGTTAAGATCGGCGTGATGTTCCTATCATTTAACGTTTGATATTTGCTAGAAGTTATTTTCAATATTTACGTAATTTCAGTGGGATTACGTATCCATGAAATAAGCAACGAATTTAAAATGAGGCATAAAATATTAGGAGATCAATATAAGACATATATCATGGTATAAGAAATTAATCTGAGATCATATAGACATCCAATAGCCATGATGAGAACGGAAGAACCAGCAGGGATAATGTTAAAACAAATGAGTTCATTTGGATTCCGGGATGGGAATGCGCCGAAGGAGAATCGAATTCAGTGCGTGTTGATGCCGGGAAGATGAGGATATAATGCCTGGAGGAGGAAATGTCCCGAGGAAAGAATGTGTTAGAATGCTATGGGAGGCATACGCAATGTCCAGGGTTCGAGAATCGTTTGGTTTTAGGAATCAAGTGATCTCAGAAGGCTAGATGTTATGAGAGATAAATTCATCTGTAATGAGTATATTTTTTTTGCACCGACACAGATAGGTCTTATAGCGACGATGGGATAGGAAAGGCCTAGGAGTTGGAAGGAAACAGCCGTGACCTTAATTAATGTACAGCCTCAGCATTTGCCTGGTGTGAAAATGGGAAACCACGGAAAACCATCTTCAGGGCTGCCGATAGTGGGATTCGAACCTACTATCTCCCGGATGCAAGCTCACAGCCGCGCGCCTCTACGCGCACGGCCAACTCGCCCGGTAATGAGTATATTATAATCTGGCTTGTTTCCATATAGATTCACCGCAGGTAGAAAAACGACAGGTTGTACGGGATATGACTGACAAACCGCTGGCGGAAGGGTGATATATTTTTAAATACTGCGAGCCCGTTATCGGGCAACTGTATGGAAGTTAAAGAGGGTCGAAAATAGTAATATTATATAAACCCCGCAACTGATAGAGATATTTTGTATACTGGATTAATGGATTTTGAGAGGTGGAAGTGTTCGTTATGGCGAAATCTTGACACAGTTAGTTGTTGTGGCAGTAGATTATTAATGTATGCTGTGGCGAATTTATTGAATGGTACGGGTAAATGACGGCACTCGTCTGTCAAACATCCACAGTTGGGATTTTAGATTTAATTATTAGACGGCCGAGGTTCTGGTTGTCTGAGGGACCATCCGGGTTTTGGATTTGTACAGTAGTGATCTGTTAAGGACGTAATGATTGCGGATACTCATACGTATTTTTATTAGTTGGTTAGTTGACAACACGGATAGTTGTGAGTAATGAAAATAATTTTAGGGTTAAAAGGACGTAAAGATGAAGAATGATTCTATCATGTCATTACATTACATATTTTGTAACAGCAAAGAAATACATCCACTAAGGGAGAGAGATCACTATTTATAAAATCAGTGTATGTTAATGATATTTGTTTTGAACATTCGTGAAATCAATTAGATTGTTAGATCAGTCTACAATGATCAGTGGCCAGTTTATTTTCAACATTCATGAAATCAATTAGATGGTTAGTTCAGTCTGAAATGGTTAGTGTCCGGTTTGTTTATAACATTCATGAAATCAATTAGATGGTTAGTTCAGTTTGCAATGATCAGTGTCAGGTTTCTTTAATGCTCATTACCCATGTTAGATGGTTATTTCAGTCTGCAATGATCAGTGCCGTTTTATTTTCAATATTAATTAGGCTAGATAGTTAGATCACTCTGCAATGATCAGTGTCTGGTTCATTTACGACATTCATGAAATCAATTAGATAGTTCAGTCTTCAATGATCAGTGTCCGGTTTATTTTTAGTGTTCTTTATCTAAGTTAGATGGTTAGCTCAAGCTAATTAATGTTATTTGATTTGCGTCCCATTAACTACTTTTACGGTCTTCGGAGACGTTGAGGTGTCGGAATTTAGTTCCGCGGGAGTTCTTTTTACGTGCCGGTAAATGTACCGACACGAGGCTGTCGTATTTGAGCACCATCAAGTACCACCGGACTCAGCCAGGATCGAACCTGCCAAGTTGGGGTTAGAAGGCCAACGCCTTAACCGTTCGGGCCACTCATCCCGGCATTAGTTCAATCTAAGAGGACTTGTGTTTAGTTTATTCTAGTGAGAATTCTTATTTGTGGGTAATCATTACGCAATCAGTTCCGTCTGCGATGAAATGAAATGTCGTATGGCTTTTAGTGCCGGGATATCCCACGAAGGGTTCGGCTCGCCAGGTGCAGGTCTTTCTATTTGACCCCCGTAGGCGACCTGCGCGTCGTGATGAGGATGAAATGATGATGAAGACAACACATACACCCAGCCCCCGTGCCATTGGAATTAACCAATTAAGGTTAAAATCCCCAACCCGGCCGGGAATCGAACCCGGGACCCTCTGAACCGAAGGCCAGTACGCTGACCGTTCAGCCAACGAGTCGGACAGTCTGCGATGATAGTGCGTTAAATCAATTTTATTGGTGTTGATCGCTAAAGTTAAGTGTTTGTGAACAAATTTTATTTTCGTTTATGATAGCACTGGTCAAGATGATGTTTGTGATTACTCAAATAAATAAAAATAGCTCCATATATGAGTGAGACGTTTATCCGTGTTTCTTGCCACAGTAGTTGTTATGATTATTGTAATGAGTATGTTTTCTACATTCTGATGAATATCATTTGTTTAATAAGTTCGCTTAAGTCGTTATTGATAGCACGTTGATGATTATTATAATACCGTCCATCGACGTTACTCTTTTCAGTTCAGTTTGTTGGTACCATTCTTAGACGGTCGGATTAAATTAATTATTATTCAGTGAAGTGATAAGATTCATTTTCAGAAATCCGTGCTATTGATTTATTCCACTTAAATAAGTTTATTATAAACAAACATATCCTGAAAGTTATTTATGTCTTGACTTGTAAACTCAAGCTCTCAATTACAGTTTATAAATATTGCAGTTCAGTGGAACAATATTCTATATAATTTTAAATGTTTAATTAAAAAAAATGAATTTATTACTGGGTGTCAGGTTGTGATAAAATATGGTGCGATATTGTATTTTTATAGTGATATTAAGGATTTGATAACAGTGAACTTTTAAGCATCATGCCTTGCCAAGGAGCAAGTTAACATGTGAATTAAATATTTTTCTTGTGTACAATTAATCGGTTCAAATATAACCTGAGGTGGTTTCGTTTCCATTACGGGTCCACTCAGTGGCTGATGATATCCTACGTGGTCAGGCAGGGAATGCCGTGGGTGTATTTTTCGTCTGCGTCCCCTGACCACAAGGGATCCCCGAAAATCACGGTAATTATTTTCTTCTTCTGAATATTCAGGGATGAAATCCCTATTCTATATCCTGGTTTACCTAACCAAATCCTTGCCTTAAATAATTACAGTCGCACACGTTATCTTCTCTCACACAATATAAACCGTAGACCCAAATCTGGACAGAATGAGGAAACAATGATAACAAGATCTAAACGATAATTGGAATACCAGAGCGGGTGAAACCACCTACAGGAAGAACTTTTAGATGCAATAAAAACCAAAGGGATACATGGTACTGAACCCATCATTCACAGTCGTTGGATAACTTTAGCTAAAGAAAAAATCGGAGCCCGGTTAGGGAAACTTAATCTTCACGGATCAAGTGAATTGACCAACGGTGTTCCTTGAAATCCGATAGAAATTTACAGGTTTTCTTTTTCCATTGTTTATTAATGAATTCTATTCTGGATTTGTAATTAACGTTTGACTTAACCATATATCCATCAAAAAATCCTGAAGTCTTCATATTTTTTATTTGTTTCTAATTTATTTCAGCTGTTTTGTTGATGATGCTTGTTGTTTAAACCGCCAGGAAGTCGTAAAATTTAAGAAACGAGATTTCCACTTCCGCAGATGCACATGGCCCTGAGGTTCACTCAGCCTACACCAAAAATGAATACCAAGTTAATTCCTGGGGCAAAGACGGTCGGGCGTAGAGCTAACCACTCTACCCCATCAAGTGCCGAAGTTACGGATAGTGGAAGCCTTTACCTTCCACACCTCCAAGGGCCTTCATGGCCTGTACGGAGAAGACTTTGCTCTTTGCTTTGATTTTTTGCTTGTTGTTTAAAGGGGCCTAACATCTAGGTCATCGGCCCAGCTGTTTTGTTAATACAACAAACTTTCTTTTATTGTTCGATGCCTCACATCTATGGGAAGTAATTTCTTTTTGTAATAAGTCCATTTTAGCTCACTTCTAAAATTTTATTGCAAGTAGTAATTCGATTTCTTTATGCTATCCGCCGATTTATGTCAACAAGTGATTGGAGAGTTCGGAGCCCCCTCAGATTAGAAGGATCTACATTTGCAAGAGCCATAGGCAGATGTTGACTATCGGTAAGCAAGAGTGCATAAATAAAGTGAGGCAGCAACGCGGGGCTTAAGTCACGATAATTCTACCGTTGGGGCGTAAGCCTCGATAGGGACGAAGGCGGGATATAGAACACGTTGGATGACATAATGAATGTAAAGCACAAACGGGATGGCTTAAGTCGCATCAAGTGGAAATTCAAGTCATAAAATAGTTCTTATTATTGAGGTATAAGCCACATTAAGTGAAGATAAATTCACGTTGAAAGATCATAGGGAAATGTGAGGAATGAGAGGACTTAAGTCAAATCAAAGAAGCCAAGACGAAGTGGCAGATGATAGTCAAGGAAACTATATAGATGGGAAAGTTTAAGTCAAGGCAAAAGAAAAAAAAGGAAATGGTACATGATCAAACAAAAGGAAATCTAATTAGAATTGTTTTACAAAATTTTATTTATGCTAAAATTTGAGAGAGGTAATATGAAAGCCCGGATTAATTGATATATTTTGAAAATAATACTTTTTGAATTACGTCCAGAATGTCTTACTGAGATAGATTAATGAATTAATAATATTTGACAGATGAATTTAATTGTCAAAATTTAGTATCAGGAATACATACCTTAAAGAAAGTTTGTCATATTACCAGTATGCACTTTACAGTAACGTCATGTAGTAAATTAGGACGTCCATTGTTGGTTAGGGTTTAGAAATGCGGTAGGAACTGATTATCTCTCCGAAATGGGAGCAGGAGCATTAGTAGTTCGCCGATGAGCTCAAGTACTCATTATAAGAAATGGAAGGTAAGAGAGAGTAGATGATGCTGGAATATTCGTATAAAGCGATGGTTGGTATGAAAGAGGAGATGATTCATTCAGATTTTAGGAGAAGTGAGGAAATAATTCAGTTGAATGTTAGTAATAAGGAGCAGATGATTCAGTAAGATGTTAGAAGGAGTGAAGAAACGAATCAGTTGAATGTTAACATGGATGTTAGGATAAACGACTTGAAATCTGAACTTCAGCAAGGACAGAATAAATGCATTGAGGCAAATATAATGTTAATGGAAAACCAGGCAAAGCTTATTGATGATTTTTAACAAATTATTAGAGAGCATTAGGGTCGACATGGACAAATTTAGTGAGAATCTTAAACTTGACTTAAATAAACTATTGCAAGAAAATCAAACAGGTTTTGGGGCCGGGATATGCAAATCAAATACAGAGTCAAGTGAGGACTTTGATAAACAGTTTGCTGAGGTTCACTCTAAGTTACAAATATACATTGATCAACGATTGGGCGAGAACCGAAAGATGCATCAACACTTGGGTAGCAATCAGGATGAAATGAGAAAAGAGTTAGACCAATATTTGATAGATAGTCACGTGGCACATAGACTGTTACGTGAGAACCAAGTAGAGATTAAAACCGATACAAATGAACAGCTGGAGGACATGCATACGTCGATGTCTAATAGACAGGGAAAGACCAAGACAATCACTGAGAAGCAGAGAGAACGTCTGTCAGTTGACATTAAAGCGTTAGATTCTAAGATGGAGAGTATGTGCCGAGATCTTGAAAGTTCAGTAGTCCAGAAAGTTAAAACTATTGAGAAAAGGACACTTCAGGGGCAATGGGGATACCTTGAATAATATGAAAATATCTCAGCATGACGTAAGCAAGAATGTTAGGAGATGCAGGAAGAGATGATGGAATTGATTAATGATTTGGGGGATACTAGGCAAGAAGTTTCAGGACATGTTCAAGAGACACAAAATAGGATCGTTTCTATGGAAGGCAAGTTGGATGAGTTAATAATAATAATAATAATAATAATAATAATAATAATAATAATAATAATAATAATAATAATAATAATAATAATAATAATAATAATTTCGTGTGGCTATTTATAGCCTAGTGAAGCCCTAGTAAGGCAGACCCCCCCGACGAGGGTGGGCGGCATCTGCGATGTGTATGTAACTGCGTGTAATTGTGGTAGAGGATAGTGTTATGTGTGGTGTGTGAGTTGCAGGGATGTTGGGGGCAGCACAAACACCCAGCCCCCGGGCCATTGGAATTTATCTATTTCGCGTCAGAGGGGCAGACCGGACAGAGCATGAGAGACTGTGGTCAGGTGTTTTGTGATGCATGGTGATCTGTTGAAGCCTTGAATTTTTGTTGTGAAGGAAAGACAGCATGACTCAAACTGAAATTCGTGATTGACCACCTATAAGTGAAATGCCTCTTGTATGTGAAAAGGCTCGAAGATTTTAGAAGAACCTGATATTCAACGTTCAAGGAATGATGATAACTATACAGAACAATTTCCAAAATTGCATTTCCGATCAATATTTAAATCATAACATGTTGAACAAAATATCTTAAGAAACGAAATACTTAATAACTAAAATAAAAGAGTTTCACTGTATTTTAGTTGTGTTTATGTGAAGAATTACTGTTTTTATCGTATGTGAATGAAACTTATTGGTTTAAGATTTTGTGACTAATATTTTTTTCTCTGCTTTTCCTGTATTTATTTATTTATTTATTTATTTATTTATTTATTTATTTATTTAAGAATAGACATGAAAACGTAATGCCCTGAATTTTCTTTAAGCATTCATGAAATTCTTCAGTTAACGATTCCTAGTTGTGTTCATATTAACTCAACTATTATTGAAGAATGTCCAAAACGGCACTTTTCATTTCTAGTGGTTTAACGTCGCACTAACACATCGAAGGTTTACGGCGACGTAAGGATGGGAAAGGGATATAAATAGAAAGGTGGCGGTCATGGCCTTCATTAAGACCCCAGCATTTTCTGGTGTGAAAATGGGAAATAACGGAAAACCATCTTTTTTTTTTTGCTAGTTGCTTTACGTCGCACCGACACAGATAGGTCTTATGGCGACGATGGGACAGGAAAGGGCTAGGAGTGGGAAGGAAGCGGCCGTGGCCTTAATTAAGGTACAGCCCCAGCATTTGCCTGGTGTGAAAATGGGAAACCACGGAAAACCATCTTCAGGGTTGCCGATGGTGGGATTCGAACTCAGCATCTCCCGAATTCCTGCTCACAGCTATGTGAACCTAACCGCACTGCCAAGTCACACGGTCAAATAGGTACTTTAAAACTGCCTCGTATCGTTATTCAACATTATAGAGAGAATACCATACACTGAGCTGGTGATGATCGTAACCTAAATTTCAGATTATGTTACCTATTGTGATTATTAATTGTTTTAATTAACCCTGCAGTTATTTCCTTCAAGAGCGGATTTTGTGGATTAATATACCTTAGTGTAATCATGGATGCCCTCTGTGTGGTAGAGGACAACATTCACTGCGGGAAATGCAGTCCATGTTGTGGCTTCATACACAACAAAACAGTCATGTTTCATGACGTAATGAAGAGTACGGTCGTGGTGCTTGCTACTCATCTATACTCGACTCAAATGCACAAATCACAGATGTTTAAAAATACATATAGGAAAAATCTAAACTTGCGTGTATCTACCTCAGGCGTGAAAGAAATCCGTCGAGTAAAATAGCACACGAACTAGGAGCACCGTTACAAATCTTCTAGTTACTATCAACCAGCTATCATACATCAAATAGATTGCAAAGGTCAGCAAATGCTTGGGGTCTATACCAGTACGAGCCTAAGTATTATATAGTAAAATGTGATTGATTGATTGATTTATTTATTTATTTATTTATTTATTTATTTATTTATTTATTTATTTATTTATTTATTTATTTATTTATTTATTTATTATAGGGACGAAAACGTTCGTTCGTTCGTTCGTTCGTTCGTTCGTTCGTTCGTTCGTTCGTTCGTAATCTGTTTACCCTCCAGGGTCGGTTTTTCCCTCGGACTCAGCGAGGGATCCCACCTCTACCGCCTCTAGGGCAGTGTCCTGGAGATTCAGACTTTGGGTCAGGGATACAACTGGGGAGAATGACCAGTACCTCGCCCAGGCGGCCTCACCTGCTATGCTGAACAGGGGCCTTGTGGAGGGATGGGAAGAGTGGATGGAACAGGCAAGGAAGAGGGAAGGAAGCGGCCGTGGCCTTAAGTTAGGTACCATCCCGGCATTTGCCTGGAGGAGAAGTGGGAAACCACGGAAAGACACTTCCAGGATGGCTGAGGTGGAAATCGAACCCACCTCTACTCAGTTGACCTCCCGAGGCTGAGTAGACCCCGTTCCAGCCCTCGTACCACTTTTCAAATTTCGTGGCAGAGCCGCGAATCGAACCCGGACCTTCGGGGGTGGTAGCTAATCACGCTAACCACTACACCACAGAGGCGGACGGGACGAAAACATAATGCCATAAAATCTTTTCCAATACATACGAAATTCTTTAGTTGATGATTACTAGTTATACTCACATCAAGTCAAGAATATTTTAAATATTCTCTTACTGTTATTAAAAATGTAAGCAAACAAATTTGAAAAATGGCATATTCCAACCAACACATATACCATAACCATAACTTTTATAATTAAACGAAAACGAAATTCGTGATTACGTTAATGGAAATATTATTATGTATTATATTTTGAGCCGGCCCCGTGGTGTAGGGGTAGCGTGCCTGCCTCTTACCCTGAGGCCCCGGGTTCGATTCCCGGCCATGTCGGGGATTTTTACCTAGACCTGAGGGCTGGTTCGAGGTCCACGCAGCCTACGTGATTAGAATTGACGAGCTATCTGACGGTGAGATGGCGGCCCCGGTCTAGAAAGCCAAGAATAACGGCCGAGAGGATTCGTCGTGCTGACCACACGACACCTCGTAATCTGCAGGCCTTCGGGCTGAGCAGCGGTCGCTTGGTAGGCCAAGGCCCTTAAAGGGGTAAATTGTATTTTGAAGTAAGGGTTTGATTTATGATTGATTGGCTGATTTATACCTTTATTTATTTCCATACATATTCTTTAATTAGACACGAGGAATTGTACGGTAATGTTCGCAAATTTGTTTCAATGCACATGCAAATATATTTCGTATTTATGTTGTGATCTTGGCAGTCAATAGGTTGTCAGTCACGCATTACATCAATATCCGTCGTAACAGTTGTCCAGTAGTGTTGACATCTTTGTTTTGTTATGATTTATAATCAATTTAACTTCTTATCGGTAACCATCATAAACATCAATACATATTCAAGCTCAAATTCAGATGACTTCTTGTGTTTAGCCGTGCTGTTTCGCTTTTACCTACGAAACCAGATGGCACCAGCATGTTTACGGAGGAACTGGCATCCATGATTCTTTCCAAGAATGGCTTGAAAGTGCAGAATTGTTCATTACATTCAATTAACGAGGTAGTGGACTCAAACTGTCTGTCAGTGACTTTAAGTGGGGTTTATCTTTGGCAACTTAATGCTGTGAGTTCCTACAGCCACATTCTAGTGTATAAACCATGGGCAACGGCTGAGTTGCCATATAAGTGGTACTGGGAATTGGGATACCAGGAACTATTGAACGGAAGTGAGTATTTTCGACATATTGTGAGTCACGAATTTTATTTTGCTCAGACGAGTAGGGAAGCCAATCTACTGATTGTGCCCAAACCGTTAGATTGATGAACACCACATTGGTTCCATGTGTACAGTAAACAACACCAGAACACGGCTTCACAGAAAATTTCCGTGTATACTCACAATGATTCTACCAACTTTACCTATGGGAGTAACGTAGTCCTAATTCAGTTTCAAGGGTCAGAAAGCTACAATGCTGGTTGCATATATCCCACTAGCTCTGTAATTAGCATTCATAGGTGATCGTTTTTAACTTCCTATATGATCCGGCATGTTCTTTACTAAAAAAATCAGGGTCTTTCTAGGCTAAAAGTTTGGCTCGCTATTACGCTTATATCACAGGGAGAGGCGAGTTGTCTTTAGGTGGGTAATGTTAAGATAAACTTATGACTCTGGGTACCTTGCTATGAGGGGCAATACAGAACTTAGTAAAATGCTGTCAACTTAATTGTTGTGACCTACGTAGTACCATAAAACACAATGTATCCTCATAACGAATTGTCTCCGAATCATGATCTCAGTGGTATTAACTGTGGTCATTTCAACTTTGAATGCAGGTTGCTCCAACTCCACACCGCACCACTGAATATAATTTACATGATGTGATATTAATGAGGCCTGCCCCGCCGTGTAGGGGTAGCGTGCTTGCCTCTTTTCTGGAGACCCAGTGTTCGATTATCAGCTAGGTCAGGGATTTATACATGATTCTGCGGGTTGGTTTGAGGTCCACTCAGCCTACGTTATTTCAATTGAGGAGCTTTCTGAGAAATGAGATAGCGGCCCCGATCTAGAATGGCAAGAATAACGGTCGAGAGTATTCGTCGTGCTGACCACACGACACATCGTAATCTGCTGGCCTTCGAACCCAGCAGCGGTCCGTAGGTAGGCCAAGGCCCTTGGGTATTGGTTTGGTTTTTGGACATTAGGTTCGTTCCAACACGAGTCCTGACCGTCCGACGCATGCGCAGTTAAGAGAAAGCGTTCCAACGCACACCAAACCAATCCCGGACTGATGCACGTACTCTAATACGGCGTTCCAAGACACCTCATTTTTTTCTACTTTCCAGTGTAATGATCTCTTATGTTGTGGTTTTTAAAGTTACTACATCACAACACGAAATATGCTTGGAGAACTAATGGATTAACTAGCATTAAAGCTCGTCGGACCTTCTATTACCTTACTGCAAGTAATAAAAGGCCTACGGTGCAGTCAAGTCAGACCAAAGGGCTCTTAACGAAATCGAATTCATGGTCAGAATTAAAGGAGAAAATACATGACTCCTCTTCGTTCAACCTCTGCTCACATTGGGGAGTCGTCGGAGCAATCTCTCTGCAATCAAATGAAAATGGAAGTTGAAAAAGGGCTCATAGGGAATGAAATGACATGTTTGAAAGTTAATTGTAATGGCAAGAGATTCATAATCCTTAAGCTCTCAACGATCTAAAAGAACCACAATATGGCATAATAAAAAGGTAGTAGAAGTAGGAGTAGTACGCCTAGTAGTAATAGCAGTAATAGTAGTACTAGTCGGCCTAGTAGCAGTAGTAGTAGTAGTAGTTTGAACGGTTGCTTCTGTCTTTGGCCGTGTTGTTTGGGCCATGGTCCATAGAATGGAATGACACAGCTCTCAGCGTCGGCCTATCTAGTGCTACCCGTTTTATTTCTACTTAACTACTGCATCATCAATCGATCAATCAATCAATCAATCAATCAATCAATCAATCAATCAATACTGATTTTCTATTTGGGCAGTCGCCCAGGTTGCTTTCCTAGACACTTCTTAAGTGATTTCACATAAATTGGAAATTTTTTAACATCTCCCTTGGTAAGTTATTTCAATCCCTAACTCCTCTACCTCTGCACGAATATTTTCCCCAGTTTGTATACTTGAATTTTAACTTAATCTTCATATTGTGATGTTTCCTATATTTAAAGACATCACTCAAACTTATACGTCTACTAATGTCATTCCACGCCAAATCTGCACTGACAGCTTGGAACATACCACTTAGTCGAGCAGCTTCTCCCAAGTCTTCCTAGCTCAGACTTTGCAACATTTCTGTAACGCTACTCTTTTGTCAGAAATCACCCAGAACAAATCGAGCTGTCATTCTTTGGATCTTTTCCAGTTCTTGAATCAAGTAATCCTGATGAGGGCCCCAAACAATGGAGCCATACCTTATTTGGTGTCTTAACAGAGACTTATATGCCCTCTCCATTACATCCTTACTACAACCCATAAACACACCCATAACCATGTGCAGTGATATCACCCCTACTCTGGCAAACTACGAGCAAAAAGTGACAAACTAGGGAATCTGCAGTTCTGAAGTTTTGGTGTAGATTTTATTATTTATATATTGTCTACCCTCTGACAAAGTCTCACCTCTGTAACCTTTATTTACAATCCCAACTATGCGATTACACCAGTGAAGATATTTCCTTATATTAACACCTAGGTACTTACAGTGATCCCCATAAGGAACGTTCAACCCATCAACGTAGTAATTGAAACTGAGAGGACCTTTCTATTTGTAAAATTCACAACCTGACTTTTAACCCCGTTCATCATCATACCATTGCCTGCTCTCCATCTCACAACATTATCGAGGTCATTTTGCAGTTGCTCACAATCTTGTAACTTGTTTATTACTCTACACAGAATAACATAATCCGCAAAAAGCCTTATCTCGGATTCCACTCTTTTTACTCATATCCTTTATATATACATACGCAAGATACCCGTGCTTCACTACGGCTTTAAAATGGAAATAGGAAATTATTATTCAAGATTTTACATTTTTGAGAGTCCACTGTCAGCTGAGCCCGTAAAAAGTTTTTTGGGGGAATACTTATTTATTTTCTGATCTAACACTCATTTGAAGCCCCATACTGAAGAATTTGAAAGTTTAAAAGCCTATCGTATTTAAAATCTGGAACGTAAAAGCGACAAACCTGTGAAATTTTGATTTTGTACGTCGATCAGTATTGGAGGATTGAATAGTATTTAAGGAGTGAATGTTTTTAAATATTTATTAACATGTAGGGAAGATAAGGCCAACCATCATAAAAAACTAAGTGCCAGAAAGGGTTTCGGAAGGATGAATATTGTGTTTCTGGGGGTCAACCACCATCTAACACCCTTAGGGAAGAAATGTTTGAAGAACACGATATTTTACACCTAGGACATTAATGAACACCCTTCTCGTAAAATTAAGACTTTGTACGTCAAACAGTTTTTGTGGGATAAATAATTTCGTTTAACGAGCTAACCTCATTTAACACTTTTTGGTTGGAACGTTAGAAATTATTTCCTCTTTCACTCATAGGATTTGGAATTTTTTCTTCGTTCGTTAAACCATTTCGGAGGAAGGAATTAATATATTTCTTTTCGTATCTTAACCCCCATTTAACTCTCTGATCGGTTAAATTTCTGTTAATCCTTCTGTTATTTAACACCTAGGATATCATATGAAATTTTAACTTCATAATTCAAACTTCTTCATATAAATGCATATTTTTGTCATCATTCCTCACCCCCAGTCAAAACCACCTTAGGGGTGTGTTGTTTTAAGTCCACTTCTTATTAGCATCCTCATAAAATAATTCAACTCTTTTTACACCCGCTTAAGTAGATTCCACCTCCCGACAAAACATGCGTGACTTTCTGTATAAAGGAGATTCCAAATACCAAATTTCTCCTCCGTAACATCCTTCGTTTTCGATGTATAAGTATCCTCAAACAAAGAATTAAACTCATTTATCAATTCATTTATATCCCCTCTTAATTGGATTTCCAGGAAGCAAAAGAATGCGTGTTTCTTTTTAAAGGAGATTCCAAACATAAATTTTCATGCCTGTAACATCCTCAGTTTTTGAGATATACCGTAAGTATCCTCATAAAAAGAATTCTTCCCCTTTTACTGCCCCTTATCCAAACCCCAACCCGTAAGTGTTTTTCCGAAACCAAAAATGTGTGTTAGTGTATTTTAAGATATTAAACATACCACTTTTCATGTCTGTAATATGTGCTAAGATTTTTATAAACTGCAGATATGCTCATTTTGAAAATTCGCCCCCTTCAACACTTTCCCTTAAGTGGATTTAAAATAAAAATCATGCATGTTCCTTTACTTATACGGGAGATCCAAATACCAATTTTCACGTCTGTAACATCTTCAGTATTTGATATATAAGTATCAATGAGTATCCTCATAAAAATGATTCAACACATTCTTCAGTTCTCTTCACCCACCCCACCTCGTTTAGTGGATTTTCCGAAAAACTAAGTATACGGATTTCTTTATTTTTAAAGAAGATTACAAATTTTTCATATCTGTAACATCTCAGTTTTTGAGATATAATTATCCTCATAAAAAGAGCTCAGCTCACTTTTTATTTTAAAAATTAACCCCCCTTTTCACCCTGTTAACGATGGAATATCCAAAAATCCTCCCTTAGTGAGAACCTGCAATGTAAGGTAAATGCACTCTCAAAATTTCATTTCTTCATCTCCAGCAGTTTCGGCTCGGCGATGATGAAACTGTCAGTCAGTCAGTCAGGACATGTTATTTTATACATAGATATAACAAAACATAAAGGTCCAATAATACTGACTTGAGGAATTCCCATCTTAGTTATTATACGGTCAGATAAATCTTCGCCTACGCCAATTCTCTGATATCTAGTTTCTAGAAATATAGGAACCAATTCAGTCACAATTTCGTCTAGTGCAATTGCACTTATTTTTGCCAGTTGTCTCCCATGATCCACCCTATCAAATGCCTTCGACTGATCAGCCGCGGTACAGTCCATTTTACCTCCTGAATTCAAGATGTCTGCTATAACTTGCTGGAATCCTACAAGGTGAGCTTCAGTGGAATTAAACTTTCCTAAACCCGAAATGCCTTCTATCAAACAAGTTATTAATTTCGCACACATGTATAATATAATCAGAAAGAATGCTTTCCCGAAGCTTACACACAATGCATGTCAAACTGACTGGCCTGTACATTTCAGCCTTATGCCTATCACCAATTCCTTTATACACAGGGGTACTGCTGCGACTTTTCATTCATTTCGTATAACTCCTTCATTTTAACAATAATCAAATAAGTACATCAGATGTGGTACAATATCCCAACCCATTGTTTTTAGTATATTCCAAGAGATTGTATCAATTCCAGCTTCTTTTGTAGTTTTCAACTTGAGTACATTAGTATAGATGTCGTTGTCACCTCCTCTATCTGGACATTATTCTTGTAACCAACAATCTTTGCATACTGCTGAATGAATACTTCTGCCTTTTGAAGATCCTCACACACACACACTCTCCTTGTTCCTTGTTTTTGCTAGGGGCTTTACGTCGCACCGACACAGATAGGTCTTATGGCGACGATGGGATAGGAAAGGCCTAGGAGTTGGAAGGAAGCGGCCGTGGCCTTAAGGTACAGCCCCAGCATTTGCCTGGTGTGAAAATGGGAAACCACGGAAAACCATTTTCAGGGCTGCTGATAGTGGGATTCGAACCTACTATCTCCAGATGCAAGCTCACAGCCGCGCCTCTACGCGCACGGCCAACTCACCCGGTAGGGAAGGAAGTGGCCGTGGCCTTAAGTTAGGTACCATCCTGGCATTCGCCTGGAGTAGAAGTGGGAAACCACGGAAAACCACTTTCAGGATGGCTGAGGCGGGAATCGAACCCACCTCTACTCAGTTGACCTCCCGAGGCTGAATGGACTCCGTTTCAGCCCTCGTACCACTTTTCAAATTTCGTTGCAGAGCCGGGAATCGAACCCGGGCCTCCGGGGGTGGCAGCTAATCACGCTAACCACTACACCACAGAGGCGGACTCACCCCAATATTAAGAAATAAAAATCCGATGAAGTCGATAAACACATACAGAAAAACTGTTTTTGGACTGGCACATTTCACCCAAAAAGCACTGAACATCAGAGGATCCGCCCGGATAAATTAGAGATTTCATAGCCCCGCAACCATAAATCCAGCTCGTGCTGTACACACGTTAAACAACCTCGCACACAAAATACAAATTACAAAAATGAAATACACACACAACAAAATAATATGCACTGAAAACAGACCCTGAAAGAGGAACTACACTTTATGTCAACGTATGATATCCTGGTCGCGCAGTCGATATATCATCAGCTGTGTCCTACCCATATGGTAAGTCTCGGACGTCAAGGCTAACATTACCAGCTGAGCTGTGAAAGTGAATCAGCTGCGGAAGTAGAGACTTAATTGCAGACAGGCCTACCCTCGCCTCGGTCACAACATCACGGTACTACTTGTACACTCAACTACCACGTCTTGGGTCGCTGACATTGAGACTACCTCCATTCCACACAAATACAGGTCCTTGTGGCTTACGTAAACAAGCTTCAACTGCCACCGCGACAGAAAAGCGATTCAAATAAGCCTTCTCGCATTATAAGACATTCGTCATGATAAACGCCACGTCAGGGCGCACAGCAGCCCGTAATTCACACACACATATATATATACTCATTAGCTCTTCTGGCGTCTCGTATCTCAAACAAACAGGTTCGAATCTCGGCTCATTCTCAGCCTGTGAACTTAGCCTTCGGACGGTTAATTCACTATCTCGTGGCAGTAGTATACACCAATATTTGGGTTCACTCCGGCTTCACAATCTACCCCCTCTGCTTTCACATCTTCCCCTCAGCTACGGATCGGTCTGTTGCATATAATATTAAAGATACTCGCTCATTACAACGCTGGAAATTATTTCACTGTTCTGTCTCCAAGCTGAAAGCATGCCGCATGCAACTCCTGAACACCCTGACCTTAACTACGTGGTATGAGGTATCGTATTCCCCGCATAAAACACTAGAGGTGATCTTACCTCCGAATTTAACTGACGACAATTACTTCACTAATCCTGGCACCCAAAAATGGCGCTAAAGAAACTGCATAATAAAAAACACATAATATCCACTAAATTAATATTACCCTCGTACCTTTTTAAACAAAGCGAATAAAACATATAGCTAGCCCGGATCGTCAGCCCCAAGTTAAATTATTTAATGTAACTAGAAATATCTACGCTTAAGGCACTGAACTTACATAATGAAATATATACAAAATTAATAAAGAGAGAAACAGGGCCTGAGACGAGCCTATATTGTATATCATGCTTAAAAATTGCAGTTTAACTCATCTGATATCCTCTGCCATTTGGCTCCGGCTACCAGCTGGGGCTAATGGTAGACTTAAGCTCTCATGGTGCTGTGGACGTCAAATCTGTAATCCTGGCACTCGATTCCTGAGAACGACATCAATGCTGCCGTCTGCTTCTTTCCACTCTGATTTAGGCAAGCGGTCTCGAGGTTACTCGCGAACGATACGCAGTTCACACTGGTCTGTCAGTCACAAGGGGTGAGCTTCTCGGCTCGCTCTCCTTTATAGAAAATGTCGGTTTCTGTCCTGTGTCTTTGTGTATTGGCCGTTGGCCCTCAAAAGTCACTTGAATTTGAGCAGAGAAGCACAAGAGTTGCTTGGATCTCACCGCAATGATGTAGTTAGCCTTCCATAAATTCAATTAACATGTTTTATTGTCCAATAAATGATATAACGGGCGCTCGTGTGGAAATAGCTTGCTCTACTAACTTGCTGTCAGCCCTGAAGTGCTCATATTTTGCTACGTGGAGTTTGCACCATTAGTTCCACGTGACAAATTCAAAACTCTCTGTCACACTCGCAATATCTCGTTTCTCTCTCTCCCTGGCTGGATGACTCTATCCCCAGGGTGTTTACCAGTAAATTTGAAATAAACTTTCCTTCCCGTCCGGGGTCTTCACAAGCAATCGCACGGTCTCTAACTTGCGCGATGGGGTCGCCTTCTCTTAAAGCACGGAGTTCAGGTTCTGCAGATCGCTATACTTGAAATATACTGGTTGATAATTTGATGGCAATTTTGAACATGCGGATTAATAATATGATGATAATTGGACTGTGAACTGGTGATACCGTCCAGTACCTATACATGTATGTATGGTTTTTTTTTTTTTTTTTTGCTAGTTGCTTTACGTCGCACCGACACAGATAGGTCTTATAGCGACGATGGGACAAGGAAGGGCTAGGAGTGGGAAGGAAGCAGCCGTGGCCTTAATTAAGGTACAGCCCCAGCATTTGCCTGGTGTGAAAATGGGAAACCACGGAAAACCATTTTCAGGGCTGCCGACAGTGGGGTTCGAACCTACTATCTCCCGAATACTGGATACTGGCCGCACTTAAGCGACTGCAGCTATCGAGCTCGGTGTATGTATGTTTAGTCCTCAGCCTGAAGGCTGGTTGGATCCTCTACAGCTCCACCATCAGCTGTCATAAATGGCCTAGGCATCACTGAAGAGGCGTACTAGGGAAATGAGGAGTGAGGTAGTTTCCCGTTGCTTTCCTCACCGAGCCAGAAGTTGCTATTACATATCAGCCTGCCAAGCCTACTGAAATGCATGCACCAACTGACCCTATGAGCAACATTTTCACACCATTCATAGCAGGGACTGGCTGCCTAAGGAATGGCATTACTAGCATCACTCATACCTCAGTCACTTTCATCTTGTCAAAGCCAAGGATAAAGCTGAGACAGATCAATGAAAGCAACAATATTGCTCTAGCCCATACCAGAAGACATAGTGCACTGTAAACACTACGTCCTCCCATCAAAGGCATCACGTTATCCTTAGCTGACTTTTTTTTGCTAAATTCAATTACCTAGTAAGATCCTTTAGAGTCTCGTTACTTCCACAGCTACTTCTAACTATTTATTTCCAATCTACATTCTTACATGTTATCCTTTTTTTCTATATGATAATTAAGTGGGTCTTTATCATTCCATACACCTTTAAATGGACAAACCTTTTTTTCACATTCCTCAACAATTTCATTAAACCCATCCCAGAGTCTGTTTATATTTTATTTACCGTTTTCAACCGATCATAGTTACATTTTTAAAACTCCCTCATACGTGCTTTTTCAGCCATATAGTACTGCCTAATAGTCCTACTTTTAAGGCCTTCCTTTCTCTCACATTTATTTTTAACTACGCCAAAAACAGCTTCGTGATCATTAATGCCATCTATTACTTCGGTTTCTCTATAGACCTCATCTGGTTTTACCAGCACCACGTCCAGAATATTCTTCCCTCTAGTTTGTTCCATCACTTCCTGAACCATCTGACCTCCCCGTATTAACTTATTTGCCAATTGTTGTTTATGCTTCCTGCCATTCACATTACCTTCCCAATTGACATTTGATAAACTGAGATCTCCCGCTACAATCACATTCCTTTCTACATTGTTTCCTACATAGCTGTTTATCTTATAAAATAATTTTAAATGAGCATCAGTGCTACCCATTCCCGGTCTGTACACTCCAAAGATATCAAGTTACCTATTATCGTTATAAATGAGCCTTATATCTAAAATTACACGTTTGTCATCTGTAACTATTTCGTAGCTTACAAATTCTCCTTTCACCAGAATGAAGACTCCCCTCCTATCCTATCTCTACAATACACACTCCAGTTCCGTGAGAAAATGTCTGCATTCATTATATCACTTCTCAGCCTTGATTCAACACCTATTACTACATCTGGTAAGTATATATCAATTAAATTACTTAATTCTATTCCTTTCTTCACAAAACTTCTGCGCTTCAACACTAACAATTTTATGTTATCCCTACTTGACATACAGATCCCTCTACCCTTATCACCGCTCCCTAGCCCACCCCGTTTCCCTGAATGTAGCCTACACCCCTATAACCCTTCTAAACAAATTTCCTAACTTAATACGTACCACTGTGGTTTAAGTGAAGGCCATATGAGCGCAGATCCATATCTTCTGCCCACCAATTACGATCTAGAAATCTCACTAGCTGTTTTCCATATACCCACTTCATAGTCTCATTTAAATCCCCAATCACCTTCCGGTCAGTATCTCTCCTGCACAGTGTTCCACTGATAACAATCTCCGCTTCCTTAAGCTTTACCCGTGCTGCATTTACCTGATCCCACACATCCCCAACTACGTACTTATACCCGCTTGCCTCACGTTGTTGGTACCAATGTGAAAAACTACCACTTCTCCATTCCCTCCTCCTTCACTTCTACTTTCCTCAACATCTGCCTCAACTTCATTCCTGAATAACACTCTACACTGGTTCCCTTTCCTCCACACACTTTACCCACATGTCTAACAATGGAATACCCTATCACCAGAGCCTCAACCCTCCTCACCTCATTTGATCCCCTCCCTACCTGGTCAGCCCTATCTTCCCTGACAGCTGCAGAAGCTACTTCTTCCTCCCTTTTATCCCTCCCATGAACCTGTTCCACCTGTCTTTTCCTATCTTCTACTCTACATTTCCCTTTCCTACCTTTTCCCTTCCTCCTACTTCCACACTTCTCAGCAACAGTCCCGTGTTCCTTATCTTCCTTCTGCTGTTCTACCTTCAGTGACTAGTACCGATTTCTCACAGACACCTGACTCGAATTCTGATTCTGAATAGAGCCCTTAGCCTTCAATCTCGTTCCCCTTAAAACATTAGACCACCTGTCTTCTACAATTCCCCCCTGTCCTTCCTATCCGTCTTTTGTTCCTAATGTATACTGTACATTGTTTGATGGAAGTCCTACCTTACTTGCTGTCTTCTGACAGAATCCTAATTATCTCCCTCAAATTCTCCAACTCCACCATCACACTCCTTAATGCCTGGCCACACCCACACAAAGAAAAAGTAAAATGAGTCTGTGCAAAAAGAGACTGAAAGGAAAGAAATATTGTCTAGGATAGTACATAAAGATCACACGACAATAAGATAATTAATATACTACTACATTACTACTTGGTTTTACTATTTTTTTATCCTACAACAGCCTAAACAGGATCAAAACTGCCGTTAATTACTGAATACCGAAAGGAATACACAAGAATTACACAATTCTAAACCGCAGTTAAGAAATAATTATTGTAAGAGTGTTTCTACAATTTTTCCACTTTACTACGCTAATATTTTTCAATAATAGAATATGCACACTAATTGCTATTAATATACTACAATACACTACAATAAGTTTAAATTTTCAGACGTATCCAAATTACAATATGTTGGTACTAAGCACAAACAGAAATGAGAATTGAAATTTGGAAATGCGCAAGCAATACTCAAAGATTACCAACAAAGCTAAATGCGTAGACAAATTATTGTTCGTACTATGTTTATCCTACTGTTATCTAAAAGATACACACGAAAGATACACACTCAAAATCACACACGAATATAGCTGGCAAGATACCATCTAATATACCGTGTCCACACTACAATTCTCAACTGAAATGTGGTTATATGATTTTTTACAGCGGCGGATTACTATCATTTTCCCTACTGCGGGGGACGGAGTATAAAATTGGCATTAAATGCTGAAGAAACAAGAGGTTGTCTACAATTATTTCCCAAAAACGAAGAAACTTCTGTCAAATTTACACCAGGGACTTGAATTAAAATATAATTGGGATATAGGAATTTGATTGTTAACATTTACTCGATGAATAAACGAAGGTTCAAAGTAAAAAGTATGCTGGGGACTTAGAACTACAAATTATCGGAACACAGTAATCAACTGATACTTGTATTTGTTTACACAACTACCATATACTGTTTGATCCCGTCGGATTGAAGCAAACAATCGTCAACTCTGTTGGGTATTTATCGAGTGCAATACCGTATATTCTCTTTAACTTCTTTTTAAATCGAAGTGTATAGGCGTATCGTGTTACTTAATTGAATAAAGAATAAAGTGATCGTTTGAACGGATATCCGTGCGAAATATCGGGTTTATTGCCTGCACGAATGTAAGAGCCGCATAAATTACAATTCATTATGATAATCTGCCATTGTAAGTACTATACCAACGAACCTACAGATATTTTTAAACATCTTAAAAAATTTAATATTATTACCTAAATTATTTCCTAAACATAAATTCCAAACAAATTACACCTACCTAGCCTACTTAACCTGGAAAACGTAACCTACTGAACACCAACTGAGCTACTTGATATAATATTCAAATTAATGTCACTACTCCTAATTTCTTCCAACAAGCACTAAACGGTATATAAATAGCACTAAATGGATCACACGCATAAAAAATTAAACAATCTCAATATGTTTTAACTACTTTCTCACTACGATAACGCAAGAGCACTCTCAATAGACGTACATTCACATGCGCGTTCAACAAACGAAACCCTCCATTTACTCTAGAACCTTTGTCACATTCACGGCTTGATATTCCCTCACACTTCCCCCGATGACTAACTGACGAAGTTTATGTTGTCTCAAGATGTATCCTACCAATATGTTCCTTCTTATAGTATAAATTAGTCAAATAATTCTCCTCCCACCAACTCGATTCAGTATTTCTCACATTTGCGATTCGAACTACGCATCTCACGTTTAGCTATCTTCTATAACACCACGTTTCAAAAGCTTCTATTCTCTTATTTTCCGCGCTAGTTATTTTCCAGTTTTACACTTCCATACAATGCCACGCTTCATACTAAAGTCTTCAGAAATATATTTCTGAGATGTACATTTAAATTCGAAGCAACAAAATTATTTGCTTGTATTAGTGGGCCATCTCTTTTATTCTACTACTCAAATAACAATCTTCATCTACTTCCTTTGAAAATTCATTTCCTAGTCTAATTTTTAACACCGATTTGGTTCGACTGCGTTCTATTAATTTTGTTTTGGATTTTCCATTTTGATGTTTCGCTCCTTTTCCAGTGAATTAAAAATGTGCCCACAAAAGTCAGGATCTGATTGTTAGTTTATGAACTACTTCTGTAAAATAATCGCATGGTAGATTGTAATATCTCTCGTTAGGTTTCTGTTATCACGATACTCTGGTAATATATGATTTTTTCATTGACATCATCATAATAACATTATTTTTTTTTGCTAGGGGCTTTATGTCGCACCGACACAGATAGGTCTTATGGCGACGATGGGATAGGAAAGGCCTAGGAGTTGGAAGGAAGCGGCCGTGGCCTTAATTAAGGTACAGCCCTAGCATTTGCCTGGTGTGAAAATGGGAAACCACAGAAAAACATCTTCAGGGCTGCCGACAGTGGGATTCGAACCTACTATCTCCCGGATGCAAGCTCACAGCCGCGCGCCTCTACGCGCACGGCCAACTCGCCCGGTAATATTATTAATCTGATGGCCGTGACATTGTTACATGTAAACGGAATGTCTCAGGGTAAAACATTCGATAAAAATTAAAGTTTGTTTTCAGTCCCAGAAAGTGCGTGATATTTGTGATTTAAAATGTAACTATTTCCACTATTCACACAGAAACGCTACCCAGAACAGTGCCCCATCCACAGCAGTTAAACCAAGATTGGTTATTCGGAGAGTTGTGCTCGCCTTGAGCAGCCACCACAAAAACGAAATAGCCTCCACTGAATCCAGAGAGTGGCGTCAATACAGCGATCTTCTTGTCGAGACGCTCGTTTGCGGTCACCGTAACCGTGACTCTTCATTGAACCAAATAGGCCGCCTGAGGCTACTTACCGTACAGGGCCTCGCCACACTCAAGTACATGGGGCACCTTTCCCAGTCCTAACCCTAAACAACTACAGAGACACAGGAGAGAACTGATATCAAAGTAATACCAGCTAGTTGTTGTATTACAATAAAGTTACAATTAACCTTACCCCACACGGTGAATTATATCTGTTTTAATAGAAAAATGAATCATATCCCTCCCTTATCCATTACTACAAAGAGTAGTTGGTTTAATGTCCACTGAAATCAGCTGTGCAAATATAACCCTACATATAAAGAAAATATCGGGTGTCATCTTCTCATTTAAGAGTTTCATTATTTAAAACACAGCACAGAAAGCTACTGAAATACCCGAATTATATATTGAACCAATCCTCTTATATTTCTGATGACGTAGTCTATTATGTAACTCTCTTGCTCCACTTCATTTACTATCATTACATCGTACTTCTCTAAACCTACACATTGAACTACGCACATGTCGTGACCTTCATTGAATTTTGCACTAGTTACACTCTTTAGTTTCCATGAGATCGTCTGTTATAACGCAATTCGGCATACAATAATGTAATGGTGAGAGTATACATCTAATATTAACTATAAATATTAACTATAAATACAAAGGCATGGTTAAGAAATTTTACAACCCGGCATGGATAGTGAGCTTCCAGAAATGGAAGCCCTAATACATTATACAAGTAGGAAATGAAAAACAAAATGAAACGTACATATCCTTCCAACACATATTAAAAAAGTAACAAGATCACGTTTCCATTATCTTACTTCTCGTGCATAAATATATGAAGGTATTTTAGTTCAAGTTCCGTACTCTGAAGATCTAGGCTACGTAGCTTAGGAACAATATCTAGCATGCATCTTGCCCAGTAGAAGAGTTAGGTTAAGCCTGGGGTCGAATCCAAACCTGTAAGGTTAAGCATGCATCCTTATGCGGTTAGGCCGGGTGTCAAACTTGGCCTGTGTGGTTAGTGACACTCTGAGGTTAAGGTAAGTTACGTGATGACGTCGGCTGTGAGGGTTAGCTTGCATTCTTATGAGGTTAGCCGTGGTGTCGAGCTTAGTCTATCGACCGGGCGATGTGGCCGTGCGTTTAGGGCCCGCAGCTGTTAGCTCGCATCCGGAAGATAGTGGGTCGAACCCCACTGTCGGCAGCCGTGAAGATGGTTTTCCGTGGTTTCTCATTTTCGCACCTCAATTAAGGTCACGGCCACTTCTTTCCCACTACTAGCCTTTTTCAGTCCATCGTCGCTATAAAACATATCAGTGTTAGTGCGACGTAAATCAACTTGTAAAAAAAGGAACTTAACCTGTGAGGTTAGTGACCCTGTGAAGTTAGCCACGGGGTGGAACTTGGCCATTGAGATTAGGGTATAGCCAAGTGGTAGATTCCAAGACGGTGAGGTTAAGCTGAAACTCTTAGTCAGCGTTAGGTTATGACGTCATATGAGGTTAAGCTGGAACTGTTAGTCTGCTCATCGTTGTGGAGGAAGCAGTCCCTCAGGCGTTGGTGGAGGTGGAGGTCAATGCGTTCGCCCAAAATCACTACTCTCAGTAGCTACCACACTGGGCACACTTTAACATTATGAGATACCATTCAATAGAAAATGATAATTCTATGTTGCCATTGATGCTTTCACGGCCTGTACTTAAAGAAATGATATAGGCTTTTGAGCTTATGCTGTGTCAAGAATATAATGAGAAATTCTTTACGTTTCGCAGAGAACTTTGCTCTGCGTCAGCAGAAGGAAATCTCGACTGTCTCCGAGAACAACATTTGAGAACAATGTTTGTTTGAGGAGCCTTTCTCGGAGACAGTCGAGTTTTTCTTCTGATGACGCAGGCCAAAATTCTCTGCGAAACGTAAAGAATTTCCCTTATTTTCTTGACATGGCATAAGCCCAAAAGTCTATATCATGTCGATAATTGTATGACTCATTCACCTCAAGATATCGACTTGTAACTATAATATTCTTAGTGTGCTGGACGTGATCAGATTTGAAGTAAAGCAACTTGTTGATAATCGTCGAAAGTAAAGTTGATAACAAAAGTTCAAGATAAAAAACAAAAGTTCGGCATAGTTGAATATCGAGAATGGCTGGCATATGATATCGTACAAGTAGCAGGAAACCATTTCGAGTAATTCAGTAAATGTGCATCCTCGCAAGATCATTCTCAATCACGAAAAGTGTTGGGATACTAACTGTGTCCTAGGAGTGTGCCGTCCGTATCAATTATAATTCCGAAGTAAAATAATAACTATCACAACTGTGAACCTCAATACAACGTAGATTTTTGAGTAATTATAGGTGCAACATAAACGTTGAACTCATGGCCACGACTTGCATTTACCATTGCATGAGGCTAAAATATCAGGAACCAAACTGTTCACTCCACATCTGCCGTATGTCCGAACCCTCGCCCACATCGTGCGAGGTGGGCAACTACATAATGTAGGAACCCAACCCTCTAAGAACTGCTGCAACCGAGCTTGATAGCTGCAGTCGCTTAAGTCCGGCCAGTATCCAGTATTCGGGAGATAATGGGTCCGAACCCCACCCAGCACTGAAGATGGTTTACCGTGGTTTCCCTATTTTCACACCAGGCAAATGCTGGGACTGTACCACAATTAATACCACGGCCGCTTCATTCACAATCCTAGCTCCCCTTTCCCATCACATCGTCGCCATAAAACATATTTGTGTGCGCCGGTGCGACGTAAAGCAACTTGTAAAAAACAAAAAAGCTAAGTGAACCCAGTTACAGGTCGTCAGTTCTTGGCACCACCTATAGAACCCTGAACTACATGAGAGCAACTTGGTATTTTAGCTAAAAAGCAAAAGTAAACTTGTGTCCTCATCTCGAGGTGGTGCATTTCTTTTAAGGCACACCCCCATTGGAGGTGAGCTGCATGCACCATTTCAACCACATATCAGCCCTCCTGTCATTCTTAAATTTCTGGCAGTACCGGGAATCGAACCCTGGCTCGCGAGGACGGCATCTAATAACACTAACCGTCACACTACGGAGGCGGACAGGTATTTTAGCTATTATTCCGAGACAGTAACCGTTGGACCCTCTTATCAACATTAAATCCTTAGACAGAGTGGTCATTCGACCTCGGGCAATGTAACGTA
Source organism: Anabrus simplex (assembly GCF_040414725.1). Lineage (NCBI taxonomy): Eukaryota > Metazoa > Arthropoda > Insecta > Orthoptera > Tettigoniidae > Anabrus > Anabrus simplex. The sequence goes on along the minus strand of NC_090266.1, from coordinate 517,138,201 downwards.
GTAGATACCTTATAAGATCAATATACAAAGAGGACTACCTAAATATACAACGCCAAATATCTGAAATACACTGACTGTGACAATGCAACACCAAGGAGGAGTGGTTCGAAAGGGAAGAAAGTTGGGGAAAACACAGAGACGGCACGGATGAATAATTGATGTTTATTTCAAACCGATATGCAGGTTACACAATGCGCACGGCATCGACTCAGTAGGATGTAGGACCACCGCGAGCGGCGATGCAGGCAGAAACACGTCGAGGTACAGAGTCAATAAGAGTGCGGATGGTGTCCTGAGGGATGGTTCTCCATTCTCTGTCAACCATTTGCCACAGTTGGTCGTCCGTACGAGGCTGGGGTAGAGTTTGCAAACGGCGTCCAATGAGATCCCACACGTGTTCGATTGGTGAGAGATCCGGAGAGTACGCTGGCCACGGAAGCATCTGTACACCTCGTAGAGCCTGTTGGGAGATGCGAGCAGTGTGTGGGCGGGCATTATCCTGCTGAAACAGAGCATTGGGCAGCCCCTGAAGGTACGGGAGTGCCACCGGCCGCAGCACATGCTGCACGTAGCGGTGGGCATTTAACGTGCCTTGAATACGCACTAGAGGTGACGTGGAATCATACGCAATAGCGCCCCAAACCATGATGCCGCATTGTCTAGCGGTAGGGCGCTCCACAGTTACTGCCGGATTTGACCTTTCTCCACGCCGACGCCACACTCGTCTGCGGTGACTATCACTGACAGAACAGAAGCATGACTCATCGGAGAATACGACGTTCCGCCATTCCCTCATCCAAGTCGCTCTAGCCCGGCACCATGCCAGGCGTGCACGTCTATGCTGTGGAGTCAATGGTAGTCTTCTGAGCGGACGCCGGGAGTGCAGGCCTCCTTCAACCAATCGACGGGAAATTGTTCTAGTCGATATTGGAACAGCCAGGGTGTCTTGCACATGCTGAAGAATGGCGGTTGGCGTGGCGTGCGGGGCTGCCACCGCTTGGCGGCGGATGCGCCGATCCTCGCGTGCTGACGTCACTCGGGCTGCGCCTGGACCCCTCGCACGTGCCACATGTCCCTGCGCCAACCATCTTCCCCACAGGCGCTGCACCGTGGACACATCCCTATGGGTATCGGCTGCGATTTGACGAAGCGACCAACCTGCCCTTCTCAGCCCGATCACCATACCCCTCGTAAAGTCGTCTGTCTGCTGGAAATGCCTCCGTTGACGGCTGCCTGGCATTCTTAGCTATACACGTGTCCTGTGGCACACGACAACACGTTCTACAATGGCTGTCGGCTGAGAAATCACGGTACGAAGTGGGCCATTCGCCAACGCCGTGTCCCATTTATCGTTCGCTACGTGCGCAGCACAGCGGCGCATTTCACATCATGAGCATACCTCAGTGACGTCAGTCTACCCTGCAATTGGCATAAAGTTCTGACCACTCCTTCTTGGTGTTGCATTTGCTCTGTCAGTCAGTGTATTTTCTAAATTGTGAAAGCGGCAGATAAACGTCCGAATATAGTTCTTCCTATTCGTTTTATGTCGCGCCGACACAGATAAGTCTTATGGCGACGATGGGATAGGAGAGGTCTAGGAGTGGGAAGGAAACGTCCGTGGCCTTAATTAAGGTACAGCCCCGGCATTTGCCTGGTGTAAAAATGGGAAACAACGGAAAACCATCTTCAGGGCTACCGACAGTGGGATTCGAACCCACTATCTCCCGATTACTGGATACAGTCCGCACTTAAGCGACTGCAACGAATATACTTGTATGTGCACTAATAACTGGGAGGCGTGTATCGAGGTATCTATAAGAAAGGGTAGGTGTGAAAGGTCGTGTTTTTAAACCTGTCAAGCTCGTAAATTGCATCGTTTTTGGTTGATTTGGTATTTACCTCCACCCCTAACGAGTAGCCGCTGCTCAGCAGTTCATTTTGACAAGCCGTGTAAGCGGAGGCTCATATATCAATACTGCGTATAATTCTCCATCAATCAATATCCATTTTTCCACATTAAGCTAAATTACTAAATTCACGGAGGAAGAGGAACTGCAATTGGCTGTGTTCACTAATAGCATTCATAATGTCGTTCCAGGCAACGATCTCGTATAGTTTTATTTGTGCAATCTGTTGCTTGCCTTTGGTGCCATTTACGCAAACAAATAACTTAGTACTGTAGTAATTATGTCCGCTTCTGTGGCGTAGTGGTTAGTGTGATTAGCTGCCACACCCGGAGGCCCGGGTTCGTTTCCCGGCTCTGCCACGAAATTTAAAAAGTGGTACGAGGGCTGGAACGGGGTCTACTCAGCCTCGGGAGGTCAACTGAGTAGAGCAGCCATCCTGGAAGTGGTTTTCCGTGGTTTCGTACTTCTCCTCCAGGCAAATGCCGGGATGGTACCTAACTTAAGGCCACGGCTGCTTCCTTCCCTCTCCCTTTTCTATCCCTTTCAAACTTCCCATCCCCTTACAAGGCCCCTATTCAGCATAGCAGGTGAGGCCGCCTGGGCGAGGTACTGGTCACCCTCCCCAGTTGTATCCCCTGACCCAGAGTCTGAAGCTCCAGGACACTGCCCTTGAGGCGGTAGAGGTGGGATCCCTCGCTGAGTCCGAGGGAAAAACCGACCCTGGAGGGTAAGCAGATTACGAACGAACTGAAGTAATTGTGTGGAATTCCTTCCCTCTCATTCTATTTTAACATTTAGTTCACTATTAATATATTATTTTCGAAGTGTTTCTGTCTCCCTACAGACGCTTAACAAAGAGTGGATCTCACCGAAGACAGAAAAATATTGTGTTATTAAAATATATTGTAAAGGAAAATAAAGGAAAATAAATTAAGCACAAATGTAAATAATAACGGGGATGATATAAGTTACAAGTACCAGTTTAAAGTTCTCGTATGTCTCCTTCATGTTAAATGCATGAGCAATCGGAACAGAAGGAAATTTGTTCCTATTGTGGAGAAGTACTGCTTTGAGGCTAACTTAGCTAGAATTTATGACGAAGCGCCACACATTTAGACAGAAATCATGGCCGAGAGTCTCCATAACGGAGCCTCAATGTTGGGTCGGCATGAAAAATCGCCTCTGTCTTCTTAGAGTTCGTCACTCTATTCATCTTCACTCACGGTCACATTCGCAGGAATTTCTGGTACCGGCAATTCTCCACTGTGACATACAGGCGTTATAGCAGATTTTAAATTAGGATATTGCACACGTGCCTTTGTTTTCCAGGTGATTCCAGCTATTTTTGTCAGACAGAAGTAACAGTCTTTTATGTGATCCGTTGTTTCCTCCAAATCGTTGGAATAGCACAGGGCATGTGACGTGACCCTTTTAGCTAGCCTATCAGTAGAGTATCACACGTCAAACAGTAAATGCTGGGGCCCATTTCTTGTCCTTGTCACTAAACTTAACGCCAGAAATGAAGTTCAGAGCACTTTTTTACGAGATGAGTAAGGTTTCATTATTACGGTTTCAGAAGCAAGTCTCCATAGATATAACAAAAGGAATTTACAGTATTTACACGAGTATGGGGCATTTCTTCTCCTTAATTATCACAAAACACGAACATTCATGGACCTAGAACAAGAAGCAATCACATACAAGTCGCTTTCTAAGCTGTTTGAACTCTCAATGCAGAGACGCAATTGGAAAAACAAACACAACGCGATTCTACCTTTTAGAACATGAATCATTGGCGATGTTACCAACGCAATATTTCCTGGTGGCAAAAATTTATATTGTTTTTCAACAGTTAAATCGGCACGATAATTAAATTAAGGCACATCAGATTAACAAATATGCAGCGTTTTCAAAGATTTCAACAGATAGACCGGTAGATATTGGTGTGTCACAAAAAACTGAGCGTGACAGGCAAAAGCTGATTTCATTTTCGCAACTTGACTGGTTTGATCCTGGCTCAGTCCGGCGGTTATTGAAGGTGCTCAAATACGTCAGCCTCGTGCCGGTAGATTTACCGGAACGTAAAAGGGATTCTTGTGGACTAAATTCCGGCAACATGGCGTCTCCGAACACCGAAAAAGGTAGTTATTGGGACGTAAAGTGAATAACATTGTTGATTTCATTTTCGAAATCATCACTTACGACTTGGCTAAGAATACCACTCACACTATTTGTGACAAAAATGCTGTTGATCAGTGTTATTTATTTACTTTTCTCTTCTTTTCGCAGCACTGTCAAAGCGAACTTGTTTGATATTATTTGTAATATTACGCAACTTGAAAGCCTGGGGAAGAATAATGAAATAAAAGTTTAGAAAATAAAATATACGTTATCATTTGGCGCATAAGGTGGTAACATTTAGTACAAAGGTACATAACACCGGGCGAGTTGGCCGTGCGCGTAGAGGCGAGATAGTGGGTTCGAATCTCACTGTCGGCAGCCCTGAAGATGGTTTTCCGTGGTTTCCCATTTTCACACCAGGCAAATGCTGGGGCTGTAGCTTAATTAAGGCCACGGCCGCTTCCTTCCAATTACTAGGCTCTTCCTTTCCCATCGTCGCCATAACACCTGCGACGTAAAGCCACTAGCAAAAAAAGACATTATTTGTGATCGTTCAAATACTTGAAGCAGCTTACAACAGGCTTGCTGCGATGGAAGTCCCTGTTAATGCCTTCAGTAAAACAAGCCTTTATCCCGTTAAAAGGCATGTTTCCGGAGACCAGGATTTTGCTGCTTACAGGGATGAAGCGATTCCTAAGCAAAATGGAATTCAATGCACAACAGAACGTGGAGTTTCCGAACACACTGCGGATTCTTCACAGGCTACAGTAGCTTCATCAGATATTAGGTACCTTCCACGTATTCCAGTGGTGAATACTTCGAATACAAACGCCTACGTTTGTGTTATCACATCTTCTCCGAACAGAATCGATTTAACGGACAGTCAGTTACTGTACATGCAAGAGGCGCAAAAAGAACACAACATAGATAAGAAGAAAGGGACGATAAGAATGTGGATAGGGAGTTTACCATATCAGGGAGACATGTAGAGGATCAAGCACAAAACTGGCAGATTTCTCTGATGAGGTGAACAAGGATGCGGAATGTTTGGCTTGCAGTAGCTTATATTCAAATGATGGGGAATAACGGGCATCACTTTCAAAACTGGAGATCCTTCTTACGTTGAAAATAATAGATCCATAGTAATAATTGAGGCCGACGACTTTGATATTAGGCCCCTTTAAACTACAAGCATTATGACCATCATTATAGCAATAATTTATGTGCCAGCGAAAGTCTTCGAACAAATCCTTTATAAGTATAAGAATTTTTATTCATGTAAAAGCGTGCGTCAGTGAATACCAGAATGGATTTTTCCCATATCTGTCAACTGCTACCAAATTATATATTTTCTCACAAACAATATGTAGTTTACCACTTGTTTGAATCATACTCATAACAATGCTAAGTCACAAGTAGCCCTACGTTCTAATTTGGTTCCTATGCTTTTAACGATTTGCCTAACTACATAAAATATACTGGAGATCTAATGCATGCAGATGATTTTAAAACATATAGAAATATTAGAAAGGAGTCAGGATAGTACTGACAGCATATTTATGTGAAGTATAGATAAAATATTAATATTTTATGCTAAAAATGTAATTTCAAAACTTTCAAACGAAATTATCAGTACGTACAGGCAGGTAACACTATTGGTGGGCATCATTCAACTAGAATACACTACATAGCCTTAAAGGGGATAATTATAAGAAACGAAGTTAACTTTAATTTGCATTTTAGCAATATAGTCAAGGGGGCGTTTCAAATGCTTCGTTTTACTTTCGGAAACTCAAGAGGTTTTATAAATATACTATTATTACATTTTGAATACATATATTCGAAGTAAATATTAGAATATAATGGCGTTGTCTAGTTATCAAAGAAAAATAAGTATGAAAGTCACATACTACAAATTCAGATAAAGCTGGTAAGTTTTCTTTATTCCATATTCATTATTCTTCCGGGCTGAGTAGCTCAGACGGTAGAGCACTGGCCTTCTGAGCCCAAATTGGCAGGTTCGATCCTGGCTCAGTACGGTGATATCTGAAGGTGCCCAAATAAGACAGCCCCATGTCGGTAAATTTACTGGCACGTTAAGGAACTCCTGCGGGAAATTTCCGGCACCCTGGCGTCTTCGAAAATCGTAAAAGTAGCTAGTAGGGCGTATAATCAATAACATAATTAATTATTCCTTTTTACATAATAAGAATTCTTATGATTATTCTTTAAAGGTAGTTGAAATGAAAAGCTCACGCCAAGGAGAACTTTTGCTCAATTTGTTATACACAAAACTGTAAATGGAATGTGCAATAGCCAGCTGTTGGAATTAATTAATTTTAATGTAAGAGGGAATTCTTTTGAGAAGACGGGATATACTAGTCGTTAGGAACTGAAATACATCTTCACATAAAAACTCGCCGTTAGTACGAATGCGTAGTTCATATAAGGGTTTGTCACTTAAAAATAAATTATACTTTATTATGTGCTTGATATGCTTCAAGAAGATTTCGATGGAAGTATTCAGTGTGTAAGTGATGTAGTAAGAATTCATTGTCAGTATATTTAATGATTTAACTGTTCATTTGTACTATTTTTTGTAATTTATTATCTACTTACAGTATGTTTATTATTCAAAACTGATGAGAATGCATCCCGAAAAGAATATCGTAACATTTTCTCATTCGTACTGTATAACTTCAAATGTGATGTCACATAAGATCTTGCAAATTATTACTGTATAATTTAATATAGTCCGGCTCCATGCTAAATGGTTAGCGTGCTGATCTTTGGTCCAAGAGAACTCGCGCTTGATTCCCGGCTGGGTCAGGGACTTTAACCTTCATTGGTTAATTCCGATAACATTGGGGCTGGGTGTATGTGTCGTCTTCATTATTATAATTCAACACAGATAGGGCCACATCCTCACAGACGCGCTTACCGTGCGTCAATTTGGAAGACCTGCACCGGGCCTCTGCGGAGGTAACACGACATCGAAAATCCACAACCTGTTTCCAGTCATTCGACCGGATGACGAATTGAATGAATCTTGCGACGAGGATAGGAATTATGCCGACTGCCGAAGCTTGTTTCACTCCTCTGGGGCAATTATTATTAATGACTTACAGCTGAAATGAAATGATATTGGGAAGTGCTTCTCTAATGAAAGATGGCATGGAAAACAGGAGTACCCGGAGAAAAACTTGCCCGGCCTCCGCTTTGTCCAGCACAAATCTCATATAGAGTAACCGGGATTGTCACATACCTGTTATTGTAATGTTGGCTTTGTTCTGTTGTAACACTGAAATAAACAAATAAATAAATAAATAAATAAATAAATAAATAAATAAATAAATAAATAAATAAATAAATAAATAAATAAATAAATAAATAAATAAATAAATAAATAAATAAATAAATAAATAAATAAATAAATAAATAAATAAATAAATAAATAAATAAATAAACGTACTGCATATTAACGATGAGGTCGTGAAATCCGCGTTGCTACTGAAATAACATTTGATCGCCATACTAATGAAAAAATGAAGGGTCCTATATTAGGAGACATTTATCCAACCGGGTCTGATTGCACTGTTTTAGTTCTTGTGAAATAACTTCCAGAAATATAATCTTGAACCACTGTTAAGTAAGGTATAGTTGAGTCAACACATTCTGTATTACACGCTGAAATGTTTTAATTGTTCCGGGGATTCCGTGGAACGCAGAGGTGTAAGTACTCGTATGTGCCAAGGTGAATGGGTGGACAGATAAATGACCAGAGCATCAGTTAATGTACTCAATTTTGAAACTTTATTCCCTTCCTTTTATTTCTGACTTTAAAATTTGGTAGGTAGAAAATCTGAACAGGCAACAAAAAATAACAGTTAATGAGAATAACGATGAGCTCTCAGCTGCCGCAACAACAATGACTTAAAGTCAAAAATCACGTACAAGAATTGGATAGAATTATCAACACGATAATATATACGGAGTGAGCATTGTAGCTCTGAAGGTACACTGTTTTACTAGAGTATTTTTGCTTCACTCACTTACATGCTAGGAGACTTAGAGCTCCGGAAGGTACTGTAGTCCAGCCTCTAAGAGGCACAAGCTTCTTGCAAAATTATTTCCTACAACCTTCAGAAACAATGTTTTCAGTCACTTCTGCTCAACAGTTTGTTACACACTCGTTTATCAATAATTGCACTTTAAACGTGGACAATGAATGCCCATACTAAATGGTTTTAATATAAAATTAAAATGTTTAAGACGATCGGCCATGAACGAAGGCTAGGAGGCGAAACACATAAACTCCTTTTAGAAAGCACTAAAAACACTAAATTGGCTTATGGCCCGAAGTTGCCGAAGCTAAGCTTATATTACATAGGGGTGACTAAATTAAAAAATATTAAAGTGCTGAAGGAGAGTAAAGAATTTAAAGGTTTGGACATTTCTCGCCATCCCATGTCAAGTTGAATGAGAATAGATAGAGGTTGAACACTCTTTGTTCCCTTAAATTACATGTTTCCCAGCAGTGATTTGAACAGAGTTCTCAGACTTGTCGAACATGTGCATTTAAACAGTGACTTTACATTAATAAGAGAACTCTGAAATATTCTCCTTAAGTTACCTTCCTGGAACTATCACATGTTAAGAAATTTCTGTCATTACCTTGAGTAGTTGGGCCTTCTAAACGATGGCAGGCAGCCCCCGCCTCCTTATTATGCCGGACACACACTAGACCGGAGCGACGAACATGACAATACGGCCCTGAAGCACCCAGCTTTTATTGCATCTCAGAGGGGAAGATTCCAGAACTCTCTTGAGATAGACAGAATGCCTGTACATATCCACAAATTTAATTGAGAAGAGAAATATACACAAAATTCCTAATAGGCTAATAACTTAAGGAGGAAGGAAGCCGTATAATTGTTGACAACACAGATAAATTTTTAAAAAATCTACCAAAACTTAAGGTTCGCACCTTCAAAAAATTGGAATTCCCTTCAGAATTAATTGTCCTTACTCCCGCCAGAGGGGGCGCATAAGCCGATGGTAGAGGCATCTAATGGTTAAAGGTCCAAGTATCTTGAATTACATAGTTCAGGATTCACAGCACAGATGACCTTCTAGAAGGCGCGCAGTTCAACCGGACGGAGAAGGTGTACCTTTATCGTTTCAATTTTGGAAGCTGTGAGGATTTCTTATGAGAATGTCTCGTATTAGGGAACTTAACCGTACACGTTGAATATTTCCACTGTTAGTTAACATTGATTGATGTACCATAGTTTCACATTATAGTATATTGTACGATATGGAGAAAGAAAGGAGCTGATGTCAATAATAACGTGCTTGACATATCCGAGGTAAGGTACGAAGAAATACATGAATGTATACCTCACGGTATGATCGCATTGCTTCAGCTAGCCAGAAAATCATTTTGATTTGACGCCGTTTAGGCTGTCTTCGTAGCAATTTCAACATTCCGTTCTACTCTTCATGATGGCGGAGAAATGGGTCTCAGTAGAACGATGTAAACCGGGCGAGTTGGCCGTGCGCGTAGAGGCGTGCGGCTGTGAGCTTGCATCCGGGAGATAGTAGGTTTCCCATTTTCACACCAGGCAAATGCTGGGGCTGTACCTTAATTAAGGCCACGGCCGCTTCCTTCCAACTCCTAGGCCTTTCCTATCCCATCGTCGCCATAAGACCTATCTGTGTCGGTGCGACGTAAAGCCCCTAGCAAAAAAAAAGAACGATGTAAGGGTGAGTTTTAATTAATTTTGTCGGTAAACATGTCACCAAAGATAATTTTCACGCTTTCATCGAGTACCGAATGAAGTTTTTCTGCCCTTCGAAAATTCAACTACTTCGGCCGGGTTAGAACCCACGATCTTCCGATCTAGGGGCTTAATGTCCACCATTGATCCATAGACAGAGCTACTATGTTACAGGAAATATTGCTGTTGGCACAAGGTAATCACATACCTACGAATTATTTATACATCGAGGTGAGATAAAACTCTAAACTTGGCTTTTCTCAACGAATCTCAACATGGGTTTTCAGGTCTGTGAGGAGTATATTCTAAACAGAAACAAACAGGACGGTAATTTCTGTCGAGAGCTTCCAAATATAGATTTTCCAACTTTTCTAAAACGTTAGATAAATTTAAATGTTAAGAATTTATTGCTGGACCGGGTAAGAACAGTGTATGTATACAGTGTGAAGCGAAATTCGCGCACTCGGGCGTCGCAGCGCGACTCCTCACATGCCAGCAATAAGAAAATGTCTCCCACAAAAGTTCGTCCTGCGAGTATATCCGGGTGAAAAAGGACGTTGAAGAGTGGCAATCTGGCAACACTGTAACCACATGTAGGGTAACTACCTCTGTCAGCACATATTACTCGTGTTGTACAGTTGATGCAGTGGATAGAGTGTTGGGTTAGCATGCAGGAGATCGAGGGGTTCGATCCTAGTTTGAGGCGTATGTTTTTTTATTTCGTAAATGTAGTCCAAGTGATATGGTATCTGGCATCTTAATCGTCAACAGCGATTGCAGCGGGTCCTCTAGAAACCATTTGCACTTACATACTACGATCCTAGAAATGCACGAACATTCGTTTTCATTGGTCAGCTATGAAGGACTCCCTTTTAACCTCGTCGGCGTGAATTTATTCACACCACGTCATCTACTAGATGCGTTACAACGTGTTTGCGTCACTAAATTTTGTAAATGTAGGATACATGTGACCTAAGAAACGATGTCTTACTGTATTACAGTATGTAATGTCCGATGGAAATAAGCAAATAAAAAAGTGCGCCTCAACCCAAGATCGAACCCTCGACCTCCTGCATGCTAACCCAAAACTCTATCCACTGCACCAACTGCACAGCACAACTAGTACGTGCTGACAGAGGTAGTTACCCTATATGTGGTTACAGTGTTGCCAGATTGCCACTCTTCAACGTCCTTTATCTGCCGGAAATACTCGCAGGACGAACTTTTGTGAGTGACATTTTTTTATTGCTGGCATGTGAGGAGTCGCGCTGCGACGCCCGAGTGCGCGAACTTCGCTTCACCCTGTATATACATGTCGGCGTTATCTGTCGTGCATTAGTACTTTCGTTAGAGATTTCAATTTACAGAGCAGAGTGGGCGTGCCTGTTAACGGGCTACAGCTATGGAGCCATGCTGTGCATTCGGGAGGCGAGTAGGACAGAAACCCACCGTCGACTGTCCTGAGAGTGGTTATCTGTGGTTTCCTATTTTCACTTCCAGGCAAATGTTGGGATGGTTCCTATTCATAGGCCACAGGCGACTCCTTCCGCCGCCTTACCTAGTTTCATTCACCATCATTAATTTCATATTCATTAGCTGCTCAGCTGTGGTTGGCGTCAGTGGTGGGGTGGGAAGGATACATCTAGCCGTAAAACATGCCATATAGTTTCACCCCACCTGGCCCACAACCCCATATCAGGAAACGGGACTACGGGGTAGACATAAATACATGGATACATACATTTGGATTTCAATTTACAGTCACAAGGTGCACGACATACACATTGTTGTCTTTCATATCTGTCTTAACCACAAGTTGGCCGTGCGGTTAGAGGCGCACAGCTTTGAGCTTGCATCCGGGAGATAGTGGGTTCAAATACCACTGTCGACAGCCCTGAAGATGTTTTTCTGTTGTTCGCCATTTTCACACCAGGCCACGGCCGCTTCCTTTCTTATCCCATCGTCGCCGTAAGACCTGTCCTATATCCGTGCAACGTAAAGCCACTAGCCTAACTACTACAGTCATGTAATTATTTTAAAATATTATTCATAAAATAAACACTAGTTACTAACAGTTAGATAACGTTGAAATGAGCAAAAAGTAAGATATTAAATTAATTAAATTAATTCGATTTTTGAAACAATGTCTCAATGCCTCCCACAAATTAATGCAAAACGGTACAATAGCGAACCGGTATGGACCAATGAAGCCGAAAATTATTCTACCAGTAAAGAGTTGAAATTCAAACTCATTTCAACATGTATGATTCACACATCTCTGATTTTTCATATAATAATTTCAGAATTAGCGACGAACAAACAAGAACTGGTCAAGCGCCTCAAGTAAGAATAAAAATACATTTCTCTTCATATTTCATGAATCGTTCCTGCATTCTTTCTTTCTTTAACTCTGTTTCTTCTTGCTCCTTTCCTTTCTTTCCACCTTCATTTCTTTCCTCGTCCGTTACTCCGAATATTAGGATGAATAATATATCACCTCCTCTGGTTGTAATAGGATGGCCTCAAGTCAAGCAAGCTGGTGATTTAGATATTAACAATTCACGATTTAGTGCGCGAGTACGACCTTCGGAGAGAATTCCTGCCCAACACTGCTTTCGGTACATCCCACACATTCGCAACTGAAAGAAGAATGGCTGAAGCTCAAATCATAAGATGAAAAGTTGCTATACCATACTTCATAACTTTATTTTCCTTGTTTCCGAGTAAGTTCCAATCAATCACTTTCTACTTTTCAGAGAATGTAGTTTATCATCTTCGATGGTAAAATGATGTGGTGTGAGACTTGTGGGTAAACCTCTTCCAATACTCCCAATACTCGAATACAACTTTTCACAGTGCATAGAAAATAGTCTAGCGGCAATCTTTACACACTGCCACTAATCGTACACACCGTTATGACGACAGTGAAGCTCCGAATGGAAGTTTTATGTGCCGTGGTCAGGATTCGAACCAAATTGTCCATCGCTGTGGTCTTGGATATGGCCTAGTACTTTCCCATGCTAGACGAGATTCGATAAATATCCGCAAAAAATGAGGTTTGCCATCAGAAATTGGAACAGGAAGCATTTAGCCTGAAGGAACACAATCCAGAAAAGGAACAGATATAAATCTCACTCTCAATCGTTCTAGTGGATGTTTTTCTTGGTTTGACTTTTCCACTTCTAGCGAATACTAGGATGGCACCTAGGTTATTGAACTCAACAGTTTCTCCCCTTACTGAAAATGGAAACACATCAGCCACACATGTTATCAGGCAGACTTACACGCTCTGCAGATCGGTATGATGATCAACATTTTACAATCTCCTTACGTGAAGCTGCAGCACCATCACATTATCTTGGATGTGAGATGTAATTGCATACTGATTGTTGCTGCATAACACACGGTTGGAATTATAATGTAAGTGTGAAACAATGCGTATAAAGTATAATCTACAGGTACAACTCAATGTGTGAAGGATGGAAATTAACCAACAAAATGCCCATGTAGTTATCTAGTTTAACATCTACCTTGCGGTAGAATGGAGGGCGAGGAAGGAAAATGAAATTTTTGCAGCAGTAAGTTCATACTGAACTCTAATAATGTTATTTGCTTTACGTCCCACTAACTACTTTTACGGTCTTCGGAGACGCCGAGGTGCCGGAATTTAGTCCCGCAGGAGTTCTTTTACGTGCCAGTAAATCTACTGATATGAGGCTGACGTATTTGAGCACCTTCAAATACCACCGGACTGAGCCAGGATCGAACCTGCCAAGTTGAGTTTAGAAGGCCAGCGCCTTAACCGTCTGAGCCACTCAGCCCGGCATACTGAACTCTTGGACAGGTATATGCAGCATAAACCCTTTACCTCAGACGTTTTGGTAGCATGATCATCAGACTCATCTTTACGGCGTCGCTTACGGGCTCTTCATCGCTTGCTGAGATATCTCATAGATGTTCAGGAATATCCTAACTTCTTGTAATTAAAGGCTAAGATGGGCTAGTTAAATAATTCATTAATCGGAAGAAAACAGTTTTATGACGAGAAACAATGTAACGAAAATGGAAAGTAAAATTGATAGCTTTATGATTAAATAGAAATTGACAATTATCAAACTGAAAAATAAATTAAATGCGGTCTAACCTTTTAAGTGGTACATACTTAACTGCCTGAAGAGCTATTTAAATTGGAAACCATTCCCTAGTTATGATGAACATTAAGATACACTCCGGAAGTCCCTCTGGTTCGGCTTCCATGTGAGATCGCGTGTAACACTATCTTGACTCATGGCAGTCCAGCTCTCGTGAACGAACTCGGGACTTTTGTTATAATTAAGACCTTCCAATCGGTGTGATACCACGCAGGATACAGATAACGCGGTATGGACCCTTAATTGATTCGGAGTGACCTACGACTGCGTCATGGACCGATAACTACAAAATATTACATGGCAGATTTAAATTACTAAGGCTGATGGCTAATAAGGTTTAAGTTACTGAGGCTGATGACCAGGAAGCTTTAAGGTACTGAGGCTGATGGCCAACATGACCCGTAAACTTGGAGCATGGTAATTAAAGATCACTTAATACATCGCCGCAATTATCATGCTAACAAATTCGAAATATCAAAAATGGAACAAATGTTCAACATTTCACTTGGCAAACTATGTTCATTCCATTCGAACATTCCCATTTATTTTAGTTTACTGAAATTAATTCCATACGAATAAAAAATCTAAAGCATCCTGGTCAACTCTCAAGATAATTTCTTGGTTTTATTTAAATGGATTTACTTTATTAAGGAAATCACGAGTTATTTAATCCAGTAAAATATTTAAACTATACGAATCTATCACATGTAGATTGAAGCAAACTATTAAATATCGCAGAAATTGTTTACCATTAATCTATTTAAAATTCTTCTGACAAGTAAGTTAAATATAGGACATTTCCTTTAACATTTCTTATTAAATTGGTTCTCAGTCGTGTGGTTCTTCAAGTGCCCGTAAGAAACACAATTCTTGTGAAATAAGTACCAGTTACTGCTTTTGCTATGTCACTTTTCCCATATTAAATCTAATTACCAACCCATAAATAGGCCTACCAGATTACAAAAATGAAGTATCGTAGTGGGTAATCTCTAACTCAAATTCCCCTGAAATAACTTTACGCGGAACACTCGTAAGTCAAACCATTATAATATACATCCAGACTAAGTATGTACAATCACCTCGTTACTCTCTTGAACAAACGTAGGGTACCTTCCATTCATGCAGCTGCATGCGGAACAAGTGACTTGAGCATGCCTGGTAACCCTCCACAATTCCATGGTGAGCACATCTGCTGCTCCTTTCGTCTTCCTGCCATGACCAAATTACTATATGAACCAAATGTCCGGGCCACTATCTATCAACTAACAACTGATAAACACCCTCAACACTAAGTTCAACTATAAATAAAACCTCTAAGGCGAAATTGAAATATAAGAATCATATTTAGACACCCATTCAATTATGCGAGAAAGTATGATATCACTGCGTTTATCCCCAGCAATCCCGAAGGAAAAAACTCTGGACAGTTGAATTCTATCAACTCCCATGAAATAATTAACACCTACCTATTCCTTTGCCAATGAAATATATTTTGAATTGATTACAAGTCATGTTTAACTCGAAATACAAACATAGAGTCGACAAATCCCTCCAAATTCCCAGAGGCAATTAATAAAGTATCAGTTGACAGATATTCATTCTACCTGACACTTCACTTCCGTTAGCTCTGATGTACAGCCAAGTAAACTGTTCCTTTCTGACTGCGAAAATTGGGTACATTAATTTATAAATATCTCGAATGCGATTCTTGCCATAGTCACACTTACCTCATAAAGTGATACACCATAAACTGAAGTTTTTACAGATGTGAAAGTTGACATTTTGAATCTCCTTTAAAAATAAACACATTTGTTTTTAATTTTCGGAAAGCCCACTTAAAGGGAGACGGGGTGGAAAAAGGGAAAACGAAGTTCAATTCATTTCGTGATACTTATATCTCAAAAACTGAAGATGTAACAGACGTGAAATTTGGTACTGTATTTTGAATCCCCTTTAAAAATGAAAACACGTATTTTTTTGTTTCCGGAAAATCCACTTAGGGGGTTGAAAAAGTGGGTAAATTTTGAAAATGAATACCGCTATATCTACAGTATATGTCAAAAACTTGACATGTTACAAACATGAAACTTGGTATTTGGAGAGTCCTTTAAAATACAGGAACACATACTTTTTGTTTTCGGAAAAGGCAACTTAACGGGGGATGAAAAGAACTGAAAAAGAAAATAATTTTTAGTGAGGATGCTTATATCTCACAAACTGATGATGTTACGGACGTGAAAATTAGTATTTGGAATCACTTTTAAAGTAAAGGAACATGTAGGCCTATTTCTCTTTGTTTTCGGAAAATGGGAAGGACTGATAAATGGGTTAAATTCGTTTTATGGGGTTCTTATAACCTATCTCAAAAACTGAAAATGTTACGACGTGGAGATAGATATTTGGAATCTACGTTAAAAATAAACATATTTTTTTCTATTTGAGAGAAAACTGTTTCTCATATGTACAGTTCTATGTTGCATGGTCATCTTAACCCCAAAAGGCAATATCACTAACAGGTTTTCGAAGGGTTTCGGGGGGAAATGAAACTCAATTTGTCGGTGATTGTTTATGCTTTAGGGATTTTCAGATAATGTCTTAGTACAGTACTGAGGAACGATTACTTTTATTATTTTACGAAATACACGCGAGCGAAGCCGCGGGTAACTACTAGTCTTTAATATTACAGTGCACATCATCTACGTCTCTCCCTTCCAGTTGAATATCATTTTAAGCTACATATTTAATATCTCAAACCCTTTCGTGTCTTTTATTTCCGTTCATACCAGACAAATTTAATAAACATATAGGCTAAGTACCTCGATGCTGCTGATGACATTGACCGTATCCGATTCTGCTGAAAATTGGATTCGCTCCGGGATGAAGCCGCTAGTACAGGGCAATTTGAGGAATGATACAGGTGCTCAGTCCTCGAAAACATATGCAATCAAAGAGACCATTTTGTGTTGTAACAGTTTGATAATACTAATAAAAAATTAAAAAATAATTAACTATAATCATTGCCCCACATTTGGGTGCAATTCTTAACTTTACTGTTAATAATAATCATAATAAAATAAATGACGGAATAAATAACATTACTCAAACACTTAATAAAAATAATTAATCGAAATGTCGGTAGTGTGGGCGCCAGAGTTCACCAGAATGGATCGCTCGAATTTAGATAGAGCATGATAATTCTTTATCTCCCAGGGCGTGTACATAAAAGCTGTGTACTGGTAAATCTGCTTCAGGCCTTACCTAACCTTCTGAAAATGACTAAATATGTAGGAACTGCATCTAGGCTCATCAATGACTTCACTGATTCTAAAATAACTAACTATACTCTCAATAAAATCCATGCATGAGCACCTCATCAACACACCAAAATATACACATAATACACACACAAAATATTACTGGAAGACTCCATATTTACAACAACAACAACAACAACAACGACGATGAAAACAGTGGGAAAACGAAAGCGAGAACTAAGCTACCATTTGTGGTTAGTCTGTTGAACAAAGTACATATATGTAGATAACCCTTCACTGTCTCTGTATCAGTACGACGTGCCGATTCTCATAATCGGCAATTATTATATCACACAGATATTGTACCTCATAATAGTGTGTTCACTGATTTTAACAATTGTTTTAAAGATATGTACATTTGGGCAACACACGCTTGTCGTTCCTGAACATAAATTATGGAACGTCTGAGATATAACACATCCCAGCTTTCAGCAACATGTAATACCAGGCCGTCACAAAGTGATACAATACTCAGTGCGTAAGCATTCCCCAGTTTTCCGGTCATCCACTTTCCACGAACATAAAAAGACTACGTTCCACGAACGTTTGAAGTCCAGTCCAGTATATTGCAGCAGTGTCACTCCAATACCGTATATCCAGTTTCACTAGCGTATCGTGTCTCCGCACTACTTCATTCCTGTACAGTGTGTGTTATTTTGTGCCGTTTGATCACATGCTAAATAGACATCAGTATTTCCCTTCCTCTCACATGATACGCCTAGATTGATCCTGACCAGCCAATCATGAGTGGAACCTCTTGTCAAGACTACGCCGTGAACTACTTCTTGGTCCCAAGACAACAACAAACTCATTATCAACATCAACAAGCTCATGAGATTCTGGGCTATTCACATGAATCACAGAGCTTCCCGACTACAATAAGAAGTCCATTTCATCAAACACTGGGATATACACATGACTCATGCAAAGTTTGCAAATTCTATATAGCAATGTTTTCCCAGCAGTTGTACAAAACATATTACTCATACCACATATGGAGACCTTCCAGCTTACAAATATTAATGACAAAATATACAACTGAAATACTGAGGATAATAATAATAATAATAATAATAATAATAATAATAATAATAATAATAATAATAATAATAATAATAATCGAATACTGATAATAATATCTCTCACTTCTACGTGATAGTGCAAGGGTGTGATATATGTACTATCACAGTGTATAGACCCAATTTGTTGCGGTGGCTGTAGTTCTTGCCATACTAGTTCTTATCCTATTAAGCGTTCTTCACACTGGCTATGAATATGAGGCAAATGCGGATGATCAGCAATATACTTAGCCGTAAAGAAATAAGCAAAACCTGGCCGGTTGGACGTGTGGTTAGGGGCACGCAGATGTGAGCTTGCATCCGGGAGATAGTGGGTTCGATCCCCACTGTCGGAAGCCCTCAACATGGTTTACCGTGGTTTCGCATTTCCACACCAGGAAAATGCTGGGACTGTACCTTAATTAAGGCCACGGCCTCTTCCTCCCCACTCCTATGCCATATTCCATCATCGCCATAAGGCGATAAGAAAAAGAGGAGAAATAAGCAACGTCACTAATTACTTTAACACATTGAATGCCACGTCATTCATATATGAATGACACTTAACTTCCCGCTACTGCAGCGTCATCCATATATGAATGACGTGCAGATGAGCTGTATCAGGCTTCGTCATTCGCGTACGAACGACGTTACGGTAAAATCAAATAGTAGCCTTAAAGTGTGGCCCACGGGTTACTTTTTGGTGTGCTTGGTTTGGCCGTACCTATAATGGAATTGGGTATACCATGCTGAATGTAAACATAATATGCACAAATAAATTTGTTACTTATTCTAGTTGAAAACGAACGAAATATTTTATCAATTACACTTCTTTTGAATTATTATCTTAATGATTGTATGTTAAACGTATTCTAAATATCCTATAATATGTAATGATACCAGTAATGACCAGTGGCGGCTCTAGACTTACAAATTTTACTATTTTAAAATTATTATTCAAACTGGGGGCACGCAGGCTGAGCTAGAATCATCCCTGGTATTGGTTTATTTTCATGTTTGCAGTATTTGAATTTTGCCCTGTGCCTTGATCAAAAATAAAAATGTCTAGTTATCAAAAAAACTGAATAAAATGTTTGCAGTACAGAAATCACTGGTGCACAGAATTGAAACAGTCTAGACATAGTTGAGGCACGGCAGGATACGTCTTGCAATAGGTGAAAACCATCTTTGCATGTTTTCTCGCCTCAATCCTACCTCAGATAGCCTCTCTGTGCGATGTCTCTTACTCATTGTTAACAAATTTTAATCAATTCTGAAAAGGTAAAAAGAAAAGAACATTAAAAAGTCTCATTCATATATGGCCACCATATGTAAAAGGGTGCCTCCAAATTAACACAGGGCCACGTCATTCATAAGTGCATGACAGTGAAAATCATGAAAATAAGACTGTATAACTGTTGCAGATGAAAATAAAATTCAAGATAGCAATCCATATGCGCAAAATAATACAAATCACTTAAAAAATACATTTGGCCCCGAGGAAAGTTTTACGACCCAGACCTCGGCATTCAATGTGTTAACAAAGTAAATAATGTTCAGACTCAAATGATGATGATGGATGCTTTAAGGACATAACATCGAGGTCATCGGCCCAGAATCAAATATCCAGTTAGAAATAAGCGTCAAGAATTCAGTGTTTAAGTTTACACTGAGTATCTGAGGGAGGGGATAACAGTATGAAACAACCTTACACATATAATTAATATACTTCCGTACCTCATAGACCAGTATGGCCTTCTTCGAATAGGCCATGAAGATTCATTGAGTAGTAGAAGGTAAAGGTTCCCACTTCCCACAACATCGTACGGCTCCATGGCTAAATGTTTAGCGTGCTGGCCATTGTTCGCAGGGGTCCCGGGTTCGATTCCCGGTAGGGTTGGGAATTTTAACTATCATTGGTTAATTTCACTGGCACGGGGGCTGGGTGTGTGTGTCGTCTTCATCACCACTTCATCCTCATCACGACAAGCAGGACGCCTACGGGTGTCAAATAAAAAGACCTGCATCTGGCGAGCCGAACTTGTCCTCGAACACTCCCGGCACTAAATGCCATACGCCATTTCATTTTTTCCACAACATCGGCACAAAATGAGGGATAGTTGTTTCATGTGTTGTCACCTTTGCTCCTAGGAATCAGTCTGGTGCTCATTATTCTTTTCGTTACAACTTGCATTACGTGGCACCGACACAGGTAGGTCTTATGGCGATAATGGTGCAGGAATGTGCTAGGAGTTGGAAGGAATCGGCTGTGGCCTTAATTAAGGTACAGCCCCAGGATTTGTCTCATGTCAAAATGGGAAACAATGGAAAACCATCTTCAGGGCTGCCGAAAGTGGTGTTCAAACACACTGTCTTCCGAATTGGTACTCATGTATGGCGTAGGCTAAGTAACCTCCAGAGTTATGTGCTTCTCTAGAAGTGAAATGTTCATTTCTAAATTTTCTGACCTCCTGGTATGGAATCGAACCCGCTTTACCACATCAGTTAAACAGCTTCCTTGGAGCAATATGTTGCGAATATACAGGGTTATTCGGCTAATATGTCCACCCCCAATGTATCGTGAACCGTTGAAGATATTGACGTTCTGTTTTCACTTTCAATGGTGATGCCAAGGGTCTCATTATCGAACTTGCAGTACTTTTCCAGACCAATATCTGATGAGATATTGGTACTAACCTTGTATGTTCGAATAGGACTGTACTGTTTTCTACACCTAGATTTTAACTTACAAATGTTATGAATTCCCCATCCCCGAAAGACCATGGTTCACCAATCGACCGCTGCTCAGCCCGAAGGCTTGCAGATCACGAGCTCTCGTGTGGTTGGCACGACGAATCACCTCAGCTGTTATTCGCGGCTATGTTATTCATTCAGCGCCATGATTATTTTGAAAATCGGACATGTAATTCTCCAGAAAATATAATGTATTCAAACGTGCTTCATTTTCCAGCCGCGGGCTGCACTGTTCGATTCGGGCTACGTATGAATTATGAACTAACTGTTAACCTATAGAATTCCTTGACCTTCTGACAGCTAGGTATTCGCTCTACTGTGCCCATAAATACACCATGATAAAATGCAGTTTCCTTTCCTATCCGAATTTCCTTGGCCAACCCTTGCTCTTTTCCATCCCGACGGTATTAGGTTTGCAAAGCATAAGGGATGTTTTATGTTTACGCCCTTCGTGGCCGTCCTCTTTCATCCGGTCTGTCTTCGAAGGATCGAACTCTTCCTTTTTTTTCTTTCAGATTAGTGTTAAGATTGCCCAGATGTACTTGCACTAACTATTAAAATAATAATCACTTCCACTACCACAATTTGTGGAGAGTTAACACCAAGCTACATGGGAGTAGCGGAAAACGAGTTAGTGGATAGGACTGTCAAGGAGGCGGTTACATTGCCTTACAAGGTTCCAGCCAGTGATATTCATTCTCAGCTGAGACATGTGGTAATATCCCATTGCAAGTTAGAGTGGCAGGTCACCCCTCTTTCAAATAAGCTAGAACGATAAATGCATTACGAATGTATGGAAGACTGCCCTACGGGTTTCTCGGAGAGAAGCTGTGGTATTACGTCATCTTCAGCTCGGCCTTATTATAGGAACGTACTAACGCACTCCTAGTTACTGAAGAGAGTCAGTAGACCTCGTCATCCGTTTCAAGAGGGATAGTGGTCTGTTTTGTTGTGTTTAAAAGATAGGTTACTATTTGTTTTTAATTTTTATTTTATTGGTAGCTGCGTTTTCATTGCTTTACGTCGCACCGACACAGATAGGTCTTATGGCGACGATCGTTCTCATTCTAATGACTATGTTGTAGTCTGTTATGTGTACTTTCTATGCGTTTTTTATGTTTAATTCGAATGAAACCTACGGTTTTACTTCAAGGGTAATGCTTTATTCCATTTTGTTATATTTTAGTCTATGTTTAATGATTTTATAAGATAATAAGGCAATCCGAATAGGATCCACTGATTACTTTGGATCCATAATCATTTTCTTCATCATAATTTTTTGAATCCTTGTCAGTGGGTAAATTTTAATTTTTACTGTATATCGCTTCATTTCGTACCGTTAGGCGTCGATGACGTAGATGTTAGGCCCATTTAAACAACAATCATCAACATCACTACCTCAGTCCGATAGTATTTGAAGGTGCACAAATACGACAGCCTCGTGTCGGTATATTTATTGGCACGTAAAGCAACTCCTGCGGGATTCAATTCCAGCACCTCGGCGTCTCTGAAAACCGTAAAAATAGTTAGTCCGACGTAAAACAAACAACATTATCATCATTAAGATTACTACCACCATTATTTTCAAACTTCCAGTGTAATATAAACGTAATAGGTCTTCCTTCCTTTCATTATTTTTATTGACTAACGTTTATCCCCTTTTCGCTGCCAGTTTTCACATAAACTGGATGGAACGCGGTTGTGACCCGTGTTATGCATCTGGATTTGGCGCGGTTTGACGGCTAAATGTACTTCCTTACGCAAACCATGCATGGTTTTAATTTGTTTAATTTTTACTAGTGTTCGCGATAAATCAGGTGGGTTTTGGGCGACGATGGGATAGGAAATATCTAGGACTGGGGAGGCAGCGACCAGGACCTATATTAAAGTACAACCTCAGCGTTTACCTTGTTTGCAAATGAAAAACCACGGAAAACCGTATCCACGGGTAACGATGGTGGGGTTCGAACCTACCATCTCCCGAACGCAAACCAACAGCTACACGACCCGTACTGCGCAGGTAGCTCTATCGGTCGTGTGTGGTTTAATGCCACGTCAAGATAATAATATTGTCCCTTAGAAGGCGTCACATATCAATTTTCCATTTAGCAGTTAACGTACGACAATACGAATGGTGTTAAATCATACTAATTGTAATTAGCATAGTGTATATACGGGTAGGCTACAGTAGAGCGAATACCTAGCAGTCAGAAGAAGGGAAAGGATTATTCTGTACGTCAACAGCTAGCTCATGTTTCGTACGTGCCGAGCAAGTGGCTGCGCGGTTTGCGTCACATAGCTCTAAAGTTGCATTTGGGAGATAGTGTGTTTGAAGCCGAAAGACCTGCAGATGGTTTTCCGTAGCTTCCCATTTTCAAACAGTGCAAATGTTTGAGCTATACATTAATTGAGGCCACGGTCGCTTCCTTCCCGCCCCTAACCCTTTCCTATCCCTTCGTCGCCATAAAACCTATCTGCGTCGGTACGATGTAAAGTAAATTGAAAAACGTTCATACCTAGCGCAAATCGAACAGGACAGCCCTTCGCTGGCAAATGAAGCACGTTTAAATACATTACATTTTTACGAGAGTACTTGTCCGATTTTCAAAATAATCACCTGCCGAATATGTAATATTTGTCAATTTAAGGCTAGGTGTCGAAAACAGCGTAGTTCTACATACATGTTACTTTACTAATAATGTTACTGGCTTTACGTTTCACTAACTACTTTTACAGTTTTGGGAGAAGCCGAAGTGCCAAAATTTAGTCCAGCAGGAGTTATTTTACGTGCCAGTAAATGTACCGACACGAGGAGGATGAAATTTGAGTACCTTCAAATACCACCGGACTGAGCCAGGATTGAACCTGCCAAGTTAGGGTCAGAAGGCCAGTGCCTCAACCGTCTGAGCCACTCAGCCCGGCACAAGTTACTTTACGTCGCACCGACATAAATATGTCTTACGGCGATGACGGGATAGGAAAGTGCTAAGAGATGGAACGAAGTGGCCATGGCCTTAATTAAGGTACAGCCTGGAGCGAAAATGCTAAACCACGGAATAGCATCTTCAGGGCTGCTGACATTGATGTTCAAACCCGCTATCTCCTGGATGCAAGTTCACTGCTGCGCGCCCATAACCGCACGGCCAACTCACCCGGTGTCTGATTATGAGCCTTTTGCTATCGTTACCGAAAGTGTAAACAGAATATCATTATATTTAACGGTTCACAAGTATTTGAGATGGACATCTTAACGGAATAACCCTGTATCTGAGTGAGCTTACTTTACAGGATTTCCAACTGGCGCAGTATTCATATACAAATACACTTTATGTCATAATAAACACACTACTGCTTCAATATAAATTCCCTCCATCAATCAGAATAATTATCAAAATCATGAAACTATAATGTGCGTAAAAAAAGAAAAGCGCCGTAGATTACAAACACCCACACAAGCGTGCTAGCAGTTAAAACTATCCGTGACAAATTATTGGAATTCGATAAACGAACGGAATTCTTTTAAAGAGAGATACCACTTTCAGTTAGCTAATGGTGTGTCAAAAATTATATTATACTGATGATACTGCTTCAACGGTAAAGCATATACAGAAAATATCCTTGCTTTAAAGTTTATGGACCTTCGGTATGTACTGATTAGGCTATTGTTAACGGTGATTATAAGGATCATTACAAACTACTGAATCCTGGCATGAGATAGAAAATGCGATCCGTAAAATGTATCTATCCATATGTGAACTATAGTAAAGGAGTCCCTAAATGTTAGGGTACGTCCAAAATGCACGCTGGTTTTCTGAGTCAGACAGTCGGCGCTGAATGTCTGACTCCGGGTGGCAGGTGGAATGTGGCCATTATGAAAGCTGGTTGTCAGCGCAGACAGAGCTGCCACAAAAGAAAAGATATGAAATACAACTGATCAGTGTAGCATGGAACTAACAAGAGAACAGGCTGCAGCTCTATTGCTGCTAAGTGACAATGTTACAACCAAGTTAAAACAAATGAGAAGTGATATACATCCAATAAATGAATTAAGATATATTTACGGGGAGTACAAACACATTTTTCCACAGTTACTTGTCGACGAAAACAGATTTTTGAATATTTCAGAATGAGTTCGGATACGTTTTGTTTTATTTTGTTAAACTTTGAACACAGGCTTACGAAGAACTGGGCGAATTACCACACTCAACACGAAAATCAACAGCCTGCGCGGCAGGTTGTCTGAAACAAGAATGAACGAATCATTCCGGTAAATATCTGAGTCAGACTAGTTGGCCTTGGTCAGACTACCAGTGACCGGGCGAGTTGGCCGTGCGTGTAGAGGCGCGCGGCTGTGAGCTTGCATCCGGGAGATAGTAGGTTCGAATCCCACTATCGGCAGCCCTGAAAATGGTTTTCCGTGGTTTCCCATTTTCACACCAGTCAAATGCTGGGGCTGTACCTTAATTAAGGCCACGGCCGCTTCCTTCCAACTCCTAGGCCTTTCCTATCCCATCGTCGCCATAAGACCTATCTGTGTCGGTGCGACGTAAAGCCCCTAGCAAAAAAAAAAGACTACCAGTGCGCAGGCTTCCTGCGCGCAGGTGCATTATGGCCAGTCCCGCTTAAAAACACAGGACATACTTATGTCGACTCGGCGCCGACTGTCTGACTCAGAAAACCAGCGTGCATCTTGGACGTACCCTAACGGAGCTACTCTTTTAACAATTTGCTCTACTTCACACCGGCACTGAATGCCTCACTTTCCATCAAGCTCCAAAAGGCACATAACGCATGCGTTCGATTTATTTCAGATATACCAAGGTTTAGCCATATTTTTCCCGCATTTGCTAGGCTTTCATGGCTACGCTTAAGAGAGCGACGAAATTTACACACTCTTTCCCTGTTACATCGTATACTGAACCTTAACACACCTGAATACCTTGCCACACAATTCCATTGCCTAGCATCACCTTCTAGTATTCCTACCAGATCATCATCCACCGCAGTACTAAGCATTCCCATTCACCGCTCAACTGCCTACAGTAGATCATTTATAGTCGCCGCCAGGCGAATTTGGAATTCCCTACCTGCTGAAATTAGGAGCGTGTCAAACCACCTCCGCTTTAAGAAACTCTGTCAAACCTGGTTAATAAATAATAATGATTTCTTATAACATAGTAGGATTAGATCATAGCTAAGTATTAGATTAATTAAAACATTTAATTGCTACCTTAAGATATTAAACTGTAGATAATTTAGTGTATATTTAACTCTTCATGTAGGTGTATGTATGGTCGGACAGAATAGCAGGCTTCATAGCCTGAGTCCCGCCATATAAAACAAGACAATAAATAAATAAATAAATAAATAAATAAATAAATAAATAAATAAATAAATAAATAAATAAATAAATAAATAAATAAATAAATAAATAAATAAATAGGTATTACAGCGACAATTGCGACAATGGGATAAGAAAGGGCTAGGAGTAGGAAGGAAGCGGCCGTGGCCTTAATTAAGGTACAGCCCCAGCATTTGCCTGTTGTGAAAATCGGAATCTATGGAAAACATCTTCAGGGTTACCGATACTCGGGATCGAACCCAATTCTCCCGATCTAACCGAACTGTACATACCGGTGCACACACTGATTATGAGAGTTTTATACTAGCTGATCTATTTGTGTGGCTCTGACGGTTGAAGCACTGGTCTTCTGACCTCAACTTTGCATGTTCGATCGTGGCTCAGTCCGGTGGTATTTGATGGTCCTCAAATACGACAGGCTCGTGTCGGTAGATTACTGGCACGTTAATCAACTCCTGCGGGACTAAATCTCGGCACCTCGGCGTCTCTGAAAACCGTAAAAGTAGTTAGTGGGACACCACACACAGAATTAAAAGCTTTCTGATGATATGGCGTAATCTGTGATTCATCTTTTTATGTCGATAGGACAACTATGACGACATAAATCTCCGTGATCTACCTTAAAACTTCTCACATTTAATATTTTGGTCCTTTCCCTGCATATCTCTTAGAGAGCACGGATGTGCCGGGTGGGTACGGGTGGCTCGTCCACCCCTAATCATTTAGTTTCACGAGACCGAACCAACATTAAATTACTCCTTAAGGGCGATATTGCTCCACATCCCGCCTGTGTGCCAGCAATGTACTGTAAATTAGCACTCCAACTAGCATTGGAATAAAGGACTATGCACATTTCCTCCGTCTTATTCTGTGGACCATTGTACAAACATACAATTTACTGCTCCTTGAAATAACATGGTACCAGTAACACGATCGAATTATTACGTTATGCCACGTGATCTGTAATGGTGAAAACTTATATGAACACCGTAATCTGTAACTGAAATCTCTGGGAATAATATTAAGTTACGGGGCACGGGGAAGGGTGGGGGTAAGGGCCGTGGTTTAGTCCTACACATCTAGCAAATATTGTGTATATCGTCTTTATAACTGCGTCGGTAATGTACCGGTCACTTGTGGTATCTGAGAATCAGTAGTGAAGTGGTTCGAATCCAAACTTACGCAATTATTTGTGAACGACATGGCGTGCCCTATTATAACAGGGCCACAATGTTGTTCTACATCTACCAGGTCATATCACAGTACTTCATTCACTCACTCACGAGGTATTCCAGCAACGATTTGGTATGTTGGTAATTTATGGAGAAAATATTTAGAATGCATTCGAATCGCAACACCTGTAATATCACGAGCGGCTTCCTGACGGAAGGATACTAACTATAAATATGTTCCGATACCTTGAACGAAATTGCGGTTAACTGGACCACATGGAAGAGTAACTATTCTTGGAGATACTCCTACAACGTCTTGTCCAAATGAAGAGGCTGTTTTGGACGCTGTCCGGAATAACCCACATTATAGTACACGGACACTTGCACAACAGACCAACACAACCCGGTCGTCTGTTATGCGAATCTCGCATATTAATTCATTTCAGCCGTGCCATTGCACCAGCAACTCCACGGACGTGATTTCGATGCCCGAGTAAAATTTTGTCAATGATGCAAATTTTTTTAATTAATTTTTTTTGAAGAGTCGTGGTTTCATATGGATCAGAATTTCATAAAGATGGCACTGTGAATCGGCGCAATATGCAGTGTTGGAGTACGGGGAATCCCCATAGGGTAAAGAAAGAACGCATTTCAAGTGCAGAGAGGAGTAGATGTTAGGTGTCAGATCTTGGGCGACAAAGTAATTGGACCATATTTTCCCCTGATGGCAGAACGCCACCTTCATTTTCTTCTAAATGAACTCCTAGAGTTGCTGGAGAATGTGCCTCTGCTCGACCGATTACGAACGTGGTTTTTAAGGGGATGGTGCTCCTTGTGGATCAGTAGTCGTCCGGAACCATCTTCATGATGCATTTTCTAATATATGGATAGGAAGGGGTGTACGCGTCCCTCAGCCTACCAAATACGGCGATGTTACGGAACGTGACTTCTTCCCGTGGGGTCACGTAAGGCAGGTAGTACATGCACAGGAGCCCAAAAATGCTGGTCACTTTCGGCAATTGATCACCGAGGCAAGCAAAGCCATTCCACCTCACACGTTAAAACGGGAAATAATTTCAAAATTTCGAGCACTCGCTGCTCTGAATATGCAGGGTACCAACCTTGCTTCTTATCTACAGACCATCATGTCGTAGTCCAATCTGGCTACGTAACATCCGATAAAAACGGCCCTTTTCGGGACCAGCTAAAAATTCACTCGTTGGAACAAGTAAGTATGTGACCATATCGTCGTTGCATGCCAATACTGCGAATGTGACAATGCTCTTTCTATCAAATATTTTCTTTAGGAATGGTCACGCCTCCCAGTCACAAATTGATATGCAGTCCATCAGAACAATTTTCATTGAGTTTACTTCCCTATGCGAGTGTGTAGGCTATAGGAAAATAAACCTTACTTTACCGTACTGTAGAAATGTATGTTTACATGATATATTTACCTACTCCTAGACTATGGTGTATTCGAAGTTCAATTACCTTTACGCACCCTCATAGGAAAATGAACTCAAAGAAAATTGTTCTGATGGACTGCATATCGATATGTGGCTGGCAAGCGTGACTAGTCTTAAGGGAAATTAAGGATGGGGAGAGCATTGTCACATTCGCGGTTTTGGCACAGCAGCGATGATATCAAAACCACTGGAGACAGCATAACGCAAAAATATAATGCATCAGCCTGGGAATCGAACCTGTTTCCTGGCAGCTTGGTTCCACAGTAGCAGCGATATGTGATTTAAGCACGTTAGCTACGGAGAGTCGTAGCCTATTACTGCCACGTATGAAATCTGTTCATAGCCCTAATGGACGCTACCTGTCCAAACGTGAGGTAGTGTTATTCGCAGCTGTGAACGTTTTTAACATTCATTTTAGTTTGCATCATTGAAATAATATTGGCGCTAATGATTTCATCTATATTCTGGAGCATGAACTCAACGGTGTAGTTGTACTAAGGCGATATAGGATCAGGTACCAATATTTTTTAGATTGGTCATGATGTGCGAGTCCGTTGAGTTGCAATGGGTTTCCTATCTCAAAAAATATATGGGGTGTTTGTGTGAGTCACACTGTAATGTACTGTTTCATAATCTCTCCTCTTGCTTCAGTTGGGAGTTTGTAAGATTGTAGTCATCACCTCGTGCATTTCCTACGTTTATCAATTATATCTAATGACCAGACATACATAGGTACCTTTTCCGGTGTGAAATAGGCATAAATGATCGTACCTGTTTACCGAATTATATATACTTCCATTTCTGATTAGACCTCCAACGAACTGACCAACCCTCGTCTATGATAATTCATTTATTTAGTTGTGGCTGATGTAACGTGGTAGTACTGATTTAAAATATAGACTGGAAAAGATGCTTTAAGATAGAAAACAAGTTAGTATCGCAGCAATTGATCTAAGTGAGTGTTAAATCAGTCTGGCAAACAAACTCACCTAAATAAGTTGTAGGGCCTAAGCTTAAATAAAATATAACTAAGGAAACCTTAACAAAGAACAACAGGTTTCCAAAGTGCATTTTTAAGGATTATATTCCAGTTTGGTAGTATTTTTTAGAGTTTGTAGTTCTATACTTTAGGAAGCTTTAGTCTATGGCAGATATCACTCATGTGACAGACAGTCGATGGAAATAACACTTTCGTTTCTGTTCATATCTTTTTTTTGTTTGCTAGTGGCTTTACGTCGCACCGACACAGATAGGTCTTATGGCGACGATGGGACAGGAAAGCCCTAGGAGTTGGAAGGAAGCGGCCGTGGCCTTAATTAAGGTACAGCCCCAGCATTTGCCTGGTGTGAAAATGGGAAACGACGGAAAACCATCTTCAGGGCTGCCGACAGTTGGATTCGAACCAACTATCTCCCGGATGCAAGCTCATAGCCGTGCGCCTCTAACCGCACGGCCAACTCGCCCGGTCTGTTCATATCAGAGATATACTAAACTGTAAATACATCTCAGAGATATGGACTATATACGCTGTATTTGTTCCATGCATATGTCTTGCACCAATTCATTTGGTTACGTGGCACATGTTTTTGTACTGTGAGTTTACATTCGGAAGGCGGTATGTTCGAATTCTACCGTCAGCTGCATAACATGCTCTCGATCACACATTAAAAAATTAATCAATTCCTGGCATGTGTGAAGAAGAACGCTTGTATATCGTCAGGAGAATTCCAAGTCAATTAGTTCCTGCCCTGCCCGGCCCACGGTGTCAGTCGGCGGCCCCAGGTTCGATTCCTGGCTGGGTCAGGGGTTTTTATTTGTAAATTATTAATACCCCTGGCCTGGGGCTGGATGTTTGTGCTTCCCCAACATCCCTGCAACTCACACACCACACATAACACTGTCCTCCGCCACAATAACACGCAGTTACCTACACGTGGCAGAGACGCCACCCACCCTCATCGGAGGGTCTGACTTACAAGGGCTGCACACGGCTAGAAATAGCCACACGAAATTATTATTATCATTATTATTATTATTATTATTATTATTATTATTATTATTATTATTATTATTATTATTATTATTATCATGGTACTGTCCTCAAGGTCCCATAGCAGGTGGTTACGTGACATTTTGACATTTTCTTATCTCAACCTGTACTTATAAATATATAAACTCTCTTTTTGATAATACTGTGCTTCCCATAAACGCGATAGGCTTATCGAATTGTGAAGGATATTTTCGCACTTACTTCGTTCTGCAATCATGTAGACGTAATATAGCTCAAGAATTAAAAATTACCAGAACATCAGAAGTAAATGAAGTTCTTTGTAGTTTCATCCATCTTATTACTGTTCAATTTACACGCACCACTTACATAACACCGGTGTTTCATCTTTGGGGGTAGCTTGCACCTAACCTGACATCATCTTGTGGCGCCACGTTTTAGGTCCACAGCCGGCTTAGTGGGAGGTTGTGGGCGAGGAGAGTGTGCTGACCACAATGCCCACCTTGCTCTGCGTGTGGGGAGCTAGTGCATCCTCAGCGACAAGGTACAGAGAACGCAGGACTTTCTTATCAATAAATCGTAATCTGGTATCTACGAGAAATTAACCACGGTATCAATTTGATATAGGCATTGTGTGGTCTAAATTCAGCTACAGTGAGAAACAAAGTGTTTTAATTTTAACGAAATATTGTAACAGAACTTCTGATCTCCACCGAGCTATATGGAATTTCTATCCCGGGGAAGTTCTATTTTTTTTTTTTTTTTTTTTTTGCTACTTGCTTTACGTCGCACCGACACAGATAGGTCTTATGGCGACGATGGGACAAGGAAGGGCTAGGAGTGGGAAGGAAACGGCCGTGGCCTTGATTAAGGTACAGCCCCAGCATTTGCCTGGTGTGAAAATGGGAAACCACGGAAAACCATTTTCAGGGCTGCCGACAGTGGGATTCGAACCTACTGTCTCCCGGGGAAGTTCACTAGAATATTTTAAGGCCTTTAGTATAATGTCTACCAGACGAGTTGGCCGTGTGGTTAGGGGCACGTAGCTGTGAGCTTGTATCCGGGAGATGGTGGGTTCGAACCCCACTGCCGGCAGCGCTGAAGATGGTTTTCCGTGGTTTCCCAGTTTCATATCAGGCAAACGCTGGGGCTGTACGTTAATTAAGGCCACGGCCGCTTCCTTCCCACTCCTAGCCCTTTCCTACCCCATCGTCGCCATAAGACCTCTCAGTGTCGATATGACGTAGCCTAAAGGAAATTGTAAAGAAAAGTATAAAGTCTACAGTTATTACAGTAACATATAGTTATGTGCCTGAGTAACTAAGTCATTTAAGTAGTTACATTTATATATGTTTTTGATAGGTTTTATACATTTTCTTGATTGGGGCCCAATTTTGTTTTCTGCAGGTGGGCCCCTATTATATTATTTACGCCTCTGAAACTGTGACGTAGGTGGTCGAAATCTGCCGTATACGAAGCCGAATGATAGTGTTGTTGGAGTTGCATTGGTGCGTGATACAACTTCAGTGTGTCGAAACACTAATTATATATATTTTACACGAATTAGTTGCGGGTATGTTATAGTGCTGTATCCTATATGCTATATGACCTCCTTATTAACAAATATTGCGCATGAGTTGCAGGGATGTTAGGGCCAACACAAACACCCAGTCCACAAGTCAAGGGAGTTAAGTGTTTAATATTGAACTCCCTAGACTCGATCTGGAATCAAACCCGGGGTCCCGAACGCGAATGCCAAGGCGCTGACCACTCAGCCATGGAGCCGGACTACGAAGTTGACGATCAAACTTTTCTCAAATCCAGATTGGAAAATAATCTCAACGATGATATTTAAAGTATAATTAGCCCAAGATTAACGTACTTGAAGGGTTCTAGAAGTGTCTTATCCTATCAGCGAAATACAGTACTTCCCAAAGGTGCCTCAGGTAACAGAAAATAAGATTATTATTGTTACGAATATGGTTTTCGTTTCGTATTATGCGATTACTACTGTGTTACTAAGGTAGAGTTTTAATTGGTTTACTATTCTTCAACCAAAAGTAGGTGCTTTACATTTTTTTCATTTTCATTTCAGGAACATTGAGATTTACTGTATATTACGAGGTGAATCAAAAAGTAATTTACACTTCCAAGTTATGGACATTTACGGAACCACGTACACATAGGCAACACGGCTATGGCAGCACACAATGCAAGTTCACTTTTCCAAATAGTCCCCACGAAACTGTAAACATTTCTCGGAACGGTCCACCAACTGTTCGATTCGGGATGCGTTGAAATCACCTCCAGCCCTATGTAACCATCTGGAGACAGCTGCTTTCACATTCCCATCGTTTCGGAATCGTCGACCACCGAGATCCACTTTCAGCTTAAGAACACGTGATAATCGCAGGGCGTTAAGTCTGGACTGTATGGAGGATGTTGCCGTACCTCCCACTTGAATCGCTGCAGTGGTTTGGACGTTTGGCGGGCCGTGTGAAGTGTTGCGTTATCGTGCAACAAAATCACGCTGGCACTCAATTTTCCCCGCCGCTTTTCTTGAATTCCTTACGCAACCGGTTCAACATTTGACAACATGAAGCCGAGTTGATTATCATGTCTTTCGGCATAAATTCCACGTTAACCACACCCTCAATGTCAAAGAACACTGTCGTCATTACCTTTCCTGCTGAATGTTGGACCTGTGCCTTGTTTCGTGGTGGTGATGTGGTATGCACCAATTCCACCGATGTTCTCTTTGTTTCGGGGGAGAATTGGTGGACCCATGCTTCATCCCCTGTGATGATTCGCCGCTGAAACTCGTTGCTCTCCACAGAACACGGTGGCAAAAATGCATGTGAGGATTGGAAACGTTGTCCCTTGTGAACATTGGTGAGCATTCGTGAGACCCATCTTTGACAATGTTTACGAAATCCCAGGTGCTGGTGAACAATGGAGAACGCACTGCCATATGAAATGTTCAGCATTCTGGCAATTTCCTGCAGTATTATGCGCCGATTCTCTCTAATGATTCCATCCACACGGTCAACATTTGCAACGGTACTGACTGTTGCGGGCCTGCATTCGCGATATTCGTCCGTGAGATCCGCGCATCCGGCGTCAAATTGCTTACACCACTTTAACATACCTGGGCGAGACATTGCACGCTCACCATATACAGCAGCGATTTCACGATGAATATCCGTGCAATTGAGCAGTTCAGTCCGTAGAAATCTGATCGTTGCACGCATCTCCAATTTGGAGTGAACTTCCAGTTGAAGTGCCATTGAGCCTAGCCCGCTCTGCATACACAACAAGACAGGATACCACACCAAAGTTCCTATCGGACGTGTCAGGAGTTACTGTAGATTGCTCCTGATTGGCCACGGTCACGACGCACAGCGTGTTCTCTCCGTGAGCTAGTGTAACTTACTTTTTGATTCGCCCCCGCATTTATAGATTTGTCTTTCTAAGTTTCATTTGTTACAAATGTTTTATTCCATGTAATGTATGGCCAGGTTCGAGTAGTTTATTTCTTCTTCCGCCTTGTCCCACAACCTAGTAGGCGAAATGTGTCGCAAATGTGGGCGTGGGCCTCTTTTGCTGCCGGATGCCATTCCTTACGTCAATCGTAGATGGAGGAATATATTTACTATCACGTGTTTCTATGATGATTGGTAGTATTGCGTATTGTATGAATATGAACAGGGGTGTTCTGGGAAAATCATCAACACACAGCCCCTAAGCCAGACGAATTAAATTGGTGCGATTCAAATTACCGATCCTGCCGTGAATGAAATTCGAAACCAATTGAATGCTGACCATAAATTGAAGGAGCTGGTCGGTCATATTGAAATCGTAAAAAAGAATGTTCCTAGAGAATATTATTTTTAATGATAAGAATTTCCACTATCTCATAACAAGCATCACTTCCTCCTTACCGGGCGAGTTAGCCGTGCTGTTAGAGGCGTAAAGCTGTGAGCTTGCATCCGAGAGTTAGTGGGTTCAGCCCCACTGTCGGCAGGCCTGAATATGGTTTTCTGTAGTTTCCAAATTTCACACTCGGAAAATGCTGGGGCTGTATCTTAATTAAGGCCATGTGCGTTTCCTTCCCACTCCTAGGCCTTTCCTAACCCATTGTCGCCATAAGACCTATCTGTGTCGGTGCGACGTAAAACAAATTGTAAAAAAGAAAAAACCTTCCTCCTTATGAAAGCACCAGATGATTCATAACGTAGTGAATTGAACTACCTTCCTAAATTAAAATCTTCGTTAGATTTTATACAGAATTTCTAATGACATTGTACGTCATTTCAGAGCATAATTTTTAAGGCCTCTTTGTCTCCTTCTCCTTCACCTCTTCTTCTACTATGCCTTTTCCCTAATTTATTACGATCAGCAAGTGATGGCGAACGGTCCTAGTCTTGCGGCCGGATGCCCTTCCTCTCTCCAACCTCATGAGGAGGGGTGCACCAACATTACATGTTTCTGCGGTGGTTGGTAATGTGTTGTATTATACCTACGTAGACGTAGAGAAGTGTCTTAAAACGAACAAATTTCTGTTTTCCGAGTGATAGGAATTAATAATACGCATTAAAAATCCGCGTATAGCCCAGAAATTCAACCCGGAGCCCTACGAACCAGGAGAAGGACACTTCTGTGTATGATATATATAATAACATGAGTTAGAATTTTAACAGACTGGAACAAACATTCATGTGCCAAAAATATACCGACGGATAAGTACACAAACATTGTACGTCCATTTATGGCCAGTTTGGAGTCTATACCTTATTTGGATGTCCGGCTCCATGGTTAAAGGGTTAGCGTGTTGGCCTTTGGTCACAGGGGTCCCGGGTTCGATTCCTGGCAGGGTCAGGAATTTTAACCATCATTGGTCAATTTCGCTGGCACGGAGGCTGGGTGCACCGGTATGTGTTGTCTTCATCATCATTTCATCCTCATAACGACGCGCAGGTCGCCTACGGGAGTCAAATCAAAATACCTGCACCAGCCGAGCCAAACATGTCCTCGGACACACCCGGTACTAAAAGCCATACGCCATTTCATTTTTTACCCTATTTGGATGTCTCTCAAACATATTTAGCTAATTCACAATTATTTTGCTAGTTTATTTACGTCGCACCGACACGGATAAGTCCTATGGCGACGAAGGGATGGTGAATGGCTACGACTGGGAAGGAAACGGCTGTTGCCTTAATTAAGGTACAGCCCCAGCATTTGCCTGGTGTGAAAATGATGAACAACGGAAAACCTTCTTCAGGGCTGCCGACAGTGGGGTTCGAAACCACTATCTCTCGGATGCAAGCTCATAGTTGCGCGCCTTAACCGCACGGCCAACTCGCCCGTTAAAATT
Organism: Anabrus simplex; assembly: GCF_040414725.1. Lineage (NCBI taxonomy): Eukaryota > Metazoa > Arthropoda > Insecta > Orthoptera > Tettigoniidae > Anabrus > Anabrus simplex. Next base: position 517,101,728 of record NC_090266.1, on the reverse strand, counting down.
CACAATTATACTATGTCCAAATAATAGGGAACCTGTTGATATCCAAGGTAAAAATATTGCTTGTCCTAGTTAAATCAACAACACTACTTCACGAATGTTGTATGTCCCGTATAATAACTTTAGACTAGGCATGTCCATTTGGCTTTCATTTCACTTGAAGGCGCAGATATTGTAGGTCCGGACATACTATTTTGCTGTTGAAAATGTCAAGTTGTTACTGCCTTGATGGAGCAAAAATATTGTATGTCCCGGACTCTGTTTTCAAAGATCTGAGTCATATTTAAAACTGAACAGTGATTATTCACCTTTATTTAATTACTTATTATTCATACCTTTTGATCTTATTAACAAAATAAAATAATTTAATAATAAATGATGAAAAATAATTTAAAATCAATTCCTTTGAGAAATACAACATTTGTGCGTTGAAGAGTTCTCTTTCACATTGTTAATGCCAAATTTTGTATGTCCCAACCTTCCATCATCATATAGTGAATAATTCCTTTACTGATGCTCAATAATGTGGTCCAGTTGTTGAAATACAAATCAAAGAATCTACAGATCAGTAACGCTGGCTACAACTATATTATTTGTCATAAGTAACTGCAACTTCATAAAGATTCAATTTGAATTTTCTAAGAATCATGATTTTTGGACATACAATGTTTGTGCACTAAGCCATCGATATGTATCAGATAATTCATAGTAGGCCCTACTTTCCATGGACAGTTCTATTTCAAGTTGTCGATGGATTTCCCTTGGGTAATTTTAAAATTCTCAACCAAAACTTGCTTTCGCTACACTCACATTTGAAGGGAAAGCAATCCTTTGAAGTCGTGCATACCCCGTAGTTTAATTTATTAACATTTAAAGAAGACGTATCATTTTACTCAAATACAGTGGTTTCATGGAAACGTACAATCATAAGAATTCCATTTAGGATATTCTTAGTAAAAGAAGCAAATATGCAAGATAAGAATAGTGATCGTAATCATAATATGGTAAATCACATGGTATTCAAGCTTATTGGTACTTTCGTAACGAAAGCGTCATTGATAATCTACACCCTGTGAAAATGTTTTGTATTACAATGTACTGAAATTGTCAGAAATACGTGTGCGCCGGGAATGATACATTGATTTCCAAACTTTCACAAAGATACCGATCATCAAATGAATTAAACCTGCAGTATGTATGTGTGATCTGAGATAGCAATTAAGATCACTGGAAGATCGTATCGAGCAATGAGTTCTACAAGAACTGAAAATACGTATGAAGTAGCCATTTGAATGGATATTTCTTCTACTTTTTGATTAATAAATTCTGATACAATTAGCAGCTGGTGCAAAATGAAATTTTTGAATTGAAATTAACGTTAATTAAATTAAAGTAAACATTACTGTAGTTACATTATTGTGAAATATTTGTGTGGTAGAAGTATCTCTCTAGAAACTCTTTTACTAGAATTTGGTTGTTGTAACAGGATAGGCTAAACCGCAGTTTTAGAATTGTGTAATTCTTGTGTATTCATTTCGATATTCAATAATGAATGGCAGTTTTCATTCTGTTAGGCTGCTGTGTGATAAAAATATAATACTTCTGATTAGTATTGCAATGTGGTAGTATATTAATTACCTTATTGTCACGTGATCACTGTGCACTAACCTTTCTTTCCTTTCATCCTTTCACAGAATAAGCTATTTCCATTTCTTTTTCATTATTCCATAAAGAATAGCTAAGGAATGTAAGTGTAGGAGCTGTGGGTGTGGCCAAGAATTAAGGAGTATGAGGGAGGAGTTGGAGAGTTTGAGGGAGATAATTAGGATTGTCTCAGAGGAAGGAAGGAAGATATGCCTCCCTCAAACAATGTACGGGATACGGTAGGGATCAAAGTGCAATGGGAAGAAAATAGGGGGAAATGTAGAAGAACTGTGCTCTAATGTTTTAAGGTAAAGGCCATAGCAGGCTGAGGGCTCCCCTCAGGAGCAGAATTCACAACAGGTGTCTGCGAGAAATAGGTATGAGTCTCTACAGATACATCAACAGAGGGAAGAAGAACAGGGAACTGTAGTTTAGAAGTGTATAAATAGCAGGAAAGGGAAAGATAGGAAGGGGAAATATAGAGGAGAGTATAGGAAAACAAGAGTAGAACAGGCGCATGGGAGGGAGCAAAAGGAGGAGAAAGCAGTTTCTTCACCCGTGAGGAAATATAGGGCTGACCAGGAGTGGAGGGGATCAAATGAGGTGGGTAGGGTTGAGGCTCTGGTGATGGGTGATTCCGTTGTTAGACGTGCGGTGAAAATATGTGGAGTAAAGAGAACCAGGGAAGAGTGTTATTCAGGAATTAGGTTAAGGCAGATATTGAGGAAAGTAAAAGAGAATGAGGAGGGAAAGGAGAAGGTGATAGTGTTTCACGTTGGTACCAACAACGTAAGGCGAGCAGGTACAAGTACAAACATAGTTGGGGATGTGTGTGATCTGGTAAAAGCAGCACGAGTGAGGTTTAAGGAAGCAGAGATTGTTTATCAGTGGAATGCTGTGTAGGAGGGATTCCGACTGGAAGGTGTTTGGGGATTTAAATGAGACTATTGAGTGGGTATGTGAGAAAGTGGGAAAGAGATTTTTAGATCCTAATGGGCGGGTAGGAGGTAGGGATCTGCGCTCGGATCACCTTTACTTAAACCGCAGCGGTGTGGATAAGTTAGGAAATTTCATTAGAAGAGTTATAGGAAGGTACATTCATGGAAACAGGGTGGCCTAAATAGCGTTGATACGGGTAGAGGGATCTGCAGGTCAAGTAGGAATGACATAAACATCTTAGTGTTGAACTGTAGAAGTATTCTAATGAAAGGAATATAATTAAGAAATTAAATAGCTATATACTTACCAAAATTGTATTAGGAGTTGAATAATGGCTGAGAAATAATATAATGGATGCAAAATTGTTCTCACCGAACTGGAGTGTGTATCGTAGTGATTTGATAGGAGTAGTACAGGGGGAATATTTATTCTGGTGAAGGAAGTATTTATAAGCTACGAAATAGTTAAAGATGAAATTCTAGGCGTAATGATTATCTCTATGGGTGTTAGGCAACTTGATGTTTTGGAGTGAACAGACCGGGAAAGCGTGGGGCAGACGCTGATTCGGAATTATTTTGTAAGAAAATCAGCTGTATGTGGGACGATATGCACAGGAAAGTCATTGTAGTGGGTGGATTAAATTTACCTAAGGGGAAGGTAATGCGATCGACAGGAAGCACGACCAACAAATGGCAAATAATTTATTATGGGAAGGACAGCTGAATCAGAAAATGGTGGAGCCAAATAGAGGGAAGAATATTCTAGACGAGCTGCTGGTAAAATCAGATGAGCACTATAGAGAAACAGAAGTAAAATATGGTATTATTGATCCCGAAGCTCTTTTTGTCGTATTTAAAAATAAATGTCATAGAAAGGAAGGTCGTAAAAGTAGGTCTATATGCCAGTACCATATGGCTGATAAAACATGCAGCGGGGAGCTTTTCAAAAGTAGCTATGTTCGGTCTAAAACGGTAAATAAAGATGTAAACAGACTCTGGGATGGGTTTAAAGCAATTTTTGAGGAATGTGAAAAAAGATATCTACCTTTAAAGGTGGTAAGGAATGGGTTTTTATTTGCTTGTTGCTTTACGTCGCGCCGACACAGATAGGTCTTATGGCGACGATGGGACAGGAAAGGACTTGGAATGGGAAGGAAGCGGACGTAGCCTTTATTTATGTACAGCCCCAGCATTTGCCTGGTGTGAAAATGGGAAACCACGGAATTCCATTTTCAGGGCTGCCGACAGTGGGGTCCGAACCTACTATCTCCCGAATACTGGCCGCACTTAAGCGACTGCAGCTATCGAGCTCGGTGTAAGGAGTGGTAAAGACCCACTATATTATAACAGAGAAGTAAAGAGACTAGAAAGGATGTGCAGGTTGGAAAGAAATAGAGTAGACATGGCTGTAGAATTAAGGAGAAATTGAAGGAACTTACTAGGAATTTGAATCTAGCAAAGAATTTAGCTAAGAATAACGTGACGGAATGCATAACTGCAGTCATACAAATTTTAGTGAAAATGGGAATTGTGTGTATAGGTACTTTAAGGCGGATACAGGTTCCAAGAAGGAAATTCCAGGAATCATTAATGAACAAGGGTAGTATGTATGTGAGGAACTTCAGAAGGCAGAAGTATTCAGTCAGCAGTATGTAGAGCATGTTGGTTACAAAGAAGATGTCCAGACAGACGAAGTGACTAATACTAAAGAAGTATTGAAATTTACCTAAGATAACCATACCATGTACAGTAAGACACAAAAGCTGAAAGCTAGAAATGCAGACGGAATTTGTAAAATTTCTAGGGATATACTAAAGACAAGAGACTCCGTGGCTCAGACGGCAGATAATTATGAGGGTATTTAGGGGTTGTAGTAAGGATGTAAAGGAGAGGGCATTTACGTCTCTTGTAAGACCCGAACTATAGTATGGTTCCAGGGTATGGGACCCTAAACAGGATTACTTGATTCGAGAACTGGAAAAAATCCAATGATAATTCGCTCGATTTGTTTCTGGTGATTTGCGACAAAGGAGTAGCGTTACGAAAACGTTGTAATGTTTGGGTTGGGAAGACTTGAGAGAAAAGAGACGAGCTCCTCGAGTATGCAGTATGTTCCGAGCTGTCAGTGGAGAGATGGCGTGGAATGATATTAGTAGACGAATAAATTTAAGTGGTGCTTTTTGAAAGTAGGAAACATCACTATATGAAGATTAACTTGCAATTCAAGAGAACAACTGGGGCAAATATTAGTTTATAGGTAGGGGAGTTATGGATTGGAATAACTTACCAAGGGAGATGTTCAATAAATTTCCAAATTCTTTTCAATCATTTACGAAAAGGCTAGGAAAACAACAGATAAGAAATCTTCCACTTAGGTGACTGCCCTAAATGATGATTGATTGATTGATTGATTGATTGATTGATTGATTGATTGATTGATTGATTGATTGATTGATTGATTGATTGATTGATTGATTGATATCAAGTAAGAACTATTATAAATAGTATCTTTTCTTCTAAGAAGTCTCTACCCACTAACTTGCTGGAGATGAAACTTGAGAACAAAACTTTCCTGGGCTTACTGCTGAATCTCTGGAATTTATGTTAACGAGCAAATTAGCTAATTAATTTTAAGTTGATAAGTAGGTAAGGCACCTTGAGGCTATTCGTCACGACAACTCTCCAACTTCATCATTTTCCCAACCAATAAACCCAGTCTAAGCTTCAGCGCAATTGTAACTTTGTGTACGGTATCCAACATTCCCTCTTTCCCTATGCTCTTAGGCCATGACCGTAATAATTCATATAAGAGACCTTATTGTTTCTTGGGCTTGGGGTTTTAGGTAAGAAGCTTAATTGAATAAGAGTTGACACGAAAATAGTAAGTGTGAAATATTGCGGCAAACTCTCCGACTCTCTGTGGAATATTTTTAGCAACTCTCTTTAAGGATGTTGGCGTCGACAAAGTAATGGAATTGTTCATTTAATTATATAGTAACAGTTTTGCGAATTAAAACTAAAATATTATCTTATTCTCTTTCAGAACTTGTCCTAATGCTATCCCGGATGCTTCAAACATTATATGAATCACCTGTCGGAGAACTATTTTCAACCCCTAGCAGAAGAAGTGACCATTTCCTTCTTCTGTCCCAAGAAAGATAATAGAATTAAGTGTTTCATTGAAAATACACTAGTTCTAGACATTAAGAAAAATATTCGATGGGGTAAATGTAAATGATGATCCTTTCGTAATATAACTGACATTTATTGCCAACATGTTTATGAAGCAGAGACCAAGGAAATTTAAATATTGCCGAGGTATTGAATAACTTGTATAATTGGATAAAGTTTATTATTATTATTATTATTATTATTATTATTATTATTATTATTATTATTATTATTATTATTATAAATAGTGCGTTCATATGCTGGAAGTAGAGACACCGTTCTGATGGAATATATTGGGAGTAAGAAATTATATTTAAAAGTAATGGAGGGTATCTAGATATGTTTCAGGAACTTTGACAGACATATTATATATAAAAATATGATTTTTCAAATCTGATCGATGCAAATGAATACCACTTTCTACAATCATTTTTATCCATTGGAATGTACTGGAGAATGCACAGTTTAGGATATATATTGTGACAGACCTGTCATAACCGATAAAAAATCGCAACAAACAAACCAAATATAAGTGTGGCGGCCAAAACAAAACAAGAGAAAAATTGATTGATGTCACGATGTTTTATGATAGAAACGCACAGTGCGCATTCTCGACGAAAAATGGCAACAATTCGAGGTTGGCCAAACTGGGCAAGAAAGCGCAAACTACGATGTGTTCCTGTTAGCTGCACATCGAAAACAGGTCCTTGGATGTTGGTAATGGGGTGGGAGCTGGTGGAAAGAAGTATATATATATATATATAATCCTTTATTTAATAAACTGACCCTCAGAATGTTTGCCATAAGGCACACTATTGTCACTGTACATGTTTTAAAAAGTAATTAAATAATGACAGTACAGCTGATGATTACCAATAGATGTCTATTCAACTGTTGCAACAAATATCTTAGAATCACTGTATTACTTTAGCCATTCAAGTTGAAAAAGAATTGTTTACTAAATCCTCAAAAAAGTGAGAAATATTCAATTAAAATAATTTTTAAATGAGGAAATATTGATCTCCAAGGTTAATCAAAGCAAGCGCTGTTATCGGAAGGTGACAGTATGGGCATACTAATATCAAAGTACGAAAAGTTCACATCGAACTTATATCTATTCAATACCTCCTTCATATAAAATAATTATTAAGGTCGTAATATTTTACCAAAATATCCAGCTCAAACTATTTCCTGAAGTAATATTACCATTTAACAATCTTGTAGTCAATCCCAGCATTAATATTTTAAATCTAAATCTATTGAAATACAAGAGTACCGAAGATGTGCTTCTGTACTTATGTCACACAATGTGAACTTTCGCTGTCTGTGTATTTCTTTACAATGCTACCATCATTAATCCTGCTAAGTAGATATGATCATGAAATGACTTTAGCCAGTTGTATACTGGTGAGTCCTTCCACTACAAATTCATATTGACTGGCCGCTATGTGACTCAGATACTATCTTGGTATCTAATGTCATTTTGGTGTCTGTTATCTCAAAGTCATTATGTTATTGCGTGTAATAATTTCCGAAGAACCAAGCCGACAGTTTCTTTCAGAGTTGCGAAATAATTGAGGAAAAATAATTGAACTAGTCGTAGCGAATACTTTCTGAGTAATTTTAACTTTTAATCTTTACCTTTAAAAAATTTAACTTTTACTCGTAATTTGGTTCAGTAAATGCCGCATCAACCTGGAGCCGAAGTCACTCGACGAGGAGATTTTGACAAGTTGTTCGTCAGTAAACGTGGGGCGCCAACTTTGGGGCATATATCACGATAACGATGAGGGAGCAGATGTTACGACACAATAACGATAATGTGAATTAATTTTGAAGCCTAAGCCTGATGAAGACTAGCGCTGAACCACTGTTAAACGAATTATGCCCTGTGAGAGTGATAAAATTTATTACGTCTAACGAGGAGCATAACTAATTAGTTAATAGTAATAACAGTCGCATTGAGTTTAAGGAAGCAGATACTTAAGGCTTTATTGAATTTTAATCCATGTCACAGTTATAAATTTTGGAAGTGATACTTTTGAATTACATTCAGGATTTATGCTTTAACATGTTGAATAATTAATTACATGGAAGCAAAACAATTTTTGAATATTTATCTTTATTACTTTACTATAACTACATAATTTCCTTTCATTAAATTATTTCTGATACAAGCCACAGTAATTCAATTTAAATAAGGCAACTTTTGCAAAGGTGTGAGTTTCATTTTATTAAAACTTAATAGCGTTTGTATGTGAAAACACAGTAATGAATTCCTTCCATAGTGGTGTGGGGTGCCTTGACTGCAGTGAACAGCCAGCATACCCGTTTCTGTATTTGTTGTTTTTGTGATGGAAGGTCGGATGACGGAGGAGACGGATTTTATTTAGTGTGAAGGAGATGATGGAGAGTTTGAGGGAAAACATGAATGTTCGGAATGAACATTTTTGTAATAAAATACAGAGCATAGATGCTAGGATTCAAGACACTAGTGATGATTTAAAGATTAGGATTAAAGTTTGAAACAATGATGAAAGAAAGGCTAGCGATAATTTGACGTTTGGGACACTTAGGTCCACATGACAAATAAATGACAATCAAGTCGAACTTAGTAAAGATAAACGAGCGGATGAGCCCCTTGAACCGTGTGAACAGTCTAGTGTTTCTCAAATGGAGGAAGACGCCTATGGCGACTGCATTACCATAGGAAGCCAGACAGGCGATGAGATACAGCCGAAATCATACCCTAGCGAAAGGAACGAACTGTTAGATAATGACTGCAATAGGGCAGAAGAACAGGCCGTGGACACAAACAGTGTAGTTCAGTTGAAGAAAACTGAAGAGCTTAAGTTACCAACAATGGAAAAGGTATAAATAAGTAACGAAGTCACCAACGACGAAATAGAACTAAATTACGAGATGAAGACAGAACCAGTTACTATTGCGTTCATACCACAGAAGTGTCATAGCCGTGGATCGAAGGTTGCTAACGATCATGGTTCTCAGCACCTTCAGCATGCCTACAGAGATTAGTCCATTGTAGAATGATGTTCAAGGAAGGAACTCGCGTATTCGTCAATGGGTGTATTGAGAAGTGTCTGACCAGTGAAGCAAGGATCCATGGTAGGAAGAAGCGCAAAAGAAAGATGAATTCAAGTTCAGATATGGGACGGAGAAAAGGGAGAAGAAGGCTTCGACAGTTCTTAACTCAGAGCCCAATGTCAAATGAAAAGGAAGAAGAGAAAGGTAGAATTGATTCCGAGGAAGCCGGTGAGAATGAAGAGTAGAAAGAGCTATGCTGCCGGTAAGAGAGAGGTAGAATGAAGGAAGAGGATGATGAACTCCATGGTACTGTCAGAGACCGATCCAGGGGAGAAATGATTCGACATTCCAGTAACTATGTAACCAGGTTACGACCGAGAAGAGGAAGGATACGGTACCTACGGAATTCGATGATGAAAGCATCCGAGATGGAGAATAATGACATTTAGAGCTTGAGAAGGGTTAGAGGACAAAAGAAATATGACTGTAACACCGCTACCCTAAAGTGATTGAACGAGAACGAAGAAGAACGTCAATAAGTCGCGATGATATTTTTAAACCACAGGAAAATGTCTATGCAAAGTTTGCTCCCTTATAGGTTGGACCATTTGAAATTGTTAAAAGTTTCAGGAACAACTCCTGTAAAATTCATAGTTTGGACGGCAGCAGGGAGGCCATATTTAATGCAGTGAACCGGAAGGTATACCACGCTCCGGAATAAAGAATTCCACAACCCGATGACGTCGTCATACCAGCAGAGGAGATGATCGGCAGAGAAGAGGTCCTACAGTCCGTCAATATTGCTATTTGAACAGGAGAAATACATGCCGAAAAGCCACACCAAGGAACTGCAGATATCAACAGTAGTCCGGAGAATTACCACGAATGTCCAGAATGCACGTTCTTAATATCAGATTTTGTCGATGACTTTTGCAACGAACTTTTGTTGCTGGCAGAGAAAAACCGGAAGATGCGTGAGAGCACTGAAATTCTACGTCAAGAACGAGATTGATAAGAGAATCTGCTGTGGAATTATGGTTCATTTTTGATGTCAAAATCCTTCCATATCTTTCAAATTTTGAATTTTTTTAAATTTCCACTTTATATGTACCGTAAACATTTCGTCTTTGTATGTGGATAATGAACCCATAACTCTACCATACTAAAAAAAAATTGCTACTACAAGATGGAGTGCAACCATGTTTTTCATTGCAAGGTCATCTCACGTTTGTGGCATGACAACTCACAGTGGGGAGCGAGCCACCAAACATTCGAAAGAGGTCGGAACATTTCGGCGGACCTCGGGTAGTTAATAATGAAATTCTCGATAATAACCCTCATAGCAAGATATTTCGGCATAGTCATTAACAAAGAAATAAATAATGAAGAATTTTGGGAAATATCCGATGAAGCTAAAGTCTACAGAGTGGAAATGTATTTATTTAGGCCTGGAGAGAAGTTGTCAACCATACTGCCAGAGTAGTGACACGTGTCAAGGACATGCAGTAAATCACAGCATCGCGTTATACATAGGGCGCGTGCAATCAAGTATATTGCGATGATGAGGAAGTGTCTTGTCGTCGTTCTGCTGTGGAGGTAAATTGTCTATTACCTTTGTCAGCGCGCGAGACTTTAAAATGTGTTTAAATTTCTTTAAAAAGTTTAAAATTTAAGCATTGCAATGAAAATCAATGAAATAATGTTTGGGCCGGTAAAAGTTCCAATAATGATAAGGATAAAATAACCGTTATGAGTGTGATAAAGTCAAATACCAAATTATCCAATAATAATAATAATAATAATAATAATAATAATAATAATAATAATATTAATAATATTCATATCAGGATAAAATTTGAGATTATTATGCGTTCAGCAGTTAGAAACGAGATTTGCGGTTTATATCAAAATCCAGTGAAGTATGATGAAGTTGACATTTTTGGAAAACTTAAATTTTGTGACACCGTGCATTTGCGATACAGAAAATCGCGCTATATTATTTTGCTCCTGAGGTCAGGAATAATTTAGAGAAGCTAATTGTGAGATCATTATGAAGTTGTTTGATCATGGGATCGCTTGTATTTAAAGAAGTCTCAAGTATAAAGTAAATGGATTGTAATGGAAATGAACTATTATGAGAATAGTTATGAAGATGTTGAAGGAAGGGTAAGCCTGTATTTTATGAGATATGTAGAATAAGCAGGATGTTGAGGATAAGAGGCCCTGTATTAGACGGAGAGGAATTTTTGTGAAATGGTGTATAAGTTGAGGTGTAATATTTCTGAGACAGGCTGTGTAAGCGGAACGATGTTCTGTAGCAATCCTGAACGACTGATGAATATAAAGGTTGTAAAATCCAAGTGAGCGCGTTGTAACGCCTATTTTAAGTACAAGTTGTTCTCCGATGATTACTCTTTTATGTAAGACCGCAGGCAACGGCAATTAAGTCTAAGTGACGTTTGTATTTGATACCAGCGGAGTGCATTTTGTGATAGCCGACCTCGCGAACAAAGTATATTCTGACACGGTCAAGATAATAATTATTCTAAATTGAATTCTATTTCGTATCATTGTGAGACGAAACTATCGCTGACTAGAAACATTGCGGGTGTGAAAAAAAATAATTTTATTAGAATGAATAGTGCAGCTTGAGTAGATTGATGGAAAGTTACTTCACTGGACTGTTCACGACGATACATATTTGGAATGTTGACATGGTAGGTCACTTGGAGCCTCACACTCAATTTGTGCCGTGAATATCGTGATGGTAGTGATTATTGTTTTCAGTGATACTACGTAATATCAAAAGAGAGTTGAGTTTATTTTTATTTAGCGAACTTCATTGCATGCGTTGAGATTGTATTGAGGAACAGATTGAACTATTCGGACATGCTATTTAATCTCGATTTCACGCTTTATTGTAGGAAATAGACACAACAATATTTTCCAGGTTCGAGTTCATTTTTGTAGAGAATTTCACTTCATGTGTTAGAGATTCAACGAGGATCAGATTTAAATGTCCAGACAGTGTATTTAAGTTTCGATTTCGCCTTTCAGTATGAATGATGTGCAGATACCATAACATTGGCTCAACGATAGATTTAGGATGCTGAATGTATTATATAAATTAAGTATGAGTAGACACTGTAACGTTTGCTCGACGACAGGATTAGGATGTCGTCTGTACATAGTCAAATCATAAATTAGACATTTATGCGGATCGACTTGAACGATTTTAGTGTTTGCAATAGTGGATATGAATGTGAAAGATATTAGGCAGGTCTATTCAGGCCATGTTTCGGCATAATTCTTACTAGCCAGAAGGTACTCCCATAACAGCATTGCAACAGTAGTGACATGAATGTAAGAGTTGTGCCACTTGGAAACCGCGCTAATGGAGACTGATCATTACTGCTTGGCCGCGCGTGTTCAAGTTCGATGAACTTTTCTTCATATTTATCTACTTTTCTTTACTTTAAGACTTATTGTTCGGGTTTCCGGTATATTATGATAGTGCAGTATGTTGACACTGTGTTGATTGTTTTTTGTGGGATTTACACTACGAATGCGGTTTCGATTCGTCAGCTGTTAATATATATTTTGTTTTCATTTTTCGTTATTCACATTATTTATGTGAGACGTTGATCTACCGATCACTTTAGTTTAATGGAACAAATGTAGGTAGACAGATTTGTAATGGTAGTCGTAAATATAGAGAATTGGAAAGTTTTCCTTTTATTTGTGTTATATTGTGGACTTGCCTTTTTACAAACTTAACGACGTAATTGTTTTATAACCTGAAAGTTGGTTTAGTAAGAACATTTTCAAGTGATTCATCACTTTTCTTTAACTTTAGTGTTTGGCGTTTCTTCTAAATGCATAATGAATTAATGTTTTCCTGCATTTCGCAGTTTTATTCCTTCAGGACGACGTAACGCAAGATCCCTTCGGATCAAATGCTGTTGGTTCCTTCTAAACATCTCTTTCGGGTGTTGCATGTTTCATCATCGGGATTCCTCTGTAACTTAAGAGTGTCACGAGATGACAGTACGTGGTGGAATTTTATTTTTGATTGTGACAATTGCTTTTAACTTGTAATGAACACCATGCTTTCAAGTAATATTTCGCAACCTATCCAAAGCAAGTGATAGTCGATTTGGTTCGAATAAGGATCCATTCGGGGAATGTTCCAATATCCGATAGGATAGTCGACTGGTGGATAACCTTAATTAAATGCAAATCTGGAATTCTACTTATTGAAGGTTAGATTTTCCACGGATCGTGTGGATTAACTCTCAGTTATCGTTTGGATCAATGTTGCCCGATTTTCAGTTTTTCTATTCTTTTTCTGAATTTTGTTGTCCACGAATTTCACACTACGTTCTTTGAAAGAACCATGCCAATGTCCGTCTCAATGGCTAAATGGTTAGCGTGCTGGCCTTTGGTCACAGGGGTCCCGGGTTCGATTCCCGGCAGGTTCGGGAATTTTAACCATCATTGGTTAATTTCCCAGGCACGGGGGCTGGGTGTACGTGTTGTCTTCATCATCATTTCATCCTGATCACGATGAGATCGCCTATGGGTGTCAAATCAAAATACTTGCACCAGGCGAGCCGAACCCGTCCTGGGATCTCCTGGCATTAAATGCCATACGCCATTTCATTTTTTACCATGTCAATTAAACTTTACCACTCACGTTATGCATTGTGACTGCGTTAAAACATGTTGTGAACATTTTAAGTGACTCTTCTTGGCAATATAATTAATAAATTTTTGTGATTTAAACTGAATAAATAATTTAATAATCACGTTTTGTGCTCCTCACTTAAAGTGGTTATGCTCTCTTCCGTACCCTATCGTTTGGTCGATGAAGTGTCAGTAAAAATCTAGCAACGAGCCCACGATCCAAGAGTACGATATTGTTTTACCGAATCAGGCGAGGCAGACGACCAACAATGGAATGGTAAGTGCAACGGTTCACTATGGCGTATTGCAGAATTCTGTGCAGTGATATCGTGAGCATCACCTAGCAAAGCGTTATTACACAGGAGATACACGAGTAACGAATACGTTTGGAAATGTAATACCATCAGCATACGTGAATATTTCAGTATGATCACATGTTAAAATGTAACAGATTTTGAAGAAAGAATTTATTCGCGAGGTTTACAGTTACACACATTTTCAGAATATTATGTGGAGTTACTGATTTCCTCTCGCTGCATAATATGTAATATGAGTACTTGCACTTTAATAGTCCCGTAACCATTCCAGTCAGGAATTCGTTTTACGGATTAGGGATGTGGCTGGCTGTCATCACTCTGTTCCAATAAATTTAAATTTGTATCATAAAAGTTTTGCTTATGTGTACTTAATCGTTTACATAAGTGTAAACATTTTCTACCGAGCGAGTGGCTGCGTGATACGAATCACGTAGCTGTTAGCTTGCATTCGGGGGATAGTGGGTTCTAACTCTCCTGTCGGCAGCTCTGAAAATGGTTTCCAACCCAGCTCGATAGCTGCAGTCGCATAAGTGCGGCCGGTATACAGTATTCGGAAGATAGTGGGTTCGAGCCCCGCTGTCGGCAGCCCTGAAGATGGTTTTCCGTAGTTTCCCATTTTCACACCAGGCAAATCCTTGGGCTGTACTTTAAATAATGCCACGGCCGCTTCCTTCCTACTTTTAGCCCTTTCCTGTCGCATCGTCGCCAAAAGACCTATTTGTGTCGGTGCGACGTAAAGCAACTTGCAGAAAAAAAAAGAATGGTTTCCCGTGGTTTCTCATTTTCGTCCCGAGAAAATGCTGAGTCTTATTTAAAGCCACGGTCGCTTCCTTCCCGTTCTTAGCCCTTTCCTACCCCATCGTCGCCATAAGAACTATCAGTGTCGGTGTGACGTAAAAGCATTGCTAGGAAAGGAAACATTTTTCCTACAATTGTAAGTAATAACTATCCACTTGGAAGACGTTACTATTCAGAATTATCTTCAGTAGGCCTATATAGAGGAATATGTCATGAATATGTCCATCGGGGACATCTCTTTATACATTCAAATTTATTTTTCCTGTTATACGGTATGCTTGAATTTCAACCAGCCATTCAATGTTTATGGGGGAGTAATTGCATACATTCCTAGATCGCACTGTTCGAAATGAGCAGCACTTAATTCTCCGAAATGGACACAGATCAGATTTTGGTTATTGAGACATTAATTTGAAAATACATCGAGAATGCGGCAGAATTAGGCCTATTTATAAACAATCGCTTCAAACTATACTGAGGATACAGGCAGACCAATATGTAAACCATTTCTCACGCTAAAAAGAAATACCAACTGTCACATTAAAATACTTCTTCCTTCCTTATTAAAGATTCTTTTTTTTTTTTTGCAAGTGGCTTTACGTCGCACCGACATAGATAGGTCTTATGATAGCGATGGGATAAGAAGGGGTTAGGAGTGGGAAGGAAGCGTCCGTGGCCTTAATTAAGGTACGGGTGTGCCAACAGCGGGATTCGAAACCACTATCTCCCGATTGTATTAAAGAATTAAACTTAGACTTAAACACATTAAAAATAGCTTGAACTTTTCTGCCAGTCAACTTGCGACAACGTCCCAAATTAATGATGTCAGGAGGATCGAAGCAGTAGTGAACACTCTCATCAGATAGAAATAATGCACACAGAAAAGGCTGTTGTTTTAGCACTTGAGACTGAACTAAAATGAAGGATATAACTTAAGGTCAGAGAGTAGATAAATAGCAAAACAATGATAAGCACTTGGAAGGGAAATTTAAGCATTACAGGTAGTAACTATACAATCCTACGTTAAGAGAGAAGAAGGTTAACATTGTCAAGCTATGTTCAGACCAAGATAATTAATTACAACATGAGTTCAAAATCAATTGACAAGATATTATGTATAACTATTTGCAGCATGCTCAGTTAAAGTTCTTCATGGCATTTTCGCATTTACTTGGGCTAGGCACAATATATGGATTAACCTCAGTTTTACGGCCGGATGTCTTCCCTGAAGCTAAACCTATGCAGCAGGACGTTTTCATTATTGGGTGTTTCTGTGGTTAGTCGTAGTATGATTTGACTGGTGTTGGTTTCGTCATTTTCTCGAATATATCACGAAATTTTTGGTAGGCCCTATACAAGGAGATTGATTCCTTCGTAGCTGTTAGTGTAGGAGCTTAGGCGGCCTCCTCCTATGCTCACTGTTTCAGGATTGAATCCTAGCAAATTAGGGTTGTCACTGTACAGTTTCAAAGTATACGAGAGACCAGTGTCAGCATATTCATCAGCACGATAAACGGAAACTTTCTATATGAAACGACCGCCATTCCGAAGTATTTTATGATCCATTACATAGCATTATTTGAATTTGTTTTGGAAAGGTAGTGACCGTGCCTTAATTAAGATGTAACTCCAGCATTTGCCTAGTGTTGTGTGTTTGATTCATCAGTCCATACACTAGTTTGATGCAGCTCTCCATGCCAAACTATCCTGTATAAATATTTTGAATTCTACGTAACTCTTACATCCTAAATCTACTATAATCTGTTTGTAATATTCATACCGTGTTCCACGCCGACCGTTCTCAAAACCTAAACTTCACTAAAATCAAACTAAACACGTCCTGAGTGCCCCTAGTTATGCCCACCATTTCATCTCTTCATCTGGTCAAATTTCGCCAAACCATTCACTTCCCATCAATTAGATTCAGCATGTCTTAATCCGTAATTCGATCTACTCATGTTACCTTCAGCATTTTCCTGTAACACCTTATTTCAAAAACTCTACTTTTCCTTTCTGAGCTAGTTATCACACACTTTTCACACCCATACAATGCTATGCTCCAGAATAAAACCTTTGTAAACATCGTTCTAATTCCTATATCAATGGTCGAAGTGAAAAATTATCATAGAAAAGGCCTTCATTCTGCCATCGTTAGCTGTTCTACTACACAAATCACAATATTGATCTACTTCCTTTAAGACTTCACTTCCTAGTACAATATTTTATGCATCATCTGACTTCGTTCAACTGTAATCCATTACATTTGCTTTGGATTTATTTATTTTCATCTTGTATTCCGTCTCCAAGACGGTGTCCATACCATTCAGCAATTTTTCCTGATCTCCTACGGACTAAGTTAAAATAAAGATATCATCGGCAAATCTCAGAGTTTTGATTTCCTATCCTTGGACTGCAATTTCTGATCTTTCTCGCAATCCAACACTTTTTTTAAATCTCTGCCTAATCGTAGTGAAGTCTAGTTGATGTCTTCCAGTGTCTCTAGGTCCCTTCCACGTATACAGCCGTGGTTTATGGTGATTTACAAAGTATTAGCAAGGACTGTATTATGATTGGTGCAGAATTCAACTAGCCGACTTCCTTTTTCATTCCTTCGTCCCATACTGAATTATCCTAATTCATTACTTTTCTCTTCCTTGGCCTGCCACTACATTGCAATCTCCCACCACAATTAAATTCTAGTAATCCTCTATCTCTTCATATATTCTTTCAATTTCTTCATATTTCACTGAACTAGGAGACTCCATATCTACAATATGATGGTGGGCATTGGTTTGGTGTCTGTCTTGACAACAATAATTCGTTCGCTATGTGGGTCGTCGTAGCTTACTCGCTGTCCTATCATCTTATTCATTACTGGCTGTTACCCGCAGCGTCCTTCTCACAGATTTCACAATTTTATAACAATAATCGTTCCTCGACACTCCACTAAAACGTTATCTGAAAATTCGGAAAGTATAAAAACTCTTCGAAAAACTGAGTTACATTTTTCTCTAAACCACGTTCGTGGTATTGCCTATTGGAGTTAGCCACGCTACTGGCAGACATAACTCTGGAACATAGAACTGTCCATGTGAGGAACAGTCATCTCTCAAGTCGTTACCGGGTTGTTCATTGACTTCCCTTTGGATGAATTAATGGTCATGTTAAAGCACACTATGAGAGGAAACTGCAAACTTAAATGGATATTACGTTGAGAATAACGGTATTCTTGGGATGAAAAGTGCTCCCCTCCCATCACACCCAGTGATCACTGTGGCTTCTTCAATATTTTACATACATACATACATACATACATACATACATACATACATACATACATACATACATATATACATACATACATACATACATACATTGCATACATACATACATACATTCATACATACATACATACATACATACATACATACATACATACATACATACATACATACATACATACATACATACATATATACATACATACATACATTGCATACATACATACATTGCATACATACATACATACATACATACATACATACATACATACATACAACATTATAGACCGTTATATGCCTTGAAGCGTTCAGTCCGCAAGCCTCTGTGGATTTACTAAATATTGCTACAATCCCCTATTTGCAACTAGTGCTGTGGTCTCATTTACTTCTATACCTCTTATCTTTAAATCGTTAGAAACTGAGTCTAACCATCGTCGTCTTGGTCTCCCTCTATTCGTCTCACCCTCCATAATAGAGTCCATTATTCTCCTAGATAACCTATCCTCCTCCATTCGCCTTACATGACCCCACCACCAAAGCCGGTTCATGCGTACAGCTCCATCCAGCGAGTTCATTCCTATCTTAGACTATACTAGCTGATGTACCCGTGCTTCGCTACGGGATTCTCAGAAAGACTGACTTGGTGGTTTTCCTAACTTAATCTAACATAGGTCATTACAAAAACGTCAGTAGGAATGTAGCGATTGAAAGCAATGTTATCATATAAAATACTCGATCAAATGAAACACCGCACGCTTTCTCACTTTCAACGAACAGTACTACGGTGTCGATCTAAGAGTCCGAAGTTCCAGAGCTGGAATAACCAGGTCGCAGACTGCCGTGAACACTCCTCTGTCATTATTCCTTTAAACATGCACACTACTCATTCCAATCAGTGCCTCCGAGTAGGGATTGAATAGCTCGAATACTATGATGAACCAGTGTGTTACGAACCAGATATATCAGAAAATGTATGAACCAGAGGAATGGCATGCTACTTCCCGCCAATATACAGGCAGGCTGTTTCAGTCGGTACGACCAGGCGAGTTGGCCGTGTGGTTAGGGGCGCGCAGCTGTGAGATTGATATATATAGATTTATCTATACGACCACTAATGACATAAATAACTTATTTGAGAATTACATTCCAGGCCTTCCCCTAAACTACCATTTCACTCAGCGTGAATAAAATAATTTATAGCCTAGATTGTAGTGGTTCATCACCCGACATTACATGACGATTTTCATTAAATTCTCTTCAGCCGTTTCCTCTTGATGCGTGTACATACATACATACATACAGACAGACGGACAGACAGAAATTACGGGAAAGTAAAGAAATGCATTTCCTTGTTACTGTAGACATGACAGATACAGAAACACCATTCATTTCAAATTCTGAGCAATGTACAGGCAAAACACTTATTTTATATATAGATTACATTTCAGGCCTTCCCCGAAACTACCATTTTACTCAGTGTGAATTACATTATTGATAGCCTAGATTATAGTGACCTATTCCCCGACTTTGCATACCAATTTTCGAGAAGATAGGACCACTAATACAATAAAGTTTTGACAATTAAATTTTAGGCCTTCCCCTAAACTACCATTTTTCTCAGCGTGTATAGCCTATATTGTAGTGACTTATTTCCAATGTTTGTCTACTGATTTTCATTAAGGCACGACCACTAATAACATAAATATTTGAGAATTAAATTTCAGGCCTTCCCCTGAACTATCATTTCACTCAGCGTGATCAAAATAATTTATAGCCTAGATTGTAGCGGTTAATCACCCGACTTTACATTCCGATTTTCATTAAATTCCCTTCAGCCGGTTTCTCGTGATGCGTGTACAGACAGACAGACAGACAGACAGACAGACAGACAGACAGACAGACAGACAGACAGACAGAAATTACGGAAAAGTAAAAAATGCATTTTCTTGCTACTGTGAACATGACCGATACAGAAATACCATTATTTTCAAATTATAAGCAATGTACAGACAAAACTCTTATTTTATATACATGGTGAAGCGAAATTCGCGCACTCAGGCGTCGCAGCGCGACTGCTCACATGCCAGCAATAAAAAAATATCTCTCACAAAAGTTCGTCCTTCGAGTATATCCGGCAGTAAAAGGGCGTTGAAGAGTGGCAATCTGGCAACACTGTAACCACATGTAGGGTAACTACCTCTGTCAGCACGTATTCTTTGCGCTGTACAGTTGGTGCAGTGGTTACCGGATTGGGTTAGCATTCAGGAGGTCGAGGGGTCGATCCTAGGTTGAAGCGTATTATCTTTATTTCATAAATGTAGTCCAGGTGGTATGGTATCTGGCAACTTAATCGTCAACAGCCATTGCAGCGGGTCCTCTAAAAACCCTTTGCACTTACATTCTACGATCCTACAAATGGACGAACAATCGTTTCCCTTGGTCAGCTTTGAAAGACGTCCTTTCCACGTCGTGGGCGTGAATTTATTCGCACAAATTCATATACTAAATGCGAAACCTGTTTTCTTTCTACCGTCCTCCAACGATCTCATAGATTAGTAGCAACTGTTATTCTTGCCTCGTTCAAGTCCACTGTATTTCGTAAGGGCTTACGTTACCAGTAAGCCTAGCAAGGTGTTTGTTGTGTTCAGCGTTACAAAATGTAGTAAATGTAGGATACATGAGACCTAAGGTACGGTGTCTTACTGTATTACGTTATGTAATGTCCGATGGAAATTAGTAAACAAAAAATTGCGCCTCTACCCAGGATCGAACCCTCTACCACCTGCATGCCAACCCAAAACCCTATCCAATGCACCCACTGCTCAGCGCGAATATATGTTGCTGACAGAGGTACTTACCGTACATGTAGTTACAGTGTTGCCAGATTGCCACTATTCAACGTCCTTTCTCTGCCTGATATACTCGCAGGTCGAACTTTTGTGAAAGACATTTGTTATTGCTGGCATGTAGGGAGTCGCACTGCGACGCCCGAGTGCGCGAATTTCGCTTCACTCTGTATATACAGAAGATTACATTTCAGGCCTTCCCCTAAACTACCATTTCACTCAATGTGAATAACATAATTGTTAGCCTAGATTATAGCGACCTATTCCCCGACTTTGCATACTAATTTTCGTGTGAAGATACAACCACTAATACAATAAATATTTGACAATTAAATTTTAGGCCTTCCCCTAAACTACCATTATTTTCAGCGTGTATAGCCTATATTGTGGCGACTTTTTCCCATCTTTGTCTACCGATTTTCATTAAGACACGACCACTAATAACATAAATATTTGAGAATTAAATTTCTGGCCTTCCCTAAACTACTATTTCGCTCAGCGCGATTAAAATAATTTATAGCCTAGATAGTAGCGGTTCAACACCCGACTGTACATTCCGATTTTCATTAAATTCTCTTCGGCCGTTTTCTCGTGATGCGTGTACAGACAGACAGACAGACAGACAGACAGACAGACAGACAGACAGACAGAAAGACAGAAAGACAGACAGAAAGACAGAAAGACAGAAATTACGGAAAAGTAAAAAAAGGCATTTTCTTGTTACTGTGAACATGAACGATACAGAAACGCCATTCTTTTCAAATTCCGGGCAATGTACAAACTCGTATTTTATATATAGATTACATTTCAGGCCTTCCCCTAAACTACCATTTCACTCAATGTGAATAACATTATTGATAGCCTAGATTATAGCGACCTATTCCCTGACTTCGCACACCAATTTTCGTGAAGATACCACCAATAATACAATAAATATTTGACAATTAAATTTTAGGCCTTCCCCTAAACTACCATTTTTCTCAGCGTGTATAGCCTATATTGTAGAGACTTATTTCACATGTTTGTCTGCCGATTTTCATTCAGACACGACCACTAAGAACTTCAATATTTGAGAATGAAATTTCAGGCTTCCCCTAAACTACCATTTCACTCAGCGTGATTAAAATAATTTATAGCCTAGATTGTAGCGGTTCATCACCCGACTTTACATTCCGATTTTCATTAAATTCTCTTCAGCCGTTTTCTCGTGATGCGTGTACATACATACAGACAGACAGACAGACAGACAGACAGACAGACAGACAGACAGACAGACAGACAGACAGACAGACAGACAGACAGACAGACAGACAGACAGACAGACAGACAGAAATTACGGAAATGTAAAAAGTGCCTTTTCTTGTTACTGTGAACATGACCGATACAAAAATAACATTCTTTTCAAATTCTGAGCAATGTACAGACAAAACTCTTATTTTATATATATAGATTATTACATTTCAGGCCTTCCCCTAAACTACCATTTCACTCAATGTGAATAACATTATTGATAGCCTAGATTATAGCTACCTATTCCCTGACTTCGCACACCAATTTTCGTGAAGATACCACCAATAATACAATAAATATTTGACAATTAAATTTTAGGCCTTCCCCTAAACTACCATTTTTCTCAGCGTGTATAGCCTATATTGTAGAGACTTATTTCACATGTTTGTCTGCCGATTTTCATTCAGACACGACCACTAAGAACATCAATATTTGAGAATGAAATTTCAGGCTTCCCCTAAACTACCATTTCACTCAGCGTGATTAAATGAATGTATAGCCTAGATTGTAGCGGTTCATCACCCGACTTTACATTCCGATTTTCATTAAATTCTCTTCAGCCGTTTTCTCGTGATGCGTGTACATACATACAGACAGACAGACAGACAGACAGACAGACAGACAGACAGACAGAAATTACGGAAATGTAAAAAATGCATTTTCTTGTTACTGTGAACATGACCGATACAAAAATAACATTCTTTTCAAATTCTGAGCAATGTACAGACAAAACTCTTATTTTATATATATAGATTTCCTCATCCCGCGCACCCTCCTGCTGTTGTTCCCACCTGTTTGTACCAGCAATCATTCTCCAACGATGGTAATATAGTGAGATTGAATCAAGGTGTAGTAAAGCTAATGCAGTGAGCTCGCAGTTGCGATCAACAGTATTCTGTAAGATGGAAGTCAGCTCCCGGACGAAACTATCTTTACATCGGTCTGTTTTCAGACCAACTTTGCTTTACGGGAGCAAAAGCTGGGTGGACTCAGGATATCTTATTTATAATTTAGAAGTAACAGGCATGAAAATATCAAGTATCATTGCAAGTAGAAACATGTGGGAACAATGGCAGGAGGGTACTCGGAATGGGAAGATAAAGGCTAAGTTAGGAATGGACTCGATGGATGAAGCTGTGCGCATTAACCGGCTTCAGTTGTGGGGTCATGTGAGGCGAATGGAGGAGTATAGGTTACCTAGGAGAATAATGGAATAATGGTCTCTGTTATGGAGGGTAAAAGAAGTAGAGGGAGACTAAGACGACGATGGTTAGACTCATTTTTTACCGATTTAAGGATAAGAAGTGTAGAACTAAATGATGCCACAGCACTAGTTGCAAATAGAGGATTTTGGCGACATTTAATAAATTCACAGAGGTTTGCATGCTGAAAGCTGAAAGACATAATGGTCACTTATGATGGTGCATGTATGATGTTATTATTCTAACGTAATTCACTGGTTAGATCTGCTTGCTTCACAAGGAAGTTGGTTCATATTACTTCGTAAAATGACCAGTATTAAATTCGTCAATTCAATAATAAATTACTCTTCTCTTTCCCAAATTGAGACTCGGATTGCTTGTCTCAATATTTCAAAAACAATGACGTCATTCGCTCACACACTCTCAGACAATGTAAGAATGTTACAGCTGAGTTGACACGTGATTTTAGTCCGGAAACCTCCATAAAAGACGATCGCGTTGACAGATCATTATCGTTTGTGTAGTTTACTAGTAACTGACCATCCGGCTTCACGTCTCAAGTCTAACAATAATGACTTGCCTAATACGTAGATTAGTCCAACCACCAGCCTGATAAACGTATATATATAGAATAAACGTACAGTAACATTCTTTGTCTCCTCATTTCGATTTATTCCAGAAACCATTCAACAGGTTATTGAACCTACAGAACGTCAGCATAAAGTACAAGCAAACTACAAAACATGGTTAAGCTACACACTTAACTCGCATACCTCACGGGCTATGACTTTAGTGTCATATGAAGCAAATAATATTGCCCTAAACAGCCAAAATCCGTCACCAATAATTGTAACGATGGTTTAAGGCGTCACAGTGCCATTTATAATTAACATACCAATTTCTCGTGTATTAGAATGCTGTAAATGTTATCAAATTAAGTCACGTAAGTAATCACAAATTACAATACGTACAGAAAACAAATGACCGCTAAACCAGGAAGTTATGACCTTCAAGTTAGGAAAATAGAACATGGTGTGTCTGAAGTGTGTGTGTGTGTGCGCCATTTGGGATGGTAGCGCCTTTGATATCGTGTCTCAAGGGCACCGACCCCTCCCCCCTTCCACACACTTCCCTGACGACCCAATGCCGCTGAGACAAATCTCTTCTTAGCGAGTCACTACGTCACAAAAGGAAGTAGTCATGCAAATGAAATGATTATATACAACAGCGTGTGCTCTTAAGTGTTTGTGTCCCTTGGGGTTGTAGCGCTTGTGATATCGTGTCTCAAGTCCACTCCACCTCTCCCAAAACCTCCCTCCCACAACGGACGACCTACGCTGCCGAAAAATATCCTTCTTGGCAAGTCTCAGCGTCACAAAAGGAAGCTACTGACTAACACACATTTTAACAATGGGGCGGTTAACTTAACCATTGCTTGGTTAAAATGGGGATAAATTTCACATTTGTAGTATTTTAGGTTCACGAGGAAAATAACTGCTTCATCCTGCGGTTAGGCTTAAATCTCCATTAAATACATCTATCCGATTACGGAAGATCATTAAAAAGGAACGCTCATACAACCAAGCCATGAACGTTTATAAGCCCCTTGGGGGTTGAAATTTTTGAAATGCTGAAATGCGCGCTTCATTGTTTGTGTTGCAGTGTACTTACGCTAAGTTTCAAGAAAATCCCAACATTCGATTTTTTTCAATACGAACTTTTTGAAAACTCTTTTACCGTTTAAGGGGTTGATTTACAAAAAAAAGAAAACACGTTTAATTATTCAAATTTTGGAGCATTTTTACCAAGTTTCAAGTCAGGAGACGCGTTAAATAACGGTTCTCGGTATAAAGATTGAACCCCTTTATGATCCCCCCAGGGGTTAAATTAAAAAAAATTCCCTTCTTAGTGAGCCTCGACGTTATAAAATGAAACTATTCACCAAATTTCATATTTATATCTTCAGCGTCTTCGGCTCGGCGATGATTTCCGGTAAAAATCTTATACCCCCTTTATGTCCTTGTAAGGGTTCATATCGAAACAATAATAACTTAGCTGATATGTTGATTATTCTATAACCAAACCAAACCCAAACCCCACGGCACTTAACGCACTTGAAAGGGCTTTGGCCTGCCCAGCGGCCACTGATCAGCCCGAACGCCTGCAGATTACGAGGGGTCGTGTGGTCAGCACGACGCATCCTCTCGGCCGCTCTTCTGGGCTTTCGAGACCGGGGCCGCCATCTCACCGTCAGATAGCTCCTATATTCTAATCACGTAGGCTGAGTGGACCTCGAACCAGCCTTCAGGTTGAGAGAAAATTCCCTGACCTGTCTGGGAATCGAACCCGGGGCCTCCGGGCGAGAGGCAGGCACGCTACCCCTACATCACGGGGCCTGCAGATTATTCTATAAGCCTGCCAAATATATATATATATATATATATATATATATATATATATATCTATATATATATAATAGCTTGTCCTGACTGACTGACTGACTGACTGACTGATTCATCATCGCCGAGCCAAAACTACTGGACATAAAGAAATGAAATTTTGGGGATATATTCATATTATAATGTAGGTACTCGCTAAGAGAGGATTTTTGGATATTCCTTCGGTAAGGGGGTGAAAATGGGGGTGAAATTTTAAAATGAGTGTATCTATATCTCAAAACTTTAAAAGTTTACAGATGTAAAAATTGGTATTTAGAATCTTCTTTAAAACTAAGGAAACACGTATTTTTTTGTTTTCAGAAAATCCCAATATGAGGGATGAAAAAGGGTGAAAATGGAGGAAAATGGGTTGAATGCCTTTAATCAGGATACCGGTACTTATATCTCAGAAACTGAAGATATTACAGACCTGAAAATTGGTACTTTTGATCTCTTTTAAAAATAAAAAAGCACGTATTTTTTTGTTTTTGTAAAATCCAATTAATGGGAGGGTGAACGGGGGGTGAATTTTTAAAATGAGTGAATCTATATCTCCAAACTTTTAAAGTTTGCAGATGTAAAAATTGGTATTTAGAATCTTCATTAAAAATAAAGAAACACGCATTTCTTTGTTTTCGGAAAATCGCAATAGGAGGAGTGAAAAGGGGTGAAAAATGGGTTGAATGCCTTTAATGAGGCTACTTATATCTCAGAAACTGAAGATATTATAGACCTGAAAATTGGTGTTTGGGATCTCTTTTAAAAATAAAGAAACACGTATTTTTTGTTTTTCTGGAAAAACCAATTAAGGGGGGTGAAAATGGGGTAATATTTTAAAATGACTGTATCTATATCTCAAAACTTTTAAAGGTGATAGATGTAAAAAATGGTATTTAGAATCTCCATTAAAAATAAAGGAACACGTATATTTTGTTTTCGGAAAATAGTAATAGGAAGGGTGGTAAAGGTTGAAAAAGTGGTCGAATGCATTTCATGAGTCTACTTATATTTCAGAACCTGAAGATATTACAGACCTGAAAATTGGTGTTTGGGATCTCCTTTAAAAATAAAGAAACACGTATTTTTCTTTCTGTGGAAAATCCAATTAATGGGGGGGTGAAAAGGGGGTGATTATTTAAAGTGAGTGTATCTATATCTCAAAACTTCTAAAGTTTATAGATGTAAAATTTGGTATTTAGAATCTCCTTTAAAAATAAAGAAACACGTATTATTTTGTTTTCGGAAAATCCCAATAGGAAGGGTGTAAAAGGGTTAATAATGGGTTGAATGCCTTTCATGAGGCTACTTATATTTCAGAACCTGAAGATATTACAGACCTGAAAATTGGTATTTTGGATCTACTTTAAAAGTAAAGAAACACGTATTTTTTCGTTTTGGGAAAATCCAAATATTGGAGGGTGAAAAGGGGGGGGGGTGAATTTTTTAAAATGAGTGTGTCTACATCTTAAAACTTTAAAATTTACGGATGTAAAAATTGGTAGTTAGAATCTCCTCTAAAAGTAAACGAACACGTTTTTTTGGTTTCCTGTAAATCCTAATAGGAGGGGTGTAAAAGGGTGAAAAATGGGTTGAATGTCTTAATTGAGGATACACATATCTCAGAAACGAAAGATATTACAGAACTGATAATTTGCATATGGGATCTCCTTTAAAAATTAAGAAACACGCATTTTTTAGTTTTTGGAAAAGCCAATTAATGGCGGTTAAACAGGAGTGACAAATTGGGGTGAATTTTTTGAAAGACTATATCTACAGAATATCTTAGAAACGTAAAATGTTACAGACGTAAAGAATGGGTGTTTGGAATCTCCTGTAAATGTAAAGAAATATAGGTGATTTTTTTTGGAAACTCCACTTAAGGGGAACTCAAAAGGGGTGAAATTTTAAAATGAGAATTTTTACAGTATATCTAAAAAAACTTAACATGTTACAGAAGTGAAAAATGGTATTATTTATCTCTATTAAACATAAAGAAACGTGTGCTTTTAGTTTTCGAAAATACCACTTGGGTGGAAGGGGGGGGGGTATAAGTGACTGAAAATGGTGATGAATTCTTGTAATTAGGCTACTGATATCTCAAAAATGAAGATGTTACAGACGTGAAATTTGATATTTGTAATCTGCTTTAAAAGTAAAGAAACACGTATTCTCGGAAAATCCAATGAAGGGGGGGTGAAAGAATTGAAAAATTATTGACTTAATTTATGAGAATACATACATCTAATAAAAAATAAAGTTGTTACAGACGTGGAAATTCTTATTTGGACCTCCTTTAAAAACAAAGAAGAACGCGTTTTGGTGGGGAAACCATCCTGGAGGGCGGGAGTGTAAAGGAGTTGAATTCCTTTCATGAGGACACATAAATCGAAAACTGAAGAAGTTAGAGTCGTGATAATTCGTATTTAGAAGATCCTTTACTATTAAAGAAACAAGTATTATTTGCGGGAAAATTCACTTAAGGGGGGGATTATTGTGAAATGAAGTGAAAAAAGTGAATTATTTTTATGGGGATACTTATATCTCAAAACTGAAGGTAATAGACGTGAACATTGGTGTTTGGAATCACCCTTAAACATAAAGAAACAAGCGTTCTTTTGATTTTTTATGGTGGGGTGGGGGTTGGCGGTAAATAAACTTAACTTCGGTGGGGTGTAGAAGGGGGTGAGACCAATTGATTTTACTGTTATTAATGTAGGCCTACTTATAAGGATCCTCCGTTGCTCAGGCGGCAGCGCGCCGGCCTCTCACAGCTGGGTTCCGTGGTTCAAATCCCGGTCACTCCATGTGACATTCATGCTGGACAAAACGGAGGCGGGACAGGTTTTTCTCCGGATACTCCGGTATTCCCTGTCATCAGCCATTCCAGCAACACATAATAATAATAATAATAATAATGATAATAATATTCCGGACCGTCGTCAAATGTGCGGACCGCGCTGGAAACGGCTCCTGGACGGGTAATGACTAAGAATGCAGTCCGGCCGCGGGTTCAGTGCCGCCAAGGCACCCAATATGACACCACGCCGGATCTCCTGAAGGATTTTATCCATATTAAAAATATTATAGGAAAAGATGGCAAAGATTTACGGGCCCAACTGACCGGGAGGAATACCTGAGCCTAACCCGGGAAGTACGAAAACGATTGCTGGAAAGGAAGATTTAAAAATGGGAGGAAACGTGCCGTAAAATAATAGAAAACCAGTCAGATCGGGAATTTTGGTGGATTCTCGCAGAAAACGAGTCAGATCGCGAATTTCGGCGGATTATATATCTATAACAATAAGCATTCAATTATAAATTTCAGTATAATACCGTAGCGAAGCACGGGTATCTTGCTAGTATATATATATACTATATATATATATATACTATATATATACTATATATATATATATACTATATATATACTAGTATGCTAGTATATATATATACTAGCAAGATACCCGTGCTTCGCTACGGTATTATACTGAAATTTATAATTGAATGCTTATTGTTATAGATATATAATCCGCCGAAATTCGCGATCTGACTCGTTTTCTGCGAGAAACCACCAAAATTCCCGATCTGACTCGTTTTCTCTTATTTTACGGCACGTTTCCTCCCATTTTTCAATCTTCCTTTCCAGCAATCGATTTCGTACTTCCCGGGCTAGGCTCAGGTATTCTTCCCGGTCAGTTGTGTCCGTAAATCTTTGCCATACCGTATTTTCATATAATCATTTTTAATCTGGATAAAATCCTTCAGGAGATCCGGCGTGGAGTCATATTGGGTGCCTTGGCGGCACTGAACCGGCGGCCGGACTGCATTCTTAGTCATTACCCGTCCAGTAGCCGTTTCCAGGGCGATCCGCACATTTGATGACGGTCCGGAACATTATTATTATTATTATTATTATTATTATTATTATTATTATTATTATTATTATTATTATTATTATTATTATTATGTGTTGCTGGAATGGCTGATGACAGGGAAAACCGGAGTATCCGGAGAAAAACCTGTCCCGCTTCCGTTTTGTCCAGCACGAATGTCACATGGAGTGACCGGGATTTGAACCACGGAACCGAGTTGTGAGAGGCCGGCGCGCTGCTGCCTGAGCAACGGAGGATCCTTATAAGTATATTAATAACAGTAAAATCAATTGGTCTCACCTCCTTCTACACCCTACCGCAGTTAAGTTTATTTACCAACCCTCCCCCCCCCCAAAAAAAAATTAAAAGAAGGCTTGTTTCTATGTTTATGGGAGATTCCAAACACCAATGTTCACGTCTATTACCTTCAGTTTTGAGATATAAGTATCCCCATAAAAATAATTTACTTTCTTCACTTCATTTCACACTACTCCCCCCCCCCTAAGTGAATTTTCCCGCAAAAAATACTTGTTTCTTTAATAGTAAAGGATCCTCTAAATACCAATTATCACGACTCTAACTTCTTCAGTTTTTGATTTATGTGTCCTCGTGAAAGGAATTCAACTCCTTTACACTCCCGCCCTCCAAGATGGTTTCCTCCCAAAACGCGTTTTTCTTTGTTTTTAAAGGAGATCCAAATACGAATTTTCACGTCTGTAACAACTTTAGTTTTTATTAGATGTATGTATTCTCATACAATTAAGTCAATTAATTTTTCAATTCTTTCACCCCCCCCCCCCCAACCCTTCATTGGATTTTCTGAGAATACGTGTTTCTTTACTTTTAAAGCAGATTGTAAATATCAAATTTCACGTCTGTAACATCTTCATTTTTGAGATATCAGTAGCCTAATTAAAAGAATTCAACACCATTTTCAGTCACTTTAACCCCTCCCTCCACCCAAGTGGTATTTCCGAAAACTAAAAATACACGTTTCTTTATGTTTAATAGAGATAAAAAATACCATTTTTCACTTCTGTAACACGTTAAGTTTTTTTAGATATACTGTAAAAATTCTCATTTTAAAATTTCACCCCTTTTGAGTTCCCCTTAAGTGGAGTTTCCAAAAACAAATCACCTCTGTTTCTTTACATTTACAGGAGATTCCAAACACCCACTTTTTACGTCTGTAACATTTTACGTTTCCAAGATAATCTGTAGATATAGTCTTTCAAAAAATTCACCCCAATTTGTCACTCCTGTTTAACCGCCATTAGTTGGATTTTCCAAAAACTAAAAAACGCGTTTCTTTATTTTTAAAGGAGATCCCATATACAAATTTTCAGTTCTGTAATATCCTTCGTTTCTGAGATATATGTATCCCCATTAAAGGCATTCAACCCATTTTTCACCCATTTACACCCCTCCTATTAGGATTTACAGGAAACAAAAAAATACGTGTTCCTTTATTTTTAGAGGAGATTCTAACTACCAATTTTTACATCTGTAAATTTGAAAGTTTTAAGTTGTAGACACACTCATTTTAAAAATTCACCCCCCTTTTCACCCCCCCAATTATTTGGATTTTCAAAGAGCGAAAAAATACATGTTTCTTTACTTTTAAAGTAGATCCAAAATACAAATGTTCAGGTCTGTAATATCTGCAGGTTCTGAAATATAAGTAGCCTAAATAAAGGCATTCAACCCATTATTCACCCTTTTCCACCCTTCTTATTGGGAATTTCCGAAAACAAAATAATATATTTCTTTATTATTAAAGGAGATTCTAAATACCAATTTTTACATCTATAAACTTTAAAAGTTTTGAGATATAGATACACTCATTTTAAAAAATCACCCCTGTTCAACACACCCCTTCCCCCATTAATTGGATTTTCCACAAACAAAAAATACGTGTTTCTTTATTTTTAAAGAAGATCCCAAACACCAATTTATAGGTCTGTAATATCTTCAGATTCTGAAATATAAGTACTGACTCATGAAATGCATTCGACCCATTTTTCAACCTTTTCCACCCTTCCTATTAGGATTTTCCGAAAACAAAATATACGTGTTTCTTTATTTTTAAAGGAGATTCTAAATACCAATTTTCACATCTATAACCTTTAAAAGTTTTGAGATATAGATACACTCATTTTAAAATATTACCCCCCTTTTCACCCCTCTTAATTGGATTTTCCACAAACAAAAAAATTCGTGTTTCTTTATTTTTAAAGGAGATCCCAAACACAAATTTTCAGGTCTGTAATATCTTCAGTTTCTGAGATATAAGTAGCCTCATTAAAGGCATTCAACCCCTTTTTCACCCTTTTCACTCCTCCTATTGCGATTTACCGACAAAAAAAAATACGTGTTTCTTTATTTTTAAAGGAGATTCTAAATACCAAATTTTACATCTATAAACTTTAAAAGTTTTGAGATATAGATACACTCATTTTAAAAATTTCATCCCCCTTTTCACCCCCCATTATTTGGATTTTCCCAAAACGAAAAAATACCTGTTTCTTTATTTTTAAAGTAGATCCCAAATACCAATTTTCAGGTCTGTAATATATTAAGTTTCTAAGATATAAGTATTCTCTTTAAAGGCATTCAACCCAATTATCACCCCCTTTTCACCCCTCCTATTGGGATTTTCCGAAAACAAAAAACTACGTGTTCCTTGATTTATAATGAAGATTCAAAATACCAATTTTTACATCTCTAAACTTTAAATCTTTTGAGATATAGATGCACTCATTCTAAAAATTCACCCCCCTTTTCACCCTCGCATTAATTGGATTTTCCAAAAAACAAAAAAATATGTGTTACTTTATTTTTGAAAGCGATCAAAAGTACCAATTTTGAAGTCTGTAATATCTTCAGTTTCTGAGATATAAGTATTCTCTTTAAAGGCATTCAACCCATTTTTCACCCCCTTTTACCCCTCCTATTGGGATTTTCCGAAAACCAAAAAATACGTGTTCCTTTGTTTTTAATGAAGATTCTAAATACCAATTTTTACATCTCTAAACTTTAAAACTTTCGAGATATAGATGCACTCATTTTAAAAATTCACCCCCCTTTCACCCTCGCATTAATTGGATTTTCCAAAAACAAAAAAATATGTGTTTCTTTATTTCTGACAGCGATTGAAAGTACCAATTTTGAGGTCTGTAATATCTTCAGTTTCTGAGATATAAGTAGCGGTATCCTGATTAAAGGCATTCAACCCATTTTTCACCCTTTTTCACCCCTCCTATTGGGATTGTCTGAAAACAAAAAAATACGTGTTTCCTTATTTTTAAAGAAGATTCTAAATACCAATTTTCACATCTGTAAACTTTTAAAGTTTTGAGATATAAACACACTCATTTTAAAATTTCACCCCCCTTTTCACCCCCTTAGCGACGGAATATCCAAAAATCCTCTCTTAGCGAGCACCTACATTATAATATGAATATATCCCCAAAATTTCATTTCTTTATGTCCAGTAGTTTTGGCTCGGCGATGATGAATCAGTCAGTCAGTCAGTCAGTCAGTCAGGACAAGCTACTTTATATATATAGATATATATATATATATAGAATAAATGTTTTGGAGTGTTTCTACCAAGATATAAGTCAACAGACACTTTAATGCGTCTTACAAACTTCGAACAACTTTATGGCACTTTCAGGGACTGAATATTATAAATTTCCTTCTTAATGAGTCTCTACACCATAAAAGAAAACTACTATATATAGAGATTAAACCAACTCCAGCAATACTGCGGTGCATAATCATACAGTCAATTGAATGAACCTGGAAAAATGTGAGTACAACCAAAAGCAATCAAGTAACAGCTTCCCGTTCAGTGACACCGAAATATGGAGCCAAATCAGCAAGTACGACACTGTTTGCATCCGCGAAACCACAGGTGTGAGAAAAGCGGTAAAAGAAGAAAAATGAGAAGAAGGGAAAGTTTATATGACTTCCCCAACGAAGACCTTCCCATACGTTAACCCAAAAGTCCTTATTGTGATCCCCGTGATGTACATTCACCCCATCAACACATTAATTAAAAGTGAGAGGAATTTTCCACATAACCATCGATGGTGTTATTTGAGGATCCAAGCACACTGCTGGTTGATACCAGACAAGTACTACATAACACAATAGTGAAGTAATGAAATACAGTAATCAATCACTCAATACTGATCTGCATTTAGGACAGTCGCCCGGGTGGCAGATTCCATATCTGTAGTTTTCCTGAACTTTCCTTAAATAACTTCAAAGAAATTCGATATTTACTGAATATCTCCCTTGGTAAGATATTCCAATCCATACCTCCCGTTCCTATAAACGACTATTTCCCCAACTTGCCGTCATATTGTGATATTTCCTACTTTTAAAGACACCACTCAAACTTATTCGTCTACTAATGTCATTCCTTGCCAACCCTCCACTGACAGCTCGGAACATACCACTTAGTCGAGCAGCTCTTCTCCTTTCTCCCAAGTCTTCGCAGTCCAAACTGTGCAAAATTTCTGTAACGCTACTCTTTTGTCGGAAATCACCCAGAACAAATCGAGCTGTTATTCTTTGAATTTTTTCCAGTTCTTGAATCAAGTAACCCTGGTGAGGGTCCCATGCACTTGAACCACACCCTATTTGGGGTCCTACCAGAGACATATACGCACTCTCCTTTACATTCTTACTACACCTCCTATACACCCTCATAACCATGTGCAGAGATACGTAAACTTTATTTACAATCCCATTTATGTAATTACACCACTGAAGATCATTCCTTATATTAACACCTACGTACTTACACTGAACACCATAAGTAACGCTCAACCCATCAACGTAGTAACTAAAACTGAGAGAACTTTTCCTATTTGTGAAACACACAACCTGACTTTTAACCCCGTTTGACATCATACCATTGCCTGCTGTCCATCTCACAACATTATCGAGGTCATTTTGCACCTGCTCGCAATCTTGTAACATATTTATTACTCTATACAGAATAACACCACCTGGAAAAGCCTTATCTCTGATTCCACTTCTTTATATTTTCTTATATGTTTGAATGATATGAATAAAGGTCTAATAACACTGCCTTTAGGAATTCCCCTCTTAAATATTACAGGGTAAATTAAAGCTTCGCCTACTCTAATTCTCTGAGATCTATTTTCTAGAAATATGGCAACCCATTCAGTCACACTTTTGTCTAGTCCAACTGCACTCATTTTCGCCAGTAGTCTTCCATGATCCACCCTATCAACTGCTTCAGACAGGTCAATCGCGATACAGTCCATTTGGCCTCCTGAATCCAAGATATCTGGTATATCTTGCTGGAATCTACAAATTGAGCTTCAGTGGAATAACCTTCCTGAACTGCCTTATATCGAACCAGTTATTAATTTCGCAAACATGTCTAATATAATCAGAAAGAATGCCTTCCCAAAGCTTGCATGCAACGCATGTAAAACTTTCTGGCCTGTAATTTTCAGCCTTATGTCTATCACCCTTTTCTTTATACACAGGAGCTACTAGAGCAACTCTCCATTCATTTGGTATAGATCCTTCATGCAAACAGTAACCAAATAAGTACTTCTGACATGGTACTATATCCCAACCCATTGTCTTCAGTATATCCCCATAAATCTTATCAATTACAGCCAGTTTTTTGGTTTTCAACTTTTGTATCATATTGTAAATGTCATTGTTATCACATGTTAATGTTAATACTTCTTTAGCATTAGTCACCTCCTCTATCTGGACATTCTCCTTGTAACCAACTATCTTTACATACTGCTGACTGACTACTTCTGCGTTTTGAAGATCTCACATACACACTCCCCTTGTTCATTAATGATTCCTGGAGTGTCCTTCTTGGAACCTGTTTCTGCCTTAAAGTACCTATACATAACCTTCCATTTCTCACTAAAATTTGTATGACTGCCAATTATGCTTGCGATCATGTTACCCTTAGCTGACGTCTTTAGTAAGTTGCTTCAATTTCTGCTTACTGCCACAGACATTTCTAACTTTGTTTTTCCAATCTGCACCTCTTTCTTTGTCTCTTTATTTTTCTATTATAATATGGTGGGTTTTTACCATTCCTTACCACCTTTAAAGGTAAAAAAATGTTTTCACTTTCCTCAACAATTACTTTAATGCATTTTTGTATCGTACAGTTTCAAATTTATTCTTAGGGTAGTTGCTACAACTTTTGCTATCGAAGATTGTTTGACGTGGCCTATTCTCCTTGTAGTGTAACTTGTGTAGAAGACGTCAGTTTCATCACAATGTTATTCCAGAAACCTCAGTTGTACTGTACATTTCAAACTCTGTTCCCAAACTGCCATGAAGGAATAAGGATTTAACACTAGATCCCTTTCCATTATCTCCTCACTTTAAACTGAACATAGTGGGTGATGATGAGCTATCTGTATGCATTTACCATCACTACGTACTAACTCTCATAATCCGTATTAGAGTAATATATCAGCCCCCACTGTTGCCCAGTGAGCCACGTAATACCAAACACTGAAAATCTATTAGCCTATGAGGCAAACCATGAAAGGAGCAAAACAACAGAAAGTGTATCTAATTCCAATGGTATGTACAACAGAACGGTAACTGCGCCGAGTGGATGTGTGGACGTGGATTTTCAGAACCATGCATATATATTTCATCTGATAAGATTAGTTTTGGTAGTTCCTGACATCATTATGGAATTAATGAATAAATTAAACTACACCTTAAATTTTATATTATAATCTAGCACATCATGCACATTGGTATGGTGGGAAATTGTTTCAAGGGTACATTCTGGTTACTGTACCATCAGATTAATGATATATATTTTTAAAATCTTCTATGTTTATCAATTTACATTTTTGTTTGAATGAAAACAAATAACTTATTGAAATGATGCACGCCAGTAAATCTATATTTAAGGGGCCTTAAACAAGTAGCACGTCTAAGAAGTGATCAGAAACGTCCGTGATCCATATTCCTGTTGTCTTTATTGACTATGTTGTTCTTCCGTACTGTTTCTTCCTTAAGCTTTCATTTCTCACAACTCCATGTAATGATGTATTGTACTCCACATCCTTACGTGTGCGTATCAGTCGACCATTTCACATTTTGCATGCCCAGATTGGTACATTCTATATTCTGCATCATTATCTAATGATTTACTGCACTCTTAATGAAAATATATTCACTAAACTACGCCTCAATTCGTATAGATATTGATATACTGTAACTCAAAATAAAACATAATAAACACAAACAAAAACACAAATTAATGAATATTACATAGTTCGGTACAATCATAGTCTAAGAGCCTGACTCGTTGGCTGAATGGTCAGCGTACTGGCCTTCGGTTCAGAAGTACCCGAGTTCGATTCCCGGCCGGGTCGGGGATTTTAACCTTGATTGGTTAATTCCAATGTCTCAGGGGCTGGTGTATGTGTGGCGTTTTCAGCATTAGAAATCATCCTAGGTAGAGCCCTCATCTTCCCAGACACGCAGGTTACCTAACAGGCCGTCTACTAGAAAAAGACCCGCAGTAGGCCATACGCCATTTTTATTATTATTATTATAGTCTAAGTAACTACACACCCAACTATTAAATACGAGGGGCGTACTGTATTGTTTTACACTTTATTTTCTGTACGTCGGGGTATGGTTCACATTTCATTCTTTAGGCGGTAACGTGTCTGTTTTTCAAACCTTTCATCCAGTTGTAAACTGACGCCGTGACGGCGCATGTTCTCCACAGACTGCCACCGAGCGCCGATGAATTTCTGCAGTGGTCACGCCTTCTTTCCATAGGAACCAAGTCGTATAGCGTTGTCCCTGACGGTTGCTTTCCATGTTGTCTGCTCCTACACTGACAGTGTTGTTATGAAATGGCTATGACGAGTGCATTCGTTGGTCCTCTGCTATCAAACGATGGAACAAGACACTAGTTACACGTCACCACCTTCAAAAGTGAAATAAGAGCCATACCCGGACGTACAAAAAGTAAAGTGTAAAACAATATAGTACGCCCTCCGTATTGCTTACTTTTCCTTCATCTACATAAATATCCTCCTTTCCGTGCTGTAGGGTACTACGTGGAACACAGTGGATATGTATGCCCTACGCAAGGTCTGGGAAGCTGATGCACTTTGAACTTTTGTCCAAACTACAGCTCTCCTTACACATATTTCACCTTTATGTGGGAGAAGTGAGAGGGATAGTACTACAGTTTAGTATGTAGTCTGCGCCACGGCTCCTCTTCTTCTCTGCAGTGATAACTAACAAAGGAAGAAGTGAGCAGTCGGCACTCACTGGAAATCTTTGTACGCTTCACAGATACACAGTGAGAGTTATTTGAATGTTTTATAGAAACAACGGGTCAGTATGCACATTTGTTTTACGTCGCACCAACGCAGAGAGGTCTTATGACGACAGTGGGATAGGTCAGGACTTGGACTGGGAAGAAGGCGACCGTGGCCTTAATTAACGTGCAGCCCCGGCATTTTTCTGGTATGAAAAAAACACCACAAAAGATGCCGACAATGGGATTTGATTTCACTATCTCCCGAACGCAAGCTAGCAGCTACACTCCTCGAACCACGTGGCGAACTCTTTCGGTGATATTTTAATGGCGAAATATTTCATAACACATCATAAACGTCAGCTGACATAGCCGTAAGCTCATGATGTTGATGTCCTTTTCTATTTCATATAAAACTAGCTACCACCCCTGCTTCGAACGGAAGCAGTTGTGAATCAATCAATCAATCAATCAATCAATCAATCAATCAATCAATCAATCAATCAATCAATCAATACTGATCTGCATTTAGGGCAGTCGCCTAGGTGGCAGATTCCCTATCTGTGGTTTTCCTAGCCTTTTCTTAAATGATCGCAAAGAAATTGGAAATTTATTGTACATCTCCAATGGTAAGTTATTTCAGTCCCTAATTCCCCTACCTATAAATGAATATTTTCCCCAGTTTGTCCTCTTCATTTCAAGCTTTATCTTCATATTGTGATCACTCTTACTTTTAGAGATATTACTCAAACATATTCTTCTACTGATGTCATTCCACGCTATCTCTCCACTGACATGTCGGAACACACCACTTAGTACAGCAGCTCGTCTCCTTTCTCCCGTCTTCCCAGCCAAAACATTACAACATTTCGGTAACGCTACTCTTTTGTCGGAAATGACACAGAACAAATCGAGCTGCTTTTCTTTGGATTTTTTTAAGTCCTTGAATCAAGTAATCCTGGTTAGGGTCCCATACAACGGAACCATACTCTAGTTGGGGTCTTACCAGAGACTTATATGCTCACTCATTTACATCCTTACTACAATCCCTAAATACCCTCATAACCATGTGTAGAGATCTGTACCCTTTATTAACAATCATATTTACGTGATAACCCCAATGAAAGTTTTTCCGTATATTAACACCTAGGTACTTCAAATGATCCCCAAAAGGAACTTTCACCCCATCAACGCAGTAATTAAATCTGAGATAACTTTTCCTATTTGTGCAACTCACAACCTGACTTTTAACCCCATCATACCATGGCCTACTGTCTATCTCACAAGAATATCGAGGTCATTTTGCAGTTGCTCACAATCTTGCAACTTATTTATTACTCTACACAGAATAACATCATCTGCAAACAGCCTTATCTCTGATTCCACTTCTTTACACATATCATTGATATACATAAGAAAACATAAAGGTCCAATAACACTGTCTTGAGAATTCCCTCTTAATTATTACAGGGTCAGATAAAGCTTCGTCTACTCTAATTCTCTGAGTTCTGTTTTCTAGAAGTATAGCCACCCATTCAGTCACTCCTTTTTCTAGACCAATAGCACTCATCTTTGCCAGTAGTCTCCCATGGTCTATCCTATCAATCGCCTTAGATAGGCCAATTGCAATACAGTCCATTTGACCTCCTGCATCCAGGATATCTGCTATATCTTGCTGGAATCCTACAAGTTGAGCTTCATTGGAATAACTTCTCCTAAACCCAAACTGCCTTCTGTCAAACCAGTTATTAATTTCGCAAACATATCTAATACAACCAGAAGGAATGCATTCCCAAAGCTTACCTGCAATGCATGTCAAACTGACTGGCCAGTAATTTTCAGTTTTATGTCTATCACCCTTTCCTTTATACACAGGAGCTACTAGAGCAACTCTCCATTCATTTGGTATAGATCCTTCATGCAAACAATAATCAGATAAGTACTTCAGATATGGTACTGTATCCCAGCCCATCACCTTTAGTATATCCCCAGAAATCTTATCAATTCCAGCTGCTTGTCTAGTTTTCAACTTTTGTATCTTACTATAAATATTATTGATATCATAGGTAAATTTTAATACTTCTTTAGTATTAGTCACCTCCTCTATCTGGACATTACCCTTATAACCAACAATTTTTACATACTGCTGACTGAATACTTCTGACTTTTGAAGATTCGCATAAACACTCCCCTTGTTCGTTAATGATTCCTGGAATGTCCTTCTTGTAACCTGTTTCTGCCTGAAAGTACCTACACATACCCGTCCATTTTCCACCAAATTTGTATGACCACCAACAGTGAAATGATGGTGAGAACAACACATACACCCAGCCCCTTGCCAGAGAAATTAACCAATGATTGCTAAAATTCCCAACACTTCCGAGAATCGAATCCGGGACCCCCGTGACCAAAGGCCAGCAAGCAAAGCATTTTGCCATGGATCCGGACGAAAGAATATATGAAAATATACTGGAAATGACAATTTAATCTACATTAATTACTTGAGGTGAATAAACTTGTTTGCTAGTTCAATTTCCTAGTAAATTCCTTCAATTTTTCCTTACTTCCACAGCTATTTCTAACTCTATTTCTTTCCAGCCTGCACATCCTTCTTAGTCTCTTAGACCACTTTTAAGCAAGGACTTATAAGATCTCGTTGTGTATGACATTAGTCATTTCTCCTCCAGTAGTGAACACGAAAACATTTCGTTTTGAAGCAACATGTGAAAGGGACAAGTAAAGCTGTCCATGAGAACCGCTGAGATCAACTCCAGTTACATTATGTGTCTGACCCTGTGCTTTGTTTATTGCCGTGCTAAAATAGACTATTACAGATGGATGGACTCGTTTCAAATTCAAAGACAAATATGAAGGAATCATAGGGATTATCGGTATTAAGACCGCTTCTGCCGTGCGATAGCCAGTTAAAATAGTGGCTTCAATCAAACAGTTTTTCAAAGTTTTCACAATCAGCCACATCCCATTGCATAACTTCGGGGAGTGTAAATTTCATAACAATATAATAAGCAACACCCACTTTCTAAATCAGCTTCTGTAGTGGCAAGCCGGATAGATGTGAAGAATCTATAAATTCTCAAGGGTAATGAAAAGCTCCTTCACTCTCGACTACTGTGTCTAGTGAGGAATAAGCTTGAACTTGGGCAGTGAATTTGGAGAAAGATGAGCCCCTTTGTCTTCGTGAAGTCATTCTTTTTTGTTGTGTGACAATCAAGAATCTCTTTGTTAGTCAGTTTCATTGTTACGTGATAAGCGCACTTCTTTCGAATGCAATGTACTACGACCTATATTCGATTTCTGTTTCGGCATGATGGGTTATCGTAGATCTTATATAGATGAAGAAAAATCATTGGAAAACCGTTCATTATTGTATCGCAGCATGTGCAATGAAATGTTTACAGACGGAATTTAAAAAACACGAAATTAACAGCGAAACTCCAAACACATGCCCCATCTCCCAATCGCACCTCGATTGCGAAGCCTGTGCGAAGAAATGATAACAGACTGAATTATAAGAATTCGATTTCCGTCAAATTACCAGGGAAACACCAAATACTTCCTTACTACCCTAATCTCAACTCGACAGTGTAGCCTGCGGAACGAAGTTTATCTGAGATTGAATGAAGAAAAGCTGAAGTGCATCAAATTACCACGGGAACTCTAAACAGACTGCGTAACGAAATGTTCACAGACGGAGAACATAAGAAGCGAGGTGAATCGAATCATCAGCAAAACTTGCAACACATCCACTCTTCTCTAAAGTCTTAACTCCACCGTATGCTGCTGACCGAAGCTGTTGATAGCTTGGGTGAGAGGCTCGCGCGCTGGCTCGCAATCCACTCATTCGCTCTGAAGCTAGTTATTTACATTCCCATATTACAGAATGGAGATTGCGCAATAACATGAAAATGACGATAGCTTCAAAATATATATGAAATTGCGTATGCCTTTTAGTACCAGGAGTGTCCGAGGACATGTTCGGCTCACCAAATGCAGGTCTTCGTCGCCATAAGACCTATCTGTGCCGGTGCGACGTAAAGCCCCTAGCAAAAAATGCAGGTCTTTCGATTTGACGCCCCTAGACGACCTGTGCGTCAAGATGAGAGTGAAATGATGATGAATACAACATATACACCCAGCCCCCGTGCCAGAGAAATTAACCAATGATTGTTAAAATTCCCAACCCTGCCGGGAATCGAACCCGGGACACCCGTGCCCAAAGGCCAGCATGCTAACATTTTAGCCATGCATCCGGACGAAAGAATATATGAAAATTACATACTGCAAATGACATTTTAATCTACATTAATTACTTGAGGTGAATAAACAATTTATTTTGATAATAATTCACTGATTAATTTAAACATTTGTTTTCAAATTTGACGTTTTTACTGCAAACTGTAACATAAACACAGGTATAGTGGACAATGTATTAAATATCGAGAAAGCTGTCGCGGATATTTTTGTAGAACTTATTATGTTAAAAACTTCATACTGTCTTAGTATAGATGTATCATTAATAGTTTAGCCAGCTTAAGTTAAAAAGGTGCGTGGACGACCGTTTTTTCTTCGACGTGCTTTACTTAAATTGTTACATTACCATATTTCGGAACGGAGATTGCGCTGAAAGTTGAAAACGACGATACCTTGTGAAATAAAGATGAAAATTACAGGTACTGTAAATGACATTTTAATCCACATTCATTACTTAAGGTTAATAAACATTTTATTTTGGAAATGATTAGCTGATTAATTATCCGATTAATTTAAAGTTTTGCTTCTAAATTTGACATTGGGTTTTTACTGCAAAATGTGTAACATAAAAATCTGTATTGTGGATTAGACTATATGTTCAAGATAGATATATGCTCTTGCGGACTTTTTTGTAGAACTATGTACGCTGAACAATTCGTACCCTCGTAATATAGATGTATTCTTAACGGTCCAGCCAGCATAAACTAAAATGGTGTATGAAAGATTGTTTTTCCTTCGATCTGTTTCACTGAAGTCGTTACTGCTCGGCTTCCTTTGGTCATAGATGAATGTTTATACACAAACCTTTCAAGAGAAATATTATATGGAATGGTGAAAACCGCATCAAAATTAATCTAGTGGTTTTTGAGATTAGTCGTCACAGACGACAGACAGACAGGCTCGAGGATTTTGTTTTATACTATATAAAGCAGGGCCTCTCAGGGTACATGCGCTTGGTGCATGCACTGTGCAAAAGACGAATTCGCTTGCTTGACCAGAGTGCAGACCTCCCCACTCCTCGATTTTTAGCAATAGCTCTTAATCTCTCTTTCCACATGCCTATCTCGCTCGCTCCCCCTGTCTCCCTCTGCCTGACTTGTTCCGTAGCGCTCAAAATCTGAGCTGAGTTGAGCCGAGTAGAGCCGAGCTTAGCCGAGCTTAGTCAAGTAGCCCAGAGACGAAGCGTTGGTCCGAGCCAAGCCGAACGGCACCGATGCGCAGTGCACGGAGCTCTTGCGCCTCGATCTGCACGCGTGAGATTTTGGGCGTTTGAGAGGCCCTGATCTAAAGAGTACGATAATTTCCTCTTTCTACAATGTGAAGTGAACGGCGAAGTTAACTCAGTCATGCTGAACAGAAATTTTGTTTCATCAGTAATAATAATAATAATAATAATAATAATAATAATAATAATACGCAATAAAAGAGCAGTGGCAATTCGAAGTGCCTGTGATTATGTAGGCAACACATAAGTATGTAAAAAAATAAGACAGTCACCATAAAGAATTTTAGTTCGAATTACAGTAGGTGTGACAAAAACAGATAAAGAGAATCTCTGAATGTGCATTTTTCATTGTTGGGCTAATTCTTCAGTTGACGTTTCACTTCGTCTCACGAGTCTCATTAGCTCTAAAATTTCTATGAAATTTCTTCGATTCACATCCTTCTGTGCTCATGGGCATTTTCTGTGCCCACGTAAACCACGTAGTATTTTGATGAGCACCCGAAAATGCTACTGTACTTTGAGTTGCGATGGCATTTTTACTTTGTCGAACTTTCTCAGCAAGACTTACACTAAGCATTGAAGGTATTGTATCACGTTCTTCGACTGTTTTAAAACCACTGTGAAAATGAAAACCTACAACCTGTTTTCCAGTCATTGACCGGGT
Organism: Anabrus simplex; assembly: GCF_040414725.1. Lineage (NCBI taxonomy): Eukaryota > Metazoa > Arthropoda > Insecta > Orthoptera > Tettigoniidae > Anabrus > Anabrus simplex. The sequence continues at coordinate 517,057,716 of NC_090266.1, read as the reverse complement.
CAGGGATGGAATGAATGAATCAGATATAGGCTATTAGTACGATGGGGTCGCCACTCCCAAAGTGATTTTAGTAATGAGTAATAGATGCTATGAAATGAGAATGGAGAGAGTTGCTGGAATGAAAGATGACAGGGAAAACCGGAGTACCCGGAGAAAAACCTGTCCCGCCTCCGCTTTGTCCAGCACAAATCTCACATGGAGTGACCGGGATTTGAACCACGGTATCCAGCGGTGAGAGGCCGACGTAAAACCACTGTACCGTATTTAATATGTTGGGGTCAGCAACAGCAAACTTTTTCACTCCTCATCAAACCTTGCACGCCTTATCAAGATACCAGTATAGGTCTTTCGGTTTCGTTGTAATAACCGTATACACTTTGGTGGTGCTGTTTGAGGATCCAGTTAGCCTCCGGAATGAAGACTATTATTAATTTGTCTGTTGCACCAATACACACAGGTCATATGGTGACAGTGGGAGAGGAAAAGACTGGGACTGGGAAGGAAGCATCTTTTCGCTACTCTCTTAACGTAGCTCTTACTCATCGAAAGTTATCGGCGACGGAGGGATGGAATAGGGCAAGGACTGGCAAGGTAGCAGCCGTGGTCTTAACTATGGTACAGCCCCAGCCTTTTCCCGGTGTGAAAGTGGGAAACCACGAAAAGCCATGATCAGGGCTGCTGATGGTGGGATTCATACCCACTATGACGCGAGTGAAAGCTGACAGCCATTTGCTCGGTACGGGTTTTTTCTAGTGGTTTCACGTCGTACGTACACATCAAAGGTTTTCGGTGACGAAAGGATGGAAAGGAAAGGGCTATGATTGGGAAGTTAGCGGCTGTATGATAGGCCCTATAGCTCCAGCATTTCCCTGGTGTGAAAATGGGAAACCACGGAAAGCCATGTTCAGTGCTGCCAACGCGACGGGAGGATCTGTACTGGTATGCAGACTTGACAGACTTGAACATATCGCTGGTCTACTTCTAATAACACGTATCTGACTATGCTCTTCGCATCCATTATTTTTTGTAAGACTGATCACGCCTCCCAGCGATACATGGATATGCAGTCCATCAGAACAATTTTCTACGTGTTCATTTTCCTACGTTTATGTGTAAGGGAAAATGAACTTTTAATACATTATACTATGAGAATCTGTAAAAAGGTCACGCAAACATAGATTCCTACAGAACCGTACGGTAAGTTTCATTTTCCCCTACACATTAGCATAGGAAAATGAACACACCGAAAATTGTTCTGCTGGACTGTATATCCATATGTGTGGAAGGCGTGACCAGTCTTAAGGACAATAATCGATAGGAAGAGCATTGACAGATATGCGGTATTAGAACGAGGCCTTCGATTTGTTTCGTTATGACAGATACTAACTTCGTGCTTCGCTTCCTGTCCTGCTGGTTGATGTTAGCTTCGCACAATCGCTTAAAGCTCCTAGTCGTACACATTATTCGTACAATCAACCCAAAACAATACTGTACCTGCACTGCAATTCACTGTTATTTATTGTCGCTTAAATGGAGATATATTTCAGTTTTTTCAGTGAAAGAAATGCTATTTATTATTACATAAAATGGCCACGGACTTATTATATAATTTCGAATAAAACACAAATAAAAATAAAATTGATTTATAATTTAACACTTTGTCGTGTAAACTGATCTATGGGGAAATAAAATGTTGAAATATTGCCAGCATAAGTAGAAAGGTCGCTATATGGCAAGGGATTAACTCAAGGAAGAATTTCACACATCACCAGGCGAGTTGGCCATGCGGTTAGGAGCACACAGCTGTGAGCTTGCATCCGGGAGATAGAGGGTTCGATCACCACTGTCTGCAGCCCTGAAGATGGTTTTCCGTGGTTTCCCATTCTCACACCAGGCAAATGCTGGGGCTTTACCTCAATTAAGGCCACGGCCGCTACCTTCGCAATCCTAGGCCTTTCCTATCCCATCGTCGCCATAATACCTATCTGTGTCGGTGCGACGTACAACAAATAGCAAAAAAGAAAATATTCACACATTTGGATGAGATATGTGTATGATGTTCTACTTTTTTCTTATAACTATACATTTTATGACAAAAACTACTCGCTTGAACAGCAGTGTCGTACATCGGATAAAATAATTAAACCAGCAGCAATAATCATATTAACAATAACCTAATAGTTATAAATTATTCCCACATATTCACACCAGTCCTCAGATTTTAGAATGCTGACAGACTGCATTGCGATATTTATAAACCGAAGGACGGGTTATTGTGGAACTAACAGAAGAGCACTAGAGGTGAACGAAATAGTGAAAACAGCAATTGGAGCTTGTAACGTGCTCGTTGCTTGCGCGAACACAGCCATGTCACATGGAGACAGACAAACCCCCCGCTAGAAAACCTTTCGATAAATCGATATTATGCAGTGTTGCCGCGACTGTCCAACTTGATAGCAAACAGTATATAATGGGCCAATTCACTCTTCAGCACACGTTGACTCATACCATGAACAACTTCGTTATTGGCCTTACAGAATGATACTTTAAACGATTTAGTTTTTATTTTGACCGGTACTTAGGTGGCGCTCAGGAGAGCCATTCCCCCAACTCTTTGCCAGCTGGGCTCGCGCAGTAGCTGTGCGCACGAAGCCCACTTTCCGAATCCCCTGTCAACAAAGTAAAACACACGAATGTAGTTGGTTTTAATACCATATTATTGCTCCCTCATTTTGTCTAATGAATATCAGACACATAGAATACTGGTCATTCTCTCAATTTTAATATCTCACCGATTCAAAACTCATAACACACCTTTTGTTTCCTTTTTGTACAACGCTATGTTCGTTTTCCTTAATATAAAATTGAATATCTTATGGCACAATAAGAAATTTAATTAAGTAGGTACACGGACGTCTTCTGATAATACGGAACCGTCAGAAAATTAAGTTATATTCAGTCATTACCAGTTTCAACAACTTATAATAAAAACTAATTATTAAGACATAACACTGTAAATAACATACGTTATTCAACACAGAACGACAGGTTTCGTCCAACGAAGTAAATATCGTCAGATTCCTCATGTTTCAGTCAAAAGTCATATAAAACGTAACCGAGCTCGGTAGCTGCAGTCGCTTAAGTACGGCCAGTAACCAGTATTCGGTAGATAGTAGGTTCGAACCCCACTGCCAGTAGCCCTGAAAACCGTTTTCCGTGATTTCCCATCTTTACACCAGACAAATGCTGGGGCTGTACCTTAATTAAGGCCACCGGGCGAGTTGGCCGTGAGCGTAGAGGCGCGCGGCTGTGAGCTTGCATCCGGGAGATAGTAGGTTCGAATCCCACTATCGGCAGCCCTGAAAATGGTTTTCCGTGCTTTCCCATTTTCACACCAGGAAAATGCTGGGGCTGTACCTTAATTAAGGCCACGGCCGCTTCCTTCCAACTCCTAAGCCTTTCCTATCCCATCATCGCCATAAGTCCTATCTGTGTCGGTGCGACGTAAAGCCCCTAGCAAAAAAAATAATTAAGGCCATGGCCGCTTCCTTCTCACTCCTAGCCCTTTCCTGCAGCATCGTCGCCATAAAACCTATCTGTGTCGGTGCGACGTAAAGCAACTTGAAAAAAATAGTTGTATGAAAATGAGTTTACGTACCAGTATTGTAAATCTGATTATATGCTGAAAATGGCTATATGTTACAGATATGCTAATATGGGATGTGGTTTGTTGAAATACTTAGGGTATTTTGCAGTCCCTGTTACACATCCTCTACTCGTCGTCCACATAAGTTAGTTCTCATTAGCATTAATATTTTCAACCATCTACCCAAATTCAGTTCCAGCACATTAACAAGTTTATAATTTCAAAATGCACCTGTCTACAATCCCTATAACTGTTAGACATATTTTCCAATGCGATTATTTTGTTTTTATATAAGAAATCCAGGAATCTGAGGATATTCACTTCATTGGAACAAAACGTCACTTAGCGTTTAATAACACATTATATTATACCCTAACTAATATTAAGTTCATCTAAAAATTATCGCTCGAAAACTGAATTTTTTTTCCATATTCTCACTCCTAACACGTCGTTAGATAATTGGACGCAGAGTTATACAGTATATACTCCGTACTCTGCACTCATAGACGCATATTCACTCTCAATGCATGATTATTTACGTCATATATATTTCGTAGTTTTCGTAATGATTGTTATTTATGTTTAAACGAGGTAATCCGCCTCTGAAATCGTAGATTCTATTTTTCTTATTTCAAACGTTTTTAATTTCCCATATAATATTAAAAGTCTGAAATATTGACTTGTATTCTACAGTTTCCACAATAAAACAATTAAATGCATACCTAAAATGTTAAGGAAGTACCATGTCATTGTATCGCACAATCTACTGTAGATCATGGTGTTAAGGCATTGGAAATATTTAAGGCCTATGTGAATTTATAATGTTTGATTGCCCATTACTGTAGCACACTACTTATAATGGAATATTTTGTACACTTTGTGTTAATTTCTGAGTGTCTGCGTTGTAATTATATTACGCAACATGTAGGGGAATATTTTAAGTTATTTTACGCTAGTTTCGCATTCATATCTTTTTGATTGCTTTTAAATATTATGCTACACTACCTGTATGCAAGATGTAATTATCCGGGCCTATTTGTTTGTTTCTTGCTTTAATGTACTTCCGTTTTATTCTCCTTCTGTTATCGTGACAACCGAGCGAATTGGTCGTGCGGTTAGGGTCGCGCTGCAGTGGGCTTGCATTCGGGAGAAGTGGGTTTGAACCCCACCGTTGGTAGCCATGAAGATGGTTTCCCGTGGTTCCCCATTTTCCCACCATCAAATTAATTTAAGACACGACCGCTTCCCTCCCACTCCTAGCCATTTCCTATCCAATCGTCGCCATGGGATCTATCTGTGACGGTGCGACGTTAAGCAAACTGAAAAAAAAGTAATCGTGACATTCCTTGTTTCGATATAGTTTCTTGTAACTTTTGATTTACATGAAATTGTTTGTTTGTTGTTGTTAATGTGATATAATTTATGGCCGGGCTGAGTGGCTCAGACGCTTTAGGCGCTGGCCTTCTGACCCCAACTTGGCAGGTTCGATCCTGGCTCAGTCCGGTGGTATTTGAAGGTGCTTAAATACGCCAGCCTCCTGTCGGTAGATTTACTAGCACGTAAAAGAACTCCTGCGGGACTAAATTCCGGCACCTCGGCGTCTCCAAAAACCGTCAAAGTAGTTAGTGGGACGTAAATTCAACATTATTATTATTATTATTATTATTATTATTATTATTATTATTATTATTATTATTATAACTTAATGAATAATGCCAGACTGACTGGATGAATTTCTAAACCCAAGTTGTCTGGTTCGATTCCGGCTAAGTAGAATGATATTTAAAGCTGTTCAAATTCGCTAGTCTCGCGTCAGTAGATAGGTAACTATTAGTGTAACCATTATTGCTATAAAAATTACTCCTTGGCACCTAGCATTCTCCGAAAACCGTAAAATTGTTTAGTGGGACGTAAAATTAAAATTAGGATGGTGGGTTAAAAATAATCACACAAAAAGGTAACGTAAAATTCTACGACTAAGATTTATTAGTTACTACTGTTGTTTACACACTGCACAGGCGTAACAATGCCTCAACTTACACCACTACACAGTACACGCAATTACACTAGTTCGAGCTCTCTTTCCTTGCTCTCACTAATCAGTCGTTGTACTTGTTGTTCACTCTAAAGCAGGGCCTCTCAAACGCCCAAAATCTCACGCGTGCAAAGTAAGGCGAAGAGTTCCTGTGCACAGTGCAATGGACCCACTCGGTTCGGCTCGGACCAACGCTTCGTCTCTGGGCTACTCGGCTAAGCTCGGCTCAACTTGGCTCGGATTTGGAGCGCTACTGAGCAAGTGAGGAAGAGGGAGACAGGCGGAGTTAGCGAGACAGGCGTGGGAAAAGAGAGAGACAGCGCTATTGCTCCAAATCGAAGAGTGGGGGTCTGCACTCTGGTCACCCAAGCGAAGTCGTCTTTTGCACCATGCACAGTGCATGCAACAGGTGCATGCACCCTGAGAAGCCCTGCTCTAAACCTTACAAACTAAAATATGCACGTTACGCACTCGCCCACTGCTATCAGTTACACAGTTATTCTCGCAGTACGCTATTAAAGGCACTTAATTCACAGCTCAACAGAATGCCCTCGTTGCACTGACTCCGCAACTCGGACCGTATTTCAACTCGAACTAAACTGCCACTGACCACTGACTGACCCAATGTTCTTCAGCGCCACTCCTCAACAGCACTCTCTGACTGAATTCAACTCCAGACTAGTCTCGGTCGTCTTAAATAGAAAGGGCAGTAGCTAGAGTCGTCCAGGGAGATGTCAGCTAGCCTTGCACCCCTCGCTCCGTCCTGACTAGATGGCTGCGCGGAGAGTGGTATTATTATTTAATGCATAAATGATTTTAATATAAATTAAATCCTACATGCACAGTCAACACAAACCAAATCTCACAGTAACGAAACAAAGAACTTTAATGTAATAAGCCAGTCGACTGAAGCAACTCTTACTGTCATTAATATTATACATTTGAAAGAATACCATCAAGAACAAAGAAAAATTTCGTGATTTCGTAATATTATACACATCAATCAAGTTGTTCACGTTGTCTGCCCCGTCGTACAGTGCGTCCAGCATATGTGAGTAGTGGACAAAAATAAAAATTAAGCTTTCATCACGTGTTTATTGTCTATTAAGCCGCTCACTAACCTCTTAGACCGAAACAAACATGCCTGTCGTAGTTAAAGTTTACAGCTGTAAATATGCAGAAAATATTATCTCGTCCGATGGTCCAGTAACATGAAATAAATAGTGTAATAAATTCAAACTTTTCGCGGCACTTGTAAACATAAACGCAAACGAAACAGAAGTACATAACACTAATGAAACAGTGGAAGTCATTCATTCATTCATTCATTCATTCATTCATTCATTCATTCATTCATTCTTTCTTTCTTAATCTGGGTACACTCCAGAGTTGGCTTTTCCCTCGCACTCACCACTACCGTCTCAAGGGCAGTGATAGTGGAAGTCAATGAATAAAATTATTTTTGCATTTCTAGTTTCTTCTCAGATCAGTCATCACCATCACAGTTTAAGAAATTATCGTTCTTCAGGTTTCCTTTGCGGGGGTTCCAGCGTGCTTCACAGGAGGACTTCTGGTGTTCATATTCGACACAAAATATGGGTATGCTACTAAGATAAAATGGTTTGCCGGACTGCGATCACAATTAAATTGACGGACACAACCTACATCCCTTTCAATATCACCATCTTCTAATACGACAGGATTAATGTAAAACGGGTAGTTTCAGAACGACCTCATCCCCGTCTGATAACAGATAGCAAGATGTTAATGGTTCCTAAATTTGAAAAAACTCCGAGATAACCACTTATCAACATTTTTCAACTATAGGCAAGTTACTTTTAAGCATCGGTTGTTTCATCAATTTTGCCTATTGCTGGCCTGCTTGTTGTTTTACCATACACTCGTTCGTGATGCAGTACGCATTGCCTCAGCGTGTGTTTTTAGTTAAAAAATATTGGTTTAGGAAGTCCATAGTAGCCACGCATAGGGCGTTCAGGAGTGAGTGTGGTGTGCGTGATCCTCCTAAGAGAGTCATGATGTAGGCTACAGTTAGAAAGTTGGAAGCAACTGGATCTCTGTAGAGCGAGTCTGGCAAACGCCGCACATCTTATTTGGCAGACGTTATTGAAGATGTTCAGACACTTTTGCTTCGGTGTCCTAGGAAACCGTCACGTCGTATGTGGCAAGAGGCGGGGTATTCTATTCCGTATTTCAAAGAATGACCAAGGTAAATAAATTGGGGCAAAACAGGATGAATGACATTCACGAGTTGCAGGAGCTCGATAAGGAAAAATGAGTCCGTTACTGTATATAGTTACTGTACGGCTACCGGAAATTCTAAACATTAGTGGTTCACAGATGAGGACGGGTTCCATCTGCTTGATCATGCTTATTCTCAAAATACGCGAATTTGGGCCACACATAATCCACAGGGTAATCATGAATGAGCCCTGAACCCACAGAAGGTCAAGTTTGGTGTGCAGTCTCGGCAAACTGATTACTGGGTCCATTCTTCTTCTAGGATACGATAAACACAAACCGGCAAAAGGACACTTTCCTGGAGTTTGACAAGCAACTAGACAACGTTGAGCTAACTTAGGGTTATTTTCAGCACGGCGGCGTGACTTGCTGCACGTCAACTGAGCAGCAGCTCCTTTCAGGACAAAGTAATCTCTAAGAATTTGTGGTCACCAAGATCACTAGACTTAACGACACCAGATTATTCCCTGTAGCTTTATCATTTTTTTATTTAAAATTTGCATTACGTCGCAGCGACACAGATAGGGCTTATGGCGACCATAGGATAGGATAGAGTTGGAAGGAAGCGGTCGTATCCTTACTTAAGGTACACGCCAGCATTTTCTTGGTGTGAACATGTGATACCACGGAAAATCATCTTCAGGGCTGCCAACAGTGGGGTTCGAACCCACTACCTCCCGGATTCAAGCTCACAGCTGCGCGCCCCTAACCGCACGGCCAACTTGCCCGGTTGTAGGGTTATCTCAAGGATGAGTATGTAAATCGACCACAAACAATTTACTATTTGAAGACAAACATCATGGCTGAAATCAAGGGAATAGTTGAGGAAAAGTGGCAGCGAACTGCTAGAAGCATTCAGCGATGTGTACGCCTTTGTCTACAAGAAGATAGGGTTCATTTTTGACATCTGCTGTGATGGACTGTGAATATCCCACAGTGTCTTCATATTTGAAACGTAGTTGCATGTTCCTATCTGCTACAAAACAGAAATGGTGTTGTCTAGGAAACCATCCGATTTATATATATCACACTGGACCAGTCTTATGTTCTTTCAGAGAATCTTAACACGGAAGTAGCCACTCACAACGTCGAAGAGGTACACTGCACTTACCATAAATCAGTTCCACGTAATTATTTGATGTCGCCATATTAACATTGAGCAAAGAGCGGCCCCAGCCTGTATTTGATAGCATCGTCAGAATGCCGCTTGCGACAGTCCGATTGGAAGCTCTTTGTAGCGCACAGAGAGGCACCAAATTAATTTACATGGATGATCCTAAATTCCAATAGTAAAGTTAAGGAAGATACGCAATGATTTAACCCATGTCGGGTATCTTAAACGCAACTGAAATTTTCCAGAGTTAAAGAATATAAAGTTCTTAGATAATATATTTGGGCTCGGACACCGATAAGGACATATCCTGTCACAGGGGCTGCTACCATGGCAAGGCGCTTTCATCAACAGGGCATAGAGACAGCTTCCACGGACTTGAATGATACCTGCGTCTTAGTCTCATTACCAGTTTTTCTTGAAATCACTTGCATATTTTCTCTCCGTTCGAATAAAGTATTTACAACCCTAAACTAAACTGCATTCACCTAAACGTATTAATAAAGACATTACAATCGCACAGGTCATAAATCATAACCCAAATACGTCCTAATAAAGCCGGACTGATAATTTTGATATTCAAAATGTCTAAAATGATTAAATATCAATATATTTCAACAAACATGCATACATATACACTGACTGACAGAGCAAATGCAACACCAAGAAGGAGTGGTTCGAAAGGGATGAAAGTTGGGGAAAAAACAGAGACGGCACGGACGAATAATTGATGTTTATTTCAAACCGATATGCAGGTTACACAATGCGCGCGGCATCGACTCAGTAGGATGTAGGACCACCGCGAGCGGCGATGCACGCAGAAACACGTCGAGGTACAGAGTCAATAAGAGTGCGGATGGTGTCCTGAGGGATGGTTCTCCATTCTCTGTCAACCATTTGCCACAGTTGGTCGTCCTTACGAGGCTGGAGCAGAGTTTGCAAACGGCGTCCAATGAGATCCCACACGTGTTCGATTGGTGAGAGATCCGGAGAGTACGCTGGCCACGGAAGCATCTGTACACCTCGTAGAGCCTGTTGGGAGATGCGAGCAGTGTGTGGGCGGGCATTATCCTGCTGAAACAGAGCATTGGGCAGCCCCTGAAGGTACGGGAGTGCCACCGGCCGCAGCACATGCTGCACGTAGCGGTGGGCATTTAACGTGCCTTGAATACGCACTAGAGGTGACGTGGAATCATACGCAATAGCGCCCCAAACCATGATGCCGCGTTGTCTAGCGGTAGGGCGCTCCACAGTTACTGCCGGATTTGACCTTTCTCCACTCCGCCGCCACACTCGTCTGCGGTGACTATCACTGACAGAACAGAAGCGTGACTCATCGGAGAACACGACGTTCCGCCATTCCCTCATCCAAGTCGCTCTAGCTCGGCACCATGCCAGGCGTGCACGTCTATGCTGTGGAGTCAATGGTAGTCTTCTGAGCGGACGCCGGGAGTGCAGGCCTCCTTCAACCAATCGACGGGAAATTGTTCTGGTCGATATTGGAACAGCCAGGGTGTCTTGCACATGCTGAAGAATGGCGGTTGACGTGGCGTGCGGGGCTGCCAATGCTTGGCGGCGGATGCGCCGATCCTCGCGTGCTGACGTCACTCGGGCTGCGCCTGGACCCCTCGCACGTGCCACATGTCCCTGCGCCAACCATCTTCGCCACAGGCGCTGCACCGTGGACACATCCCTATGGGTATCGGCTGCGATCTGACGAAGCGACCAACCTGCCCTTCTCAGCCCGATCACCATACCCCTCGTAAAGTCGTCTGTCTGCTGGAAATGCCTCCGTTGACGGCGGCCTGGCATTCTTAGCTATACACGTGTCCTGTGGCACACGACAACACGTTCTACAATGACTGTCGGCTGAGAAATCACGGTACGAAGTGGGCCATTCGCCAACGCCGTGTCCCATTTATCGTTCGCTACGTGCGCAGCACAGCGGCGCATTTCACATCATGAGCATACCTCAGTGACGTCAGTCTACCCTGCAATTGGCATAAAGTTCTGACCACTCCTTCTTGGTGTTGCATTTGCTCTGTCAGTCAGTGTATATTCATTATCGACTGTAATGCCGTTCAGCGTTGAGTCTGGAGCATCAGTGCATTTCCTAAAAGCCGTCACAATCCTCTATGTGTAATTAGTCTTATGGCCACGTTTAGTTCTATAGCTCTTATTTTTAAATCATTAGAAACTGAGTCTGAACATCGCCACCTTGGTATCCCTCTACATGTCCTACCATCCATGACCGAGTACATTATTCTCCTGGGTAAACTATCCTCCCCCACTCGACTCAAATGACCCTATCCCCGAAACCGGTTTGTGCGTGCAGCTCCATCAATAGTTTTTTTATTGTTTGGCTATAGGTCATTACCAGACCAAACAGCTATCTGGATATTACAACAGCTGGTTTGAAATTTACAATTCATTAACATAGATGAAATATATACCGTATGATTCAGTCACAACTTCCACCAATGTAGTTTTGTGCAACCCGCAATATTAATTCCGTCCTGAAAACATCTGCCCTGCCGGTATGCTCATACAAAACACAACCGGATATCTTGGTATTTACTGCCTTAACATGATAGGACGCCGTAATATTATACTGGTATTAAACAATGGAGGGCAGGTGTGTGCCTTCTAGATCTTATGAACCTGACACGCCGGCGAAACATTAAATTGATATTGTGACCACAGTAAACTTAATACATGCTATAAGCTGCAAAGTATGCCGTACGGAACCGTAGCGTAGTTGATAAAGGCACAACAAAGAGGGCTTTCCTGTGATGTGGGAACTTCGAGCTTGTTTAATACGTACCGCATTTAATGTAAGTTCAGTACCCCCTTTGATATAGACGCGCAGGCCGCCTATACGGTGTCAACTCGAAAGACCTGCACCAGGCCGCTTTGGAGGCCACACGTCATTATTATTACCCGCTTTCATGAAAATTGTGTGTGACTGAATGTGTTTGTGGCCCTAATAAGGGCCAATTAGTTAGCAGGCCGGACACATATGGACCGGAAATAATAGGAAAACAACTGCCCTGACAATGTTTTTTCGCAGCAAATACTCGATGTGATGACCTTTTTGGCTTATGCATGTTCATCCTGCGCGCTGAAGCACTCCAGGTGCAATTGCTCAGCAGGCGTCCGTGATGAGCTGCGGGAGCTTGTTGGGGTTTTCCGGCTTTGATTGTATACGATGTTCTTCAAATGCCCCCACAAGGTAGAGTACAACGGCGATAAATCCGGTGTTCTGGTGGGTCAAGGAGCAGGGCCTCCTCGTCCTAACTATTTCCCTGACAGTTCCTCGTTCATGTGGTTACGAACGGGTGAAGTTGAATGTGGCGGAGTTCCATCCTCTTGCAACCACATCGTCAAACGATCGTGCAAGGGTACATACTCCAGCAGCAGAGGGAGTTCCTGACGCAGAAAGTGCAGGTAGCGCGGGCGCGTCCAATGGCTCTCAAAGAAATAAGGTCCAGTCAGGCGATCTCCAAAGATTCCATACCATACATTCACTCCCCATCGTACTTGATGGGCCACCTGTTGCCCCCCGTGAGAACTGTTCGGACTTCAATAGTGCATGTTGTGGCGATTAACGTTCCCATTATAGTTGAAGCGCGATTCGACTAAGAACAAGATGTGCGATACGAATGCTGCATCAATGACCATGCTGCCTAATAGCCTCCGACATTACTCCAATCGAGCTTCGAAATCCCGCCCATGGCACTCTTGGTGTAGCTCAGGATGGTATGGGTAAAATTTATTTTCATGCAGTATTCGCTAGACGAACGGCTGGCTGGTGTTCACCAATTGTGCAATCGTCCTTGTACTGATGTGTGGATTATTACGAGCTGCCTCCAGAACGGCCTCTTCCGTTTCATCCGATGTAACGGGCCTATTGTGCCTGTTGTCCTTTGGCGTCCTTCAATACGGCGGAATGTCGTAGAAGCCGGGTGTCACCTATCGAGATACCGTTCCTGGTACAGACGAAGTGCCTCGCATGACGTTTTTCTTGCTTCCTCATAAATGAGGAGCATGTCTGCGTATTCCTCTGTGGGAAACATGACAGCAGAGAATACGTTCAGGCCCTAACCAATGGAGTATGCGCAGCGCATAACATGAATAACAGCGTCATTTTACTGTTTGAATGTGGCAGACTTGGACCTGTGTTTACGTATTCAAACATCATACCGATGCAAATATATCTGAACGATGCAGGATTCGAAATGCTGATGTACATTCCGTCGATTGTTAGGCTAACGCCTAACCACAACCCCAACGCTACACTGCCGAGAACATGCTGGTAGTACGACGAGAGCAGAGTATATACGCCATCCTATTCGGTGTTTGAGATATTAATTACTGCACTGTTACCTAGTTTCATGCATTGGTTCGTCGCTTCGTTACTCCCGGTCACGAGTCACGGCACATTAACATAGTTATATGGTCAAAGGACGTCGCTACCTTATTTCAAGTAGTGGTGGTGACGGAGCGAGTAGAACTGTAGAGTAACTCGGTTCTTGAGGTCACGTGACATCACAGCGAAGCACCGATTCAACTCGAATACTCCGTATAGCGCTGCGGGTGCTTCAGTAAAGCCAGGCTACACTCGCAACACCACTGTGCTGTTGTTCAGACTCCATACTGAGACGTCTGTTCTATTTGTATGTTTCCTTATACATATATCTTTGTTTAAAGTTGTTGCGCTATACTTTCTATCGATATTTGTAATAAGAAAGAAGCAATGATGCCACAAAAGTGCTCCCAAGCATGGCAGTATTTTACTAGCAGTCCAGGTAGAAAATCCGCTACTTGTAAAATTTGCACTATTGTACAGTACAAGAGGAGGAACGTCACATTTATGGAATCACATGAAATGTGCGCATCGTAAGGACATGGTACAAGATAGAGTTGCGCATCATGAAAGTAATTCCATTCCTACGTATCGAAGAGACAGTGCCGGAAGAAATAAGTTGCATAGGAGTTTGGCTACTTTTGTATGCAAAGACATGCAGTCACTGAGTGTTGTAGAGGACAGAGGATAAAGCCAGACCTATATCTTAGATCCTTTCAAACAGAGCAAATCTGAGCTAGGCCACCACAGCTCAATTGGTAGAGCTACCAGCGTGAAATCGGGACGTTGTGGGTTCGGATCCCACTGATGTCCAGTTGGCCATTTTTGTTCTGTACTTAACATGTCTTCAACACGTACTAAATATACGTAACACGACCTAAAAGGTTGAAAGTCGATTTCGATTACAATGCGGTCGTGAAAATTGAATGTTCATTGTCTCTTATGTGAACTTGCTCTTGCTTACCTTAGCGTACCTGCTGCATCTGTGCCGCAGAGGAGGTATTTTCATGTGCTGGACAAATTCTTTCAGACCGAACGTCGTCGCTTTCTGCAAAATCGAGCTGAAACTCTGATATTTTCCGCCTCTGTGGTGTAGTGGTTAGTGTGATTAGCTGCCACCCCCGGAGGAGCGGGTTCGGTTCCCGGCTCTGCCACAAAATTTGAAAAGTGATACGAGGGCTGGGACGGGGTCCACTCAGCCTCGGGACGTCAACTGAGTAGAGGTGGGTTCGATTCCCACTTCAGCGATCCTGGAAGTGGTTTTTCCGTGGTTTCCCACGTCTCCTCCAGGCAAATGCCGGGATGGTACCTAACTTAAGGCCACGGTCACTTCCTTCCCTCTTCCTTGTCTATCCCTTCCAAACTTCCCATCTCTCAGCAAGGATCCTGTTCCGCATAGCAGGCGAGGCCGCCTGGGCGAGGTACTGGTCATTCTCCCCGGTTGTATCCCCCGACCCAATGTCTCACGCTCCAGGACACTGCCCTTGAGGCGGTAGAGGTGGGATCCCTCGCTGTGCCCGAGGGAAAAACCAACCCTGGAGGGCAAGCGGATTAAGAAAGAAAGAACTCTGATATTTATGAATAGAAATTCCTCCTATATAACACCTTTTCCATGTAATACAGAACACTAACTGTACTTCCCATACTGTTTGTGTACAACGTGTTGTGTCTGATCTTAATGCTTGTCACAAGATGTACGATTGAGTTCATTTGTTTCGTAGTTGCTTTACATCGCACCGACACAGAAAGGTCTTATGACGACGATGGGATAGGGAAGGGCTAGGACTGGGAAGGGAGCGGCCGTGGCCTTAATTAAGGTACAGCCCCAGCATTTTCCTGGTGTGAAAATGGGAAACCATGGAAAACCTTCTTCAGGGCTGCCGACAGCGGGGTTCGTACCCACTATCTCCCGGATGCAAGCTCACAGCTGTGCATCCCTAACCACACGGCCAACTCGCCCGGTAAAGTTCATTTGTATACTTTACTTATTTCCATTACTGATGTTATCTTAACAGATTTGCAATTTAACAACTTACCACATAGTTGCCAACGATATTTTCGACATTTTATGAGTTTAGGCACATTTCAGAGAAGTAGATATCGTTTCGGCAATTATCACGTTATGGAATAAGGTACGTTTATTCATATGCATTACAATTTATTTTATTTATTCCTTTGTATGTTTATTTCTTTATTTATGTGTACTTGATATGCCTCATACAGTATTAAGCACAGTTTGTAATTACATTGTTTATTATGTTATGTGTGAAATTTATATTACACTAGCAAGATACCCGGTGCTTCGCTACGGTATTATACTGAAACTTATAAATGAATGCTTATCGTTTCATATATAACCCGCCGATATTCGCGATCTGACTCATTTTCTGACAGATTGCGGCAACGTTCCTCCCATTTGTCAATCTTTTTTCCAGCAATCGATTTCGTACTTCCCGGGCTAGGTCCAGGTATTCCACCCGGTCAGTTGGGTCCCTAAATCTTAGCCATGTTTTCCTATAAGCATTATTAATGTGGATCAAGTCCTTGAGGAGATCCGGCGTGGTGACCTCTTGGGTGCCTTGGCGGTACTGAACCGGCAGCCGGACTGCAATCGTAGTCATTATCCGTCCAGGACCCGTTTACAGCACGGTCCGCACATTTTGACGACGGTCCAGAACATTATTATTATTATTATTATTATTATTATTATTATTATTATTATTATTATTATTATTATTATTATTATTATTATTATTTATTATTATTGATGTTCTGGACCCCACAGCAAGATGCAAGACCTCTACTTGTCGGTAAATTACATCTGCTGCCATTGTCATAGATGACAGTATGACCAGCACCATTGTCGCCCGTAGGCAAGTGCGCAGGACTTCTGGCGATACGAATGACATACTTCCGTGTATTATTGACCTTATTATAGAAGTGAACAATTGCACGGTCAATCTTATACCTATCGTTTATTTCAAATGTGTTTAAATTTTTATTTATATGCCAGAAGAATCTACTGTAATCTAGGAATGTTCTCCAAAGGAAAATATGGCTCTTGAAAACGAACCCAGGAAAGATTAAAAATGATCGGTTTATGATCAAAATAAGTACATTGAAAATCCACAGGCTGTTTCCAGTCATTCAACTGGGTCAGGAATGGAATGAATAAGTCCCCAGCTAGCGGTGAGGATAGGAATTATGCCGGCTGCCGAAGCCTGTCGCACTCCTCTGGTGCAATGATTAATGAATGACAAATGAAATGAAATGATATTGGAGAGTGTTGCTGGAATAAATGATGACGGGGAAAACCGGAGTACTCGAAGAAATGCCTGTCCCGCCTCCACTCTGTCCAACACAAATCTCACATGGAATGACCGGGATTTGAACCACGAAACCCAGCGGTGAGAGGCCAGCGCGCTGCCGTCTGAGAGACGGAGGCTCCTTACATGTTAAGTACATTAGGAACAGTAAAATCAATTGGTCCCACCTCCGTTTTCTCCCCACTGCGATTAAGTTGATTTACCCCCCCCCCCCACCGCAAAAGAAGAAAAGGCGTGTTTCTTTATGTTTAAAGGAGATTCCAAATACCAATGTTCACGTGTGTTACATTCAGTTTTGAGATATAAGTATTCCCACAAAAATAATTCACTTTTTTCACTCACTCTCACACTCCCCCATCCCCTAAGTGAATTTTTCGGCAAAAAATATTTGTTTCTTTAATAGTAAAAAATCTTCTAAATACCGATTATCTTCAGTTTTTGATATATGTGTCCTCATGAAACGAATTCAACTCCTTTTCACACCCGCCCCCAAAGATGATTCCCTCCCCCAAATTCGTCGTTTTATTTTTAAAGAAGATCTAAATACCAATTTTCACGTCTGTAAAAACTTTAGTTTTTATTAGATGTAAGTATTCTCATACAATTAATTCAATTAATTTTTCTATTTTCACCCCCCTCCCTTCATTGGATTTTCCGAAAATACCTGTTTCTTTGCTTTAACAGGAGATTCCAAATACCAGTTTTTACGTCTGTAAAATTTTACGTTTCTGAGATATACTTTAGATATTGTCTTTCTAAAAATTCACCCCAATTTGTCATTCGTGTTTAATCCCCATTAATTAGATTTTCCAAAAACAACAAAAATAAATGTTTCTGTATTTTAAAGGAGATTCCATATACTAACTATTTGGTCTGTAATATCTTCAGTTTCTGAGATATACGTATCCTCATTAAAGACATTCAACCCCTTATTCACATTTTTGTCCCCACCACCTCTATTGGGATTTACAGAAAACAAAAAATACGTGTTCTTTTATTTTGAAAGGAGATTCTAAATATCAATTTCTTACATTTGCAAACTTTTGAAGTTTTGAGATATAGATAGAATAATTTTTAAAATGAACCCCCTCTTTCACCCCACACTATTTGTATTTTCTAAAAACAAAAAATACATGTTTCTTTATTTATAAAGGAGATCCCAAATACCGATCCTCAATTCTGTAACATCTTCAGTATACTTAAGTATCCTTATTAAAGGCATACAGCAATTTTTCACCCCTTTCCACCCCTCCTATTGGAATTTTCCGAAAACAAAAAATACGTGTTTCTTCTTCTTCAAAGTAGATTCTAAGTACCAATTTTTACATCTGTAAAGTTTGAAAGTTTTGATATATAGATTCACTCATTTTAATAATTAACCCCCCTTTCAACCCTCCACTATTTGGATTTTCCAAACACAAAAACTACATGTTTCTTTATTTTTAAAGGAGATCCCAAATACATTTTTTCAGGCTGTAATATCTTCAGTTTCTGAGATGTAAGTATCCTCATTAAAGGCAATCAACCCACTTTTCACTCCTTTTCACCCCTCCTATTGGGATATTCCGAAAACAAAAAATACGTGTTTCTTTATGTTGAACGGAGATTCTAAATACCAATTTCTACGTTTGTGAACTTTTACAGTTTCGAGATATAGATACACTCATTTTAAAAAATCACACCCATTTCTCACAACCCATTATTTGGATTTTCCAAAAACAAAAAGTTACGTGTTCCTTTATTTTTATAAGAGTTTCAAAATTTAAATTTTCATGACTGTAACATCATCAGTTTCTGAGATGTAAGTATCCTCATTAAAGGCATTCATCCCCTGTTTCACCCCTCCTATAGGGATTTTCCTAAAAAATACGCGTTTCTTAATTTTTAAAAAGAGATTCTAAATACCAATTTTTACATCTGTAAACTTTTAAAGTTTTAAGATGTAGATACACTCATTTTAAAAATTCATCCCCCTTTTCACCCCCATTATTTGAATTTTTCAAAAACGAAAAAATACCTGTTTCTTTATTTTAAAGTAGATCCCAAATACCAATTTTCAGGTCTGTAATATCTCCAGGTTCTGAAATATAAGTAGCCTCTTTAAAAGCATTCAACACATTTTCACCCTTTTCCACACTTCCTATTGGGATTTTCCGAAAACAAAAAGTACGTGTTTCTTTATTTTTAAAGGAGATTCTAGATACCAATTTTTATATCTATAAACTTTAAAAGTTTTGAGATATAGATACACTCATTTTAAAAATTCACCCCCTATTTACCCCCCATTAATTGGATTTTCCAAAAACAAAAAATACGTGTTTCTTTATTTTTAAAGCAGATCCCAAACACCAATTTTCAGGTCTGTAATATCTTCAGTTTCTGAGATATAAGAATCCTAATTTAAGGCATTCGACCACTTTTTCACCCCTTTTCACCCCTCCTATTGGGATTTTCCAAAAACAAAAAAATACGTGTTTCTTTATTTTTAATGAAGATTCTAAATACCAATTTTTACAACTGTAAACTTTCAATTTTTGAGATATAGATACGATCATTTTAAAAATTCACCCCCCTTTTCACCCTCCCATTAATTGGATTTTCCAAAAACAAAAAATACGTGTTTCTTAATTTTTAAAAGAGATCAAAAGTACCAATTTTCTGGTATGTAATATCTTCATTTTCTGAGATATTCAGTACCGGTATCCTGATTAAAGGCATTCAACCCCTTTTTCACCCCTCCTATTTGGATTTTCTGAAAAAAAAAAAAATATACGTGTTTCCTTATTTTGAAGAAGATTCTAAATACCAATTTTTACATCTGTTAACTTTTAAAGTTTTGAGATATAGCTACATCATTTTAAAATTTCACCCCCCTTTTCACCCCTTTAGCGACGGAATATCCAAAAATCCTCTCTTAGCGAACACCTACATCTTAATATGAATGTGTCCCCAAAATTTCTTTATGTCCAGTAGTTTTGGCTCGGCGATGATGAACCAGTCAGTCAGTCAGTCAGTTAGGACAAGTTATTTTATATATAAAGATTATAAAAATTGTGCAAATAACCAATAATAGAGTGTACGGAGCATAGTACCACTGATAATAGTTGATAATATTTTTATAAATGTAAAGTGTAGCGTAGGTCAATATAAAGTTTAAATTTACCGCTATAAAGTTGTACTCGGTTCTCTGCTCGGTTTAACCGAGTAATGACGTCATAGTACTTGCTCCGAATCGAACCGCTCCGTCCCCACCACTAATTTCAAGGTGTCGTGTTTTGCGAGTGGACGATATAACCTGTCGGTACGGTTCAGAATCATGTGCGCAAAATGTGCTCACTGGACATTAGTACCATACAGTACGCCTGCAGGGGAATAGCCACCTTATAACCATGTCACACGTTAGTTGGTTGCACAAAACTACATTGGAAGGGGCGGCTGACTCAGATGTATATAAAATACATATATATATATATTGCACATTTTCACATTATAATCGCATAGATATCAATACAAAATGAGTCAAATGGGTGGGCAAGTTTCTGTCACATAGTTACATAGTTACACATTTACATCCTCTTTTTTGTCTTTAGTCGCCAGTAATGTAGTGATGCAGGTTGGTACTATAGGTTACGTGAATCATAGATGTAATCAACACGTTTAGCTGTTTGCAATAATGAGCACATGCAGAAATACAGATGATTTACTTCCTGAATCGACTGGCCATCACATGTAGAGTATGGTGTGCCAACTACATTGATACGATCAAGATGGTTTCTTAAACTTCTCGGATTGAATCGCATTCGAGTGATTGTCGGTATTAATCGCCGTTGAGTACGCCATTGTGCGAACAAAGGACATCGCGGGGGATTCTGTTCGATCATTGAATAATATTTATCTCTATGGCTCTTTGCTTCATCCCAATTCTTTGTCCACTGACCAAAGGCTCTTTTGTATATAATTACTGTATAATCCATGAAGTTGCTGGTAGTATTTATGACATGTCCACTAACATACGCTTCTTTCATCTAGGGATCTACGTATTCATTGTATGGTATCCCGATATGGACAGGGATCCATACGAATATTACATTAGAACCGCATCTTCGGAGTTCCTATGATTTTTAATAATGCTGATGTGGTATATATTGGGTTTCTAGAGGATGAGCGGTGTAGATAGTGTGGAAAGAACGCACAGTGAATCGGTAAGGATAGTGAAACTTCATCTCTAGAATCATCTGGCATATTTGAGTGTTACTACTGTATAATGTCAATAGATTTTGCTGCAGAGATAGGAATACGTTCTGGCAAACGAAAATCTTCAGCTTCATGTTGTTCAGGTCAGTATAATGGTCATCCTACGTCACCTATTGGTATTTTTGGCCCGTCAGTATAAAAATCATCTTGACATAACTGCGCTTATCTGTGATTTATTTGTAGATATGTTAATGAACTAATGACCTCCATAGGGCATATTCATTGCTCACATGGAATATCATGTGTTTGCTACACACAATTGACAGTGTTGGGTCAGTAGTGAATCTATATACGTGACATTTTTGCAGCAGGATATATCTTTGATTGCAGGAAAGCCGGTGTTTATCACGGGCTAAGTGCTGTAATCTTCGAAGAGATGTTAGCATTTTTGAATGTTTAGTGTGGGGTGGCTTTAATATGAACTTATCTGAAAGAAACTGTGCACGGATATTCAAGGGCATTTCTGCGGCTTCTAACAGAAGAGCATTAGTTGGCGTGGTTTTCATAGCTCCATGGCAAATTCGAATCCCCTGAAACTGAAGATTATCCAGTTTATTTAGTAGGCGTTTACTGCCACTGAAACAAAATATGCTTCCATATTCCAGCTTGGAGCGAATCAGCGTGCGATATAGCAGTAATAATATAGATGGATGTGCTCCCCACGAAACCCGTGTTAATGTGAATAGGATATTGATCGGTTGTTCTAATTTTGGAATAATATGTTGCATATGTGCAGTCCACGTGAGTCGGGAATCATAAACCAGTCCGAGGAAGTTGGTTTGTGGATGGAAAAAGATGTTGTGTGATCCTAAGATAATCAATAGAGTTCATTCCTATTTTAGCCTTTATCTCCTCATTACGAGTACGCTCCTACAATATTTCTCATCTGTTTATATCCACGGTCATTCTGGGTGCTTTCATGTCTATTGCTTCTAAGATATGAATAAGATATAAGATTGCACTTTCAGGCTTCCTCCTTACAGAATACTGTTGATCGCAACTGTGAACTTACTGCCTTCGTTTGGCTGCACCTTAATTCAGTCTCACTTACATTACTACAATCTTGGGAGAATAGACATCGTTAGTACCTGAAAATATCTACCAGATCCAGCTGTGTATTCCCAACCTGACATTCAGTTCTCTTACGTTTATTGCCTACAGACATCTCTTTAGCCTTGGAAAGGGTAATTTTTATATCATACTCACCAAACCTATTTTCAAGTTCCAAGATATTAGACTGCAGACTTTCAGAACAATATGCCATTAAGGCGAAGTTTGCTGCATAGGCCAAATTGCTTACTAAATTTCCACGTACCTGAAAACCTCCCCGAAATTTTATATTTTAGTAGAAGATGTAGATCCATGTCAGTTATGAGCAACAAAGGGGAATGATTAGAGCACCGTCTAAGCCCTGTAACAACCGTGAACCAGGAACTCATTCTACGCTAAATTCTCTCCGCAACACAATTGTCAACATAAAAGCCTTAGAGCGCCTTTAATATTGTTTCTTTTTCTTTGTTCTTACGTCGCACCCACACAGGTAGGTCACATGGTGACGATGGGCTAGCAAAAAGCTAGGATTGGGAGGAAGCGACCATGGCCTTAATTAAGGTACAACCCAAGCATCCGCATGGTTTCAAACTGGGAAGCTACAGAAATTATCTTGAGGGCATGTGCTCGAACCCAATATCTGCCGAATGCATGCTGATAGGTACACGACTCAAATCGCACAGCCACTTGCTCGGTGATTGGTTTTAATAAACTAACCTTAATACTATAATACGGCAGTATAGCTAACATCATTTCCCGTGGTAGTCTGTCATATTCCTTTTCTAGATCTACGAAACGTAACTGTAAACATTATGATAAGCTTTCGCCGTGTCCAGGAAACAAGGCACATAAGGAATTTCACCTTTTTTGATACGGCAAAAGCCCAAAAGCCTATTATAAGGTCTACAATTATGGGCCGAGAAATCGTCAATCTAAACATAAACATAACTGTCTATTACTCTGGTAGCTTTTACAATTGCCTGGCGCATACTTACAATCTGATTCTGAAAGCCTGTCTGTGGTCTGAAACCATACTGGTTTTCATCCAACTTACTCTCAACCACTGACTGCACTCTCCCTTTCATAATGCCAGTGTACACCTTGCCTGGTATACTGATCAATGACTGGGCAATTTGGCCGTGCGGTTAGCGGTTCGCAGCTATGAGATGGCCTCCGGTTGATAGTGGATTCGAACCTCCCTAACGGCTGCCCGGAAGATGGTTTTCCGTGTTTTTCCATTTTAACACCAGGCAAATGCTGGGGCTGTACCTTAATTAAGGCCACGAACGCTTCCTTCCCACTCCTATGCATTTCCTGTCACATTGTCGCCATAAGACCTATCTGTGTCGGTGCGACGTAAAGCAAATTCTAAAACAATAAAAAAGTCAATGAATACCTCGAGATTTGCTGCATTCTTGCTGTTCCCTTGCTTATAGACCGGCGTAATTGCGGCATTCGTCGAATTAGAAATTATTGTACTAACATTCCGTGCTAATCGTATTACTCTACGACGCCGTATCATCCTTGCCGTTCCTTGGTGCCCCTACCCTCCCATGTGTAACGGTGAATAGCCTGATGCTAGAAGTGTGTATTCGTAACTGCTAATCACATACTAGCATAGAAGTCCAATAAATGATTCGCATTCCTATTAGCTTTCTTATCTTCCCACGGCTTTTCTTGGATTCAATAATTCTTTGTTTCGCTCAGTTTCTTTCATCTACGTAGAATACCCTGCCTACATCAGTCAATGTTCGGAGTCGTTTCTGATAAGTCTTCCTTTTGCGGTTACATGCTGGTCTCACTGACCATTCCACCAAGACGTTCACTTTTTCCCATCTTTACACTTGGTTGTTCAGAGGCATTTCCTTGCTGTTTCTACTACAGCATCCTTATGCCACCCATTCTCTTTCTCTAACCTGATCCCGCTTACTGTCTGTTATATGGGATTTCTCAATAATCATATCCGTGTACTTCTGTCTAATTTCCTAGTCGTGGAGCTTTTTCTACTCTTATTAGTCTGCAGAGAGTATTCACTTTCTTTATCCTAGGTTTAGATATACTTATTTCACTCCAGATCAGATGGTGACCTGTATCATCACAAAATACCCGGAATACTCACACATTCCTAACAGAGTTCCTGAATTCAAACTCGGTTATGATAATTATGTTCTGTTATGGATCTGGTGCCCCTACCCTCCCATATGTAGCGGTGAATAGCCTGATGCTAGAAGTGTGTATTTGTAATTGCTAATCACATACTAGCACAGAAGTCCAATACACAATTCGCATTCCTAATAGCTTTCATATCTTCCCCGTACTTACCCATCACGTTTTCGTATCTTTCCGTTCCATTTCCAATTCTCGCATTGAAGTCGCCTATCAGCACTATCCTATCCTTGCTGTTGACCTTGACTTCAATGTGATTCAGTGTTTTCGTCATACTTGTTAATTACATCCGCATCTGCACCCTCACATGTTGAGTAAACCGTGACAATTCCACCAAGAGCTAAATCTACCCACATCATTCGCTTATTTACGTGCCTAACAGAACCTATGCTGCGTGTAATAGTTTTCCTGATGAACAGCCCTACCCTACACTCTACCGTTCCATTTTTGACCCCCGTCAAGAATATTTTATAATCTCCTCTCTCTTCCTCGTTATCTCCCCTTACCCGAATAGCATTAACTCCTAACATATCCAGACGCATCCTCTTTGCTGACTCAACAGTTATACTTCCTTTTTTTCTTTAAGCCCCATTAACATTGATAGCTCCCCACCGAATTCCATTTCTTTCGCCAATTTGTTTCCAAAATGGCCCTTGCCTCTCAAATAGAAGTGGGACACCGTTACTCACATAGGTCCGAGACTGGCTTTAAATGTTCTGAGCTCGGTAAGTTCTGTGAAGGAGGACGCTTGCACATAATCAAAGTAAGGATCTCCCCGCTAACGGGTTAGGGACTACTGATTGATTATATAGCCCTAGCCGTCTGAGCACAAGGAGGGCCGTGACTCATAGTATGTCCAAGATGCCCACTCCCATCCATAGCAACTGGTACCCCGACTCTCAGGCCCACTTACTAGGCCACTCAGCTGTTGCCCATGTTTCACGAACTAGGACGTAACTACAGTGACCCGCATCACGAACCTAATTCTGATATATTTCAAAAGGGTAAAAACAATTCCTTTTTCTGCGACACTTACAAAAATAAATAATTTATTCCTCAAATAATAATTACTGAGGTTAATGTGCACAAACGAATAATACACGCAAATAATATGCAATAATGAACCTGATTTCGAATGAGCTAGATTAGATTCCTCAGCATTTGTCTTAGTTTTAAAACCGTATCTATTGTGAAAACAAGGATGCTGATGTATATTTTTTTTGTCAAAAGTTACGGCTCAATAAATAACACTGTACCTTCAACGGGAAACTGAGCACAAGGGAATGATAACTTCATAAAAATACGCCATGAAATGGCGGAAGGAGATAGGTGTATATTCCTCTGTCACAAAGCTCAAACGCCTACAAGATATATTGCTCGCAAAAGTTAAACTTCTTACTCGCGCTTCACAATTTTATCAGCAAAGTCTGACTACATGGCAACTCTCATATATCAATCCATGCCTGCGGAACATTGCGCTGGGAAAATCCGATGGTGATAGAGTGATCAAGATGAAGATGTTGAAAGGGATAACAAAATGAGAATGAGTAGCGTATATACAACACTGCATCAGAAATAATTATCATTTCAATGGGTATAACACCAAGTTTATCGGCCCAGCAGGACAACAGATAATGATTCAGGTAGCATGTAATCATTTAAGTTGTGTACATACACTTCTATTCACTATCAATATCTTTCCTGTGTCATTTATTGCTGTTTTAGTCTGTGAAGTATTCTGCGTTGGGTAATAACTCAGGGAAGTATTGCAAGTTTAATATCAATACTAATTGGGTGTCTGTATACCACCAGTTTTCCTACCCATATCTCATATTAGCATTGCCTTAGGTCTATTTCATATATACGTAAGGTGCTTAATATGCTCTACGGCTAATTCTGACTAAATGAAGCACAGATTTGATCTAATATACGCAACACGCAAGGGACGAGTTCTGTTACATGTTCGTAATTCGCTCTGTCTCTGGTAATGTACTTAGCAGTATAATATGGAAACAGCCGCAATGCGATCCTAATACATTCACCACTTCTCTAATGCTAGTTGACACTTCTAGAATAGCTGCTGTGAGACTGGCAAGATGAATAACTTCCAGAACGATCAGATGCATTATGAGAACTAGTATCCTAAATTCAAGTGAGAGTTAAGCCCATAAGAAGAGATGAGGCATTTTTGTATCTACCAACTTGTTCCGAGAGCTGTGTCCCTTCTGTTTCCACACATTTTTATGTTAAATCATTACAATTACTGTATGCGAATTTCCGACATTTTCGATACATTTAATTACTCTTCTGGATAACCTTGCTTCCTTCATTCCTCGTGATTAACTGTATAGCATGTCAGACTCGTTGGCTGAATGGTCAGCATACTGGCCTTCGGTTCAGAGGGTCCCGGGTTCAATTCCCGGCCGGGTCGTGGATTTTAACCTTCATTGGTTAATTCCACTGGCCCTGGGGCTGGGTGTTTGTGCTGTCCCCCACATCCCTGCAACTCACACACCACACATAACACTATCCTCCACCACAATAACACGCAGTTACCTACACATGGCAGATGCCGCCCAGCCTCATCGGAGGGTCTGCCTTACAAGGGCTGCACTCGGCTAGAAATAGCCACACGAAATTAAAATTAATTAAACTGTATAGCATAGTTGGGTAGGTGTTTAATTCCTATGCTCCCATTCGAGATCAATTGGACTGCAATCAAGAGACCCATGTTAGTAAAATTATTGGCGTGTTATAAGATGTCAGATGGAAAAATCTGTCTCTGTGGCGTCTCAGTCAGATATTATTATTATCTTACTAGTAGTCAATGCCACGATAACACGTCAAGTGATTTCGGCGATGGAAGGACGGAAAACGCCTGGATTTCGGAAGGCAACCATGGCCTTAATTAGGTACAGAATTTGCCTGGTGTAGACATAAGGAAACTACGGAAAACCATCTTCAGGGCTACGAAAGGTGAGAATTGAACCCTCCATATCTCGAATAGAAGCTCGCAGCTACGTGATCCGAACCGGAAGGAGAACTCATACGGTATTACTTTTATTATTAACTTTATTTATATTATTATTATTATTATTATTATTATTATTATTATTATTATTATTATTATTATACCGTAGGTAAACCCACTCCATACATTTAAACTGAGCGCCTTTTAGAAGGGCATCTGTAATGTGAACTTTGAACTGTGTATCAGAAGAAGTTTCGAACTTTATCTTCAGATTTCTCTATTATCGAATTATGTGCCCCCTCTGGTGGGAGGATAGACAATTAATTTTCAAGGAAATTTGTCGTTTTTTAAGTTTACATAACTGAAATATTTGTAGAATGCTTTTGTGATCGAAGGTTACTAGCACTGCTATCTCTTCGCTCTCCATGAAATTATCAATCAATCAGGAAATTTGGATATTTATTAAATTAGCCAATCAGAATTGAGAGGGTATATAGGGTATCGGCCTAGAGAGTTCTGGAACCTTCCCCTCCGCTATAAAAGCTGGGACCTTTTGGGCCATGTTGTCTTTTCCCTCGTTCCAGTCAAGAGGCTTAGAGTGCGTATGTAGTGGAGGCAGGGGGAAAGCCTTTTCCGTCATCGGAAGACCCACCAGCTCAAGGTAATGGTAGACATATTTTAATCATGTGATAGTTTCAGAAAGCTGTCTTGAGGGGAAGGTTTCAAAATTCTTTCTTAATGTAAAGTTCAACATCTTTTAAATGTAAATTCTCAAACAATTCTAAGGAATTTATTCTAACCTAGGGAATAAAGAGTGTTCACCCTTTTTTAATTCCCATTTAAGTTGGTATTGAGGTGACTATGATTTTATAAAACTTGAAAATGTACTTCATTATGTGTAACTGAATATGTTTCATCTAGTCAACCTATGTAGTATAGGCCTAGCTTCTGTCACCTGTGGCCATCAGCCCAGATAGGATTTTGAGTGTTTCAAAGTGTACTTCCAAGGGAGTCCAAAGGAGTCCTAGCATTTTGGTTTACGGCCGATATCTTGAAACTTTTCTTTTTGATAACTAAGGCCATGTAGAATGGCACTTATTGCCTCTCTTAAATTTTAACTATTCATAGCCAAGGGTAAATCAGACTGTCGAGCGGGTAAGACAGTTAACTATTTTGTAATGATTTAAAGTAAAATTTGCGTTAGAAAATTGTGCTTTGGTGAGGCCAGATTGCAATAAGTTTTGGAGCGCAGTCTCCTAGAGTATTGATTGAAGGAAGCAATGATGCTCTTTCGAATACTGTAACTTTGGAGGTACAAGCTCTTCCTACAAATCACTGTGTACCTGAACTTTGATCTTTCTTGTGATTTGAGCTGACAAGCTCCCGATTTGTTGTTGTTGTTTACCAAAGTTTAAAATCAAAACAAAAGAGGAAACAAATATAATGTTCAATGTTAGTGTTTTAAATTATATTTCCATCTTTTCTCTGTCCACCCATTCACGTCCACACTTTCGTATACCTCTCCAACCTACCAAATCACGGTAACAATTATTACTATTATTATTATCATTATTATTACATGAATTTTCACCTGAGTCGATTTCTTCGTAAAGCTTATCCAGTTTGGCCAGATGTTCCTATATAGATCGCTACGTCATCGTGATCAACAAATTCATGAACTTCGTGCGTGTGTAGTCTGTTAGCGAGTGAGGGTTGGATGTGTCAACTTCAGTGAACTCCCATTATATTCTCACCAACGACGGCACCATTGAAATCGAATTCAAGTATAAGATTAATATCCCCGTGGTTCCATATAAAACTGGTTTGTATATTCCATGGCTGATGTTCAGGGGGAAAGATGGGAAAGGGTTAAGATTGGAAAGGTGGCGGCCGTGAGCTTTTCAGAAGGCTTGGAAAGCAGTCTGAGAAAACTGCTTCTTGAACTTATCTCCTCATCTGTTGCAGCCTTCTGAATATCTGTGGTGCCCTTGCGCTACCTTCTCTTCATATTTCATTTCAGTCGGACAAAGGTGAAGGAACTGTATGGTTATGAGCTCACCGGCCAAAAAAAAATATCCACCCATGGAGAAGTCATTACAAGCATCATTTAATATCGTGTAACTCCGCCTTTGGACTTGATAACCACCTGGATTAGGTTAGAAAACGAGTCCACAAGGTTGTGCGAGGATGTCGCATCCAGGATAAGCCACACGCAGAGGATTCGATCGCGCAATTCCATCAAATTACGGGCAAGCTGATGTCGGCGTTTCATCTATTTTTATATCCCACAGATTTTCAATGAGGTTCAAGTCAGGTGATTTTGTACGCCAATCGAGATGTAATAGGGTGGTGGAGTGATCTTAACACCAGTCACATATGCGTCCATCCTGCTTAACTTTGCTGTTGCCATCTTGAAAAATCGGAGTATCACTAGCATACTCACCATGCAGATGTGGACTGAAAGGAAACACCTGATCATGCAGAATGTTTAAACAAACATGCTGGTTCATGTTAGTGGTCACCTTAGTGAGCGGGCCCAATCCATGATATCAAAAACACCCCCAAAACACCACTGACACACCTCCGGCTTGAACCTGGCCTTGCGCACATCTAGGATGACAACCTTCATTTGGACTTCGGTGCACTCGACGACGTGCGTCATTGGAATACAGGCAAGGACGTGATTCGTCAGACCACATTACGTTCATCCAGTAAGCTACTGTCCACGTTCGACGATTTCTAGCGCATTGAAGATGCGCAGCCTTATGTGCCTGTGTACGCAATGGCCTCTTGCGTGGTGACCGTCTTCAAATATTCATTGCATGCAGTTTCCATCGAAATGTTCTCTCACTAACTGGTTGGAAGCGATTTTGAGTCACAAGCCGTGGAACGCTTCTCCGGTCCCTCTCAGTCAGGATCTTCCTCTGACCACAAATCTGAAGTCGTGTTTCATGGCCACGAGTAGCGAACCACTGCTTGTAGACAAGTTGACCCGTCCACTGTGAAACACCAACAAATCCAGCAACTTTTTGTCACTCTGTCGCATCCTTACATCTGCTCAAAATGACGTACAATCTCCTATTGTAACATCAATGTATCACTGATCGCTACTGCCTTATGCTCTCGCAGAGGCAGAGCGCGTGCGTTTGAGCACGGAAATCGTTCGCTGCGCCATATGTACAAGCTTAACGATCAATCCGTGCGTGAGTTCTTTGGTGACTAATTTTTTGTCCTGTGAACTTATATACTGCTAATAAGGAGGATATGCAATAGTTTCCAGTTTGAATTTAACAGGAAATGCAATACTAGTAGTGTAATGTGTGCCTGTGTATTGCATACTGTAAGAACTATTCTCAAGTTGCCCAGAAATGACGTATACTAGTCATGTCCATGGACACGTATCGACAGAATACATAGTCCTTGACTACAGTCTTCAAGACCGCGATTCACCAAGTCGGTCTCTCTACGAGTCCCGGTCAGTGCATGTAAGATTATGGGAATGAAACGTTATTATTGTTGCTGAGAATCTGTGTGAAGCGGTAAGTCCTGTGGTTTCGTTCAAGATATCAACTGGCAGTTAATTATACGAACATGCTTCATGCGGCATGACTGTTACGGAATTCCTTTTGAAACATTGACCATGTAAACGAACTTCTATGAAAAAGACTGTGTCTTAGGCTAAGTGTGGATAGAATGGAAAGATGAAATCCTAGTATTCTTCATGCATTTGATGCACGTAAGTATGGAAGAATGGCCCTGAGTGGTATATGATCCCATTATTATTTTTCCAGCTGCCCTCACAAGACTGGGTGTTCTCCATTGCACCAGTTATGAGATGACTAAAATCCTTCATAATACAGCCAGGAATCAAATCTAGGCCAACCGAATGGTAAATTATTAGGCTTTTGTTATTGTTTAATCCATGATGGCGATTTGTTTTCTGACTTATTTAGAATAGAATGCTCCCATACCCTAGTTCCGGAGCGCCTGAAAATGGGGAGAGAGCATTCATTGACTGCAATCCATTTATTTGATAGATACATGAAATTATTCCTCATAAACTCATTTACTATTACTGCATTATACGTGGTGGTACAGCTATCCCTATTTTTCCCGAACAAATGAAACCAGTTAGGAATTAAATATATCTTAGTCCTATCATGGACCTATGACCTAGATATTAGGCCCCTTTAAACAACCAGCATCATCACAATCATCAGTCCTATCTTACGCAACATCTTACAGCAATTTTTTGTGCAGTTAGACGGTTATAGACTTCCCCGCACAATGCAAAAACTGTACAAGAGGTAGTAAGTGAGGCTTATCTCAAAAACACTGTATCATTTTATGTAGAGTGGAGTTCAAAACTCTAGTCATTTTTACGAAATAATACTTTACTCTACAAACCATGTGTGTTTGAGTCATCAGTCCATAGACTGGTTTGATGCAGCTCTCCATGCCACCCTACCCTGTGCTAACCTTTTCATTTCTACGTAACTACTGCATCCTACATCTGCTCTAATCTGCTTGTCATATTCATATCTTGGTCTACCCCTACCGTTCTTACCCCCTACACTTCCTTCAAAAACCAACTGAACAAGTCCTGGGTGTCTTAAGATGTGTCCTATCTTTCCATCTCTTCTTCTCGTCAAATTTAGCCAAATCGATCTCCTCTCACCAATTCGATTCAGTATTTCTTCATTCGTGATTCGATCTATCCATTTCACCTTCAGCATTCTTCTGTAACACCACATTTCAAAAGCTTCTATTCTCTTTCTTTCTGAACCAGTTATCGTCCATGTTTCACTTCCATACAATGCCACGCTCCACACGAAAGCCTTCAAAAACATCTTTCTAATTCCGATATCAATGTTTGAAGTGAGCAAATTTCTTTTCTTAAGAAAGCTCTTTCTTGCTTGTGCTAGTCTGCATTTTATGTCCTCCTTACTTCTGCCATCGTTAGTTATTTTACTACCCAAGTAACAATATTCATCTACTTCCTTTAAGACTTCATTTCCTAATCTAATATTTCCTGCATCACCTGCCTTCGTTCGACGGCACTCCATTACTTTTCTTTTGGACTTATTTATTTTCATCTTGTACTCCTTACCCAAGACTTCATCCATACCATTCAGCAACTTCTCGAGATCTTCTGCAGTCTCAGATAAAATAACAATATCATCGGCAAATCTCAAGGTTTTGATTTCCTCTCCTTGGACTGTGATTCCCTTTCCAAATTTCTCTTTGATTTCCTTTACTGCCTGTTCAATGTAAACATTGAAAAGGAGAGGGGACAAACTGCAGCCTTGCCTCACTCCTTTCTCCTATAGCTGTCGGTAGAGAATTGTGCACCTGATTGGCCCAAGAGACAATTTTCTATTGACAGAAAAGGGCGGACTCGGTAACAAAGAAAGCGTGATAGGTGAGGACCAATTACAGGCATGTCAATTCACCACCATTTTGTATAGTCTATTCACACGGAAATTGATACAAAGTGTTTTTCACAACATTTTATGACCCCATTGCACGCAAATGCTGTACAGCAGATGTGATACCTTACGCCATGTAATTTCTACCGTTAGAGTGTTCAATAAAGGCATAAAAATGGACGATAAAGCTGTAAGACGTGAGTAACTTTTCGATAACTTTCGCTCTCCTCGCGAATACATAGTTATAAGTTCACGCTGGAAGTAGCTGTGGGGAATTATGCATTTTTAGATGTACCTGAAGACGCTACTTGGAGCAGTGAAGGGTCAAACCCTTCTTGAGTCATGTCTTTCTTTAAGTTTCATTTCGTACTTGTCTAGACATCCTTTACAAAGATTCGATTTCTCTGAAGTTCCAGGTATTCTTCTAAGTAATTTATAATAAGTTCGCCTCTGTGGTGTAGTGGTTAGCGTGATTAACTGCCACCTCCGGAGGCCCGGGTTCGATTCCCGGTTCTGCCAGAAAATTTGAAAAGTGGTACGAGGGTTGGAACGGGCTTCACTCAGCCTCGGGAGGTCAACTGAGTAGAGGACGGTTCCATTCCCACCTCAGCCTTCCTCGAAGTGGTTATCTGTGGTTTCCCACTTCTCCTCCAGACAAATGCCGGGATAGTACCTAACTTAGGGCCACGGCCGCTTCCTTCCCTCATCCTTGTCTATCCCTTCCAATCTATTCATCTCCCCACAAGGACCCTGTTCAGCATAGCAGGTGAGGCCACCTAGGCGAGGTACTGGTCCTCCTCCCAAGGTGTATCCCCCGACCCAAAGTCTCACGCTCCAGCACACTGCCTTTGAGGCAGTAGAGGTGGGATCCGTCGCAGAGTCCGAGAGAAAACCAACCCTACTGGGTAAAGATTTTGAAAAGGAAATAATTTGTAATAAATGCACATAATAAATATCGCCACGTAAGTACCTACTACTGATAAATGTATTGCGAACACCAGCTGAAACATTATGCTGGACTCATTCAACCATGTAATACTTACATACTCTACGTACAGGGAATGGTTGCAATGGACTTAAGAGAGATATGATTCTTTCGCACACAGAGGTGTTTACAAAAGGTATACCTGTCTGCACATTCGAGTTCAGAACTTATAGCATACAAGATCAGTTTCGAAGCCATGGCCTAAATTATTCCATTAGTACAGAGACCTACCCTTTGTCGCCTGGAAGGGCTACGTGGTACTAATCGCAGACAGCAGATCATTTTTCTAGGAATTCATAGTTCGAATCTAGTTACGAGCTATTCAATTTTATTTGTATATTATTCCTGTAAACGTATCCGTAATTAAGGTTAAATTTCCTTA
The DNA here is from genome assembly GCF_040414725.1 of Anabrus simplex. Taxonomy (NCBI): domain Eukaryota; kingdom Metazoa; phylum Arthropoda; class Insecta; order Orthoptera; family Tettigoniidae; genus Anabrus; species Anabrus simplex. The sequence continues at coordinate 517,023,736 of NC_090266.1, read as the reverse complement.
AATCTCAAAAGTCATTTTTCACCTTTACAGAGGAAGAAATAATAACATGCAACTTTCATATGGCAAACGGCTACAACGAATGAAGTGCACTGCACTTATCGTCAACGTTATGGCACATCCATTCAACGAAGCAACTGCGCACGTACGACTCGAAGGACGATTAACAGCGGACTGGACTTCGTACGTAGGGCACATGAAACAACACATCGTAATCTCTGTAGCAAAGTGCGAACACCTACTGTACGGTTGGCGCAAAAGTAAACATTATGTATTCACGGGATGACTATGTGAATATGGTACTACTTTACGGGGGAGCAAGGCAGAATTCACGGGAAGCCAGACGCTTGTATCAAGAACAATTTCCTGGAGGAAGTCTGCCAACTACAGATATACTTCGAAGTGTTTAATGACGGTTGCGTTCAACGGGGTGATTTCATACATTACCCCGCGTTCGGGATGTTCTAGTGACGTCTGGATATAACGAAGAAGCTGTTCAAAATGCAACTGCGTACAGCCTGCATACAGCTCAAGTGCCATTGGAACTGAATATCTGTATCTGTACTGTGCCTATTGCACCGTCATAAAATCCACCCATACCATTTACAACTACACCAGAAACTTCACGATGAGTTTCGAAGTTGCAAATAGTTTAAGTTGATGCGGATTCCTTAACGGACATTATCTTTAATGACGAATCCAGATTTCACAACAACGGAACAGTTAATTACCTCACCTTCCATTACTGGAGGGTTGAATATTCTCACTGGATAAGGGGAGCTCGATTTCAGGCACAATGGGGAGTCAACGTGTGGTGCGGGATAGTAAGTGACCTCACGGGACGAGGCTATCTACAGTTTCTTCGTGAATATCTCCGGCTCTTATTGGAGGATGTGTCCCTTATGACACGGTTGAGAATGTGGTTCCAGCAGGGTGCAACTCCTCCACACTGGTCATTGGCGATACGGAACCATTTGCATAACACATGTCCTGGACGAGGGTTTCCTGTCACATGACAGGTTAGATTACCTGACCTTACTCCACTAGATTTTTCCTCTGGGGTTATTTAAAGAGTCTATGAAAAGGAGCAAGAGAGCCAGAATCATTTACGGCGGATTATCATTGAAGTTGTAGGCAGGTTACACCACATATGTTGCAGCAAGCAAGAATGTCTCTCCTCCACCGAGCTTAGATTTGCATTAACGAAGATGGTGTTCATTTCGGACATTTGTTGCATTAATCGAATGGCCATTTCACCTCCGACGGTAATAGCTTACTTTACTGCGAATATCTCTTTTAAGAGCTACAGAAAAACAAACATGATGATGATGATGGTGATGATGATTCTTGTTGTCTAAAGGGGCCTAACATCTAGGTCAGCAGCCCTTAATAGTACGAAACGAGATGAAACGTAACGACAATTTAAAAGTCAAAAATAATCCACTGACCAGAATTCAAAACGTGAAAACGAGGAATGAATGAATGAATATGAATTCAAAACAGTGGATCCGACCCGAAATGCCCACATTCCCAGTAACTATCGTAAAACAATAGTATTACTGACGAAGTGACTGATTCTAAAGCACAGTACTGGAATGATGATGCTTGTTGTCTAAAGGGGTCCAAAATCCACGTCATCGACCCCTCATAATGGTACTTATCGCTAGTAAAGTAAAAACAAGGTATTTGGCATGTTGCGTACTAATCAAAGGTAGCGTGGACTCGCGGTATTCCACACATTACAGTACTACTCACCGGTAATGTAATACGCACATTTAACGCAGACTATGGTGTTTCTACCATTGCGGTGCCACTTATAGGCAACGCAAACCTATGGTGTTCCTCACATAGGCGTACTAATCACAGGGAATCGTACTATTCCGTGGTGTTTCCCATCTTGCACGAAAAAGACCCAGGCCTTTAACCGCTTGGGCAGAATAGATCGTTGCATCTTGTGCGTCAGCTAGAAGTGATAAAATCTCCTTCAACGAGCTCGATAGCTACAGTCGCTGAAGTATGGCCAGTATCCATTAGGCCTATTCGGGACGTAGTGGGTTCGAATCCCACTGTCGGCAGCCCTGAAGATGGTTTTCCGTGGTTTCCCCATTTTCACACCTGGTAAATGCTGGGGCTGTACCTTAATTAAAGCCAAGGCCGCTTCCTTCCCACTCCTAGCCATTTCCTGTCCCTTCGTCGCCGTAAGACCTGTGTCGGTGGGACGTAAAGCAACTTGCAAAAAATGTCTCATTAAGACTAGGCCTACTCTTGACCATTTTGTCGTCATCATCTAAAAATCGTTGGGGAAGATTTTCCAGTGGAGTGGAAAGGAACTGATATATGAATGTGGGACACAAGGATGATTTTAAGATGTTAAATTGTTGATCAGGATGTAGCCAAGGAGAAGTTGCCAGGGCGTTTAGTTTCTCTTGCAGTAATGTGATAGTTTGCTTAGGATCAATTACAATAGCATTAGCTATTAGGTATTTAATGCATTCAGATCCAGAAATGCGCCGTATAGTTCTTCCGTTTGATACGCATAGGTTCCCACCGCTGATTTTTCCCTTGTTGATGTTCATAGCTATTGATTTGTTTGCGTTTACTTTCAACCCTAATTCCTGAAATCTCTCAATTGATAAGTTAGTGATTTCGACAGCTGATTTCTTGCTTTTTCCAATTATTACAGTACTATCAGCAAAACCCAAAATTGTCATTGGAGTTAACCCAGTACCCATAGTTTATCCATATTCATTAGATACGTTGTTTTCGCTGAGTTCTCTAAATATGTCGTCGGTAGCGATATTGTATAAGACAGGTGACAGTGGGGACCCTTGCATTACATTATGACGCAAAATGATAGGTTTAGTCCTTCTCAGATTGACCTAGAAACAGGTGGAATTGTTTTCTTGCAGATTGCAAGTTATTCTTGTTACGTGAGAGGGGCATTCGGAATAATTGAGAGTATGTCTCAGATGAAAGTGGCCGACATTGTCAAAGGCTTTACTTACGTCGAGAAAAATCTTTCCAAGTTTAGCGTATTGATGGATGGATCTCAGAATGGCAGTGTAATGAGACAACCGGGTGACCTAGTGAAACCGCTCTGATGCTCACTGAATTACAAAATGGCCTCAACCTGGTCTCAAAAACCCTTTCAATAATATGTCATATTACGAGCATATAGTTATAGGTCTCCAATTTGACGGATTTAACTCGTCTCCTCCTTTGGACAGCAAGACTGTATGAGCCTGATGGAAAGGTGTTGGAACGAACCCGGTATTTAACATTACCGTAGCGATTTTTGCAATTATGCTAGATACTAGGTTGTCCTTGACTGCTCGGATTATAACATTGTTGGGACCGGGGGCTGTGTCGACTGCTGTTTTACTTGCCGCATAAAATTACCTCTTCCTTGCTTATCGTTGTCTCATACTGGTTTTACGTCCCTATAACTAAATTTTTACTGTCTTTGGGACGCCGAGGTGCCGGAAGTTTGTCCCGCAGCAGTTCTTTTACGTGTCAGTAAATTTAATGACACGAATCTGACGTATTTGAGCACCTTCGAATACCACTGGACTGAGCCAGGATCGAATGTGCTAAGTTGGGGTCAGAAGGCAGTACCTCAACCGTCTAAGCCACTCAGCCCGGCGATATATATTATCTTCATTCCACAAAATATCATCCCTTATTTATTTATTTTTACTTTATTTTTTTTTTGTCCTAGATGTAGCACAATGCTACATATCCTAGAAGAAATATATATCTTACACTTCATCATTTTCGTTAGTGCTTATTTTATTTCCTTCGTATTTCCTTTTGCAACAGAAATGGTATTCTTGCCAGTGTAATTCTCTCTTTCTTTAATAATTTAACAATTGTATAGAATTCTCTCTTTTTTCCTATTCTTATTTTATATTCGCTACCGGATGTTTCACTGTAAGTGCATCTGTCTCCATACATACCCTGAATAGACGCGCCTCATCCATTATTTCTTCACAAAAGAAACAACTATTTTTTTCGTGTTTCTTTCTTTCCTTATTGGTAGGTTTTGGATAATTTTGCAGAATTCCAGTAATGTTCTTTTAGTTGTACATTCTACCATTATCATGTGATTCCCAATATCCTTCTCTAATCGCTACTTTCTCGAGGGGCTGTCTCGCCGAGGCGGTAAAGGCGTGCTCGGTTCGCCCGGAAGGACGTGGGTTCATATCCCCGTCTGGAAGTCGTAAAATTTAAGAAACGAGATTTCCACTTCCGGAGGTGCACATGGCCCTGAGGTTCATTCATCCTACACCAAAAGTGAGTACCAGGTTAATTCCTGGGGGCAAAGGCGGCCGGGCGTAAAGCTAACCACTGTACCCCATCAAGTGCCGAGGTTACGAATAGTGGAAGCCTTTACCTTCCACTCCTCTAGGGGCCATCATGGCCTGTGCGGAGATGACTAATCGCTACTTTCTCGCTGAATTTCTTACCTTTTTTTCTGAATCTCCTTACCCCAGCAGTATCCTATTCCTCTTCTGCCAAGCATAACTTTGTATAGCAACTAGCTGATGTACCCGTGCTTCGCTACGGGATTCTCAGAAAGACTGACTTGGTGGTTTTCCTAACTTAATCTAACATAGGTCATTACAAAAACGTCAGTAGGAATGTAGCGATTGAAAGCAATGTTATCATATAAAATACTCGATCAAATGAAACACCGCACGCTTTCTCACTTTCAACGAACAGTACTACGGTGTCGATCTAAGAGTCCGAAGTTCCAGAGCTGGAATAACCAGGTCGCAGACTGCCGTGAACACTCCTCTGTCATTATTCCTTTAAACATGCACACTACTCATTCCAATCAGTGCCTCCGAGTAGGGATTGAATAGCTCGAATACTATGATGAACCAGTGTGTTACGAACCAGATATATCAGAAAATGTATGAACCAGAGGAATGGCATGCTACTTCCCGCCAATATACAGGCAGGCTGTTTCAGTCGGTACGACCAGGCGAGTTGGCCGTGTGGTTAGGGGCGCGCAGCTGTGAGATTGATATATATAGATTTATCTATACGACCACTAATGACATAAATAACTTATTTGAGAATTACATTCCAGGCCTTCCCCTAAACTACCATTTCACTCAGCGTGAATAAAATAATTTATAGCCTAGATTGTAGTGGTTCATCACCCGACATTACATGACGATTTTCATTAAATTCTCTTCAGCCGTTTCCTCTTGATGCGTGTACATACATACATACATACAGACAGACGGACAGACAGAAATTACGGGAAAGTAAAGAAATGCATTTCCTTGTTACTGTAGACATGACAGATACAGAAACACCATTCATTTCAAATTCTGAGCAATGTACAGGCAAAACACTTATTTTATATATAGATTACATTTCAGGCCTTCCCCGAAACTACCATTTTACTCAGTGTGAATTACATTATTGATAGCCTAGATTATAGTGACCTATTCCCCGACTTTGCATACCAATTTTCGAGAAGATAGGACCACTAATACAATAAAGTTTTGACAATTAAATTTTAGGCCTTCCCCTAAACTACCATTTTTCTCAGCGTGTATAGCCTATATTGTAGTGACTTATTTCCAATGTTTGTCTACTGATTTTCATTAAGGCACGACCACTAATAACATAAATATTTGAGAATTAAATTTCAGGCCTTCCCCTGAACTATCATTTCACTCAGCGTGATCAAAATAATTTATAGCCTAGATTGTAGCGGTTAATCACCCGACTTTACATTCCGATTTTCATTAAATTCCCTTCAGCCGGTTTCTCGTGATGCGTGTACAGACAGACAGACAGACAGACAGACAGACAGACAGACAGACAGACAGACAGACAGACAGACAGACAGACAGACAGACAGACAGAAATTACGGAAAAGTAAAAAATGCATTTTCTTGCTACTGTGAACATGACCGATACAGAAATACCATTATTTTCAAATTATAAGCAATGTACAGACAAAACTCTTATTTTATATACATGGTGAAGCGAAATTCGCGCACTCAGGCGTCGCAGCGCGACTGCTCACATGCCAGCAATAAAAAAATATCTCTCACAAAAGTTCGTCCTTCGAGTATATCCGGCAGTAAAAGGGCGTTGAAGAGTGGCAATCTGGCAACACTGTAACCACATGTAGGGTAACTACCTCTGTCAGCACGTATTCTTTGCGCTGTACAGTTGGTGCAGTGGTTACCGGATTGGGTTAGCATTCAGGAGGTCGAGGGGTCGATCCTAGGTTGAAGCGTATTATCTTTATTTCATAAATGTAGTCCAGGTGGTATGGTATCTGGCAACTTAATCGTCAACAGCCATTGCAGCGGGTCCTCTAAAAACCCTTTGCACTTACATTCTACGATCCTACAAATGGACGAACAATCGTTTCCCTTGGTCAGCTTTGAAAGACGTCCTTTCCACGTCGTGGGCGTGAATTTATTCGCACAAATTCATATACTAAATGCGAAACCTGTTTTCTTTCTACCGTCCTCCAACGATCTCATAGATTAGTAGCAACTGTTATTCTTGCCTCGTTCAAGTCCACTGTATTTCGTAAGGGCTTACGTTACCAGTAAGCCTAGCAAGGTGTTTGTTGTGTTCAGCGTTACAAAATGTAGTAAACGTAGGATACATGAGACCTAAGGTACGGTGTCTTACTGTATTACGTTATGTAATGTCCGATGGAAATTAGTAAACAAAAAATTGCGCCTCTACCCAGGATCGAACCCTCTACCACCTGCATGCCAACCCAAAACCCTATCCAATGCACCCACTGCTCAGCGCGAATATATGTTGCTGACAGAGGTACTTACCGTACATGTAGTTACAGTGTTGCCAGATTGCCACTATTCAACGTCCTTTCTCTGCCTGATATACTCGCAGGTCGAACTTTTGTGAAAGACATTTGTTATTGCTGGCATGTAGGGAGTCGCACTGCGACGCCCGAGTGCGCGAATTTCGCTTCACTCTGTATATACAGAAGATTACATTTCAGGCCTTCCCCTAAACTACCATTTCACTCAATGTGAATAACATAATTGATAGCCTAGATTATAGCGACCTATTCCCCGACTTTGCATACTAATTTTCGTGTGAAGATACAACCACTAATACAATAAATATTTGACAATTAAATTTTAGGCCTTCCCCTAAACTACCATTATTTTCAGCGTGTATAGCCTATATTGTGGCGACTTTTTCCCATCTTTGTCTACCGATTTTCATTAAGACACGACCACTAATAACATAAATATTTGAGAATTAAATTTCTGGCCTTCCCTAAACTACTATTTCGCTCAGCGCGATTAAAATAATTTATAGCCTAGATAGTAGCGGTTCAACACCCGACTGTACATTCCGATTTTCATTAAATTCTCTTCGGCCGTTTTCTCGTGATGCGTGTACAGACAGACAGACAGACAGACAGACAGACAGACAGACAGACAGACAGAAAGACAGAAAGACAGACAGAAAGACAGAAAGACAGAAATTACGGAAAAGTAAAAAAAGGCATTTTCTTGTTACTGTGAACATGAACGATACAGAAACGCCATTCTTTTCAAATTCCGAGCAATGTACAAACTCGTATTTTATATATAGATTACATTTCAGGCCTTCCCCTAAACTACCATTTCACTCAATGTGAATAACATTATTGATAGCCTAGATTATAGCGACCTATTCCCTGACTTCGCACACCAATTTTCGTGAAGATACCACCAATAATACAATAAATATTTGACAATTAAATTTTAGGCCTTCCCCTAAACTACCATTTTTCTCAGCGTGTATAGCCTATATTGTAGAGACTTATTTCACATGTTTGTCTGCCGATTTTCATTCAGACACGACCACTAAGAACTTCAATATTTGAGAATGAAATTTCAGGCTTCCCCTAAACTACCATTTCACTCAGCGTGATTAAAATAATTTATAGCCTAGATTGTAGCGGTTCATCACCCGACTTTACATTCCGATTTTCATTAAATTCTCTTCAGCCGTTTTCTCGTGATGCGTGTACATACATACAGACAGACAGACAGACAGACAGACAGACAGACAGACAGACAGACAGACAGACAGACAGACAGACAGACAGACAGACAGACAGACAGACAGAAATTACGGAAATGTAAAAAGTGCCTTTTCTTGTTACTGTGAACATGACCGATACAAAAATAACATTCTTTTCAAATTCTGAGCAATGTACAGACAAAACTCTTATTTTATATATATAGATTATTACATTTCAGGCCTTCCCCTAAACTACCATTTCACTCAATGTGAATAACATTATTGATAGCCTAGATTATAGCTACCTATTCCCTGACTTCGCACACCAATTTTCGTGAAGATACCACCAATAATACAATAAATATTTGACAATTAAATTTTAGGCCTTCCCCTAAACTACCATTTTTCTCAGCGTGTATAGCCTATATTGTAGAGACTTATTTCACATGTTTGTCTGCCGATTTTCATTCAGACACGACCACTAAGAACATCAATATTTGAGAATGAAATTTCAGGCTTCCCCTAAACTACCATTTCACTCAGCGTGATTAAATGAATGTATAGCCTAGATTGTAGCGGTTCATCACCCGACTTTACATTCCGATTTTCATTAAATTCTCTTCAGCCGTTTTCTCGTGATGCGTGTACATACATACAGACAGACAGACAGACAGACAGACAGACAGACAGACAGAAATTACGGAAATGTAAAAAATGCATTTTCTTGTTACTGTGAACATGACCGATACAAAAATAACATTCTTTTCAAATTCTGAGCAATGTACAGACAAAACTCTTATTTTATATATATAGATTATATTTTAGTACAAATACCTCACTTACATCATAACCTCATGTCTTCATCTTTCCTGGTCTTAATCCCAATAAATTATCGGGGTTGGCACCTGATATGGGTTTGGCTCGCCCAGATGCCCTTATTGACACCAACCACATGCTCAGAGTTGTATTCGCTATTACATGTTTCTGTAGCAGTTGTTTGTGCGATGTGTTGTGTATATATGAAGGGAAATGTATTCCTAGAACCACAGGTATCAACCAAATGTAGTTAAGATCCTCGGTCCGGCCGGCCGGTAATTGAGCCCGCAGCCTTCTAAACGGAAGATCTATTTGTTTTTACGTCGCACCGACACAGATAGGTCTTATTGCGACGATGGGATAGGAAAGGCCTAGGGAGTGGAAGGAATCGGCTGTGGCCTTAATTAAGGTACAGCCCCGGCATTTGTCTGGTGTGAAAATGGGAAACCACGGAAAACCATCTTCAGGGCTGCCGACAGTGGGGCTCGAACCCACCATCTCCCGATTACTGGATACTGGCCACACTTAAGCGACTGCTGCTATCGAGCTCGGTAAACGGAAGATCAGTACGATGACTATTCAGCCAAGAGGCCGGACACATATTTACCTCATATATGTATTGAACCCGTTATAATAATCAGTCAAAGATGTCACATCCAGAGTCATGGTGTTTGAGCGCGCCAGGGTTCTGAGACCCCACTTGTATTTTATAGCGAGCAGGTAATCGATATTTTATATCCTTGTAAGTTGATTCGTTGGCTGTGAGTCACGTGATCCGAATTGTCATCTCCCAATTGAAAAGGCGGGAGAGCATTCGGAACGCTTCGGACGTCAACAATGTTTAATTCCTGGTAAATGAGAAAATCCAAGTAGTTTGACATGTGTAAAAGACATAATTACCGGAGATTATAATGGACATTTTCAGTAAAAGGCAGTATTTAATCCATTATGTAAGAAAGACTTGGCGGGCAAACACCAGGGGTTCAAACTCGCTTGGGACGCTGATGCAATCTTCTAACCCCGGGAAAATTAGCAAGTGATAGTTTGGCTATTACGTCTTCTTGGGGCACTGAAAAAGTATGATATTGTCATCTTTGTGATGGCCACATTTTTTAGGAATCCAGTGAGCTAAAATTGTATGTGAGAAGCCCAGCGGAATAGGAAAGGATGCAACGTTAATCAGTCCTACGACAATGGGGATAGAGTCACCGCCAATGTTATAAATACCCCTTCACAATATCAGCTACTCACTCGTTTCCGGTCGGTCGTAGATAATTGACCTATGCTGGACGGTATACGGTCGCGTATTCGGACTTGTATATTCCCGCGTGTAAGATGAACAAGAAAATGAAATGGCGTATAAATTTTAGTGCCGGGAGTGTCCGAGGACATGTTCGGCTCGCCAGGTGCAGGCCTCTTGTTTTGACACCCGTAGGCGACTTGCGCGTCGTAATGAGGATGAAATGATGATGAAGACAACACATACACCTAGACCCCGTGCCAGCGAAATTACCCAATAATGGTTAAAATTTCCGACTCTGCCGGGAATCGAACCAGGGCCCCTGTGAACAATAGCCAGCACGATAAACATTCATACATAGAGCCGGACTCTCATGTAAGATGAAAGCAAATTAGGGAGTCGGAACTCTCGAAGGGACTTCTACGATTTCAGTAAATAGCATAGAGCTCGAAGCGGGTCCACTCGTCCTCGGGACGTCAACTGAGTAGAAGGGAGTAGACGGGGGGTTCGATTCTCACCTCAGTCATTTTCAAAGTGGTTTTCCGTGGTTTCCTACTTCTCCCCCAGGCAAATGCCGGGATGGTACCTAACTTAAAGCCACGGCCGCTTCCTTCCCTCTTCCTTGTCTATACCTTCCGATCTCACCATCCCGCCACTTCGCCCCTGTTCAGCATAGCAGGTGAGGCCACCTGGGCGAGGTAATGGTCCTCCTCCCTAGCTGTATCCCCAGACCCGAAGTCTCATTCTCCAAGTCCTGCCCTTGAGACTGTGGAGGTTGGACGTTTTGCTGAGTCCGAGGGAATAACCAACTCTGGACGGTAAACGGATTAAGAAGGAAAGAAAGAAAGAAAGAAAGAAAGAAAGAAAGAAAGATAGATAGATAGAAAGAAAGAAGCTTAAGATGAATGTGATACATTTTAGAATATATCGAACAGTTCAATATTACTGAGAATAATATCCACATAACAAAGTATGTTTTCGTGGTAAACCGATATTGTATGAGTACGGTTTATGTACTTCTGTAGGAAGCAATGAACGCTAAAAGGTGGTCTCACTAAGATAGAACACTTAGCTTGGATTTCTACCAGGGGTTCTCATATTTCTGTCCTGTCAATTAGTGAGGGCAGAAAATAACGGTGATATAACCAGCCGGTGACTGGAAAAGAAACATCTGTTCGGTCGAAAGCAGGCTTTGTTGTGTTAACATTGTGTGACGTGCGCTGGAGTAGTTGGATTTAAGTAAGTGAGCGGACGCGAATCATTCGTGTTAATCGAGTTGTTGAATTGTCGTTCTCTATAGAATGTATTTGTGTTAAGTCTGTGTTAGTGTGTAAGTTATAATTAATAAAAATATTATAAGGCAAACCAAATCAAGTTCTTGGAAACCGTGATCATGAGCACCATGGGCTAAGGCCAAATAGGAGGCCGTCGGTTTTGAAGTGACCAGGGGAAGCATGCAGTAAACTGCAACTAACGTCTGTCTTTTGATTTACATAATTCTATTTAGAACGTACTAGATTGTCTCTTTCAAGTTTCAAATGGTCAGCATCGCCATCAGCTTGCGTGTGTTAGTTTATAAGGAAACTAGCAGTTACCCACGGATACGCTCGCGTGTATTTCGTAATTTGATAAAAGTAATCGTTCCTCGGTACTGTACCGAGACATTATCTAAAAATCCCTCAAGTATAAAATCTCACCAAAAAATTGAGTTTCATTTAGCCCAGAAACTCTTCGTAAACCACGTTTGTGGTATTGCCTTTTGGGGCTAAGATGACCTTGCGACATAGAACTGTACACGTGAGGAACAGTCTTCTCTCAGGTTGAAAACAAACAAAAACACAGATTTCATTATTTTGTAGGAGATTCCAAATACCGATTTTCACATCTGCAACATCTTCAGTTCTTGAGATATAAGTATAATCATAAAAAAAATCCAACTATGTTTTCAGTTCTTTTTAAGCCCGTTAAGTGGATTTTCCAAAAGCAAAACAATGCTTGTTCCTGTATTTTTGAAGAAGTTCCCAAATACCAAGTTTCTTGTGTGTTACATGTTAACTTTTTGACATATACTGTAGATATACCGGTACTCATTTCAAAAATTCACCCACTTTTTCAATTCATTTCAGCCTCTTAAGTGGATTTTCCGAAAACCAAAAATGCATGTTTATTTTTAACCATTTCCCTCCGATTGACTGTTGTAGCCGTCGGAAAGGAGCAGTGCCGCGCACGCTGTAGCAGGCGTGCTGTAGCCGTACTTCATAGCCGGTCGACTTCTGTAGAATTCGCGTGCGTTTCGGAGGTTTTCCGTTTCACTACGATGGACTGCTGTGGAAGTTCGGACTTAGATGCCTCTCGTGACTGTCTTGGGAGTCTGATCACCAGATACCAGGAGTAACCAGTTCGAAGAAGAAAGCAATGTGTCCAGTATGCTACTCAATTCGCACCTTGTGCTGACGTGTTTGTGCTTTTTGACTTAGCTTTCAATCGATTTGAAATTGTGAAAGGCCTGATGAAAGAGGAAAAATATACGTCTACTTCAGGCATGTTTTCTACTCCAGTTACCGCCTCGTCATCTAAAAGGTCATCCTATTAGTGTTGGCTACTGAATGTATGATTCGAAGCAGTGTATCGATTCATTCAAGTGTCCGAGTGAATCGATTCACAGGAACGGCGAGCTCACGGCACATGATTCAGCTTACTCCCAGCGGACAGTGCTGAGTGGCGCACTCACTGGACGTTGACGGGGAGCCGAGCTTCCGCTGCATTTAGACAGTGAATCATGGCACATCGAAAGAATCGTGAACGAGCGCGGCTCAGTGAGACACATGATACACACGGCTCCTTATCGGCTCACTGGACACGCGGAGAGCCGAGCTTCCGCTGCAGCGAGACATACAGTGAGCCATGGCACATCGAAAGAATCGTGAACGAGCGCGGCTCAGTGAGACACAAGGTACACACGGCTCCTTATCGGCTCACTGCAGCGAGACATACAGAGAGCCGTGCTACACTGAAAGAATCGTATGCTATAATGGACTCTCGAGCTCAGCTCATTTGAAAATAATACCCATTTGCATTCACTGTCCTCTTCTTACAGGGAGGTTTAAATAATAGATGGATTTATTTGCAGTGTTAAAAAGGTAGTCACAACATAATTCTGAAGTAGCTGGTAAGTACGTAGGCTATTAGGTTATACTATTTATTAGCTAAATGAATCTTAGTATTATAACTTGGTTGACATTTGACAATTAAACTCGACTCTAGCCTGCCCTATGACTATGAGTCATGCTCATGACCACTCAAAAGTACCTGTTTTATATTGGGAATAACGGCTCAGTATTCTCTCAGTTCATATGTCATATCGTTGCACAAGACTTCAATCATATGTGGACAGACGCAATAACAGTATGTTGAATCAGAAAACCAGCGGGCTACTGTACATCTCGGGTAGCCTATACAAAATATGACTATTAAAAAAAATCCTCAGCTGATAGAAAAATACTTTTTTTTAAGTGACTGAGCGAGTTGTCGTGCGGTTAATATCGCGTGGCTATGCGCTTGCATTCGGGGGATGGTGGGTTCGAATCCCACCGTCGGCAGCCGTTAAGATGTTTTTTCCGTAGTTTCCCCATTTTCACACCAGGAAATGCTGGGATTGTACCTTAATTCAGGTCATGGCGGCTAGCTACCTAATCCTAACCTTTCCCACCCTGCGTCACCGGAAACCTTCGATGTATTAGAGTAACTAGCATTTTTTCTAAGAAAGGAGTTCACCGGGCTGAGTGGCTCAGACGGTTGAGGCGCTGGCCTTCTGACCCCAACTTGGCAGGTTCGATCCTGGCTCAGTCCGGTGGTATTTGAAGGTGCTCAAATACGTCAGCCTCGTGTCGGTAGATTTACTGGCACGTAAAAGAACTCCTGCGGGACAAAATTCCGGCATCTCGGCGTCTCCGGAAACCGTAAAAAGAGTAGTTAGTGGGACGTAAAACAAATAACATTATTATTATTATTATTATTATTATTATTATTATTATTATTATTAAGAAAGGAGTTCATAGTATGAAGACCAGATGACAGCTGCGAGCACTGAATGCTGTTGCTGCTGTCTTACCAGCACATACTACACAGATGCAGTAGGAGCGGTGACCAATGAGCCGTGAATCGGATCACTGTATCGATTCAGTAACGTGAACGGAATCAAATGAATCGATTCAGTAAAATGAATCGAATGTCCCATCACTACATCCTATGTCGATGATTCGACTGAAGTTGAAGATAGTGAGGATGAAGATCAGGTGTCTGAACCACCGAGCAGAAATCTAAATTGGAAAAGTAGAGCCTGAATCCGAAGAAAAGTTCGAAGCAGCTAATTCCGGATTGAAAGTTTAGTGGAAAATGGTAGCATGTTAAGTTTCTTTTAGCTGCTTTTAACACGGGTATCATAACTCTTCTGTGGGAGGAGAATGAAAAGTGATAAAAATATGGTCATAAGCATTTCACCGAATATCCATTATAAATAAAATAATTTAATTTTAAACTCTGTCTGTCCTCTCCTCATGTCATGAGCAGTCTGCAGACTGGAGAGCGGAGCGAGACAATTATCCGTACAGCGGGCTCGGTGAGCTACACACTGCTCACGTCCAGAGGGTCACGCCACCATACTCGCTGCGCCGGAGTGAAAGGGTTAACGGAGATTCCAAATACCAGTTTTCACGTCTGTGACATCTTCGTTTATTGAGACATAAGTATTATCATGAAAATAATTACACTTTTCACTTCTCTTTAACCCTCTACCCCCTCAAGTGGACTTTCCGAAAACAAAAAAAAATTCGCGTTTCTTTATTTTAAAGGAGATTCAAAACGCCAACTTGCACGTCTGAAACATCTTCAGTTTTTGAGATATAAGTATCCTCATAAACAGGATTTTACTCCTTATTTACTTACTTTCACACCCACCAACCTTAAGTCGATTTACGAAAACAAAAAGTACGTGCTTTTTATTTTTAAGGAAGATTCCAAATACCAATGTTCACGTCTGTAATATCTTTAGTTTTTTATATAAGTATCCTCATACAAACAATTCAACTACTTTTTTTCAATTCTTTCACACTCTTAAGTGAATTTTTCGAAAACAAAACAAGACGTGTTCCATCATTTTAAAGGGAAATTCCAAATACGAATTTTCACTTCTGTAACATCTTTAGTTCTTGAGATATAAGTATCCTCATACAAGGAATTCAACTAATTTTTCAATTCATTCACACTCCGTAAGTGGATTTTCCGAAAACCACAAATACGTGTTTCTCCACTTTGAAAGACGATTCCAAATAAAAATGTTCATGTATGTAACATCTTCCGTTTTTGAAATGTAAGTATTCTCATAAAAAGAATTCAACTCCCTTTCATCCCCGCCCCCCCCCCGTTGGTTTTCCCTCCAAAATGCGTGTTTATTTACTTTTTAAGGAGATTCCAGATACTAATGTTCATGTCTGTAACATCTTTAGTTGTTTAGATATAGGTTCCCTCATACAAAGAATTCAACGAATTTTTTATTCATTCACCCCCTTTAGGTGATTTTTCCGAAAACAAAAGAATGCGTGTTTCTTTTCTTTGAAAGAAGATTCCAAATAAAACACTTCTTGTCTGAAACATCTTCAGTTTTTGACATATAAGTATCCTCATAAAAATAATTCAACTGCTTTTTCGCACCCCTCCCCCTTCCCGTAAGTTGATCCTTCGCCTCCAGGAAAGGAGATTCCAAATACCAATTTGTTCGTCTGTAACTCTTAGTTTTTGAGATATACAGTAAGTATTCCCATAAAAGGAATTCAATGTTTTTAAAATTCCTTTCACCCCACCCCTTTTGTGAATTTCCCGAAAACAAAATACGTGTTTATTTATTTATAAACGAACTTCCAAATACCAATCATCACGACTCTAACTCCTTTAGGTATTCAGATATATGTATCCTCATAAAAATTATTCAACTCGTTTGTCACTCCCCCCCCCCCCTGAAGTTGATTTTCGTAAAAAAAAATTGCCGTTTCTTTAATTTTAAAGGAAATTCCAATTTTGACGGCTGTAATATCTTTATTTTCTTTTAGATATAAATATCTTCATATAAATAATTCAACTGATTATTCATTTCCTTCACCTCACCCCCTTTAAGTGGATTTTCCGTAAACAAAAAAATACACGTTTCTTTCTTTTTAAAGCATATTCCAAATACCTGTTTTCACTTTTGCAACATCTTTAGTTTTTGAGATACAAGTGTATGTATGTTGGGTATTTGGCCCGAAGGCTGGTTTGATCCTCCACAGTTCCGCCAAAGGCTGTCATAATAGGCCAGGCGTCACTGAAGAGGCGTACTAGGGAAATGAGGAGTGAGGTAGTTTCCCGTTGCTTTCCTCACCGAGCCAGAAGTTGCTATTACATATCAGTTTGCCAAGCCCACTTAAATGCATGCACCAACCGACCCTATGAACGATATTTTCACCCATTCATAACAGGGACTGATTGCATAAGGAATGGTATTGCTAGCATCACTCATACCTCAGTCACTTTTATATTATCAAAGCCAAGGATGAGACTGAGACAGGTCAATGAAACTAACAAATTTATTCTAGCCCATGCCAGACGACATAGTGCACTGTAAACACTATATCTCGCCAGCAAAGGCATGAGATATAAGTTGTGTTTGAGCCATCAGTCCATAGACTGGTTTGATGCAGCCCTCCATGCCACTCTGTCCTGCGCTAACCTTTTCATTTCTACGTAACTATTGCATCCTACATCTGCTCTAATCTGCTTGTCATATTCATACCTTGGTCTACCCCTAACGTTCTTACCACCTACACTTCCTTCAAAAACCAACTGAATAAGTCCTGGGTGTCTTAAGATGTGTCCTATAATTCTATCTCTTCTTTTCGTCAAATTTAGCCAAATCGATATCCTCTCACCAATTCGATTCAGTATCTCTTCATTCGTGATTCGATCTATCCATCTCATCTTCAGCATTCTTCTGTAACACCACATTTCAAAAGCTTCAATTCTCTCTCTTTCTGAGCTAGTTATCGTCCATGTTTCACTTCCATACAATGCCACGCTCCACACGAAAGTCTTCAAAAACATCTTTCTAATTCCGATATCATTGTTTGAAGTGAGCAAATTTCTTTTCTTAAGAAAGCTCTTCCTTGCTTGTGCTAGTCGGCATTTTATGTCCTCCTTATTTCTGCCATCGTTAGTTATTTTACTACCCAAGTAACAATATTAATCTACTTCCTTTAAGACTTCATTTCCTAATCTAATATTTCCTACATCACCTGCCTTCGTTCGACTGCACTCCATTACTTTTCTTTTGGACTTATTTATTTTCATCTTGTACTCCTTACCCAAGACTTCATCCATACCGTTCAGCAACTTGTCGAGATCTTCTGCAGTCTCAGATAAAATAACAATATCATCGGCAAATCTCAAGGTTTTGATTTCCTCTCCTTGGACTGTGATTCCATTTCCAAATTTCTCTTTGATTTCCTTTACTGCCTGTTCTATGTAAACATTAAAAAAGAGGGGAAAAACTGCAGCCTTGCCTCACTCGTTTCTGGATTGCTGCTTCTTTTTCAAAGCCCTCGATTCTCATCACTGCAGACTGATTTTTATACAGATTGTAGATAATTCTTCGTTCTCGGTATCTGATCCCTATCATCTTCAGAATCATAAATAGCTTGGTCCAATCAACATTATCGAATGCCTTTTCTAGACCTACGAATGCCATGTACGTGGGCTTGTCCTTCTTGATTCGATCCTCTAAGATCAGACGTAAAGTCAGTATTGCTTCACGTGTGCCTACATTTCTTCTGAAGCCAAATTGATCTTCTCCCAACTCAGCTTCTACTTGATGTTCCATTCTTCTGTAAATAATACGTGTTAAAATTTTGCACGCATGAGATACTAAACTAATGATGCGGTAGTTTTCACACCTGTCAGCACCGGCTTTCTTGGGAATAGGTATAACAACATTCTTCCGAAAATCGGATGGGACTTCTCCTGTCTCATACATCTTGCACACTAAATGAAATAACCTTGCCATGCTGGTTTCTCCTAAGGCAGTCAGTAATTCAGAGGGAATGTCATCAATTCCAGGTGCCTTGTTCCTATTGAGGTCACTCACAGCTCTGTCAAACTCTGACCTCAAAATTGGGTCTCCCATTTATTCAGCATCAACAGCCTCTTCATGTTTCAGAACCAAATTATTTACATCTTTACCTTGATACAACTGTTGGATATGCTTCTGCCATCTCTCTGCTTTTTCTTCTTTCCCTAGAAGTGGCTTTCCATCTGAGCTCTTAATATTCATGCACCTAGATTTCCTTTCTCCAAAGGTTTCCTTGATTTTCCTGTATGCAGCATCTACCTCACCCAGGACCATACAGCCTTCGACATCCTTGCACTTCACCTTCAGGCATTCTTCCTTAGCTACCTTGCACTTTCTATCCACTTGATTCTTTAATCGCCTGTATTCTTTTCTGCCCTGTTCATTTCTAGCATTCTTGTAGTTTCGTCGTTCATCAATCAGGTCTAGTATCTCCTGAGTTATCCACTGATTCTTAGTTGATCTTTTCTTCCTTCCTAACATTTCTTCAGCAGCCCTACTGACTTCATTTTTCATGACTGTCCACTCTTCCTCTATAGTGTTTCCTTTAGCCTTTTCATTTAGTCCTTGTGCAACATGTTCCTTGAAACAATCCCTCACACTCTTTTCTTTCAACTTGTATAGATCCCATCTTTTTGCATTCTTTCCTTTCTTCAATTTCTTCAACTTCAGATGGCATTTCATGACCAACAAGTTATGGTCAGAGTCCACGTCTGCTCCTGGGAAAGTTTTGCAATCCAACACCTGGTTTCTGAATCTCTGCCTAAACATAATGAAGTCTATTTGATACCTTCCGGTGTCTCCAGGTCTCGTCCACGTATACAGCCGTCGTTTGTGGTGTTTGAACCAAGTATTGGCAAGGACTAAATTATGATCAGTGCAGAATTCAACAAGCCGACTTCCTCTTTCGTTCCTTTGTCCCAATCCAAATTCTCCTACTATATTACCTTCTCTTCATTGGCCTACCACTGCATTCCAGTCTCCCATCACAATTAGATTCTCGTCACCTTTTACATATTGTATTAAATCTTCTATCTCCTCATATATTCTTTCGATTTCTTCATCATCCGCTGAACTAGTAGGCATATAGACCTGCACTATTGTGGTGTGCATTGGTTTGGTGTCTATCTTGACGACAATAATTCTTTCACTATGCTGGTCGTAGTAGCTTACCCGCTGCCCTATTTTCTTATTCATTATTAAACCAACTCCTGCATTTCCCCTGTTTGATTTTGTGTTGATAATTCGGTAGTCGCCTGACCAAAAATCTTGTTCTTCCTGCCAACTACTTCACTTATACCAACTACATCTAACTTTAGCCTATCCATCTCCCTTTTCAGGTTCTCTAACCTACCACAACGATTCAAACTTCTAACATTCCACGCTCCGACTCGCAGAATGTCAGTATCCATCTTCCTGATGATCGCCCCCTCTCGTGTAGTCCCCACCCGGAGATCCGAATGGGGGACTAGTTTACCTCCGGAATATTTTACCCGGGAGGAAGCCATCATCAGTACATGATTCATACAGAGAGAGCTGCATGTCCTCGGGAGTTAGTTACGGCTGTAGTTTCCCGTTGCTTTCAGCCGTGTAGCAGTATCAACACAGCTAAGCCATGTTGAGTATTATTACAAGGCCGTATCAGTCAATCATCTAGACTGCCGCCCTTGCAACTATCGAAAGGCTGCTACCCCCCTTTCGATGTACCATTCGTTAGTGTGGTCTCTCAACAGATACCCATCCGATATGGTTGCACCTGCGGCTCGGCTATCTGCATCATTGGGACACGCAAGCCTCCCCACCGCGACAAGGTCACATGGTTCGCAGATATGTATCATCATAAAAGGTGAGCAACCCATTTTTCACCTCTTTTACAAACCCCCCCAGTAATGAGATTTTCCGAAAGCAATAAATACATGTTTCCTTATTTTGAATGAGATTCCAAATACCCACTTTATCGTCGGTAAACTTTTAAGATTTTGAGATATACCCATTTAAAAATTCACCCCTTTTTCACCCCGTTAGCGACGGAATATCCAAAAATCCTCTCTTAGTGAGCACCTACCCTCTAATATAAATGTATCCCAAAAATTTCATTTCTTTATGTCCAGTAGTTTTGGCTCTGCAAAGATGAATCAGTCAGACAGGACATGTTATTTTATATATGTAGATATATAGATGTTGTAGTAATTTCGTAATCTGTGTGTGGAAATATCCCACTGTCGGCAGCCCTGAAGATGGTTTTCTGTGGTTTCATATTTTTACGCCAGGCAAATGCTGGGGCTGTACCTTAATTAAAGCCACGTCCGCTTCCTTCCAACTCCTACGCCTTTCCTATCCCATCGTCACCATAACACCTATCTGTGTTGGTGCGACGTAAAGGAGCGAGCAAAAAAATTCATCACAGATAACATACCGGATATCATACTTTCTATATTGTCTGCAATGTACATTTCATAGATCGAACTAAATTTACTGGATAGACTCGGAAATTTGTTAAAAATGTAATCATTGAGAATATCTCCATGTTTATTCCTCGCATGGTAAAAACAAATTTCATTATGTGTAGCTGTTCAGCAGAGGAATGCGACATTTCTCTTAATGGCCTCCTAAATATTTTGCAAGCCAATGAACAGTAATCAAATAAACTAGTGCACGACCCGGCTATTAATGAACTTACGTATCAAGTTTCGGGGAGCTCGTAACAAACGGACAGACAGGCTGGCAACAATTGATCTGAACCTACTTTCGACTTTGAATATCAAATTCGAGATAGAAATGAACCGTAAGGCAAAACTTTGAACCGTACAGATACGCCCATAATTTCATCTTGATGGATAAAATAGAGTGTAGTAAAAGAAAATGCTGCAGCAGCACACTTTACGGCAGTGCTTCCCAACAGTATCCATTATACCGGACCGCGAGGAATTCTGGAATTTGTCACTTCTTTTCCAAACAATTTTCATGAATAAGTATTGTATAGTGAAAATATTCTCACGATAATATTTTTTATGGCTGTGTCTAAAAGCGCCGATCGATTTTGTCCCCAGACACTGAATTCTAAAGTATTCTATGTGCGAGATATACCAAATGACAGTTACCAAGAAAGTGGTTTTTGAATTATAGGGAATTTACAGACACGGAAATCTTTGAACATTTTTGGGAATGGAAAGATCGCTGTTTATGACCGGTCAAAAAAGTTGCCTGCAAGCTGATTACAGCAATGGACGGCGAATCCTCTGTTCCCAATTTGAACGAAATGGTGTCGTTTCTTCTTGGAATATTATCGAAGGATCTTAAGAAGTCTCAGTTGATCTTCCCATGATTCCGTCTGTGCCTGTGATATTCCCAAGGTTTCTGGATGATTTCCGACAAAGGAGTAGTGTTACTAAAATGTTGCTAACTTTGGGCTGGGAAGACTTCGGAGAATGGAGACGAGATGCTGGACTATGCGGTATGGTTCAAGCTGTCAGTGGTGAGTTGGAGTGGAATGACATAAGTTGAAGAATAAATTTTTTCTGCCAGTTTATTATATCCTAAATTTAAACCACTGATATTTACTTATGTTTGCATCTTATTTAATATCTCTAAATATATTCCAAATGTAGATAGGCGTATTTCATTGTCGAGTAATTCTTTAAGCCTTCTTTGATTGCTGATTATAATGAAGTATTATATCAGTACAATGAAAGAATTTCTATTGTCGATTTACGCGGTCGAAAGGCGGATATTTATTTTGATATGGCAAATGATTGCTACAGATGTGTAACTCACTGGGAATGAAGTTTCATCATCACTACTAGATGAATCTCCAGACATCCAGAAGAACACCATTTTACTTACATACGTACGTTACGCTGACTGTGATCAATGGAACATGAAGGAATGTATTCCCAATGTTTCTTAACAATCTGCTTACTCTACCAGGAACGAAATTTACAAATTTATAGATAATTTCTTTGAAAGGCGAGGTCCCGAATTGAAAATAACTGCTGAGATTGTACTGATGGCTCTGACTCTCTTACAGCTAGAAATTCTTGCTATTTGTTTTACGTCGCACCGACACAGATTTTTCTTATGGCGACCATGGGATAGGAAAGGTCTAGGAAGTGGAAGGAAGCAGCCGTGGCCTTAATTAAGGTACAGCCCCGGCATTTGCCTGGTGTGAAAATGGGAAACCACCGAAAACCATCTTCAGAGCTGCCGACAATGGGGCTCGAACCCATTATCTCCCGATTACTGGATACTGGCCGCACTTAAACGACTTCAGCTATCGAGCTTGGTAGCTAGAAATTCAGGTTCAAGTTTAGTTACTAAAATAAAGAGTGTAGCAGACAGTAACTTATAGAAAATGCATTGCTTCATTCGTAACCAAAACCTTGTTTCGAAAAAAATGGCACCTGAGCTCAATGAATTCTTGCCTCAATCTGTTAAAAAATGTATTATGTAAAAATCCAACGCTTTAAATACAATATTGTGACAAGCGTTTTACGATGAGGTGGGCTACGATCATTAAAAAAATATTTTCCATTCGGAAGACTGTTGCATGTCGCGCGGTAAATTTCAGAAGACGTTATGGGAATTTTGAAAATAATTTCGGCTGTTTTTAGAATTAATAACTAAAGTGACCTGTCCCATTTTTTCCAGGCCAGTGTGACATATCTCAGTGATACATACATTATTTTCTACTTAAAATTTTCTTTACGTCGCACCGACACAACGTAACTGCAGAAGGAAACAATGAAATATTTCAGTCATACTCAGGATATATTATAGAAGCAGATGATGTTAATTCACCAGTTCTCTCTAAGATATTATTGCTCCGCACTTGAAGATGTTTATGTTATCGTTTGGAAAGTATTAGCCTGTTTCTCATGAAGAAACCCTCCAACGTTTTGAATTATCACCACACAGAGGACTGGAATACTTCTGAACCTATGTGGTTGAGTCATCAGTCCATAGACTGGTTTGATGCAGCCCTCCATCCCACCCTATCCTGTGTTAACCTTATTCGGACAGACATGATTTATTACATTTTCCTTTGCATTGGTCATTTCAGAAATAACAAAGCAATGATATAAATTAAATATACGTTTCTGTAAGGAATATAGAAACTAAACGTCCATCATTCTTCTAATGAACACTGTCAATAAAAATATAATTATTGAAAAACGAAATCAAAACCGAAACCAATATTGCACACAATTATTCGGACACTTTCCTTTTTATTTATGATCCTAATGGTTCAGTGTCTGGTGGGCTTTCCTTTCATTTTATTTCATTTTCGTATGCTAATGTGTAAGAAAAATTAACCTTAAGTACATTATACTGTAGGAGTGCGTAAATAAGTCATGCAAACATACAGTCCTACAGTGCGGTACGGTAAGGTTCATTTTCCTTTAAAAGTAAGTATAAGAAAATTAACACAGTGAACGTTGTTCTGATGGACTAAATATCCATATGTGGCTGGGAGGCGTGACCATTCATATAAGGGAAATAATGAATATTAAGTGCATTGGAAGATATTACCATTTCCAAAACAGCGACGAATTGTTGCCATATTGGAATGTATATGTATTGACAGCCGGCCCCGTGGTGTAGGGGTAGCGTGCCTGCCTCTTACCCGGAGGCCCCGGGTTCGATTCCCGGCCAGGTCAGGGATTTTTACCTGGACCTGAGGGCTGGTTCGAGGTCCACTCAGCCTACGTGATTAGAATTGAGGAGCTATCTGACGGTGAGATAGCGGCCCCGGTCTAGAAAGCCAAGAATAACGACCGAGAGGATTCGTCGTGCTGACCACACGACACCTCGTAATCTGCAGGCCTTCGGGCTGAGCAGCGGTCGCTTGGTAGGCCAAGGCCCTTCAAGCGCTGTAGTGCCATGGGGTTTGGTTTGGTTTTATGTATTGACAGTGTTATGAATCCTTCACGTAATGTAGTTCAGGATACAGTGTATTACTAAGGTATTGTTTCGAATCTACGATTAATCACAAATAGGAAATAAAACCCACCGCGCGAGTTGGCCGTGCGGTTAGGGTCACGCAGCTGCGAGCTTGCATCTGGGAGACAGTGGGTTCGGACCCCACTGTCGGCAGCCCTGAAAATGGTTTTCCGTGGTTTCCCATTTTCACATCATGCAGATGCTGGGACTGTACCTTAATTAAGTCCACGGACGCTTCCTTCCCTCTCCTAGACCTTTCCTATCCCATCGTCGCCATAAGACCTATCTGTGTTGATACGACGTAAAGCCAATTGAAAAAAAAACCACTAGGCTGCATACCGGTCGACGAGTATAATATTAGAGTAGGCCTACTCAGAAATGTCTCAGATTGCGAAATGAGAAGACGATTTGATGCAGGATAGGCTATTATTGAGCGTGTATGAACTCGGCAACTTTTACCTGCTCTGGAAAGATCAAACGTACGAATTCGGCAGATGCCCCAAAACCGTCCACTCAGCAAACGCACGAAATCGGCAGTTTAGGAATCCAACATGGTGCGGCTCACAAGACATCACGCGCGCTAGATGACGCTGCCAATTTAGGAACTTAGGTCCAGAAAATGACAAGATCATTGGTATGTATTTTTTAGGTCCTGTTAGTAACAAGATCACTGCGGGGGGAAGCAAGAAAGGGAACCTGGGAGCGTCAGCTTCCACATTTGAGCTTCGAAGCGGCCCACAGGTCTCCAGTAACCCGTGGAATGGAACGGTATTTCCTCCTGCCTGCACAGTGATGACTCAAGGTCATCTCCAGGAATCGGCCTTTGACCCTTGCTTCTGCTACCTGAGGAGAGAGTTGCTGAGTTCGAGTCCGCCCGTATTAGAGTGCTGTTGCCTAGTTGTGCTTCCTCTTAAAACAATATATCTAACACAACCACCAGTCCAGTCCGCCCGTATTATCTTCATTCCGGTTTGCTTTCAAGTGAGTAATTCCAGCAACAAGATCTAAAGGTCTTCCCTGTTAGGATAATGTATTGCCCTGATTGTTATCAGAGCCTAGGGTATCAGACAGTGCCCCGCGTATTTTTAGATGTTAAGGTTATCTCATAATGTTGATGGCTGTCATATCTGAACTAATATATTTATAATTAATTAATGCTTGAATTGGGATGGAAGCGGCCGTTGTCTGAACGTTAGGTAGAATCAGAACAATACCTACATTTGAAGGGAGAAATCAGAGAAATCATTATCTAGGACGAGCGAGAGAGTAATTTTTCTTCTCAGGCGTGTTTCCAAGGCTAAGTTCACCCTATCCCAAGGCACTCATAATAGTCACAAATTCGGGGCTGAGAAAAGAATATAATCCAGAGCATTATGAGAAGCTACTATCCTAATACTTGGAACGCTATAATTTCTAGTTCCAGGATTACATTTCTTAATAATTCGCGCAGAAATATTGGTACGTAGTCTGGGCGGTAGAACTCGACGAAGGTACTAGTTTACGATGCTTCTCTGTAAAATTTAGCCTGTATATAATTATAATTCATGTGCAGGTTATTCCATCTCTTCAGTTATATCATAGCTACTAATGATATCGTACCGTCTGCTGGCAATTCTCCAAGATATGAGGCAAGGACTGGATGTTTCCCTTCTCCTTATACTTCCCACCGTCCCGACTCCTATTATTTTGTCGTATTGTGTGCAAGAAGAACAACCAATGCTATCCGTTACTCTCCGCTCTTATTTCTCCAATCATGTTTTCTCTGTCACCATGTTTGTTCTACACGAAGAAGCGCCCAGAGCTCTCATTAGGTCTTTCCTGATAGCTATTAAGATTTACTTAATATTTTCAAACGCTTTGAACCACAGAATCCTTTGAATATTCCGCTAGATGTATATGATGTATTTTGTGTATAATGCTGTCAAGTGAATTTGTAGCCTCAGGTGACTTCACACAAGAAAGTTGATCATAGCTTGCTTAAAGATCAAAGTAACGCTGTTGGCGATTAACATTCCCACAGGGCTTAAGAAACTTGAGATGCTGGTAATAAGGGCTATCGCTCTAGTAAGTTTCTCTAATATTCTTTTATTTCCACGACCTTTTATGGAGATACATATCGCGCGGCATAACTTACTCTTTACAGCTACAGAATACATGCTCTAATGCAAAGCTTATAGAATAATCGTGATTAATGCACGGAACGCATATTTAAAAGATAACGCATACCATAAGTGTTTCAGTATTCTTTAATTTGCTTAAATTCTAGCTCACTTTGATCCCAAAGAAAGTTCAGTTTTACACGGCGTGAGATCAGAAGAGGCCATACCCGTTACCACGCTGAAATAAGAAAATGGCACAGTTTAGTTACAGTAGCACAATCTTAGTCTAGTCGATAATTTGTCATATACCAGGTGGTATAGCTGCTCCTATTTTTTCACGAACATATGCAAACAGCTAGGAATTAAATGTCTCTTAGTCCTATTTTGCGCAACATGTTACAGCAATGTTATGTGCAGTTAGCACGATATAGACTTCTACGTGCAATGCAAAAACGGTACAAGGGGCAGTAAGTGAGGCCCATCTCAAAAACACTGTACCATTTTATTCAGAGCGGAGTACAAATCTCGAGTCATTTTTACGTAATGTTACTGTACTGAACAAACCATAACCACTCCCTTAGCTGTCGGTATAGAATTGCGCACCTGATTGGTTCAAGAGGCCATTTTCTTTTGATAGAAAAATGTGGTCACGATATCATAGAAAACGTGATAGGTTAGGACAGATTACAGCCATGTCAATTCACCTCCATTTTGTGTAGTCTCATTACATCGAAATTGATAGAAACGTGTTTTTCACAGTATTTTATAATCTACGGCACGCAAATGCTGTACAGCAGATGTGATAGCTTACGCCATGTAATTACTACCCTTACAGCGTTCAATAACGGCTTAAAACAGGGCCATAAGTCTGTAACACATCAGTAACTTTACGAAGCGGGAACTTTCGCTCTTTTGTGAATACAGGGTTGGAAGAGCTGAACGTACACGTAGGAAGTAGCTATGCGGAATTAGGAATGTTAGGCTCCTGGACCAGCTGTATGAAGCAGTGAGGGTTCGAAACCTTATTGAATCATGTCTCTTTTAATTTTAATGTCGTACTCTCCTAGGCATCCTTTACGAAGTCTTGACTTTTCTGAAGTGTGAGTTATTCTTCTAAGGAAGTTATAATAAACAGATATGATAATTATCGCCACGTAAGCACCGACTGCGGACAAATTCATTGTGAATACCACATGAAACATTATGCTGGACTCATTTAACCGAGTAATGGGTACATGCAGTACTTTACGCGTAGGGAATGGTTGAAACTATCTGGGCTTAAGAGAGACTTGTCTGGCCATTCTTCAGAACTTGTCGTCCTTTCTTCCTCTGTTTACCCTCCAGGGTCGGTTTAACCCTCGGACTCAGCGAGAGATCCCACCTCTACCATCTCAAGGGCAGTGTCCTGGAGCGCCAGACTTAGGGTCGGGGTATACAACTGGGGAGGATGATCAGTACCTTGCTCAGGCGGCCTCACCTGCTATGCTGAACAGGGGCCTTGTGGAGGGATGGGAAAATTGGAAAGGACAGGCAGGGAAGAGGGAAGGAATCGGCCGTGGCCTTAAGTTAGATACCATCCCGGCATTTGCCTGGAGGAAAGTGGGAAACCACGGAAAACCACTTCCAGGATGGCTGAGGTGAGAATCGAACCCACCTCTACTCAGTTGACTTCCCGAGGCTGAGTGGACCCTGTTCTGGCCCTCGTAAAAATTTTCAGATTTCGTGCCAGAGCCGGGAATCGAACCCGAACCTCCAGGGGTGGCAGCTAATCACACTAACCATTACACAACAGAGGCGGACCTTCAGACCTTGTAACATATAAAATCAGTTTCGAAGCGATAGCGAGATTAATCGATTAGTACTGAGATACCAGACTTACTCTTGGTCGCCTGGTTCTAAACGCAGCCATCATGTGATTTTTTTCGACGGATTCAGAGTTTGAATTTAGCTACGAGCTTTTCATTTTTATTTCCATACTCTTAAAGCCATTCGTAATTAAGGTTTAAATTATAAATGTTTAACTTCCTTAAGTCACAAAAGTTACTTTTCAACTTTGAAAAGAATGCATACATCAGGAAGGAATAAGAACATGCGACTTTCATATGGCAAACGGCTACAACGAATGAAGCACCCTGCATTTATTGTCAGCATTACGACACACCCATTCAACAAAAGGGGCTGCCTGGCCGAGGCGGTAAAGGCGTGCTTGGTTCGTCCGGAAGGACGAAAGTTCGAATCCCCGTCAGGAGGTGCGTATGGCCCCGAGGTTCACTCAGCCTATACCAAAAATGAGTATCAAAGGCGGCCGGGCGTAGAGCTCACCACTCTACCCCATCACGTGCCGAAGTTAACAATGGTGAAAGCCATTACCTTCCACTCCTCCAAGGCCCTTCATGGCCTGTACGGAGAAGACTTTGCTACATGCATTCAACAAAGCAACTGCGCACTTTCGACTCGAAAAACTTATGGACTTCATACGTAGGACGCATGAACCAGCACATAGTAAACTTTACAGCTAAGTGCAGGCAAGTTCTATCACATACGTTGCAGCAAGCATGAATGACTCACCTCTACCGTGCTTTGATATGCATCAACGAAGGGGGTGGTCAATTTAAAAATTTCCTTCGTTAATCGAATGGCCATGTACAAGCCCATTTCACCTCTGTCGGTAATAGCTTATTTTACTGCAAATAGTTCTTTTAAGAGCTACTTAGAAATGAACATAACAGAGAACCCGTAACACGGGAACTGATCATGATTTAGATTTGTCTTTAATCACGCGACTTACACGAACATTTAACAACGAATTAAAAATCGTCAGCACAACAGCTAGCTGCGAATGTATTTTGATCTCGCTTTGAATGGAAGTATCTTCATAAGTTTTCTGTCTCTTCGTGGCATATCGTTCTGAGGTTGAGTATTCCTCTTCCTCCATTTGGACGAGGCAGTTCATTCGCTCAAACTGCAGAATTAGGGTGAAGCATTCTGTTTGTTGTAAGACATTTCCTCAGTTGTCTCGCCAAGTCCACTAAATTTGTTTCAGGCCATTTAATGACACCAAATTAGTAGATGAGAACAGGGAATGAGTCATTTGCCTTTACTTTATTTCCAATGTTTAGGAATGACTTTAAAATGGCTGTGGCTCCCTCAACGAAAGCACTCTTTAGTCTTTCTTTGATGGTTGAGTGTCTGATACTTTTACGTTGATGTAACACAAATAAAAACAAAATATTCCATGTTCAATATCTTTTATGACTCTGTTCTCTTTTTTCCAGAGATCTGAAATCCATCGGTTTAAGATGAACTGATTTACATTTCTCCATTACGAACTCCATGTGTATGCCATCAGAGAATCTCTTCCTTACGGCCAGGAGCTGGGTCTGCTGTTCATTGCTGGCAGCCTACAGATTACGGTTATCCATGTAACGGAGGTGACTTAAGTTGTGGTTCGTTTCGGATGACTTTATGTTGTAGTCATAGTTTGTGGTACTAAGTGTTCGGATCAGTGAGTTAAGAGCTAGACATAACCACGAGTGACAAAAGGAGTCGTCTTCGAATATTCCTCTCCTGATGTCAATTTCCCTCGTTCGGATATGATGTCCACGTCGGAGTCGTGTTGCCCATTTCGACATTGCTGACTGCATGTACTTACTAAGAACCGCTGGGCGTACTTTTTACATTCTGAGGATATTACAAGTAATATTACGACTGTTAAGCGGAACATATCCCACCTTACAACGTCTGTTGTAATGTTTATTTCCTAAATATAAGGAAAGATAAGTATTGGAAAGGTGGTGTTAACTATTATTCTTGTGTTAATGTTCATTCTGAGGATATCTAGGAGGTAATCATATTACACTGAATCGAAGGTCTTCTTATAGCCAATATAGGCCGTATGGAGATTTTTCTCCTTGTGGGTAGCTTGGACAACCACCACATTGTCAATTATCAGTTCGTCTTTGCACACTTCGGAGTTCTTGTAGCAAACATTTTGTTCATCTGTCAGGGTTCCGGATTTTGGACAATGATTTTAGATATTGGTGGCTAGTATGGATGCACCTTGAACAGAGTTGGCCGGCAGGTGATTGGTCTGAACTTGAGGAGATTACTGGTATCATCGTCCTCAGGCAGCTGGTAGGTGATACATTTTGTTAATGAGTATAATGAACCGTCTGGGTTCTCAAGGATACGTCCCAGATGACTGCACAGTACTTAATGTGTGCTTGTGAGGACTTCATACCAGTCGTTATGTACTCCATTGGTATCTGGCGATTTCCAGTTCGCTAGTTCCTGGAGACACTCATTCAAGTCCTCGGGATGTTATTCTCACATTTGGCATGTCATTAATGGTCCGGGATCTCAGTTTCTCATTATCCAACCAAGAAGCATCCTTTTGATAGCTTTTAGGATTTTTCCAGATGTTTCACCAGAATTTTTAAACATTGTATTGGCTTGGATCTTCCTTTACTTCTTGTAGCGAAGATCTATAGAATGTTTTCGCATTGATATGGAGGATCCTCTTTACCTGCTGCCTCCTCATACTTTCTCTACTAGAAAGCGCTTCAGTCATTGGATATTATGGTCTAAAATGCTTGCCAGTTTTGTCGTGGGTTAACTCCCATATTTTGAGTGGTCTAATGATTTCGTTGACCTCTTTCACCAGTTTCCTTGATCAGTTGATGTTTTTCCTGTACTAAGAGGGACGTCCTAAGTTTGCCATGATGGTCTCTAACTGTTACATAATTATTCTCATCCACTGAGGATAACTGTCTCCAACCCGTTGGTTTCAGATATCTGAGAATATGTCTTGTTCTTCTCATTATTATTATTATTATTATTATTATTATTATTATTATTATTATTATATTCAAATATTTGTAAAACCTGAAGCGCAGAAAACATAATTGGTGACTTCGGAACAATCCTTCACCCATACAATAGTAAGGTGGAAAGTCAACGGTGAAAATTTAGAATATGCCCAAACCGGAAGCAGTCTGCAATTGGTAGATGTCCTTAGATTTCATAGAAGATCGCAAAAAATATTTTCTCATCAATTTTTCCTTAACATTATTAAATATTTCTTGATGTAAAATGGGAGCCAAAATTGCTTGAGAGGCACACAGCTTAACTTGAAATTAAGCCATGCTGAAATATCGCTGTGGGGATCATATTAATTTACCTTAAACATTTACCTACTAAAATACCATAGGCGTAACTTATGTTTAAATAAAATAAGTTCATAAAAATGCACATGTAAATGGTATTCCAGTGACGGGACTGTGGATTGTGAGCTCTTTATCAGGTAACAGCGTTCGATGATCTCCAGAAGCCACGTCGTTATGAAATTCTAAAATTGAAAGAACAGATGTCCTTCTCTTCTTGTAGCGCAATACTGTGGGGGAAAATAAGACAGGCAACGGACACGACACCCACGCAAAATATCTAGCAAGGAGGGTTGGTATTTGTTGCTTTTAACACGTCGTAGGCCCACTGCTATTGCCATCTCGTTCCGCCAGGATGGAGGATCCCCAGAGTAAATATATCAGATCAGACAGTGCGAAATTTGGTGCAAGATAGAAGATAGTGTCAAAGAAGCCTGTACCTGAAGATCATCTAATACTTCACCATAGGGTAGATCGTGTGAGTTGATGCCCATGGCATCATGAACAGTGGAGGCCTACGTTGTCTCCTCGTGAGTTCACCATAAGCTTGCACCCATACAACAGGGGCATTGGAGTCTGGAGACGATTCGATTAGAGTTGGAACGAGCCATTCATAATGGAACGCATCAGAAGCAAGGGGATTCTATCGTGTTTTAGGGGGTCCACGTACGCCTCCAATTTCTGCTTAAGGTAACATGTCTCGTCCGGTACACATGATTAACATCCTCCAATCTGTAGTTAGAGGATTTACGTCCACTGGTGGCGAGGGATATACACTAGTGGATGCTAATGCTCATGCCCGTTGTGTTAGAGTGGATAATTAGTTCCTTGAGAGAGATGGCATACAGCGAAATGTGTGACCGGCATAGTCCACGGACATTAAGTGTGTTACAAATGCATGGCATGGATATAAGGGAGCAACTGACAACCGCCCTCATCCTCCTGCTAGCATTCAGCAACACCGAGCAAGTTGGCCGTGCGGTTAGGGACGCGCAGCTATGAGCTTGCATTCGGGAGATAGTGGGTTCGAACTGCAGCCCTGAAGACGGTCCTCCGTAGTTTCCCATTTTCACACCAGGCAAATGATGGGGCTGTACCTTAATTAATGCCACGGCCGCTTCCTTCCAAACCTATCCGTTTTCTGTCCCATAGTTGCCATAAGATAATAAAGGATAATGTGTTTAAAATCCAACTGTGTGCTTTCATTGCTTCTCCATAGTGACTGCATATTGCGTTTCTTTTTACATACGCTTCGTAATGCATAATACACATACATAAATAGAAAATGCACCAAACCAGATATGCACATTTTTCGAGCACTGTAGTAATTAAGATTACATGCACTGATAGTTCAAGTTATTTCCCACATGGGGTATACTGTGCAAATTTACGCTCATGGTAAATGTGAAGCATAAACAATGAGGTTCGGTCTTAGGAACTTTATCCACTTTTTTTAGCTTTACTAGCAGTCCACCCGTCGCTGACGGGTTATTGAACAACTTAAAAACATATCGTCGCACGTATCTGAGAGTACTCTTCCTTTCCATTATTTTCCTTAAGGCTGGTCACGCCTCCCAGCCATATTTGGATAGGCTGTCCATCAGAACAATGCTCATTGTCTTCATTTTCCTATGATGATGTGTAAAAGAAAATGAACCTTTAATACATTATACTGTAGGAATACGAAAATACGTCACGCAAACATGCATTCCTATAGCGTGGTACGGTAAGTTTCATTTTCCTTTACAGAACGAAAATTGTTCTGATGGACTGCATACACATATGCGGCTGGGAGACGTGACCAGTCTTGAGCATTATAATGCATAAAAAGAGCATTGTCCGATGCGTGGTATTGCTCGCGCAGCGGCGATATGGTCAGCAGAAGAAGCTAACTAGCTACCACTCGCTAGGACGCTGATCAATATAATTTAAGGACCAAGCGATTTTGTACCTAACGAACACAATCACAACAGCCATCACCATCTTCAGTAAAGTCGTTACCATGACACCCAAATAATACCTCCCTCGGCGATGTTCGCCGTTGCTGGACTTGGAATAACATTTCTAAATTAATTAATAGCGACCTTATCTTAGTTCTTACTGTAAGATGTATTAGATATAGAATACTGAAAACTGCATTTTATACAAAATTAACCACATAATCCTTTCAAACAGAATTATGATCTCCGGAGATACTTGGAAGTTCGTGAAAAATGTGATAATCACGATTATCTACGTTACTTTTCAGCGCATTATCAAAATGCACGAAAAATAAGAAGTCTGAAATTATATTTTGCATAAGTCTTACAATATGTACTTTTTATATACAGCTAATATTAACGGAGTTATTGGACATTTCCCAGTTTGGCCTCTTTACAGAGCGACTCCACAGTATACTAATGAAATGAAATGGCGTATGGCTTTTAGTGCCGGGAGTGTCCGAGGACAAGTTCGGCTCGCCAGGTGCAGATCATTCGATTTGACTCCCGTAGGCGACCTGCGCGTCGTGATGAGGATGAAATGATGATGAAGACAACACATACACCCAGCCCCCGTGCCAGCGAAATTAACCAATGATGGTTAAAATTCCCGACCCTGTCGGGAATCGAATCCGGGACCCCTGTGACCAAAGGCCAGCACGCTAACCATTTAGCCATGGAGCCGGACAGTATACTAATGACATGATGGAGGGAAGAAGAAAATCTAGAACGGATAGGTGCCCATTTATAAGTGTTACCATGAAGATATAGCCTCATAATAAGTTATATCAAATACTATTTAAATTACGTATGAGTTAAAAACGTCAGGTATTCATTTATTCCCCGAATGAAGCAACTATAGCCGAATAGAAACTTTCATTTAGTTATCACAACCCGGCAATACCTAAACTTAAATACTGAGTTTCGAGAAATTATGTGGAGCCGTTTTACCATGATGCCGGAGCAAGCAGAGAAATAAACTTGAACTGAGCATGTTCTATACTTTTATATACCTAATCCGATATAAAGGCAAACTATAAGGCAAACATTTGAAGTTCACGGACAAAATTATCGTTTTATTTATATAGATTATTTACATTTGATTACGGCTCATTAGCTGAATTACCAGCACTGAGGGGTTCAGTTCATAGGACGCTGGATTTGGTCCCTGGACTGGTGGGATAGTTTAACCATGTTTAGTTAATTCATCTGGCAAGTAGATTGGGTGTTTGTGTTATATTAACACCACAGTACCATCCACCACAGGAATACGTAACAGTGGATATACTCCACATAGGGCTGGCGTCATGAAGGGCACCTGGTTATAAGACTGGGCCGGTACACATGTGCGACATGGACCATACCCGTTACACCGCCAGCGTGAGCAAAAAGCGTTATAAGAAGATTCATTAGATTTTACAACACGTGAAGTCGTAATGACCTATGAAGATGCTCACGAGTTGGGTTGACAGAATAAATTGCGCGTGTACCAACTACAGAAACGTATTCCATTCAAATGGACAATATTCTTCCTGTCTTACAGAATTGAGGATTGAAGTCATAACCGCTGCTAACCCAATACTAGTCTCACTGAAAACCAACCTACTGTATATTAGAATGAAGTTAAATATATAGCAAACATGAAAATACATGAACATGGCGTTGTTACAATGAATTATATCGCAAATTGTCTGTCTTTATGGCATACTTCTATACACATTATAAGGGTTTATTACCGGGTTGAACTTAAAAAGTAAATTTTATCTGTAACTTAAATGTAATTCAAATATAAATTATAATTCCAACCAACGGCGTTTGGTTTTAGACCTTTTTAAGGTTTAAGTGCAAATTCTGTTGCAGAGTTTATACTAAGTAGACAAAACCATACAACAATTCTTCACTCCGACAAGCTACGTGCATGAACACCTGAGAGGATTCTACGCTACCGGCTTTAGATACATAAAATTTGCATCAGAAAGACAGAAAGGCAAGTAATTGTCAGTGACGATAGATATAACAATAGGTGCTTGTTAAATAAAACGTTCAACATGTGATACGGTAAATGTTACACGTCTAAAATTTGTTACAATTTTAGTTATTATTCAATCAATCAATCAATCAATCAATCAATCAATCAATCAATCAATCAATCAATCAATCAATCAATCAATCAATCAATCAATCAATCAATCAATCAATCAATCAATCAATCAATCAATCAATCAATCAATCAATCAATCAATCAATCAATCAATCAATCAATCAATCAATCAAATCAATCAATCAATCAAATCAATCAATCAATCAATCAATCAATCATCACTGATTTGCATTTAGGGCTGTCGGCCATATGTCAGATTCCCTATCGATTGTTTTCCATGACTTTTCTTAAATTATTCAAAGAACTTGAAATTTATCAAAAATGTATAAATTATTCTCATCCCTAATTCGTCTTCCTATAAATTACTATTTACCCCAATTTGCCCTCTTAAATTCCAGTTTTATCTTCATAGTATGGCTTTTCTTATTTTAAAATGCTACATTTTAGCTAATTCGTCTCTTAGTGTCATTCCACGCAGTCTCTACAATGATAGCTCGGAGCATACCATTTAGTCGAGCAGCTCGTATAAAGT
Organism: Anabrus simplex; assembly: GCF_040414725.1. Lineage (NCBI taxonomy): Eukaryota > Metazoa > Arthropoda > Insecta > Orthoptera > Tettigoniidae > Anabrus > Anabrus simplex. Next base: position 516,987,690 of record NC_090266.1, on the reverse strand, counting down.
AAATTAACTGAGCCTTAATAGCAGGGGACCATAAAGGTAATAAAATACGCAACACATGTTCCATACTTTAGATGTTTCCTGAAGTATCTATTTTGAATCGAAACACATTTGTTACAGTAATGCCTTCACCATGGAATGAAATATAAAGGTACTGAACTTAACTTCAATCCTCATCAACAATATACTGTACTGTACATTATAGTTCAGCAAACATTTCTGCCAAAAGTTCTAATGAAAATTCCAGATTTTTACTGTAGAACACGCAATGCTAAAACTATGGAGAAACTAGAAACGTATCTTAAATCACCTGTCAATAACACAAAAGCAAGTTGTAAGAAAAAAGCATAACATAACTCTAAAGTCACACAACAATAAAAATTGCTAAAATATGATAAGAAAAGAAACATCGAAATATGATATTTTAATTTGATTAACATCGAGAAATAATAATTGATTTGACAGCATACTGACTGATCGGTTAATGAAATGAAACAGAAGGAGCAACGTAACCACTACTCTACGTGATGGTAGTGTCGTCTTTGTGCATGTCATAACTGGCTCTGATAGTAACTGTCGAAAAAGTGAACGCAGAACTGCAGGTTGGCGACAGTCAAGCGAACGAAAGTAGAGGGGGGAATGGAGAGTGACGTACATGGCAGTAAGGTGTGAGATCAATGACAATCTGTTAATTGATAGGGTAGCACACCTGTCACACAAAATCAGATTTGTTATGCCTCCCGACGACAACCAGTGCAGTTACATTATTCTGTATACAGAGTTACAGTCAGATAATATCTACTCACAGCTATTCCGTGACATTCGATATTAATTATTGATACTAAAATAGCCTTAACTGAGCAATTAATATACATTATTTAAATGTGGAGCATATTTCAAATCCTGTACTTCATTTCTGATACGTCACAGCACTAACATGAAAGGCGTAAATGAGATGATTTACCTCAACATACTTTAATTATTCAAATTTGCTCTAGAAACATTGGTATGGATAACTATCAATACAGAATAAATTATAGGGATTTTAATTTCCACTCCAAAATAATTTTAAAATGATGATTGAAGTATGTTGCGGTCATATTTTTCTATTCAGAACAGAAACTCAGTCGACTTTTATATAAATTAGAATCTATGTCGTTTGCTCCATATCAATGGCCTAATTCTGATACCACCTGTCTGACAATGCTCTTCCTATTCGTTATTTTCCTCAAGAATGGTCACGCCTCCCAACCACATATGGATATGCAGCCCATCACGACACATTTCGTTGTGTTCATTTTCCTAGGCTTATGTGTAAAGTAAAATGAACTTTATCGTATCGTACGGAAGTAATGTATGTTTATATGACGTAGCCTATTTGCGTACTCCTTGAGTATATTTAAGGTTCAATTAACTGAGTTAAAAACTATGTTCGCATTTTATTTTATTTAAAACCATTACCTTGAACTCTCTAGGCCCTATATGCGACTCATAACCTGTTATGTTCACAATAACTAAATCATTGAAGATATATAAATTAGCGAGAATAATTGCGGGTGTCAGCAGGTGGGAAAAATGATAGGAGGGTGCTTGGAATGAGGAAATGAAGGCTAAGTGATGAATAAAATCGAGGAATGAAGCTGTATGCATATAAAGGCTTAGGTGCTGGAGTCATATGAGAAGAATGGGAGATGATATTTTACCTACGAGTTCAATGGACTTGGCCATGGTGAATAAGAGAAGTAAAGGGGGACCAAGGCGACAATGGTTTGACTCAGTTTGTACTTATCTAACAATACATTGTGTGGAGTTTGTTGGGGCCACAGACTTAGTTGCGAATAGTTGATTGAGGGGACGCGTAGTTTATTCTCAGACGCTTGCAGACTGAATGCTGCAAGGCTTAGCAATCTGTAATTACGATATATACAGGGTATATGAAAATAAGACTGACAAATTTACAGATGTATAGGACACGAAAACGAACAATATATTTCTGATGCTACGGTTCTTTTTGCGAAATGTATGTGCAGTTTAGCCGCTAGATTGTTATGTGTTGTTCAGTAGTTTGTTGAACTTCCCTTTCTCTTTTCTAATGAAATGAAATGGCGTATGGCATTTAGTGCCGGGAGTGTCCGAGGACAAGTTCGGCTCGCAAGATGCAGGTCCTTTTGACTTGTCGTAGGCGATCGGCGCGTCGTGTTTGGGATGAAATGATGATGAAGACGGCACATACAGATACACCCAGCCGCAGTGGCAGCGAAATTAACAAATTCGCGGCCCTGCCGAGAATCAAACCGGGGACCCCTGTGGCAAAAGGCAAGCACGCTAACCATTTAGCCATTGAGCCGGACTCTTTTCTAATATTAATTCCTACTTTAAGTACATCCCTGTCAAAAGTGTTGTTGAATATTTCAAGAGCTCTGGAATGGGACAGGGGGTCCTGTTAAATGGCCTCCCTGATCACCAGATTCATCCGCTTTAGGCTTCAGTTTTTGGTGTCGGATGCACGCTATTGCGTCTCACCTTGACACTGAAGGGACTCTGTTTGCCAGGATAGTTGCAGCAGCTGGGGAAAATCAGGAAAACAAGGATACCTTTGTTCATGTCCATGATTTGGCGATGTGAGCTTTGCGGCTAGGTCAATAGAGGTGCTTTGGAACCTTTTTCGTCAAGTGCACTGAAGTATGTAACTTTTGTGGCAAAGTAATTCAGTGAAATATAAAACGTATGATAATTGATAACTGTTAGATTCTTCAGTCCGCCAAAACTAATTTTAAATAAATAAATAAATTTATAAACCATCTGCAAAAGAAAACATATGGTAACAGTATTATGAAGTTGCTGCTTCAAGCTTTAAAATGTATAATTCTCTTACGATACGTTTTCTTTGACAGATCGTTAATAACTTCATTTATTCAGCATCCAGTATTCGGGAGATAATAGGTTCGAACCCCACTGTTGGCAGCCCTGAAGATGGATTTCCGTGGTTTCCCGTTTTCACACCAGGCAAATGCTGGGGCTGTACCTTAATTAAGGCCACGGCCGCTTCCTTCCTAGTCCTAGCCCTTTACTGTCCCATCGTCGCCATAAGACATATCTGTTTCGGTGCGACGTAAAGCCAATTAGCAAAAAAAAAAATATTTTCGGCAGACTGAAGAACGTAACCGTTATAAATTAACTGAGTCGAAACTGAAAAGTTTTTAAGTTTGTCGTTCTATTTTTATAAACCCTACAGATATATACATACACGCACTTTTTTGTAAAAGAATACATTTAAAGTTACTTTCTACGTTTACAGTTTGTGGCAATGAATAGAACTGTTATGCTGTCTGTTCTTTTTCCCGTTGAGTAATGTACAGAATCTCGACATTCATTCATGCTAGTTACGAATAGATAAAGTATACCTTCAACTAATCCATCAAGTTTCCGCTTGTGTCACTGTTGTGGCTCTAGTACATGTAAATACCCCTCTGTAGGCACAGGAGTGGATGTATTATCCCTCAAGTTGCTTTACATCGCACCAACACAGATGACTCATATGGCGACGATGGTACAGGAAAGGGCTGAGAGTGGGAAGGAAGCGCATGTAGCATTAATGAGGGTACAGCTCCAGAATTTGTCTGGTGTGAAAATGGGAAACCACGTAAAACCATCGTCAGGTCTGTGTAATCCTAATCATGTACTTAATGTCTCACTGATCTCTTCGTTAAATTCAGTGGGTTACATTCGTAAGCTCTCACATATAAACACTAAATATTTTTGATGGTATAACTAACATAAGTCTCAAGTAATTTACAACTCCTTCGGAAATATGGTATTTTATTAGTTTCATTTTCGGATATAAAATAGCTTTCTTAGCAAAATCAATAAGTATGTTTATTACAAAGTATGGTGATACCTGTGTCGTACGCCGAGTGGAGTAGTCACTGATTTCTCATCAAAGTGTCTGTGGTTTGAATCTCGGTCAATGCATGTGAGACTTTTTAAAATTAAATATCACGTCCCTGTCGTATGATTGCACGTAAAACTTACGGTTCTTTGAATATGATCACGAATATAACAGCCACGTAAAACTAAAAGCTGGCTTACTTGATTAAGAAATCTTGTCAGGTATTGACTTGGTAGCTTTTTATTACCAAGTATGACACTTGGTACGTCTCCATTATGGCAGCTAGTGTGATTCATTAATCTGAATATTCTATTGCATTTACAAGCTGCTGTTCATGTTTGCTATCATTAGCATTACAACACTGTAAACAAATGTAAATAATGCCATTATTATTGTTAGTGACAAAGCTGCCTGTCGATAGAACTAATCACCTTATCCCACTTATTATCGAGTCTGTAGATTAGGTATTTTCACGCAGGTGACATAACACCTTCGAGAAGTGTAAAGTAAGAGCGTCCATTACCCACAGACTCGATACTAAGTGGGATAAGGTGATTAGTTCTATCCACAGGCAGCTTTGTCACTACCAATAATATTGGCACTTGAATCTGATGTAGGAAAAATGTGTAAATATGAGGGCTGTCCAGAAGTACAAGACTCGTTTCTAAAATATTCCAATTCCTCACTGTGAATCACAACCATTTCCTTTTGAATTAACAAGCGTCTAGGTCCTTCTTGATAAATTGTAGTTACGGAATGTGATTGGTTATTAAGGGTATCTTACTACTTTATTTATTCTGTAGGAATCATGTTACAGATTATACAATTACCCTGTATGTATCATGGCGTATAGAAAGTGAAAATGTGATTTATTACTTCTAAAACAGTAAATATAATTAGTAAAACGTAAAGACAATAACAAAAGTGAATTATTAATAATTCAAGCAAACTAAGCTAAAATTATAGCTGAAATGTTGCGAATGTATTTACTTAGTTATTTTACTGATGATGGCAACTTCAAGACGAGGTTTGCTACGAAACTGACAACTCTTAACCAGATGTTGTTCATATCAGTAATAACCGATGGTTATGAAACGTGGATCTCAAGTAAGATGATTGAGGAAGCCATTCGGAATTTCAAGAGAAAGATATTAAGAAATATATTTGGAACAAAGGTCGCGAAATGACAGCCTGAGAATGTTATACAACTATGAAGTAGAACAGCGATATAAAGAACCTGAAGTATTATATGTCACAACACTCCAGTGGTTCACATCGACTAGGCAATTTTTCAGTTTGGGAGACAATAATTATGTTCAGAAACTGACTCTCCAAAAATTTTATGAAAGAGGAAATGAACTGAATTGAATTGAATTGAATTGAATTGAATTGAATTGAATTGAATTGAATTGAATTGAATTGAATTGAATTGAATTGAATTGAATTGAATTGAATTGAATTGAATTGAATTGAATTGAATTGAATTGAATTGATTGATAGTTTGTATACTATGCTGGCTCTAAAAGCTCTTTAAGCAGCTCCTACATAAAATGTGATGCAGGTCTAAAAATATACTTAGCCAGACTGACGTGCTCATGATGATTAAAAATGGTAAACCCAATGATACATTACCAATACAGAAGATTTATAGGCATCGTAATTTATATTTAATCCCATGGCAAAATAGTGCATGTAGGAGAATGTGGCAGGCACCAACTGTTTACGAGAAGGAGTAAGACAGTGCATTTCTGTAACAAAGGAAGGACGTTTGGAGCTATTTTTGGAGAGCGTGAACTCGAGGGGGCTATTTTGAACCAAACCAAATCAAACCAAACACCATGGCGCAAAATCCTCGAAGGGCCTTGGCCTACCAAGTGACCGCTGCTCATCCCGAAGGCCTGCAGATTATGAGGTGTCGTGTGGTCAGCATGATGAATCCCCTCGGCCGTTATTCTGGGTTTTCTTGACGGCGGCTGCCATCTCACCATCAGATAGCTCCTCAATTGTAATCACGTACGCTGAGTGGACCTCAAACAAGCCCTGAGATCCAGGATAAAATCCCTGACCTGGCCGGGAATCGAACCCGGGGACTCCGGGTATGAGGCAGGTACGCTACCGCTACAGCACGGGGCCGGCTATTTTGAAACCAAAGGAAAAAGTTGAGTACTCAAAGAGAGATGAGTGCCACTTGGAGAGGTTGAATACTTTGTCACACTGTCCGAGGCTAAAAGGGGGCGGAATCAATATGATTGGTGCAGACAAAACGAAAGAATAATTTAATTAAATCCAGAATGACGCGCGAAATTAAATCCACTGAGGTGAAAGCGTCAGGCTAAGTTTTAAATTTGATTGGACCAGTAGCTGATCAGTGCCCTTATTGAGCACTATGGTGGGGCAAATGTAGGAATCGTGCCGGCTGCCGAAGCCTTTCGCACTCCTCTGGGACAATGATTAATGAATGACAGATGGCATGATATGATATTGGAGAATGTTGCTAGAATGATACATAACAGGGAAAACCAGAGTATCCGGAGAAAATCCTGCCCCACCTCCGCTTTGCCAAGCACAAATCGCACATGGAGTGACCGGGATTTAAAGCACGGAACTAAGCGGTGAGAGGCCTGCGCACAACTGCCTCAGCTACGGAGGCTGTGGGGAAGAGAATGAGGAAGTAATAAAACAGGTGACATGGGAGATAAATTGTCTTCGGTCTTTTGTCATTCGTCTTTCGTCGTGTGAGATGCTGGGTATCTATCGCCGGAGTGTCTTCCACGTAATGTCCTTGTTCATGAGTGAGAGTCTCATTACGATAGTCTTCACTCTGAAATTTGAAAACTCTGAATACTTTTCTTTCGAAGAGAAAGCTTAGTGTAGCATGACTTTATATTTCGAACTTCATTCATTAAATCTTGTTGGGATTAGTGAGATAGAAATTTCATACAATTTTAATGGGAAACTTGAACTTTGCAATCATCGAAGTTCCATGACACGTCATGCTGCAACCACGCGATGTAAATACTATTAATGTACTTTATGAGGCAGATCCATTGGCGAGTCGATATTGTAGTATTTTAAATGGCAGGACTGGTTCCAAAGATAAAGGAAGTAGATCACTAGCATAACATGTATAAGAATGGAGTAGCCAGTCATACTAACTTAGTGTAAAATGTTGTGGTGTCAAGGGCAAGTTGGTACTGTAGTGTATGCGAGATTAGCTAAGTGCACACCTCAGATACATATCAGCCAGTAGTAATTAACTTTAGTTTATTGTGAACGTGTAAGCTGACCTAAAAGAAGAGGACAGACGTCGTAGATCGAAGATTGGTGACTGGACAAGCAGAGATGGTGATCCAGAGGGACCCAGGACCCATGGTTATTGAGACCACATCTAGGGTAATTGCTTGTCACGAAAAAGATGGGGTGGTCTGGTTCCGAAAAATATGCTGTGCCGAAGGAATGAGTACTCAAATTAAATTAAGTAATGCTTGCTTGTTTACTTAATTGTCAAGGGGATAGGTCAATTTCAATATTCAAATTCATGTCTGTAAATAATTCAACGTAATTATGCCCTACGCGTGAAGTCATCTTGTTAGAAAACCAAGTGGGTTAATTTTAATTGCTATTTCATTTCTATTTCTTTGCTGCGTTTTATTATTTTCTTGGAGATGCTTTACACACGTTGGGTAACGGGTTAAGGGCAATTGTTCAAGAATTTTCATTTATTTAAATTCCGTAATTAAAATGTGGGGATCGATGGGAGAAGGCATGCAGTCAGATTTTACCATGCATGCGAATGTCTCTGAGTGAGTGATTGACCCTGGAGGAATATTGTGTTCCATGTCAGTATACGATCGTCGTGAAATTTCATGTATATAGGAATTAGTATATAGTGGATGATTACTTAATTTTGAGGTGGATTATGCTGTCCAGGCAGACAGATTCCTCGTCTGATATACAGATTTATAAATATATGTTTATGAAGAGATTAATGATGTGTAAATGTTGTCTTGGGTTTTGAGTGAGTTGACAAACTGGAAGTCTATTCGAAGCCCGCATCTTATTTATTGTAATGTTATTAGTCAATCCTGTGAATATCTAATTATTTGCAATTTGTCACTAGTGTTAGAGATGAGATTCGGTCAATTTTCTTTATTCATTAATGCAGATTGAGCCGATAGCAGCATAATTACAACCATCAGGTTTAAATTTTAATTGGATTAAATCATTCTGAGACTGGAACTGAGATATTTGAGGCACGCGGATACGATCTTCATAATATGTTCAACGTTAAAATCGGGAGAGTTGTCATTAAAAATGAAATTTAAGAAGTGCGGATTATTTGATTCTGGGATGCATCGTGATGATCGCGTATTTAGTTACACCTGCCTTGGGTAGTTTTATTACTTTACAGCATCGTGGGCGGTAGCTGAACCCGTATAAGCAAGTGTCTTTTATCTGCGAGGGAGTTGGAATCCTGCATTTATTTAGCTGCGTGTGTTAGGAGCTTGGGACTACGTTTATATTTTATTCCGTCGAGGACTAATGCTGACTAGGATTTTTCGCTACCAAGCGGGGAGGTTGGGTGTCATTCGTTTTGTGCGCCCTATTGTATAATTGTGCTCACTTTCCAAGAGGTTGTTTGATTTGATAATTGATTTAATTATAAGTTATTTTTAAGGGGTATTTTGTCCCAACATCAGATAGAATTCAGGTGCAGGATCAGACGTTAAGCATGTGAGTGATCATTTTATTTCGAGTTGTCGTGACCATTTATTTCAGAGAACAACGTTGTAACTGTGTTTGCATTTACGTCTATTTCTCTTTTCATATGTGAAGATGAGATCTTTGTTCGCGTGAAAATGTGCATGGTTAATGTGTTTGAAAAAAGAACAACATGTGTGCATTCATATTTCATATTATTTCATTTATGCGTATTGGTTGTATACGGTCAGAATCCACAATATGATTATGTTGATTTGTTTTCTTCCGTGTGGATCTGTTGCGTAGTGTACTCACTGAACTATTCAGGTTTTTATGTGAAGGTATTCTTATCTGTATGTTTTTGCCCGAGACAATTAGATATGCAAGGCTAGGATTACACAGTGGTGCTGTGCACGGATCTGGGAAATGAAATATTCATTCCAAAGCTGAAAATAATGTGAATAAGTTCACAGCCGTAGTAATGATTATGTAATTAATTCGAGCCCTGTTACTAAATTCGTATATTAGTGCATAATTAATCATCATGATGAACTTTATCAAGAATTCAAATTCAGTGTAATGTATTGACTTCGTGATCTGATCTAAATAATTTGATTTATGTGTTACATTAACAAATTTTCATCAACCTTACGTCGTAGTCAACCCATCATTCATAGAATAATATTCCCTTACCGTGTTCGTATCTACCATTATAAGTTATGTTCCTCATTATTTGCAGGCAATTCATGTTTTACATACCGTAAGGTGTTATTTTACGTCATGGACCGGCCACGCCTGGGATCCACTGGCTAGCTTGAGCATTACTAATTTGGTACATATACGGGGAAAATACTCACTAAAATAATATCAACATGATTACACAATACACTTAAAAATATTTTAGATTATGGTTACGTAGATTACTAACTCGTGTTGATTTAAGGAGAAGAAAGAAAAAAAGAACAAGACGTTATATTTAGATATTAGATGTCGTAACAATGATCATTGAAAACCTCGGATGTTCTTAAGCTTGAACTAAACTAAATTTGGTGGAAATTGTCGTAACACGTCAAATTTTACATAGAGAGGACAGTGAGATGGAGACACATGAGGAATACGGACAACGATTATATCATCAATTAATTTCTTATGTTTTTCGTGTTAAAACGTACCATATAGTACACTTCACAAGAATACCTCAAACCGAACATTAGTAAGGGCAGACTTAGAGATACGACGAGTGAAGGTAAAGTGACAGATCGATGACAGCGAGCTCAACACTTCACCACACTCCAACGACTTATCAAGTCTCTTGCGCCCTCCACCACTCGCTCCAGACACGTTCGTAGGATTCATAAAACTAATTACTGGACGGACCTGCTGCTGCCTGTAACTGACACCTGTCGCCACTCTGACGGCACATGATCACTCTGAACTTAGTTTTAGCGGTGTTATTTGCCTAATAATCTTCGTGGCGATGTTAATGTCAGGTTACGTCATGTACTGCTTGTCTAAATATTTCAAACGTTCAAGAGGGGAGACCGTACCCTAAAGATGTTCTCATGATCTCCTAGAGAATATGTCTTCTAGGGTTAAAATACAAACTACTACTACTACTACTACTACTACTACTACTACTACTACTACTACTACTACTACTACTAAGAATAATAAGAATAATAACAATAATAATAATAATAATAATAACATAAACATGCTCCCTCGAATTATATAAGGATCTTTACTTTCCGGCTTTTTGGATGAATGGACAGCGTAGCAGCCTCCGGGTCAGATAGTCCGGGTTTCGATCCCCAGTCAGGCCGGGGAATTAAACTCATGCAGGTAATTCCTCTGTCCGGAGACTGGCTTTCGTGATCATGTTAACACACACATCATCATTTAAACCTACCAACGATACACCACACCACTAACTACCATAAAAGCACGTTATAGCTGAATGTATTCCTCCACACCGAGTTGGCATCACGAAGGGAATTCGGCCCTAAAATCGGATAAATGGCAGTGCCTGACCAAAGGCACAAATACGACTAAGAAATCCTAAGCATATAAATATGATGAATATAGGATTTAAGCTCGATTCCAATGCGACTGGAGTATTTAATACATTCGTGTCCTCGTCACAGGGTGGTGCAGCTCTTTACAAGCACACCTCCAAAAGATGTGACCTGCATGTGCAATTCGAACAACATACCAGTCCTGCTACCGTTCTTAAATCTCTGGTAGTACGTGGAATCGAACCCGGGACTCCGAGAACGGCTGCTAATCGTGCTAACCGTTACGCTACGGAGACAGACATTACATAATATAGACTATATTGTTGATGTGTATTCTTTAATATTCCCATTAATACATATTGCACGACCGTGGTAAACATAGCGTCACAAAATTAAGCCACATTTAGATACTTTGCAATCGGATGATCGTTGAGAAAATCTGGTGGAGATACAAAGGAACAACCTTATGTTACCTAATAACCTAATAATACTGAAGATTATCACGTTTTCCTCAACCACCCTTCTTAGTGCAAATCTACTTGCAATCCCGAAATGTTGATTGAATAGGCGTGACATTCTTACTCAAATGCCATCATCACAGATCTAGTACAATCATGTATGTAAAATTTGCAATGAAGTCTTATCCTTATTTTAGAACAGCTAAGTTGTGGTAACATTTCGTCAAAACAATTCAGCTAATCAAATTCAATTACAGTAAATGAATAGCGATTAAGTGTTAGATGTTGCACAGTTTATGTAGAGGCAGAAACATAGCAAACATACATCAAATACAGGATCTTAAGCCAGATTTTAAAATAGGAGCATACTCCAGTGGTAATTATTGGAAAAATTATCGAAGTGTATTGTGAATTATGTGGCAAAATTACTTTACTGCGAAGTATGATTTTAACTACGGACAATCCACGCATCATTTCTTTGTACGGAAACAACATCAAATCATACAGGAGGCAAAATTAAGTGGTAATAACATCCTCCCCTTAATTTGATGATGATGATGCTTGTTGTTTTAAGATCCCCTTAATTTATTAATGATGGTGTTAGAAAATGATGAATTTGTTCAGTCACAGCTGTAAGGTTTACTGTTGTTAGAAACTAGTTTTATTTTTCTTTACATACATACATACATACATACATACATACATACATACATACATACATCCATACATACTCAGCATAGCCCAACTTCGGTACAGCAAGACTTCAACTATCATGCCTCTCGTCCCACAACAATGTTTCACTTTCTAATTTCAAACCATTTTAAATGTAGTATTGCACCCTCTGTCTGGGGCTGGATTTGGAAGGTAGTGCAAAGTTCCACACATAATTTCTGTCAGCAGCTCCATTTCAACAAACTCACTGTTCGGGAAAGGGATCCTAAAGTAATGCGCAATTATGCTCGAATTGTTTTGAAAGATGCGGTTGCTAAAAATGTGGAAATATTCAGCTATATTTAGTTATAAGTGTGGAATGGTTAGGTAATAAGGATAATAAAGATATAAAACCCTCCATATTTCCACCATAACAAGGGTACGCTAAGTTCAGGTGCGAACTCTCATATTACACCATCGTTGGTACCTTCAGGGAAAGGATTGTTATGAAAATTCCTTGAATGGGAGAGTGAATAACAAGTGATGACACATCTGAGCTGTGATTTTATACATCTTTGTGGTTGATGAACTTTTCACATTCGAATTTTAAGCTTAAGAGTAAGAATTTGGGGGTTCTAATTGAAGAGTTGTATCCTTGCTCCGGCTATAGAATACTTAAAATGGTTGCTGATCATGAAAAATCACACAGTTTGTATTATGCCTCAGACGCAGAATCAACGCTGCTCGGTACTCCACTCAGGACTTACAAATTTTCACTGCTATCGTAAACGGGACACTTAGGCTAGATATTTTTAGAGTCAATGCAGTTTGAGACTTTGAAAGTTTGTGATAGCCATTCTTGATGTTGGGTAAAGTCGAACTACAGCTGTCCACAATGAATGTGGAGGAAGTATTTACTTTCTCAAAGTCTCGTTGAATGATACAGAATGAACTCTATGTACAATACTGCTTTGTAACAGTATTTGAATCACGTGATCATTCGAAGCATGGCAGTTCGACTCAGTGAATGTTCATGAAACGGTACGCAACACACATATGCCATGCATACCTATTCATTACTGACTGTTATGCTTTTCGGCGTTCCGTCTGTGAGCTTCTGTGAATTGAATAAACGGTGCCTAAATCTTCTAGTTGTAACTATTTATGTAGCCTCCTTTAATTCCATGCCACCTACCTTTAAATCAGTACAAACTGAGTCTAAAAATCGTCTTGGTCGCCCTCTACTTCCGCCATCCTCCAAAACTGAGTCCATTATTATGCAAGATAACATTCCCTTTTCCATTCGCACCACATGAACACACCACTGAATCCGGTTTAATTGTACAGCTTCATCCATCGAGTTCATTCCTACTTTGCCTTTATCTCTCCATTCCGAATAACCTCTTGCAGTTGTTCCCACCTGTTCATACCAGCAATCATTCTCGCTACTTTCATATCTGTTATTTATAACTTATGAAGAAGATACACTGAGTCCACCCGGCTTTCACTCCTGCAAAGCACAGTTTGAACACAGGCCGATATAAAGTCAGTTTCATCCGGGAGCTGACTTCCTTCTTACAGAATACTGGTGATTGCAACAGCGAGTTCACTGCATTAGCCATACTGCTCCTTGATTCCATCCCACTTACTATACTATCATCCTGGGAGAATACACATCCTAAATATTCGAAATTATCTACCTGTTCCAGATTTGTATTCCCAACCTGACATTCAATTATTTTATGTTTCTAAACTACTGACCGTACTTTAATTTATGAAAGGCTCATTTTCATTGCATATGCAGTATTTTCAAGTTCCAAAATATTAGACTGCACGTTTACAGCACAAACTCTCATTAAGACCATGCCGTTGGCATAGGCCAAACTGTTTACTACAGTTTCACCTAACTGAATCACACCCTGCCACTTTATACTGTTAGTTGATCATCCATGTTAACAATGATCAGCAGAGGTGAAAGATTACAGCCTTGTCTAACCCCTGAATGTATCTTGAACCAGGAACTAATTCTACCATTAATTCTTACCTCAGCCCAAATCTCAACTTGATTTGAATAATCTACCCTTAATCCCTTAGTCCCCCAGTAACACCAACATATTCTCCCTCGGTACTCTGTCATATAACTTCTATAAATCTACGAAACATAAACATAACTGTATATTCCCATTCCTATTGGCTTCCATATCTTCCCCACATGTACCTACAGTACCTTTACCCATCATCTTCTCATATCCTCCAGTTCTGTTTCCAACTCTCGCAGTAGCACTATCGCATACTTATGTTTACTCTGAATACGATGTCACTCAATGATTCATAAAACTTGTCAAATTCATCCGCATCTGCCCCTCACATGGCAAATACACTGAGACATTCTTGTCGTAATTACTCCAGTTGCTAAATCTACCCAGATCATTCGCATAGTTGCGTGACTAACAGAAACTATACTGCGTACAATAGAAGTCCTGATGAACACTCCTACACCTCGCTCTGCCCCTTCCGCTATAACACTCGTCAAGTACACTTTATAATTATCTCTCTCTTCCTCGGTATCTCCCCGTACCCGAATATCACATGCAGATGTACCCTCTTTGCTGTCTCAGCCGGTTCTACTTTCATTCCACCATAAGCTTCATTTAATATTGTTAGCTCCCCATCTAATTCCACTTTGTTCACCAAGTTGTTTCCAAGGAGTCCCTCGCCTGTCAAATGGAAGTGGGACTCCGTTACTCCCGTAAATTCGAAATTTGCTCAAAATGCTCTGAGCCTGCTCGGTGAAAATTCTGTGAAGCAGGATGCTACACTATTTACAAAGAGTGCCATTGTGGATCTCTCCTCTAACAGGTTAGGGACCACCGATGGATTTTATAGTCCTAGCCGCCTGAGCACCAGGAGGGCCATGACGCAGAATACGTCCACTCCCATTCCATAGCAACTGGTACTCCAACACTCAGGGATATTTACTAGGCCACTCAGCCGTTGCCCATGGTTCACGAACTAGAACGCAACTACAGTAATCCACACAACTACCGATGAAATACTCAAAGTTTTTGTGAAGTCATTAATAACCAAAGTGAATGTCGTTTTTCCTGTTGAGTGTAAGATTTTACGCTTCATAGCATAATTTTCAACCACCTTTTAATATCGGACCTAGGCTATATAAAATAACAATTAACGTATCTATATTTTATTGAAAATGAAAACCTACAACCTGTTTTCCAGTCATTGACCGGGTCAGGGATGTAATGAATGAAACATATATAGGCTGTTATTACAATGGGGTCGCCACTCCCGAGGTGATTTATTAATTAGTGATAAATGCTATGAAATGATAATGAAGAGTGTTGCTGGAATGAAATATGACAGGGAAAACCGGAGTACCCGGAGAAAAACCTGTCCCGTCTCCGCTGTGTCCAGCACAAATCACACATGGAGTCACCGCGATTTGAACCACGCTATCCAGCGGTGAGAGGCCGACGCACTGCCGTCTGAGCCACGGAGGCTCTCTATATTTTATTATCTTTTCAAAATCTAAAATAATTTTCTTTCCTCCAATTTGTCAGAGTAACAAAAGCTATTGACATAAGGTACAGTCCGCCTTCCCCTTCTTCAATAACATATAATCCCTATGCTTGGGGCTGCGGCACGTACAGTATATCACTCAATGTGAGGCACAAGTAGCTGCCATTCAGCATCCTGAGCCGCGGGGGCTCTCAAACATATACCCCTCCTCGTCTACTGAAAGGGAGAATGGAGCATCAAAGTCGTGTCACTTGTTAAGAGGAAGGCACGATAATTTGTTGCAATTTGTTTTCGGTCGCACCGACCGACTTACGGCCACGATGTGGTAGTAAAGGGCTAGGAAGCGGCAGTGACCTTTATCAAGGAACAACCCCAGCATTTGCCTGGTGTGAAGAGAGGAAACCACGGAAAACCATCTTCAGGGCTGCCGACAGCGGGTTTCGGAGCCACTATCTCACGAATGCAAGCAAGGTTCAACAATAATACCGAACTTGTACTGAAATAAGTTCGGCACGATATAAACTTACTTGTTGCGATACACATTATTTCGACATTGTTGCAGTAATGGCTTTTAGTGCCGGGAGTGTCTGAGGACAAGGTCGGATCGCCAGGAGCGGGTCTTTTTATTTGACTCCCGCAGGCGACCTGCGCGTCGTGATGAGGATGACATGATGATAAAGACGACAAATAAACCCAGCCCCTGTGCCAGCGGAATTAACCAATTATGGTTAAAATTCCCGACCCTGCCGGAAATCGAACCCGGGCCCCATGTGACCAAAGGCCAGAACGCTAACCATTCAGCTATGGAGCTGGACATTTTTTTTTTTTTGCAGTAGAGATGTGAAATACTGTTTACCATCGAGCTGTTTCAATCGTTAGTTTTAGTTCAGATTTTGTTGTGGAACTTTCGTTTAACCTTTAGCACTTTTAGTAATGTGGCCTAACTTGTACAAATTTGTAGCTATGTTAGGTTTGCCTTTTGTATATCTTCCTTACTCGAGTGTAACAGATCGCTATAAGACATGTCTGTGTCGCTGCGACCGAAAGCTTTTTTTTTTTTTTTTTTTTTTGCTAGGGGCTTTACGTCGCACCGACACAGATAGGTCTTATGGCGACGATGGGAAGGGAAAGGCCTGGGAGTTGGAAGGAAGCGGCCGTGGCCTTAATTAAGGTACAGCCCCAGCATTTGCCTGGTGTGAAAATGGGAAACCACGGAAAACCATCTTCAGGGCTGCCGATAGTGGGATTCGAACCTACTATCTCCCGGATGCAAGCTCACAGCCGCGCGCCTCTACGCGCACGGCCAACTCGCCCGGTCGACCGAAAGCAAATTGCATTAAAATGTAGGAGGGCGTACATACTTCATGAAAACATACATTCCTACAGTACGCTACAATAAGGTTCATTTTCACTTACAAATTAGCATAGGAAAATAAACACAACGACATTGTTCTGATGGACTGCATATCTATGTGTGGCTGGGAGACGTGAGCAGTCTTAAGGAAAATGACAGATATAAAGAACATTGTGGGATATGGGGTATATGCCAATGAGTAAATACATTTAGGTAATGCATGATTTTATTTTCAATATATTTTAGAAATTTCGTAACCACAAATCCCTCCTATTTCATCCTTAGTTTTATCTCTCACTATTCACCTTTACTAACGTCGAGTGTGGGACCGTCCACCCCCTTTGTATAAGAGGTAAGTACTTGCTCTCCGATATTGTTTATTTTGATGTTAGTAGCCGCAGAACTCACATCCTCCCCCCACACTACTTCGCTCGAAAAGTAGTACATTTTTCCTACAGAACAACGGACATACAAATTCCACGTTTAGTTTCAGTAACATGTTATGTTTCCACTAGCACTCTCTTATTTCAATTGTATGAAGGCAGGGACCTTTTGGAACTGTAGGCTTATATGCGGTATGAGGTGTATGCGCATTCTATTTGAGCCACCTGAATTATAACACAACACCTTTAATAATTTCACATGAAATGCAAGATCTTGATCATTTTCAATTAATTTTTACTCCTAACTCTGAAATCAGTCCTATTATATTTGATTCTTAGCAACTTCCACGTTGTAAAGTAATCAACTCAGGATGAGCATTCGTATCATCGGGGTTATCAGAGGAATGAACTCTTAAACCCTACTCTTTTATACTTCAAGCTCCACAATAATGTAACGTTGCAGGAAAGTGGTTTTGCCAGCAGAGGCAGTCACAAGTTACAGCGGGGTTCGAACCCCCCCTCTCTCTCCCTCTCGAATGCAAAATTACAGCTGCGCGCCCCTAACTGCACTGCCAACTCGCTCAGGGGAACTCCTTATAAGCCTAGAAGAAGTAAATTCGCGTCACCAATAGCACAAAATATTAATGTGCGTTAATCTCGTTGAAACATTCTTCTTTCGCCCACTAGTGACCGAGAGTTATCTAGGTTTACTTTTCTTTAATTGAATAATCTTACCAGCTATCGGTTCCACATATACGTACGCACTCATCCTCTGCACCGTAGTACTGTACATTGCCATTTAACAGTGTTAAATATAAGAGACTTGTGTCATTACATTCTGAGACCTTATAGGGCAGAATTTCTAAGCTCTGAAGTGTAATTAAGATCATTAAGTTATATGGGAGATATTCAAAATATATTATTATTGACAACAAGGACTGAAATGTTAACTAAGAGGCAAATGAGTGGTATATTGCCTGAGGTTGGATAGAATTGATTATTTTAGTGAAAATGAAAAAACATACGTTGTATTTGAAAAGTTGATAACATATTAAAATACGGAATTTCTAATGCACATGAAAACAAATTAATTTCTTAATCTATATGACTGGTGAAAGCTATGATTTGTGAATTATTGAATGGTTTTGAAGCTAATAAATGTACGGTCATCACTAAAGTTTATAATAGCGATTACATCATGAGGGGGTAGCACGAGGCAATAGCCCGGCTACAAGAGCAAACACAATACTGTTTGTTGATGAAACTGTCATTTGAGGAAAGGACGTGAGAGGAATCCAAGAAAGGTTTGATGCAGTAAAGGGGAAGTTGGCAGATTGGATAGTTAGAAACAGTGTGCAGAAAAGCAAGACAAATGTGATGGCAAGAGAAGAAGTAGAAGTGCAACGGATATAAGAGATAAAGGTATTAAAATATAGAAATCATTGGGTAATGTGAAAATGAAATAAAGAAGAAATCAGGACTATATATGTGAATCAACTGGAGGAGATAATGGGTGTCTTCTATCACAGTTTGCAACTCATATGGAACAAAGATATAGCCTATGTTCCAAAGCAAGGCTAAAGAGATATCGTGCAAGGTAAACTACTTATCTATAACCCGGATAAAACTATGATATCTCCTATGGCAAGAATGAGTGGTATCCAAGGGCAAGTACTATAATTAAACTGTCTGAAATTTATTTCCGAAGGTATTACAGAATATGAATACATACGCTAAAGAAATAGGAGTCGATGAAACAGAAAATGATAAGCTGATATAGTTTGCACAAGTTAAAAGAATTAAGAAATATGAATGAAAAGAGAAGAAACTAAAGAAAAACAAGAGACATTGACGAATCGCACGATGCATGGATCTAGTTACGAGCATCGTAACGTAGTATGCCCAGACCTGGTGTGTGGTTATGGAAAAGAAGTGGTGGAAGGACAAAAGTAAAATGGGGTGAGTAATATTATTTTCCCTATTTTACAATCTGCTTTACGTCTCACCGACACAGGTAGGTCTTATGGGGACGATGGGAGAGGGAAGGAGTAGGAAGGAAGGGACTTTGACCTTAACTGAGGTTCAGCCCCAGCATTTGCCTGGTGTAAAAAGGGAAGGCACGGAAAACCATCTTCAGGGCTTCCGGCAGTGGGATTCTAACCCACTATCTCCCTAATGCAAGCTAATTGCTACGTGACCCAAACACCACAGCAACTTGTTCGTTGAGTATGGGCAGGTGGATATGATGATAAGGTTTTATATTTGTATTCCCTTCAAGTAGTGTACCAGTTTTTCCTAGACTTTATATCTACTGTAAATAATCTTAGCTATCAGTCAGACTTTCAGATATTCATAAATAGTTTTATTGGTTTACTTAAGTGTACTATGGGAAGTTTGTTAAATAACTTAATTCCTGTATGTTTTCCTTAATCTGATTTAAACAGTGTCTTTATCACGTCTCTTCTCTGTTTTGTATGAGTGTACTCCACCCTTACTGAATGTTTTGGAATATTTTACTGTTGTCAAGTAAAAGGTGACAAATGTAAACTGAAGGAAGTATCGTTATTCCTAATTCCTACATACATGATTTCATTTGCGGAACACCCTTAATGTACGCAATTGCCTACTTATGCCATTTCCTGATCTCATCCTTTCCAGTAGAATTACTCAACCGCACAGCTCTATATAATAGATGCGAGATAAATTCAGGTCAAGGCATCTGACTTTCTCCAGTTACTAACAACTAAATCACTGCGTCCAGGAGTAGGAGTGAAATGGAATCAAGAAAGAACAGGCATCCATAGCGCTAGAATGAAGGAATACTGGGCTAAGAGGAAGAAAAGAGCTCACCAGAGTTAAGAACCACGTGGTCCATCGTAGGCCTAAACGAAGAAGAAGATGAAGAAGAAGAAGGTGTGAATAGACGAAAGCGTAGTATGCTGATATCATCTGAGGTACGCTGACATATATCATTATTTTACGTAGCAAGAATATCACTTAGGACATTTTCTTAAGGAGCTGCTGTATGTGAAATTGCCAGTTAGAATCTAAATTTATACTTAGAAGTTTCACTGAAATGTTCCTGTTGCCCACGAATACATAACTGTTTAAGTGAAAATATATTTATTTTTTTTCATTTCTATATAACAAATATTTATTCCCCTGCAACCACTCCCGAGGTATCTCAAACAATTCTTTGTTCATGTTATGTACTTCTTGAAACCATTTCTCAACTGTTACCACGGTATTGTCATCAGCATTAAGTACGGTTTTTCCTGGCAGTTCACTCAAGGATCATTAAAGTACACTAGGAAAAGAAATGGCTCGACGACTGACATTTCGACTACATTAGTAATGATACTTAGTACTTCTGATCTTTGGTGATTCGTAATATTAGAGGCAAAAGAAAAGAAAACAAGGAAAAAGAACAATCCCTTTTATGCAAAAAATATTTAGAAAAAAACAAGAAGAAATAGAAAACCTAGCCAGATAGCTTGCAGTCACTGAAGTGTGGCCAGTATCCAGTAATTGGTAGATAGTGGGTTTGAACTCCACTGTCGACAGCCCTGAAGATGGTTTTCCGTGGTTTCCCATTTTCACACCAGGCAAATGTTGAGGCTGTACCTTAATTAAGGCCACGGCCGCTTCCTTCCCATTCCCAGGCTTTTCCTATTCCATCGTCGCCATAAGACCTATCCGTGTCGGTGCGACGTATAGCAAAAAAAAAAAAATAGAAAATTTTATTTGGGGAAGAGATATCTAAAATTGAAAAACAAATCTAATTTTTCACTCTTATTAAACAAAGGATGAAAGTAACCAGGCATAAGAGCAAAACTATGCAATGTGGGAAAGGAAGTGTTTCGAAGCTGAAAACTTAGAATATGCGTGTAACTAGTAGTAAGGATCTGCACGACGAGGTATCCTTGTCTCGATGACTCAAAAGTATATATATATATGTTCAATTTTATTGATGTTACGTCCAAGGAGGATTTATAAGATCTAATATAAAGATGAAACATCAGAAAATTTCGCCCCGAATATTTCTTGAATGGAAGTTGCTTTTGTGTGCTGTTTTCACAGAAATGAAGTGCGACCAAGGGCTCATCATTGCAGCCTATGCCCGGGTTTGAATAATTATTAGAATGTGTTTTGTTTTAGAAAGTTACATTTTTAAAATGGAACATTGCCTACTGATATTAACAAAATGTAACTAGAGTAAATTAGAACTTCAATGGTATTTTTCAGGATTCTAGTACAAGTAGTTTACGAGCTATCGTAGTTCGAAAGTTTTAAGTACCGACAGTTGTCTACTATATTCAACTGCTTAGTTACGAGGCTAATCCGTTCTACGTTTGTTTCCTTTACAGAACACTTATTGAAATTGCGACTTCATTGTCGGATACATTGTGATAGTTGAAGAAATAGGACGTGATGTGAAATGTTGTTTAGCAATGCTGAAAAACAGACATGTAATTCGTGTGTGGAAAATAATGATGCATGCTTGCTTGCTTGTTGTTTAAATTGGCCTAACATCGAAGGTTATCGGACCTATGAAAAATAAGGGGAGAATGTTGTTTCTTCCTGTGCTCTGTACAAGGAACAGTATTATTTTTAAGCCTCTTCAGCCAATGGCGTGAAACGGGAAATGTAACACCTAGAAAAAGTAACAGAAACAAAGGAGTGACTAGAGAAAATGGCGAAATGAACGTTTTAGCTGCTGTTGCAACCCACACATTAGTTCCCGTAAAATCGCGTAAGGCAGTGGCATGTGGCAGGCAAGTATACTACGCGTCTTCGACCGACATAAGTTCAATCCGCATCGAAACGATTTTTAGAATCATGTTACATTTTATACAGGGGCATTAAGACAAGATGCAGCAGGTTTATCATGTATCTTGTTTTGTTGTGATGCAATATTTCCAAATCAGGGCAAAGTAAACCTCCGAAATATACAGTATCGGTCCCTACGCAGTCCCCATTATCTTCGTCAGTTGGAACGTCAGCTCCCATAATGAAATGTCGTATGGCTTTTAGTGCCGGGATACCCCAGGACGGGCTCGGCTCGCCAGGTGCAGGTCATTCTATTTGACTCCCGTAGGCGACCTGCGCGTCGTGATGAGGATGAAATGATGATGAGGAAATCACAAATCCATCCCCTGTGCCATTGGAATTAACCAATTAAGGTTAAAATCCCCGACCCGGCCGGGAATCGAACCCGGGACCCTCTGAACCGAAGGCCAGTACGCTGACCGTTCAGCCAACGAGTCGGACCGTCAGCGCCCATGAAGAGTAAATATGCGGAGTGGAATCGTGAACCATCACCTCTTAGGCCCTATTTTCATAGAAGGAACACAAGATTGTCAAAATTATCTCAATCTCCCAACAGACCAACTTCTACAGATGTTAGAAGACGTTCCACTGAAGACTAGGAGGAACATGTAGTAACAGCATGGTGGCTGCCCAGCGCATGGTGCATGGCGTACTGCAGTTAGTCTTCACCGATTGTTTCCAAATCGTTGGACTGGAGGTAGGGGACCTGTATCTTGGCCGCCCCTTTCACCAGATTTGACCCGTTTACATTATTTCCTCTGGAAAAGGTAAAATACACTGTTTACTAGGGCATATCTACTACACCAACTAATATGAAACGACGTTTTACAACTGCCTGCGCTGAAATTTGGTAGAACGTGTGCATCCATTTTTCCGCGGCAAACTGGAAGCGTAAAGTTAAGTGAGGGTGACTTAAAATTAAGAGGTAAATGCAAATCTATTGTAAAGAATTGTATAGAATTAAGAAATGCAATAGATATAAACGTACTTACTAGATATAGTATTAGGAAATGAATCATGGCTTAGGAGTGATGTTATGAATGCGAAAGTTTTCACACGGAACATGAGTTTTCATCGTAGGGACAGGTTACGAACGATACGAGGGGAAGTATTCATACTGGTGAAGGAAGAATTGATAAGCTACAGAAAAGTTGCGGATGAGAAACATGAAGTACTATATGTAAGACTTATCTCCAAAGGTAATAGTCAACTTGCTGATTTTTTAGTGTAGAGACCTGGCTAGGCGGGTGCTGACGCTGATGCGGAATTATTTGATAAGATAATCTGCTATGTGAGGAACGACATAAGAAAGAACGTTATTGTAGCGGACGATCTGAACTTACCAAATGTTCACTGGGAAGAGAATTCGAACAACTGAAATCGTGACCAGAAAATAGTGAAAACTTTACATGGGAAGAACAACTGAATCAGAAAGTGATGGAACCAACTAGAGGGAAAAGTATTCTAGACGTGGTGCTGAAAAAACCGGATGATCATGAACCAGTCTTTGTCATGGTTAAAAATAAGTATGGCAGAAAGGAACATAGTAAAAGTTGGACTATTGGGCAATACCATTATGAATGATAACAGAGGCATGGGCACATGTTTTGAAAAGCAATTATGAACAACAAAAATCTAAATATTCTAAGGGATGATTTTAAAGCTATTTCTGAGGAATGCGAAAAAAGTTATGTAGCTTTAAATGTGGTAACGAATGGTACGGGCCCATTATATTATAACAGGGAAATAAAGAGATTAATCAGGAGGTACAGATTAGAAAGAAGTAGAGTTAGAAACGGTTGCAGGAGTAACGAGAGTTTGAAGGAGCTTACTAGGATATTGAATTTAGCAAAAATTCAGCTAAGGATAACATGATGGCAAACATAACTGTCAGCCATACCGTACGAAGTTTAGGAAGCAATGGAAGTGTATGTATGGATACTTTAGGGCGGAAACAGATTCCGGGAAGGCTATTCATATTTTTACATTTTTATTACAATTTGTTTTACGTCGAACCGACAGGAAAGGACTAGGCATGGGAAGGAAACATCCGTGGCCTTAATTAATCTATAGCTACAGAATGTGCCTGCTGTAAATTGGGAAACCACGGAAAATGATCTACAGGGCTGCCGACAGTGGAGTTTGAACCCACTCTCTCCCAAATACAAGCTCACAGCTGCGCGACCCTAACCGCACGACCAATTTTTTCGGGGAAGGATATTCCAAGGATCATTAATGAAAAAGGGGACTGCTTATGAAAGGACTTTCAGAAGGCAGAAGTATTCAGTCAGCAGTTTATAAAGATAGTTCGATATAAGGGTTATGTCCAGATGGAGGAGGCGATTAACAGTGGTGAACTATTGAAATTACCTATTATAATAAAGACCTTTACAAAAAAAAGATACAAACGTTGAGAGCCAGAAAAGCAGCAGGGATTGGTAAGATATCTTCGTATATATTAAAGCCAATGGGTTGGGATATAGTGCCATATATGAAACATGCCATATTTGAAATATTTATTTGTTGGATGTTTGGTTGAATGAGTGATACCAAATGAAGGGAGAGTTGCAATAGTTGCCCCTGTGTACAAGTGAAAAGGTGATAAACAAAAAGTGGATAATTACTGACCAGCCCGCTTGACATGTACAGTATTGTTTGTATGCTCTGGAAAAGCAATCTTAGTGATCATAATAGACATATTTGCGGAATTACTAGCTGGTTTAACATTAGACAATTCGCGTTTGAGAAACGCTATTCTAGTGAGGCTCAACATGTAGGATTCCAGTAAAATATAGCAGGAGGTCAAATGGACTGAAACGGTTGTGATAGGGTTGTTAATGTGAGATTCCTGGCAATTATGAGGGCGAATGAACTAGACAAACGAGTGTTTGGATGGGTGACTACATTTCTAGAAAATAGAACTGAGAAAATTACGAGTAGGTGAAGTGTTATGTGATCGTGCAATGATTAAGAAGGTGTCCCTTATGGCAGTATTATTGGGCGTTTGTTTTCTAATATATGTATAAATGATATGAGCTATTATTTTTCTTGCTATTTGCTTTACGTCGCACTGACACAGGTAGGTCTTATGGCGACGATGGGATAGGAAACGCCTGGGAGTTGGAAGAAAGCGACCGTGGCCTTAATTAAGGTGTGAAAATGGGAAACCACGGAAAACCATCTTCAGTGCTGCCGACAGTGGCGGTTCGAACCCAGTCTTCCGGATGCAAGCTCACAACTGCGCACCCCTTACCGCACGGCCATCTCGCCCGGTAATGGTATGAGGTAAAGAACAGGAATCACAGACAAGGCTATCTGCGGATTATATTATACTGTACAGAGTAGTAAATAAGTTACAGGACTGTGAACGACTACAAATAGTCAGTCCTAGACAATGTTGTGAGATGGACAGCGGACAATGGTATAATAGTGAACGGGATTGAAATGTCAGGTTGTAAGTCCTCTTAGTTCTATTCAATGTGTTAACGGGGTAAGCGTAGCTCATGGGGATCACTGCAAGTAAGTAACAATTGATTTAAACCCATTACATAGAGTGTTTACATTTTTACTTATCATTTTCCATTTATCATAATAATTATTAATTTTTTTTAAATGTTACTATCCCGTCTTATCAGCCATATGGTGTCCGACTCGTTGGCTGAATGGTCAGTGTACTGCCCTTCAGTTCAAAAGGTCCCGGGTTCAATTTCCGGCCGTGTATGGGGTTTTAACCTTCACTGGTTAATTCCAATGGCCCGGGGGCTGGGTGTTCGTGCTGTCCCCAACATCCCTGCAACTCACACACCACACATGACACTATCCTCCACCACAATAACACGCAGTTACCTACACATGGTAGATGCCGCCCACCCTTTTCGGAGGGTCTGTCTTACAAGGGCTGCACTCGGCTATAAATAGCCACACGAAATTATTATTATTATTATTATTATTATTATTATTATTATTATTATTATTATTATTATTATTATTATTATTATTATATAAGGAATGATCTTAATTGGGGCAATCATTTAAAGAGGTTGTTGAGGAAGTTTTCAGTTCACTTCATATGGTTATGAGGGTATTTAGGGGTTGTAGTAAGGATGTAAAGGATGTAATACGTCCCTGGTAAGACCCCAACAAGAGATGGTTCCAGTTTATGGGATCCACAGCAGGACTACGTGATACGAGAACTGGAAAAAGTCCACAGGAAAGCAGCACGATTTGTTCTGGGTGATTTCCAGCAAAGGAGTTATGTTACGAAAATGTTGCAAACCTTGGACCGAGAAGAGTAAGGCCACGAGATGACATGTTCTCAGCTGTCGGTGTAAAGATCGCGTGGAATGGCAAAATTAGACCAATAAGCTTGAGTGGGGCTTTTAAAAGTAGGAAAGATTATAAAATGAAAACCAAGTTGGAATTCAAGAGGACGAATTGGGGCAAATACTTATTTATAGGACGAGGAGTAAGGGGCTGGAATAATTTATCGAGGGAAATGTTCGATAAATTTCCAAGTTCTTTGTAAATATTTAAGAAATGACTAGGAAAACAATTGATAGGCGATTTGCAATTTGCTTTATGTCGCACCGACACAGGTAGTTCTTTTGGCGACGATGGGATGGGAACAGGACTAGGAGTGGGAAGGAAGAGTCCGTAGCCGTAATTACGCTACAGCCCCAGCATTGGCCTCGTGTGAAAATGGGAAACCACGGAAAATCATATTCAGGATTGCGGACAGTGGGATTTGAACCCACTACCTCGAGAATGCAATCTGACAGCTTCAATCCCCT
Source organism: Anabrus simplex (assembly GCF_040414725.1). NCBI lineage: Eukaryota > Metazoa > Arthropoda > Insecta > Orthoptera > Tettigoniidae > Anabrus > Anabrus simplex. The sequence continues at coordinate 516,961,085 of NC_090266.1, read as the reverse complement.
AACCACATGGCCATCTCACTCGGTGATAGAGAATCTACCACCTGGGTGTGAGCCGTAAATGCAGATAGTTGATGATTGATTGGAAGCTTGTATTGAAGCTGGTGGTCGTTATTTGGAATTCAACCTTTGAAGGCCAGTTCTTTTTCTTCTTCAGAATACAAGGAATGTGCTTATTTACTTCTTTCGCAAGTTGGTACTGACACATGGAGCAGTCAACTGCCGGTATTTACAACTATCAAAATTCGATACTAGGTAACCTACTTGTACTAGTATTGCGAAGAAAAAATACCATCGACACTAACATTTTCATTTACTCCAGTTTTGTTATTGTCAATAGGCATTGTTCCATTTGAAATATGTAACTTTCTAATCTAAATATCATTTCTAATAATTACGAAAATCTGTGTATGGAATGCAATTATCAGCCCTTGGTTACACTTAATTTATGTGAAAACAGCACATCAATAGCACCGTCCATTTAATAAATATTTGGGGTGCAATTTCTAGGTAATTCATTCCGCCTACAAGGTGTTTCACGAGGAACAGTAAATACATCGGAGGCAGTAGCATCGACAGTTCGAGTAAAGAAGGTCATATAAACCTATGTCCAAATTGCAGTGTGTGCGTGGACAAAGGTTTGTTCATCAAGAAATGCGTCGATAAGTGGTTTGTGTTGCTCTGTTACATGTTGTTTAAGATTTTTGCATCGGAATGTTGTTTGGGTTGGACTGTTACAGCCGAGATGAGACGCACAGAAGGTACAGCTTAAACTGGTGAGTTGATCCCGGCTCTGTCCGACGGTATTTGATGTTGCTAAATCACACCAACCTCATGTCGGTAGATTTGCTGGCACGTAAAAGAACATTTGCAGGAATAAATCTGTGTGTTTGGAGTCTACAAGTATTGAAAAAGTAGTCAGTGAGATGTAATACCAATAACAGTATTATTGAACTGTTACGCATTATGTAGTATTTCATCCATAAATAGATCAATAAGTTATGCATGTGTCATTAATAATTTTATAAGTTTGTCCTTTTTCGTAGCATATAAGCAGCTGCAACTCCACCTACACGTGCTTGTACGACCTTTTGTACTTGAAGTAGTCCATAGCCTCCTGAAATATTTACTATTCTTTCTGAAACAGAATATATAAATGTAAGTAAAATATGTTTTAATTTTTGTAACATTCTCTTAGTGTTAACATATTTAATATTTTGTGTTATAAAATGCTAAACGCTTGTATATGTGATAATTACAATACATGAACGCTCACTTTATAGGTGTTCCTCATTCGGAATTGCGAGATAAGAATATTCTATTTCTTTATTATTATTATTATTATTATTATTATTATAAGATACTCACCTTTACCGATACCAGTGGTCTATTCAGGATATTGTTTAGTCCCCAACCACAAGGATTTTAAAGAAGGTGTTTTGTATGACTCGATTGTTAAATAACCAGTAAGCAGTCATAAATGTTTATTACTGAGGTAGAATATTCATCTCACCGCTCGCGGTAGTTCTCTTCCCAATCTCTCCCTCCATTTACTTTTGACTTATGAGCTACGTAACAATTAATTTAATTTAATTCCTTTCAGTTATTTGTGACTCATGAAGCATTTTCCCCTGTTTGTTAAAACCAATTCGGCTCCCAGCTGTCATATTAGTCGTGTTGGTCAGACAAGTTTTATGGCTACCGGTCCGTCCACCACAATGTCCCTCACCTCGAGAGGCCTGCCTTTTATGACAGAGACATTTGTTGTGCAGATTTTCTTTTATTTATGACAATGGACTGTAATTTACTTTTCAGAATTAGTATGTGTCGTAACGTGTTTCCTGTAATGTTTTCCCTAGTCTACTTTTGCACAATGTATCTGTTAGTGCAAAATCTAACAACTGACAGATTTTATATCACTACCCAATAATATGATAGGGTAGCTCATATCGAGGGTATGAGCATCCTCATTTAAAGAATAAATGTATAATGCATGGTTTTGTAACTGTGGTGAACTCCTTAAAGATCATTTCTGTTATTTACGTGCTTCATGTTGCACGTCAGCATGTAGCTATTTCCATGTGACTGACGACAAAAACCAAGAAAGTACTGTCGGTCTCTCTGTGTACACCGAGTCGGTGGTATGTTAAAGTAATTATCCGATGGAAGTGGTTGTTCTTCAAAGGGATAAACTACCGCGTTTATTTTTCCAGGTAGGCCTGTTCCTGTAATACTGGTAATTTGATAAACGAACTGATGATTTTACCACTGGAAATAGATGAGTAGATTTTTCTGCGATGATGGTAAAACTGGCATAACTCTCTTTCACCACTCCGGCCTCTTTAAGAATAACTATGTTTCTGTTTCATGAATTAAACACGCCCAGAAATGTCGGTATAATTCCTGAAACCTGCAACCTAGCAACTGCAATTACCAGATAAAACATATAACTTTGAAAATTCCCAATTCATTGACCTTATGATTTGCTTTGAAGTATATTTCATAGGGTAATAAATTCTTACCTGTTGTAAGTTTGTAATCTACCATGAAAAACATATATTTTCTTTTTACTTTTTGAGTCAAGGAAAATATGTTTACTATGGAATTTCGTTTAAGATCTCGGTGCCCTCATAAATTTGCAGAAACTAAGAACTGAAAATGAGTTTTCTGTGGATGTTCAGGATCAGGCATAAGCTTCCGTTCCTAGAGAAGGCATCGTTTTCGTTGTATGAAACGTCCTTATCCTGGATAAGATTGTGCAATTTTGAAGCTGACCTACATGTTATTTTAATAGTATCGGCACCATTAGGGAACAAAGGGAATAAATTAACAAACTTATTTTCATTTGCAATATGCAGGCATACCACTACTCTGATCATATATGATCCCATAGGTCCCAATATTTTCTTTGTCCAGGAAAATCCGGAATTGGTAACACACTGTCTAGTAGGGATAATGCATGACTAACTTTTCTGTTGGAGCTTAGTATGAAAGGCAAATTCTCGAGGTAATGTCAGTTATTTATTCCAAAGAAAAGACAAATGTACAGTCACTTACTGCCGATGTCTGATACACTAGAAGGAGCATCCATTGCTATAGTTAAAATAGCACCAAGCTCGATAGCTGCAGTCGCTTAAGTGCGGCCAGTATCCAGTATTCGGGAGATAGTAGGTTCGAACCCCATTGTCGGCAGCCCTGAAGATGGTTTTCCGTGGTTTCTCATTTTCACGCCGGGCAAATGCTGGGGCTGTACCTTAATTAAGGCCACGGCCGCTTCCTTCCCACTCCCAGCCCTTCCCTGTCCCATGTCGCCATAAAACTTATCTGTGTCGGTGCGACGTAAAGCAACTAGCAAAAAAAAAAAAAGTTAAAATAGCATTGCAAAATATAATAGCTAGTTCGCTTGTCTCGTTTATATCGAATTTGATTCCTGACACTGCATTACATTTCAACTATTTTAAGAGATTGAAACGGTGTAACATTGCTGAGATGTGGATTGAAAACCTTCTCTGTGGTTTTTCTGTGGCTTCCAACACCAGGAGCTGAAGATGATGCTTGAGAATTCGAAACCTCAATATTAAGCAGATCTCTATCCTCAGAGAATATAAACTAGTATTCTTCGTGGACATATCTATATATATATAAAATAACTTGTCCTGACTGACTGACTGACTGACTGACTGACTGACTGACTGACTGACTGACTGACTGATTCATCATCGCCGAGCCAAAACTACTGGACATAAAGAAATGAAATTTTGGGGATATATTCATATTATGATGTAGGTGCTCGCTAAGAGAGGATTTTTTGATATTCCGTCGCTAATGGGGTGAAAAGGGGGGTGAAATTTTAAAAATAGTGTATCTATATCTCAAAACTTTGAAAGTTTACAGATGTAAAAATTGGTATTTAGAATCTTCTTTTAAAATAAGGAAACACGTATTTTTTGGTTTTCTGAAAACCCCAATAGGAGGGGTGAAAAAGGGTGAAAATGGGGAAAAATGGGTTGAATGCCTTCAATCAGGATACCGGTACTTATATCTCAGAAACTGAAGATATTACAGACCTGAAAATTGGTACTTTTGATCTCTTTTAAAAATAAAGCAACACGTATTTTTTTGTTTTTGCAAAAGCCAATTAATGGGAGGGTGAAAAGGGGGTGAATTTTTAAAATGAGTGAATCTATATCTCCAAACTTTTAAAGTTTGCAGATGTAAAAACAGGTATTTAGAATCTTCATTAAAAATAAACACGTATTTTTTTGTTTTCGGAAAATCGCAATAGGAGGGGTGTAAAATAAAAACTAAAGTTGTTACAGACGTGAAAATTCGTATTTGGATCTCCTTTAAAAACAAAGAAAAACGCGTTTTGGGCGGGAAACCATCTTGGAGGGCGGGAGTGTAAAGGAGTCGAATTCCTTTCATGAGGACACATAAATAAAAAAACTGAGGAAGTTAGAGTCGTGATAATTGGTATTTAGAAGATCCTTTACTATTAAAGAAACAAGTATTTTTTGCGTGAAAGTTCACTTAGGTGGGGGGGGGGGGAGTAGTGTGAAATGAAATGAAAAAAGTAAATTACTTTTATGGGGATACTTATATCTCAAAACTGAAGGTAATAGACGTGAACATTGGTGTTTGGAATCTTACTTAAAATAAAGAAACAAGCCTTCTTTTAATTTTTTTTTGGGGGGGGGGGGTGGCGGTAAATAAACTTAACGGCGGTGGGGTGTAGAAGGAGGTGAGACCAATTGATTTCACTGTTATTAATGTACTTATAAGGATCCTCCGTTGCTCAGGCGGCAGCGCGCCGGCCTCTCACAGCTGGGTTCCGTGGTTCAAATCCCGGTCACTCCATGTGACATTCGTGCTGGACAAAACGGAGGCGGGACAGGTTTTTCTCCGGATACTCCGGTTTTCCCTGTCATCAGCCATTCCAGCAACACATAATAATAATAATAATAATAATATTAATAATGTTCCGGACCGTCGTCAAATGTGCGGACCGCGCTGGTAACGGCTCCTGGACGGGTAATGACTAAGAATGCAGTCCGGCCGCGGGTTCAGTGCCGCCAAGGCACCCAATATGACACCACGCCGGATATCCTGAAGGATTTTATCCATATTAAAAATGATTAAAGGAAAAGATGGCAAAGATTTACGGACCCAACTGACCAGGAGGAATACCTGAGCCTAGCCCGGGAAGTACGAAATCGATTGCTGGAAAGGAAGATTGAAAAATGGGAGGAAACGTGCGGTAAAATAATTGAAAACGAGTCAGATCGGGAATTTTGGTGGTTTCTCGCAGAAAACGTGTCAGATCGCGAATTCCGGCGGATTATATATCTAAAACAATAAGCATTCAATTATAAATTTCAGTATAATACCGTAGCGAAGCACGGGTATCTTGCTAGTTACAAATAAAGAAGCAGGGGAATACTCTCCTCGGATGAGAAGCGTCTACCATAAATGAAATTCGGAAGTACCCAGACTGCGGAATTACGTACGACCAGGAGGAATAAGGAGAAGAATATTATAATAAGAGGATATATTATTTAATCAAATAATTATAATCTATACCCTCAGTGTTTATGAAACATGCCCATGCTCAATTTTTGAATATTAATTCATCAATTAAGGAGAAAATGAAAAGTACGTTTGTAAAGTTTAATATGGACCAGTATAATTCGCACTCCCAGTGACTGGAGGGTGTCACGTGCAGCGATATTCTTCAAAGTACACTTGTATTTTTAAATATTATTAGTCAGTTTTGTTTAACATTTCGTTGCTGGCATAGATCATGCCTCCGGTTTGGTTCCACACAGGAGAGCAGAGATTTTAATTTACTACTCCACTTCTTAGAATGAGTCTCCCGTCATGATCTAAGGGTTGATGAACTTGCTGCGTACTCGTTTATCTCGAGTTTGATTCCTGACACTGCCATAAATGTACAAGGTTTTAAGGGACTGAAGCGGGGTAACATAGCTGGATATGGATTGAAAATTTTCACTGTAATTTTTCCGTGGATACCAACTCAAGACAAATGAGGAGGTGGATTTAAAATACAGACCACGGTTGTTTCTTCCACAAATCAGGTCGCGATGAATCACAAATACACGTATGAAATTACAAGGACAACAAAGTCTATCAGTTTGTGGAAATTTCACACATGTACCAAGCCCAAGGCTCCTACGATGAACTACCAGCAGTAACTTCTGAGAGAGTTTTATCAATGATTTAATTTGACCATTTCGCATGTGAAATACACAATCCTCAAATCCTATTAAGGTTTGTTGATGATAGTTACTTCTCAGATAAGTAAAAATCCCTCTTTAATAAGGTTTAATTAATTCTTACAAAATTCATCGACCATTTCAATAACTTTCCTTGAAAGCAGTATTCATCCTTACTGTACATTGCCCGAGGTGTTAATTAATGTAGGGTGTATACCGGGCAGTAGCATAGCGAGGATTGACCGATGAAGGGGGGCGGGTATAGTTACGAAATGATGGTAGAACATAATGAAGGTGCTTGTGCGTGTGCGGTGCGTGCGTGCATGAGTCTCATTATAAGGACACTGATACAAGTGAATTAGATTGATATTCAAATTGCAGTACCGGTACACTACAAAATATGACAATAACATTCAGGCAAGAAAAATATGGTCAAGGTCAATAGTTTTAGCTCTATTGATTACGAGCCCATATTCTCTGCTTACCAGTCAGCTAACACATTACGGTCTGCAGTTCCTGTGCGCTAGGAAGAGTGTATCATCCCCGTATCTCAAATTGCTGATTTCCCTCACACCCAAAATCCTGCCTTCTGCTTGATGTATGGGTAGTACAGGATCGGCGAGAGAATACAGCCATGCATCGGGCCACTTCCGAAAACTAAATCAACGTTTATAGTCAGTACGACTCTTTAAAAGGAAATAGTATGATGAAATGTATACTTTCAATCCCCTAATTAATTCCTTAAAACTGTTATGAATTTGATCCAATGGTAATATGAAACACACACAATTTTGGAGATTAAACAGGAGAATATAACCCTTCGTATTGAATCTCTATATATACCTCAATTTAAGAGACTGCAGGGACCGAACATCCCACTAGAGATCCGAAGACTTCTCAGGATTCTCATTTCAAGTCCATGCAAATTTCAAAACAGTGCCTTTTGAAAGGCAACGATCGTCCCTTTCCCAATTCTTAATCAATCTTTCTTCCCTTCCTCATCGAATTTATCACAGGTTCCATAGGCTCGATGTTGAACTGGACTTTCTAAAACCGGAGTAATGAGAGAATGAGGTCCATGGACATGGTTGTTGTTGTTGCTGTTGTTGATTGAGTCATCAGTACATAGACTGGTTTTATACAGCTCTTCATACCACACTATCCTGTGGTAACCTTTCAATTTCAACGTAACCATTGTATCCTACAGCATCTCTAATCGGCCTGTCATATTCATACCTTGGTCCACTCCTACCTTTCTTAACGCCTACACTTCCTTCAAAAACCAACTGAACAAGTCCTGGTTGTCTTAAGATATGTCCTCTCATTCTATTCTTCTCGTCAAATTTAGCCAAATCGATCCCCTCTCACCAATTCGATTCAGTATCTGTTCATTCATGATTCGATCTATCAATCTCACCTTCAGCATTCTTCTGTAACATTTCAAAAGCTTGTATTCTCTTTCTTTCTGGGCTGGTTATCTTCTATGTTTCACTTCCATACAATGCCACGCTCCAGACGAAAGTCTTCAGAAACTTTCTTCTAAATTCTATATCAATGTTTGAAGTGAGAAATTTATTTTCCTAAGAAAGCTCTTCCTTGCTTGAGCTAGCCTGCATTTTATGTCCTCCTTACTTCTGCCATCGTTAGTTACTTTACTAACCAAGTAACAACATTCATCTACTTCCTTTAAGACTCCATTTCCTAATCTAATATTACCTGCATCACCTGCTTTCGTTCGACTGCACTCCACTACTTTCGTTTTGGACTTATTTATTTTCACCTTGTACCCTTTACCCAAGACTTCGTCCATACCATTCAACAACATCTCGAGATCTTCTGCAGTCTCAGATAAAATAACAATATCATGGGCAAATCTCAAGGTTTTGATTTCCTGTCCTTGGATTGTGATTCCCTTTCCAAATTCCCCTTTGATTTCCTTTACTTCCTGTTCTATGTGGAGATTGAAAAGAAGGGGCCTTGTCTCACTCCTTTCTGGATTGCTGTTTCATTTTCAAAGCCCTCGATCCTTATCACTGCAGACTCATTTTTATACAGATTGTAGATAATTCTTAGTTCTCCGTATCTGACCCTAATCACCTTCAGAATCTTAAATAGCTTGGTCCAATCAGTGTTATCGAATGCCTTTTCTAGATCTACGAACGCCATGTACGTGGGCTTGCTTCACGTGTTAATACACTAATTTCTTCTGAGCCGGGCTGAGTGGCTCAGACGGTTAAAGCGCTGGCCTTCTGACCCCAACTTGGCAGGTTCGATCCTGGCTCAGTCCGGTGGTATTTGAAGGTGCTCAAATACGTCAGCCTCGTGTCGGTAGATTTACTGGCACGTAAAAGAACTCCTGCGGGACTAAATTCCGGCACCTCGGCGTCTCCGAAAACCGTAAAAGAGTAGTTAGTGGGACGTAAAACAAATAACATTATTATTATTAATTTCTTCTGAAGTCAAATCGATCTTCTCCCAACTCAGCTTCGACTTGTCTTTCCAGTCTTCTGTAAATAATACGTGTCAAAATTTTGCAGGCATGAGATACTTGTCAGCACCGGCTTTCTTGGGAATAGGCATAACAACATTCTGCCGAAGATCGCATGGCACTACTCCTGCCTCATACATCTTACACACTAGATGGAATAACCGTGCCATCCCGGTTTGTCATTGACTTGGTAAGAATATAAATTATCTGATGCCGTTTGACCAAAATTTCGGAATTCCTACTGCTGTCATTTGAATTGTTTCAATTAACATAAATAATGACGTATAACGTTGAGACATTTTAAAATTTTATTTTATTGTTACGGGTTTTAAGGTCTTGAGATACCATAGGCCAATATTTCTAGTTCTTGTGCGTTATTTCTGAGTACACTTAACTGTAAATATCTGAACCTTGGTTTGGTATAAAGTACCGAATGATGAAAACGTGTTTTCGTTCTAGTATATTGCAAAAAATACTCATGTATACCGTACCCATGATAGCAGCTATCAGCAAAGCGAGGTACAGCAAAGCAATCACAATGAAAACTCTTTGAGGGGTAGAAAGTAAACACTTCCACTATCTGTAACCTTGGCACAAATGGGACAGAAATTAATCCGGTACTCAGTTTCGGTACAGACTGAGAAAAACTTAGGGCCATGTTCCTCGCCAGAAGTGAAAATATCGGTTCAAAAATTTCGATTCACTGACGGGAAATTGAACCCACTTCCATTCGAGTGAACTGAGTATGCCTTTACTACCTAGGCTGCGCGTCCCCTAAAAGCTGCCAGAGCCAATCAACGATGCCCGTTTCTGGTCGCTGATTTCGGGAGTTCATCAATAACTCTTAAGACACGTAACGAGAACCGAGTGAGGAACTAACATATACTAGGGATCAGATACTTTTACTTTATTTTTGCATCAATGATCCATACCGAAGAATAAAATAGAGGGAATTTTGGCGGGGCCAACCTTAATGTTGACTCCACTGAAATAATTTGACAATAATATATCTGCATAGTCTTAATGGAGAAAATATTAACTTTCATCTGTTTATTTCCATAATATCTGCGGTCAGGCTTGCTCATGATTCCTATTGTAACATTTCCACCTTAATATTCACCGAGAGTCAAATATTGGCCGTCTGTTTTCCAGTAGAAGGGTGAGTTGACAATCGAAGAATCCCAATCCCCGAATCAAAGGAATTAACCAGACATGGTAAATCCCGATCCGGCCGGGAATCGAACGTGGATTCTCTGAACCGAAGTGTTCGGTTCATCCAAGAATCCGGACACTTCACCAACAATAGAATATTCACTATACATACTAAATAAAGTAGTGTCTGCTTTTGAAGTATCTCTGCTTACTTTTGTTCGTGGTAGTGGTTAGGATGGTAGTACTTCTTCTCAGAACTAGACTGGTATACTGAAAGAAAATTGACTAAAGTCACTTTAAATAAAATCCCGTGATTATAAATCATAGCACGAATATTTCGATATAGAATTCAAATTGGAAGAAAATTACGGCCCACCATGAAAATGGTTTGTAGCAGAAGAAAGTGTTGAGAACGTGTAACTAGTCTTACGAATGTGCGAGGGGATAACTCTAAGTAGTTATCTGGAAAGATTTATGTTGTACTGGTCACTGCACTTTTTAAAGAATTTCTGAAGTAAATTCTGGAACGTACCTGTACAAAAAAGAAGGATAAGAATAAGAAGAAGTGCCTTGTTAACCCCATTGTTCTCAACGAAACGCGAATATAACTTCTTGATATGAGTGGAGAAATTACTCAGAAGGTTTGATCTGTCACTGGTCCTTATATCATATCCATAAGTAGCAATATTATACTGTTGACAGTGTAAGCCACCTTGGCTGAAGGGTCAGTGTACTGGTCTTCTGTTCAGAGGGGCACGGGTTCAGTTCCCGGCCGAGTCGGATTTTATTTGCGTATGGTAATTCATCTGCCTCGGAGACTTGGTACTTGAATTGTTCCTAACACATAGACAAGACATGTCGTATCAACGCTGAGAAAATCATTGGTTGGTATCCTTTATTGTAGCAGAAGAAAGTGCTTAGAACGTGCGATTCGTCTTTCGAATGTGCAAGGGGATTACTCTAAATAGCTCTCTGGAAAGATTTCTGTCATACTGGTCACGTACTACAGTGCTCTGCACTTTTCAAAGCACTTCGAAAGTAAATTCTGAAACGCACCTGTACCAAACGAGAAGTGGAAGAAGAAGAAGAAGAAGAAGAAGAAGTGGCCTTCCTTCTTAACTGCACCGTTCTCAATGAAACGTGAATACGAATCCCTTCGTACACTCACGCACGAGACACTACAGTACTAACCACCACATAACTACACAATAGTGTATACATCCCTCACTACAGGATTGGTGTCAGCGTAAAACTGGGCCAAATCCAGATAAAGTGTCGATTTCCTTCAAAAATTGGGAAACAGGCCGGAAAGAAGGAGAATATGTATAAGAAGAAGTAGAAGAGTATTGACAGTATACCACCTATACGGACCTTTCCAAGCTGAGTTGGTGAAAGTGTGCTCAGTTTACAGGGGAGAAGGTTTGAAACGTGACTGCTGCATCTGGAGATACTCGTCGTCGTGGACACCAGTCAGTCTACAAAATTATGTACCAGCTTAATTCCTAGGAACAAAGTGATCTAACCCAATTAACGGCGATGTTACGAACAGTGAACACCTCTCACTTCCACACTATTGAGATCCTCATGACGCATACAAAAACAAGTTTTCTTATATTGTTTGCAGATGAGAGGCGAATGTCATCTAATGTGCGTAGGGGTAGTGTAAAATGTAAGCATTTTAATTTATAAATGTTTCTTTCACATTCTTTCCAAATACAAATACCACAACATTATTTTTCGTTTTATTGTCATTTATACGACGTTGATGGAGAAACATTTAGCTATAGATTACCTAATCCCCTTAACCCTTACCATCCACTTTGAATTAACCTTAAAAAGAATACCGACATCTTTTCTTATTAGTAAACTAGAACCCATTTTACCGGGCGAGTTGGCCGTGCGCGTAGAGGCGTGCGGCTGTGAGCTTGCATCCGGGAGATAGTAGGTTCGAATCCCACTATCGGCAGCCCTGAAGATGGTTTTCCGTGGTTTCCCATTTTCACACCAGGCAAATGCTGGGGCTGTACCTTAATTAAGGCCACGGCCGCTTCCTTCCAACTCCTAGGCCTTTCCTATCCCATCGTCGCCATAAGACCTATCTGTGTCGGTGCGACGTAAAGCCCATAATAATAATAATAATAAGAACCCATTTCCGTTAGTGAAAATTTCATTAGCTTGCAAGGAGAGTCGGATGCTCATGAGAAAGTATGAGGTTTTAACTGGCTTGTTTTGGAAGTCGTACTTGGAAAATTAACATTTTTTATAGACAAGGTTCGATCGCCGGATGCAGAACGCGTCATGTTGAAATTCATTAGATAATCCGTTTTCTATAAAACCACGTATTTGTCAATAATTTTGGTGAGTAGAGAGTTTCTCACAGGAAGGTGTATAGATGTTGATTTCCCAATTTTAGTCGTGCCGAGAATGGGATACTGTATACCTCAGTACTTCAGAATATAGGGTTATAAAGTTTTGTCTTCTGTAATAACATTCCACCGGGAGAGTATCCGTGCGGTTAGGGGCGCGCGGCTGTCAGCTTGCATCCGGGAGATAGTAGGTTCGAAACCCACTGTCGGCAGCCCTGAAGATAGTTTTCCGTGGTTTCCCACTTTCACACCAGGCAAATTCTGTGGCTGTGCCTTAATTAAGGCCAAAGCCTAGGTCTTTCCTATCCCGTCGTCGCCATAAAACCTATCTGTGTCGGTGAGACGTAAAGCCAATTGGCCAATTGTAACAGAAGGGTACGATGCGCATTGGTATCACCCAAATATCACTATAAAATTTGTCACAAATGGAACATAATAATTGCTTTTACACATATCAAGTGAAAAATCTGCGGCAATTTAAGAAATACCGTCGTTATTTGAGAAATATGAAAACATACTTAAGGCTTGTAGACAGGACTGGTTTATGTCGTACTCCGCTGCTGGTGCCGTCGTTTGTTACTTTCTTCAGGTCCAGGGCTAGCACCGTGGAATGGGAGGCCTATGTATGTAGATTCTCATTATCTTTGTCCATATGACTAGAGCGGCCAGTTCAAACAGCAAAATGGAGGTCAGCAGAAAAATAGCATGATCCCTGGACCAATAAATCACTAGTCCACTGAATTTTTCTTATGTACATTGGCCATAGCTTTTTGTCGCCTATTAAATATTGCATATCGCGATACAATTCATGAAATGATGTCATTGACAAGTGAAGCAATGAAACGAAAGCAAAGAACTTCAGTGAACACAGATATCACACACGAAATTGTTGAAAGTGTAAGACAGAAGACATACGTGTGTCACTGTGAGCGCAACACCAAATGTGCTTGTAAAGTGGTAAAGTACGTATACATAATATTCTCCAAAAATCAAATATTTCTTAATTTGCCGCAGGTTTTTCACTTGATATGTGTAAAAACAATTATTATGTTCCATTTGTGACAAATTTTATAGTGATATTTGGGTGATACCAATGCGCACTATACCCGTAACAAAATAAGCAATACAAAATAATCTTCCAGTGAATTATTTATATAATCATGGGACAGTAATTCCTGTACCGTGACAAAAGTAACTCCAACGCGTTGCTGTTTTTCCATTAACAGCTAATGCGATGAAATACCTTTATATCCAGTAACGCCATGTTCACATTATAATGTCGTTTGTCCCATACAGAAACTAGATAGCCTATAAATATTCTATAAATTGGAGAAGCTATTCATGATTTTTAAATCAGAATCAGTACAGCTTGATAGTCGTCGTCTAGAGCACCTTACGTATATGGTTTCTGATAACCTGAATGACTCCGTACTTCTGCTTGTGCTTATGTCCTTAATTATTCTGGAATGAGATCAGGAGATAAAGTGTTTACAATGCACTGTGACTTCTGGTCGAGCTAGAACAGAGGAAGACTGTTTTAGGCGGTGTGGTATATCAGAACGGAGAACAAGGCAATCAGTTCGTGTGACATCAGGCGATAGCTAAGTAATGCAATTTTGCCTACATATACGGCACTGTGAGTACGGAGTGAGTAATGAAATGCCGTATGGCTTTAGTGCCGGGAGTGTCTGAGGCCATGTTCGGCTCGCCAGGTGCAGGTCTTTTGATGTGACGCCCGTAGGGGAACTGTGCGTCATTATGAGGATGAAATGATAATGAAGACTAAACATACACTCAACCGCCGTGCCAGCGAAATTAACCAATGACGGTTAAAACTCCAGACCCTGCCGGGAATCGAACCCGGGACCCTTGTGATCAAAGGCCAGCACACTAACAATTTAGCAATGGAGCCGGACATGAATACTGTTCAGGTATATTCACCATGTGAGGATGCATGATAAGGATGAAGTCGACAAGTTTTATGAAACACAGAATGACATCGTAGTCAGCATGACTAGTGAGAATAAGACAGTGTTAATTGAAGATTTCAGTGCGAGAATTGGAAATAGAAGTGAACGATATGGGAAGGTGATGGGTAAATGTGGGAAAAATATGGAAGCTAATAGGAATGGGAGGCTTTACTGGACTTCTATGCTAAATATGGAACTTTGCGAACTAATTTTTCAAGCATGGGTGGCTAGGGGCACCACATCTACAACAGACTATAGGCCTACCGTAATCGAATTTAAATTCAGGAAATCTGTTAGGAATATGCAGGTATTCCAGAGATTTCTCTATGGCGTAGATCACTATCAGATATGCAGTGAACTAAGAATCAGTAGGTCGAGGATAGAGAGAGTGAAATCTGTCTGCGGACTATAAGGCTAGATAATATCGGTACTCTGTCATATGCCTTATGTTAGATCTACGAAACATAATTGTAACTGTCTATAACTCTTGCAGCATTTTTTCAATTATTTGGCGCATACTGAAAATCTTTTCCGACAGCCCCTCTGTGATCTGAAACCGCGTTGATTTTCATCCAAAGTACTCCCAAACATTGATCGTGCCCACCTTTCTAAAATGCCTGAACGCCTTGCCTGTTATACTGACCAGTGAAATACATCAATAGGACATGTTCTACCTGTTCCCCTGCTCTTATCATGTTTTTGTTGAATCAGAAGGTACCTTACTAACATTTCACGCTCATTTTATTACTCTATGAAGCCATTTCATTCCTCACTTCCCGCTGTTTGTCACTATTTCAGGTGTAATATAATCTATTCCTGCTACTTTATGACCTTCGATGTTAGGCCCCTTAAAACAACAAGCATCATCATCATCATCATCATCATCATCATCATCATCATCACTTTCACCGTCCTGTCTACTTCTTTGACTGTAATTTCAGTGGCGTTATAGTTTTTCTCCTCCTGCCCCCCCCCCCCCTATGAAGTATTCACTAATCATATGTATGTATTTCTGACTAATTTCTTCGCAACCCATATCTGGGTTAGTCCTCATCTGCCTATACCTTGTTATATTCCTATGTAACTTGCCTTGCTGTTATATTCATGAAGAAAATAGTGGCGTAAATCTGCGATATTTCTCGATCTCTACTTTGATATTCAGTGCATTTACAGTGCGTTAATCAGAGCACATTTAGATACAGTTCACTCCTCGTAATAAATGGCTCGTCCTATAAACAGTACACTAATCTTTTGAGGAGTAACAGATGCGAATGGTGAATCCGTTAGATTGTAAGATGCCGTAGTCAATCGAAAAGCAATATGACATTCAAATATTGTTTATTATTATTATTATTATTATTATTATTATTATTATTATTATTATTATTATTATTGGCTAGTGTTTCAACGTCGCACTAATATATCCAAGGACGGAGAAGCGCTAGGATTGGGAAGTTAAAGGCCGTGGCCTTAATTAAGGTAGAGACCCAGCATCTGCCTGGTGTGAAAATGGGATACCATAACCCATTTTTAGAACTGCTGACAGTGGGATTCAAACCCACTATCTCCTGAATGAAAACTCACAGCTTCGTGACCCTAAATGTGCGGCCAACTCACTAGGTACCAGTAAGTTCCTAAGCTGATCGTCTTACAGAACATCAAACCGTGTGAGTATAAACTAAGGTCAGACCGTTCTACTCGAATAGCGAAGTCAGGAACGTTACTTTCCATGTCGAGAAATTTCACATATCATATATGAAGAAATAAAACCTCGTATGTCACAGTGAACTTCCTGTCCAATATTGTCCTTAAGATTGCTCGCGCCTTCCAGCGACATATGGATAAGCAGACCATCATAACAACATTCGTAGTGTTTATTTTCTCATATATGTGTATAAAGGAAAATAACTTTAACGTATTGTAATGTAGGAATGTATGTCTGCGTGACGTATTTACGCACTCCTACATTATGATGGACTGCATATCCAAATGTGGCTGGGAAAATGATTTTATATTGATCAAGTTTCGCAGCACGTTCATAATTATTAAATCCTACCTTCCTGGCTTTCTATCACTTAACTATAACACGCTTTTAAGTTGAATTACCTCAAGGGGCTCGTGGGAGTTTATAGTAATATTATTTATTCATATATCCTTTTCTATTAAACTTACTTTCGTTTGAAAAAGAATACAAACCCGTTTTGAGTTCAAAAGAATTATAAATTAAACAATACTTGATTGTAAGTTTTCCTCACGGCAATTATAGGAAAATTGAGTCAGCTGATTCATTCAGACCATTTACTGTATGGCCCTAGTACGATCAGTACCATGAATTGTTTAAAACACTTGATACAGTTTCACACCTGAATTCATATCTATAAAAGCAAGTTCCAGGACCACTAATTTGGTATGCTAGATGTGTGAGTGCTTGGTTCGCACCATAGTTACCAATATAATACTCATAATATAATCTTCGTATTTAATTCGGGATAGAAATTCAAAATGAATTCAAAGAATTTCCTGTCTGCTTAAAACATTAATAGAAAATTTTACAGATCGATTTCGTTGTTAGTGCTCCAACCAATGAGTAACTTCGATGAAAGTATTAAAACTCCTGGATTTAAACTTACAGTAATTTAAAATTCAGACAGACTTTGAACAAAATTTATTAGGTGGTTTGTTGACAATATTGCTGCAAATATCTCTTATATACAGTAAAAGTAAATACAGTATATACAGTAAATGCACGTAAATAGCGTAACAATTAGAAAGAACATACAGCTAAATGTTAGTGAATAAACAATTCTTTTGACCAATGGTGAATTATAGTAGTAATATATTCAATATAACTCAGTTCATTCCTTACACTCTTGAGTGTCCAGGGGTAGCTCGTATGATACATTGGATCTTGCAGTTTCTTCACAAAAACGACGTAATGATAATGCTGTGCATGATGCGTTACTGCTCCACCATTACTTCGCCCT
The DNA here is from genome assembly GCF_040414725.1 of Anabrus simplex. NCBI lineage: Eukaryota > Metazoa > Arthropoda > Insecta > Orthoptera > Tettigoniidae > Anabrus > Anabrus simplex. The sequence goes on along the minus strand of NC_090266.1, from coordinate 516,943,895 downwards.
AAATAATTCCTGGGGCCTTTGATTACTGTACATAGCATGTTGAACGGAAGGTGAGCAAATTAAAAAATGGTATAATTAATTATCAAATCACTTACTACGTATGATATAAACACCTTATCACCGATATTTTTTTTTTTGCTACTTGCTTTACGTCGCACCGACACAGATAGGTCTTATGGCGACGATGGGACAAGGAAGGGCTAGGGGTGGGAAGGAAACGGCCGTGGCCTTAATTAAGGTACTGCCCCAGTATTTGCCTGGTGTGAAAATGGGAAACCACGGACAACCATTTTCAGGGTTGCCGATAGTGAGAACCGATATATTAGAAAGATATATTGATGTTTCCACCAACAACAATACGTTTCGGTGAAGTAAAGTTGATTATATAATTCAGTCGCGAGGTTTATTTCGTTATTGAAAGGGTTTCTCACGAATTTCTAAGTCTACATTAGAAATGCACCTAATTTAGCTTTCCATTCTTCTTCTCACTTTAAGATTGATCCACGTTTTTCTATACTCTCGATAAAGATTATTTTCGTTTAACTTCCTTAATATTTAATTTTTATTCTATGAAATTCCTCCATTTTTTCCGATACTAGCTTCTTCTTCTTTGTCTGTTTACCCTCCAGGATCGGTTTTACCCTCCGACTCAGCTAGGGATCCTACCTCTACCGCCTCACGGGCAGTGTACTGGAGCTTGAGACTCTTGGTCGGAGGAAACAGAAGAGGATGACCAGTACCTCGCCCGGGCGGCCTCACCTGTTATGCTGAACAAGGGCCTTACGGAGGGATGGGAAGATTGGAAGGGATAGACAAAGAAGAGGGAAGGAAGCGGCCGTGGCCTTAAGTTAGGTACCATCCCGGCATTTGCCTGGAGGAGAAGTGGGAAACCACGGAAAACCACCCACCTCTACTCAGTTGACCTCCCAAGGCTAAGTAGACCCCGTTCCAGCCCTCGTACCACTTTTCAAATTTCGTGGCAAAGCCGGGAAACGAACCCGGGCCTCAGGGGGTAGCAGCTAAACACAATAACCACTACACCACAGAGGCACTTCATTTTATTCGTTTCATTCACTCTTCTTTTATTTTCAATCTACCAGCCAGTTACGCAGCGAAGTGCTCCCACTACTTACATGCGCTTGGCTGTGAGATTAATTCCTAGGTCGGTCGGTCGGTTGTAATGCAGATGAAAGTAATCTTCTTCAATACACATTTTCGGCACTTCAATGTCCCTTGAAATCCACAACAATGAGGAGCGTCGAACACATACTGACATTAAGTATCATAACTTCGACATTCCGGAAACTCGTACGTCACAAACAATACTATCCTCCACTAGAAGAACATACTGTTTCTCATTCATAGCAGACGCTATCCATCCTCATTTCAGGATGGATAGCGGAGGAGGTCTGCTTTATAAGGGCTGCGTCCGGCTATAATGACCTCACGAATTATTATTATTATTATTATTATTATTATTATTATTATTATTATTATTATTATTATTATTATTATTATTAATATATCGCCAATTCCTTCGTCCGGCTCCTTGTCTGAAGGAAGAACGTCGTGGTCTTCGGTACGGAGGGTCCCAGGTTCAATTCCTGGCCGACTGGGGGAGTTTAATCTCTTGTAGTTAATTCTCCTGACTCTGGGAAACATTTTTGTGTTAGTCCCAACACACTTCTCTACATATAAACGCAACTCAGCACACTACACTATAAATCACAGCAGAAACACGCAATAGATAATACATTCCACCACGTAAGGTTGGCGTCTGGAAGAGAATCAAGCCGAAAAACAGGACGAAGTCTTACACGAAACATGCACCAAGGTCCCTGCCAGGGTTTGGGAAAAGCGGCGAAGAGAAAAGGAAGACGAAGACTATATTTTGTCGCTGTTCGGGCAAGAGGTCATATCTCACAATGTTGTTCCTATCCATTATTCTCCTAGCCTAGTATGTATATGCAGTCCATCAGAACAATTTTCGTTGTGTTCATTTTCGTATGCTTACGTTAAAGGAAACTGAACCTTAAGTATATTTTACTGAAGGAGTTCGTAAATATGTCATGCAAACATACGTTCCTAGAGTGCGGTACGGTAAGGTTCACTTTCTTTTACACGTAGCATAGGAAAATGAACACAACGAATATTGTTCTGATAGACTAAATATCCATACGTGACTGGGAGGCGTAAACAGTCCTAAGGAAAATCATGGATAGGAAAAGCATTGTGAGATATAACCTTTTGTCCGAATAACGACGATTTACTTTCTTCCAAAATTTGTTATTTTATTTTATTTGCGCCTATTTGTTTCTTTGAGCTTTCCACTGTTACGTAACGCAGAAATGCACAGTAGTCCCATATCGTTATGTAAGTTAGTCACTCTTCTTTACAACTGAGAATGCCGGTAAAGGATCTTTATATCTGCTACAAAGCTCGGATAGCAAGCCCTTCAATCGTCAGAGAATAATATTGAAGGCAACACTTAATAGAATGAAATTCATTCAGACACTGATATAAGGAGAGGCTTTCATTTTTATTTAAACACTGCACCACTTCGGAATTCAATATAAGTGTCTCAATCATTTAATGCATAGGCTATATTCATTTTCCTTTCTCTTTTCTGCACTTTGAAAAATCTTTCAGTAGAGCAAGGCTATATCAAAGGAACGAGATGATAGTTGAGTTGAAAGAGCATCTTCATTAGAGATCCAAGCATATCGAAGGATGGAATTGAATCAAAAGCTGCCAAAAGAGCTACCTTCCGAATAAATGGGAGGATGAAACAATTCCAAATCATTTGTTAAACCTTTACATTACAAAGAGGCGGGCCCCGTGGTGTAGGGGTAGCGTGCTCGCCTCTTACGCGGAGGCCCCGGGGTCGATTCCCGGCCATGTCAGGGACTCTTACCTGGACCTGAGGACTGGCTCGAGGACCGCTCAGCCTGTGTGATTAGAATTGAGGAGCTATCTGACGGTGAGATAACGGCCATGGTCTAGAAAGCCAAGAATAACGGCCGAGGGGATTCGTCATGTTCACCACACGACACCTCGTAATCTGCAGGCCTTCTGGCTCAGCAGTGCTCGCTTGGTAGGCCAAGCGCCTTCGAGGCCTGTAGTGCCATGGGTTATTTTATAATACCTAGAGGGGTTAGTATCTATTACATTCATTTTTGCAGACCAAGAAGTATTTACCCTCAGAGAATTTGGGATCGGAGATGGATGATTGTTGACTTGCTGATAACGAAATAAAATGTACTGATTATGGTGGCGAAATATCACAATTCGACTCTAATTAAGAAATAATGGAATTAATTTTATATCTGATTTCTATGACATAATATCAGAAATGGCATCAACCGCACAGTTTCCTAAGTAAGTCATTCTCATCACTATATTACGTGCTAAAAGCCTGAATTCAATACTAATGTGTTCATATGCAGTGAGAGAATATAATGCTATTGATTGTGATTCGTCCGTCACATGGTACGGTTAAGCCTTGAGCAGATCCCTTGATTTTAGTCGACAGGATCATCATCATCCCACACCAAAATGCGCAGGTCGCCCATGGGATTCAAACAGAAAGACCTGCAGAAGGTGAGCCCAAAGATATCCTCGGACGCTCGCAGCGCTAAAAGCCACACGATAAATAAAATAAAACAAACTTATTATGGAATGTCAGATTAATATTTCAGGCAAAACAATAGAAAGATTCAAATGTTTCCTGATTTTATGTTCTGTGTTTCAATAAAATCATCCCAGGAATTTCTTGTTTGAAGCTTCAGAAACCATTTGTGTCACTGACGTCAGAGGCTTCATCCAACTGGACTGAAAAGCAACACACTTGAACAGATCTTTCAAAAGCTGTTAACTATCATTCATATTCTCCATTCATTGCACAACCATGTTTCTGGATCGTAGCCAATATAATTTTTTTATATTTTTAATAATCCATAAAGATTATCAGTGACTTCAAGAGAACACCATTAACGAACTTCCCTTCAGCGTCAAGTTGCTTACTTTCAAGGCTGCATCAGTTGAATTGTTAGAATGACAGCTTGGTTTTGCTAGCATGTGTTGTTGAGTTGTTAATTATTCTTTTTCTTTTTCTTAATCCGTTTACCTTTCAGGGTCGGTTTCTCCCTCGGACTCAGCGAGGGATCCAACCTCTACCGCCTCAAACGCAGTGTCCTGGAGCGTAAGACTTTGGGTCGGGAGATACAAATGGAGAGGAGGATCAGTACCTCACCCAGGCGGCCTCACAAGCTATGTTAAACAGGGGCCTTGTGGAGGGATGGGAAGATTGGAAGGGACAGGCAAGGAAGAGGGAAGGAAGCGGCCATGGCCTTAATTATGGTACCATCCCGGCATTTGCCTGGAGGAGAATTGGGAAATCACGAAAAACTTCGAGGGAGGCTGAGGTGGGAATCGAAGTCACTTCTACTCATTTGTCCTCCAGAAGTTAAGTGGACTCACTTCCAGCCCTCGTAACACCTTTCAAATTTCGTGGCGGAGCCGGGAATCGAAGCCGAGACTCCAGCGGTGGCAGCTAATCACGCTAATCACTACACCACAGAGGCGGAATGAGTCGTTATTTTAGATTTAAATCCTTTACTCTTGAGTTTACGAATTTCGTATCCGGGTAAACAAATTCACGACATTTATACTATGATGAAAAACATTTTTTCTACGATTTGCTTTACGCCGGGCTAAGTGGCTCAGACGGTTAAGGCGTTGGCCTTCTAACCCCAACTTGGCAGGTTCGATCAAGGCTCAGTCCGGTGGTATTTGAAGGTGCTCAAATACGACAGACCCGTGTCGGTAGATTTAGTGGCACGTAAAAGAACTCCAGCGGGACTAAATTCCGGCACCTCGGCGTCTCGGAAGACCTTAAAAGTAGTTAGTGGGACGTAAAACAAACAACGTTATTGATTTGCTTTACGTCGCACCAACATAGATAGGTCTTATGGCGACGATGTGAGAAGTAATCACCGTAACCTTAATTAAGGTACAACCCCAGCATTTGCCTGGCGTGAAAATGGGAAACCAAGGAAAAACATCTTTCTTTAGTAAGGAAACTGAAGTGTTACTAATTGTACAAAATTCGCCCGTTACCGTTTGCCGTTCTTCGTGAAAATGATAAGATTTTGGTCTTCTTTCTTGTAGTCAGGTTCACTGCATCAAATAACTAAAAGTTATAGTTGAATAATTAGCTTAAAAATCATGCTCTACAGCATACTAAAATCAATGGGCACAGTAACGTGGACAGAGCCACACTAAAGAATTCAGCTTATTGTTCGTGTGAATATCCAGAGATGATTGTTAAAATTACTTGCTGCACAGCACAAGATAGCAAAATATGACATTCCCTCCCTCACTCACTCGCAACTTATCGTAGTAGTGGAGTAGAAAATCCTACGATATGCTGATATTTTGCTCTTCATCAATTTAAGAGAAAATACACGCTGATTTAAATCTGTCGACTCCTAACTCCTACTAGACGTACACAATCGACTAAAATTTGTCCCGTAATCGACCAGACGATCGCGATGGACGCGTTGGACATAACTGCTTTATATGGTTACAAGAAGCTTAAAATTTTCGTAGAAATTTTAGAATTATATTATAGTTTCAGAATACTTAAGTAAACAGGTTTTCGGAAATATTCACAATAAATGGTAGATAGTGTAACGGACTCTTCACTTCATCAGCAACTACTGTTATGAAACTCGCCACGCACATAACCTTTTTTCTACGATTAGTATGGACTTACCCTCATCATGATACAAACTGCATTTTTCTCCAACTGGAACTTGCATACTTCATACTTTGCATGAACTCGACTCTATTTATCTTCACCATCTTCGATAAACTAACTTCCTTTCTGCCGGCTGAAGTCATGTGACCGCCTGGTTTATTCGCGCATGCTTCACTAATCTCTGGAATCTTCCAGATATATTTCTCATTCTACTCCACACTATAAATACCTGGCCTTCCTCTGGAAACTTTGAGATGGACTTAGGCCTGTGTGGAGAGAGCACCATTCTACGTCAACTTCGTCCTTAATTATATGTGCCCAGTAGACTTCATGTGCGGGCAGTTCAATTTGTTCCAGATGAGGTATGACAAACTGATTTCTTTACTGTAAATACTTTTAATCGCATTGGGATAGACTTTGCCTGCAAAATTAAGCTGGGAGCATGGCATTTCCAGGCCGAAATTTCACTTGCCCTTTTTGGATTTAAAACTTTTCATTCACGACCTTTCGTAACAACTTTCTTTTGAAATGTGCGTGTGGTGTATTGGCAACTGTGCGACTTCTATTGTACACGTACTTCTATTCGTTCAGTGCTTCAGGATATTGTGAAACTGGTTCTATGAAACTACATGGTGATTACTCGGCTGTGGAACTACGTTACCTAGTGTTAATCTGTGGGATAACAGAAGTAGTGGTGACCTGGATATTGTATTTGCATTTTGTTCAGATAATTCTTTCTGCTGGTGTGCTCGAATTTGCTAACTGAACATCTTCCCTTTCTTGTCGTTCTCGATTTCTCTTCTTATCGCAGTATTCATTCTTTCCTTGTTTGCCCTTTTCCTTTCCTGCGGCATCTTCTCTTTTTCCTTTCTTTCTCTTGCATATCTTATCTCTTTTTTTGTTGTTGTTGTTGATATATGAATTTGTAATCCGTGTAAGTGGTTGGGAAAATTTTATATTTATATAGTTCTCATTTCATGTAAATTGTCAGATGTTCGATTTATTGTTTCAATATATATATATCTATTTTTAAATCTTCTACTGGTTTCTGATCTATTTTCACTTATGTCCCTTATTCCTTCGTATATTTCTCTTTAACTTTCCAGGTTATGTAGCATACTCCCTTTGCCCAATGTCTTGTAACTCTGCAATGCTCGTTGGAGATTTCTAAGTCCACGGCCTCCATTCTTAATTTGATTGTTACTCCACTGCATAAATCTTACTACTCGAGGGAAACTATTCTTAGATTTTCCATTGGCACTATTATACATAATATATGTGTATTACTCCCATGGGCCCAGTTACAATAGGAAATAATTTATTATTCTCCATAAAAGAGACATATCTGTCCATGAACAATATTATCGCAGAAGCTGATGGAAATATTCCCACCAAGTAAACAATTATTATATTTGCCGGGCTCAGACGGTTGAGGCGCTGGCCTTTTGACTCCAACTTGGCAGGTTCGATCCTGTCTCAGTCCGGTGGTATTTGAAGGTGCTCAGATACGACAGACTCGTGTCGGTAGATTTACTGGCAAGTGAAAGAACTCATGCGGGACTAAACTCCGGCACCTCTGATTCTGCCTAAACCGTACAAGTAGTTAGTTGGACGAAAAGCCACTAACATTATTATTACAATTATATTGTCGCCGCGCGAGCAATACCGCGTATCTATCCATCCATTATTTTCCTTAAGACTGGTTGTGCCTCCCAGCCACATATGGATATGCAGTCCATCAGAATAATTTTCATTGTGTCAATTTTCCTATGCTTATGTGTAAAGGAAAATGAACCTTATCGTACCGCACTGTAGGAATGTAGGCCTATGTTTGCATGACGCATTTTCGCATTCCTGCTGTGTAATGTATTTAAGGTTTATTTTCCTTTACACCTTAGCATAGGCTAATGAACACATCGAAAATTGTTCTAATGGACTGAAGACAGTTCATTCATTTCATTAAAAGTCTATATACACAGATACTAACTACAGTTTCGTTTTACCTAGAATGACACGGACAAGATCTTTTTGGGTTTGTATGTTTTCAAGAGATTAACTTTTGAATTTTAACTAAGGGCCCACATAATATTTGGTTGCCCACAAAACGTGTGAAATTAACGATTCTTCTAAACGTAATGCAAACAAGAATTAATACCAGCAACAAATACTGAGCGTGCACTTCACAAATCAAGAAATTATACAGTTCAACAATTAATTCAATTTTGTGTTTCAAATTTAACTTGTATATTTAGCTTTCACTTTAAATATTGTTTTGCCAAGACAATTCATTTATTTCATTAAAATTCTATATGAATATGTACTTTAACCACAGTTTATTTTTTATTTTTACCTTTGATGACACGGACAGGATCCTCTTTCTAGTTTGATATGTTTTGATGAGATGAAGTACACCTTACCTGTAAAATAAAACAAAATACACTGTTAAAAGTTTTATCCATGCTTGTGATCTGTACGTTTCATATCTTTACATCGAATTCGTATTTCATTTACTATAAAATACATATATTGCGTAATTCTATAAAGAAACGTATGGAATCGCAGCATAGCTTATCCGTGTATTCTGTAGTGTAGGCATATGTAGGTGTTTTTAACGGTTCTATACTCGGAAGTACGGTCTGAAGAGCACTTGGAGGATGATTTTAAATGAAGCACGATCAGTAGAATCAGTGTGCTTTAATTAGATTTGAATATGTTTTAGATTAACAAAATATTTTCAACATGTAGTGATATCCTTCTATATATATCTAATGGCAAAATGATTCATATAGGTTTAAAATCTGTGAAATGCACGGTGAGAATGCTAATGACGAGTTAACGGCTCGGAGTTGGTTTCAGAAATGTTCATGCAAAGAATTTTCATGGAATTACTTACCAAAGAATTCTGTACTCTGAATTATTCCTACATAAGGAAACGATCACCTAAACTGTGTATTGTAGCCTGTTAATGAAGTTATGGTGTCGGTTGGAATTACGTACCAAATATTTATGTAGCCTACACTGAATTGTTCTTACGTAAGCAGACGATCAGCTGTATTGTGTACTGTAGCCAATTAAAAAAGTTATACCATCAAGATTCAAACTCCAGAAATGAACGAACATAAAATATTTCTACAATGATCTACAGTGCATAAGGCCTAATTAGCCACCCGAAAGGGATTGCCTGGGATTGAATAGGCTATTTCACCACACTCAACTTATTTTGAGAAAATTCTATGTCCATAGCTTTGGTTGTAAACAATTCTTCAGTGCAATAAAAATATTACTACTACATTCCAAGTCGGTTTAGTACTAAGAGAAAGTCTGATAGAATTACGTGCAGAATAAATGTTATTTTTTCTTCAGCACACACGATTTTTGTTTAACTTACACCTAAGAGATCAAGTCGTCATGGACAACTGTATACTTTTCAAAGATATTGTCGACATATTCCAGCCCAGTTTACATTGGATAGTGATAATTACGCAGTATGCGGCAACAGCACCCCTCAGTGTGAAAATTAATCTACATCAAGTTTTAATTTCAGTTCAGCGACTGTGTAGGAAAGCAATGCGACATTTGCATAAAATGGAGAGAAATTCTTGTATGATCTCGATAAGAACGCAAGTTGTGGTGAACCTAACGTTTCAAATGCGCTATCGCTATATTCCAGCTCAGTGTACTGCGATCGTTCTCCTTTCAGATATTGTAATGTTTCGTCACTAGCATTCCTATCGAAATTTCGATCGATACGTTTATTAACGCGAACACCCGTTTGAATAGGAAAACTAGCACATTGTATCCTCTGCGCTTAAACCGATTAAAAATTGACATTCAATTAATAAAATGGCTTCGTATATATGGGGTGGAACAAACATAACCAGAAACTGTTTCATTGTAGTATCCCTATCGTATACGGAAATAATATTCCCGTACGTACTAGCCATCCACTTTGAACCTATTCATATATTAAATAGTTCATATTATTTTCCTTTTTCAATGGGCGTTTCTACATGAAAATTATGGTCACTCGTCGCACAGGTATTCCTTCCCTTTGCGAGACGAAAGCAAGGGTATTCCTAACTTTGATACCGCAATACTTATAATATATTAGACTCATTAACGGAAGGGAGGGAAGATGTCCCATTTTCCAATGAAATGAAGGTTTAAAAGACTCTAAATATCTAGTAGACGAAGTCTCATAATTTTATCCAGAAAAAGAACATCTGTTATATTATAAAATATATGTAATAATTATGAGACAAGGTTAATCAATTGTTGCTGAAAAGAAACATGATCGGGGATTTGCTTTGTCTCTGCAGAAAATCTTGGTGTTCAATTGGTATATTTGATATTTATACAGCTACTTGCGTTAATACAGTATAAGAGTTTCTCTATTAACACAAAATGGATACTTCAAGTGATGTAGGAAATTAGTATGTTCAGGCGTTGTATTGGACAGAATAAAAAAATACCATAGCAAAATTAATCGTGGCTATAGTTGACACGAGAAGATACACGCTAATAAGACGGTATTGTCCAGAGTGGGTCTTTCATTTTTCTATTTATTGATATCATGATGATCCCAGATATTTTCTCTTTCGGTTAAGTAGTTTAATAATCGAAACTAAACAACGTTTGAAGAACAAATAGATTGCCTCCACAAAATAGTTATTTTATATGCTCACGACGAATCTTACAAGTTTTTTTTTTTGCTAGGGGCTTTACGTCGCACCGACACAGATAGGTCTTATGGCGACGATGGGGTAGGAAAGGCCTAGGAATTGGAAGGAAGCGGCCGTGGCCTTAAGGTACAGCCCCAGCATTTGCCTGGTGTGAAAATGGGAAACCACGGAAAACCATTTTCAGGGCTGCCGATAGTGGGATTCGAACCTACTATCTCCCGGATGCAAGCTCACAGCCGCGCGCCTCTAAGCACACGGCCAACTCGCCCGGAAATCTTACAAGTAATAACGAATATATCGACTGCGTATTTACAATATTAATTATACAAATACAGAACGAATGAAGTTCAGGGAAACATTTTTTTTTACTATCTGCTTTACGTCGCGCCGGCACAGATAAGTCTTATGGCGACCACGGGGCAGGAAAAGCCTGGGAGTGGGAAGGAAGTGACCGTGGCCTTAATTTCAGGGACCGTAGTTTGCTACTTGCTCCCCCTCAAGAAGTTAGAACTAAATATAATTTCACCATACAACGCGTTATAAGGTACTGTCAATTAGATTTATAAATACTTCAATATTTAATTTGTAAAATTTTGGGGAACATTCTTTCGCACATCAGATCGTAGTTATTACTAGAAAACTATTTCTCGATTCATTACAATTTGACAACAATAATAATAATGTTATTGGCTTTACGTCCCACTAATTACTCTTTTTACGGTTTTCGGAGAGGCAAGGTGCCGGAATTTAGTCCCGCTGGAGTTTTTTTACGTGCCAGTAAATCTACCAACACGAGTTTGAAGTATTTGAGCACCTTCAAACTCAGTCGGACTGAGTCAGGATAGAACCTGCCAAGTTGGGGTCAGAAGGCCAGTGCCTCAAGCGTCTGAGCCACTCATCAGGGCTACAATTTGCTCTACGTCGTACCAATATAGATATATCTTAAGGCGACGATGGGATACAAAAGGCTTAGGAGTGGGAAGTAAGCGGCAGTGGCCTTAATTAAGATACAGCCCTAGCATTTGCCTGGTGTGAAAATGGGAAACCCCGGAAAAACCATCTTCAGGACTGCCGACATTGCGGTTCGAACCCACTATCTCCCGGATGCAAGCTCACAGCCACCCGCCACTAACCCCAAGGCCAACTCGTCCTGTACTAGGTAACTATAGGAGTAATTCGTCACAATGAAAACATCAGTTATTAAACGTTTCATCAATTACTTACATACCTGTTAATTTGATTTACGTCGCACCGACACAGGTAGGTCATATTGCGGCGATGGGGTAGGTAGAGGCTGGAAGTGGGAAGGAAGTGAGTGTGGCCTTAATTAAGCTACTGTAGTGATGTGCTTGAGCACGACTGGAGCTGCTTGAAATTATGACGTCCGAGTTCGAACAAGTTCGAGCTTTGCTCGAACTTTGGTGCGCACCGCAATCTAGAGGCTTGCCCTTACTAAGACCCACAGACCTTGAGAAGAATTTGTAAGATTATTCGGCTGGACAGTACCTATTCGTCCTCTATTTACTGTTACTTCCATTTCTTTTGTACATAATATCACTCGACCCGTATCTGTGTTTTGGAGACTGTCAGAATTTGTGCTTGTGCGATGATACGTTACAAATGCCTCCTCAGAATAAACGAATTGTCTACTAAAATGTGTTGCTTAGGCCGTAAAAATACAGAATAAGGAAAAATTAACATTACAAGTGTCGAAATAGTTACATATTTTAAAGGTTATAAGATCATAAGTTTATGATAGCTTGTCTTCAGGTTTTGACACATTTGTCATCAGTTCATGCGGGTCATCTATACTATTACTCAACATGAGATGGTGTCTGTTATTGTTTGTTCCAGATATTCTCGAAAACTGCTGGACCGACTGGTCTGACATCTGTTAAGGATACAGCTTGAAATCTCGAGTCACGGAAGTGAAACATTTGATTCTGATATATTGCACGCTATATTCCACGATATATTGTGTACACGATTGATGAGATATTATTCCTTTCTTACTCAAGTTCTTATAAACGAGAAAAAGTGTAATTCTTTCCCCAGGAGGGAATTCACCCCCACCCGCCACAACATTCAGAACAGAATGAACACCTCGTCTGCCGCTCTACACAGCTGTCTTAGCCCGCCCAAAGTATGGCAAGGTAAGAATAAAGTTACCATGTTCAAAATGTTGCTTCAAACGTACGGTTATTAGAAGTTACACAAGTACTGCCCTGGGAGGAAGCACGTTCATTAATCCATGGGAAATATTACGGATACATGCCTTGTCCTTTTCATAACATATGGATGGTGATGCTTGTTGTTTAAAGGGGTCTAATATCCAGGTCATCGGCACCTAATGCTACGAAATGGGACGAAATTCAATGAAAATTTAAAAGTCCAAAGTTCACCCACTGATCAGAATTAAAAACGTGATTATGAAGAATGAATGGATGAATATGAATTTAAAACAATCAGTGGATCCGACCCGCAATTTTCCCAGAAATGATATATAAACAATAGTATTACTGACCAAGGGACTGATTCCAAAGCACAATTCTGAATCGATGATGCTTGTTGTCTAAAGGGGTCCAAAATCCAGGCCAACGGCCCCTCATAATGGTACTTAACGTTGGTGAAGTAGATTTCTTTTTTTGCTAGGGGCTTTACGTCGCACCGACACAGATAGGTCTTATGACGACGATGGGATGGGAAAGGCCTAGGAGTTAGAAGGAAGCGGCCGTGGCCTTAATTAAGGTACAGCCCCAGCATTTGCCTGGTGTGAAAATGGGAAACCACGGAAAACCATTTTCAGGGCTGCCGATAGTGGGATTCGAACCTACTATCTCCCGGATGCAAGCTCACAGCCGCGCGCCTCTACGCGCACGGCCAACTCGCCCGGTGGTGAAGTAGAACCGCAGTATTTCTCAAGTTGCGGTACTAATCACAAGTACTGTAAAATCACGCTGTTCCAAACATTATGGTGCTAATCACAAGTATCGTACGTCGCACAGGTAACGCAGACCTATGGTGTTTCTAATATCGTCGCTCGACCGGTAAAAGGTTGTATTCCACAAAGCTCTTCCTATCAATTATTCTCCTTAAGACTGGTCACGCCTCCCAGCCACGTATGGATATGCAGTGCATCAGAACAAATTTTGTTGTGTTCATTTTCCTATGCCCATGTGTAAAGGAAAATGAACCTTACAGTACCGTACTGTAGGAATGTACGTTTACATTACGTATTTACGCATTCCTAGTGTACAATGCATGTAAGGTTCATTTTCGTGTAATCGTCGACATAGGAAAACGAACACAACGGACATTGTTCTGATGGACTGCGTATCCATATGTGGCTGGGAGGCGTGATCAGTCATAAGGAGTACAATGTATAGGAAGAGTATTGTGGGATACAACATTTTACTGGTGAAGCGACGATATAATGGCGCAATTCGCAGGCAACGCAAACCCATGGTGTTCCTCACATAGGTGTAATAATCACAGGGACTCGTACTATCCCATGGTGTTCCTCACGTAGTGTGTAATAATCAAAGTCAACGCCCAGACCCGTAATGTTTCCTCACATAATGGTACAAATCACAGGCAACGTAAGCTCCTCGATATTGCGCATAGAGTGGTACTAATCACAGGTACTGGAAACACACAGTGAACCGCTCTCTGTTGCTACTAATCACAAACCTAATGTGTACCAGTACAAAACATAGTGGTTCTACTCGCAAGTAAAGACGATCCATGGTGTTCCCCGCGTGATGTTGCTAATCACAAGTAGTTTCATGGTTCTAATTCAATCATTTGCCTGCTGTCATTTCTTGATGGATGCAGTACTTTTGCATCCATAACTTGGCACAGGCCAGAGTAAAGTGTAGCTTCCACCGAAGTCCCAGTCTCATACATGGCTGAGATTATATGGAAGCGGCTGGGGTATGGGTGGTGCTAAGTAATGACATTCGGAGTACGACTAGTATATTTGAGTGTAATGCAAGGTGTTGCTCATAGGGTTAATCGTGCTGCAGTAGCCCTTTCTGGCCCAGTGGGGAAAGCAATGGCAAACTACCTCACTCCTTATCTTGCCTAGTACGCCTCATTTTGGTGCTCTCATTGGTTTTTGTGGTTTCCTTATAACCGCATAACCATTGGTGGTGCTATTTGAGGATCCAACCAGCCTCTGGGCTGATGACCTAACAGACACAAACAATTCAATCATCCCTTGGTCGCCCCTTTTAGTCACTTCTTACGACAGGTAGTGGATACCGTGCGTGTATTCTTCGTCTGTGGCCCCCACCAACAGGGGTCCATAACATATTATCATAATCTAACACTTTTAATTTTATGGGCAGCCTGTATTCCCCACATGATAAACGTCAATGAGCGAATGTGTATGACAGCACGTCCTTCGTTATCAATATTGTACACAGACCTGCGTGAGTGGTGCTTCACTTCATATACTGTTCACTTGTCTGCAGTCTCCCGAGTCAGACTGCGCCTTCGGCCACGTGACTAACCGAGCTGCTTCGAACAGGCACCGGGGTTGCTCGATCCAGTTCGAACACGGGTATCGTGTGTCCATCACTAAGTTACAGCCTCGGCATTTTACTGGTGCGAAAATGGGAAATCATGGAAAACCATCTTCAGGGCTGCCAACAGAGGCGTCCCAACCCACTATCTCCCGAATGCAAACCGACAGCTACGTGACTCAAAAGCATAGGCCTAGCCTCTCGCTTGGTACTTAGGTTATTGATTCATTTACCTCTACCATCGTAATTGTAGTTTAAATTGCATCGTTGTATACAATTCCCGTAAATGATTCTGTGCAACGTGGTGTTATGTCGTCGCTGTTCGCTGTTCGGGTAAAAGGTCGTATCCTACAATGCTCTTCCTATACGTTATTTTCCTTAAGACTGGTCACGCCTCCCAGCCACATACGGATATGCAGTCCACTAGATCAATTTTCGTTGTGTTCATTTTCTTATGCTAACGTGTAAAGGAAAATGGACTTTACGTATATTATACTCTAGGAGTGCGTAAATAACATACATTCCTAGAGTGCAGTACAGTAAGACACTCGTACAAGTTAAATCCCTCTTGACTCCTCAAACACAGCAATGTTCTTGGAGTTGAAACGTTTAGAGATCACTTTTACTTCAAACTCTTCGCGAAAGGAAATACTCCTTTCGTTTTAAGGTACATCAGAATGCCGACATTTCGCTATGAGAACGAATTCCGTAACAGCAGAGTGAATATACTGACACAGAGCTCTCGCATTTCAGCAATCTTAAATGCCAAAATGGAATTTGTTTCACGACAAGGGTGAGAGATAACAAACTCCAAATCAAATGTGCTTCTCGACAGGATCTGTAGGTAATTTGAAGAAAATTGTTTATTGTGGAGTAAATTATGTTCCTTTCTCGTGAACAATTGTGTTTCTAAATTGCAGCACCCAAAATGAAATGCGCAGCGAATTGCTGCCACTGCCCTAGCTAAATGAAGAAATGTTGAGTCTGTAGTCAATAATCTGCAAGACATCAACCTCTTGGGGATAAGTTGTCTGCATAAGGCACTATAATCACCCATTTCCGTCTGTGGAACTGGTATTTATGTGGTAAATATCCTGTCGGTCGAAATTTCCAAGAATGTATGTATTCATTTGACTTCCACGATAACAACGTTCGTATCACAAGCATGGCAATGCATTGTGTAACTAGACTTGCTGAGAGTACCAGTCATAAGATAGCCTGGTACGCGAACCATTGTTTGGAAAACTTCACAGTTGAGGAAAAACAACTTCCCATTCTCTGCCAGCAGAATAAAGGCCCTGTACGTCCGTTCCGAGTATTTGCTTCTCATGTGGTATGTATGCTATGAGCCTTACAGGTTATCCGGTTTTAATGACGTTGTCTGCTCTACTGAGATGGGCGAATACTTGACCTAAAGCTGGGACTTTGTTCATCGACTTCCCTCTTATCCTTTGCCATCACAATCCCCTATTATTTCGAGATTACAGCAGAATTTTGTACTTTCGAAGTAATCAATAAACATTACGAAGCGGCTGTGATTTAATCCAGAACATATTCGAACACGGAAGCTAGGTTATTGAGGTGAATAGCGTTACCTTTTTATCAGAACTGCTGTGTATACAGTGTTACCCCCTTTTTCTAGACCATATGTTTGAAGAGAGACTAAGTATCACCAAAGGAGGAATATACAATAAATAAGGCTTTGTGTCTACCTTCTAACTTCTGTGAACAGGAATAACACCACGAAAATTAGAGCTTATTGTTATAATTACAGGACATCACAGTAAAAATTCTTCGTCATTCCGCATCGTGCGTGATAGATTGAAATAATTAAAAAGATACTGTATATACATTCAGTCTCATCAACAGCAATCGGATTCAAGAAACACGAACGTGTCGACGTTTTGTTCTGTTTTTACCAAAACATGAATGCAGTCATTTTCCTATCCTTCCAGTTTTGGACTAGCTTCTTCTCTTGATCAATGGTAGAGTGCCGGCCTCCAGATCGCAAGATCGCAGGTCCAAATCCAGTAAAGATAGTCGGATTTTGAAGGATGGAAAAAAGTCTATTCGACACTCCATATCATACGATGCTGACATGCAAAGTGTGTCTTGCGTTACATTTCGTGTTAGCCCGACAAAATTAATTAAAACTCAGTTCATGACGCCCAAGAGAGATTCGGTTTGTTCTGCCATCTTGTAGGCCTAGTGCATAACAGAACGTCGATGTTGAAGAGCAGGCTGCCAGATGGCGCCAATTAAAATACCTGCACAAGGTTGCTGATGCCATACGATTATTGTTATTATTATTAATTTCTGACTCCTCAAAGCATGGATTTTGCTTCATGTGCAATTTGTGTATGCGTATAAGACTTATTTCATGCCCCTGTTATAATGAGTGTGTTACATAATTCGATTCACGACTTCGAAACGCATATACGATTTGAATATATTGGATCACTATATCATATTATACAGTACGAGTGGAGTTAATTCCTTACTAACATTACAAAGAAAAGTCACTAGTGACTAATTCAGACTACCCGAAGTCTTTGGTTAACACTTCACACCTTTCGAAATTTTTCAAGCATTCTTGTGCTGGTCGGTGTTTGTTCCGTTACGACCAGAAATTTATTTCTATGGAGCGTGTTCTTCTAGGCTCATCATTTTTATACTTTCTATTTCTACATAATGTACCATTTTGTATGAAGTAGTGAGGAAAGTGATCGTTTGAAGCAGTGTCTCAGATTACTATGCAGTAATTTATGGTGTTATTCTACAGGCTGTTTCCCACATAACAGGTGAAATGGGAGTGAACATCCATAGAAATACACTTAATTCTAAATGAGCAATGGGGATTATGAAGTTGAGCTTTTGTGGATCACATTCAGAGGGTGATCCTAAACATCGTGGTGTGAGTGAACTTCCTTCGTACCTCTCGGAAGAGACTTAAAACAATAATCTTCATTTGGTCCCTACGCGAGAGGGTTATGGCACATAAGCAGTTCGAATATTTGAATAATATAATTACAATACCTACATATATGAAGATACAAGTAACGGGCTCGTTACTCAAATACGCCATCTTTGTGTCGGTTGATTAACTGGCACATACAATAATTGATGTGTAATAACATACCGGTATTTCAGCGTTTGCAAAAACCGTAAAAGTACTTAGTGCGATGTACTAACTATTTCTAAAGAAATAATACATATATATTGCGTAAAATAACATAAACCACCTATGCCTGTCTGAGATGAAGTAATCTTTCAGTTTAAATGTTGAAGAACAATAATTATTTTCCAGGTAAACCGGAAATTGCTCACGAAAATCATTTACTAAATATGCTAGCAGTTTGTCAACAAAGGAAGCTTTACTTCTTCTTTTTTGTTTATAATTTTCTTTCCGTCGCACCGACACAGATAGGTCTTATGACGACGAAGGTATGGAAAAGTGCTAGGAGTGGGAAGGAAGGGGCCGTGTCTTTCATTAAGGTACAACCCCTGAATTTAGACTACGTGGTGCGAAAATGGGAAACCACGGAAAACCATCTTCAGTGATGTCGACAGTGCGTTTCGAACCCACTATCTTTCAAACGCAAGATAATAAATGCGCGCCCCTAACAGCACGGCCGACGCTACTGTACAAAGTGAAACAAAGTTCTTGTGTATACATGCCTCACTTCCTACTAGTAATAACGTTTGTACCTTTCTTTGAATAACCACTAATGTGCATTACATCCATAGTGTATTCTCAAGACGTAGTGTAAGCTTATGTTTGTCTCATGTCATAGCTAAGAGTTGTAACGTACTCTCACGTGCAGGAGACTCATCTGGAGTTGAATTCAATGAGGCTTTCATTATTTCATAGACCTAGTGATTAATCTTGCTGTTAGATGTATTTCTTCCAGCAAACGTGGAAGTGCATCTCAAATGTACTTACATCTGTTTATGTTCTACTCATTTTGCAATTTTTTTACGTCGCACGACACACACAGGTGTAATGGCTACGATGGAGTAGAAAAAGTCTAGGTCTCTATAAGAAGTCACCATGACCTTAGTTAAAGTACATCTCCAGCACTTGACTGGTGTGAAAATGGTGCAACCATGGAATATAATATTTAGAGCTACGGACAATGGGGTTCGAACTCATTATCTTCTGCATGCAAGCTAACAGTACGTGAGCAAAGTCGCGTAGCCAAATCGCTCGGTATAATGAAGCTATCAACATGACTACATCAAAGAAAGAAACAATCATAAGAGGCTACAAGAATGGAAGAGGGATTTTCAGCGGCTCCTTCATGTGAAATACGCGTATTCGCAACGCATCACCGAAGGTGTGGGCTTAGCCTGTTAATAATATCGTCCTGTAGAATTATTTCGTTTAGAAGTAGAAGTAGAAGTTCGGATCTTCGGCATTGTGATGCAGAAATCATGGTGTGAAATTTAGTCTTCATGGGTGAAGTAATAATTTCTGCGCAACTTCTAATGGACGCAGTCCGTTTGCCAATATTCGCCAAATGCGAAATGTCAACCTATTTTTACACATTTTGAAATGCAGATTATTACTCACCATTATTAATCACCATTTAGAGTGGTTTGTGAGACCTCCGCACCCACGGATTGCGCTGAAATTGTCCTTAACACTTGCTCTAGGGACATGTCGACTAACGGCTTCATATATTCTACAACTGTATCTCCTGGTGTATTCTTTTTGATAAATGGAAAATGGGAGCAGAAAATGTAAAGCTGCCATTTCCTGCACTACGTGTATGTCGGCAAAGTCTCCGTATGGGAAAGATATTTCAATGACCAAAGTAACATTTAACGAGTATACATTTACACTTCACACGAACGGAAACCCTAGCAGGAACACTCTCAACACCCAATCCGCCACGGGACTACCCATTCCTTGTGACTGACCATTTTGATTTTGACAGCTAAGACGTCTGTGGTTCTTTTATTTCCTCTACGTTATTTAATCACCATGATCATATTAGTATACGAATTTGTAGATAAGTTACCTTCTTCTGTTACTTGTTAGAGCTCTGTGGTGGATTATACACACATTTATTAAGGCGAAGTTAGTCAATGGAACGAGAATTGAAAAATTATATCGAATAAATAAGTCAGTTAATAACTTCCCATAGAGGTGAAATACGAAAACCAAACTATCATATTTAGTTATTAATTATGATGTTCTAGCAATTCATGAGCAAAGGCTATTGTTCACAGAATCAATTTGTGTTAATAACTTCCCATAGATGTGAAATACGAAAACCAAACTATCATATTTAGTTATTAATTATGATGTTCTAGCAATTCATGAGCAAAGGCTATTGTTCACAGAATCAATTAAATAACCATTGTCCATTAGACAGAAAAGCAATCTTGGATATCAGAAGCATGTTAGAGTTAATAACAATACATGCAGAAATGGTAACTGGAAAAGGATAGTCCTTGTCATGAAATGCTTTGACATGTATGCCAATCTTTAAAACGGTGCTTTAATGCAGACTGCATTATTTTCTGGCAGAGAAGTTTCGAAATGTGTTCAATAAGACGTATGACATACCGGATGTCATGTTACCTTACTTCGTGAAAAACTTGTTTGTTCTTTACGACATACGTTAAACCGTATAACAGCAATGTTTCTATAAGCCTGATCACCAATGTAAATATTCTAGCACGAGTACTTTATAATCGAACCAAACGTTCGCATTTTTATTAGCCCTTGGTGTAAATACTCCAATACACGTGTATTTATCTGGGATTTATGCCCTCGTTTTCATGATCTCTTTATGTAAATACGCAAGCCCATGTATTTTATATTCGAGCGTCATTGCCGCCAGTTTCATCAGCCTCCCGCGCTCTTACACTACGAGTATCATGTTCTGTATTTCCATTAACGTGCTATGTAAACGCTGCACACGATACATTATCTATTTACACGACGCTTACCAGTTTAGACTCCGCAATATACGATCCATTGTCGAACTTATCGTCTATTATATATATCGTCAGAATCAATTTTAGGCAAGCTTTTGGAACGTTTTCACGCCGAGGGAGTTATACAGGATGTTTAAAATTACATGGCATCACTTCACGGTTGGATTCTTCACATATAGAGATGAACAAAGTTTTTATAAATATCGGGCAGGAAATGCCTACATTCTTGGCCTCCACGATCACCTGACCTAAACCCATTGGACTTCCTTGTGTGGAATTAAGCTAAGTCTTTTGTGTACGCGACTGATGTGAAGAATAAAGTAACACTTCATTGAAGGAAATGGAGGTCCTGCCGAACAATATGTCCAACACCGCGCATAATCGAAAGTGTTTGTTACTCCTTGCGACGACGATCACAAGCTTGCAGTGTGGCAGGAGATGAGTATTTTGAACACATTTGTAAGGTTATGACCGGAGTACATCAATTCATGCAAGCTAGCCCACACGTAAGGTTCTAGCCTACGACAGAGTCTGATATCTCAGAAATTACGCAATTTGTTCGTTCTCCTTATATGAGTAAACAAACCCTGAAATTATGACATGTAGTTCTGAAACGACCTGTATTCTTTATTCACTTTTTCCTACACAGTATCTCGGTTCTTACAGATAACACAGTACAATATCTAATCGATCAGAATCTCTCAGATGAAAATTATTTTGCTAGTGGTTTTACATCGCACTAACACAGATTGGTCTTATGGCGACGATGGGATAGGAAAGGCCTAGGAGTTGGAAGAAAGCGGTCGTGCTCTTAATTAAGGTACAGCCTTGTGTGAAGATGGGAAACCACGGAGAACCATCTTCAGAGCTGCCGATAGTGTAATTCGAAACCACTATCTCCCGGATGCAAGCTCACAGCCGCACGGCTCTAACTGCACGGCCAACTCGCCCGGTCTCAGATGAATTAAGACACGGGAGTTCGACTAGAGAGCCAACTGTGTAGCGCCGACTGAAAATGTTCCTTTACATATACCCATTTTCCACCTTTCGTCCGTACCTCTGCCTTCCAGAAGGGTAAATATTGGCGTTCCGTAAACCTATGGAACTAGCTGTCGGGGTATGTCCATAACTTGTCTCTTCAGAAATTTAAGTTATGTATGTATGTTGGGTATTTAGCCCGAAGACTGTTTTGATCCTCTACAGCTCCACAAACAGCTGTCATAGATAGCCTAGGTGTCACTGAAGAGGTATAATAGGGAAATGAGGAGCGAAGTATAGTTTCCCGTAGCTTTCCTCACTGAGCCAGAAGTTGCTATTACATATCAGTCTGCCACGCCCACTGGAATGCATGCACCAACCGACCCTATGAGCGATATTTTCACACCATACATAACAAGGACTGACTGCATAAGGAACGGTATTACTAGAATCGCTCATTCCTCGGTCACTTACATATTGTCAAAGCGAAGGGAGAGAATGAGACAGGTCAATGAAAGTACACTTTTAGTAGTCTATTAGGACAAGATAATGTTCAAATAGTAAGAGTTACTACTTAGGCGATTTCGAGAAAATCGGAAGAGAATTTTCGCGTCGAATATGTACCGGTGCGTTGCGGTCACGAGAACGAGATGGGACGGTCAAGTGTTCATTGGTCAAGCTCCGTAATCGCTGGATCGAGTCCCGCTCATCGCTTTTTTGTTTTTCAACACTGGTCATATTCTTTCGTATTATTTCGTATATATTGCAGGTCAAAGCGTCCAGGTGCAAAGCAGTTCCGGGTACCTTACCCGATTTATCCGTCAGATATGAGGGATTTCGCATATCACGACAGAAAAACATTTTCAGGAAAACTTTATGCATTTGGTCATTCATTTCTTGATAATTATACATGTTTTTTGTAATTCTCCTCTGTGGTGGAGTGCCAGTGCGATTAACTGCCACTCCGGAGGCCCGGGTGCGATTCCCGGCTCTGCCACAAAATTTGAAAAGTGGTGAGGGCTGGAACGGGGTCCACTCATCCCCGGGAGGTCAACTGAGTAGATGGGGGTTCGATTCCCTCCTCAGCCTTCCTCAAAGTGGTTTTCCGTGGTTTCCCACTTCTCCTCCAGGCAAATGCCGGGATGTAGTCCCCTATCTAACGTAAGGCCACAGCCGCTTCCTTCCCTCTTCCTCCTATTGCTTCCAATCTTCCCATCCCTCCACAAGGCCGCTGTTCATCACAGCAGGTGAGGCCGCCTGGGCGAGGTACTGGTCATCCTTCCCAGTTGTATCCCCGACCCAAAGTCTAGCACTCCAAGGCACTGCCCTTGAGGCGGTAGAGGAGGGATCCCTCGCTGAGTCCGAGGGAAAACAGATTTAGTAAAGAGCCAAATTACATTGGAAAGCCTATAAAAGTTCATCAAAATACACCTTTTTGCCATTATATTACCTTTGAATTGTAATATGTAGACTAGGAAAGAATGTGACCAATATTGAAAAACAAAAAGGCAAGCGGGACTCGATCCAGCGATGAAATGAAATGTCGTATGGCTTTTAGTGCCCGGATATCCCAGGACGGGCTCGGCTCGCCAGGTGCAGGTCTTTCTATTTGACTCCCGTAGGCGACCTGCGCGTCGTGATGTGGATGAAATGATGATGAAGACAACACATACACCCAGCCCCCGGGACTTTGGAATTAACCAATTAAGGTTAAAATCCCCGACCCAGCCGGGAATCGAACCCGGGACCCTCTGAACCGAAGGCCAGTACGCTGACCGTTCAGCCAACGAGTCGGACGATCCAGCGATTACGGAGCTTGAACGCTAACAATTCAACCACCGCCGTTTCGTGCTCGTGGTTCCAACGCACCGGTACATATTCGATGCGAAAACATAAGTTATGTTGCGATTTTCTCGAGAACGACTTACTACTTGCACATTATATTTTCCTAATGGACTACTAAATGTGTACAAAATTTGAAGATACTCCATGATCCGAACGTCGTGGTCCCCCTTCTTTGCACCCAGGAATTAACCTGGTACTCATTTTTGGTGTAGGCTGTGTGAACCTCATGGCCACGTGCACCTTCGGAAATGGAAATCTTGTTTCTTAAATTTTTCGACTTCCTGACGGGGAATCCAACCCAGACTTTATTTTACCGCATCGGCCAGGCAGCCCCTAGCAGCACTCTTGCACCAACAATAATAACGTCGGTGTGACTATCGTAACCTGAGAGGGTGAATGGCGTCATCCATGTGATATGCTGCGTGTTTATGGAGAAACGGGTTGTGTATGAATTGCAGAGAATTGTAGAGATATTAGAAACACTCAGCTTCCGAACCATATAAACTAAACTCCGCAGTTATTACCTTACAGTTGGAAAGAGAACCTGAACACATGGGGCCAGAAGCCAGTAAGTTACCACTCAGCTTCGGAACTAAACTACACCGGTGGTTTTACTCGAGGGCTGCATCTATTGAAAAAGAAAGTGTTCAATTTGAATAAAAAGTACTTCGCTTTCAAAACGTGTACAAAATGCAATCGAGTACGGTGCCGTTTTCAGTTGGCTGCGTATGATAATAGACTTACACATTCACTGCGATAAAACGGAAACATGATACTTTCAAGCTTCACCCAAGAAGTACATTAGGCTTTGTATTGATTTCCTAGCGCGTGGAAATGAAGTTGTTGGCAGCATTTCATCCTCATGAATAAATGTGCGTGGTCGTTATGTAGGATTCACCTGATTGTTTTGTGTTCCTTCGCGCACTTGCTTCCTGTCCACGCCCATTAGTGTCCACATTTACGACCTAGCTACGGCTTGGGGAAATCGTGCTTTCCCGCTAATGATATTATGATACTCATTCCCACCGTCGTCAGCCACACTACACAAACGAAACACTGGGCACAAGTGAACATCCCGTCGAAAACTAAATCCTCGTTATAACACGAACTAGCAGTGAACTGATATAACGAAATCCTGGTCAAGTACGACATAAATAAATATGTAAATACAAATCATAACCTCCATTTGACGTCGAAGACAGTACTAATATACGTAATATTAATGGTAATAATAATAATAATAATAATAATAATAATAATAATAATAATAATAATAATAATAATAATAATAATTTCGTGTGGCTATTTCCAGCCGAGTGCAGGCCTGATGAGGGTGGGCGGCATCTGCCATGTCTAGGTAACTGCGTGTTATTGTGATGGAGGGTAGTGTTATGTGTGGTGTGTGAGTTGCAGGGATGTTGGGGACAGCACAAACGCCCAGCCCCCGGGCCACTGGAATTAATTAATGAAGGTTAAAATCCCCGTTCCGGCCGGGAATCGAACCCAGAACTCTCTGAACGGAAGGCCTGTACGCTGACCATTCAGCCAACGAGTCGGACTATGGTAATAATACTATAATTATTGCTGGGCTGAGTGGATCAGACGGTACGCAGCAGTAATCTTATCTATCGGAGATGAGTGCCGACAGAAGACAAAGCACATCACAACAAACAACGGTCAATGTAATGTTATTGTTTATCAATATTATGAGCTTTCTGTATTGTAGGCCTTCAAATTTAGTTTTCCTTCGACTCTGTGATATTAGGGTGTCTTATAAAATTATTTGTAAAGTAGAATGTAGTTCCTTATTCTCCGACTTTACATACCGATTTTCATTAAATCCGTTTTACCCATTTTCTCGTGACTCGGCGCTGATAAGGACTTAGTAACAAAAATACAAATTCATGAATATCTCTGATCATAGCCGGTATGGTAAATTTATGTAGCATTTATCGACACGACCACTATAACATAATTATTTGGGAATTCAATTTTAGGCCTATCCCTAAACTACCATTTCATTCAGTGTGAATAAAATTATTTATGGCCTAGATTGTAGCGACTCATTCCCCGACTATGTATACCGATTTATATTAAGATATGACCACTAATAACATAAATATTTTGGTGAATTATATCTACGGCCTTCCCCTAAACTACCATTTCTATCAGCGTATATACAATTATTTATAGCCTAGATTGTAGCGACTTTGTATACCGATTTTCATTAAATTCTCTTCAGCCGTTTTCCCGTGATGCGTGTACATAACCAGACAGACAGACAGACATTACGGAAAAGTAAAAAGTGCATTTCCTTGTTACTGTGGACATGACCGATACAGAAATACCATCCTTTTTAAATTCTGAGCAATGTACAGACAAAACTATTATATTATATTATATTATATTATATTATATTATATTATATTATATTATATTATATTACTAGCAAGATACCCGTGCTTCGCTACGGTATTATACTGAAATTTAGAATTGAATGCTTATTGTTTTAGATACATAATCAGCCGAAATTCGCGATCTGACTCGTTTTCTGTGAGAATCCGCCAAAATTCGCGATCTGACTCGTTTTGGAATAGATTACGGCAAGTTTCCTCCCATTTTTCAATCTTTCTTTCCAGCAATCGATTTCGTACTTTCCGCGCTTGGTCCAGGTATTCCACCCGGTCAGTTGGGTCCCTAAATCTTTGCCATATTTTCCTATAAGCATTTTAAATATGGATTAAATCCTTTAGGAGATCCGGCGTGGTGTCGTCTTGGGTGCCATGGTGGTACTGAACACGCGGCCGGACTGCATTCTTAGTCGTTACCCGGCCAGGACCGGTTTCCAGCGCGGTCCGCACATTTGACGACGATCCAGAACATTATTATTATTATTATTATTATTATTATTATTATTATTATTATTATTATTATTATTATTTAGATGTTCTGGACCCCACAGCAAGATGCATGACCGCTACTTGGCGGTAAATTACGTCTGCTGCGATTGTCGTTGTTGACAATGTGACCAGCACCATTGTCGCGCGTAGGCAAGTGTGCGGGATTTCTGGCGATACGAATGACATACTTCCGTGCATTATTGACCTTATTATAGTAGTGAACAATTTGACGGTCAATCTCATTTCTATCGTTTATTTCAAATGTGTTTAAATTTTTATTTATATGCCGGGAGAAGCTACTGTAATCTAAGAATGTTCTCCGAAGGAAAAAATGGCTGTTGAAAACGAACCCAGGAAAGATTAAAAATGATCGGTTTATGGTCAGAATAAGTACATCGAAAATCTATAGCCTGTTTCCAGTCATTCGACAGGGTCAGGAATGGAATGAATAAAGCCTCCTCTAGCGGCGACGGTAGGAATTGTGTCGGCTGCCGATGCACTCCTCTGGGGCAATGATCGATGAATGACAAATGAAGTGATATATTGGACAGTGTTGCTGGAATGAATAATGACAGGGAAAATCGGAGTATCTGGAGAAAAACCTGTCCCGCCTCCGTTTTGTCCAGCACGAACGTCACATGGAGTAACCGGGATTTGAACCACGGAACCCAGCTGTGAGAGGCCGGCACGCTGACGCCTGAGCAACGGAGGCTCCTTATAAGTACATTATGAACAATAAAATCAATTGGTCTCAGCTCCTTTTACATACCACCGCCGTTTAGTTTATTTACCCCCCCACCAAAAAAAAAATTAAAAGAAGGCGTGCTTGTTTATGTTTAAGGGAGATTTCAAACACCAATGTTCACGTCTATTACCTTCAGTTTTGAGATATAAGTATTCCCATTTAAAAAATTCACTTTTTTTCCCACTTCCTTTCACACTCCTCCCACCCGCCCTCCAAGTGAATGTTCCTGCAAAAAGTACTTGTTTCTTTAATAGAAAAGGATCTTCTAAATACCAGTTATCACGACTGTAACAATTTTTGATTGATGTTTCCTCATGAAAGGAATTCAACTCCTTTTCACTCCCGCCCCCCAAGGTGGTTCCCCCTCCAATACGCGTTTTTCTTTGTTTTAAGGGAGATCCAAATACCAATTTTCACGTCCATAACTACTTTCGTTTTTATTAGATGTATGTATCCTCATACAAAAGTCAATTAATTTTTCAATTCTTTCACCCCCCCCCCCCACTTCATTGGTTTTTCCGAGAATACGTGTTTCATTACTTTTAGAGTAGATTCCAAATATCAAATGTCACGCCTGTAACATCCTCACTTTTGAGATATCAGTAGCCTAATTAAAAGAAATCAACACCATATTCAGCCACTTTTACCACCACCCCCCCTCCATCCACCCAAGTGGTATTTCCGAAAACTAAATATACACGTTTCTTTATTTTTAATAGAGATAAAAAAATACCATTTTCACTCTGTAACATGTTGAGTTTTTTGATATATACTGCAGAAATTCTAATTTTAAAATTTTACCCCTTTTCATTTCCCCTTAAGGGGATTTTCCAAAAACAAATCACCTTTGTTTCCTTACATTTACAGGAAATTCCAAATACCCACTTTTTAAGTCTATAATATTTTACGCTTCTCAGATATTCTGTAGATATAGTCTTTCGAAAAATTCACCCCAATTTGTCACCCCTCCGCCATTAATTGGATTTTCCAAAAACAAAAAATACGTGTTTCTTTATTTTTAAAGGAGATCCCATATACAAATTTTCAGATCTGTAATATCTACAGTTTCTGAGTATGTACCTCATTAAAGGCATTCAACCCTTTTACACCCCTCCTTTTGGGATTTACAGAAAACAAATAATACGTGTTCCTTTATTTTTAAAGGATATTCTAAATACCAATTTAAACATCTAAAACTTTTAAAGTTCAACTCCCCCAATTAATTGGATTTTCCAAAAACAAATATTACATGTTCTTTATTTTTCAAGAAGATTCCATGTACTAACTGTCTGGTCTGTAAAATCTTCAGGTTCTGAAATATAAGTAGCCTCATTAAAGGCATTCAACCCATTTTCACACTTTTCCACCCTTCCTATTGGAATTTTCCGAAAACAAAAAAATACGTGTTTCTTTATTT
Source organism: Anabrus simplex (assembly GCF_040414725.1). Classification (NCBI taxonomy): domain Eukaryota; kingdom Metazoa; phylum Arthropoda; class Insecta; order Orthoptera; family Tettigoniidae; genus Anabrus; species Anabrus simplex. The sequence continues at coordinate 516,915,092 of NC_090266.1, read as the reverse complement.
TTAAAGGAGATTCTAAATACCAATTGTTACATCTATAAACTTTAAAAGTTTTGAGATATAGACGCACTCATTTTAAAAATTCACCCTCCTTTTCACCCTTCCATTAATTGGATTTTCCAAAAACAAAAGAAATTGTGTTCCTTTATTTTTAAAGGAGATCCCAAACACCTATTTTCAGGTCTGTAATATCTTCAGTTTCTTAGATATAAGTATCCTCATTAAAGGCATTCAACCCATTTTCACCCCTTTTCACCCCTCCTATCGGGATTTTCCGAAAACCAAAAAATACATGTTTCTTTATTTTTAATGACGATTCTACATACCAATTTTTACATCTGTAAACTTTAAAAGTTTTGAGATAGAGATGCACTAATTTTAAAAATTCATCCCCCTTTTCACCCTCGCATTAATTGGATTTTCCAAAAACAAAAAATTACGTGTTTCTTTATTTTTAAAAGAGATCAAAAGTACCAATTTTCAGGTCTGTAATATCTTCAGTTTCTGAGATAGAATAACCGGTATCCTGAATAAAGGCATTCAACCCTTTTTTCACCGTTTTTCACCCCTCCTATTGAGATTTTCTGAAAACAAAAAATACGCGCTTCTTTTTTTTTGAGGAAGATTCTAAATACCAATTTTTACATCTGTAAACCTTTAAAGTTTTGAGATATAGATACACTCATTTTAAAATTTCAACCCCCTTTTCACCCCCTTAGCGAAGGAATATCCAAAAATCCTCTCTTAGCGAGCGCCTACATCTTAATATGTATGTATGCCCAAAATGTCATTTCTTTCTGTCCAGTAGTTTTGGCTCGGCGATGATGAATCAGTCAGTCAGTCAGTCAGTCAGTCAGGACAAGTTATTTTATATTATACTAGCAAGGTACCCATGCTTCGCTACGGTATTAAATGAAATTTATAATTGAATGCTTATTGTTTTAGATATATAATCCGCCGAAATTCGCGATCTGAAACGTTTTCAGCTAGAATCCACCAAAATTCCCGATCTGACTCGTTTTCTATTAGATTACGGCACGTTTCCTCCCATTTTTCAATCTTCCTTTCCAGCAATCGATTTCGTACTTCCCGGGCTAGGCTCAGGTATTCTTCCCGGTCAGTTGGGTCCGTAAATCTTTGCCATACCGTATTTTCCTATAATCATTTTTAATCTGGATAAAATCCTTCAGGAGATCCGGCGTGGTGTCATATTGGGTGCCTTGGCGGCACTGAACCCGCGGCCGGACTGCATTCTTAGTCATTACCCGTCCAGGAGCCGTTTCAAGCGCGGTCCGCACATTTGACGACGGTCCGGAACATTATTATTATTATTATTATTATTATTATTATTATTATTATTATTATTATTATTATTAATGTTATTCTTATTCTCATTATTATTATTATTATTACTATTATGTGTTGCTGGGATGAATGATGACAGGGAAAACCGGAGTATTCGGTGAAAAACCTGTCCCGCCTCCGTTTTGTCCAGCACGAATGTCACATGGAGTGACCGGGATTTGAACCACGGGACCCAGCTGTGAGAGGTCGGCGCGCTGCCGCCTGAGCAACGGAGGATCCTTATAAGTACATTAAGAACAGTAAAATCAATTGGTCTCACCTCCTTTTACACCCCACCGCCGTTAGTTTATACTGCCACCCCCCCCCCCCCCGCCCAAAAAATATTAAAAGAAGGCGTGTTTCTTTATGTTTAAGGGAGATTCCAAACACCAATGTTCACGTCTATTACCTTCAGTTTTGAGATATAAGTATCCCCATAAATATAATTTACTTTTGTCACTTCATTTCAAACTACTCCCCACCCCCCCTAAGTGAATTTTCCCGCAAAAAGTACTTGTTTCTTTAATAGTGAAGGATCTTCTAAATACCAATTATCACGACTCTAACTTCTTCAGTTTTTGATTTATGTGTCCTCATGAAAGGAATTCAACTCCTTTACACTCCCGCCCCCCAAAGATGGTTTCCCCCCCAAAACGCGTTTTTCTTTGTTTTTAAAGGAGATCCAAATACGAATTTTCACGTCTGTAACAACTTTAGTTTTTATTAGATGTATATATTCTCATACAATTAAAGTCAATTAATTTTTCAATTCTTTCACCCCCCTCCCCCCGCTTCATTGGATTTTCCGAGAATACGTGTTTCTTTACTTTTAAAGCAGATTGCAAATATCAAATTTCACGTCTGTAACATCTTCATTTTTAAGATATCAGTAGCCTAATTAAAAGAATTAAACACCATTTTCAGTCACTTTCACCCCCCTCCACCCAAGTGGTATTTCCAAAAATTAAAAATACACGTTTGTTTATGTTTAATAGAGATAAAAATACCATTTTTCACTTCTGTAACATGTTAAGTTTTTTTAGATATACTGTATAAATTCTCATTTTAAAATTTCACCCCTTTTGGGTTCCCCTTAAGTGGAGTTTCCAAAAACAAATCACCTATGTTTCTTTACATTTACAGGAGATTCCAAACACCCAATTTTTACGTCTGTAACATTTTACGTTTCCAAGATAATATTTCAAAAATTCACCCCAATTTGTCACTTCTGTTTAACCGCCATTAATAGGATTTTCCAAAAACTAAAAAAATACGTGTTTCTTTATTTTTAAAGGAGATCCCATATGCAAATTTTTAGTTCTGTAATATCTTTCGTTTCTGAGATATATGTATCCTCATTAAAGGCATTCAACCCATTTTTCACCCTTTTACACCCCTCCTATTGGGATTTACAGGAAACAAAAAATACGTGTTCCTTTATTTTTAGAGGAGATTCTAACTACCATTTTTTACATCTGTAAATTTTAAAGTTTTAAGATGTAGACACATTCATTTTAAAAAATTCACCCTCCTTTTCACCCCTCAATATTTGGATTTTCCAAAAACGAAAAAATACGTGTTTCTTTACATTTAAAGTAGATCCCAAATACCAATTTTCAGGTCTGTAATATCTTCAGGTTATAAGTAGCCTCATTAAAGGCATTCAACCCATTATTCACCCTTTTACACCCTTCCTATTGGGATTTTCCGAAAACAAAAAAATACATGTTTCTTTATGTTTAATGAAGATTCTAAATACCAATTTTTACATCGGCAAACTTTAAAAGTTTGGAGATATAGATTCACTCATTTTAAAAATTCACCCCCTTTTCACCCTCCCATTAATTGGATTTTCCAAAAACAAAAAAATACGTGTTTCTTTATTTTTAAAAGAGATCAAAAGTACCAATTTTCAGGTCTGTAATATCTTCCGTTTCTGAGATATATGTATCCTCATTAAAGGCATTCAACCCATTTTTCACCCTTTTACACCCCTCCTATTGGGATTTACAGGAAACAAAAGAATACGTGTTTCTTTATTTTTAAAGGAGATTCTAAATACCAATTTTTACATCTATAAACTGTAACAGTTTTGAGATATAGATACACTCATTTTAAAAAATCACCCCCTTTTCACCCCCCATTAATTGGATTTTCCAAAAACAAAAAAATACGTGTTTCTTTATTTTTAAAGCAGATCCCAAACACCAATTTTCAGGTCTGTAATATCTTCAGTTTCTGAAATATAAGTAGCCTCATCAAAGGCATTCACCCCCTTTTTCACCCCTTTTCACCCTTCCTATTGCGATTTTCCGAAAACAAAAAATACGTGTCTCTTTATGTTTAATGAAGATTCTAAATACCAATTTTTACATCTGCAAACTTTAAAAGTTTGGAGATATGGATTCACTCATTTTAAAAATTCACCCCCTTTTCAAACTCCCATTAATTGGATTTTCCAAAAACAAAAAAATACGTGTTTCTTTATTTTTGACAGCGATCGAAAGTACCAATTTTGAGGTCTGTAATATCTTCAGTTTCTGAGATATAAGTAGCGGTATCCTGATTAAAGGCATTCAACCCCTTTTTCACCCTTTTTCACCCCTCCTATTGGGATTGTCTGAAAACAAAAAAATACGTGTTTCCTTATTTTTAAAGAAGATTCTAAATACCAATTTTCACATTTGTAAACGTTTAAAGTTTTGAGATATAGACACACTCATTTTAAAATTTCACCCCCCTTTTCACCCCCTTAGCGACGGAATATCCAAAAATCCTCTCTTAGCGAGCACCTACATTATAATATGAATATATCCCCAAAATTTCATTTCTTTACGTCCAGTAGTTTTGGCTCGGCGATGATGAATCAGTCAGTCAGTCAGTCAGTCAGTCAGTCAGGACAAGCTACTTTATATATATAGATTACAAGCAAGATACCCGTGCTTCGCTACGGTAATATACTGAAATTTATAATTGAATGCTTATCGTTTTATATACAACCCGCCGATATTCGTGATCTGACTCGTTTACTGAGAGATTACGGCAACGTTCCTCCCATTTTTCAATCTTTCTTTCCAGCAATCGATTTCGTATTTCCCGGGCTAGGTCCAGGTATTCCACCCGGTCATTTGGGTTCCTAAATCTTAGCCATGCTTTCCTATAAGCATTTTTAATGTGGATCAAATCCTTGAGGAGATCCGGCGTGGTGTCCTCTCAGGTGCCTTGCCGGTACTAAACCGGCGGCCGGACTGCAATCGTAGTCATTACCCGTCCAGGACCCGTTTCCAGCACGGTCCGCACATGTTGACGACGGTCCAGAACATTATTATTATTATTATTATTATTATTATTATTATTATTATTATTATTATTATTATTATTATTATTATTAATGTTCTGGACCCCACAGCAATATGCAAGACCGCTACTTGGCGGTAAAATACATCTGCTGCCATTGTCATTGCTAACAATGTGACCAGCACCATTGTTGCGCGTAGGCAAGTGTGCGGAATTTCTGGCGATACGAATGACATACCTCCGTGTATTATTGACCTTATTATAGAGGTGACATCCAATCTCATTCCTATCGTTTATTTCAAATGTGTTTAAATTTTTATTTATATGCCAGGAGAATCTACTCTAATCTAAGAACGTTCTCCGAAGGAAAATATGGCTGTTGAAAAAGAACCCAAGAAAGATTAAAAATGATCGGTTTATGATCAGAATAAGTACATCGCAAGTCGACAGCCTGTTTCCTATCATTCGACAGGATCAGTGATGGAATGAATAAAGCCCCATCTAGCGGCGGCAATAGGAATTGTGCCGGCTGCTGAAGCTCCCCTCTGGGGCAATGATCGATGAGTGACAAATGAAATTAAATATTGGACAGTGTTGCTGGAATGAATGATGACAGGGAGAGCCGGAGTATCCGGAGAAAAACCTGTCCCGCCTCCATTTTGTCCAGCACGAATGTCACATGGAGTGACCGGGATTTGAAACACGGAACCCAGCTGTGAGAGGCCGGCGCGCTGCCGACTGAGCAACGGAGGCTCCTTATAAGTACATTACGAACAGTAAAATCGATTGGTCTCACCTCCTTTTACACCCCACCGCCGTTAAGTTTATTTACCCCCACCCTCCAAAAAATTAAAAGAAGGCGTGTTTCTTTATGTTTAAAGGAGATTCCAAATACCAATGTTCATGTTTATTACCTTCAGTTTTGAGATATAAGTATCCCCTTAAAAATAATGCACGTTTTTAACTTCCTTCCACACTCCCCCCCCCCCCCTCCCTCACAAAGAGATATTAAAGCAAAAAATACTTGTTTCTGTAATAGTAAAGGATCTTCTACATACCAATTATCACCACTCTAACCTCTTCAGTTTTTGATTTATGTGTCCTCATGAAAGGAATTCAACTCCTTTTCACTCCCGCCCCCCCCCCCACCAAGATTGTTTCCCCCCCCCAAAACGCGCTTTTCTTTGTTTTTAAAGGAGATCAAAATACCAATTTTCACGTCTGTAACAACTTTAGTTTTTATTAGATGTATGTATTCTCATACAATTAAGTCAATTAATTTTTTCTATCCTTTAACACTCCAAATCCCCTTCATGGATTTTCCGAGAATACGTGTTTGTTTACTTTTAAAGGAGATTCCAAAAATAAAATTTCACGTGTGTAACATCCTCATTTTTGCGATATCAGTAGCCTAATTAAAAGAATTCAACGCCATTTTCAGTCACTTTTACCCCCCCCCAACCCCCACTACCCAAGTTGTATTTCCGAAAACTAAAAATACACTTTTCTTTATTTTTAATAGGATAAAAAATGACCAATTTTCACTTCTGTACATGTTAAGTTTTTTGAGATATACTGTAGAAATTCTCATTTTAAAATTTCACCCCATTTTAGTTCCCCTTAAGTGGAGTTTCCAAAGACAAATCACCTATGTTTCTTTACACTTACAGGAGATTCCAAATACCCACTATTTACGTCTGTAACATTTTACTCTTCTCAGATATTCTGTAGATATAGTCTTTCAAAAAATTCACCCCAATTTGCCACTCCTGTTTAACCGCCCTTAATTGAATTTTCCAAAAGCAAAAATATACGTGTTTCTATATTTTTAAAGGAGATCCCATTTACAAATTTTCAGTTCTGTAATATCTTCAGTTTCTGGGACATATGTATCCTCATTAAAGGCATTCAACCCATTATTCACCCTTTTACACCCCTCCTATTGGGATTTAGAGAGAACAAAGAAATACGTGTTCCTTTATTTTTAAGGGAGATTCTAAACACCAATTTTTATATCTGTAAACGTTTAAAGTTTTAAGATGTAGACACACTCATTTTAAAAATTCGCCCCTCTTTTCACCCCCCATTATTTGGATTTTCCAAAAACGAAAAAATACCTGTTTCTTTATTTTTAAGGTAGATCCCAAATACCAATTTTCAGGTCTGTAATATCTTCAGGTTCTGAAATATAAGTAGCCTCATTAAAGGCATTCAACCTATTTTTCACCCTTTTCACCCTTCCTATTAGGATTTTCCGAAAACAAAAAAGTACGTGTTTCTTTATTTTTAAAGGAGATTTCTAAATACCAAATTTTACATCTATAGACTTTAAAAGTTTTGAGATATAGATACACTCATTTTAAAAATTTCATCCCCCTTTTCACCCCCCATTATTTGGATTTTCCCAAAACGAAAAAATACCTGTTTCTTTATTTTTAAAGTAGATCCCAAATACCAATTTTCAGGTCTGTAATATATTCAGTTTCTAAGATATAAGTATTCTCTTTAAAGGCATTCAACCCATTTTTCACCCCTCCTATTGGGATTTTCCGAAAACAAAAAATACGTGTTCCTTTATTTTTAATGAAGATTCTAAATACCAATTTTTACATCTCTAAACTTTAAAACTTTTGAGATATAGATGCACTCATTTTAAAAATTCACACCCCCTTTCACCCTCGCATTAATTGGATTTTCCAAAAACAAAAAAATGTGTTTCTTTATTTTTCACAGCGATCAAAAGTACCAATTTTGAAGTCTGTAATATCTTCAGTCTCTGAGATATAAGTAGCGTATCCGGATTAAAGGCATTCAACCCCTTTTTCACCCTTTTTCACCCCTCCTATTGGGATTGTCTGAAAACAAAAAAATACGTGTTTCCTTATTTTTAAAGAAGATTCTAAATACCAATTTTCACATCTGTAAACTTTTAAAATTTTGAGATATAGACACACTCATTTTAAAATTTCACCCCCCTTTTCACCCCCTTAGCGACGGAATATCCAAAAATCCTCTCTTAGCGAGCACCTACATCTTAATATGAATATATCCCCAAAATTTCATTTCTTTATGTCCAGTAGTTTTGGCTCGGCGATGATGAATCAGTCAGTCAGTCAGGACAAGCTACTTTATATATATAGATGATATTATATTATATTATATTATATTATATTATATTATATTATATTATATTATATTATATTATTGTCCACATCTGTGGTGTAGTGGTTAGTGTGATTAGCCGCCACAAACCGAGGCCCGGATTCGATTCCCGGTTCTGCCACGAAATTTGTAAAGTGAATCGAGTGCTGGAACTGGGTCCACTCAGCCTCGGGAGGTCAACTGAATAGAGGTGGGTTCGATTCCATCCTCAGCTATCCTCGAAGTGGTTTTCCGAGGTTTCCCCACTTCTCCTCCAGGCGAATGCCGGGGTGGTACCTAACTTAAGGCCACGGCTTCTTCCTTCCCTCTTCCTTGTCAATCCCCTCCAATCTTACCATCTCTCCACATGACCCCTGTTCAGCATAGAAGGTGAGGCCGCCTGGGAGGTGTACTGGTCCTCCTCCCGAGTGTATCACTTCAACCGAATTTCTCACGCTCCTTGAGGCGGTAGAGGTGTGATCCCTGTCGTATCCGAGGGAAACTGGAAGATAAGCGTATTAAGAAAAAAAGAGTTATTATTATTATTATTATTATTATTATTATTATTATTATTATTATTATTATTATTATATACGTAACGATAACAATAGTGATATTACTATAGTTATTGCCGGGCTGAGTGGCTCGGACGGTAGAGGCGCTTCCCTTCTGAACCCAACTTTGCAGGATCGATCCTGGCTCAGTTCGCTGGTATTTCAAGGTGCTCAAAAACGTCAGCCTTGTGTCAGTAGATTCAATTTCACTGAGCAAGTGGATGTGTGGTTTGGTTCACTTAACTGTCAGCTTGCATTCGGGAGATAGTGGGTCCGAATCCTACTGTCAGCAGCCCTGAAGATGGTATTCCGTGTTTCTCCATTTTGTCACCATGCAAATGTCGGGGTGTACTTACATTGATGCCATGGACGCTTCCTTCCCACTCCTAGCCCTTTCCTATCCCATTTTCGCCATAAGACCTATACGTGTTTGTGCGACGTAAAGCAAATAGTAAAAAATAAAAAATAAAATGAATAAAATTTAGTTTAGACATATATTCTGATAACCTGTGAAAAATGTTTATTCACGTGTGGTCCCAGACTGATAAAGGTACTTAACATAAATGCTTTAAAATATTTCCCTAGTCGTGGACTTCGATTATGTTTATTAAATGGAGATAGAACTCCGGTATTTATTGACAGGGTTTAGACTTATTCGGCACAATTAATTCAACTTTACTGAGACGAATTGAAGTTAACAGAAGGCTACTATTTTGCAACTGATCAGAAAGCGTAGGTATCCAGTGAAATCCGCCAGGATTAAATGCAAACAGATTCTCGATGTCCTACTGCCACATTCACTGCAGTCACGACAACGACGTTTCCACGGAGCCATTCCGGCGCCCGCAAAGTGTATGGAGCTGTAAACATTCCGGTCTTGTGACATACGGTATAGAGTTGTGGGAGTCTACTCCTCTCCCAGTCCTTTCTGCAGGCAGACACCAATATGTGACCCTCTTCCCCTGTCTTATCCACCCAAATGCCGTTGTATTTCTTTCCTCCAGTGTATGAGGTCGTATTGTCTAGAGAAATTTTCATTCGAAAGCTAAATTTCAACTACTTTAGACGTAAGAAAGTTAGTGGCGGAATGGTTTCTTACAAATTTTTCATTACTAACTAAATATGAATGACGGAATGTGTTCGTATTTAGGAAATTTGAATAGGAGTGTATTTTCTTCGGCCGGCCCAATTGTCCTGGGATAGCGATTCTGCCTGTTACCCGGTAACCCCGGGTTATATTCTCTGCCAGGTCAGAGATTTATACCTGAATTTGAGAACTGGTTCGATGTCACTCAGCGTACGTCAGAACAATTAAGGAGTTATTGGCGGTGAAATAGTAGACCCGGTCAATAAAGCCAGAAATAATGGCTGGGAGGATATGTCGTGCTGACCACGCGCCATTCAATAACCTACAGATCTTCAGCCTGTGTATAGGTCGCTTGGTATAAGAAGGCCAATGGGGGTTATAGTGCCAGGGAGTTTGATCTGCTAGTTTGTAACCGCATTCAGTTACTAATGCTTCTGAAATTTGTATACATATTCTGTCTCATTAACTGTACACAGACTGTCCAAAAATGTAGGAAGTAATGGAGGCGTAGATAGTACACCCCAAAACAACTCAAAACTTCCCTATGAACATAAGGCCTATGGTCGATCATTTACGAATTACAAGCATTCAAAAGCTGTACTGGAATTAATGGCAATAGATCTATCTGGCACATCCCGCTTCGAATGGCTGTGGCCATGTTTGTGTGCAAGACGTTCTCAAAATGTGTCACAAGTTTTTGACTTTTTAGCTACTGAACAGCATATTTTCTAGTATTGTTAGGATTCGTGCATGACCTTGACAGTGAAAAGACCTAACGTTATTTTGGCCATGAAGGAAGAACGTGCATCATGGAAGTTGTAATAATTATATAGTGAATTAAAAGTCACAGGACCTAAAATTAGAATTCCAGGCTCCACGATTAGTGCGAAGTATCCCTTCCATTTTGGCTCATAACGTAGAGTTCTAACTAGTAAACAGTCGGCTATACGACGTACGTCCATAGAGATGTTTCGTGTTATTTTGGGTGTAATATCTACGTGCCAATTACTACCCATATTTTTGGAGCACACACTACTTCCGATGTTTAACTGTCTGTATAAATCTATCACATATTTAATAATGATGATCTGTTCCCAGGGACTGACCCATATAAAACGGGCGTTTTCCAAAACTGTATAACGGGCATTAGTTATTGTCTTTTGAAACAAGCAGAGTGGCCGTGAGGGTTAACGCACTACGGCTATGAAGCCAAGCTCTGAAATCGCGGGACGATTGGACTGGAACCCCACAGTCGGTTTTGCCGAGAAAGGTTTCCTGCGGTTTCTCATTTTCACTTTCAGGTGAATATGGGGAAAGTTCCTGTTCTTAGGCTCCCACCTATACCTTCCCCCTCGTTATCCAATTCCTTTCACTATAATTTATTTAACCTCCTTTAACCCCTTAACTGAGGTTTACGTCAGGAAGGGATCCGGTCGTGAAAATATGCAATATTATTTTTATCTCGCCTTATCCTTCTTCCCGAAGTCTATCAGGGAATGGTGCTAAATGGTAGATATACATATATGTTATTGTCTATGAAATTGGTAGCTCACACATTTATCCTGCAGATTGCCTCTAATGGACTGATACCTCTTGTCTTGTTAACGCAATGAGGTTAACGATTCAGAATATTTCCGAGGTGCCACTTCCTACTTCATAAAACTAGAATCCTAATTTCTAAGAATCTTTATGGAAGCCCCTCAGTCGTTACCCATGGTTGAAGGACTAAGGACCTGTTATTAGAAACTATTTACAATATTCTTCAAAGAAATATAAAAACTAGTTTATTGTTTGTACGAAACAGCCAGGTGTCTTGAAAACTGCCTGCATAAATAGTACAGCGGGGAGAACTTGAATAAGAGATCCGAGTTCCCAATACCGGTGATAAAAACTGTTAACCGCAGAGTAGTTATTAATAGAGCCTCTCATGGGCTACCTTTCAAGGTAACTTGCAACATATCTGCAGCAACTTGTTCGCCAATGAGATGACGTGACCTATGGAGAACTTGGAATTTCAACAGATAAGGTTTCGCTTGGAATATAAACAATGCAATGCAACTCACATAGCTTTTGTCTAATACTCATGTCTGACTACAATTCCTGTAGGATCGTTTACAAATATCTGTTGTCATTCCTGCTGGATACCGATGATAAAGAAGTTCCTGCACAGTGGAATAATCCTTACTCTAAAAAAATGTAACACTTTTTAAACAGGTGTGACTCATACCTATGCCTCATGTTCTCGACATCATGTACAATAAAACCACTGATGAAAATTTATATTCAGAATGATCAGTTTTCGAATGCGAAAATCGATTAATCTAACAGAAATCGGTGGAATCGTACAGCAATCCATCTATGTATTTAAGGACAGATTCACAACTTTTCGATCTAGCTCCGATTACATCTAGAATGTGTAGGTGAAAGTTCAATGTACAGTAGTTGAGGAAATCATCGATGACTTGAAAAGTATGACCAAAAATGATCCTGGAATCATCACGGATGCAATAGTGTTAATTTAGTACCAAAGATCATTTTCAAGCATGTCTTGCACAGCGCTGACCGTATGAGGGCAGCCATCATGATTTAAAAACAAAACCATTGCATTAAGGAGCTAAGAACCGGAATATCTAAGCATGATCGGCATGTGCCTTTTATCCTCTGCCATGGATCGGTAAAAGGACTGGCATGAGCAATAATGACACACTGAATTTTTTGATCCCGATTATTTTTGTTCCTCCCCATACTGAGTCGTAATATCACCCCCAGAACTACATAAATGATTCCTCTTTAATCTACAGGCAAAGGGAAATTACACCCGTAACTTAGGCCTACTGTGGAAAGAATTATCTCACTGGTCCCTTCACCATTTTGTACTGCGTTAACGTCGCACCAACATATCAAATGTTTTCAGCAATGGAAAGATGGGAAAGGAATAATATTGGGAAGGTAGCGGCTGTTATAGGGCACCAGCATTTACCTGGTGAGAAAATAGGAAACCGCGGAAAGCAATCCTCAGGGCTGCCGAAGGTGGAATTCAAACCCATCATCTCCCGAATACATGTTCAGAGCTGTGCGATCCTAACCGCACGGCCAAACTCGCTCAGTATAATGGCAATTTGAAACCGTATTAGTGTTTCTGTCTATGTCATCTTATTGTTTCTGTGCACTAGGCTCCTCGTATTGTTTCTGTTTTCTTACCCTCGTTGAGCAACGGATGACAGTTCCTTCTGTCTTACTCCCTGAATTGTTAGACAAATAATCTTAACGCCAATGACAGCTGGGCATGGTACTGGAGGAAACGTCACGCGGTATGAATATTAAACCACTGTATTCTTTAGCAATTTGGCAGAAGCTGACTAGTGTCCCGTTGACGGTACTTTATATTGTACTACTTAATATGTTAACTGCACTAAGTTTAGAGTGTCTTTTGACGTCACGTTTTATTCTTGCTAACCACAGCTACAAAATAACAAGGAAAATGAAGGTTCTTTCTTTGTTAGTGGGACTGTCATGAGAAAGGCAACTCCGCCTCAATGTGATTAACTGGCGTAACAGTTATTGAATAACTTTTCCAACGGCTTCTGTGGATAAATTCTTTCGAATATTTAACCTGTAATTCAGTATTTATGAGCAAAAACTTTGAACTGGGTTTACTTCAAACTCTTGGTTAGAAGTAGTTTCCATTCTGGCTACGTGATGTAACATTTCAAATTATTACTCCCACTAACCTAAATGTCTATGCAATTCGGAAGAAAGGCACTTATCGAATAAATGTATTATACACTGGCGGAAAATGGAAACTCAACACCAAGGATACATTGGTTGAGAGGAATGAAATTTAGGCTAAGCAATTATCGAGGTAACATATTTATTTGATCAAAGTTTAGAGGTCACAGGTTCAAGATTGAGAATAATAATAATAATAATAATAATAATAATAATAATAATAATAATAATAATAATAATATTGGCTTTACGACCCACTAAAACGTTTTTCGGTTTTTCGGAGACGCCGGGGTGCCGGAAATTTGTCCCGCAGGAGTTCTTTTACGTGCCTGTAAATCTACTGATTGACGTACTTGAGAACCTTCAAAAACCACCAGACTGAGCCAGGATCGAACGTGACAAGTTGGGGTCAGAAAGCCAGCGTCTCAACAGTCTTGAGCCACTCAGCCCGGCTGATTAGGAGTTAGTGCCTTGAACTCTACGGGACGTCTGGCTCTGAACTGGCAATCAAGTAATCGATTTTTTACACTTCACTGTGTCACTCTGGTGCCAACTGATACTCAAATGGCGGCTGCAGATGCAGTACGATCCACCGCATCCATGCGGCGAATATGATGATCTTCTCTCGACTGTTGGACGCTATGAAGTTGGTTTTCTATTTCTACATCAGGTAGGTGCTGGAGATATACCATAATAATAACGTATCGCATAAATTTTGCGTAGTAAGACAGGTTACGGCTGGGGTTGAATTCAAAGAAGTCCATATTTCTTAACTTACATGTTGTGAGCCCTTGAGCTAGCTACCCACTGCTAGCCCCATAAAATTAATGTATAGCAACTCTGTTTCCTAGTAGCCCTTGCGTCAGTTCCCCAGAGTTAGTCCAATACGACCAATAAGTCGTAAGTTGCATGTGGTGAACCCCTCAGGTACAGTAATACTGCAGAGTTAGCCCCATATGAGGAATATATAGCAGCCATTTGCCTAGTAGCCTTTGCGTCAGCTCTCCATAGTTAGTCTCATAAGGCCAATAGGTTCTGTTACATTTTGTGCGCCCCTAGATAGCTCTGCAGAGTTAGCCCCGCACGAGCAATGTATGAGAGCCACCTTGCCTAGTAGTCCTTGCGTCAGTTCCCCAGGGTTAGGCCGATGAGACGAACAGGTCGAAAGTTAAAAGTTGTGAGCCCCTGAAGAAGCCATCCACTGTTAACCCCATAAGGGGAAATGCATAGCAGCCATCTTACCCAGTAGCCCTTGCATGAGCGCCCCACAGTTAATTAGTTAAGGTTAATCTGGCACTCTTATGTGGTTATTTCGGCGTCGAACTTGGCTAGCGCTCCTATGAGGTTAAGCCTGGGATAGAGTCCAAGTTTGCAAGATTAATTTTACAAACGTAGCCAACGTTAGGCAATGGCGTCATGTGAGCTTAAGCATGCACTCATGGTCGACATATCTGAGAGGTAGAGGTGGCGTCTTAGGTGCGTGAAGTGGAGGTGGCGGCCGACCTCCTCAATGTACCCTACCTATGATTTTAGTGCAGTAAGCTCATATCCGTTCCACCATTTCTCCTATGTTCTGATTCCATTAACTGACATTCACTCTGCTATATTCCACAAGCAAATGCTCGTTCTATGTTCAGCAAGTCCATTTCCATTTTACGATGTAGAAGATCGTTCAGGATCTCTGGGGGCGATGATTGAAGGGTAATTACCTTATGAAAAGCAATGTCTCCACCAACGATCATGCTAAATAGGAAAGTCAGCATTTCTAGCTATAGCCCGACAACGTAATTTCCATTGCAGCATACTTCTTCAAGAGCTACCATTTCTCCTGAAAGGCTTTCCGGAGGGCATTGAAAGTGCGTGGACGTCTATTTCCTCTTTTAGGAGTCCACATGGGTGACCCGTTGTGTGCCTCCACCGCAATGTCAGTAAACGGAATTGCATGGATTCCAGTTTCCGACTCCATTCTCTCTATGAACACACGAGTACCGGGCGAGCTGGCCCTGCGGTTAGGAGCGCGCAGCTATGAGCTCGCATCCGGGAGATAATGGGTTCGAACCCCACTGTTGGCAGCCCTGAAGAAGGTTTTCCGTGGCTTCCCATTTTCACACCAGGAAAATGCTGGGGCTGTACCTTAATTAAGGCCACGGCCGCTTCCTTCCCATTCCTAGGCCTTTCCTGTCCCATCGTCGCCATACGATCTATCTGTGTCGGTGCGACGTAAAGCAATTAGCAATAAAAAAAAAACAACAACACAAAACACACGAGTCGAACGAGAGGTGCGGCTGGATGCTTCATTTTGATGTACCCACACCTGAGTTTTCGCCCTCCCATTCAGTGCTGGGCTAACTTAAGTGTGTTGTATATGGGAGTTAAAACCTCTTGTCGATAGTGTGTAGAGTTCACCCTCACATTATTAGTGAAACGGCGAATGGTTAACTTGCCATTGCAGCAGTATCCAGCTAGGATCATGAAAATCCATGGTGAAGTTTCCTAGCATTCTTTATACAATGTTTGATATTACTTTTTGTCTCTAGGGCAGTAGTAAATCGAGCGAAATTTGTTAAAATCACTAATGTACACATATGCTTGGTCTAATATCACAAAATTCTTTCATCTTCCCCCTGCCAGATAGCCATCGTACAGCTTTCTTGCGTTAGTGCGACGTTCCAAAATGTGAGGAGGCAATAGCTTGTGAACTCGACGCTTATGCCGCATTTCTAATTGCAAGTCCTTGTTGATTATGGTGTTAACTGTTGAAAAAGACATCCCCAAGTTACGTGGTAGTCCCTTGGAGGGCAGATTTACCACCCGAGACAAGGGCCTTCACTATCCTCACCTCTTTTGGTGTACGGCTGGTGGCTGATCGTGGATTTGCCTGTTTCTTCCCCCTCTGGAATTAAGTCCAGTAGGTATTTGCCTTTTTTATTCAACACAGCACTGATCCCGTTCTTTGATGTTTAGAAATTACGCTTCTTGCACATTCCTTGGATTGCAGAATAGCGACATTTAGCATCGGAAAGGGCTGTTATGTAGCCATTCAAGTGAGGGTTATTCCGCTTCGACATCGTTGCAGCTAATGTCACGGTACACTACACCAGAGCTGCTCAGCTGGGCGCCCGTTGAGGCTTGCCCAGTGCGGCCGAGCTGACGTGACGTAAATGCGAGCAACTTACCAGTAAGCATACGTCACGGTGAAGCGAGAGAGCCAACACAGTTTACAGGAAGGGAACTGTGAGTTTCGATTATCATTACGAAGCTCTCCTCCATTACTCACGTCAGCGAAATGATGAATGGGGTACAATATTTAAGAAAAAACTCTATAATCGCAAGAAAACCGACCATTTCAAGATATTCGGGTTTGGATTTATACACTCAGTTTTATTTTCTTATATTTATAAGTTCAAAGAAATCTTACAAGTTATAATTTTTGTGTTACAATTTACAACTCTTTGGATGGGAATGACAGTATTTCCATGTCTTAAAAGATAAATTCCTGTTATTCATTCAACAAAAAGTAATATATTTACATAAGTCAACTAGTTTACTGCTTGATTTTGCACAGTGAAGTGCTATTTGAATTTACGGGTTCACCTGAATTTGAAAATAGTATTTAAAATTTATCAGGCGTCCATTGGGGGGGGGGAGTTTAATCACGAATGGGGACATAGATACTTACTCTTCAAGATTAACGTACAAAAACAATGTAAATCTATCTACCAAATAGATGTAGATTATGCCTTCAAATAATTAACCTAACTGATGTTATTCGCAGCCGGCCCCGTGGTGTAGGGGTAGCGTGCCTGCCTCTTACCCGGAGGCCCCGGGTTCGATTCCCGGCCAGGTCAGGGTTTTTTACCTGGACCTGAGGGCTGGTTCGAGGTCCACTCAGCCTACGTGATTAGAATTGAGGAGCTATCTGACGATGAGATGGCGGCCCCGGTCTAGAAATCCAAGAATAACGGCCGAGAGGATTCGTCGTGCTGACCACACGACACCTCGTAATCTTCAGGCCTTCGGGCTGAGCAGCGGTTGCTTGGTACGCCAAGGCCCTTCAAGGGCTGTAGTGCCATGGGGTTTTGGGGGGGATGTTATTCGCGGTAAGCGTGATTGGATGTAACAAGTTGATGACTACTGATAAATAAATATAATAAATAAATATAAATAAAATTACTCAAAAACTTAATGAAATTAATAAGCATAATTAACCGAAATGTCCGTAGTATGGGCGCCAGAGTTCACCAGAATGGATCCCTCGAATTTAGATAAGAGCATGGTAAACTTTATATCCCAGGGCGTGTACATAATGCTGCGTACTGGTACATCTGCTGCAGGCCTTACCTAACCTCCTGAAAACGACTAATACGGTAGGAACTGCACCTAGGTTTATCAATAACACTGATTCTAAATTAGCTAACTATATTCTGAACAAATTCCGTGCATGAGCACCTCATCAACATACAACATTAGACATATAATACACACATAAAATATTGCTGGAAGACTCCATATTTACAACAACAACAACAATAATAATGAAAATCGTGGGAAAACGAAAGTGAGAACTAAGCTACCATTTGCAGATAGTCCGATGAACAATGTACATGTATGAAGATAAATACCCTTCACTGTCTCTATATCAATTCGACTTACCGATTCTCATAATCGGCAGTTATCACTTCACACAGATACTGTACCTTGTACTACTGTGTTCACATATTTTAACACTTGTAAAGATATATACACACGTCTGTCGATCCTCAACATATAAATTTATGGAAAGTCTGAGATAGCTTTCACCAACATATAATGCTAGGCCGCCACAAGTGCTGCAATACTTAATGCGCAAGCACTCTCCACAAACATAACACGACTACGCTCCACGAACGTTTGAAGTCCAGTCCATTGCAGCCATGTCACTCCAGTACCGTGTATCAGCACCACTTCCTTCCCGTACAGTCCGTCAGTTGTAGTTGTAGTTATCTTCCTTCTCGTTCCTTTACAATCACCTCTACAATCACCCTTACAATGTCTCATACAATCTCTCTTACAATCTCCTAATACAATCATCTGGTTGCCGCCGTATCATCAACCTTTATAGACATCAACATCCCCCTCCTCTCAGATGAGACGTCTGGATTGGTGCTTGCCAGCCAATCATGAGTGATCTCAAATCAAGACCAAGCCCTGAACTACTTCTTCCTCCCAAGATAATAACAAACTCTGGGGAGTTTTCATGAATCACCAAACTTTCCCTGGTACAACAACAAGCTCATCTCATCAGGCTGGGATATATACATGACAAATGGAATTCCCTGACACAAGTACATCACAACACACACTGGGGTAGCCAGATGACTCATTCAAATTACCAGAGTTATTACAGCAATGTTTTCCCACTGGTGCAAAACAAATTACTCATACCTACATATGTGGATATCTTCCAGCTTACCAATATAAATGTCAAAATATACAAATGAAATACTAATAATAATAATAATAATAAATCGAATATTGACAATAATATCTCTAACTTCTACATATAATTCAGGGGTGTGATATATGTACTATCACATAACGCCCCCTTGGTGAATCGATGATATCATATATTATGATTCACCATAAAACAGAACTTCATACATAACCTTATAATGGCATAACTGAACACATAATTTACTGTAATAATGATATATACATTGCGTCTACTGCATTGTATTCGCACACACGAAATACAATTTGTCCAAACAATAATAATAATAATAATAATATGGCTATATACACACAACTCTGATTGTTTCACATACCATTGAACACAATCCCTTCTTACTACAGTACACTTAACTCAAAATTGATAATATATACATCGGAGGTGCAGATCCTATCTCTTATATCTGCGAAGGCTATAGATATTAAATGTCCCAAGGACCTTATTTTCAGCGGTTAGGAGCCTATAAGCACACTTGCCTATTCTACTGTCCACAGTATACGGACCCTGATACAATTGAAAAAACTTATGCATAGTTTTCTGATCGGCATTCGACAAATGAGGAACTCTGAGAAGCACCTCGTCTCCCACCTCAAACTCGTCCTGTACTTTCCCCTTTTGCTGGCGAATTCTCCTATTACCTGCCTTAATTAAATTTTCCCTAGCCAGCTGGATACAGATATCCCTGGGTACCGCCTCTCCTGTAGCTAAACCTAATATTCTAGCGAGTTCGTTGGTAGGCTTCCTACCTAATTGAACCTCAATCGGAGAATGTCCAGTACTGTCGTGCTTAGTGACGTTAAACCACCGCTCAATATCGTCCAGGCGATTAAACCATGAGCTGTGTTTCTCGCTCACATACGACCTGAACATCCTGCCGAGTTCTCTCATGACTCTTTCAGACATATTCCCTTGCGGATATCGTATCGACGAATAAATATGCTGGATCCCAATTTCCGCCAATTTGGTTCTCCAGATTTTTGAGGAAAATTGTGATCCATGGTCTGATAGTATCCTGAGTGGTTTACCAAACTCAGGCACATACTTGTCAATGATCTGATTGACACACCCTCTCCCTGTGGCTTTCCTCAGGGGATACAACTTGACGTATTTGCTGAAGGCATCTAATACGACAAATATAAACTGGTATCCATACCGAGAAGACACTAACGGTCCATACAGATCCACGCATACAAGCTCTCCAGGCGCCTGCGTCAAAACTACCTGTCTAGGACCCTCTAAATGCCTGTTGGGGTGCTTGCAGCGCTGACACAAGTCACAAGTCGCTAGAATTTTCCTAACGTCCCTTCCCATGTTCTTCCAAATGAAATTGTACTGAAGAGCACATAAAACCTTGTCCGGACCGAAATGGCCCAACTCCTTGTGATAAAACCAAACAATGTCTTCTGTCAAAGACTTGGGGACTATCACACACCACACATCGTTATAACACTTCTTAGCCAGTAAATCACCTTGTAATCGGTACCACGTGTTACCTTTCTGAATCTGAGTATCAGGCTCACTAGCCTCCAATTCACCAATTATCTGAATGAGGTCAACCTCCTTCCTCTGTTCAATTTTAATCTTACGCAAACGTAACTTCTCCTCCTTACGATCATAAAATTTTACAGTACATACTAAAATGCCTCCTGACTGTTCGGCGACAATGTCTTCACGAGATACCTGAGGGTTTCTACTCAAGAAATCTGCTAAGACATTGTCTGCCCCTTTGACATGAGATATGTCAAAGTCGTACTCTTGTAAGGCCAGAATCCAACGAGACATACGATTAGACGTTAACTTACACGTCTGCATAAAAATCAGAGCATTGTGATCTGTCATAATCTTAAATTTAGTTCCTAACACATACGTTCTAAATTTACCCAAGGAGTACACAATGGCAAGCAACTCTAATTCGGTAACAGTATACCTCTTCTCAGCTAAACTAAGTCCCCTACTAGCTAGAGACACAATCCCAAGGTTACCCTCATCATCCTCTTGAAATAACACCCCCGCAATCCCCTTATCGCTAGCATCAGTCATAACTAAGTATGCTTGGTCTGATCTAGGATATTTTAGCATGACAGCTTCTCGAAAACCTAACTTAAGTTGTGTGAAAGCTGTATCATGCTCCGGACCCCAGTTCCACCTAGCATTACTCTTAAGGAGTTCCCTAAATGGCTCTACAAGAAATGAATATCTAATTACAAACCTCCTAAAATAATTGCAAACTCCCAAAAAGGACCGAAGTTGTTTGACGTTACGTGGTGTCCTGGTGTTGAAAATGTGTTCTAATTTCGTCTGTTCTGGAGTTACACCCTGCTGCGTGATAGTGTGACCTAGAAATGTTATGTGTTGTGCACAAAATGTAGATTTATTCAATTTCAAGGTGAAACCCCCATCCCTCAACTTACGAAAAACAATCCCTAAGTGTCTCATGTGTTCCTCGAATGTATGTGACGCAACGACCAGATCATCAACATAACTGGTGGTGAAATCCTCCGTTTCATGTCCCAACACAATGTCTAAAGCCCTGATAAGTGCGGCAGATGATGTTTTTGTGCCAAAAGGGACGCGTGTGAACTGAAATAACTTATTCTTATAAAGAAATGCGGTGAACTGCCGATCTTCCTTCCTTAAGGGAACTTGCCAGAAACTAGAGCTTAAATCTACCGCCGTGAGCCATTTCCTACCATCGAAACGTTGGATTAGGTCTTCGGTAGTCTCAGGTCGTTGTTGATCGGGTGCAATGCGTCTGTTCATCTGTCTGGCATCCAAGCACACACGAACACTCCCATCCTTCTTGGCTACAACCACTAAAGGGTTCACATATTGACTACTTGAAGGTTCAATGATCCCATCCTCCAACATTTTCGATATAACCTCATCTACAGCTCTAGCATGAACATGTGGAATAGGGTACCGCGGTCCCACAAAACTCGAGCGATCAGTGATGTCAAACTTATGTTCATAAAGGTGAGTTTTTCCAGGCTTACCACTAAAAACGTCACTATACTCTACTAACAAAGAAAATAAGCAATCCTTCTGCTCCTGTACTAAATTCGTTCTGTCCACAGCCTCGAGGAACTGGTCTTCCTGACCAGTCTCCACAGACATGTGACACAGATTTACCTGTGACTCTCTATCACAAACTTCATTTACTTCAACATCGTAAGCCACCTGGATACAACTCAACTCATGAACAAAAATTCCCTCATCGATCTTGTACTCCAATTTCATCAAATCACGAGAACTACCCCAAAAGAATCGAACCGTCGCACTATCATAATCCAACTTAACACCTTGACTACCCAACCAATCAGCCCCAAAAATCACCGGATATACTAAATTAGGCACTAATAAACATACCTGAAAAACAGTTTCATTGCCTATCTTAACTGGAATAGCCACTTGACTCTTAATTCTATGTGATTTGCTGCCTACCGCAGACAAGATGAAAGTGTTACTAACAGGAATTTCCTCTATGACATGTCCTCTCCTCTTAGCATCATCATAAAACTTAAGATTAATACAAGACTTCTCACTACCTGAATCTAATAAAGCCTTGACCTTATTCTCCCAAATCTCAACTTCAATCACAGGCGTAATCATAATAGCTTCAGATTCCTTCTGATCACAAAACACTTGGTCATTCAATAATTCCTCTTTCACGTCTAAATCATAACTTACCTGTTTCATCACGTGAATAGGAATTTCGGTATCGGACTGCCTATCTGACCCAACTAAGAAGTCCGATTCCGGTTTAAATTACTTGACATGGACTGTTCACTATTATCATGTCTCTGCACTTGATCTGGAGGTCTTTGATCCGTACGCCCCCTACTTTCTGATTCCCCTTGATTAGGTCTTCTGCCATAATATTCCTGGTGATTAACTCCCTGATTAGACTGTCTGTTTCCCCTTCCGGAATTACCACCCTGATTCCCTTGCCTAGAATGACTGAAATTCTGATTATTCCTATCTCCCGCTACCTGATTACCTTGTCTCCCATTATCCCCGTAATTTCTACCTTCACTTTGCCTAGTCCTCCCCTGCCCTTCCAAAGCATCAAACCTCTCTAACAGCTGCTCTAATTCTTTAATCGTAACAATATTCTGCATACATGCAGCTAATCCGACCTTCTCAGGAAAATGCCTCAACATCTGGCGGACTGTATCTCTCTCCGATGCTAGACCTTCAATATTCTGGCTGATCAGAACATGCGCTAAGAAATATTCCGTCATAGACACACCTTCCTGAGGCCTATATTTGCCAAATAGCACGCGATCTCTTTCCCTTCCCTGAATAGCATCACTCCAAAATTTAGAACTAAATTTCTCCCTAAATTCCTCCAAACTCGAAATACCCTGTCTATAAACTTGAAACCAGGATCTCGCTTCTCCAACAAATGCAATATCCAACATCTCATCAACCATACTCCACTCGATCAAACCATCGTCAAGATTCTTGGAAAACCGTTTCTCCACCGTTTTCAAGAATTCCATCGGATTAAACTGCCGACCATTAAACTTGGGTAATTCAGAGTCCTTCGTACAAGAAACGTACCTATTACATATACTGCTACCTACTTGGATTTGACTGATCTCCTGCCTTAACTTTACATGACATGCTTTAATTCCTTCTTCAACTACCATTCTGGCATTTCCTTCTACTGACTTGAGGTCATCTTTTACCGACTTAAGGTCTTTCTCCAATTTCTCATTCTTCTCATCTATTCGCTTCACTAAAACATTCTGGCTGGTTTTAATTCTATCTATTTCTTCGACTTTGTCTTCCACTATTTTTATTCTCTTGTCACATTCCTTGCTGTTTTCAACAAATTCTTTCCTAACTACATTAAATCGGCATTCAATTTTCTCAGTCAATTCCAAGCGTTGAGATTCAACCTTATTATTGATTTCCTGAATTTCCCTGCTTTGATGGTCAAACTTCTGGTTCAATTCATCTATTCTACCATTCACAGCACTACTTAAACTATCAATTTTACTAGACAATTCAACACTCACTAAATTTAACTCCTTACTTTGATTCTCAATCTTACTGGACAATTCCGTACTAACTGAATTTAATTCACTATTAATACTGTATATTTCATTACTTAAAAAACTCAATTCACTCTTCAACTCTTTACTCTGACTATCAATCTTACTGGACAGTTCAACACTCACTGAATTTAATTCAACACTCTGATTATCGATTTTACTCGACAATTCAACATTATTATTATCGATTTTACTGGACAATACATCACTCTTACTGTTAAATTCACCCTTCAACTCTGTACTGAACTGATTAAATAGTGATTGAAGCATACTAAGAGTTAAGATCGCCCCTTGATCCCCTACATTCTGAGTTTGAGACGGGTTACTCGGTTCCTCACTTATCGTTACCGATTGATCTTTCCTACTATCAGCCATTTCGCTATTCTCACTTAAATTAGATAAACTCGATGTGGTGGAAATCTTTTGACTTCTCCTTTCCTGATTCTTAGTACCAGCAACTTTAACGACCTCTCTATTTCTCAATTTTATAATACTGGACTCGCTACAACATTTCTTCATACTCCAACATACATATAAAACACTTCACTGACATAGTTTTCAGAATTCCATCCACACCTGACAAGTGCACCTACGCTTATAAGCCTAACAGATGTACCAATCATTCAGCCACACGTTGGGAAGCCAATTGTAACAAGTTGATGACTACTGATAAATAAATATAATAAATAAATATAAATAAAATTACTCAAAAACTTAATGAAATTAATAAGCATAATTAACCGAAATGTCCGTAGTATGGGCGCCAGAGTTCACCAGAATGGATCCCTCGAATTTAGATAAGAGCATGGTAAACTTTATATCCCAGGGCGTGTACATAATGCTGCGTACTGGTACATCTGCTGCAGGCCTTACCTAACCTCCTGAAAACGACTAATACGGTAGGAACTGCACCTAGGTTTATCAATAACACTGATTCTAAATTAGCTAACTATATTCTGAACAAATTCCGTGCATGAGCACCTCATCAACATACAACATTAGACATATAATACACACATAAAATATTGCTGGAAGACTCCATATTTACAACAACAACAACAATAATAATGAAAATCGTGGGAAAACGAAAGTGAGAACTAAGCTACCATTTGCAGATAGTCCGATGAACAATGTGCATGTATGAAGATAAATACCCTTCACTGTCTCTATATCAATTCGACTTACCGATTCTCATAATCGGCAGTTATCACTTCACACAGATACTGTACCTTGTACTACTGTGTTCACATATTTTAACACTTGTAAAGATATATACACACGTCTGTCGATCCTCAACATATAAATTTATGGAAAGTCTGAGATAGCTTTCACCAACATATAATGCTAGGCCGCCACAAGTGCTGCAATACTTAATGCGCAAGCACTCTCCACAAACATAACACGACTACGCTCCACGAACGTTTGAAGTCCAGTCCATTGCAGCCATGTCACTCCAGTACCGTGTATCAGCACCACTTCCTTCCCGTACAGTCCGTCAGTTGTAGTTGTAGTTATCTTCCTTCTCGTTCCTTTACAATCACCTCTACAATCACCCTTACAATGTCTCATACAATCTCTCTTACAATCTCCTAATACAATCATCTGGTTGCCGCCGTATCATCAACCTTTATAGACATCAACATCCCCCTCCTCTCAGATGAGACGTCTGGATTGGTGCTTGCCAGCCAATCATGAGTGATCTCAAATCAAGACCAAGCCCTGAACTACTTCTTCCTCCCAAGATAATAACAAACTCTGGGGAGTTTTCATGAATCACCAAACTTTCCCTGGTACAACAACAAGCTCATCTCATCAGGCTGGGATATATACATGACAAATGGAATTCCCTGACACAAGTACATCACAACACACACTGGGGTAGCCAGATGACTCATTCAAATTACCAGAGTTATTACAGCAATGTTTTCCCACTGGTGCAAAACAAATTACTCATACCTACATATGTGGATATCTTCCAGCTTACCAATATAAATGTCAAAATATACAAATGAAATACTAATAATAATAATAATAATAAATCGAATATTGACAATAATATCTCTAACTTCTACATATAATTCAGGGGTGTGATATATGTACTATCACATGGATTGTTGGTGAGTTTATGAGATAAATTAAACACAAGCAACCACAAGCCACATCTTATCCACCTTAACTCTCTATTATATTAAAATGCTTCTAAAACACCTCTTAAAATTTAATACTGAATATTGTAATTCATTGCGTACATTAGCCTCCGTGGCTCAGGCGGATGCGCGCCGGCCTCTCACCGCTGGATACCGTGGTTCAAATCCCAGTCACTCAAAGTGAGATTTGTACTGGACAAAGCGGAGGCGGGACAGGTCTTTCTCCGGGTACCCCGGTTTTACCTGTCATCTTTTATTCCAACAATACTCTCCACTATCATTTCATTTCATCTGTCAGTCATTAATCATTGCCCCAGAGGAGTGCGGCAGGCCTCGTCAGCCGGCACAATTCCTATCCTCGCCGCAAGTTGGGGGCTTCATTAATGTCATCCCTGACCCGGTCATTGACTGGACAACAGGTTGTAGGTTTTCATTACGTACATTATATCAATATGTTAGGTTGTAGGCCTCTTTATTTTATCCCATCAAAATACATAAACGGCAATGAACAAAACTAAACTTATTTCTTACAAAGTAAATTGATAATGACATGGTTTTCTTCCCTCTTTCTTCCATTATTTTCTGCCTCCATTTCAAATTCGCGCATCGCCGCAGTGATTGACAGTGTCAGGGTGAACTTCGCCCAAACTTCATGGCCTGTGACGTACCCACAACGTCACTGGCTGAACAGCATAAGCTCATCGCCTGCCAGCCCGCTGCTTACAGTGTTGGGCACCCCCGGGACGAAATGCCCAGCTTGAGAACCTCTGCTCTAAACACACGTTCTCAGTGCGTACGATAATCTTTTCTTTTTTGCTATTTGTTTTACGTCGCACCGACACAGATAGGTCTTATGGCGACGATAGGAGAGGAAAGGCCTTGGAATGGGGAGGAAGCGGCCGTGGGCTGTGTGAAAATGGGAAACCACGGAAAACCATCTTCAGGGCTGCCGACAGTGGGGTTCGAACCCACTATCTCCCGGTTGCAAGCTCACAGCTGCACGCTCCTAACCGCACGGCCAACTCGCCCGGTCTTACCAGAATCATCACTCCCCGTTTTGTCGTGTTTAAGTTGATAACAGCACCGCCAGCTGCCTTCAAACTCGTCACCAGAGATCATGAACGACCTTCGGTATATTATAGTCTTTAACTAGTTAGCGTGTATTCGTTCTACCATCATGCCAAAGTTGTTAGTCCAGCAAGTGCAAGTGCATATTTCATTCACCATGTCTCCTATACTACTTGTCCAGCAAGCGCATATTTGATCTACCGTATCACTTATGATTTGTTTTAGCACATCGTACAATATTATTCCAAAAAGTGCCTTTTCTTCTACGTTCGTACTTTAGCTAGTGGACATCCACTCCCACATTTCTTCTTCATTCTTAGTTCATTTTGTACATATCCGGTCCGCTATATCTAAATTCTTAGTACACTTAGTGCGATTTTTGTAAATGCATATTCATTCTACAATTTCTCATATGTTCTCAGTCCACGAAGCACTTACTCGTCTTTCTGTCTTTCGTATCGCTTAAAACGAGTACTTAAGTGCTATACCATCTATCGTGCATTCAAAATAAAGTTAGAATCTACTAACTCAATCGGGCTGAAAGGTTACGGAAGTGAACAACAAAAGTAAATTTGAACTGTTATTTATGAGTGTGGCTTTGTTCATGGAAACGGACTGGGATAGGAGGTATGGTATCAAGCGGAATATAAAATATATCGACGGCTTACTTCTAAAACCTCGTATGTCCCCATGCTCTTCGTACGCATTATTTTCCTTAAGGCTGGCCACGCCTCCCAGCCACATATGGATATGCTGTCCATCAGAACAATTTTCATTGTGTTCAATTTCCTATGCTGCTGTGTAAAGGTAAATGGACCTTAGCCTGCCGTATAGTAGGGATGTTGTTTGCATCACGTACTTACACACTCCTACAGTATAATGCATTCAAGGTTCAATTTCCTTTACACCTCAGCATAGGAAAATGAACACAACGAAAATTGTTCTGATGGGCTGCATATCAATATGTGGCTGAGAGGCGTGACCAGTCTTAAGGAAAATGATAGGTAGGAAGAGCCTTGCGAGATACGAGGTTTTAAAAGTAAGCCGTCGATATTTACTTGTTACATTGTAGTATTACGAATCATAGTTAAAAATTACCCCACAGTAGACGTTGTAAATCACATTACTTACTCATTTTCTTTAGTAGCACCCCTCCTCCAGTATACAGCTCCACCCAAGGCAATCGTCATGACGCTCAAATGTTGTAACCATTTTCCTTCCTACGGAATACAATAGATCTGATGTTTTTGCTAGATGTTTAAAGTTGCACGAACACAGAGTTTCGGGAACGTTGGGATAGTGCAGAGACAGGATTGAGGAAGATGCAACTGTGACCTTAATTAAAGTACAATCCCGGTATTTTATTGGTTTGAAAATGGGAAATCAAGGAGAACTCTCTTCAGGTTCGCCGATGGTGCAGTTCCAACCCGACATCCCCTGAATGTTAAATTACGGGATTACTACCCGTACTGCTAGCCAAGTCACTCAGTTATCGAACGTCACTGCATGCACATGGAAAGAGGTTTATACTGTATGTGAAGAAATGCTCTTCTTTCTATATTCACACACGACTCTTCAAACATAAGTGAGTGAAATGCCAAGACAGATTGAAAAAAGTGCTGGCTATTGAAACCATTAAATCTGTCTTTTAATGATAGTGTAAAATTGCCTCGTCCCGCATAACTGGTTTACCATATTTCTCATAAAATTTAAGGCAGTAACCTTATGCAGTATATTATTATTCGTACAACTTAGCACTTACATTATAAATAGAGAAATTACTATGGTTCCACATTTAGTTTCAATGAGTTTACATGCCAGCACAACAAACCTCCTAAGACCGAATGGCAGAGAGTTGGAAGAATAATTGGAGACACGCGTTCGTATTAGTAACTGAAAGTAAGAATTAAACAAAGGGGAAAATGAATTAATAATATTATTATTGAGCAGACGGAAGTCAGCGAGGTTTCCACATGCATTTCGAGATCTCTATGGCTAAATAAACAGAAAGAAACAGAATTCCGCATTTTTCGCATTCTAGATGTAATTTAAAAGTGATGCTGCTGCCTTAGAAGCGAAATAAATATTAATTTGCCCAGTGCTGCATATTCCGGGGAAGGCGGAACTGCTAGGTGCTTTTCAGTGAGTAAAATTCATTTCTCTGTATTCTACATGGCAGTTGTAGCTCGACGTTCCCTCGTCCTAAATATTTCTATCTTGTATGTCATTCTCTGTTTCATTTCCTGCACAATCATAACACTGCAGAAATGCTGCGTCCTACGCGGAAGACTTCCCTGGAGCCGAGCATTGCAGCATTTAGTCCTAATAATGCGACATCAGTCAAAGTAACTGAGTTGAATATACGGTTATGTAGTTTGCCTACGTGGCATAAGCCCTTCTCATCAAGAAATACGATGAAACAGCGCCAACGAGCTGTAGACAGTACAGGTAGGAGTGCAAGCTGAGGGACATTGAGAGTTTCAGTTACGTAGTACTTAGTATATCTATACGATCCGCAGGTGATATCGACACCTACTTCAGTTCTGTAATGCACCCAAATTGCCCCGGGCTGAGTAGCTCAGACGGTAGAGTGCTGCCCTCCTGAGCTCAAGTTGACGGGTTCGATACCAGCTTTGTCCACTGGTATTTGAATGTGCTCATATACACCAGCCTCGTGTCGGTAGATTTACGAGCGTGTAAAATAACTTCTGTGGGACAAAATCTCAGCTCCTCGACTTCTCCAAAAATTATAAAAGTATTTCGTTGGAAGTAAAACTAATATTATTACTAATAAACAGATCATAATAAGGAAATCAACGTCTCTAAACTTTAATTGGTGTTCTATTATAATATATTCGGTGTTAAGATTATGATTAATAAGTTTGTAACGTAATCCAGGTTTTTAAATGGAAAATAAAATCGTATTTTTTGTTTCTTTTACCGTGTAATGTTTACTACTAAAGTAAATTATGTTGTAACTTCTGTCATCAGTATTTTGGTTCACAATAAAAGGATTCGTACACCTAAAAATAATGAACAGTTTAGACATATTTTCCTCCAGCAATCTATTAACTACGAAGCGATATATTAATGAATTCTAAATTTAATTTCCCAACTGAATTGGAGCTTAGTAAAAGGTAAAATGGGGGAGGGGTATGAAAGAGATTAAAACAATATCATAAATTCAGTTACTAACACGACGTTAAGCTTGTATCCATTTCGCTCTTAAGACATCCGTTCGTACCAAACGAAAACCCACAATTATTATCTATCACGTAAATCATAAACGAAAATTACAGGAGAAGGCAAGTTTTCTGTCTTTTTACACTTTGCCTTATCTCGCACCGACACAGATAAGTTTTATGGCGACGATAGGATAGGGATAGGAGTGGGAAGAAAGGTACCATAGCCTTAATTATTGTACTGACCCAGCTTTTGCTTAGTGTGAAAATGGGAAACCACGGAACACCATCTTCAGGGCTGCAGACCGTGGGGTTCGAATCCACTATCTCCCGAATGCAAGGTGATAGCTACGTGACCAAAAACGCTTAATCACTTGCTCGGTTTTCTGCTATTATAAATGGCAAATAAGAGGATATACCTAGGAATATTATGGACTCATTGTTTACGGGTATTCGAACAGTTTCCGTGTAATATGGATTATATCGTAATCTTGGTGAATCGCAACCAAAGACAGTGAATTGAAAACTTATTAATATATGGATATTTCATCAATATCCAGGGCCGTATCTAGATGTTTTGCAACCAAGAACGATAACTGAAAAATGTCGTCCCCTCCCCTTTTTACTATCATTGGTCTCTCCCCAACAGTCCCCCACCATCAACACCGGCACCCAAGATCACATCAATACAAATTTTGCATTGTACTTTTAATGCTAAAACACGTTAATTATATTTTATACCTTACGCTTGCATTAGTTATTTTGCGTCATTCGGATATGCTTAACCCTGTAGTGGTCGCACACAATTCTATGTCATAGAAGGGTGCGTGGCATTTGAGAGATACTATTTCGTTTCTGAGGCAATTATGCTACCCCAGGTTTCAAAAAAATATTTATTTAGTTTTAAGGCATTTTGAAAGGCTGACTGTAAATTACTGAATCTAATTTATTGATGTAAAATCAACTAACGATGGATATAGACAATATAAAGGAACCTAAAATGTCTCTCTGACATAACCAAGAGGCACAGCTCTACACCCGTCTAATCGCTAGCCCAAAACTCCTTGGTATTTCTGTGGTTATATTTTTCCTTGTAACACGAAGGTACAGTATGCCAATTGGAGCCATTATTTGACGTATGTTGGTAGATCGAGCGTCCCTTTCCTACGGTAGATCCTTTAAACCTGTTCAATTTTCCCGCTGGTTCCCTCAACTATATAGGAAAGATGCGTGGGTCCAGATCCCTCCAGAACGATTCCGACACTTTGTAGAGACGATATTCCTGCCATTTTGACGGTTCGCAGAGGAGCAACTCGTTATTAACATCGCATTCAGTGCCTTCCCATAACTTTTGTCCACTCACTGTATATTTTAAAAACAGAACTATGGATATATTCATTTTATTTACATCTCTGTGATTTAAGATAAATAACGTTTTAATATGCGATATTAGTATCATGATATTTAAAAACATTAAAATTGTGGGAAACTTTATACGAAAGAATTTGAACCGAAGTGTAATGTTTTGAATCATCTCCTCAAATTCCACAGCGAATCACATAAAATATTGCCTAGCTTTTAATTATGAATTGTACTTAACTCTTAGTTATGTTGAAAGGGAAATACAAAATCTAACCCGTGATCGATAATCAACAGGAAATAACAGTAAAACTAAAAACATCAGCTTAGCCACTCAATACAAGTGACACTTGAACGATTAATTAAGTCGCGACATGATCATGGTATGAACATCCGTCAAATTCAAAGTACTGATTTATATAGGCCTAGTAATTGTTCCGTATGATTTTGATAACAAATCTATGTTTAATTTCCCCCCTTTTTTCATTTTTCTCCTCATTTGCTAATTTTTATATATTTGACTTAAAATGTGTGATTTTCGCCCATTTGGTGCCCTAGCACAACGTCGTATTCTCAGCATTTCCTCCCGGATTGATTACTTTTTTTTGCTATTTGCTTTACGTCGCACCGACACAGATAGGTGTTATGGCGACGATGGGATAGGAAAGGCTTGAAAATGGGAAGGAAGCCGCCGAGGTCTTAATTAAGGTACAGCCCGAGTATTTGCCTGGTATGAAAATGGGAAACCACGGAAAACCATCTCCAGGGCTGCCGACAGTCGGGTTCGAACCCACTGCCTCCCGGATGCAAGCTCAAAGCTATGTGCCCCTAACCGCACGGCCATCTCGCCCGGTGGATTGATTACTACTCCTCAGTACAGATATTACTCTAGTAATTTAGCAATTTTCTTAAAGGAACCAACGTGTCTCCTTGTCTTTATTCAGTAATTTTACTACACCTGTTGGTAATGTTCTACTGTTGCTGTAAAGAGTAGTTTGAATACCTAAATCTACAAGCGCAAAGCACATGCTTCTACGAAGTGGTTGCAGTGGAACAGACGAAGATATCTAGGAGCGTCTCAGATTTTTTCCACCTTAAAACTGAATATGACAGCATAACTGCTGTATAAGTGCGGCATGAGAACTACACCTAACTGTGACTGCGCTGCGGGAAAATAGAGTATCCGGCATATTGTTATCAAATGTAATAACAGGGCGTACTTGGGTTCGCTGGAAGACTTTGTTCAAGCCTCTAGAATGGCTATAGAGTGAATGAACAATTTAGATATAAAACCTTGAATATTTCAGGTTCCCAGGTGATTGTTTTCCTTTTTAGATTGTTACAACCCAAACTGTCATTTTATTTTATTTTATTTTATTTTATTTTATTTTATATACATTGTGTAATTTGGCATAAGCTAAATGAATAAGGAAGATATTGCAAAAATGAATTATATTGGCAAGTCACCTTCTGGTTTAACAGTCTCAGATAAATATAAGCAGTTGTACGAGTTGGTGTTTAAGAAATGTAGGGAAGCTCGCGCAAACAACTTGATAGTGCACGATATTGAACCCTTGAACTTACCATTCCATCGTTGGTCGGCCACGGCTGCTACAGTAGAACAATCTAGAACTCTTAAATCATGGGTCGTTGCGGGAATAAATTCGGTCACGATCTTAACCAAACGATGGGGTTCAGAAGAGATCCTAACTACTTGAAATGAGGAGCAAAATGTGCTTACTAACTTTTATTAAATTGAAATAGCACGATAACATCATTAAATTAATATGCATTCTTGAAATAAAAAAAAATTATGAATGATTGATTTTTGAATGTTTCAAACACAGTCACATTACATAGCGTTGATTTGTTTCTTACAATATCGAATAGTTGCTTCGGAGAAGTTAATATATTAGTGGACAGCGAAACTGAAAACTGAAAAAGGGAAGACCTGAAAACCGGGCACCTATTATTCCAAGCGAGAACTGAGAGTTAATCCACACGATCCGTGGAAAATCTGACTTTCAACAAGTAGAACGCCTGATTTTCTCTCAATTAAGGTTATCCACCAGTCGAATACCCTTTACGGATACGGAACACCCGCCGAATTGACCCTTAATCGAACCAAACTGACTATCAGTTGCTTTGGATAGGTTGCGAAATATTATGGGAAAGCATGGTGTTCACTACGAGTTAACAGCATCATTCACAATTAAAATAAAATTCCACCATGTATTTGTCATTCATGACACCCTTAAGTGATAAGGTAATCCCGATGCTAAATGTGCATCACCCAAAACAGCTGTTCGGAAGGAACCAACAACAACATGATCCATGAGGATCTTACGTTATGTCGTTCTAAAGGAACAAAACTGCGAAATGCAGGAAACACTTATTCATCATGCATTTAGAAGAAATGCCAAACACTGAAGTTAATTAAAAAGTGGAAAGTCACTTGAAAAGTATTATTATCGAACCGATTTTCAGGTTAGAAATGGTTTTGTTAGGCTAAATAAAATTACCAGTCCACGTTAAAAATTACTACAACTTTAAGGAATTCTTTTCCTTGGAAAACAATGTCTACCAGTACAGATCTATCTATTTATTGTCTGTCCCAACACACTACTTATAAAGTGATTACTTAATTAAATTCAACTATGAATAAAATGAAAGTACGACAAGATTGAAAATAAAATATTGTTACTGGCTGACGAATCGAAACCGCATTCGCAACTCAAGTCTCACACTAATACACTGAGTGTCAATATGCACACTATCAAAACGAAACGGACGTCAAAACGAGAAAACAATTAAGTCCGTAAAAGTAAATTAACATATCGAAGTCATTAAAGCTCAACACGCACGGAGAATTACAGTAAAGATATTTAATCTAGATCAGGTCGATGTCCAACATTTGGGCAACCCTCAGTCGCCGATAGCGGTCCCGTTATCTTAAGGAGAGCTACGCACTGACCCTCTTCATAATTTATAGTTACTGTAGATGCTACCTTCGTCCAGGCCACTTCCAAAAAAAAAAGAAACATCTAATCTGAGACTTGAGTGTGTACAGCTGCCATCCCAGACCTATCGTCGGGCTCACTTGAAATCTGTACATCCTAACACTAATCTCTATGTACATGATACCTTCCAAATTCTATCGTCGGGCGTGAACTAGGACGTCTCATCATCAGTGACTCCAAGGATAACATGTGACGTCCTAAATCTATCGTCGGGCGTCAAAAGTGGGTCGTACTACGCATCCCTTAACATATCAGGCGAACTAGCAATTTCAAACAACTCCGACATTCAATACTAAACCTGGTCCAACTAACAACACACGACGGAACAGCGTCTCTTACTATCAAATGAATGCAAGTCGAAAAATACAGTAAGTCTCTACCTCGTTACAATACGTGAACTCAAAACTAAATATACGTGACGAACGATTCTCCACCTCAAACACAATCTCAGCCTGTGCACTGAAGTTTTAGGGAAGCAATGATAATTCCCAACGCACGTTTACCGTAGTGGATGCCTTCAAAATAATAATCATCACTACCGCATTCGAAACTCTCCAATCGCCTATCATCAATTCCAACCATTTATATCAATCACATATCCAGTGAACAAATTCAATACACCCCAACCATGGGTCCAAAATGCTCTTTTATCCTTGAGGTCGCATTATCTTACTATTCATACGGGCTTTAAGTAACAAATGCTGGACGTTTACTAGCAAGATTTTAACCTTTTACTAGAGTCGTTTTCACTTGGGATCTTACTAGAAATCTACGGTGCTTCACACAGTAGTCGTCTCAAATTTCGGATTGGTAGCGGAAAACACTACAGCCTGCCTCGACACAGCCTGTTTCCTAAATACTTCCTCTGCAAAAATATAGCCTGTCTCAAACTCATTCTCCTCGCTTTATTCCAGCGGTATCACTTAAAATCCAGGCTTCATTTCATCCACCTCTCTCATCTCCACATACATATAAATTCGTCGCTCTCAATCCCTTTTTCTTATATTTCCAAGACCCTTTTTCATAATTCAATCCCCTGGTGAAAACAACAACCACTATCAAACACATCTCTTACTTTACTGTTATTACGACTTTCGGACCTCGAGAATCCAAGAACACACCGCGACTTTTCGTATCATTGATATACACGATGTCTCAAAATTTCACTTCCCATGAATAACTGTAACTCTATCAAATTTCACAGAAATTATCTAAATATGCCTGCGATCCTTGTAAAAATATACTGGTTAAATGCATCTTACATAGAAAAATTTCTTTATCCCGCGGTAGATATTATTATTATTATTATTATTATTATTATTATTATTATTATTATTATTATCGACAAACATTTCCGAATTCAACTGATATTTGAAATTTTGATATTCGCCACGACTAATTTACACTTATAACTTTCCAAAAATCCACGCTTTGGACAATATCTCATCGAACATCAACACCAAATTTTAAACGTCGCATTTTACCGTTCTTTGACATGAAATTTACACACTGAAATTTTCACACGCTGACCAAACATTGCAACACCTTTCGCCTGATAATTACGAATATCCACCCGACAATCATCTTGAAAAATTTGTTGGGACAGAACAATACAACTAACTACAATATAATACAAATATAGACAGACCTGCACATGGCGTCATTCCCAGTATTCTGGTTACATCGTCACCAGCAGACCTCGTGCTTAGCCGTACATTTTCACAGATAACATTATCATTTCCAACATCTCACTCTTACAAACATTACCCTTCTCACACACGATATTAAAATTACCACACAAATCGCGCACTTTTCTCTGTAATTTGCACCACGAACTTCCCTCGTTCTGCAGTCCTCTGCGACTGTCTGGCCCGTTCCCGACGTTGTCTCTCTCTGTTACTCCAATAAAACAGGTGTTCAACAGATAAAGGGAGCAGAACTACTCTGAATAGCTTCCCCAACCCTCTTCACTTTCAAACGTACATGAGATGATATAAATAAAATCTGCTGTGTATATTTTAACCAACGCCTACACTTTCCTAGTTCGTCGGCAAACGTTCAGAACTTTCCAATCACCTTCTCTTCTTAACCGAGTATATGGACCTTAGCCACGGACATGTATTTAGTTATTTGTCGATCAACCTGGCGCGAACTTCCAGTGACGACGGATGCAAGCTCCCGCGGCTTCAAGTTCCAGATCGACACTGAAAAATATACAGTGGGGGGTTTCTTTTATAATCTCAGAAGGGACGCTATCCCCACTATTAAGCTTGATTGTGTAATCTGCCAATTTTGCGTCCAATAGACCGATTTTGATGAGACTTGTCCCAGACTTCCGGACAGGCTTGCACTTATTTTAGATGTTAATCTTATAATTTTACCACACTCACAACAGGGGAAATAAATTATTTCTGCCCGTGCGTTTCGCGCGTTTTCTTCATCCACTGACCTTGGCACGTGTAGCTGATTCACTGATCTGACGCTAACATGTACTTAGGCTTAACTGCATTTATGTTTTTTCCCTGGGGGCTCTGTCTTCACGTAGGGTTTACGAATAATTTAATTTATTTCTTTATTTACTGTATTGCCAATATCCCTCGTTGTATAGAATTCCATGAATTTAAAGAATTGTCGGGCACTCGAGTTCCGCCGAGGTGTCCCGGTATTTCACGAGCTTGCCGTGAGTGAGGTCCTTCCCACGCGACATCGGGGCTCTTAGGAGCGCAACATGGCTGCCCTCAAACATAAAAGTAGCTTCTTGATACCAAATAAATATTGAGAAGAAAAAAAAATATTTTTCTCACCGTAGAATTATGGGTTCAATATGAACTTACAAAAACGGGCCAGTGAAAAGGCGAAATCACTTGATTTACCTTTCTCAGCAAATGCAACATAGGTATAGAATTTCAAGCATCATTTTCACATAGGATCACGAAAAATTACGCAGTTTGTTACACGAAAAAAGGAGAAGGAGATGAAACTACTAACAACATACTGTATTCCTGGAGAGAAGAGACAATGTTGTTTATAGATCCGTATGGTGCTGACAATGTGTATAATGCAGATCATTCTGGCATCAGTAAAAATTCGTATTCCGGGAGAACACTTGATCGCCGTGGTAAAATGCAGTGTGTCGTTTTACACAATCACAAAGCGCACGGTCACGTTCGTTCACAATTATACCAATTGTATCATGCATGGGACGTCTCCTTCCCTGTTTGTTCATCGTACTGCAGGAATCATAGCCACAAACTCAAGCTGTTCATCAGGGTATATTTAAAGCCCCTAACTTAAGTGTGCAATGGTCGAAATCTGGAAAAAGACAAAAGATCTTTTCCGTATATTTCTGGATTTGACATTTTTACCTCACACTGGTCCATTGAACTGTTTACTGTTAGATTCCTGGCCGCCTCACGAAGATACGTAAAAGTTTATTATATGAAGTACTTTCATTAAATAACTACGAACCTGAAAATTTATTCTTCTTAATGTGTTTACCCTCCAGGGTTGTTTACTCCCTCGGACTCAGCGAGGGATCCCACCTCTACCGCCTCAAGGGCATTGTCCTGGAGCAGGAGACACTGCGTCTGGGGATACAAATGGGGAGAATGACCAGTACCTCACCGAAGTGGCCTCACCTGCTATGCTGAACAGAACCTTGTGGGGGTTGGGAAGATTGGAAGGGATAGACCAGGAAGTGGGAAGGAAGCGGCCGTGGCCTAAAGTTAGATACCATCCCAGCATTTGCCTGGAGGAGAAGTGGGAAACAACGGAAAACCACTTCCAGGATAGTTGAGGTGGGAATAGAACCCATCTCTACTCATTTGACCTCCAGAGGCTGAGTGGACCCTGTTCCAGCCCTCATACCACTTTTCAAATTTCGTGGCAGAGCCAGGAAATGAACCCGGGCCTCTGGGGAGGGGGGTGGAAGATAATCACACTAAGCACCACACCACAGAGGCGGACACCTGAAAATTTTAAAGTGCAAATCATTATAACAAAAATATCTTCTGAATTACTATCGTTAGACAGGCATGAAAACAATGGACCGACATATCCGTAATTTCGTTGCGTTAAATAATATTGCTGTGAGTTCGACTCGTTGGCTGAATGATCAGCGTACTGCCTTTCGGTACAGAGAGTCCCGGGATCGATTCTCGGCCGGGTCGGGAATTTTGATCGGTTCTGATTAATTCTTCTGGCTCGGGGACTGGCTGTCTGTGTCTTTTCCAACACTCTCCTCTTCATATTCAGACAACACATCACACTACCAACCGCCAGAGAAACACGCAATTGAAATTACATCCTTCCATATAGGGTGGGGCCAGGAAGGGCATCCGGCTGTAAAACAGGATGGAATTAAATTGTGCGACGCAGTTCGCACCCGTGAGCTCACAGACGTGGGAAAAGCGGTAGAAGAACAAGAAGAAATGGTATCGATGGAAAAATGGAAATGGCGTATTGCTTTTAGTGCCGGGATGTGTCCGAGGACTTCGGCTCGCCAGAGGCAGGTCTTTTGATTTGACTCCCGTAGGCGACCTGCGGGTCGTGATGAGGATGAAATGGTGATGAAGACGACTCACAAACCCAGTCCCCGTGCCAGGGGAATTTATCAATTCTTGTTAAAAATCCCAACCCTGCCGGGAATTGAACCCGGGGCCCCTGTGACCAAAGGCCAGCACGCTAACCATTTAGCCATGGAGTCGGAAAATTTTATCGATGTGAACTTGCAACAGCGTAACTATATTATCAAACGCATGTCATTGATCTATACAGTCAAGAATGTTCACCGCGCTTCGGTTTGTCACATAGGCAAGTGTGGATATTAGCAGACCTAATTAGCACGAATGAAACTTTTGAAAATAGCACAGACTATTGTATTAAAAAAAGGAACTGGTACTTGCGAATTACTTATGGCGGACAATAATAATTGTGATCAGCTCTCTCTACTCAAATGTGAGCTTGTGCAAGAAGCAATTGTGCTTTGAACAGTTATTTTCGTTATTTCCATTATCATTCACAGGAGATTGAATATCTTGACAGGGATTAAACACGACTGACACATTATTGGTGAGTATGTAATCGTTTAATCAGTACCTACCGTACTCATGCATAGGCCTAGAGTGTTTAAATGTTTACCGTGAATATTTTGATCCCTCATGCGATTACAACATAACCGCAGGTTAGTATTGAATTGTGTCTTTAAAAACGTATGCATTAATTCCAACTTTGTGATTACTGCGTTACGATTTAAAAGAAATGAATACGTAGTTTACCAGGCGTACAATGTTCACATGGTTCATTGCACTTACAGTGCTCTCTCTCTCTGTCTCTCTCCCGCTTCTCCTTACATCGCGCCACCAGTTCTAAATACATTCAGTCCGATTGGACGCTGCGACGCTCACCCGCACATTTTTACCGCCCTGTAACTAGTATATACATGCACGATAGGACATAATATTCGATACATATTTCAGTATGCTCTTTCGGATGGTGTATAAATCGGTTACAAGTTTACTTAACATTGATTGGTCGTCCGTTTTCAGACTGTTAAGGTGCTTACTTTCTGAGCCCAAGTCGGCAGGTTCGATCCTGGCTCAGTCCGGTGTATTTGAAGGTACTTAAATACGTCAGCTCCATGTCGGTAATTTTACCGGCAAGTAAAAGAAATCCAGCAAGACAAAATTCCGGCACCTCGGTTTCTCCGAAAGCCGTAAAAGTAGTTTGTGGGATGAAAGAAAAATAAAATTATTATTATTATTATTATTATTATTATTATTATTATTATTATTATTATTATTATTACAGTGTAAACGCCCTCTTTCACGCCAACGAGATTTAAGGATGTGATCTGAGGTGCGGTGAAGGGGTGGCGGCTGTGACCAATAAAATGATTGTTCCGGCATACATCTTAATGTAGGAGAATGGGAAAACAACGGAAAGCCATTCTCAAGACAGCCGATGGTGGTGACCGGCCCCTTCACCTCCCGAACGCAGAACTGCAAGGCGTGGAAAACTAGCCGCTGTTAAACCGAAGCCTATTCTGCTCGGTATAGGAAGAAGAAAAGGAACAAAATTCTACAAGCTCTGTTAGTGTGATCCCAGTGGAGGAAGTGACAACTTAAATAAAAGGCAATGTATAACAGTGGCTCCCCATCTAGTTGCTCACAGTATGTTCATGATAATTTTTTGGTGTTCATAAATATACAACTTTTGATAATGTCGTGGTCCAACAATGGCCTACGCAATCCCCTTCAGCGTCTTCAGAGAGTTTATGTAATGCAGTAATTAACCGCTTTGTCACAGTCGATAAGGAACAATAAAGCGAGAGTGTACATACATATGATGTGCATTGAACCCATGAACTTTGAGTCATAAGGAGCCAGAGTCCTAAATTCATTCCATGAGGCGCCATATAATTCCAGCGCGCTAGGTCTTGAGGAGCCCTAGTTACATTTTTATTTCTGACCAGAGACCGCACGTGGAGAACAAGTGGGATAATTCTCATTCTCGCGGAAGAGAAATTACGTCACCTACACGTGTGGAATGTGCAGGGATACAAACCAAAATGGCGCGGAACTGTTTTTGCTGAAATTCTGTTTTAAGAAGAATTGGCGATGAAACCGCCGTGATAAATGTCAGGAGGTCATAAATTAATCAATTTGGTTGTTAGTGGTAAAATCTTTAGGCCGATAAGTGTACCAAGGAGGAAAATTGCAGAAAAGACGAATCTGTTTGTTTAAACTCTGTTACATTGATCAAAATATAGTGCCTAGCTTATGAGTTAATTTAAAGACTAAAATTTGTTAAGAGAAATCCTTAATGCTTATCATCAGCACCGCTACTAAACTAAACAATTATATGATATTTCAGAATCATCCATAATTACATTTTCAATGAGGGAAAACTGTGTCAGTACACTTTTGGCGGTTAATGCAAACAGCATGGGAGTGGGAGAAAAATTCATAAAACCACGCCGCGCCATTTGCAATTGCCCATTGTGTCCAGTGAACTTGAGGCGAATCCACGCAGTTCAGAATAACATTGCAAACTTGTTGGGAAGACTAAGTACCAAAAGGGAAGGTAGGTTTGGCCGAATGTGGGTATAACATCATCTCCGAGTGGAGATAGATTAAAAGGTACATCGACAGTATTCGAAAATTTGGAATCATCATTCATATTCAGGTTCAGGCAACAGACGGTCATTTCAATGCCGAAGTCCTGCAGTTGAATTAGCAAAGAGTATTGCATGTGCGGATCCGTGCAAGGAAGAAACGTGTGAAGGGCATTTATATATTTATATATATGTAATTATTTTCAAATGAATGATATAAAATAAACCATAAAACATTTCACCCAGGATAGGAATCCTGATGAATTGAAAAGCATGTTTTGTAAAGTCACTACTTGTTGGGATGGCTAGATAAGAGATTGAGAGAGGCTGGTGTGCCTGTAACGATGCAAGGCCACGTACGACTTCCCAGGTATGTAAGCAACCATTTGTAAAATGCATTTGTTTATTTCATTATCTTCCTCTTCGTTTTCGCCTTCTTTTCCTACCGCTTTTCCCACACATGTGGGGTCTTGGGTGCGAACTGCGTCGCACATGTGGATTTGGCCCTGTTTTACGGCCTGATGCCGTT
Organism: Anabrus simplex; assembly: GCF_040414725.1. NCBI lineage: Eukaryota > Metazoa > Arthropoda > Insecta > Orthoptera > Tettigoniidae > Anabrus > Anabrus simplex. The sequence continues at coordinate 516,872,976 of NC_090266.1, read as the reverse complement.
CCTGACGCCAACCCGATATGGAGGGATGTAATCACTATTGCATGTTTCTGATGTTGTTGGTAGAGCAGTGTGTTGTGTGAATGTGAAGAGGAGAGTGTTGGGACGGACACAAATACGCATTCTCCGAGCCAGAAGAATTAATCAGAAGCGGTTAAAATCCCCAACCCGGCTGGGAAGCGAACCGGGGACCCTCTGAACCGAAGGCCAGTACGATGACCATTCATCCAACGAGTCGAACATTTGTTTATTTCTTTATGTCAACATTTTATTTGTGTAACTGGGACGCACTTTGGTCACCTATTTTATTTCATGGAAATGTCAGAGATACACAACGCAAGGCCATTTTATGTTTCTTGGATAATCAGTAGCACCGCGAATCTAGCGTGTGAAATGTTGTACAGTAGTAGATTCGATGGTTGTAAAACGAAAGTAATGTATAGAGCGGAGTATCATTTCCGTACGTTTTTACTATATTTGTTCTTTGATCAAGTTAAGATATTAATTTATCACGGAATTATATTCAGGGTAAAGATGCAATTCCAGTAAGTGTAATTCGCGGTTTACCAGTTAGAGCGATAGTGTAGTAATGATGGAATACCAGCTGTTGCGGTGAGCAAGCCATAATGCGTTCGGAACTGTAGAATTTGTTGAGGAATGTACGAGGCGAAACTGGCGTGTGATTTGTGAAGGGAAGTGATATTTCGAAGGTCTATTAAAATATGTGTAAAATTGATGAGGAGAAAAAACGGTAAAACATTTGTAAGTCGAATTGTGAGTTTAGGTTTTGAAATACTCGTATTTTGTTGACAGACTTAAATATGCGAGGAGAGATGGTTGATTTTTCACAGATTGTTTTATGTAACAGCACAGCCGAACCACGTAAGAGAGATATTCCGTATTATTGTCGTGTACGGAATTTAAGGTAGCAAGTGGTTCAAGTCCTGCAGAGTTAGGAGGAAATGTGGCTCAGGTAGTTGAAATTCTGTAATGTTGAAGAGATATTTGTTGCCGGGATTTTTAATCGTAGGGAACCCGAGGATTTACTTGTGTAAATTTAAAGATATGGCAATAGCGGTCATCCCATAGTTAGGATCCCACGTGAAACCGTAAAACCTGGTGGCTAGGAACGTTTCAAGTGTCGTTTTAAATCAAATCCTTTCGCATATTCTGTGTTAGTTAAGTATTGTCTTTCACGCTAGTTTTCAACGAGGCGAGATTTCATTTTGATACGGTTAGAAGAGATAACGTGTTTGCTTTCATAGAGGTCACGAGAGAAGTGTCTTCCAGGTAGTAAACCATCTGTTTCGGCGAGCGAGTCAGCTCATTTGCCAGAAAGGTATTTTAACTGAGATTTTGTCATTTATAATAAATGTTTGGAAGTAGATTTCATTATTTAATAAGAGAATCGTTTGATAGAGAACTTGAGATACATTATAGGTGCGACGGAAGTGATACGATATTATGTTATATGGTAAATAACCATTTTCAAGGCTGTCAAATTTCGAGAATCTATAGTAGTGGAGCTTCGTGTTGTTGAGGGTTGTCCAAGGTCTTGCAATTATTTTATTTGAATGTCACGGCAGCTTGTTAATCCATAGAATTCGTGATGGATGAGGTGTTGTTGTTGTCGTTGTTGTTGTTGTTGCTGTTGTTGGATTCCAAGGCACAATTGTAGGTTCGCTGGTGTGAGGTCATGCCTGTGGAGCACATGGGGGTGCAGTAATCCATCCACTGTAGAGTGTGGGTGAGGTGCATTCCGACACTTGAGTCTCATCAGCATTAACTCATATCGGGAGGAGGTACCGGAATTAGTCTAAGGGATAACCGTAGACGTTATAAGAGATTGATATGGGTTATTTTATTTTGCTTTTTGTGTAAATTTATGCAGATTATAAGATTTAAGGTTAAGATTATCCAAGCTAGTGTTTCAAAAATTATTAGTATTGTAACGTAAACTTGTTGGGTGACATGAAATAAACAACTGGTACCGATAGTTATGACTATGTCTTTCGTATTCCAGCTGCGAAACAAGAAAGCTATGAGAATAAACATTAGATACATATTTCTTTTAAAGGAATGCTTCTGGTAAACATGTCCAAGTGATAACCTAAATTTAATTGAAACAGTTAGTGAGTTTAAATAAACCACTTCGTCCCTGATACATAAATCTGTTATTAATCAGGATTATACGATTACTTCATTATTAATTTATTAAATCCAGTGAAACCATATTTTGAGAATTAGCTTAAAACCAAGTGACTAACATGAAAATGCATTCGGGAAAACTTTTACTTGCTGATAATGTTCAACTTATTAACGTAACGATTAAGGGGACATGTACTATAGCAAGGGACATTACTGGCACGAGTGTTGTGAGCGTTTGTTGTTGTTGCTGTTGTTATTTTTATTTTTATTTGTTGAGCACCAGATGTGCTAGGGGATTTACTAATGTGGAAACCTTCACTATCAACTATTTAACTTAATTATGCTCAGCCTTCAGCCTAGAAATTAGGATGGTCATGGGGTCATCATCCTCGGTGACTTAGATTAGGGCCATTAGCCATTATAGCATCATTTTTCTTGCGGTCATCATCCACAATGTCTTTAACGTAAATCACAATGTTAGATGTCGGTCCATGACATATTCGCAGGTCACATCGATTCAATTAAGGGTCCATGCCGTAAAACCACTGTGTGGCACATACCAATTGGACAGCCTTAATTATAACAAGAGTCCAGAGCACCTGTTACGGGGTCTGGATTATCACGAATCATTATGGTGGTACATGCAGTCTCACATGGAAGCCGATCTTAGGGATCTCCAGACTTTATTTAGTCTTAAATTAAGACGGTGGTTTCTAGTACGGATGCCTCTCAGGCAATTGAGTTAGGGTCTCCAAAGCCAGCGTCTCTCATCATCGTTGTTTTTATTTGTTTGTTTCTGAAGGGACAGGTTTGAGTTGGTTGATCAGCTGTTGTGAAATGACAAACGTTTGCAGATGTCGTTTCAAATGGTCAATAAACCTACACTTTTAAATCGAGTTTACTCATGGTAGACATTAATTTTACATTACTGAAACACGCCTCTTACCTAAGCAAGTGACGAGGAATCCATAAGCGACCCAACAGATAGGTCTCATCCTCCGAAGGGCCTTAAAGGGTTCAGTAAGCAGCATTTAATAATGTAGTATGCTTATACTGTATGTACTGTGTGAAACAATAACAAGAGCATTTCAGACTAAATCACTGTCCTCAGGAAAATGGCACATTGTGACTTCTCAATTTGTCTATCGACACTGTGATGTGATGAGTCTCGTTGGAGCCCGTATCCATTCTTCCTCTTACTGTGCGAATCCCTTCCAGTTCGGAGCTCCCCATTTGATTACATTCGCTCTTGTTCTTTCCAACTCAGTTGCTATTAGCCCTCAAGCGGGCGCGCCCTTTCTAATCACACGAGCAGACGCATGCTGCAAATTTTCTACCATCTGGGGTGACGTCATTTTATTATCTGGAGGGAAGTACCAATATTTAATCAGTGCGATATTATGCCCGCAAGTCAAGTATGCGTTAATCTCAAACTTTGTTTTACCTAGTGCATGTAACATGTACCGCTTTAAAATGACGGGGCATAGATGAAATAAGAAGTGCGTTGATATATCTAGCCGTCAAGGAAATCGAAAATGAGCGCATTCATTTCACGAATTTCCACTCTCATTTTTTCCGTATGTTTCTACAGGAAGTAAGAGTGACTATTTGCATGATTGACGATGCTGTAATCATAGCCATAGGCTTTCCGGTTTTACGTCGAAGCTGGCGCACAAGTACGTGAGTTTTAATTTCAAAAGGTCCACATGCTTTGTCCGAGATTGGAACGGCAGCCAGTTTGCTGATGAGCCTTTAATGACGTCGTTCATTATACCGTCCTAAAACACACACACATACATACAGAGAGAGAGAAAGCCGGACTTAGTGGCTCAGGGGGTTGAGGCGATGGTCTTCTGACCCCAACTTGGCAGGTTCGATCCTGCCTCAGTCTGGTGGTATTTAAAGATGCTCAAATACGTCAGGCTTGCTTGTTTGACCTATCTTACCATTTGAATATCTTACCCGCATTGTGGTTTGAGGAAAAGGAAACCCAGAACGCATAGCGAAGTTCAGCAGGTATTGTACATGTACTATGACCCCCTCTTTTCTCACGGTTTCACGTATGTGAATGTGGAAGAAACCTTCTTATGTGAGGAATATGACATAAACAAAAGTTTTAAAATATGAGGTAAAACAACTGACGTACACAACATAGAATGACCGAGCTCGATAGCTGCAGTCGCTTAAGTGCGGCCAGTATCCAGTATTCGGGAGATAGTAGGTTCGAACCCTACTGTCGGCAGCCCTGAAAATGGTTTTTCGTGGTTTCCCATTTTCACACCAGGCAAATGCTGGGGCTGTAAAGGCCACGGCCGCTTCCTTCCCACTCATAGCCCTTTCCTGTACCATCGTCGCCATAAGACATATCTGTGTCGGTGCGACGTAAAGCAACTAGCAAAAAAAAAAAAGATTTATCGATATAAATGATTTCAAATTTGAGGGATTTGAATCATCTCACCAGATATTTATAGAGATTTTTCAACAAATCAGCAGGTCCTACTAATATTTTGAGAGGATCATCGCAGATAATGGAAGAATTAATGATGAATGAGTTCTGAAGAGAATTGGGAAAGTAAACGAAGTCATAAAGTCTGCTAACTACTTTGTAACACCATTCTGGAAAGGAAAGGAATGAAAATCAAATATTTCAATTTGTGTATTTATACCTCGGACGTAACACAGGCATGAGAAAGTTCAAAAATGCCTGAGAAACACAAAAGAAAGATAGGTGTATAAATTAAATATTACAACAAGACTATTAACAAACGAATAATACTTAAAACTTGGAATATAATGAGGAATCGCTATCTTGCTACTGATATGTTTGCAGGATGGAAGTGCAAGGGGAAAAGTGAGAAGGAAAGGAAAATAGAGGAAGAAATACGTTCACATTGTTAACAATCATCGAAGAGATTTGAAGGAATCTAAGAAAGGTAAAACAGCTACAGTATCAAGAGGGCATTGGTGGTATGGATTGCAAGTGAAGTAACAGAAAGATGAAGAAGCAGCAAAGGATGAGACCTTTAGTTTCTCGGTTTACCTGAGTAGTATAATAATGGTATTGGTTAGAGGCCATACTGTCCAGTGTCGTCTAGTTGAAAATATCTTCACATTGTTCAAGTCACAACTCGAAAGCTTGACTTTCAACCAATGAGACATTTCACACATAGCGTATGTTCTACCAAGTTCCAAATGCTCCGGAATAAGGGGATGGGTGTATTCTTCCTATAATAAGCCATCGATCTCGGCTTAGAACTAGTCTGAGTCAGTGACTGATGTTAAGACGTGACGGCTCGCTGAACTTCACTGTCAAGCTCTTTCGCTTGATGTCTCTTCACTTGATCAAAGAGGTCGATGTAAGTCAGTGCTGAGTCAGGTCACGGTAGTTTCAGTACCTCCTAATTGTACGCCCGAAGCTATTCAAGTGTGTTATCGCCTGAGAATGGCCTGAAGTTATCGTGCAACGATACGAGATCGATTTTTAAAATATTAAGTCATATTTTGAGAATTTTTCAAATTTTGTCGTACCTTTTAGGCATAAGAGGCCGATTAGTGCAACGCACTATAGAGCTTGAACATTCAACTGCCTGGCGCATCATCTTACATCTGATTTTAGGACAGTATAATCTATATGAAAGACAATGAATGGGTGTGAGGGGAAATGATGGTGTACGTTCTCCGGTACGACTGGAAATTGCGATACGGTGGGGAGCACGGCACATGTGAAAAGTCATGTTTCCAAACTTATTGGCCTACCTACGAAGTTTGGGAAACTTTCGACATACCAAAGGACAGACTAACTTAGACTTCTTCCCAAAATAACGGCACACAATGTAGTTAATTTTTGTTCAACTGTAATTTATATTACGGGCTATTGCTCTTGTAAATTTAATAATTGAGAGATGATAACCGAGCTAATGAACTGATCAATAGAGCTTGTGATCCGCTGCGTTGTAGCAGGATTTTTTCCAGAGACACAGTAAAAAAAAGCTCTGAAAAAGCTATTTTTTCTATCATTACGATACTTTGACATGCACAGCCAGGCTTTACGTTGCGCACTGGATCCCATAACGTCACCCTCCTGCAGACTGACATATTTCATTCATTAACATGCCATATTACAGGGTAAATCGTGAGTAATATGGCTTATGAATGGAGAACCGAAAAAATGAAAATCCACAGCCTGTTTCCAGTCATTCGACCGGGTCAGGAATGGAATGAATGAAGCTCCATCTAGCGGTGAGGATAGGAAGTGTGCCGGCTGCCGAAGCCTGTCGCACTCCGCTGGGGCAATGCTTAATGAATGACAGATGAAATGAAATGATATTGGGGAGTGTTGCTGGAATGAATTATGACAGGGAAAACCGGAGTATCCGGAGAAAATCCTGTCCTACCTCCGCTTTGTCCAGCACAAATCTCACATGGAGTGACCGGGATTTGAACCACGGGTACTCAACAGTGAGAGGCCGGTGCGCTGCCACCTGAGCCACGGAGGCTCTAATGGAGAACCGTGCTGTATTAAAAATAAATCGTTGAATTGCTTGTGACATGGTTAAAACCTTCTTTAAACTAATTGATCATGGAGGAAATAGTGGTGAATAAGGCACATTCACTAGTTCTTAACGTGCAACCTGTATACGAGAAACTATTATGAAATCACATCCTTTTCTTTGGATTTGGAATCAAATACATTCGGTTATGCCAAATCAGTTGGCATACTGGAATTCAGTAGAAATACCTAGGAACACCACGCAAAGTTTATTGTTTTAACCTAGGAACAATAACAAGGGAGGAAAATATTTGTGTACCTCATGCCCATCATTTTGATTTTTTAAAGTAATTCTACATACAAGTTATTGACTATTACGAATTATATCATCAAATTAGAGATATTCTCAGTTCTTATTTTCTGGAAAGTATAATAGCACTTTATATTCTTCGGAAAAAAATACCGATGATTTGTTCACATTGACAAACTGGAACCGGGAAAAATTCGTACTGTGAAGATTATTTACCAGTAAAAGCCTCTTGGGAATTCACAAGCCGCTAGGTTTTGACCATGGTAGGAATACTAAGCTCTAAAATTAACTGGCGGTCGCAACAAACGGTGCACATACTGTAAGTAAAGCAAAGTCCACAAGTAGACATAATTTGTGTTACTTGCAAAAGGTTCAGTAACGAGTGGTTCTATCGATGCTCCAAATATCTGCGTCCTTGAAGCAGAAAAATAACATAACTTAAATAATTTAAAATGTTCCAATATTGTTCATTTTCTTCTTTCGTTGGTAGTTCATGGTCCAAAAAATGACCTTTTATTTCTCGAATTAATTTTTTTTTACAGACGTGGAAGCAAAATTTCTAGTAAAAAATGACTAGGGGCGTAATTCCCGAAGAAACGTTCACTTAAATTTAGCATATCGAGGGTGCAGATGTTTCTGTTCTATTTCTATATTACATTTGCCATTTCCACGCAGACCTCCAAGTGAGCAGGCACATGTCAATAATAAGATGACATCTTTTAAGTACATAAATATGTATTAATAGCAAGATACCTGCGCTTCGCAACGGCTTTAAAATGAAATTTATTACTCAAAGTTTTACATTTTGGAGAGTCCACTGTCAGCTGAGCCTGTAAAATACGTCCTCAAACGGTTTTGGGGGAATGATTATTTATTTTAAAATCTACCCCTCACTTGAACCCCGTACGGAAAAATTTGAAGGTTTTAAACCATATCTGATTTAACATCTGGGATATAAAAGCGACCTAGCGGTGAAATTTTGATTTTGTACGACGAACAGTAATCGAGGAATCGATACTTTTTAAGGGGTGAATGATTTGAAATATTTATTAACATATAGTATATAGAAGACACCCTTCTTTAAAAAAAGAGTTAAGTTCGTGCCTGAAACGGTTTCGGAAGAATGGATATTGTAATGTGGGGAGTCAACTATCATCTAAACCTCATAGGGGAGAAATGGTTTGAAGTATACGGTATTTTACACCTAGGACATAAAAGAAAACCCTTATAGTAAGATCAGAACTGTGTACGCCAAACAAGTTTTGAGGGATGAATAATTTAGTTTACGGAGCAAACCTCATTTGACACACTAGCGGTGGAACGTTTAAAAATATTTCCTATTTCACACCTTGGATTTAAACTACTACGGAGTATTGAAAGGTGGATCCTTCCCTATAATATTGTACATCTTCTTATTTATCTATTCAATACGGAACAATCATGAAGTTTTTAACTTTAAATAAAATACATACCGCTATTTCGAATTTTGTCTTCGTACGTTAAACCGTTTCGGAGGAAGGAATTAATGTATTTGTACTGGGATCTTAACCCCTATTTAACCCTCTGAGGTTTAAAAATTGTTTTAAACCCTCTGTTATTTAACACCTAGGATATAATTTGACATTTTAACTTCCTAATTCAAGCAGTTTCATATAAACGTACATTTTGTCATCATTCCTCTTCCTCCAGATAAAACCCCTTTGGGGTGTACTTTTTAAGTCCACTTCTTATTTGTATCCTCATAAAAAGAATTCAGCACCTTTTAAACCCCCGTTCAGTTGTTTCCCTTCCCCCAAAATGCGTGTTTGATTATTTTTAAAGGAGATTCCAAATATCAATTTTCACGTCCGTAACATCCTTCGTTTTTGTGATAGAAGTATCCTCATACAAAGATTTAAACTAATTTTTCAAGACATTTTTTCCACCCTTAATTGGATATTCCGAAAACATTCTTTATTTTTAAAGAAGATTCCAAATACAAACTTTCACATATTCAGCTTTTGAGATGCATGTATCCTCATAAAAAGAATTCAACCCTTTTTCAGTCCTCTTTACACCCCCGTTAAGTGGATTTTACGAAAACAAAAAATACGTATTTCTTTATTTTAAAGGAGATTCCAAATACCAATTCTCACCTCTATAAATTCTTCAGATTTTGAGATACCAGTATCCTAACAAAAATAACCACTTTTTACGCTTGTAACATGTTACGTTTTTGAGATATACTCATTTTAAAATACACCCCCTTTGTCAGTCCTCTTAAACTCCCTTTAAGTAGGTTTAACAAAGTAAAAAGAAATGTTTCTCTATTTTTAAAGAAGTCTCCAAATATATCTTTTCAACTATAACATCTTCAGTTTTTAAGATATACGTATCCACATTAAAATGATTCAACCCCTTTTTCAGTCCTTTTTACACACACCCCGCCAGCACTGAAGTTTTTTCCGAAAAACAAATACATATTACTGTGACTATTAAAGGAGTTTAAATATACAATGTATACAATATATATTTGCACGTCTGTAACTGGTAAGATTTGATATATACTGAATATATGCTCATTTCAGAAAGTGAACCCATTTAACACTTCCCCTTAAGTGGATTTTCACAAAACAAATTATGCGCATTCCTTTAATTTTACAGGAAATTCCAAATACCAGTTTTAATATCTGTAACATCTTCAGTTTTTGTGATATAAGTATCCGCATAAGAATAATTGAAGCCCTTTTTCAATCCTTTTTACACACCCACCTCCTCTGAAGTGTTTTTTTTCCGAAAACAAAAAAATACATGTTACTTTTATTTTTAAAAGAGATTCAAAATAACAATTTTCACGTCTATAAAGGGTTAAGTATTTTAATATATACTGTATATATGCTCATTTTACAATTTTACCCCCCTTTAACACTTCCCCTTATGTGGATTTTCAGGATAAATTTATGCGTGTTACTTTACTTTTACAGGTGATTCCAAGTACCAATTTTTACGTCGGTAACATGTTACATTTTTGAGATATACTCTGTTTAAAAATTCACCCCATTTGTCATTCCTGTTCACCACCCCTTAAGTAGATTTTCCAAAAACAAAAACATACGTATTTCTTTATTTTTACTTTTGCAATTGGCTTTTCGTCGCACCGACACCGATAGGTCTTATGGCGACGAAGGGATAGGAAAGGCCTAGGATTGGGAAGGACGCGACCTTGGCCTTAATTAAGGTTCAGCACCAGCATTTGCCTGGTGTGAAAATGGGAAACCACGGAAAACCATATTGAGGAATGCCGACAGTGGGGCTCGAACCCACTATCTCCCAGATGCAAGCTCACAGCCACGCGTTCCTAACCGCACGGCCAACTCGCCCGGTCTTTATATTAAAAAGTGATTCCAAGGGCCATTTTCATGACTGTAACATCTTCAATTTTTGAGATATAGGTATGCACATGAAAGGTATTCAACCCTTTCTTTACCTTTTTTCACGCCCCTTAACAGGATTTCCGAAAACAAAAAGTACGTGTTTCTTTATTTTTATAGAAGATTCCTAATACCAATCTTCTTGTCTTAAAAATGTCCAGTTTTCAAGATAGAGATACACTCATTTTACAAATGCACCCACCTTTTCACCCCTTACGGACGGAATATCCAAAAATCCTCCTTTAGGGAGCAACTATATTGTGATTTGTATGAATCCCAAAAATTTCATTTCTTTATGTCCATTAGTTTTGGCTCGGCGATGATGAATCACTCAGTCAGTCAGTCAGTCAGGACAAGCTCTTTTATACGTAAGACTAGCTGATGTATCCGTGCTTCGCTACGGGATTGGATTCTCAGAGAGACTTGAATTGTGGTTTTCCTAACTGAAGCCAACATGGGTCATTACAAAAACGTCGGTAGGAAACTAGCGATCAAAAGCAATGATATCATATAAAGTACTGGATCAAATGAAAAACGCACATTTTCTCACTTTTAACGAACAGGACTACGCTGCCGATCTAACAGTCCAAAGTTCCAGAGCTGGAATGATCAAAGCCGCAGATAGCCGTGATTCGTGAACACTCTTCGTCTTTTATCAGCAGGGAGGGGGTGAATAGTGGAGATTCCCCCAGCATAAACTATGCCCTTCTACTAATCTGTTTCCTAGGAGTACCCGATGAGTCGGAAAATCTTAATTCACTACACTGGCGGCGGAAACATCTATCTGACTTGGAGATAATTTTTTCCTCCAAGCAAGTGTAGAAACGTAGTCTTCACAGCTAATTTGGAATAAAATGAATGTGGAATTTAATAAAAGTAAAGAGGAAGAAGCTTTAATTAAGAAACGGCTCTTTTCAGTGTCGAATTTTGAGTTATTTAGTGAATTGTGGTGCTATAATTTGGAATAGGCCTAAATTGTTATTTTATAGCAGGCTTTACTACTACTACTACTACTACTACTACTAAGTGAGCCTCTGCCTTAAGTATGCACACTGCTCATTCAAAACAGCGCGTCAGGTTAGGGATCGCATAGCTGGAATACTATGATGGACCAGTGTGTTACGTACCAGCTGTATCAGAAAATATATGAACCAGAGGAATAGCAAACTAAAGAGGAAAGTTTTTAAACTCCCCGGCTATTTCCCGCCAATATTCACTCAGGCTATTATACTCGGTATGCAGCAGTAATCTCATCTATAGGAGTTGAGAGGCAGCATAAGAGACAAAGAACATTACAACAAACAATGTTCAATGTAATGTTATTGTTGATCAATGTTATGCGCTTTCGATATTGTAGGCCTTCACATTTTGTTTTCTTCCGACTCTGAAATACCACTCATCATAGTCGGTACGGTAAAACTGATATAAACATAAATGATTGGAAATTGTATTCTCTGTAAATTTTGTTATGTAGTACTTTTCTATAAGACGAAAATCATAGGTTTAAAAGAAAATTAGGCAACTTCCCCTAAACTACAATTTCATCCAGAGGGAATAAAATTGTTTATAGCTTAAACTGTATTTTCTTATTCCCCAACTCGATATACCGATTTTCGTTAAATTCTGTTAACCCATTTTCTCGCGGCTCGGCGTCGATATGGACTTAGCAACAAAAATAAAAAATCATGAATATCTGTGTTATCATAGCTGGTACGGTAAAAAGTATAAGACATAAATGGTCGGAAATTTAATTCTATATAACTTTGGTTATGTAGCATTTATCGATACGACCACTAATAATTTAAATATTTGAGAATTAAATTTTAGGCCTCCCCCTAAACTACCATTTAATTCAGAGTGAATAAAATGATTTATAGCCTATATTTTAGTAGCCCATTCTCTAACTTTGTATAGCAATTTTCAATGAGATAGGACCACTAATGACGTAAATATTTAAGAATTAAATTCTAGGCCTTCCCCTTAACTACCATTTCACTCAGCATGAATAAAAAATTTTATAGCCTAGATTGCAGCGACTTATTCTCCGACTTTGCATACCGATTTTCATTAAATTCTCTTTAACCGTTTTCTAGTAATGCGTGTACAGACAGATAGACAGACAGACAGACAGACAGACAGACAGACAGACAGACATTACGGAAAATTAAAAAGTGCATTTCCTTGCTACTATGGACATGACCGATGCAAAAATACCATTCTATTAAAATTCTGAGCAATGTACAGACAAAACTCTTATTTCATATATATAGATGCTTAATACTTTATACATCATCCGCCGAAACTCGCGATCTGACTCATTTTCTGAGAGAATCCGCCAAAATTCGCGATCTGACTCGTTTTTCTGAGTGATCACGGCAAATTTCTTCCCAATTGTCAATCTTTTTTCTAGCAATCGCTTTCGTACTTCCCGAGCTTGGTCCAGGTATTCCGCCCGGTCAGTTGGGTCCCTAAATTTCTGCCATAATTTCCTATAAGCATTTTTAATATGGATCAATTCCTTGAGGAGATCCGGCGTGGTGTCGTCATGGGTGTCTTGGCGGTACTGAACACGCGGCCCGACTGCATTCGTGGCCATTACCCCTCCAGGACCCGTTTCCAGCGCGGTCCGCACAATTTAACGACGGTCCAGAACATTATTATTATTATTATTATTATTATTGTTATTATTGTTATTATTATTATTATTATTAGCGTTGGTGTGGACCCCGCAGCAAAATACAAGACCGCTACTTGGCGGTAAAGTATATCTGCTGCGATAGGAGTGGTATACTTCCGTGCATTATTGACCTTATTATATAGGTGAAGAATTGCACGGTCAATATAATTCCTATCGTTTATTTCAAATGTGTTTAAATTTTTATTTGTGTACCATGAGAATCTACAGTAATATGGCTCTTGAAAACGATCCCAGGAACGATTAAAGAATTATCGGTTTATGATCACAATCAAGTACATTATGAACAGTAAAATCAATTGGTCTCAACTCCTTTTCCACCCCACCGCCGATAAGTTGATTTCCCCCAACCCCCAAAGAAAGAAGGCGTGTTCCTTTATGCGTTAAGGAGACTCCAAATACCAATGTTCACGTCTGTTACCTTCAGTTTTGAGATATAAGTCACCCCATAGAATGAATTTACTTTTTTCACTTCCTTTCATACTTCCCCCCCCCCCACATTAAGTGAATTTTCCGAAAAAAAATACTTGTTTCTTTATTAGTAAAGGATCTTCTAAATACCAATTATCACGACTGTAACACCTTCAGTTTTTGAGATACGTGTCCTCATAAAAAGAATTCAACTCCTTTTCACCCCCGTCCCCCAAAATGACTTTCCCCCCGAAATGTGTACTTCTTTGTCTTTAAAAGAGATCCAAATACCAATTTCCAAGTCTGTAACAACTTTACTTTTTATTACATGTAACTATCCTCATGCAATTAATTCAAATAATTTTTCAAATCCTTCACCCCCCTTCCCCTTCTTGGATTTTTCGAAATCAAAGGAATATGTGTTTCTTTACTTTTAAAGCCGATACCAAATACTAATAATTGGTATTTCACGTCTGTAACTTCTTTAGTTTTTCAGATAATAACAAAATTAAAATTTCGTATGGCTATTTCAAGCCGAGTGCAGCCCTCGTAAGGCAGACCCTCCGATGAGGTAGGGCGGCATCTGCCATATGTAGGTAAATGCGTGTTAATGTGGTGGAGGATAGTTTTATGTGTACCGGGCGAGTTGGCCGTGCGCGTAGAGGCGTGCGGCTGTGAGCTTGCATCCGGGAGATAATAGGTTCGAATCCCACTATCGGCAGCCCTGAAAATGTTTTTCCGTGGTTTCCCATTTTCACACCAGGCAAATGCTGGGGCTGTACCTTAATTAAGGCCACGGCCGCTTCCTTCCAACTCCTAGACCTTTCCTATCCCATCGTCGCCATAAGACCCATCTGTGTCGGTGCGACGTAAAGCCCCTAGCAAAAAAAAAAAAAAAAAAGTTTTATGTGTGGTGTGTTAGCTGCAGGGATGTTGGAGACAGCACGAACACTCAGCCCCCGTGCCAATGGAATTAACCAATGCAGGTTAAAATCCCCAACACGGCCGGGAATCGAACCCGGAACACCCTGAACCGAAGGCCAGTACGCTGACCATTCTGCCAACGAGTCAGTCTTTGGGATAATACATCTTCATATAAATAGTTCAAATAATTTTTCATTTCTACCCCCAACCCCCACCCCCCGCCCACTCTTAAGTGGATTTCCGAAAACAAAGAAATAAGTATTTCTATATTTTTAAAGGAGATACCAAATACCAAATTTCTCGTCTCTAACATCTTCAGTTTTTGAGATATCCGTATCCTAATAAAAAGAATGCAACCCCATTTTCAGTTATTTTACCCCCCACACAAGTGGTTTTTCCGAAAACAAAAATGTATGTTCCTTTACTTTAATAGAGAAAAGAAATACCTTTTTTCACTTCTGAAACATGTTCAGTTTTTGAGATAAACTGTAGACATGCTCATTTTAATATTTCACCCCCTCTTTAGTTCCCTTTAAGTGGAATTTCGGAAAACAAGTCACCTATGTTTCTTTACATTAACAAGAGATTCGACATACCAATTTTATGTCTGTAAGATTTTACGTTTCTGAGATATTCTCTAGATATTGTCTTTCAAAAATTCACCCCATTTGTCACTCATTTTTAACCCCCATTAATTCGATTTTCCGAAAACTAAAAACACGTGTTTCTTTATTTTTAAAGGAGATTCCAAATACCAATTTTCTGGTCTGTAATATCTTCAGTTTCTGAGATATAAGTATCCTCACTAAAGGCAATCAACCCCTTTTTCACTCCTCCTAGTGGGATTTTTCGAAAACAAAGAAATTAGTGTTTCCTTTTTTTTAAAGGAGATTCTAAATACCAAATTTTACATCTGTAAACTTTTAAAATTTTAAGATACAGATACACTCATTTTAAAAATTCACCCCCCTTTTCACCCCCTTATCGACGGAATATCCGAAGAACCTTCCCTAGCGAGTACCTACATTGTAATATAAATGTGTCCTCAAAATTTCATTTCGTTATGTCCAGCAGTTTTGGCTCGGCGATGATGAATTTGTCAGTAAGTAAGTAAGTCAGTCAGTCAGTCAGTCAGTCAGGATACGTTCTTATATATATATATATATATATATATAGATTATCACCTCCTTCGTTTATAAATCTTTAAGTAACCCACAGGAGAAAATGTATGTAGTAATAAAATGTTACAAGAGGTTACAGATATCTGAGATTTTGGTGGAAGTTCAGGAGAGGAGAACGCTTCATGAATATGAAAATAAAAACATCCATTCACTTGTAAATGCCAATAAGTTAATTATCAGCATGCGAATCTTGGATATTATTGAAGTATCGTTTCAACTGTTATAACGGCAGTACGTATTCCTTCACTAACTGTTGTGTACCCGTTTGACGTAAGTTAGTTTCTGTACTTTCTGCAGTAATACGACCTAGCGCAAATGAGTGGTAGAAGACGAGATAGTGCATACTTCAGATAGTAACAACAGCCAGTCACTCCCTAAGGATCTAGAGCATAGCAATCCATCGTATTTTGCTCGGTAAATAAATGAAATGTCGTATGGCTTTTTGTGACGGGATATCCCAGGACGGGTTCGGCTCGCCAGGTGCAGGTCTTTCTATTTGACACCCGAAGGCGACCTGCGCGTCGTGATGAGGATGAAATGATGATGAAGACAACACATACACTCAACCCCCGTGCCATTGGAATTAACCAATTAAGGTTAAAATTCCCGACACGGCCGGGAATCGAAACCGGGACCCTCTGAACCGAAGGCCAGTACGCTGACCGTTCAGCCAACGAGTCGGACAATTTTGCTCGGTGATATTAGGGTATTCGAGGGCCAGACTTTTAAAACTCTAGTTTTATGATTCCTTTCTCCTCTTTCACTGGGTCATCATTCCTTCGTCTTTTCCTTCTCGTATTGATATCCGTCATCGTGTTCGAGCTGATCAGTAGGGGCTAATGATAGCATAATTTTGTTCTTTATACTGTAAACACAATCAAGGCAACTACCATCGCCATTGCCAACGACAGTATGTTAGTTACTTACTGTGACGGCTTAACGATACGTTACTGTGATTCTCGCCGTTGATAGACTTAATACAAAAGTTTAACTTCGTGCATACCGATACAACGATAATGCCCTATATAGCGATAAACTATTCCGGTCCTGGCATTAATTCAATTAATTTAATGTAATATTCCTTTCGATTTACCAGTACTCCCATTATAGATAAATCTGCCCATTACAATTGCCTTTTCAGACCCCGGCGATGTTCCTTCCTCTCGGTATTACGATAATCCAAACTCAAAGGTAATTGGGAACATCTGTTACTGCCACACGAAGATTGAACTATTTTATTGTGTAAGCATAGCAAGCAAGAGTGTTTATAGCTGTGTAGGTACTTGCGGCGTGAGTTTGTTGAGCACCTCTGGGAACTCGACAGCTGCAAAATTCCAGGAAGATCTAGACAGTGTGCTTACCAGAAGGATTTAAATGTACGTTTTTCATTTATCGAAGGATGCCTAAAACTAAAATAGCTCCTTCATCTTATGGTTTTGACACATGGTGGTACGTTTCAACGAATGTAGCAACTTTAACGGTGCATGTCTACTCAACAAGGTCCTTGTGTGTTTCTGTGTGAAGACGAATGTGCAACAGACTGTCATTTCAGATTTCTTTAGCTGTGGCAGTTTACAGTAGTGGAGTTCCGCATTGTGTGGACAATAACTGTATATGAGAAATTTAAATTACTTGGCCAATATGAATGTACACTGCTGGACATGGGGATGTTATTGCCACTTCGTATCCTTTTGTGAGTTTCTATTGTCACAGACCTCATATTAGTGGGAATTAAATGGTATAATGTGGCAGGTACTTAATGTAATTCGATTTGCACATGTTATTGTGTTCACTAATTAACCTGAGAATCAGTTATTCTGAATCCATCTTTATAATGATACCTCCCACTCCAACAATATTTGTTCCATCCACGCAGCGTTGTTGTATCGAGATTTCACTGCATTTCCACTATTATACTTTGCACGGTAAACATATATTACATAACAAAGATTGGAAATTCAATGTACTGTTGTTATTCTTATGTATACAATTTAGATAAAACTAATTCACTCGTATGAAAAAAGGCGCACCAGGAACGAATCACGCAAGTACAACGAAGATTTCCATAAACTTATGGTATTGTCATAGGCTGGCATGCGTCCCATTTGTGTTTAATGCTGATTGTTTGCGCAGAAGTGCTACTACATGGCGTACGCATTTCTCACTCATTCATGGGTGCAAGACACCGTGTGAGGCCGTAGTAGCTGTGCGAGTAGTGTGAACCGCAAAGCTGAGTTGAGTGAACTCGCGACATGCCCCGATGAAGCATTCGATTAGTCTTTGACCAGCCCGATAAGTTTGAGAGAGGCCGCATCGTTGGATTAAGACAGGCAGGTTGGACGTGTTGGCATATTGCTCGTCACTTGAGCAGTTCTCACTTCACTGCTCGTCGGTACTGGACGCGGTGGCAACGGGAGGGTACTAGCGCGCATCGAGAAGGCTCAGGTCGACCCCGGCAAGCCTCCGGAAAGGAAGACAATTTCATTGTGGAACAGTCTGTAAGCAATCCACGGGCGTCACTCTACACCATCAAAGGACATGACTTGGCACCTGGGAACAAGTTAATCTCCATATTATGCAGTCGGCTAGAAGAGCAGTATTCTGCCGTCAAGACGTCCATTACGATGCTTCACGTTAAGACATATGAATCCCCAAGCACGTTAGAACTTCTGCCATGAACGGGCAGCATTGCAGCTTGTGGATTGGCAACGCGTAATGTTCTTCAACGAATCACGGTTCTACCTGGGTGCAGACATCAGACGACCACCGTATTGGAGCCTGGAGACGTCCTGGACAGCGTGGTGATCTACACTTCATTGTAGAGTAACCCCAATGAGAGGTGTCGTGGTGGAGAGTACCATTTCGTGCGATTCCTGTTCCCCAATGGCGGTGACTGAATGAACCCTGAACGCATCGCAATACATCCAGGAAGCTCTGTGACCGGAAGAGCTGCACTTTCCGGTGCAACTCGATAAACTAACTGTCCAGCAGGATAATATTCGGACTCACACAGCACCGGTCAATGGTCTCTCTGGGCTGTCTTCGTGATGCCAACATGTTTTCTGGCCTGCAAGGTCACCAGAACTATCACCTACATTGAACAGCTGGGACCAGAATGAATTGCAACGTCGGTCAGCGGTAATGATGGGAGATATGATGAGTCATTAGCTCTAGCTGTGGTAGGATCCTCCTCAGGAGAACATTCAAAGGCTGTACGTCTCCCTGACTGACCGCATCGCCACCTGTTCCGTCCTATGGTTGGTCCATTGCCGTAATAAGTGAATCTTGCAACTGTTTGTTATCCTTCAGTAATTGCTTGGAATAGTACAATGTTTTGAAGGTTTCTTTATACCACCATTTCCTGTGTCAACTAACGTTCCCCTGCGATGGCTCATTCATGGCTTACATCTGGAGAAATGTGGACGTTTGGAGAAACAGTAATAATCACGAACGCGTCAGTTATTATTTTTTTGCACGGTTTAAACGCATAAAATATACAAGATCAGAAATTATATTTTACAGAACGTTTATTACGTAACGCATGTTGATATAGCTAACATTAACTGAGACATTTATGAATTTCTGTTTTGGCCCTCTTAATGCTGTTACGCAACTCTATACTAAACAAGTAATGTATAACCTATTTCTGATTTTAAATACTTCTTTTAGAAGAAATTGTTAAAGCCGGATTCCCGTGATGAGTCACATATTGCCTTGGCAAACTTTTAGGGACGGATATCCTTCCTGACGCCAACCTAATGTGGAGGGTGGGTTTGATTCGCGTCTCTGTGGTGAACCTGGTAGTGTAATGTGATGTGTGTGTGACTTGAAAGGAGCATCTTTAGATGACCATAAACAAGCTGAGGATTGGATTGAACGCGGATAAAATCTTCGTTTCGGTCGAGAATTGAACCCACAAACCTTTGAACTGAAGGCTTGGACGCTGACCATTAACCGGGGAGGTCGAAGAGTTACAAATGTTTCTTCCCTTTGATGTAAGAACCACGTAGAACTAGAAATGCAGTAGCAGTGAGTATGATATATACAGTAACATGAAACTCCAAGCCTGTACTTTTTTAACATGAAGGCATAGTAAAATAATAACTGGCAACGATAGAGTTGTTAATTGTAATCAAAAAGAAAATATCTACTAAGTAGTATCTAATGGGGATAATTATCGAAACCAAATGTTGTACGCAGGAGAACAATGGGAAATAATTATTCATTTTTGGCATCAACCCTCAGCATAATACACAGCATGTCACAGACGCTAAAATTGAATATCGATGGAATGGTGCGGTCATTCAATTTCACTGGTATCGAAAATGACCCCACAGTGCCATTGGGGGGTTTATCCTGAAGCCTATTCAGTTCAATGAATGACAGTATTCAAAACAAAACGTTTGGGTGACTCAGCGCTTTCTAAATACACACCTACAAATGAGGTGAGGTGTGTGAAGGCCTTTGTAACGTTTGTATGTGCGATGTCGATTAATGCTGTTATGTGGACTTTGTACAGGTTACGATTACCTTCTTTCTTAACAGTATAAAATGGTTGAATTCCTGGCAGTTATAATTCTCGCAATATACCCGTTATTATTTTTCTCCTTTCCCGACTCATGGCTGGAAATAGTAAGTTCACAGGTAGAAGGTGAGAAAATATTCAACATTTAGTGGTATTTAAATTTAATACCATGATTTCCCACTCCTGCTCCTAGGTGGGATAATATTTACAATTTAGTCCATGACTATTTTGAGTTACTGTGGTGTCTAATTGGGTAGACAGAATTATATTCAATGACAACTGCTATCAGTAATAATATAATAGGAACATTTCCAGTCAGCAGAGCGTGATTTCTGACGACCGGGATTACCTATTTCTATAATGAATTTTTCTGTTTGATTTTAAGTAAATAATATTATAGGATTTACGTCCCACTAACTACTTTTACCGCCTTCTGAGACGCCGAGGTGCCTGAATTTAGTCCCGCAGGAGTTCATTTACGTGCAAGTAAATCTATCGAAACGAGGCTGACGTATATGAGCACTTTTAAATACCACTGGGCTGCCAAGTTGGGGTTAGAAGGCCAGCATCTCAATCGTCTGAACAACTCAGCCCGGCTGTTTGTTTTCGAATACACATTAACACAGGTAATACTATATTTCGGTGACACTTGGAGAGGAAAGTTAGCGTTCCGGATTTCAACTGAGGCACATAAGCAGGGGGCACGCGGTATGAAAATGGTAGACACGGAAAAAGATTTCCAATGCTGTCAACAATAGGGGTTCAAACCCGTCATTTTGAGATTTCTTCCTGGCTCTTTCGGTTTATGGTGTCTGCTTCGTGATTATTTTCATTTACCGTATGTCGAAAATGAATATTCATTGACGTTTATGAACGAAGAAGGAAACATGTGTTTGAAATTAACTCCATACCACAGATTTGGCACATAACAAAACAGAAGTTATTAACTTTACAGATCTGCACACGACAGTTGAGCTTGATTATTCAGTATTTTGTACAGATTCCACGTGCTACTTACAGAGCCGCTAAATATCGTGGCATGGAATCAAAGTGTTTCTGGATAGATTCCTGCGCAGTTTGTATTCGAGTCCACAAGCCATAGACACTGCTTACTGGAGGATCGTGACGAATCGTTTAACACCAAGGAAATCCCAGACATGTTCGACGGGCGACATATCAGGCGATGGTTCAGGCCAGGAAAGCAATTTTACCCACACCGTTCTTCAAAGAAGGTTTGCTCATTCCTCGCCACATATATAGTGCTGAAATGTGAAATGTGGAGTTGCCTCAAGGAGGGGACGTACCTCGGGCACTAAAACCTCCCTTATGTACCAGTTGCTGTTCAGATTTCCCTCAGTACGTAGGATGCGAGATCGCTTGTTGTACCCAATGGTGCTCATAACCATTGCATTCGGTATTTTTCCACCATGCCGCTCAACAATGCAGGCAGCAAGATTGCGTTCACCACGGTAGCATCGAACACGTATGTGGCCATCCATGTAGGACAGATTGAAGTGGTACTCGTCTGAAAAAACTGCATAATGCCACTCAGCGCGCCAGTGACGGCGTTGACATGCCCATTGCAATCTGAGGCATTTGTGGTTTCTGGACAATGGAAACCGAAGCAATGATATGTATACACCCAGTCCAATTCACAACAGACGGCGTTGAAATCTTGGTGCAAACAGTTTCAAGCCTGTTGCATCGCTCCAGCGTCGAGCCAACACTTTTGACGAAGCTGTACGCTACGTTATGGCCATGCGGACAAGCTGGTGGTCATCCTGTGCTGTGGTCGTATTGCGTGGTCCAGTACCTGCTGGACGCTGCGTATGGCCCTCTTCTATTCACTGCTTCCACACACTCAGTAATGTCGTAGCAGCATGCCCTGCGCGAGCCGAAATGTCATGGTAAGGCAAACCGTATTTCCGGAGACTGATCATTCTGACAGGTTTGAACTCACTCACATGCTGATATTCCGCCCTTTGATCTCGATGAGGCATTTCGTCTCTTTCACGTTTCCACCTTGTTTGACAGCACTTCGCTGACTACAGTTGGCGTTACACAGACCTTGTCAGTCGTACAAGCCAGAGCCCTGCTGAACCTATGTTTACCCCACCTCTCTGCAATCCTAATCACTCATTGCTGGCACACTGTTCTACTCATCCACCGACGTTTCAATGATTTGGTCATTCTTTTAGGGTGTTGCAATACAAATATTTTTCTCTATTTGCTTTAGGTCGCACCGACACAGACAGGTTTTATGGCGACGATGGGGCAGGAAAGGGTCAGGAGTGGGAAGGAAGCGGCCGTGGCCTTAATTAAGGTAAAGCCTGGTGTGAAAATGGGCAACCACGGAATATCACCCTCAGGGCTGCCCACAGTGGGGTTCGATCCCACTATCAAACGGATGCAAGCTCACAGCTGCGCGACCCTAACCGCAGGGCCAACTCGCCCGGTAATACAAATAATAGTATATATATATATATATATATATATATATATAGAGAGAGAGAGAGAGAGAGAGAGTGTGTGGAAGCACTGTCCCTATTTTTTGTATTGATTCAACCCATAATCTATAACCCAACGTGAAAAATTCTCCCCTGGACTCCGATGATATGTTTCCTTGTATGTACTGTATACTTTGAATTTTGTCGAATTCAGGAACGTGGTGTCATCAGTGGTAAACTCATGAAATCTTCATTTCAGGGGGAAGTTGCCATTCGATGTAGTCACATAGTCTTCTGATCGACAGGGTAAGAGGTAGATATTAACTACTTGGTAAAGGTACGAAAGTATTTTACTGACACAATAGGCTACTTATTTAAAGGAAAAGAAACCAAAATGACAAAGAAAAAGTTAACAAAGGATGAAATGAGCCTATGTCGACAAGGAAAATTAGCAGAGTAACATATCTGAGACATGGGCGTTAACAATAAATTCCCTCACTCTTCTGAGGATGTCTTTATTTACTGCCACGACTATTTAAAAAGAAAATAACTTGAAAACCAAAATTGATTTTAAATTATACCGTAGGTTAAGTTGTCTGCGTGAGAATGTTTGGTTTCTCGGACATCGATCCCCAAATCTTCAGCTATAGTACAGATGTCCTATGATTTACGTCATCAGCGTAGTACCAGACAACCATCGAATGAACCCTTAACTGATAGGACCCAACCTTCAGTTTAACCAACACCGACTGTTAACCTTAATAAACATTTGGTGAAGTGAAACGTGCTTCTCATTTGAACTTAATATTTTAAAGTTCAGTTTCAAATAAGTGAAGACAAAAATCAAACAAGAGTAATAATTACATTACTTGCAATAAAAACTGACATGACCATGTCAAAAAATGCTTAAATTCATCACCATGAAAACCTATGTTCCAAATCATTATGTTAATGACTGTGAATATCAGAAACTGTTCTCAAACTGTTACGTCAAATTTAAATAAGAGTACAGTAATCTTCAGGTTCGACATGAATAATTAAAATCTGAAAAAAATATGTTCACAACTAACCGTTCGAATTTATTTGAATGAAAAAAGTATGTGTTGTGGGTTCAAATATATGTATTTCACTGCTTCTTCGTGATGATATATATCACATCCGCACGCTTTATTTATTGCAGCATATTATTATTATTATTATTATTATTATTATTATTATTATTATTATTATTATTATTACATTGGTGTATTAAGGTCGTAATATTTGATGCTGGAAGTCCTCAATATTAGGTATTAGTAATTTGTTTTGTACAAGCAGTTATGAAACACATTTCAAGGTTTTGATGATCATCCCAGGGAAACTTAATGAAACATGCGGAGCGTCCAAAGCCTGACACATGCATATCCTCAACGCAGACTTAGGGCGTTGTCGAATTATAGATACGTGTACCAATGTTAACATGGCACTGGATATCTCTCGCTCATGACTGGACAGACGGGCCGTCAGGAACTTTGATTTTCGTGACGGACTGGGGGAGAAGAAATCTCAGATACTCCTGGAGAACTCGATTGGGGAAAATTACTACGATGACTCTGAAATATGACGGTAAACATTAAGGAGTGTACGTTTGATTATGGACGAACGGAGCAGTGCTGTTTGCTTGTTAATACTTATACAAATCTTGTGCTAAGGTACTGATCTTGGTATTCATAACTTACAGCAACTTTCGTTAATCTATGGACAGGTTTCAAGGCATAAACTAGCAGCGTGTGTTTGTACAAGCGAATGTGTATCTAAAACCAAGTGTTCGTATCATTTGTGTTGATACACAGACAGTGAAGGGCAATTATCGAAATATGTTTTGTTGCTATTGGCCATCGGGCTCACTACAAATGGTGGTGAAGTCCTCGTTGTCATTTTCCCACTAATCTTATTTTTATTTTGGGACTGTTGAATGTATATAGAGAGTCATCCAGCAGTTGTAAATGTTTATTGAGTTTGTTCTATCTTATTGTGTGGTGAGGAAGTGCTTATGTACAGGTAGTTGTTAGACCTGAATACAGATTGTTCAGTTTCAATTAGTGCAGAAGTTATTGGACAACCTACGTGCAGTTCCTACCCACTTACCGTCTTACTAATAAAAGGTCCTTATACAGTTGTTTAACACTTGTATAGTTATACAGTGAATAAACCCTGTATAAGCGTTTTATATTTTTGTTACTAATAAACGTGGTATACGCATTATGGTACTATACAGCACGTATACACTCGTTCCAAGGCGTAGGAATCTCTTCCTGTAGTTCACTGGCGTTTTTCGCACGTTCACCGCCTTTATGATCGCTTCTGCTGGTTATCTACGAGCAAAACTTTCCGAAAAGTCGCGCAGTAGCACGGCATATCGAAAAGGCAGTGGCAACACAAAGCGAGACAGCTGGAAATTGGCTTATACTGATACCAACATTTCTTCAGCTTGCTTGTGTAATGAACGCCAAAAAATAAATTGAAAAGCTTAAAACAAGATCAATAGCTCCTAACTGGGATAGTACGGAAAATGTAGGCAATTGTAATTGAATCGGCGAGTTGAAAAGTATACACATTCCAAAATCCTTACTTTTGAGGAGAAAGGCAAACCTGTTTTGTATCTAAAAGAAAGGCTCGATCTAAAAGGTTTCTATTAGGCAATTATACATCATATTTCTGCGTATCCAGGTACAAAGTGTGGATATCATATTACGTACGGTTTTCATGTTATACCATTTTTATGTTGAGGAATATGTCCATTTTTATACTCAAATTTGAGAAAGATCTTTGTAGAGGCAGATAATGTATAATACAGTAAACTCGCAATTTCAAAGGTCTATTAAGCAGTAACACATTATTACACAAAAATACGCCCAACCATAATTTCTTTTATCGTTATTCATTAACATTCCGTGAGACAGCTGGAAATGGGCTTTTATTAATATCAACATTTCTTCAGCTTGCTTGTGTAATGAACGCCAAAAAAGAAATGGAAAACCTTAAGAAAAGATCAAAAGCTCCTATCCGGGATATTTCGGAAAACGTAAGCAATTGTAATTGAATCGGCGAGTTGAAAATGGTACGGTACACATTCCAAAATCCTTACTTTTCAGGAGAAAGGAAAAACTGTTTTGTAGCTTAAAAGAAAGGTTTGCTCAAAAAAGTTTCTAATAGGCATTTGTACATCATATTTCTGCATATTCAACTACAAAGTATGGAAATCATATTACGTACGGTTTTCAAGTTATACCATTTTTTATGTCGAGGAATATGTCCCTTTTTAGGGTACCGGTACTCAAATTTGATAAAGATCTTTGTAGAGGCAGATAATGTATAATAAACTCGCAATTTCAAAAGTCTATTAAGCAGTAACACATTGTTACACAAAAATACGCCCAACCATCATTTCTTTTATAGTCATTCATTGTCATTCCGTCTCTTTAAAGTGTTTTACTTTACGAAGATGTCCAGCCTCCATAACCTCTGAATGGTGTATGTCTTCTATGTTTAAAATACCGTGAAGATCATCAACGTTATCGTCCATTCTTTCAATGTGTGTTCAATGTTATATGGATAAGTCGAATATTTCACCACGATTATATTACTCTAGACAATAAATACCACGAAAATAAACTGCTCACTCGTTTCTTTTTCCGCTACTCGCTGCTATACAACGCTTATACAAGGGTCTTGGTCTGTATAAGCAATTCAATGAATAACATATGTATACATAGGAGGCTTATACGCGGTTTATTAGTAACGAATTTCACATAAACGGTGTATAAACCTTGTATAAATGTTATATACCGTTTATTAGTAAGACGGTTACTCGTTTTCAGGGGATTAGGCAAGGCCCAATCAGCAGCATACCAGTGTTTAGCTCTATGAACACGGTCCGAGTGGAATCTTTTATACTCCACCGTTTATTATTAGTTGCTTTGATAAACTCCGGCACCCTTTAACCTGCAATTTGGGCAAATTATATTATTATTATTATTATTATTATTATTATTATTATTATTATTATTATTATTATTATTATTACTTATTTGTTTATTCGCTCATTTTGAATTTCTCATTGGAAGTCACCGACTGATATTTACACTCAATTATGGTACAAAAATGTATCTAACTAATTAATCGAAATGTTGGGTACGCCTCATTGATCTACAATCGTAAGTACATTTGGACCGGGCTAGTTGGCTGTGTGGTTAGGGGCGCGCGGCTGTGGGCTTGTATCCGGGAGATAGTGGGTTCGAATCACGCTGTCGGCAGCCTGAAGATGATTTTCCGTGGTTTTCCATTTTCACACCAGGCAAATGCTGGGGTTGTACCTTTCTTAAGGCCACGGCCGCTTCCTTCAACTCCTAGGCCTTTCCTATCTCATCGTCGCCATAATACTTATCTGTATCGGTGCGACGTTAAGCCACTACCGAAAAAAAGTTCACTTGGAACCAAGGGATGAAATTTACAAAACCACTTCAGACATCTAAAACATCAACGTGTGTCATCCAGGCTAAACCACGGACACAATTCCAAAGTAAACGACACATAATACCGACTAGGGGCTCAAAAGTTGTTACAGCCTATCTCAAAAATTGTATACTCTACCGGGTAACAGTACAGCAAAATTATACACAGGGGCCTAACACACTCTACCTGGACAAAAATTACACTCACTGGAACAAATACAACGCTGTCTGAAATATAATGGTACAAAACGTAACAATGCCGCGTACTCCATATCTGATGGCTCACAAAATTCCAACATCTTCACTTAAGACTTTTGCCTCAAATTTTTCCCAAAAATGACAAAACAAATTTCACCACTCGTATTTCCACAGGAAATTAGCAACCATTTACTTTAATGTCTCCGTTATTTATGGGAAACAAAATATATTATTATTATTATTATTATTATTATTATTATTATTATTATTATTAATGTCATTATCATATACTATTATCGCAAATTTATCATTAATCTTGAATTTGCTCCGAACATGATCTCTAAAACAAAATGAATGAAACTGTACGACACTATAACACTCGAATATCCTACCCACACTGGACATACAGATTGTTTTCATGCCCACACGCTGATTTAATTCTATAGAATGCAGAGAATAGCCTGGGAGGTCATTGACAATTACTGTTGTGTTCGTTTTAACATTTCAATTGCTGTAAACAATTTTGGGGTTTGTTAAATTTGTTCGAGTTTTCTTAAATTTTTCGTAAGTGAAAGCTCAAAATCAGTGTCTGCATTGCTATAACGTAGAATACAATGTACATGTGATACCTGGAAATAGAGTTGCAGAGAGGCATTTCAGGCCACTTTCAACTAATAAGAATTTGACAGAATCGGGTTGTGAAGCAATAATAAAGCAACACCTACGAAGTGAAACTAAGGAATATTTTGTAAATATTGCTAATTTGCATAGAACTGTATATTAATTTACGTTTGCAATATTGTAATTGCTATATAAAATAGAAAGACAAAATATTCTTCTCCGTCGAAAACGAGTACAAAATGAGTGGATGGGCTCTGATACGGCGAGAAATAGGGTATTCTTCTTTTTTAAATAACTGTTTCTGTATGATAATGATCGTCCTCGTGCACAATAATAACAGATATTTAGAAATGTGAAATTTTGTTCAAATCTTCACAAATCCATGCTTTCATATTTATACTTTCACTGTTCGTCACATATTTATAATCAGTGATATATGTAACTACAATTCAACGATGACATAAAGGATCAGACAAAGGTCAAGAATTAGTGTCCTTTAGCAACGCTCTAATTTCTGAACTTACTGCCTAACATGAAAATTTCAATGAAGATCATGAGAGATTGGGAACTGATGAACGATAAAAACACAAGCCTGCACTCATATTTACTGGAATTAGGAAATAAGGAGTGATGCTCTTCTCCGAAAAGTACTGTAAACGAGGAGAATATCAAAGAAAATATATTTTAAATGTTGACGTTAAAACACTCTAAAAATCAGTTAATAATGGGATGTCATAAGGAAACTTATACTTATTCAAGAATCCTTGGGAAATATAAAATAAAATATTCGATTCAATGAAGGAAAATGCTCTGGAGCTCTGCCATCTTGATTCCAGTTTGATCTTCACATTTTATAAATGGCCATCTCCTATCAAGCCATTCCTCTCCCTCATATTTTTTCGTCTCTATTTTTAGCTAAATGATATCCATATCACGTATTCAGAACCAAATTCCGATCGTTATTCCAGTGGGTAATGCAATAAACTCAACTAGCTTTGACCTTACGCTGGTTTAATTAAAATCCCTATTTCATGGCGCCCTCGTTTTAGTAGCTTTTTAACGTGTTTACGATAGAGTAAGTTAACACGAAGACGTGCTCGATCACAGAGTGAGTGAGTTAATTGACGTCATGATGAACAACCGCAGCATGTGACAAGTACTTATGAAGTTTGTTACTTCATTAGTGTCCATGCAGGTACAATCAAACTACACGAAAGTACGATGGACGCGATGTCATGATACGACTCCATTTAGTAAACGAGTCACGAAGCAGGCATACACGTTTTAGTTATGGCTGTAGTTAGACCTTAACAAAACCAATAATTTTCACACCAATTTTATTGCTTGTGAAGTATCACCGATCACACATGTCAGCAGGAACCTCGTATATAAATGTTAAACATCACGTGAGAACAATTAGTTAATAAAACAAATAGATGAGTAAAATAACATTAGACTCCCGCAGCACCATTCATGACAAGAGCCGCCGTTGATGGGAAAGTCAACTCTGGGCTTAAGGTCATTTTGTTTTCACATCAACACCGATGCAAATATTAAATAATTCACAAATTCGTTAATTCGAGCAGGAAGAAATACATAGTTTGAATTTCATCGTCAGCGATTATGTTTTATTCTTTTTATTATTTGGATGTTCATGTAAGGGTTTATCAGCAACCGGAATAATAAGGGCTTTATGGGATATTTCCTTTTTGTGTTTTAGAAATAATATCCTTTTCATTTTGAAACGATACTTATCAGATTATGAATCGAAATAATTTTGCCTTTTCACTACGTAACATGCTCTTAAGCATCAACTTGAAGAACAAAGAACCCAAATGACACCATTTTCGTTGCCAAAAATGAAGGTATCTAGTATCGTTAATTGACTCAATAGCTACCTGAAAGGTATTGTTGGTTCTGTGTAAAACTTCCTGTTATGAAAAATGTCCGCTTAGACAAGGTTAAAATAATATATGAAAGGTCTCCTAATAGTATGTATACAAGGATGTTAAATATAAAGTCATAGCTGAAAAAGAAGCGTGATATTTTCTATTTATCTGTAAGGCATTATACAACAGTCTCATCATATTAGACGGAAAGGAAATGGCCATTTACTGAATGTTACGGCCACCAGAGGGGTTACGTAAATATCTGTTGATAGCATACTGTTGTGATGAGAATCCCCGGAACGCTGGCAAATGTAATTCAATATGAAGGTACCTCCATTAGAGCAGACATGAAAGAAATTTTGACAGTACGATTACCTCTGATACTATTGGTAACAGTTTCAAACATTGCACTTAAATGTATTCCATAGTTAGTTTATCTACACGTCGTAAACTACTGGTAGCAGATATTATTCATCTGATGAGATACGTTTCATGCCGGTTGTAATAGAGATGAAGTCCGGCTCCATGGCTAAATAGTTAGCGTGCTGGCCTTTGGTCACAGGGGTCCCGGCAGGGTCTTGACTTTTACCATGATTGGTTAATTTCGCTGGCACAGGGGCTGGGTGTATGTGTCATCTTCATCATTATTTCATCCTCATCACGACGCGCAGGTCGCCTACGGACGTCAAATCAAAAGACCTGCATCTGGCGAGCCGAACTTGTCCTCGGACACTCCTGGCATAAAAGCCATCCGCCATTTCATTTCATAGAGATGAAATGTTCCCATAATGTGTTATAATCACCTTAGTCCTGAGCATCCTTGATACTTGAACACGCTATTATTAGCTCTTTACATGAATTATCTACAGACCAAGATATTCAGTAATTGGACATCCCGTTATCAGTCCTCAGCCTCTCTGAAATATCTTCCTGTAGATGTTACTAAGGAAGTTTTCATTGATTTGAGCCGCCGTATTTAAGTGGAAACTTTCAAAACGAACGCATTTAAAAAAAGTCAAGAAAGCCTGATTATTATACTGTACACTTCGTTAGTCCCATTCTAATTATAGGCTCGTGTACTTTTCAGCGCTCAATCTTCAAACATCTGTGAATGAACATGTGACTGAAATTTGACCTAACAGTGAAAGCATAGTAAATTCATTGTCTTCTCGATCTGCTTCAGCTTTTCGTTCTGTAGTCAACATAAGAACAAAGTTGGAAAAGATGGTGATATTTTCATTTATATATATGTAAGGCATTCTACAACAACCTTACCGTATTAGACCGATACAAACTGGCCATCTACTGAATATTATGGCCACTACAGTGCTTGCGTAAATGTCTATTGATGGAATTATATTGCGATGAGAATGGAACCTACCCTTATTCGTGTCGATTCTCAATTTTATTCAATGTGTACATTTATCATTTGGACTTCGTGGCTTCCTTATAAATACTTTCCTGCCCGTCAGTACTACAGTTCTCGCTACATTGATTCCTGTAATCCCTAGCTTAAGAATCTTTCTATTCACCAAGCATTTACAATCAAATTAGGTCTATAAATTGAGCAATGTAAGGAAAATGTGATGCCGCGAAATTTCTTCCTTCCTATAAAATTCTATCGAAGTACATGCTTCATCTTTGCGATAAGGCACAGTAAATTATGATTTTGTTTCAACTTCGTACTGAAATATGACCTTCCTATGGCTCTTCCCCTTTGATATAACTGATCCTAATTTTACAACTGTGATCTGAATGCGTATTGTTGTTTATCTAACCTACTTTATATCTATTTATATGTGGTTAATATATCATTTCCAAAATGCATGAAATTAATGAAAATATTTCGACAGAAGTAATGATCAACGAACAATCTACCTCGTAGCGAAATTGTGATATCTGATTCTTTCATCTCGTACATTTAGAGAGCATTGTGTAAGTGATTCATTTTGGATTACTATGCAAACATAGTGACTACTCTGCAACTGACTGATGTTCAGATTATTTAGTAAATTTCCTTTCTCTAAATTATCTACGTAATTAGCATTTTCCTAATCATTCTTCATCATAAAGTCAATAGTATTCTGCTACAATCACTGTTCAGTGAAAGTACACATGCACTTCATGAAGGGGTAAGGTTGTGTGTGAGTTGTATTTCAGATGTCAAATTTTGATCATGGATTAATATGATTGGTGAATGGCAGGTTAGGCTAGAATACGAATGTAATATACTTTTGGAGATTTACACAACACGCTTCGGACCATTCATTTCTGTTCAGTTTGCACATTGGATTGTTGCAATGGAATTCAATTTCTTCTTGTACTCAAATTTTACGACCTTGCCGACAAGGAACGTATACATTCAAAGGACGAAACATAAAAGCTATGATTGTTTTCAAATAGCGTTCAAAATGCCTCCAGGATTATTGAAATATATGCCAGTCAACGTTATTAGAAATTACAAATAACTGAAGTTAATTACGTTACGTGATGTTATTTATTCTGTTTCCGATTAGGAGTACTGTGATCGTCAACCCAACCTATATAGTTCGTGTGATAAGTGCCTGCTTCTATTACAGCAACTGTGTGGATTACACACGATTAGCCTAAGTATTAGGAGTGAATGCACTATCAAGCGGAGTGGTCGTGCAGTAGCCTACACCTATGGAGTCAAGCTCTGTATTCGGGAGACGAGTGGGTTTGAGCCCCATCGTTGAATGTCCTGAGAATGATTGTCAGTGGTTTGCCATTTTCACTTCCAGGTAAATGATCATTATCATCATCATCACGTAAAGATTGAAATGCCGGGAAAATTCATATTTACAGGCCACAGCAGAATCCTTCCACCTTGAAATTTCATTCACCGTTATTAATTTCATCTTCATTAAATCCTCAACTGAGGTT
The DNA here is from genome assembly GCF_040414725.1 of Anabrus simplex. NCBI lineage: Eukaryota > Metazoa > Arthropoda > Insecta > Orthoptera > Tettigoniidae > Anabrus > Anabrus simplex. Next base: position 516,840,334 of record NC_090266.1, on the reverse strand, counting down.
GGCGTCACGAAGGGCATCCGACCATAAAACATGCCATAAAATTTCATCTAGCTTTATCTCCGACCCCATATCAGGAAACGGGACTAAGTGGTAGACATATATACATTAAGAGAGAATGGACACTTAGAAGAAAGTTAATACTTCCAACATCGTAGCACATTTTTAAAGAAATCCAGTGCTCTGATTCAGGTTCACTTGCCTCCAGAACATTAATTGTGCTAATGGATGCCAGCCTGAAAAATCTTACTCTGATCAGTCGAGTCTCCGGTCTTGCAAGTACTTTTGGTATAAAATTCAATAGCTCATGAGATTACGATGTAATTCCGAATTCAAATTCCTTTCTCTCTTACATCGTGATACAACCTAGACTTATTCAGTTAATTTTTGTGGAACTGAATGTGTTTGAGCGTTAGGGGTAGTTCATGCCATAAAAATAAAAATAACATCATTGTAAGAATAGGTGAAAGGTATAATTCTCACGCTGAAATGAAAAGTTTGTACAGCATAGGGTGCCATGGAGTGCCGCATCAAGCCATTCTGTTGACTGTTGAGCCTAGCAAGAACGTGTATAATGATACACAATACAATAAGGAATTGAGTTTTATCTTACATCGTTAGTCCTAGATGTATTCGTATTTAGCAATACTGTATTAACCAAACTATTACTTGCCCATACGTCTTCGGCTCCATGGTTTAGTAAACTCATCGATAATTGTATATTGGTTCACTGCTTACTAGTTTGAACGAAATACAGCTTCTTTAAGTAATACCTAATACTGAACACATTAAGGCGGAATAAATTAAAATATTTAAACTACTTGGCTTTAATTCTAAATTTGTAAATATGTAATCCATCAAATCATACTTAATAAACTGGGAAGGCTGTCATTTGTGGTATCATTCTGTAAGTTAGACACAATTTTTCTCAGTAATACTTATAGTTGCTGACCACTTTTAGCCTTTGGATTTATTGTTCGAATAGTGGTAAACTTGTGGACGTTTTACAAAGTAGAAAGTAATTCTTAGTACCGTATAGAAATCAAAACGTCCACGCTTAAAATCTTGTGATTTAAATCACTATATAGAGCACATTGCACATTGGTAATAATTATATTTGTGTAGATTCGTTGATGAATGGTCAGTGTAGAGGCCTTCGGTTCATGGAAACCCGGGTTTGATTCCCAGCCGCTTTGAGGATCTTAGCCACGTTTGTTTAATGCCTGCACCTCGGATTCTGGGTGTTTGTGATCTTCTTCATGCATATCCTAACTCATATTGAACATATTACATCATCAACCAGCACAAAATCACGCAATAGTGAATACATGCCTCCGTAGCCTATACGATTAGCCTCCCCTTAAGCCTTTAAGTTGTTAATCTGTGTGAAAAAAAATTAAAGTGCGGCTCTATCTGTTCAGGGCATGAAGGTCTCCGGAAGAGTAAGAGTTTAAGGGTTTCACAAACCTTAACGCCACCTCTGAAAGAAATGCCAGTAGGATTTAACCTTGTACACAACCTTTCGGTTGTAGCCAGAGTGAACCTGAGGGCATGTGTCTCTCTGAAGGTGTACGTTCCTTTTCTGCATTTCTGTTCTTCCCTACGGGGAATCAAACTGACATACTTTCTTGTGAAGCAAACATGCATCCTTTACCTTGGGTATACAGTCTAATATTATTTGTTATACTGCACTACAGAAAGTATATATCCAGAGTAAAATATATATAGGGTAAAAATGGCGGACTCTGAGGTGACGCTGTGAGTGTGCTCCGTGTTTATCCCGCGCTAACTGCATTTAAAACAGCATATATAGTCCGTAAGTTGTGTGAAAAGTGGTGTTAAGTTGTAACTAGTAACTAGTGTACGTTGGAAGATGCCTTCAGTCAAAGGTGCACACGAAAGACTGGATAAATTTGAAGCAGCTATGAACAGGTTCGAGGCACGCCTAGAACTTGTTGATGGCTCCCAAGGCTCCAGCACAACCAACCCTGCTGGTAATTCCCTAGCTTCCTTGAGGCAGGAATTCATGGAATTTAGGTCAGCGATAACCAGTGAACTCAAGTCGCTTAGAGATGAACTAAATGATCTTCAACATAAACTGGAGGAACATGACGAGCTACTGGATGAGGCAGAGCAGTACAGTAGAAGAAACTGCTTGCTCATACATGGTATCGCTGAGGAACCAAATGAAGACATTTACAGAAAAGTGAAGGACGTATTCTCCAAACATCTAGAGTTGGAAGTGCCCATGGAAAAGATCGATAGAATCCACCGAATTGGAAAGCCTCAGAGGACAGCAGCAGAGGTACTAACAGCGGGTAAGCGGCCGATTATCGTCAAGTTCACTCGCTACTGGGAACGTGAACGCGTGTGGGGTGCTAAGCGCAAGCGAAAAGGCACAAAAATCCTGATCACTGAATCGCTGACAAGAACACGTAAGGCAATTTTAAATTCTGCTCGGGACAGATTCGGCATGAGAAATGTGTGGACACTAGATGGTCGTATTGTAGTTCTGCTTCCAGACGGCACTAAGAAGATTATTACCACGAATGCGGATTTGAAATCTTTAAAGTTTTAGTGGGATAAACGTTAACAACTATGTTTCTTGTAATTATTATTGTTGTTGTTATTATTATAGTGTTTTTAAGAATGTGTGAATGTGTGTGTAAATGCCGGCAAGTGATTGTTAGCTGTCTCATTCTCCAGGAAGTCGAGGTGAGTTTCCTTCTTCTAAATAGCATGTATTGTTATCTTATAATCTACTTGTTGGAATTCTTAGTATTCAGCTAGACAGTTATTGTGCTCCTGGACCTGACCTTGGCAGTGACAGTATCAATAATCCCTCACTCTCGGTCTCTCCCTTCTCAGCAAGTACCGGTACTCTGTTGAAACAAGCATTGTCGTCCTCTTCTTACAGTCTACAGTGTTGCCATGTAAATACTCTTTCTCTTCCGGCGCACTACGACGAAATTCAAGCAATACTTTTTTTTTTTTTTTTTGCTAGGGGCTTTACGTCGCACCGACACAGATAGGTCTTATGGCGACGATGGGATAGGAAAGGCCTAGGAGTTGGAAGGAAGCGGCCGTGGCCTTAATTAAGGTACAGCCCCAGCATTTGCCTGGTGTGAAAATGGGAAACCACGGAAAACCATCTTCAGGGCTGCCGATAGTGGGATTCGAACCTACTATCTCCCGGATGCAAGCTCACAGCCACGCGCCTCTACGCGCACGGCCAACTCGCCCGGTCAAGCAATACTAACGGAAAATAATTTACATATACTTTGCATCTCTGAAACCTGGCTGTCTCCTAGCATCCCTTCCTCCATGGTTGATATCGATCGATATGATCTAATACGCTTCGATCGGTCGGATGGAAGGCGTGGTGGCGGGACAGCGATTTACTGTAGAAACGATCTACAGAGCCGAGTAATATGTACTTCTTCCCAGGGTGTACGAACACGGCCGGAATTAATGTTCGTTGAAGTAAATATCAACAGACAAAAAGTGATGTTTTCTGTCATATACAAACCGCCTGGTGTAACTGATATGACCGAATTCGAAACGTCTTTACTAGACTTCCAGGCTATTTATGAACATATAATCATTATGGGTGACTTTAACTGTAACCTACTTAATACGACTCATGACAGTAAACGATTAGTAGATTTGTTTAGTACTTGTAACATGACCATTCTCCCACTACAACCCACGAACCACGTGTATGCAACAAACCGTTTATCACACACACTCATAGATCTCATTATAACGAACAACCCAGGTAAAGTAATAACCCATGGAAAAATCCCTGTACCATCCATTTCGACCCAAGACCTTATATATTTATCCTATTCCCTCAAAGTGCCTAAATACAAACCCAAGTACATAACTGTCAGAAATACGAAGGACTTAAACTTGGATTACTTGAAATATGACGCTTATCAACTACCGTGGGACGATATACGGAGTCTAAATGATACTGACGCTAAAGTTAACTTGTTTAATACGATGGTAAAGAACTTATATGACAGACATGCCCCCAAACGTCGAATAAAGGTTTCTCGCCCTTCTTGTCCATGGCTAGATGATGAAACCAAGAGAATGATGGCCCACCGTGACTCTTTATTTCGACATTATAAGCATACCCTAGATGACGCAGACTTCGAATCTTACCGGATCTTAAGAAATCGCACAAAGCAATTAATCAGAAATAAAAATGTGCATATTTCCGGAATTTAGCTAACAACATAAATTCTAATCGTGCTTGGGACCAACTTAGAGCTCTGGGAATAGGAAAACATCAACAGAGACAGACAACACCTGACATTCCACTTGACGAACTGAACGATTACTTTAGTAGAATAAATATTCAACCTACCCCAATTAACTATACCGTCTCACCGCCCTCCCCTCCAGCCAATCCACCATTCACATTTCACAGTGTCACAGAAAATCAGGTTAAAAAGGCTTTGTACTCGATTAAATCAAAGGCCACAGGTGTAGACGATATTCCTATTGCTTTTATACATAACATTATGGGTGCTGTCCTGCCTATACTGACGCACATACTGAACGTTTGTTTACTAAACGGAACTTTCCCAACTGTCTGGAAAACAGCCAATATTATACCGGTACCTAAGAGTTTAGACCCACAATCACCCTCTGACTATCGTCCGGTGTCCATACTCCCTGCGCTTTCTAAAGCCTTCGAACGTTTAGTATACGAGCAGGTTCTGGAGTACCTAAATAAAAATGCTCTTTTGGACCCTTTGCAGTCTGGATTTAAGAAGGGACACAGTACCGCGACAGCACTTTTGAAGGTTACTGAAGACATTAGAAATGCTATGGACAAACGACTGCTTACTATACTTATCCTTCTTGACTTCAGTAGCGCCTTTGACACTATAGACATTCAGACTATGATAAAGAAAATGGAACTACTAAATTTTGACCTGGCTGCGCTTAAGTTTTTTAGGTCTTATTTGAGTAACCGTCAGCAGCGTGTAACAGTAAACGAAAAGGTCTCTAAATGGAAAATGAAACTTAGTGGTGCCCCACAGGGCAGTATTCTAGGGCCCTTACTTTTCTGTATTCATATCAATGACATATCATCGGTGACAGGAAATAACACACACCACCTCTATGCTGACGATCTTCAGATTTATCGACACTGCAAGACTTCAGACTTAGATGAAACAATACAAGATATTAACAATGACCTCCGACGACTCAGTATATATGCACAACGAAATTCTCTTATACTAAACTCCACAAAATCTCAGGCAATCATAATAGGAACACGAAAATTACTGAACTGCTCAAACAATATTGCAATCCCGCCTATCCTACTGAATGGTAACATTATTCCCTACAATAAAACAGTTAAAAATCTCGGCGTAATTATGAATGAAACACTTGATTGGTCTGATCACACGAAAATCATCTGTAAAAATATTTTTGGAGCGCTACACCCTCTTATACGGCAAAGGGATGTATTTCCATTTGAGCTTAAGGCCAAACTAATACAGACACTGGTTCTACCTATTCTTGATTATTGTGACGTTGTTCTAGTTGATATGACAAGAGAAGAAACACTTAAACTTCAACGAGCACTGAATTCCTGCCTGCGATTTATTTACAATATTGGGTACGATGTTCACATTACTCCATACTATAAGGCTCTCTCATGGCTGAAGCCTGATAAACGTCGGCAGCTACACATTTTAACGATGGTATTTAGAGTACTAGCGGAAAGTCAGCCACTGTATATTTCTTCTAAATTCACCTTTCTATCATCATTTCACAACTTAAATACACGTTCCAGATCCACTCTTTCTATTCAAGTGCACCGCACAAATAAAATTAATAGATCGTTTGTAGTGACCGGCGCCAGATCATGGAATTCCCTGCCAGCTCAGGTCAGAGAAACTAGCTCTTTACAAAGGTTTACGGTCACCTGCCGAGACTACCTGCTGAGGACAGCTAACGAATGGTTGAAGTATGAATGTGTGCGCACCTGAGGATAAGTCATTATTAAGAGTTCTTACTTTTAATTAGTTTTATTATTAACTTAGTAATGTATTTAAAATTGCTCTCATTTCTATTAATTTTTTGTTTGGTTTTAACTATTTTAAATATCTCATAACTTTATGTATGGTTTTGATTAGTGTGTGGTTAAGTGGAAGAGAGGGCCTCGAGCCCTAACTTCGCCACTGAAAAAAGGCATTAATAAATAAATAAATAAATAAATAAATAAATAAATAAATAAATAAATAAATAAATAAATAAATAAATAAATAAATAAAATATCGATCAACAATTAGGCTATTGACCGGATGAATAAAAATGTAAACATCACCTGCAGCCAAAAAGTGTGTTCATTTTAGTGCATCTTATGTTAAATTACTTCACGTGAGACTAGCCATGACCCGTTATGTTCACGGAAATGTGTTCCTGAATGAAGACTTCCTTGAGTCTTCCCATAATGCACTACTTTGTAAGCCTTCGTTCCAAAATGATTCATGAATACAAATTGGCTCCCTCCATCCCGGTGACAAAAGCGTGTTCTCTTCCATGAATAGCCCACAAGACTACACCCTGGAACAAGTTGTCTTCTCTCGAAGGCTTGCTGGAAGCAGTAAGCATGTCAATGTATGTATGACCTGCAGGCCACAGGGTATAGGTAGACAAGGACAGTCTTGAACAACATTAGAAGAAGGCTTGACGATAATAACGATGTAGACTCAAATTCTTTGCCTTAATTTTAATGATATGCCCAACTTTTTCCTATCACTGGCTTTATCCAAATTACTACGGTGGTTATATGATGTGAACTATTCTATATAGTAATATCACGTAGTGTTCAAATGGTTCTTAAGAAGAACTCATATACTTTGATTGGCCTTCAGTTTTGTTCCTTACTTGGAATTGCGTTACTTTACTCCAAAATAAAGATAATAATAATAATAATAATAATAATAATAATAATAATAATAATAATAACATACGTGCATACATACATACATTGTCATTATAGACTGTTATGCCTTTCAGCGTTCAGTCTGCAAGCCTCTGTGAATTTACTAAACGTCGCCACAATCCTCGATTTGCAACTAGTGTTGTGGCCTCATTTAGTTCTATACCTCTCATATTTAAATCGTTAGAAACTGAGTCTAACCATCGTCGCCTTGGTCTACCTCTACTTCTCTTACCCTTCATAGCAGAGTCCATTATTCTCCTAGGTAACCTATCCTCCTCCATTCGTCTCACATGACCCCACCACCGAAGCCGGTTTATGCGTACAGCTTCATCCATCGAGTTCATTCCTAATTTACTGTAACCTTTATATCCTCATTCCGAGTACCATCCTTCCATTGTTCCCACCTGTTTGTACCAGCAATCATTTTGCTACTTTCATGTCTGTTACTTCTAACTTATGAATAAGATATCCTGAGTCCATCCAGCTTTCGCTCCCGTAAAGCAAAGTTGGTCTGAAAACAGCCCGATGTAAAGATAGTTTCGTCTGGGAGCTGACTTCCTTCTTACAGAATACTGTTGATCGCAACTGCGAGCTCACGGCATTAGCTTTACTACACCTTGATTCCATCTCACTATATTACCATCCTGGGAGAACACACAACCTAAATACTTGAAATCATCGACCTGTTCTAACTTTGTATCACCAATCTGAGAATCAATTCTGTTGAATTTCTTACCTACTGACATCAATTTAGTCTTCGAAAGGCTAATTTTCATACCATACTCATTGCACCTAATTTCAAGTTCCAAGATATTAGATTGCAGGCTTTCGGCACAATCTGTCATTAAGACCAAGTCGTCAGTATAGGCCAGACTGCTTACTACATTTCCACCTAACTGAATCCCTCCCTGCCATATTATAACTTTCAGCAGATGATCCAGGTAAACTACGAATAGCAAAGGTAAAAGATTACAGACTTGTCTAACCCCTGTAAGTACCCTGAACCAAGAACTCATTCAACCATCAACATCTTTTCCCTCGGTACCCTGTCATATGCTTTCTCTAGATCTACGAAACATAAACACAACTGCCTATTCCTCTCGTAGCATTTTTCAATTATCTGGCGCATACTGAAAATCTGATCCTGACAGCCTCTCTGTGGTCTGAAACCACACTGATTTTCATCCAACTTCCTCTCAACGACTGATCGCACCTTCCCTTCCAAGATGCCAGTGAATACTTTGCCTAGTATACTAATCAATGAGATACCTCGATAGTTGTTTCAATCCTTCCTGTTCCCTTGCTTATAGATAGGTGCAATTACTGCTTTTGTCCAATCTGAAGGTACCTTATCAACACTCCATGCTAATCTTACTACTCTATGAAGTCATTTCATCCTTGCCTTCCCACTATACTTCACCATTTCAGGTCTAATTTCATCTATTCGTGCTGATTTATGACAATGGAGTTTATTTACCATCCTTTGTACTTCCTCAGGCGTAATTTTACCAACATCATTTTCCTCCTCCCCATGAGCTTGGCTGTTCGCAACACCACCAGGATGATTTCCTTTAACATTGATAAGATGTTCAAAATATTCCGTCCACCTCTCCAGTGATTCCCTGGGATCAATTACGAGTTCACCTGAATTACTCAAAACACTGTTCATTTCCCTTTTCCCTCTCTTCCTAAGATTCTTTATTACTGTCCAGAAAGGTTTCCCTGCTGCTTGACTTAGCCATTCCAGGTTATTACCAAAATCTTCCCACGACTTCTTTTTGGATTCAACAACTATTTGTTTCGCTCTGTTTCTTTCATTTACGTACAAATCCCTGTCTATCAAGAATTGAATTAAAATTGTAAAAGGTTATATCTTTTTAGAACTTCAAACATAACAATCTTTCACTGAGTGAACGCAATAATATATCAGGTACAATAAAAATCTTGAAACAAGTCATGGGAAATACAAAATTAGTGAATCCTGGATGTCCTGGGCTTCAAGCCCCTCGCTTTACAATTCTTGAGCTCCCAGCTCAAATTTACAAAGGAGCTCAAATTTATTCAAGGGCAGAAATCCCCCAATTCACAAAGCACTTGCTCCCTAAATACAATATCTGGCTTTCCAGAGGCACTCTTTATAGATACGAAACTTTCGAAAAGACCTAACAGGCTCTCAGTTTTCCAAGCCTACTCGAAGCAACATCAATTTACAATCACTGGCCTCTCAAGGCACACCTTACAATTTGAAAATAACTTTGTGCAGGAGTATTTAATACCCAACCTACGGGGCCTTCATGAAAACAGAAGAGGTTAAATAACTGGCCCAAACACAAAAGGAATGGAGGCGTACACAGCGCCCCAAGATAATGAAAAATTAAAACCTACAGGGCTCTAGGCCGATGAAACAGGGGCTATTCCCAAACTACTGAGGTGACTCGTATAGAAATTACTTTACGACATTACAGAGTGAAAAACAGTTATAAAATTTTGTCACCTCACAACCGAGATGAAGGGGAGCTCGAGAGAGTAATTCACTCTCTATCCCCGATTTACAATTAAAGGGTTTACGAAGTTTTTACATTAGCCGAAATATGGTTTACATTTCAGAAAAGTAGGTTACGTAGTTAACGATTCGGACCTTTCCCTCGGATTAAACTGCGGAAATAGCAAGAGAGGCTAAAGTTATATGGCCATTACCTTGTAGATGTTCTAGCTGCCGACCAAAGAGGCCGCCCGCCTCCTGCTTAACACACACACTCAGGTAGACGTCGATCAATTGGTCAAGAAACGTGAAAAGCCGCAGTTTATAAACCCTCAGGGAAGGTTCGAGATCATTCAAGACTGAACTAGCCACACCCTCTCAATGTTATTGGTTTACTTCAAATGTAACACTCAAAATCGAACAAGAAGCCTGTGATAGGTTGAAAATTAATTACAGAAAATTTTCATTGGCCAGATTCAAAACTGGCGGAAAGGAAAAGGAAATATTGCCAACCGGAAAACAAATGAACATCAATCAGTTACAAAAACCTAGAGATACAAAACTTCTTTAAATTATAAGTTAATTCACTTTGCACCAGGGTGCATGATCATAGTTTTTTGGTAGTGTCATCTGTGGAGAAATGTCCAAACTTCTTGATGTATAGAAAAAAAAAAACTGGGAGAAATTCAGTCATTTTAGGAAACTTCACAATAACAAAATTACTCAATATTTTAGTGGTGACATCTTCTGATTAAAGTTCCAAGTTGGTGTAGTTTCAGTTTCCCTGTTTTACCAATAGAGGAGTTCATTTAGGCGCTAATTTTGAATGCGCGGCGTTGAGGTGTACCTCCCGGTACAATAATAATAATAATAATAATAATAATAATAATAATAATAATAATAATAATAATAATAATAATAATAATAATAATAATTTTCATTGTTACTATTATTGTGTGTTGCTACTTCTAGATAGGTCTTATGGCGACGATGGGACAGGAAAGGATAGGAGTTGGAAGGAGGTGGCCATGGCCGTAATTAAGGTACAGCCTTTGCCGTGTGTGAAATTCGAAAAACACTGAAAACCATCTTCAGGGCTGCCGACATTGGGGTTTGAACCCACTATCTTCTGAATGCAAGCTCACAGCTGCGGGCCCCTTACCGCACGGCCAACTCGCCCCTTGTAGGTATAGTCTCTGTTATGAAGAACATAATTTTCACAGACATAGAGATTGTCCTTCCAAGGTTAGACTAAATTCAGAAATATAAGTAACTTAAAGGAACCCTCCAGAAATGTCATAATACATGAACGCGGGATTCGAGACACCAGTAGAATTTGTGTTTCTACAAGAATGGCGAACGAACTTTAAAAGAAAGTAGATTGATGTCTTGTGTTCTGGTTGAAGTAAGGTGAATACCACATGGCGAACGAAGTTGTTCACCGGGCTAGTTGGCCATGCGGCTGTGAACTTGTATCCGGTATATAGTGTGTTCGAACCCCACTGTAGGCAGCCCTGAAGATAGTTTTCCGTGGTTTCCCATTTTCACACCAGGCAAATGCTGGGGCTGTACCTTAGTTTAGGTCATGGCAGCTCCCTTCCCATTCCCAGTTGTTTTCTATCCCATCGTCGCCATAAGACCTATCTGTGTCGGTGCGACGTAAAGCAAATAGCGGGGAAAGAAAATGTTTATTTCCTAATTTAACGAAAAGATGTGTTCGACGTTGTCATTATTTGCTACTCTATGAATTAGGTATAAATGCTTGCAAATTAAACACTGAAAGGTATAGTGTATACGCATATAATGTCATATGGCTTCCCGAAAGGCCTGTTGCAGGTCTTTCGATTTAACAATTATTTGCGACCTGCGCATCTGTGAGGATGGTGCCCTGTCCAGGATGATTTTTAATGTTCCAGACGACACACACCCAGCTCCGAGCCAGCGAAATGAACTAAGGTTAAACTCCCCGGCCTTCTTGGGAATCGAAGCAGGGACTCCTTTGAACTAACGCAAACTCCCTAACTATTCAGCCATGGGGCCGGTCATATTCTATAATAAAAATGTATGTATGTATGTATGTATGTATGTATGTATGCATGTATGTATGTATGTATGTATGTATGTATGTATGTTCAGTCCACACCCAGAAGGCTGGTTGGATCCGAAACAACTCTCCCATAGGTTGTCAGAGATAGCCCTAGTAGTCACTAAATGTTTTACCAGAGAAATAAGGACTGAGATATATTCCCATTGTTTTCCTCCCGAGTCAGAAGGTACTAATATCTATCAGTCTGCAGTAAATCGCGTCAAAATTAAGCCTAATTCCTAACTATGACGTTCACAATGTTAAAGAAATAACACGTGTTGCTTTATAAGTTGATTTGAACTGTGTCTCAAATTATTGAGAAGTTCCATCTCAATTTGCGCTCAACTACCGTAAATAACACAGAATCATTTAATGAGATGCCATTTATGGGAAGATTTGGTAAATACTCCGTGAAAAGCCAGGCAATTACTCTGACATCAGTCGCTCAATTAATTGGACGTGACACGAGTTCATAAAGGAGATCCATTTGAATGTATAAAGCTCTGGTCTTCCCAATTCTATTTGTATAAGGGAAAGCTTCGATTGAGTAGTAATTGGCATCAATCTTGTTTGGGATGATTGAGGAAAAATAAAATAAAGTCCCTTTAAGGCCTATCGAAGCAAGTGCCTTAAATATTTAATGATTTGCATTACCGCGAGTCAGACAAGAAGTCGAATATCAAACAAACTGAGTCTAGAGATATTTCCAAATACTCTCAATAAGGAAAGTATCTCTTATAAATAAGCATAGAGAATAATTCAACTGCTAACTCTTTCCAGTTATTGATGTAACTGTTGCGAAATTGTATGTATCGTAGAGTAATGCGTGAAATTTCCATGATTAATAACTGATAGCCATGATGTTTTTAGAAGGATGGAGATAATTTAACTTTTTTTGGTTTTTGCTAGTGGCTTTACGTCGCACCGACACAGATAGGTCTTATGGCGACTATGAGATAGGAACGGCCTAGAAGTTGGAAGGAAGCGACCGTGGCCTTAATTTTAAGGTACAGCCCCAGCATTTGACTGGTGTGAAAATTGGTAACCACGGGAAACCATCTTCAGGGCTGCCGACAGTGGGATTCGAACCCACTATCTCCCGGATGCAAGTTCACAGCCGCGCGCCCCTAACCGCACGGCCAACTCGCCCGGAGATAATTTAACTTGAAAATCATGAAAAATAATGGGAATATTATACAAATATAGTGTTAAGGGTAAGGGTGTATTCTGCCCGAAGGCAGGTCCGAACCTTCGCAGAGGTGTGCCTGAGCCGGAGTTTACGTACGGTAGGGTGGCCAGTTCCTTTCCGCTCCTCCATTCCTTCACCCTCCACCAACGGCGCGTGGCAACCCATTCAAATCTTGACCACGCCCAATGTTGCTTAACTTCAGAGATCTCGCGGGATCCGGTGTTACAGCACGGCTACGGCCGTTGGCAATATAATGTAATTTATAAAAATTAAATTCTACTGACATTCAGTTCGTTATGAAATAAATGCTTCATGCCAGTGGAGAACGGATTTACAAAACCAGATGTGCCCACGGTGGGCATTACGTCCCGCGGGCACACAGCACTGGATGCGAGCGGGCTGGCAGAAGAAGAGCGGATACTATTCAGCCACCAGTGAAGTTGTGGTTACGTCAGAGGTCATGAAGGCTGGGCGAAGATCTCCCACTCACTCTTCATCACTGAGGCGATACCCGAGTTTGAAATGGAGGCAGAAATTGTTGAAAGAAAGAGGGCAGGAATCCACGTCACTTTCTATTTACGTTGTAAGAAATAAGTTGCGGTACTTATGTTCATTGCCGTTTATGTATTTTGACTGGATACAATAATAAGTCAGGCCTACAACCTCAAACATTTTTTCTAATGTACGTAATAAATTACTATTTTCAGTATTACATTTTAGGAGAGTGATGGTTGTGGTGGTAATTTTTTTTCTAGCTGCTTTACGTCGCACCGACACAGATAGGTCTTACGGCGACGACGGGACAGGAAAGGGCTAGGAGTGGGAAGGAAGTGGCCGTGGCCTTAATTAAGGTACAGCCCCAGCATTTGCCTGGTGTGAAAATGGGAAACCACGGAAAACCATTTTCAGGGCTGCCGACAGTAGGGTTCGAACCTACTATCTCCCGAATACTGGATATTGGCCGCACTTAAGCGACTGCAGCTATCGAGCTCTGTGGTGATTTTTGTGCTTTAGAAACATTTCTAATATAATACAGAGTTAAGGTGGATAAGCTTGGGTTTAAATTATCTGATAAATTCACAAAGAATCCAGTCATGTTTACCGAGTATAAAATCAGTTAGGTTATTTATTTGAAGGCATTCTGTAGACATATCTGCCAGATGCATTTACACTGTTGTAGTAAATATTTATGTCGCCCTGCTGAGTGGCTCAGACGGTTGAGGCGCTGGCCTTCTGATCCCAACTTGGCAGGTTCGATCCTGGCTCAGTCCGGTGATATTTGGAGTTGCTCAAATATGTAAGCCTCGTGTCGGTAAATTTACTGGCACGTAAAAGAACTCCTGCGGGACAACATTCCGGCACCTCGGCGTCTCCGAAAAACCGTAAAGTAGTTAGTGGGACGTAAAGATACTAGCATTATTATTATTATTATTATTATTATTATTATTATTATCATTAAATATTTATGTCCTCACTCGTGATGAAACTCCCTCGCCATTTTGAGGCTAGCTATTATCATCGGACGCCTGTTCAGTTTAAAATACCATTTTCATATATTCAGTGAAGAGGGAATGTAAACAACACTGCAACACTGTGCAAAATCAAACATTAAACTTGTTGAATTATGTACATATATATTTTTAATGCTATTTGTTCGGGGCGTCGACCTTGTACATTTGTAGATTGTGACCCAAAAATGATAACGTGTCAGTTTTCTTTGAATGTATAAATATAAAAAATAAAACTGACGGTTTGTATCGAGCGCAGTATAATTCAGACCGGAATCTCTTGAAAAGGTCGGTTTTTAAAAACTGTATCCCAATCAGCATTTCGCTGAGTAGTTGAGGAGAGCTTCGTAATCACAATCGAACGTCGCTGCAAAGTGTGCTCACTCTCTCGATCCAATTTTATGTGTCCTTGCCACGTAAGCTGCCCGTATTTACGTCAGGCCAGCTCTGTCGCACTGGGCTAGCCTCAAAACGCGCCCAGCTGAACACTTCCGAAGTAGACTGAAGAGCATCAGTTGAGTGACAAGCAAGCAACATGAGTGCAGATATCGTGATCGTAGTTACGGGAACTCGTGTTTTACATGGGAACCGAACCACCTAGACGTTAATATTTTATTTCAAAATTCCCTCATTGATTGGTCAGAATTTGAACTATGGCCGCCTTGGTCAGAATACAAAGATAATGAATATCGGCTATCATACTCCTCGACAATCGAGTATGGAGCTGAGTAGACACCTTACCAATATATCATGTAAATCGGGATATTTTTCATATAAAATTTTAATTTTACGTGTTACACAGTATCCGAGGAATATTCTAGGGGTAGCGAAACCTCGGATATGGTTTAACGGGATTACATCCCACACTTGCACAATACATGAGTCTCTTAACGGAAATTTGAAGATACATTGACGCCATTCAATGTGAAATCACATTTAAATGAGCAGATGTTTCTTTTTCAGCACTTAACGTGATGCGTTATCTAAACTATTTCTGTTAGGATGCAATATAATTGTAATTTATGTTACTTCTTGTAGTGATAATTTATTTCTTTGTAGTTGTTTCTAATTCTAAATTGATTAAATAAATTTGAAGCATCTCTCACATGGCAATCACTGATTATTATTAAAACTGAAATTAAATACACAATTATTTAATTTGACCTTATTTAGCCTAAATGAATAAGTATCATTACACTGGCGTACGTTGATCCTCCAACACATTTACACATTATTTCTGATTAAATAAATTTACTAAAGGAAACCTCGATCAAACCCGAGACGAGGATCATTAAAAAGAATCACAATCAAGATACATTCTCTGGATGCAGCGGACAGTTCCTAGCTTTTACAATAACTGTTCCTGGCCCATATGTGTGTGCCCTTCCTGCTGTAAAGTATCTTTCTTTGCATCTGTGCTAGTTTTATGGGATCATTCGGGGTATTCATAATGAATTAATAATGGCGCTCGTGCTTCCTGCTGTTTTCTAGCACGTAGCCACCGCAGAATTGAAATAAACGCGACGGGTTGCATAAACCTAGATCACAAAGGGCGGGTGAACCTCCCAGTATGTGTGTGTGTGTGCGTGCGCGCGCGCGTGTGTGTGTGTGTGTGTGTGTGAGGTGAGAGAGAGTTTATCTTTTAAGAGTGTGTGACTCAATTTGATTTTTTAAAGAGACTTTATGTAAATTATATCAGACCGAGCAAGTGGTTGCGCGGCTTGGGTCAGGTAGGTATTAGCTTGCATTCGGGAGGTAGTGGGTTCGAACCCCACTGTTGGCATCCTTGAAGATGGTGTTCCTTGCTTTGCCGTTTTCGCACCATTTGATGCCACGGTCGTTTCCCTCCACTCCTAGCACTTCCTGTCCAATTGCCGCCATAAGACCTACCTGTGACGGAAAGAAAATTGCAAAAGAAACAAAAATACATTTATTCTATAAAACAACAACGTATTTATTATTATTCAATTAATA
Source organism: Anabrus simplex (assembly GCF_040414725.1). Taxonomy (NCBI): domain Eukaryota; kingdom Metazoa; phylum Arthropoda; class Insecta; order Orthoptera; family Tettigoniidae; genus Anabrus; species Anabrus simplex. The sequence goes on along the minus strand of NC_090266.1, from coordinate 516,824,122 downwards.
TATTATCAGTGTGATCCTATAAATATTTGATTCACATATTTTTAATATTTTAATTACAATATTTCATATGTCCGTTGGGTTCCATGTTTGATTCCTGTACGATCACAAGTTCACTTTAAGTGAAATTGTACATATATTGCCCATGTAATAGAAAAAAAATGGAAATGCCATTACTATTTGACATTATAGAAATTGTGTAACATTAAAATGCTATACGCAAGAAAGAAGACTTATACAGACCATTATGTGTTCAATGAGTTCAATGTAGAGTACAATGAAGAAAGCTTTAAAGTGCATATTTATGAAGATGATGATCACATTTATCTATTATAATTCAGAAATTATGAACGAGAAGGAGTGGAAAAGATATTCGGGGAATAGAATATTTAAAAGATTATATAGGTAAGGTAAGGGTTATTCTGCCCGAAGGCCGGTCCGAACCTCCGCAGAGGTGTTCCTGAGCCGGAGTTTACGTGCGGTAGGGTGGCCGGTTTCTTTCCGCTCCTCCATTCCCTTACCCCCCACTAACAGCGCGTGGCAACCCATCCAACTCCTGACCACGCCCAATGTTGCTTAACTTCGAAGATCTCACGGGATCCGGTGTTTCAACACGGCTACGGCCGTTGGCTAAAAGATTATATGTACTACATTATTATTAAATCCGTTTACCATTCAGGGATTCCACCTCTACCACCTCAAGGGCGGTGTCCTGGACCCTGAGCCATTTGGTTTGGGATACACCTGCTATGCTGAACAGGAGCCTTGTAGGGGATGGGAAGATTGAAAGGGATAGGCAAGGAGAAGGGAAGGAAACGGCCGTGGCCTTAAGTTAGGTACCATCCCGGCACTTGCCTGGAGAGGGATTGGGAACCCACAAAAATCAATTTCGAGGATGGCTGAGACGGGAATCGAACCCCTTCGTTTCAGTTGACCTCCTGAGGCTGAGTGGACCCCGTTCCTGTTCTATCTTATTTATATGCACAGTAGAGACATGAAATATTGGCTTGAATACATAGGGCTGTTTTAGTGCGTATCATAATACCTCAGTGTAGTTTTCCAGAACTTCGTTTATTGTATGGACGTCACATTTGTTTCCTGGTTGTAATTACATCTGATGTACTTCAGAATCGTCACAATTCATAAATAGAAGAAAACAAATACTAACAAAAAAGTTTTCAGAAGATATTTCCGTAAGTACAATATATTCTTAAAAACAGTTAAGCAAGCCAACTCCTTAATTCACTGCATATTGGTCTTCCTATTCTCCTTGTAAATTCACACATCAGGTATCGGAACAAATCTGAGGTGGAAATAGGTATCCCAGTAACCCAATATCAAGAAAAGTTCATCGGGAATAATATAATCCAGTAACCATGAAAAGGGTGATGCTCAATGAACTTTAAATCCGGGTACCATTTACATAATATCCAAATAGAAATAAATCTGGCTGTTACCATGATTGCCCTTGAAGAGCAGTGTGCGGCGCTAGTCACGAGTTTCATTAAGTTTGTAACGGATACAGCTGTGTCGTGTGTATTGAGCAAGGAGGGCTGTTTTAAGTACTCCAATTTGTTGAAAGTAATGAGTCTAGGCGTCGCGGGATGCGCGCGACAAGCGGAGCGTTTCCCAACTCAATGTCCTAAAGGTCGGGTCTAGACGCCCCACTTAGACACCGCCGGGCAGCGAACCGACAACGTGGAACGTCTCTTAACCACAGCCACTTTAATTGAAGCCAGCTCGGTGGGTACACGTTAAGGGATTTACAGATTGTTCATTCTGCTTACTGAGGGTTCGGATAATGAGCTTGATATCCTTTCGCGGTAACACAACCGTCAACTTCGTACTTAGTAGTCCCTCGCGCCTTCCTAAGGTGTCATTATTATAGAGTGATCAGGTTCAATTTAAGGGATAAGATTTCCAAGTTGCCAGGTAAAACGTAGTAAAATTCAGTTTTTGTAATTTGTTTTTTTTAAGAATTTGTTTTACGGTGCACCGACACGGACAATAGGGGAGGAAAAGGGTAGGAGTGGGAAGGAAGCGACCGTGGCCTTAATTAAGGTACAACCCGTTCATTCATCTGGTGTGAAAATGGGAAACCACGGAAAACGATCTTCAGGGCTGCAGATAGTGGAGATCGAACCCACAATCTCCCGAATGCAAGCTCACAGCTGCGCACCCCTGACCGCATGGCCAACTCGCCCAGTTTTTGTAATTCAGCAACTATAAAATGTACTTAGAATTTTATCCGTGAAATAATATCAGAGTTTAAAAAATCTGGAAGTGTCTTGCAGTATCTTATTTAGATAGCAATAATTTGCATTTCAATGGTGTTTTTCACAATAAATATTATATACTTAGCCGAGCTCAGTGGCTCAGACAGTTAAAACGCTGGCTTTCTGAGCACAAGTTGGCGAGTTCGGTCCTGAGTCAGTCCGGTGGTATTTCCAGGTGCTCAAATACGTCAGCCCCGTGTCTGTACTGGCATGTAAAAGAACTCCTGTGGGACAAAATTCCGGCATCTCGGCGTCTCCAAGAACCGTAAAAGTGGTTAATGTGACGTAAAAGCAATGACTTTATTATTATTATTATTATTATTATTATTATTATTATTATTATTATTAATCATTGAATACTTATATGATTATTCCTCGCAGCCCAAGGAGCAATTCCTAGTTTGTTCGTAAAATTCTTGTGGGAGTGCAAATTAGACAAGTCGTTCATCAAGCGAGTGGTGCTGTGTTTTCTCAAGGAATCACTTCGCATTATGAAAATTCATTTGCATGTCACTCAGTAAAAATTATCGTAATGTATTGCGTCCTGTGGATAAGAAACTCTAAGTTTGTGAATTTTATGTTTAGAAAAATTATTATTTCATATACCGGTACCCGATGGTCTATCATTTATGTAGCATTCATCATTTTTAGTATGCTTTGCGCTGCAGGCCTACATAGCAGCCTGCAATTCAAGTAAGCAGAATGTATAAATAAACCGTTATTAATTTTTCTGTTTGCTTTTACTTCGCACCGACACAGATAGGTCTTATGGAGACGATGGGATAGGAAAGGTCTAGGAATGGGAAGGAAGCGGCCGTGGCCTTAATTACGGTACAACCCCAGCATTTTGCGTAGTGTGAAAATGGTAAAGCACAGAAAACAATCTACTGGGCTGCCAAGAGTGGGGATCGAACCCACTATCTCCTGGATGCAAGCTCACAACTGCGCGCCCCTAACATTGTTATTATTATTATTATTATTATTATTATTATTATTATTATTATTATTATTACTATTATTTAAAAAAATATATAAACAACTCACTGTAGAATTTCCGAGATGTTACTTCAAAAATATATTTTATTTTTTATTTATTACCTTTCATGTGTATTTTTCTCATTTTTATATTAATAATCAATTTTTTTAAAGTGCAGGTACTCGTTCCCAAGGAAAGAAGCGTAGATCACGTTGTTCATAAAATGTAATACACATCAGTACTAAATGGCAGGCAAATATACTGAATAGTTTTCGAGTTGTAATGGAAACTACAGAGCGACCCATATAAACCTTTACCATTTAAATGAGTTTTAATTTCCCTCCGGAAGCTAAACTTGAAATAAAGTTAACTGATGTCAGTGGCTTTGAGATAATCTATATTGGTACCATACCGGCCATTGTTGACTATTATTAGCTATTATTAACCTAATAATTATTATAATTTATGTGTTCGCAGTTTCTATATTTTCCAGCCATAACATGAAGACAAACTACTCATATGGCACATGTCAGGGAGCTGCAAAGGAATCTGGCTTACGAGCATTCCAGAGTACATGCAGTGCAGAATTTTGATTAGAAATGAATGAACCAGTCCCGAAAACATTAGTTGCGAGGTATATTTCACAGTTAGTCTGAAATTCAGAACAGATTAGTTCAAACGTTATGTCACAAATTGTAAAGGTTTACATGGATCGCCCTGTATGGATCGCCCTGTACCTCTATATTGTAAGTGACCTCTTCGGAGAATGAGCAACAACCGGGAGATCGCGATCTTCCTCCGCATCTTTTAGCCGCTTGCTGCTTTCGAGAAGGTCGGTATTCCCGCAGACCGGTTCTCATAAGGTCAATACACCCACCTCACGGCTGAATGCAGGTAGATTTGTTTCGACGTGGATCTGACTGGAGGTGAAGTAGTGTATAAAGTAAAATAGCCTGCAAAAGTATTGTATAGAACACGGGTGTCAAACCTAGCCCGCCGTAAGCGCAGTGCCCGTGCTAGAAATACCTGTGCACGAGTGCGCAAGTCGCTTTCCCTCAGCCGGCTTGTACTTCCCCACGTTGCTGATTCAGGGCTGTGCACGAGGGCGCAAGTTGCATTCCCTCACCCGGCTTGTACTTCCCCACGTTGCTGATTCATGGCTGTGCACGGGGGCGCAAGTCGCTTCCCCTCACTCGGCTTGTACTTCCCCACGTTGCTGATTCAGGGCTGTGCACGAGGGCGCAAGTTGCATTCCCTCACCCGGCTTGTACTTCCCCACGTTGCCGATTCAGGGCTACGTACGAGTGTGCAAGTCGCTTCCCCTCAGCCGGCTTCTACTTCCCCACGTTGCTGATTCAGCGCTGTGCACGAGGGTGCATGTCGCATCCCAGCACTCGGCGTGTACTTCCCCACGTTGCTGATTCAGGGTTGTGCACGCCTACCGGTGACAGGCTCCAGTTACCTGTTTTGGTCTACTAGTAATGACTGAAACATTTAGCTGAATAGGCTGTGGCATGATGATTGAAATAGTAATTAGTTTAAGTGCGGCCAGTATCCAGTATTTGGGAGATACTGAGTTCGAACCCCACTGTCGACAGTACTGAAGATAGTTTTCCGTGGTTTCCCATTTTCGCACCAGCCCAGTGTAGCTGGGCTGGCGTGACGTAAAATGCGGGCGGCTTACGTAACAAGCATACGTCACAGTGAAGGGAAAGAGCGATCACGCTCTGCAGGGAAGGGAACTGTGACTTTCGATTGTGAATATGAAGCTCTTCTCCACTACTCACGGCAGCGAAATGCAGGTTGGGGTACAGTAATTAAAAACTCCCGCCATACTCGCAAGAAAACCGACCTTTTCTAAATATTCCTGTTTGATCTACTGTATACTGCGCTCGATTTAAACCGTTAGTTTTTCTTTCTTGTATTTATACACTCAAAGAGGACTAACACGTTATCATATTTGTGATACAGTTTACAAAAGTTAAGCGTACAAGCTACGATTTACAATTCCTTGGATGGGTATGACAGTATTTTCAATTAAAACAAAGTAAAATTCTTGTTGTCCGCCTCTGTGGTGTAGTGGTTAGCGTGATTAGCTGCCACCCCCGGAGGCCCGGGTTCGATTCCCGGCTCTGCCACGAAATTTGAAAAGTGGTACGAGGGCTGGAACGGGGTCCACTCAGCCTCGGGAGGTCAACTGAGTAGAGGTGGGTTCGATTCCCACCTCAGCCATCCTGGAAGTGGTTTTCCGTGGTTTCCCACTTCTCCTCCAGGCGAATGCCGGGATGGTACCTAACTTAAGGCCACGGCCGCTTCCTTCCCTCTTCCTTGTCTATCCCTTCCAATCTTCCCATCCCTCCACAAGGCCCCTGTTCAGCATAGCAGGTGAGGCCGCCTGGGCGAGGTACTGGTCATACTCCCCAGTTGTATCCCCACCAAGAGTCTGAAGCTCCAGGACACTGCCCTTGAGGCGGCAGAGGTAGGATCCCTCGCTAAGTCCGAGGAAAAACCGAACCTGGAGGGTAAACAGATGATGATGATGATGATGATGATGAAAATTCTTGTTATTCATTCAGCAAAATGTTGTATATTTACATAATTCAACAAGTTTACTGCTTGATTTTTGGACAATGTTGTAGTGCTGTGCGACTTTCCCCCTACACTAATTTTCTGAAAAATGATTTAAAACTTATCAGGCGTCCGATGATAAGAGCTACCCTCTAAATGGCGAGAGAGTTCCGTCACGAGCGAGGACATAGATCCTTACTACCCTAGATTATGTGCAACAACATTGTAAATATATCCACCATATACTGTAGATGTACAGGATGCCTTCAAATACTAAGTATACTAACTGATGTTATTCCCGGTAAGCATGATTGGATTGTTGGTGAGTTTATCAGATAATTTACATCCAAGCGAACACAAGCCACCTTAACTCCGTATTATATTAGAAATGTTTCTAAAGCACCCCTTAAAATTTAATAATGAAAGTTGTAATTTTTTACGCACATTACAAAAATATTTGAGGTTGTAGGCCTATTCGGTCGAAATAAACAAACTGCTATGATCATAAAAAAACTTCTTTCTTACAACGTAAATTGAAAATGACATGGATTTCTGTCCTTTTTTTCATTATTTTCTGCCTCCCGTCGAACTCGGGTATCGCCGCAGTGATCGAAAGTGACTGGGAGGACTTCGCCCAATCTTCACGGCTTATGACGTAACCCCAACGTCACTGTGGTTCAATAGCATACGCTCATCACCTGCCAGCCCGCCCGCACGATGATTACATAGCATGTTCGGCACATTGTATGCAACCGTCGTCTTGAACACATTTAATAATGTATGTCCTATTATTGAACCCTTAACTTACCATTCCATCGTTGGTCGGCCACAGCTGCTACAATAGAGCAATATCGAACTCTTAAATCTTGGGGTCGTAGCGGGAATATTTCGGTCACGATCTTAACCAAACGATGGGGTTCAGAAGAGAGCCTAACTACTTCAAATGAGGAGCAAATATGTGCTTACTAACTTTTATTGAATCAATTAAATGCAAAAATTTTAATATATAAAATCATTGATCAAGAAAAAATAATTATTTAATGTTTCAAACGCAGTCACATTGCATGGCGTCAGTTTTATTAGTTACAGTATCGAAGAATTTTCTTCGGAGAATAGTAGAAATATCACAGATTAGTGGACAGCGAAAACTAGAAAAATGAAAAGTAACCTGAAAATCGGACACCTATTGATCCAAACGATAACTGAGAATTAATCCACACGATCGGTGGGAAATCTGACCTTCAACAAGTAGATTTCCAGATTTACTCTTAAGTAAGGTTATCCACCAGTCAAATACCCTGTCTGATATGGGAACATCCGCCGAATGGACCCTTAATCGAACCAAATTGACTATCAGTTGCTTTGGATAGGTTGCGAAATATTTCTGGAAAGCATGGTGTTCACTACAAGTTAACAGCAGCATTCATAATTGAAAATAAAATTCCACCATGTATTGTCATCTCGTGACACCTTTAAGTTATAGAATAATCCCGATGTTGAAACGTGCATCACCCAAACAGCTGATCAGAAGGAACCAACAACAACACGATCCGAGAGGATCATACGGTATGTCGTTCTGAAGGAACAAAGCTGCGGAATGCAGGAAACACTTATTCATCATGCATTTAGAAGGAATGCCAAACACTGAAGTTAAATAAAAAGTGGTAAATCACATAAAAATATTATTATAAAACCAACTTTCAGGTAATAAACGGTTTCGTTACGCTTAATAAAATTACAACTCCACATGGTAAAATAAAATCAAAAATCTAGGAATTCTTTCCTTTACAACAACGACTACCATTACAGATCCATCTACTTATTGTTTGTCCCAACAAACTAACTACAAAGTTATTGATCGACCACAATTAACTATAACAAAAATGAAAGAACGAAAGGAATTTAAAATAAAATTGACGAATCGAACCCGCATTCGTAACTCAAGTCACACATAAATAAGCGAAGTGTCAACACGCACACTAGCAAAGCAGTCGGACATCAGAACGACAAAACAATTAAGTCCGTAACTAAAATAAAATATTGAAGTTCAATGAACACAAACGTGCATGGCAAACCGCAGTAAATACTCAATCACCGTTAGCTCAGTACCCAATATTGGACAACCCTCACGTTCATGCCACTAGTGGTTCCATAACCTTAGGTAAACACATTCCAGCTGGTAAGGGCTGCGCCAAATACGGCCTCAATATTACTTAGCTAACACTCTTCGCATTGCGTACTCTACTGCAGACACTACCATCGCTCAAGTCACTTCGCAAAAACACCTAATCTAAGACTTGAATATATACAGCCGACACCCTAAACCTATCGTCAAGCATACATAATGTCTACACACCCTAACACTAACCTCTATGTACATACACACACCTTCCTAAACCTATCGTCGAGCGGAAACTGGGTTGTCTACGCTTCCTCTAGAATGTCAGGCGAAATCGTAACTTCAAACACGTTCTTTGATATTTTACATGTAAACCTTGTCGAAACAATAACACACAATGAAACTTTCCACAGAATGAACGCAAGTCGGGGAATGCAACTAAGTCCCTATCTTGTTAATAAAACGTAAAATTGTAAATAAATAACGCTTGGCAAGCAACCCACAACTCAAACACGATCTCGACATGCGCAATGAAGTTTGGAAAAATAATAATGAATTTCAGCACACGTCTAACAATACGTGAATATCGCCAAACAGTAATCATCACCACCGCAAAAATCCACACTGTAATTCTAGGGTGAGGCCCAAAAATCGCCTACCATCTCACTATTGCAAACAAATCGTTAAAGTGACTGTAATTACCAGATGAGACTCAAATCTAAGCATAAATCAATAAAACATCAACGCAAAACAGCCCTAATGGTAATAACTATTGAGATGTGAGAAGACGGGCACATCCAGCGAATGTCGTATTGTGATGATAGGAACGACAGAATAAAATATGTGCAATTACTTAGCTCATGTTGGAATAGAGCAATGTTATGTTGAGAAAATAAGGTAAAAATAGAAATATAAATGATAAGTCTACGATGGAATACGTATGATGTTTATGTGCGGAAGTGAAGTACGCGAATATTACCAGGGAGGATTAAATACTCGGAGACATTCCAGATACGGGTACGAGTGTCGAACCATTGAATACTGAGCGGGATAGCAATGAATGAATTTTTGGAACCTATGTTACGAACTTACGAATGTGCATTTCCAGACTAGTGTATTTGGAACATAATTTTTTGAGATGTGCTTTATGTTATGTGATTGCCAACCAAATAGCACTTCAGCGCCCGTAAGCTTTTTTAAACATCGTTTTGGATTCGATAAATTGCGTATTTTTGTTATTTTTGAGGTAGGCATCGTTTGTTGTTCAAGTAGAGATTTTTGATTCTCCATTTTTGTATTTTCATTTTTGGTGTTTGATCTACCGCGTGTTTGAGTAGTTACATTGAATGTACGTGGATGTTTGATTTATTTTATAAGATTAATTGTAGGTGTAGATTAGATTATTGTGTGTTTTGATTTTCTCTTTTGTTTCGGGCACTATGTTGTCGGCGCTATGTATATTTTGTAAATATTAATTTCAAATCTTAAGTTAGTTAGGACCACCTGGTATTCATAGTCACATAAATTACAGCTGTTTCTTTACGCATACATAAAGGCAACGCAATAATAAGTTAACTTACATACCACTACAAATGTAATTGACAAATGAACCGACCTTTATAAGATACTAGCAAGATACCCGTGCTTCGCTACGGTATTATACTGAAATTTATGATTGAATGCTTAACGTTTTATATGTAATCCTGAAAAATTCGCGAACTGACTCGTTTTCTGAGAGAATCCGCCAAAATTCGCGATCTGAGTCGTTTTCTGAGAGATTACGGCATAGTTCCTCACATTTTTCAATCTTTCTTTCCAGCAATCGATTTCGTACTCCCCGGGCTAGGTCCAGGTATTCCACGCGGTCAGTTAGGTCCCTAAATCTTTGCCATCTTTCCTTATAAGCATTTTTAGTATGGATCAATTCCTGAAGGAGATCAGGCGTTGTGTCGTCTTGGGTGCCTTGGCGGTACTGAACCCGCGGCTGGACTGTATTCGTAGATATTACCAGGCCAGGACCCGTTTCCAGCGCGGTCCGCACAATTTGACGACGGTTCAGAACATTATTATTATTATTATTATTATTATTATTATTATTATTATTATTATTATTATTATTATTATTATTATTAGATGTTCTGGACCCCGCAGAAAGATGCAAGACCGTTACCTGGCGGTAAATTACATATGCTGCCATTGTCATTGTTGAGAATGTGACCAGCACCATTGTCGCGCGTAGGCAAGTGTGCGGGGTTTCTGGCGATACGAATGACATACTTCCGTGCTTTATTGAACTTTTTATAGAGGTGAACAATTTGACGGTCAATCTCATTCCTATCGCTTATTTCAAATGTGTTTAAATTTTCATTTATATGCCAGGAGAGTCTACTGTAATCTAAGAACGTTCTCCGAAGGAAAAGATGGCTGTTGAAATCGAACCCAGGAAAGATTAAAAATGATCGGTTTATGATCAGAATAAGTACATCGAAAATCTACAGCCTGTTTCCAGTCATACGACAGGGTCAGAAATGGAATGAATAAAGCCCCATCTAGGGGCGACAATAGGAAATGTGCCGGCTGCCGAAGCACTCCTCTGGGGCAATGATCAATGAATGACAAATGAAATGAAATATTGGACAGTGTTGCTGGAATGAATGATGATAGGAAAAACCGGAGTATCCGGAGGAAAACCTGTCCCGCCTCCGTTTTGTCCAGCACGAATGTCACATGGAGTGACCGGGATTTGAACCACGTAACCCAGCTGTGAGAGGCCGGCATGCTGCCGCCTGAGCAACGGAGGCTCCTTGTAAGTACATTATGAACAGTAATATCAAATGGTCTCACATCCTTTTACATCCCACCGCCGTTAAGTTGATTCCCCACCCCAAAAATAAAAGAAAATTAAATAAGGCGTGTTTCTTTATGTTTAAAGGAGATCCCAAACACAATGTTCACGGCTATTACCTTCAGTTTTGAGATATTTAATATCCCTATAAGAATAATTTTTTCACTTCCTTTCAGCCCCCCACCCCACCAAGTGAATTTTCCAGCAAAACATAATTGTTTCTTTAATAGTAAAGGATCTTCTAAATACCAATTATCACGACTCTAACTTCTTCAGTTTTCGATTTATGTGTCCTCATGAAAGGAATTCAACTCCTTTTCACTCCCGCCCCGCAAGATGTCCCCCCCCCCCCCAAAAAAACGCGTTTTTCTTTGTTTTTAAAGGAGATCCAAATACCAATTTTCACGTCTGTAACAACCTTATTTTTATTAGATGTATGTATTCTCATACAATTAAGTCAATTAATTATTCAATTATTTCACCTCCGCTCCATCATTGGATTTTCCGAAAATGCGTGTTTCTTTACTTTCAAAGCAGATTTCAAATATCAAATTTCACGTCTGTAACATCTTCATTTTTGAGATATCAGTAGCCTAATTAAAAGAAATCAACACCATTTTCAGTCCCTTTTACCCCCCCCTCCTCCACCCAAGTGGTATTTCCTAAAAATAAAAATACACGTTGATTTATTTTTAATAGAGGTAAAAACACCTTTTTTCACTTCTGTAACATGTTACGTTTTTTGGGATATACTGTAGAAATTCTCATTTTATAATTTCACCCCTTTTTACTTCCCCTTAAGGGGAGTTTCCAAAAACAAATCATCTATGTTCTTTAACAATTACAGGAAATTCCAAATACCCACTTTTTACGCCTGTAACATTTTACGTTTCTCAGATATTCTGTAGATATAGTCTTTCGAAAAATTCACCCCAATTTGTCACTCCTGTTTAACCGCCATTAATTGGATTTTCCAAAAACGAAAAAATACCTGCTTCTTTATTTTTAAGGTAGATCCCGAATACCAATTTTCAGCTCTGTAATATCTTCAGGTTCTGAAATATAAGTAGCCTCATTTAAGGCATTCAACCCCTTTTTCACCCTTTTCCACACTTCCCATTGGGATTTTCCGAAAACAAAAATACGTGCTTCTTTATTTTTAACGGAGATTCTAAAATACCAATTTTTACATCTATAAACTTTAAAAGTTTTGGGATATAATACACTCATTTTAAAAATTCACATCTTTTCACCCCTCCCCCCATTAAATGGATTTTCCAAAAACAAAACATACGTACGTGTTTCTTTATTTTTAAAGGAGATCCCAAACACCAATTTTCAGGTCTGTAATATCTTCAGTTTCTGAGATATAAGTATCCTCAGTAAAAACATTCAACCCATTTCCCCCCCTTTTCCCCCCTCCTATTGGGATTTTCCGAAAATAAATAAATACGTGCTTCCTTATTTTGAATGAACATTCTAAATACCAATTTTTACATCTGTAAACTTTAAACGTTTTGAGATATAGATGCACTCATTTCAAAATTTCACCCCCCTTTTCACCCTCCCATTAATTGGATTTTCCAAAAACAAAAAAATACGTGCTTCTTAATTTTTAAAAGCGAACAAAAGTTCCAATTTTCAGGTCTGTAATGTCTGCGGTTTCTGAGATATAAGTACCGGTATCCTGATTAAAAGGCATTCAACCCGTTTTTCACCCTCTTTCACCCATCCTATTGGGATTTTCTGAAAATAAAAAAAATACGGGTTTCCTTATTTTTAAAGAAGATTCTAAATACCAATTTTCACATCTGTAAACTTTTAAAGTTTTGAGATATAGATACACTCATTTTAAAATTTCACACCCCCTTTTCACCCCCTTAGCGACGGAATAACCAAACATCCTCTCTTAGCGAGCACCTACATCTTAATATGAATATATCCTCAAAATTTCATTCATTTATGTCCAGTAGTTTTGGCTCGGCGATGATGAATCAGTCAGTCAGTCAGGACAAGTTACTTTATATATATAGACTAGCAAGATACCCGTGCTTCGCTACGGTATTATACTGAAATGTATAATTGAATGCTTATTGTATTAGATATATAATCCGCCGAAATTCGCGATCTGACTCGTTTGCTGCGAGAATCCACCAAAATTCCCGATCTGACTGGTTTTCTATGATTTTACGGCAAGTTTCCTCCCACTTATAAATCTTCCTTTCCAGCAATCGATTTCGTACTTCCCGGGCTAGGCTCAGGTATTCCTGCCGGTGAGTTGGGTCCGTAAATCTTTGCCATCTTTTCCTATAATATTTTTAATATGGATAAAATCCTTCAGGAGATCCGGCGTGGTGTCATATTGGGTGCCTTGGCGGCACTGAACCCGCGGCCGGACTGCATTCTTAGTCATTACCCGTCCAGGAGCCGTTTCCAGCGCGGTCCGCACATTTGACGACGGTCCGGAATATTATCACTATTATTAATATTATTATGTGTTGCTGGAATGGCTGATGACAGGGAAAACCGGAGTATCCGGAGAAAAACCTATCCCGCCTCCGTTTTGTTCAGCACGAATGTCACATGGAGTGACCGGGATTTGAACCACGGAACCCAGCTTTGAGAGGCCGGAGCGGTGCCGCCTGAGCAACGGAGGATCCTTATAAGTACATTAATAACAGTAAAATCAATTGGTCTCACCTCCTTCTACACCCCACCGCCGTTAAGTTTATTTACCGCCCCCCCCCCCCCCAAAAAAAAAATTAAGGCTTGTTTCTTTATGTTTAAGGGAGATTCCAAACACCAATGTTCACGTCTATTACCTTCAGTTTTGAGATATGAGTATCCCCATAAAAGTAATTTACTTTTTAACTTCATTTCACACTACTCCCCCCCCCCCCTAAGTGAACTTTCCCGAAAAAAATACTTGTTTCTTTAATAGTAAAGGATCTTCTAAATACCAATTATCACGACTCTAACTTCTTCAGTTTTTGATTTATGTGTCCTCATGAAAGGAATTCAACTCCTTTACACTCCCGCCCTCAAAGATGGTTTCCCGCCCAAAACGCGTTTTTCTTTGTTTTTAAAGGAGATCCAAATACGAATTTTCACATCTGTAATAACTTTAGTTTTTATTAGATGTATGTATTCTCATACAATTAAGCCAATTAATTTTTCAATTCTTTCACACACACACCCCCCCCCCCGCTTCATTGGATTTTTAGAGAATACGTGTATTTTTACTTTTAAAGCAGATTGAAAATATCAAATTTCACGTCTGTAAAATCTGCATTTTTGATATATCAGTAGCCTAATTAAAAGAATTCAACACCATTTTCAGTCACTTTTACCCTCCCCTCCACCCAGGTGATATTTCCGAAAACTAAAAATACACGTTTCTTTATGTTTAATAGAGATAAAAAATACCATTTTTCACTTCTGTAACATGTTAAGTTTTTTAGATATACTGTAAAAATTCTCATTTCAAAATTTCACCCCTTTTGAGTTCCCCTTAAGTGGAGTTTCCAAAAACAAATCACCTATGTTTCTTTACATTTACAGGAGATTTCAAACACCCACTTTTTACGTCTGTAACATTTTACGATTCCAAGATATTCTGTAGATATAGTCTTTCAAAAAATTCACCCCAATTTGTCACTCCTGTTTAACCGCCATTAATTGGATTTTCCAAAAACTAAAAAATACATGTTTCTTTATTTTTAAAGGAGATCCCATATACAAATTTTCAGTTCTGTAATATCTTTCGTTTCTGAGATATATGTATCCTCATTAAAGGCATTCAACCCATTTTTCCCCCTTTTACACCCCTCCTATTGGGATTTACAGGAAACAAAAAAATATGTGTTCCTTTATTTTTAGAGGAGATTCTAACTACCAATATTTACATCTGTACATTTTAAAGTTTTAAGATGTAGAAACACTCATTTTAAAAAATTCACCCCCCCTTTTCACCCCCAATATCTGGATTTTACAAAAACGAAAAAATACGTGTTTCCTTACTTTTAAAGTAGATCCCAAATACCAATTTTCAAGTCTGTAATATCTTCAGGTTCTGAAATATAAGTAGACTCATGAAAAGCATTCGACCCCTTCTTCAACCTTTCCTTCCCTTCTTATTAGGATTTTCCGAAAAAAAATATACGTGTTTCTTTATTTTTAAAGGAGATTCTAAATACCAATTTTCACATCTATAACCTTTAAAAGTTTTGAGATATAGATACACTCATTTTAAAATATTACCCCCTTTTCACCCCCTCCCTTAATTGGATTTTCCAGAAACAAAAAATACGTGTTTCTTTATTTTTAAAGGAGATCCCAAACACCGATTTTCAGGTCTGTAATATCTTCAGTTTCTGAGATATAAGTAGCCACATTAAAGGCATTCAACCCTTTTCCCACCCCCTTTTCACTCCTCCTATTGCGATTGTCCGAAAACAAAAAAATACGTGTTTCTTTATTTTTAATGAAGATTCTAAATACCAATTTTTACATCTGCATACTTTAAAATTTTGGAGATATAGATTCACTCATTTTAAAAATTCACCCCCTTTTCACCCTCCCATTAATTGGATTTTCCAAAAACAAAAAAATACGTGTTTCTTTATTTTTAAAAGAGATCAAAAGTACCAATTTTCAGGTCTGTAATATCTTCAGTTTCTGAGATATAAGTACCGGTATCCTGATTGAAGGCATTCAACCCATTTTCCCCCATTTTCACCCTTTTTCACCCCTCCTATTGGGGTTTTCAGAAAACAAAGAAATACGTGTACCCTTATTTTTAAAGAAGATTCTAAATACCAATTTTTACATCTGTAAACTTTTAAAGTTTCGAGATATAGACACACTAATTTTAATATTTCACCCCTCTTTTCACCCCCTTAGCGAAGGAATATCCAAAAATCCTCTCTTAGCGAGCACCTACATCTTAATATGAATATATCCCCAAAATTTCATTTCTTTACGTCCAGTAGTTTTGGCTCTGCGATGATGAATCAGTCAGTCAGTCAGTCAGTCAGTCAGGACAAGTTATTTTATATATATAGACTAGCAAGATACCCGTGCTTCGCTACGGTATTATACTGAAATTTATAATTGAATGCTTATTGTTTTAGATATATAATCCGCCGAAATTTGCGGTCTGACTCGTTTTCTGCGAGAACCCACCAAAATTCCCGATCTGACTCGTTTTCTATTAGATTACGGCATGTTTCCTCCCATTTTTCAATCTTCTTTTCCAGCAATCGATTTCGTTCTTCCCGGGCTAGGCTCAGGTATTCCTCCCGGTCAGTTGGGTCCGTAAATCTTTGCCATCTTTTAATATAATCATTTTTAATATGGATAAAATCCTTCAGGAGATCTGGCGTGGTGTCATATTGGGTGCCTAGAAGGCACTGAACCCGCGGCCGGACTGCATTCTTAGTCATTACCCGTCCAGGAGCCGTTTCCACCCCGGTCCGCACATTTGACGACGGTCCGGAACATCATTATTATTATTTTTATTATTATTATTATTATTATTATTATTATTATTATTATTATGTGTTGCTGGAATGGATGATGACAGGAAAACCGGAGTATCCGGAGAAAATCCTGTCCCGCCTCCGTTTTGTCCAGCACGAATGTCACATGGAGTGAACGGGATTTGAACCACGGAACCCAGCTGTGAGAGGCCGGCGCGCTGCCGAGGATCCTTATAAGTACATTAAGAACAGTAAAATCAATTGGTCTCACCTCCTTCTACACCCCACCGCCGTTAAGTTTATTTACCGGCCACCCCCCCCCAAAAAAAAAATTAAAAAAGGCTTGTTTCTTATGTTTAAAGAAGATTTCAAACACCAATGTTCACGTCTATTACCTTCAGTTTTGAGATATAAGTATCCCCATAAAAATAATTTACTTTTTTCACTTCATTTCACACTACTCCCCTCCCCCCTAAGTGAATTTTCCCGCAAAAAATACTTGTTTCATTAATAGTAAAGGATCTTCTAAATACCAATTATCACGACTCTAACTTCTTCAGTTTTTGATTTATGTGTCCTCATGAAAGGAATTCAACTCCTTTACACTCCCGCCCTCCAAGATGGTTTCCCCCCAAAACGCGTTTTTCTTTGTTTTTAAAGGAGATCCAAATACGAATTTTCACGTCTGTAACAATTTTAGTTTTTATTAGATGTATGTATTCTCATTCAATTAATTTAATTAATTTTTCAATTCTTTCACCCCCCCCCCCCTCATTGGATTTTCCGAGAATACGTGTTTCTTTATTTTTAAAGCAGATTGCAAATATCAAATTTCACGTCTGTAACATCTTCATTTTTGAGATATCAGTAGCCTAATTAAAAGAATTCAACACCATTTTCAGTCACTTTTACCCCCACCCCTCCACCCAAGTGGTATTTCCGAAAGCTAAAAATACACGTATCTTTATGTTTAATAGAGATAAAAAATACCATTTTTCACTTCTGTAACATGTTAAGTTTTTTGAAATAAACTGTAAAAATTCTCATTTTAAAATTTCACTCCTTTTGAGTTCCCCTTAAGTGGAGTTTCCAAACACAAATCACCTATGTTTCTTTAGATTTACAGGAGATACAAACACCCACTTTTTACGTCTGTAACATTTTACGTTTCCAAGATATTCTGTAGATATAGTCTTTCAAAAATTCACCCAATTTGTCACTCCTGTTTAACCGCCATTAATTGGATTTTCCAAAACTAAAAAATACGTGTTTCTTTATTTTTAAAGGAGATCCCATATACAAATTTTCAGTTCTGTAATATCTTTCGTTTCTGAGATATATGTATCCTCATTCAAGGCATTGAACCCATTTTTCACCCTTTTACACCCCTCCTATTGGGATTTACAGGAAACAAAAAAACGCTTTCCTTTATTTTTAGAGGAGATTCTAACTACCAATTTTTACATCTGTAAATTTTAAAGTTTTAAGATGTATACACACTCATTTTAAAAAAATTACCCTCCCCCCTTTTTACCCCCCAATATTTGGATTTTCCAAAAACGAAACAATACGTGTGTTTATTTATTTTTAAAGGAGATTCTATATACCAATTTTCACATATATAACCTTTAAAAATTTTGAGATAGATACACTCATTTTAAAATATTACTCCCTTTTCACACCCCCCCTAAATTGGATTTTCCAGAAACAAAAAGTACGTTTTTCTTTATTTTTAACGGAGATCCCAAACCCCAATTTTCAGGTCTGTAATATCTTCAGTTTCTGATATATAAGTAGCCTCATTAAAGGCATTCAACCCTTTTCCCACCCCCTTTTCACTCCTCCTATTGCGATTGTCCGAAAACAAAAAAATACGTGTTTCTTTATTTTTAATGAAGGTTCTAAATACCAATTTTTACATCTGCAAACTTTAAAAGTTTGGAGATATAGATTCCTTCATTTTAAAAATTCACCCCCTTTTCATCCGCCCATTAATTGGATTTTCCAAAAACAAAAAATTACGTGTTTCTTTATTTTTAAAAGAGATCAAAAGTACCAATTTTCAGGTCTGTAATATCTTCAGTTTCTGAGATATAGGTACCGGTATCCTGATTAAAGGCATTCAACCCATTTTTCCCCATTTTCACCCTTTTTCACCCCTCCTATTGGGATTTTCTGAAAACAAAAAAATACGTGTTTCCTTATTTTTAAAGAAGATTCTAAATATCAATTTTTACATCTGTAAACTTTTAAAGTTTTGAGATATAGAGCAACTCATTTTAAAATTTCACCCCCGTTTTCACCCCCTTAGCGAAGGAATATCCAAAAATCCTCTCTTAGCGAGCACCTACGTCTTAATATGAATATATCCCCAAAATTTCATCTCTTTATGTCCAGTAGTTTTGGCTCGGCGATGATGAATCAGTCAGTCAGTCAGTCAGTCAGTCAGGACAAGTTATTTTATATATATAGATTATGAGAAAAATGCCGCAAGTGGTTTTATGAGGTGTAATCTGCCGCCGTCAATATTGGAATATGACACAGGCAGTTGTGTTAGAGTTAAGTGGTAAGCGGCAAGTTAACGTTGTAAAAAGGCGTTTTCATTTGGTTTATGTAGAATACTAAGGCATTTAGCTTATATTATTATGGCAGTATAATTAATTTCAGATATTTCAGTTCAGTTTCTGTGTAACGCAGTCTTTTGATTTTCTGCCAGCCACTGGAGTGAGTTACGCGGCAATAAGTTGTGTAAGTGTAGGTGATGGTAGATTTAAATGAAAGAGTGTTCATGGTTTTGTTTTCCTTTCCTTTCTGTGATTTAAATACCATTTTAACAGTAAGGTAAATTTATGTATCCAATTTCAAGAGAGTAATGAGTGTTGTATACACATGAGCGGTCACAGATCATTTAATTAATTAATTCACTGATTAATTATTCTAAATTTATTTATATTTTCAAGCTTCATTTTATTTGTAAATCTGTGACGTTGGTATGAGTGTGAGTCTAGTTTCGTAGACCACAGTGTTTTAAGTAGCGTCGGTTGACGCATTGTTTTGATTATTAATGGTGGTGTCTATTATTTTAATTTGAGCCACATTCAAGCCCATTTTGAGGCAGTTACGTGTGAAGTTTTTGAGTTTATTTTATTTTAACCACTTTCAGTTAAATCTATTTCATTTTACTCCGTTCGGTTTAAAGTCTACTTTTGATTTCTGCAACTTTGATTAAATAAACTTCATTCATTTTAAATTTGATTCAGTCTTGGGTAACGTTATTTGTAGTTAGTTCGACCCATCGTATTTTTCATTTCCTCACCCCATTTATTTGTGGCCATTCATCCACGAGGAGGACTAAGGGACGTCTCCACACCCGAGAAGAGAGAGAGTCAACGCGTGCGGTGAGTATTTTTTAATGTTTTTATTTCAGAAGCGACCGGAGCAACATTCAATCCGCCACGGATGCCTTGAAAAGGGCACAATATATCAAAAAATCTAAGGATGTTACAAACGTGAAAACTGGTGTTTTGAATCTCCTTTAAAATTGAAGGAACACGCATTTGGGTAGTTGGAATCAACTTGGTAGGGGGGGGGGGGGGGCAATGAAAATGGAGATGAATTCCTTTTACGAAGATACATATATCTCAAATAATGAAGATGTTACAGCCATGAAAATTTGTGTTTGGAATTTTCTTTCAAAGTAACGAAACACGTAATCTTTTGTCTTTGGAAAATCCACTTAAGGGGGGTGAATTAATTGAAAAATTAGTTGAATACTTTGTATGAGTATATTTATATCTCAAAAATTAGAAATGTTACAGACGTGAAAATTAGTATTCGGTATCTCCTTTAAATATAAAGAAACACGCATTTAAGTGGGGGGGGGGGATCAATTTGGGGGAGGGGCGATGTAAAAGAGGTTTAATTCCTTTTATGAGGATATATATATCTCAAAACTGAAGATGTTACAGTCGTGATAATTGGCATTTGGAAGCTCCTTTATAAATAAAGAAACAAGTTTTGCTGGTTTTCGGAAAATTCACTTAAGGGGGAGGGTGAAAGCAAGTGAAAAATTTTAATTTTTTTATGGATAAACTTACACCTGAAAAACTTGAGTTACACACGGGTAAATTTGTATTTGGAATCACCTTAAAAATAGGAAAAACGCACCTTTTGGAGGTGGGAATCAACTTAACGGGCTGAAATGAGAAAGGAGTTGAATTATTTTTATGTGCATGATTATATCTTTAAAGCTGAGGATGTTACAGAAGTGAAAGTTGGTATTTTGAATTTCTTCTCGAAATAAAGAAAAACTTTTTTTCGGGAAGTCCACGTAAGGCGGGGGAGGGGTGGGAAGAAGTGAAAAAGAAGTTACATTATTCTGATGAGTATACATTTAACTCAAAAACTAAGGGAGTTACAGACGTACAGACATGAAAACTGGTATTTGGAATCTCCTTTAAAAATAATGAAACACGTAATTTTTGTTTTCGGAAAATCCAGTTAAGGTGCTGAAAAGCATTGGAAAAGTGGGCAAAATTTTAAAATGAGTACCGGTATATCTACATTATTTGTCAATTACTTAACATGTTAGAGACAAGAAACTTGGAATTTGGAAAGTCCTTTAAAAATACAGGAACCTGTACTTTTTGTTTTCGGAGAAGGTACTTAACAGGGGGTGAAAAGAAGTGAAAAATAGTTGAATCATTTTTATGAGGTTACTTATATCTTAGAAACTGAAGATTTTACAGACGTGAAAATTGGTATTTGGAATATCTTTTAAAAATAAAGAAACTTGTATTTGTGTTTTTGGAAAATACACTTAGATAGGGCTGAGGTTTGGGAAAGGACTGATCAAGGGGTTGAATTCTTTTTTTCTATTTGCTTTACGTCGCACCGATACAGATAGGTCTTATGGCGACGATGGGATAAGAAAGGCCTAGGAATTGGAAGGAATTGGCCATGGCCTTAATTAAGGTACAGCCCGAGCATTTGCCTGGTGTGAAAATGGGAAACCACGGAAAACCATCTTCAGGGCTGCCGACAGTGGGGCTCGAACCCACTATCTCCAGATTCCTGGATACTGGCCGCACTTAAGCGTCTGCAGCTATCGAGCTCGGTGAATTCTTTTTATGGGGATACTATCTATATCTCAAAAAACTGAAGGTGTTACAGATGTGGGAATAGGTATTTGGAATCTCCTTAAAAAAACATGTATTTATTTTTTCGACTTGAGAGAAGACTGTTTCTCACATGTACAGTTCTATGTCGCATGGTCGTCTTAGCCTCAAAAGGTAATACCACAAACATGGTTTACAAAGAATTTCTGGGGTAAATGGAACTCAATTTTTGGGTGAGTTTTTATACTTTAGTAATTTTCAGATAATGTCTTAGAACAATGCCGAGGAACGCTTACTTTGATCAAGTTACAAAATCCACGCGAGCGAAGCCACGGGTAATTGTTAGTATGAAGATAAAGTTGGACTACAAGAGAACAGACAGGAGAAAATATTCGTTTGAAGGAAGAGGAATTAGTGAACGATATAATTTACCAAGGGAGATACTCGGTAAATGTTTAATTTTGTTTTAAATCATTTAAGAAAATAGATGGGATGGTAGGCAACTAATGGGGAGTCTACAACCTGTGCCACAGCCCTAAAAGCAGATCAGTTGGTGACTGATTCATCAAACGCCGACATAGAGCCCTTCTTTATTGAAATCGTTCAGCGCACATCTCCGCAGCTGCACAAGTTTTCCGTTTTACTTCGCCGTAATATAAAATCATGTTCAAATATTCCCTCGATGTGAACTTGCCATGGCTAAGTGATGTGTTCACTAGCTACATACTAGTCATTCTCGGGTTGTAAACATTACGTCATAGGTCGCTTTTTCCTCTCTGTAGTCTTCTTTGCGCTGCCACCATTTTTGAGAAATGGTAGAAGTGTAAGGATCCTAGAATACTAAGGAGTGGAAGCGTCGGACACGATATTGGGCAGTGGAGGTCCGAGGTGGATAGTACAGAAATTTGGAGGTTAAGTCTAAGCCTGACAGAACTCGAATCGAAGATATCTAAATAACACCAAATATATTTGCAAAGCCGCACTCAAATGTATAGTGAAGAATATGATGTCAAAAGAAAAAAATCCCTTAAGGTAAATCACCTTAGAGAATATGTATACAATATTAGAATACACATGTATTCTAATTCAGGACAACATCCATATGCAGGAATATCATGATTATTTCAGGCATTCATATTTAGAACAACATAACCAATAAACAGGAATATAGTTATGAAGGCAGGTATACAAACTATGTCTCCAATGGAATATCTGGAATGGAATACAACTTTGTACAATACATTCTGGAATTTCCAATGACGAGGTTTACATTGTATCACTGATAACAAATTACGAACTAGAATTTAACATGAATGTATCACGGACGTCAACGTCCATACTAATTCAATTATCTTATATCGCATTACAAACGTAATAACAGCATTTGGTTCCCAGCCATTTTGAAAAGGGAATAAACGTCACATCGAACGCGATATCATAGATATACACTGATAGCAACAGGAGAACCTAACATTACAATAACGTTTCGAAAGGAAGGATACATAGACAGGCAAATGGATATATATTAACAAAAGGAATCAGCGTTCTTTTAGCCCAAATCTGTACTACTCAACAGGAAGAACACCAAGTCCATATGTACAAACCAGCACGAAAATAGATTAATGCTGATGCATTTCGAGAACGTCCAAACGAAGACAAGGCGAATATTGTTCTTTCATTTCTTTTATTCAATCTGTCAAGCTTATGTTAGGTACACAAAATATCATCAATATTCATACTACTACTAAAAACGTTTTCATTCCTCCCCTGGTGGAGGAGGCGGGCCACTTATACGGTGACGCCGTCTCTCAGGCCGGGAGATTTGTAACGGTGAAGGAGATGCTCGGGGAAGGTGAGGGTTTTGCGGCCGTGGTCTGACCTGGGAACTGTCCCGGCATTCGTCTTAGTGCAGGAGAATGGAAAACAACGGAAAACCATTCTCAGGACAGTTGTCGGTTGGGGTAAGCCATGAGGTCCAGCCCTGTCCCGTCTCCTGAATGCAGAGGCGTAGAGCCACAGTAGAGCCGTGGCCATCCCTCCTCTGCTCGGTTGGCCGGTCACAGTGCAGAGCTGTTGGACCAATGACTTGCTGTGGCAACTTGTGGGCCGAGACCCACTCTGCATCCACCGACCACTGTTCATATCTCTTCAGCTCTTCCATAATAACTGCTACACGCAGTAAAATATTATGACTTGAATGGTAAACATTCGTTCTGACACTTATTCGTACACTCCATCGTCTTGAGTTTCGAGCCATTAACCAATTACATCACTGATTTTATTGTGATATTATAGCGTAATGGTACAAGCTACAGACCTGTAAGTTGCGACACTGCGATATTTTCTCCCAAGATCTATTATTTGTGTCAGTTTGGTTTACTTGGTTACCTTCCACCCTGTATGTGCGTAGAATAGTAGGCGAGTTGGCCGTGCGGTTAGGGGCGCGCAGCTCTGAACTTGCACTCGGGAGATACTGGGTTCGAACCCCACTGTCAGTAGCCCTGAAGATGGTTTTCCGTGGTTCATTTCAACACCAGGCAAATGCTGGGGATGTAACGTAATTAAGGCCACGTCTGCTTCCTTCCCACCCCCAGGCCTTTCATATCCCGTCGTCGCCATAAGACCTATCTATGACGGAGCGACGTAAAGAAAATTGTAAAACAAAAAATCCTTAATGACAGTTTATGAATGTCCTACCCATCGCTGTCTAATTTAGGAGATAGCAGAGTGAAGATATTTTGCCCTGGAAGGAATTTCCTTAACGTAATGGTAAATCTATTGACACGAGTCTCTAATTCAAACATACTTCATTATGAAATGACTTCACCGGTTTTCGACCTAGTAACTCTGAGCAGAGACGACAATGATTTGTTGAATAAATTATAATAAAAAGCGAATGTCAAACAAGTACTTGAAATTTCAAAATTTAAGAATTGCGGAAGAACTCAAGAAGCATGACACTCAGCGTTCCAACCAGAATTCACCTTATTGCTAATCGGTCCAATTTAATTTTCCTCTTTATATTAAAGGGTCTTGCCTTTGCTGGCAATACTTACTGATCACAGTGTACTATGTCTTCTGGTATTGGCTACAAGAAATTTGTTACTTTTACTGACCTGCTTCAGTCACATCCTTGATTTTAACATGAAAGTGGCCGAGGTATGAGTGATGCTAGTAATGCCATTCCTTATCCAGGCAGCCCCTGTTGTGATTGGTGTGAACATATTGCTCATAGAGTCAGTTGGTGCGTTCATTTTGGTGGGTGTGGCAGACTGATATATAATGGCAACTTCTGGCTCGGTGAGGAAAGCAACGGGGAACTACTTCACTCCTCATTTCCTCAGTATGCCTCTTTAGTGACACCTACGCTACCTATGACGGCTCATGGTGGGGTTGTTGAGGATCAAACCAGCCTCCGGGCAGAGCACTTAACATACATACAGTATAGGGTCAATCTTTACCCTGTCATCTCTAATGGCAGGTGGAAATGAAACTATCCAAAGAGTCCCATCGAATGAAAAAGAATATCTGGTTTGCAGACTTCTTTATTAATCTGATAAAAATGTTCGATAGAAAAGCTGAAGCCACCCTAAAGATCAAATGACTAGAAATAAAACAATCATTAATCCCTTCATATTGGTGTGTTTCTCTAGTCATTATAATATAGGTGTACAACCCCTACTGACGTATATACTACTAATTTGAATGAAAAAGTAGTTCGTAATATCTTTGAGTACCTACATAAACCTTTTAATTCGTAGACAACTACATTACAACAATTAACCTAATTTTGATATTAGTTCGAATAAAAATAAAATTCGGTCTCATTATGACACATATTCATGAACAGTGATTTGGATATTCCTTGAGCAAACTATGCAAGAAAGAGGGAGAACTGGGGTTTTGGACTTCAGATATTCATAGATTAACTGAAAAGGAACATTGTTAGGGGTCTGAATTTCACAACAGAAGTATTGAATACATTATGGAAATCCTTTTAGACAAGCTTAGGTGTCGTACTCAAATATACTCGTACATGTCCTCTTCTTGGTAGTTGTGAAAGCACACGCTGTTATTATAGATGCATGTACATGATTGATTATATTCCACATTTACGAAAATAAAATTATATACAGGCTATGTTATTTCTACAAACATGAATTGATAGGGTTAATTGAGGATTGAGTGCCTTGTAACAAAATATAACGAAACATTATCATAGTATTACTACAAATGTGTACCATGGATATCATTAATCTTTCATCATGTTAACTTTTGCACTGTAAACCTTACATGCCACTAATGAAATGCTTTTTACCTTTAATACTCCGACAGATAAACCTGAATAAATATGAATTACACCAGGAGACATTCGGCAGTGTTAGAAAGACCGAAATTATTACGTACAACCATTACTACTGCTCTCCAAATTGAGTGTATTGAATATGGTCTTGTTGCACTGAGTTCTTTAAGAGTAAAATATAAGGCAACCGTATATTTTTATCCTAGAAGCCACAACCCAAAGTTTGTAAAACGAATATCATAATAATTATGTCACGTTAACCCCAGCACAGCATTCAATATATGTCTCACCGGGCGAGTTGGCCGTGCGCGTAGAGGCGCGCGGCTGTGAGCTTGCATCCGGGAGATAGTAGGTTCGAATCCCACTATCGGCAGCCCTGAAAATGGTTTTCCGTGGTTTCCCATTTTCACACCAGGCAAATGCTGGGGCTGTACCTTAATTAATTAAGGCCACGGCCGCTTCCTTCCAACTCCTAGGCCTTTCCTATCCCATCGTCGCCATAAGACCTATCTGTGTCGGTGCGACGTAAAGCCCCTAGCAAAAAAAAAATATATGTCTCGTATGTGATGTCACTTAGTTAATTGAACCCAAGTAACAATTGACATTAACGTGACTACATGATTATTTATCTCTGGCTGTGTTCTTATTCCAAGACTTCAATACTGTTTTGAAACATTTAATTAATCAAGAGGAACACAGCGTTACAACGAAATATGTTGATTTTTCGCAAGTGATTTTGGAACTAAATTACATAATGAAGGCCCATCGTCACGTCTTTTTCTCACAGTTTAGAATCGTAAAGTTATTGTGAAATGTAAATCATACCATGAAGTGGCATTCACAACGAAACTATGTATCAAATACTGAAAGTGGAACGTTGTTGAGGAGTAAATAGCTCCGGAGAGAAAATAGGGAATGACAACATTATATTACCGAGATAAACATAATAAATATGAAATATTTGTATTGAACCCATGACCTATGGACCAAAGGGTTCAGTATCAAGAAGATGTTGAATACTTAAGTCAAACCGCCTTAGGCTATTTGTGGTTTTTTGGTGCTCTCTCTCTCTCTCTCTCTCTGTTTGCACTAAATATGCGCGTGTTACCAATTCATAAGTATCTTTAGTCTACATAAAAGTGTAAGCAGAGCTAGATTTAAGTTAGAAAATTTGTTGGAAGATCTGCATTTCCTGAAGCTCAGTTTAAATTTACGAATGAGATATGCTAAATGCTGTGTTTAATCTCTGCTCCTGCATTGAGTAGTATAGGGGACTCTTAAAGCAGCTGTGGAGCATAACCTCGAAGCTTTTGGGATGTGGGTGTATCGAAGTATGCTGAAAATACCTTGGACAGCATTAATGATCAACCAAGGATTCTTATATAAAACAGCATCAAGGATAGAGTTGCTTCATAGCATTAAAATAAGAAAAGCAGCATATATTGGTCACGTCATTAGCTATGAAAGATATGAATTACCTCAGCGCAAAACGGAAGGGGGGATCGAAGGGAGGAGAGGTAAAGGCAGGAGAAGGACTTTCTGGATCTCTAATATGCTACACTGGACACGTCTGAATTTACAACAGTTTATTAGATCAGCTCAGGGCAGGAATGCTTCTGCCATAATGACCACCAACTTTCTTTAAGGAAACGGCACTACAAAAAGTCCAGGGGTGAAGCAGACTTTAAAGTAATTCTTATCTTATATCTGATATCAATTTAAGAGCGTTGACTCATAGCTTGGATTTAGAATAAAACTTCTTCATGAAAAGAATAATCGCTCTGTCAATGAAAACATGAAAGTGCCAGATGTGTATCGAGACTGTAACATTGTTAACATTTCAGTGATGTCATCAGAACGTGCCTTACTGAGTATTAAATGGATAATGGCCACTTATAACTTATACATTTAACATAGATAAATTACAGGAGACTAAAACACAAAGAGTACAGGAACCTCTCGATGTGAATAAGAAGTCTAAGTTGATTTGGTCATTCTTCTATGTGGTGGCCTTTAAAGACCACTCGCAAGTGTGATTTCTAATCCTAATTTCTCCTAGGTCATTCCTAGGAATGCTGGTGTGGTATCCTGCTTCACATCCTTGAGAATATTCTATAAATAGAATCATATTTAAATATACACACGGTGGAAACTTGGGTTTTCAAATAGGTATGTTCATATTCTATACAGTGGGGACACGAGGCTAATGTTCATGGTAACCCTTGTTCTAAAATTAAATTATATAGGCATCCAAAATCAGTATGTGTATATCGGAGAGTTCAATACCAAATGATTATTATTTGCACAATATCAATCACGAAAATATTGAACAAATGAATAATAGAAGCTGTATTATTTCTGTACTCTCAAGAGACGTACATAAGAAAGTAAGCATGAATATGTTCAAATATGATAGGGAATATGTACGTTTACTAACATCGGAGGAAATTTCAGGAGGGATTTCGTACGATCTCTCATGACCACAGCTGTAGTTAACAAGGAATGAGCATATTCAAAGTTTCCTCCTTACGATTCCAATGATAAATGTGATATCATAAGGTATTAACAAGAAGGTCTTGATTAAATCATCAGTCGATGCGCTGGGAGTAACTTTCCTTCTGCGGGCGATAAGGGATTATAGATGATACCAACCTTTAATTAAACAATCCTATTAACATAAATGGAATACATTGTTTGAGTCATTTAGTTCCACAAAGTGACCAAGATTTTAATCTCAATCGATGCTTATTTGAAGCACAAAATTATTGTCCCTATTGTTCAAATTCAAGAAAGTATTTCCATGGTGTATATTTAAGGTGTTCCATACTGATGATGACACTTGTTACTTAAAGTGGCCTAACATCTAGGTCATGGACCCCTAACATTCAATATTACATAGAACTAATTTCTTTCTACCAATATTCAGAATTGCGATGTCAATGTAACAATAGTATAAACAGAGATCCTTAAAGTTTTAGATGCCTGTTTAGTAGAGTGTGCAGAATGAAATAAGTTATGTAATTCACATTGAAGTTTCCATTGTTAAATAAACACACACACATGTTATTTCAGCTCTCTGACTATATTTCAATTATTTTCTTCATGAGTTATCTGAAAATCGTGTATTTAAACATTTTATTTTGTTCTGCTTGTAATTATAAAGACTGCTATTTTATAATATTTCATACTTATTTAGCTTTTTAATTGAATTACTAGTATTTATACAAATAAAGAAATTCCATTTTGTGTACAATTAGAAAATAATATATCTGCACAGTAGAGATAAGTGATTTGGGATGTGATTCAGGAACAGTAATGTTCGGTGTAAAGAAATATATTGAAAATCCTCAGCCTGTTTCCTATGATTCGACCGGGTCAGGAATGGAATGAAGCCCTCATCTAGCGGCGAGGATGGGAATTGTGTCGGCTGCCGAAGCCTTTCTGCTCCCTTGAGGCAATGGTCAATGACTGATAGATTAAAAGAAGTGGTATTGGATAGTGTCACTGGAATGAAAGATGGCAGGGAAAACCGGAAAACCCGGAGGAAAACCTCTCCTGCCTCTGCTTTGTCCAGCAAAAATCTCACATGTAGTGACCGGAATTTGAACCACGGTGGCCCTTGTAATAAAATATATTTGTTTGTACCAAAGAAGAACTGGCTTTGTAATGACATTAATTTAAACACCGATACAGTATTTTTTAATGCAAACAAGAAGTACAAGCAAATATTACGGAACATAGATCATAATACTGTTGAGTTTAGTTTCAATTGCGTGTTCGATATTCGTGTTAGAATATTTTATTTCAAACTGTTGATAATAACTCCTACTTCTTTTAATTTGTACCAAGTGCTTTAATTTTAGAATATTAAGTTTGTTGGAGTTCATTCAGGTTTTATAGAGAAGTTATATTTCTTTCTGTGTTTATTTATGCTCTTATTGTGAAAACTGTGCAGTATGCGGACTGGAGTGTGTTCTTGAAGATATATTTGAAATATTGTTATTTATTTCGCAAAAGTATACCTTGTCTATTGTGGGGAAGATCCATATACTTTGGGGATTAAAGGAATTCCGTAATGTTCTTTATTATATCCGTAGTTTCTTCAGGAATCATAGTGAACATACTTTTCAGTTGTGCTGCCAGCCCATACCTTTGCTTGGCCACCTGTCAGAATGTCATTCAGTGGTTCAAAAATGATGCGAATGACAGGCCACCATACAACTCTATTTAGTAGCCATTTCATGAGGAAATACATTTCAACTTCATTTTCGACTTTATTTCCTTCTGGCCGTAATAGGAGCACAGTGCATCCACAAATCTTTTTCGTCTTTGTCAATATTGCGCCAGGAACTTTGATTCCACCTAAGTCTTGTTTGTTAATCCCAGTTCTCTTTTTATCCTTCCTCCCCATGTGTTTCTAGCTTTTCCGCTTCTTCTGTTCCCACTCCAGAGCTTGTTTCACAGTGCTGTCTAAGAATGTGGCCAATAAAATTCCACTTCCTACTCTCATGTACTGTCCGGTAAGTTTCTGTTTGGTGACCTCCCCACAGTTTGTCGTTAGATAAGACCTGATCCACGTTATTCCCACGGTAAGGAGTAGGTCCAGTTATTTTTATCAATCATGCCGGGCTGGGTCACTTAGGCGATAGAACGCTGACATTCTGAGCTCAAGTTGATGGGTTCGATGCAAGGTTAGCGCCATGGTATTTGAAGGTACACAAATACGATAGCCTCGTGTTTAAGAACTCCTTAGGGACAAAATTTCAGCATCTCGTTGTCTCCAAAATCCGTAAAAGTAGTTGCGGGAACGTAAAATTAATAACATCATTACTTAACAAACATCTAGAGTTTCGAAGTTGTAGTTTCGGTCACATCCGTACTCTAATAAAATCCTTACATGGGAACGAATTATTATATTTGGTAGGATTGCAATAGATTTTCATGTGCAACGCATCTGGAAAAGGATTTTTTTGTTTCATTGATCATAGCCTGTATTTCGAGTGTCACTGATCCATCCCAAATTACTGGAGAGTTCCTATAGTAGCCCCTATGTATGAAGGAAAGGATGATAGGCATAAAGCTGAAAATTACTGGCCAGTCAGTTTGACATGCATTGCATGTAAGCTTTGAGAAAGCATTCTTTCTGATTATATGAGACATGTTTGCAAAATTAATAACTGGTTTGATAGAAGGCAGTTTGGGTTTAGGATAGGTTATTCCACTGAAGCTCAACTTGTAGGATTCCAGCAAGTTATAGCATATATCTTGGATTCAGAAGGTCAATTGGACTGTATCGCGATTGATCTGTCTAAACCATTTGATAGGATGGATCATGGAAGACTACTGGCAAAAATGAGTGCAATTGGACTTGACAAAAGAGTGACTGAATGGGTGGCTCTCTTTCTAGAAAATAGAACTAAGAGAATTAGAGTAGGCGATGCTTTACCTGTCCTTGTAATAATTAAGAGGAGGATTCCTCAAGGCAGTATTATTGGACCTTTATGTTTTCTTATATATATCAATGATATGTGTAAAGAAGTGGAATCAGAGATAAAGCTTTTTGCAGATGATGTTATTCTGTATAGAGTAATAAATAAGTTACATGATTGTGAGCAACTGCAAAATGACCTCGAAAATGTTGTGAGATGGACAGTAGGCAATGGTATAATGATAAACGGGGTTAAAAGTCAGATTGTGAGTTTCAAAAATAGGAAAAGTCCTCTCAGTTTTAATTACTGTGTTGATGGGGTGAAAGTTCCCTTTGGGGATCATTGTAAGTAGCTAAGTCTTAATATAAGGAAAGATCTTCATTGGGGTAATCACGTAAATATGATTTTAAAAAAAGGGTGCATATCTCTTCACATGTTTGGGAGGGTATTTAGGGGTTATAGTAAGGATGTAAAGGAGAGGGCATATAAGTCTCTGGTAAGACCCCAACTAGTGTATGGTTCCATCGTATGGGACCCTCACCAGCATTACTTGATTAACGAACTGGAAAAATCCAAAGAAAAGCAGCTCGATTTGTTCTGGGTGATTTCCGACAAAAGTGTAGCGTTACAAAAATGTTGCAAAGTTTGGGCTAGGAAGATTTGGGAGAAAGGAGACGAGCTGCTCGACTAAGTGGTATGTTCCGAGCTGTCGGTGGAGAGATAGCGTGGAATGACATTAATAGACGAAGAGGTTTGGGTGGTGTCCTTAAAGGTAGGAAAGATCACAATATGGAGATAAATTTGGAATTCAAGAGGACAAATTCGGGCAAATATTCGTTTTTAGGAAGGGGAGTTAGGAAATGGAATAACTTACCAAGGGAGACGTTCAATGAAATTCCAATTTCTTTGTAATCATTTAAGAAAAGGCTAGAAAAACAACAGATAGGGAATCTGCCCTGGACGACTGCCCTAAATGCAGATCAGTAGTGATTGATTGATTATTTTCTACCATGTTACAAACATAGAAGAACTTCGACAATATATTTCTTTGTCCTCCAGGGTAAACAACATATTTGGTAAAGCTGTAGAGCCCTCGTTATATTTATATCTCAATGAGCTACACCAAAAGTAATAATCCGACTGCATTTGATGACATTCTAATCAATCAAAATATCCTCAAAGTGTTACAGATTTAAAATGTCATATATCCATACGTTAATTACCTCCACGTCTAAATATAGTTTCGTCTGGTTTAATGTCACCTTCTGTCCGACTCGTTGGCTGAATGGTCAGCGTACTGGCCTTCAGGTCAGATTGTCCCGGGTCCGATTACCGGCCGGGTCGGGAATTTTAACCTTCATTGGTTAATTCCAATGGCTCGAGGGCTGGGTATTTGTGTTGTCCCCAACATCCCTGCATCTCACACACCACACGTAACACTATCCTCCACCACAACAACACGCAGTTACCTCTACATGGCAGATGCCGCTCACCCTCAACGGAGGGTCTACCTTACAAGTCTACACCCTTCTAGAAACAGCCACACGAAATTAATTAATTATATCACCTTCTCTTAAGGCAGAACAGTTCGTACTTATGACTTCTCTGCTGTCTAGTTCCAGAAAATCATCGTTGCTGGCATGTGACCCGCAGAATATTTACCTACCCTCCGTACTGCTGAACCTTCTACTGAACTGTATTTACACATTAATTTCCAATAGATAATAATAATAATAATAATAATAATAATAATAATAATAATAATAATAGCTATAATAATAATAATATGGATTTTATATCCCAATAATTACTTTTACGGTTTTCGAAGACGCTGTGGTGCCAGAAGTTCGTATCGCACGAGTTCCTTTACTAGCCAGCAAATCTACTGTACCTGTACAAGGCTGACGTGCAATGAAACTGCTCACAGATTTCTTATGTCTCCTTTTCACAATAATTCGAATGCTAGCTGCCGCCATCGGCATGTTTATTACCGACTGATTTCCAAAAAGGTGTATTTGATTCCTCTTATGCTGTGAATTTAGACATGTGTTCATGTCTCTCCATTTAACACACTGAAACGTTTACCTAGTTAGCCAGGCTGAGTGGTTCAAACGATACAGCGCTAGCGTTGTGAGCCCAAGACGAACGCCATCCGTGTGGCGGTAAATATACAGACACGTCAAAGAACCCTGTGGGGAAATATTCCAGTATCTCGGTTTCCCAAAAAACCACAAAAGTTGTTAGTGGGACGTAAAACGCAAAATAAAAGCCTCTTATAGGTTCTCACCCCTCTCTAAACGACCTTATCTTGTTATATTCACCACTCGACCGCTAAAAAATGATAAAAAAGGAATCAGCATGTTCGTTTGCCTTCTGTACTAAGGTTTCGTATATCCTATCCCTCTCCAGAGAAACGGTATTTCGATGGCCTAGATTGAATACCTCGTATCTCAAAAAGTTCTTCCTATCCATTATTTCCCTTAAGACTGGTCACGCCTCCCAGCCACACATGAATATGCAGTCCATCAGAACAATGTTCATTGGGTTTATTTTCCTATGCTGATGCGTAAAGGAAAATGAACCTTATAAAATTATACTGTAGGAGTCAGTAAATACGTCACGCAGACATACTTTCCTATAGTACGGTACGATAAGGTTCATTTTCCTTCACACGTCGGCATAGGAATAAAGAACAGAACGAACATTGTTCTGATGGACTGCGTATTCATGTGTGGCTAGGAGGCGTAACCAGTCTTAAGGGAAGTAATGGATAGGAAGAACTTTGTGAGATACGAGGTTTTCATTCTAGGCCATCGATTTCATTCGCGAAAGAGCAGGGACTCGAATCCGAATTATCTGGGCATAATGCAGTCTGGGTGGATTGGCGAGAATCAACACGGCTGCGGTTCAGTGAATCAGTTGTGTTGTGCACTAAGTGAAGAGTGAGTCCGTGCGAAGTCCCGCTTCTCGACAGAAAGATCTACATCGACGAACGAGTCGTCGGAGATACTGATCTGAGGCTCCATTTGTTTATATGTTTGTGTGCCTGTTTTTCTCGTGTGTTTGGGGGAGAGGATAGACCGGAAAGTAGGAGAGCAAATAAAAGACAGAGAAAGGGAATGATTAATCACATTGTTTAGTCGAGCGGAAAATTAAAGGGAGTTCATATTGACAGTGATAGTCGGCCAACCGACGAACTATTACGTGTGGAAGAGGAAGCATTGCTGTCTGCAGGTTGATCCTTGGGTCACTGGTTAGGCTGCTGTCAATACTGGAAATAACAGAATGGTAGGACGTAGACCTACAAGTTACCAAGGGAAGATAAAATTTACTGAGGACCATTTTATTGTACCAGACAGAAAATTAACTCCCTTCCCGCATTTTCTCACCATCATCCACTGCGCTACATAAATACATTTAACTCAGATCTTTCCGGAGCGGAATATTCCTGCCCTACAGCTTTGAGTTGGTAATTACAATAAAATATTACTAGAAATATTCATAACTATCTTATAATAATACTAATAACAATAATAATACAAATGATAATACAAACAAACGAACAAAACCCATGTGTCTATAACCATGATTAGCCTTGACCTTTCATGCGATCGCTGCTCAGCCCGTAGGTCTGCCGATTACGAATTGACGTGTGGTTGTGCGACGAATCATCTCGACCGTTATTCCTGACATTTTCTAGACCAGGGTGAGTGTCTCATAGTCAGATGGTTCTTCAATTATTCTCACGTAGGCTGAGGGGACCTCGAACCAGCATTCAGATCCAGGTAAACAATTATGGCCTGATCGCGAATCGTACTCGGGGCCTCCGGGTAAGAAGCAAATTCGCTGTTCTAAATTTGAGGAGCCGGCTCAAGAGTAATAATACATGTAAATACTTATGTTTCAAGAGAATTAACTACTAAAACGTTCACGTGTCGAAGTTAACTGAGCTGACAGTTCTGGCAAGAGAGAATTGATTCCTATTTTACTAAAGATATTTCGATGCATACCTCGCTGAGTTTTCTTGGTCAAATCCGACCAACTTGTACTGTATATTATCCTTATGGTAGAATTTCGAAGTCTAGTTCCTTGGATGAATAGTCAGCGTTACGGCCTTTGCTTCGAAAGGAACTTGGGTTCGATTCCTAGCCGTTTAAATGATTTCAGCCCTATCTGGTTACTACTTCTGGCTCGTGGACTAGTAGGCTATTTATTTCTGTTCCGCTACACATCTTTTCCTATTCACGCAACACACCACACCACACTACCAATCATCACAGGAACACACAAAAGTGATCATATCCCTACAGATTGGGTTGCGTCCGGAAGGGCATCTGTCCGTTAAACAGGGGCTTGTCCACATCTGCGATGCATATCGCATTCGGGACACCTCCAGGTTTGGGAAGTGATAGAAGAAGACTATGGTAGACTATTCTTAAATGGCGGAGAGAGATATCGTTGCTCATATACCAAAACAACGAATGTGACAATGCTCTTCCAATCCATTACTTATCTTAAGGCTGGTCAGGCTTCCCAGTCACATATGGATATTCAAGTCCATCAGAACAATTTTCGTTGAGTACATTTTCCTGTGTGTACGTGTAAAGGAAAATAAACCTTAAATAAATCATGCTGTTGGAATGGGTAAATATGTTATATAACATACATTCCTAGAGTACGGCACAGTAAGGTTCATTTTCCTTTACACACGCGCATAGGAAAATTGTTCTGATGGACTGCATATCAATATGCGTTTGGGAGGCGTGACCCGTCTTAAGGGAAATAATGGATAGGAAGAACATTGTCACTTTCGTGTTTTTGGCATAAGAGCAACGATATATATTAAAGAAATAAATAAATTGAACCGTCCTCCAACAAGGGTCCGGAATAAAATAAGGATAATATTTTAATAGAATTTACAAACATCTAAACGTGCAATTTTCTAAATGTTGTATTCTCCTTTTCGGGTAAAGCGTCCGTGGCTCAGACGGCAGCGCGCCAGGCTCTCACCACTGGGTTCCGTGGTTCAAATCCCGATCACTCCAAATGCGATTTGTGCGGGACAAAGCGGAGGCGAGACAGGTTTTTCCCCGGGCACTCCGGTTTTCCCCGTCATGTTTCATTCCAGAAACAGTCCACAATATATGCCTTTGCTGGCGAGATGTAGTGTTTACAGTGCACTATGTCTTCTGGCATGGGCTACATCAAATTTGTTACTTTCATTGACCTGTCTCAGTCTCATCCTTGGCTTTGACAATATGAAAGTGACTGAGGTATGAGTGATGCTGGTAATACCATTGCTCATGCAGCCAGTCCCTGTTATGAATGGTGTGAAAATATCGCTCACAGGGTCGGTTGGTGCATGCATTTCAGTGGGCTTGGCAGACTGATATGTAATAGCAACGGCTGGCTCGGTGAGGAAAGCAACGGGAAACTACCTCACTTCTCATTTCCCTAGTACGCCTCTTCAGTGACGCCTAGGCTATTTATGACAGGTGTTGGCGGAAATGGAGAGGATCAAACCAGCCTTCGGGCTGAATATCCAACATACATACATACCATCATTCATTAATCATTTCCCCCAGAGGAGTCCGACAGGCTTCGGCAGCCGGCATTATTCCTATCCTTGCCACCAGATGGGAGCTTAATTCATTCCATGCCTGACCCAGTCGAATGACTGGAAACGGGCTGTGGATTTTCATTTTCATTCTTTTTTTGGCGTGGGTGGGGGGTGGGGAGGAGTGTTAATCATGTTCTCAGGTATCAGACCTACAATCTATTTATATGCCTAAATACAGAAGTAAAACTTATTTCAGAAATTCAATATACAGTGCACTGGAAACCACCGATACAAAACTTGTGTCAACCCAGTGTTTGGTAATAGACCGCTGCTTGAAAGGTGCCTGGACTTCGAGAGGAATCTCATCTGGGAGAAGCTTTCTACGAGGAACTGTTAAATGCATCATGAAAAGCGATTATGATAGGAAATGAATAGCTTCGTTAGTTGCAAATTCAATGTCATTTCCGTCATATGAGTATCGGTACTAAAACTATTTATACCGGGCGAGTTGGCCATGCGGTTAGGAACGCGCGGCTGTAAGCTTGCATCCGGGAGATAGTGGGTTCGAATCCCACTGTCGGCAGCCCTGAAAATGATTTTCCGTGGAATCCCATTTTCACACCAGGCAAATGCTGGGGCTGTACCTTAATTAAGGCCACGGCCGCTTCCTTCCAAATCCTATGCCTTTCCTTTCCCGTCGTCGCCAGAAGACCTATCTCAGGCAAATGCTGGGGCTGTGCTGGGGCTGTACCTTAATTAAGACCACGGCCGCTTCCTTCCAATTCCTATGCCTTTCGTTTCACATCGTCGCCAGAAGATCCATCTGTGTCAGGGCGAAGTAAAGCCACTAGCAAAAACTACATAAATCTTGACATTTATATGGAAGCACGTTTGTGT
This sequence comes from Anabrus simplex, assembly GCF_040414725.1. Lineage (NCBI taxonomy): Eukaryota > Metazoa > Arthropoda > Insecta > Orthoptera > Tettigoniidae > Anabrus > Anabrus simplex. Next base: position 516,786,555 of record NC_090266.1, on the reverse strand, counting down.
AGGTAACAAGTTGTTCGTTTCCTTTAGCAATCGCATCAGGTCAGAATGCCGATATGGTCGTGGGGTGAGATTCAGTATATCAACATCATGTGGGGGCGGAACCAGTGATTCCACTAAGGGGAGGTCCAGGGGCGGTGCTTCATTAAGGGCTAAGTGGGCTTAGATTTTTGGACATAAGAGTTTAGAAGTGCTATATTATTTATATTTTAGATAACTACTTTAATGAGACCATATTTATATCTAAGTACCATTGTACTGAAGTGTTTTGACACCATTCAAAATGACGAAGATTGGGATGACGTTACAGTTAGAGAGGCAATAGAACTAGATAATTTTCTGAACGACGGTGAATTCCTACATTTTCTCTCTTTTTGAGTTCCTGTCTGATACACGTTGACATTTTGTACTATACACTACAGAAATCATCGACCAACAACCTAAATGTTCGTACTGCAATTCAGCATTTCGTAACCTCAATAAATGACATCAGAAGGAATTTACCTGAGTTGGAACGAGATTCTGAACTCCCAACAGTACGTGAATATAAGCGCCAATGCTAATGAAGCTTGTGGCATAATTGTGAATCAGATGAAACACCGTTTCGAAGAATCGCAGCACACACAATGCTTTTCTTTAATTGATCCACAGTTTTTCGTAGGATATTATGTTGCTTTTTCTGGGGTTCTTGTAACCAGTGAAGTGAAATATTACTCCATGTTTATGAAGGATACGTTAGAATGTGAACTAACTGCTTTATAAGACTGATACATTAGCGAGTGTAACGAGTGTACTGTCTCTTTGAACCCAAATGAACGAAAACAATCTGAAAACAGCCTTATAGGAAGTACACAAACTGGCAGAAATAGTACTTAGAACCCCAATTCCAACCGCGGAATCAGGAAGTTGTTTCAGTACTCTAAACGAGTTAATACTTATCTGTGGAACTCAATGGGACAAGAACGTTTAAACCGATTAGCTGTGCTTAGCATTCATAAGGACTTCATTGTAGATATTCCGGAATTCAATTGAAAAGTGATCGATTTGTTTGCATCACAGAGAATCGACAAGAGCAATTCCTTTATAAATAAGGTAACTTTTAACGTATTTTACTGTTAGCATGCTTAACTCTACTGATACTGAAAATAAAAATGTATTTTTTTTTGCTAGTTGCTTTACGTCGCACCGACACAGATAGGTCTTATGGCGACGATGGGACAGGGATAGGAATTGGAAGGAAGCGGCCGTGGCCTTAATTAAGGTACAACCCCAGCATTTGCCTGGTGTGAAAATGGGAAACCACGGGAAACCATTTTCAGGGCTGCCGACAGTGGGGTTCGAACCTACTATCTCCCGAATACTGGACACTGGCCGCACTTAAGCGACTGCAGCTATCGAGCTCGGTAATAAAAAAAGTAATAAAGTCTAACATGCGTGTATATATAGCTGAGTAGAAGCAAAAAGTAAACTACACAAATAATAATAATCATAATAATAATAATAATAATAATAATAATAATAATAATAATAATAATAATAATAATAATAATAATAATAATAATAATAATAATAACAAGGCAGCTGCGCATTATTATTATTATTATTATTATTATTATTATTATTATTATTATTATTATTATTATTATTATTATTATTATTATTATTATTATTATTATTAGACACAGCTGTCATTTGAGCCACGAGCCGCTACTGAGGAGGACGACATGAAAGAGGCAAAGAAAAGGAAATACCTTTACAAGTCATTCATATTGATCCAAATTTCAACGACTTACACTGCAATTAAATTCATGTCTATGGATAACTTATATACCGTAGGCTTACGAATTTTCTCGAATAAAATGAGCATTTGTTCCAACGAAAATCTGGGTGCGGATGGGAATGGATGCTACAGTAGATGAAAACTCGAAAAGTGTGCTTGATTTTTCTGCTCCTATGTGTGATTCGGCACTCTCCCTCCGCCTTACCTCATTGCTCGTTTTACCTCGTTTCCAGTTTGCGCGTTCATATTTTATTTTACTAAACTAATCGATACCGTACTTTTGTAGGCAATGTTGGTTAATAAAAGCTTCAGTGTGTCCTGTGGTTTTGACTTAATCAAGAGATGGAAAAAAAAAAAAATGAAGATTCCATATTACGAAGCGAGCTTCAAACGCAGGATAACGATTTAGGACGAAAACCGTGAAAAAAAGAAGACAGGCTGCAAGAGTATTTGGTGTAACAGAGAGTAATATTCGTCAAAACAAAATTGCGATACAGGAAAAGAGGAAATAATAGACGTAACATAAAACCATTTTCATATGACGTAATGTTTACATACCTAATTTGTAATCCTGGGAAGTCCATAAAGAGAACTCATTGTTGTATGCAATAAACTTAAATTTTGCAGCTGCGCATTCCGATCACAAGCAAACAAATTTTAAATAATTCAAGCCTATTAAAATGGGCCATGCATTAAATTCGATGGCTCATTAGACTCGATTATATATTAAAAAAAAATTATTTCTGTGACAATGGTACTTAGGTTCAGAAATCACTATGCATACAGCTGAAATATTTTTCTGCACTTTACCTATTTATTTACTTCCTAGTGTTATTATATCTAATGCAGTAAAACGGTTGCAAAATATAACAAGAATCCAATGCTGGCATACCTTTACTATGCCAATAGTAGCCATATTTCTTTCGCCAGGAATTCATAGGTTAACCTTCTGTCAGTTGTAATGTCCCCACTGTTGGCAGCCCTGAAGATGGTTTTCCGTGGTTTCCCAATTTTACACCAGGTAAATGCTGTTGCTGTACCTTAATTAAGGCCCCGGAAGTATTCTTCTCACTCCCAGGCCTTTCCTATCCCATTGTCGCCATAAGACCTATCTGTGTCGGAGCGACGATAAGCATATTCTAAGTTGTAATACGTATATATTAGATAGATCCTGTTCAAGTGTCATTCAGCGTACTGGCGTAACCGTCTGTAATAAAGAGATCCAGCCCTGCATTCTGAAACTCACTGTAGCACTTCCTGGTTCATTATTGTGCAGCTGACTGTTACTTCTGTTTCTTTATCAAGGAAGGATGTCTGCGAGATATTTAGCGCCCACTCACGTACTTCATAGAAATATGGAGTTAATTTTAATCTTGCAGATGAAAAGTTGAATGAATGTTATTGGCTTTACTTCCCACTAACTACTTCTGTGATTTTTGTAGACGCCATGAAAGGTTCAAAATAACTTATGATGATTATTTTTTATCCATACATTTTGAAATATAACGTGGTTGTCGTTTCCTTTATTGTTTGACGGTAATAATAATAATAATAATAATAATAATAATAATAATAATAATAATAATAATAATAATAATAATAATAATAAGTATGCTTTCACTATTTGAAGTAGCAATGTTTTAAGTAGGACCAGAGGACCAGAACGCCTTTATTCAATGCGTTCTTCAACTTTCCTGTAAATTTACTAGCATTTCCGTCTCTCATTTACGAACTTGTTGAAGTCCGATGAAACAACCTGGAACACATGAGTTAGTATATAGCAATTGCACAACAATTGTATGCAAAATCAGTATAAAAATTGCGTAGGCTTCAGGATGTTACTCGCAGCTAAAAAGGATGAACTTTTACCGCATATGAAGCAAAAACTACAAACTCACATTTAATTGGCTACGTAAGTTTGCCTAGGTAAAACGAGTTCTCTGTTGAATAATACCATTAAAATTATTCAATTCCGCAGGTATAATCATATTTCCATATCATATGGCAATGGAGAACTGGGTCTCGCATTCAGTTAACAGGCTTATGTAGTGCGAAGAACACTTTCACCAGTGTATTTTCTACATAAGTGTGGCGGGAATGTCACCGGTGCCACATGCTTGTCAAAATAATTGGAAATTAGAAACATTGGGGTGGAGGAAAACCTAGAAAACATTCGGGTGGTGAGAATGAATAAAATGAGGTTGAGAGAGATAAAATACTACTTGTAAATTACGTTCAAGAATCAATTCCAACCTCTGAATACTCTTATATTAGCTCCATTCATTCACCATATGCATCTCATGATGCTAGAAAATAGGTACGTTGATCGACCAATTGATTGATTGATTGATTGATTGATTGATTGCTCGTTCACGAGTTCACCGTTATTTGTTAGATGTCATTCAATTGCTATAGACTTTTAACAGATGCCGAGGCGTCGAAATGGAATTCGTCAGAATTTATTTAACGTGCCTGCGGGGATGAGTGGCACAGACGGTTGAGACGCTGGCCGTCTGACCCGAGGTTGACAGATTCGATCCTGGCTCAGTCCGGTAGTATTTGAAGTTGACCAAATAAGTCAGCCTCGTGTCGGTAGATTTACTGACACGTAAAATAACACCTACGAGACAAAATTCCGGCACGGCGACGTGTCCGTAAACCGTCAAGAGTAATTATTATTATTATTATTATTATTACGTAACGTGTCGGTAGACTACAGATTCTACAGAAATCGGGCTGGGTTTACAGCAATTGTTGAGGAATGTGAAAAGAGGTATGCACCTTTAATGATGGTAAGGAATGGTAAAGACCTGCTATATTATAAGACAGAAGTTAAGAGACTAATGGCCGGTTCTACCACCTACTGGTAAAGTAGCGCGTAACTTGCTCTCCGCGTAAAAGGATGTTTCCTTTCGACCACTCCCAGGTAGCGCTATCGGGCCCGATAAGACTTTACCTGCCGGGCAAGTTTTGAGAGCTGAACATTATTAGCTGTATTTCTGGTGACATACAACTTAAATTAGCTTAGTATACTGAAAAAAAGAATGATACTGTAACAGTGATCGATATTGTATTGCAGGTTTTTGAACATTAATGCTTCCCTTGAGTTGCAACGGTCACACCAGCCTCTCGTATCGGTAGCATAGGGAACACATTTTATACGTCAAGCTTTCGCAAAGAAAATCTAAAAGGATATAAAATCAAAACCTATTTGGAAATCGTTTCAAATGGGCTTTAATTTTCTACTTTTTCACTTTTCAGACACCGAGTATAATTTATGGTATGTATTCTAACTAGCACAAACCTTCACGTAGCGTAATGGCTATCGCGCCCATTTCGTAATATGAGGTACGCAGGTTCGAGTCTTCTTTATGACGAATTTTTTATTTTCTTTATTAGCGTTGTATTAATCTGTATGCCTCTTTCAATACGTTCTTTTGTTAATAATATATTTCATTAAAATGTTTAATCACAATATTATATCTACTAAGAAATGCTTTATATGTGCGCTACTTACAGAAAGTGATGTTATGATTAAGATAGCATTAGTTGTTTACATAGTCTTCTTGTAAATGATTTCGAAGAAATTGGGAACTATTCCATTCCCGAATTCCTCTTCCTATAAATGGATATTTACCCCGACTATTTCTTTAACAGTACCTTCCAACTTTATTTTCATAAAGTTAAACATTAGAATGAAATGAAGCATGTGGAACTAAACGAGGTCACAGAGCTAGTTGTAAACAGAGCATCGTGGAGATACTTAATCAATTCAAAGAAGCCTGCAGATAGAATGCTCAACGGCAATAAGTCCGTAAGGAAGATGTGGGTGTATATACGTACATGGAAGCGCGTAAAGAAAGAAAAATGGCAGGGAACGAAAATACATTTTTAAACGTAAATTAGAAAGACGATGAAAACATGCGTACCTTCTATTACAAAGCGAGCGACTTGACCAATCTACTATGATAATACTTTCCCAGAACGCTGCCTTACATGACAGGTTATAACTGGCGTAAGAAAATGTAATTTCGAGATTTTAATCCCAGTTAGGTATTGATTTTGAAGCTCAGAGATTAAAATCACGAAAGCTTGACATAAATCGTTGTTCATAACTATTAAGACTCCCCTTATTAGGCTTTTTGGTGAAAATCAGCAGATGCAAGCACAGGAAAACAAGACGATCGAAATGAGCTTCATACATCTGACGATTGATAGCACCACACTCAAAAGCGAGAAGTCGCTGAAAATCAGTCTAGTCAACTCGGTATATTGGTGTCTAACTCCGGGTAGCTACCCAGCGCTTGCGCGGAGGTGGTTGCACGCAAGGCAAAGTACCAACTGATTTACACCCCCAGGTAGTTTACCTCCCGGGCAGCTGCCAGCCACTTTACCAGCAGATGGCAGACCCGGCCCTAAGAAGAACAGGTTCGAAAAATGCATGGTTAGAATTGGTTATCGGAGTAAGGAGAAAGAACTGTATCTATCGAAGAAGTCAGCTAAGGATAACATAATGGCAAGCATATTGGCAGTCATACAAATGTTAGTGAAAAATGGAAGGGTATGTACCGGTAATTTAACGCAGAAACCGCTTCCAAGAAGGACGTTCCTGGAATCATTAATGGGCAAGGTATGTGTGTGTGTATGTCAGGATATACAGAAGGCAGAAGTGGATGGCTTAGTGCACAAATATTGTACGTATATTTATGGCCAGTTTGGAGTTAATACCATATTTGGATGTCTCTCAAACATATCTTGCTAATTCACAATTATACTATGTCCAAATAATAGGGAACATGCTGATTTCCAAGGTGCAAATATTGCATGTCGTAGTTAAATGAACAACTCTAATTCACGAATGTTGTAACTCCCGTGTAATAACTTTAGCCTAGGTATGTCCATTCGGTTTTCATTTCACTTGGAGGCGCAGATATTTTATGTCCGGACATACTATTTTGGTACTGAAAATTTCAAGTTCTTACTGCCTTGAGGTAGCTCAAATACTGTATGTCCTGGACACTGTTTTGAAATATTTGAGACATATTTATAACTCAACAGTGATTATTCAACTTTATTTAATTACTTATGATTCATACCTTGTGATTTTATTAAGAAAATACAATCATTTAAAATTACATGATGAAAAAGGTTGTTGAAATCAATTCCTTTGAGAAATACAACATTTGTACTTCCAAGTTCTCTTTCACATTGTTTGTGCCAAATGTCGTATGTCCCATCCTTCAATTAAAATATAACGAATAATTCCTTTACTGATGCACATAAAGGTGGTCCAGTTGTTGAAATACAATTACAAAGAAATAATCTACAGATCAGTAACACTAGCTACAGCTATATTATTTGTCGTAAGTAACTGAAACTTCATAAACTTTCAATTTGAGTTTTCTCAGAATCATGATTTTTGGATATACAATGTTTGTGCACTAGGCCATCGAATTATGCATAATACATACATACATACATACATACATACATTACATACCGTTACATAAAACAAAACAAATTCAATAAAGCAATATCCTAGAAGGGCCGTACCGAGCTCGATAGCTGCAGTCGCTTAGGTGCGGCCAGTATCCAGTATTCGGGAGATAGTAGGTTCGAACCCCACTGTCGGCAGCCCTGAAAATGGTTTTCCGTGGTTTCCCGTTTTCACACCAGGCAAATGCTGGGGCTGTACCTTAATTAAGGCCACGGTCGCTTCCTCCCCACTCCTAGCCCTTCCCTGTCCTATCATCGCCATAAGACCTGTCTGTGTCAGTCCGACGTAATGCAAAAAAAAAAAAAAGGGCCGTGACCTACCAAGCAACCGCTGCTCAGCCCGCAGGTCTGCAGATTACGGGGTGTCATGTGGTCATCACGACGAATCCTCTAGGCTGTCATTCTTGGCTTCCTACACCGTAGACGCTCTCTCACCGTCAGATAGCTCCTCCATTGTAATCACGTAGGCCGATGGACCTCGAGCCAGCCCTCAGATCCACGTACAAATTCCCGACCTGCCCGGGAATCGAACCCGGGATCTACGGGTAAGAGGCAGGCACGCTGCCCCTACTCCGCACACATACATACATACATACCATGCGTATGCATAAGTCTTTTCCGTTTTCATTAAGGGATGGCGCCGACGAACAGAACGCAGCGTATGAATTTGACATATACGTCAGTTTGTTCGTCTGACATTAACCTACCGATACACACAATTTGAGTCCCCCAAACACTAGCGTCCATGTAGTATCGTTCAGTGATCATGTCGACGTTTGTGGCTGCAAAAACAAACCATTTGTGGCACGCATAGTTTTTCTTATTTAATCAAAAGGAAAAGGATGTTGAAAGTCATCGATTGCTGTTAGAAACATATGGTGAACACATTCCATCGATAAGAACGTGGTGATTTCAATGTGAAAAACAGTGCGCTCTGGTAGAACACAAAATTGCGAAGACGAGCGATTGTAGGCATTAATGGATGATAACCCAACTCAGTTTCAGCAGCAATTGGCACAAGCATTAAATGAGTCAAAAGAAACAATCAGCATACATTTACCAGCAATCGGGAAGATAAGTAAATCCGGTAAATGGGTCCCACACGATTTGAATAAACGCCAGATGGAAAATCGCACACTTGTGGAATGCGGCTTTGGCAAGAAGACCATGCTTTGTGTCCTGTCGGATCAGAGGGGTATTGACTAATAAAAACTTGAAGCCAGACGAAACCGTTAATGTACAACGCTATCACCAACAAATGATTAATTTAAATCACGCATTGATCGTAAGACGACCGGAATGGGCCAGAATATATGGCAAAGTGATTTCGTTACACGACAATGCGCCGTCTCACACAGCAAAACCAGTGAAAGACAACTTAAAATCGCTTGGATGGGACATCCTTCCGCACCCGCCGTACTGCCCCGACCTGGCGCCATCAATCACCACATCGCATCAACGGAATACGCGCTCGCCGAGCAGCACTTCAGCAATTTCGAGGAAATTGGAAAATGGCTCGACGAATGGTTTGCCGCAATAGAAAAGCTGTTTTTCTGGCATGGTATTCATAACTTACCTGAAGGATGGGAGAAGTGTGCAGAAACCGATGGCCAATATTTTGAATAAACAAAAAATTAATTTCCCTTGAAAATTACGTGTTTTCTTTACCACAAAAGCCAGAAAAACTTATGCAAACACCTGGTGCATACATACATACATACATACATACATACATACATACATACATATACATACGAGCTAACCTCAGATTTATACCTATTGTAACTGAAGGAATCAACATCAACTCATTTATCAAATGAATTACTTAATTATTTCACTATAGACTGTTAGCCAACGGCCGTAGCCGTGTTGAAACACCGGATCCCGTGAGATCTCCGAAGTTAAGCAACATTGGGCGTGGTCAGGGAATGGAGGAGCGGAAAGGAACTGGCCACCCTACCGCGCGTGAACTCCGCCTCAGGAACACCTCTGCGGAGGTTCGGACCTGCCTGCGGGCAGAATAACCCTCACCTACCTTATAGACTGTTATGTCTTTCAGCGTCCAGTCTCCAAGATTATGTGAATTTATTAATCGCCACAACAATCCTCTATCTGTATCTAGTTCTGTGGCCTCGCTTATTCCTTATATCCCTTATGTTTTAATCGTTAGAAACTGAGTCTAACCATCGTCGCCTTGGTCTCCCTCTACTCCTCTTACTCTCCATAACAGAATCCATTATCCCCTAGGTAACCTATCCTCCTCCAGTCGCCTCACATGGTCCCACTGCCGAAGCCGGTTTATGGGTACAACTTCATCCATCGAATTCATTCCAAAGTTCTCCTTTATCTACTCATTCAGTTTACCCTCTTGCCATCGCTCCCATCTGTTTTTACCAGCAATGATTGTCGCTGTCTTCATATATGTTATTTCCAGCTTATGAATGAGATATCCTGAGTCCACACAGCTTTCACTCCCGTAATGCAAAGTTGTTCTGAAAACAGACCGATGTTAAGATAGTTTTGTCCGGGAGCTAACTTCCTTCTTACGGAATACTATTGATTGCAACTGCGAGCTCAGTGCATCAGTTTTACTGCACATTGATTCAATATCACTTATTCTACTACCATCCTGGAAGAATACACATCCTAAATATTTGAAATGATCTACCTGTTCCAGCTTCGTATCCCCAATCTGACATTCAATTCTCTTGAATTTGTATCTACTGACGGAATTTCATTTGACCCTTATGTTGTCTTATATGAGTAAATAACGGGAATCAGAGATAAACATTTCTTCGGATGATGTTATTCTCTAAAGAGTAATAAATAAGTAACAAGACTGTGAGCGGCTGCTAAAAGATATCAACAATGCTGTGAGAAGGATAGTAGAAAATGGCATGATGATAAACGGGGTTGAATGAGAAGTTGTGAGTTTCACTAATAGGAAAAGTCCTCTGGGTTAAAATTACTGCATTGATGGGCTAAAAATTCCTAACGGGGATCACTGTAAGTACCTGGGTGTTAATATAGGGAAAGATCTTCGTTGGGGTAATCACACAAATATGATTGTAAATGAAGGGTGCAGATCTCCATACATGGTTATGCATGTATTCAGGGGTTATAGTAAGGATGTAAAGGTGAGGGCATGTAATTCTCTGGTACGACACCAACTAGAGTACGGTTCCAGTGTATGGGACGCTCACCAGGACAACTACATTTGAGAACTAGAAAGAATCCAAAAGAAATCACCTCGATTTTTTCTGAGTGATTTCCGACAAAAGTGCAGCGTTACGAAAATTTTGCAAAGTTTGGACTGGAAACCTTAGGAGAAATGAAATTAGCTGCTCGAATAAGTGGTATGTTCCGACATGTCAACGGAGAGATGGTGTGGTATGACATTAGTAGACGGAGAGGTCTGAGTGGTGTTTTTATAAAAGTAGGAAAGGTCACAATTTGAGGATAAAATTGGAATTCAAGAAGGCAAACAGGGGCAAATATTCGTTTATAGGAAGAGGAGTTATGGATTGGAATAATTTATCATTCCCAATACGTTTCCAAATTCTTGGCAATTATTTCAGAAAGGGCTAGTTAAACAAGAGATACGGGATCTTTCACATGGGCGACTACCCTAAATGCAGATCAGTGGTGACTGATTTATCCAGTGTTGCAACATAATTAATAGTAGATGAGCGGAAAATCAACTACGCTAGGAAGAAGGGCGCTAAATGCTGTGGGCACAAAGACTACATAGATTATCAAAGAGTCACTATACAGGCTGGGAGAGAGCGTTGGCGGTCGGTGATGTCACAACTCGCTAATCAAAAACCCTCAAGACAAAAGGGAATGTCTATACCATACATTACATACACAGATTTCGTTTAGTCAGTTTTTCTACTTGTTTAACGTCGCACTAACACATGGAAAGTTTTTGGCGACCGAGGGGTGCGAAGAGGCCAGTTGGCCGCTACACGCGGTGAGAGGAAGGTTACGTGCCTTGCGCTCCGTGTGTGTGTAGTGTTCTCAGTGTGTGTAAACAAGTCTAATAACTTTGATAGTTAACTGTAATTCAAGTGATTTCATTGTGTAACTACGCAGAAAACAAACATGGCAACAAGATTCACACGTAAAAATACCTTGAAATGTATCTTCGAACGTGACAACCGACCTTCGGCATGGGTAACTCATGAATGGATCCAACACTTCTTGAAACTCAATGAGGACCAGATATAAATGATTCATCTGGAAAACCTAGAAAATGCCACCTTCATCAAGGTAATATCAACTACTCTTTTTGAAATACTGGTTTATAACTATCAGGGCACACACAATATGACATTACAGGGTGGTCGGATAGGGAAGGTTAAAATCAGTGATGCGGAAACAGTACAGAAAACGGTTCGAGTGTTAAATGTACCACCAGAAGTCCCGATAGAATCATTTAACTCGGTGCTTAGTAAATACGGCAAAATTATCGACCACAGGAGAGAAGAATGGTCTCAGCAATATTCCTTCAGAGTACATAATGGTATATGTGCTTTTCGAATGGAAATTAAAACATCTATTCCATCTTTCATTTATATTATTTATGATGGACAAGTGCGTACATGTCTAGCCTGTAATTCCACTACTCGTTTGCGACCAGAATGTCCCTCACGTCAGACTTGGTTAGCCGAAAGGAGGCTTGTCAACACTGCAGCTAATACAGGTGACTCAAGTGGGTTAGCGACTAGTCAACCGGACCCTGCTCCAGTAACCATGACTGACAACACAGCGACCTCAACTCAGCCCGGCGAAGTGCGGAACGTAAACAACACACAAGTTCGTGTGGCTGACGCCACAGAGTTTCCTACTGTTCAAGAAACAACAACTAAACGCATGAAAATAGACAGTAGTGTATCCCATTCCCATAATTCCTTTCTGTCATCGACAAATGAACTCACTGGTGACCATGCACCTTCTTCCCAGGCTACTGATATTTCTATCCCATCTTCTAACCGAGATATGGGAATGTCTCGATTACTTGTAAATACGGAATCAACTTCTGATCTTCTTCACTCTAGTGACGATATCACTCACAGCACCGATCTTCCTGTATGCACTCCTCCTGTACCTACTGCTCCAGGGAATACTATACGTCCTTCGGACCTGATGGACACTGATCAAGTAGTAGAACAGCGAGACAGTAATATAGCACAGCCCCACCAAAGCCAGCATAACTTGACTTCACAACAGGTACAACGTGAGGCGGTCTCCCACGAGGAGCGACCCGAGTTGACAGTGAAAAGTAGTAGAGATCCTCGCTTGCGTACGCCTCGGAAAAGTGTTGAGCGGATGGAAGACCACCCTAAGTCACATAAAAAGTAGTTTAGGCGAAGGTGATTTTTGCAGTCGACCAAAATGTTTATCAACCTCATGTTTCTATCGTTACTCTGTCTTCTTGTTATGCCTTCAGTTCTAACGACCTTCGCCACTCTTAACATAAACGGAGCGAGAAGTGACACAACGTTGGGTCTGTTGCGACGTTTCTTAAAGGAGTATGATGTTGATATTCTTTTGTTACAAGAAGTGAACATCACTCATTTAGGATATTTATTTAATTATGATTATGTAGTAAACATTGTTGATAGTGCTCGAGGAACTGCTATTGTGTATATGAAAGGGATTAACCTAACGGACATTACAATGGACCACACGGGAAGAATATTATCAGCCTCCTTTAATAATATCACGATCATTAACGTGTACAGTCCATCTGGATCCCTGCTTAAACAGGAACAGAATTCATTTTTCAATCAGGACATTCTACCACATATAGCGACAGCGAATACTGTTCTTCTGATGAGCGACTTCAATTGCATTTTACAACCACGTGACTCAACAGGTGTTTTTAACTTCTGCCCAGGACTGCAAATGCTAGTACAAAGAATGTAGTTGGCTGATGTCTGGGAGACACTTTATGCTCCTCGTGTTGAATATACATTTTGCCACGGTGATACAAAATCTAGGATAGACAGAGCGTATTTCTCTGCAACAAAGGCAAATATTCTAGACTACTGCAGAGTCGTACCAGTTGCTTTCAGCGATCACCCTAGCGTAATCTTCACGTTAACCTTTGTCAGATTACCCATTTCTCAGCCAGAAAGGGGTATTTGGAAAATAAATAAACATGTTTTTAGGGCTGAAGATGATGTTCAGCGAAAGCAGCCTTTCGCGTTATAGGAATATTATGGACTGGTGGATGGAGAAATTGAAACCGGCTATGAAATCAGTGGCAAGGAACATAGATTATGAACACCGGCGGGAACTTCATTATAGTCTAGAATTCTATGAGCGGGTAATGTGCGATTTACATTCCAAAGGAAAACGTGGAGTAAATGTGTTCAATGAAATGAAAACGTTTAAACAGACCATCTTACGACTCAAAGAGCAAAATTTACAACGTCTTCAGCAACATGTTAAAAGATCTTCCCTCTTGGACAAAAAAGGATATATTTAACCACGTAGAAAAGATGCGTAAATCTGCTAATCGACAATTTATACACCAGTGGATAGACTCTCAGGGGAACATTCTTAAATCCAACGATGAGTTGCTACGCGAGGGTGAATGATACTTCCACGAAATGTTTGCAGACGATGACGAGTCTGGCATACGTGTGGACAACATGCTTTCCCTTGTAGAAACATACGTCGATGAAGAAGATCGCTCCTTTCTCAAGAGACCTATCACCAAAGAGGAATTAGAACAGGTTCTCAAGAAAGCTGCTCCTAATAAGACGCCCGGAATGGATGGCTTCCCTTATGAATGGTACAATCGCTTCTGGTCTATGATTGGAGATGATCTTACCCAAGTTCTTAACTACGCATCCCGTGAAGGATTTCTGCCCTCATTTACGGAAGGCATTATTATAATTATTCCGAAGAAAGTAAGCTGCCGATATGTGTCGTATTATAGACCAATTACTATCCTAAATACTGATTATAAATTATTTGCTAAAACGGTAGCTAATAGAATAAAACAGATTATTCCTACACTGATTGGTACTGGCCGAACGTGTGGGTTTCCAGGTAGGACTATTATGCATAATTTGTTGGCAGTACGTGACTTAATTCTTTATTATTCTCTTTTTCCTGAAGGGCCTACTGTAATTGCCAACATAGATTTCAGCAAAGCCTTTGACAGGATTTCGCATAACTATCTTTGGAGAATACTCAGTCATCTTCGGTTTCCTGAACAACTTGTAACGGCCTTGAAGCGCATGTACCTTTCGGCTACACCACGGCTGCTGATCAACGGCCATTTGTCACGTCGAACTCCAATTAATAGATCTGTAGGCCTACGCCAAGGATGTCCACTGTCAATGTTGCTCTTTATCTTAACCATGGAACCAGCACACGACGCGCGTCTGATAGGTCATCGCCATCGGTAAGGAGTAACGTCAAATCGTTAGCAAAAGCACGCAACGTAAAGTGCTCATTGTTTAAACGAAGGCCTCCGACCAACAAGTGCAAAATCTTTGGTATCACCTTCTGCAAGAACATACTCGAGACAATAGAACTAAATTGGAATGCTCTCTTGAACGGGATTCGTTCCAGTGTGCAGAAAACCTCGCACGAAGGCTCAATTTATTTCAAAAAAATTGGTTTATTAACACTTACGCCTTATCTAAAAAATGGTACATCGCACAAATACTACCTGCTCCGAATGTTATCTGTCAACGCATAGAAATGTCAATTGGCTACTATCTTTGGAAAGGCTTTCGGTACAGAGTGCGACGAGAACAGTTAAACAAGGAACATCTTGGCGGATTGGGACTGTATGCAGTGGAACTGAAATGTAGTTCCCTCTTCGTCAAACACGTCGTCAAGGCAATGCATATGAGGGGAGAATCTTTCGATCGTCACTTCAGTCAGCTAAGAGAAGATCCCAATTTCCGAAGAGCCCGTGAACTCAAATATTGTTACAAGAGAGCACTAGCAATAAATTGTTAAACGGCTTCCGCATAACCGAGTCTTAGACGGCTCCTTTGATCATGTGAAACAGCCTACAACTTCCTGCTTCAAAATAGACACTTCGAGCCGAACATTCAACTAATACATCCCACTAGGAACTGGCAAAGAATCTGGCAAAATACCTGCAATCAGTGGCTACCCCTAGAATGGAGAGTGTCGGTATACAGTTATCTAAATGAAATCATCCCTACAGGTGAAAAACTGAAGACATGAGGTGCTGGTGGATGACAGACTCTGTGATTCTACAGACACCTTGGTTCACCGGATTACTACGTTCCTAAATGCTACTGACATATAGAAATGGACGTTGAAAGTTATCAAAAAAATACAGGGTGCAGAGTCCGATAATTCTCTCCAACAAGCGGTTCTGCAATTTGACATTCCGCAACGATCGAGCAAGAAAAGGAACGCAGTCCTATGGTTTCTAGCCGCTGCCATTCACTATAACCTTTCTGGCTATAAACAACCAATGTTCCTCACACTCTGGATCATCTGAGGAAGGAACGATGGAGACTATCCCGACATCAACAGCTTGATGCAGCCTTTGGTCGCCATCTACTTCACTTTTGATCTTTGATCAACATAATGGATGTCCTTCGGTTTTGGTTCATTTGGTACATGTGTTTCAGTTGGCTAACTAGGATGCTAGAGACTTAGAAATTCACATCAGTGAGGGAACATTGCAGCTACCAGGTGACCAAATTCCTCAGACAACGTGCCCTTTGCCACCGAACTGTATGGCATACTTGTAATTATGAGTGTTTTTGACACGTTTGTAAGTTCTTGTTTCCAAACTGTTTGGTTGAACTTATGTTTATACATATCAAATCCAATTATATAACAAAAAAGTCCTAAAATTGTATGAACGTTTCAGAAAGAATGGTATAATGGTAATTCTGAACTAAAGGCAACCAATTGCAATATTAAAAATTCAAAATAAATTATTTAGTAAAAAAAAAAGAAAAAAGGCTAGGTTGGGAATGTAGCAGCCTTGGCCATAATTAAGGTACAGCCCCAGAATTTGCCTGGTATGAAAATGGGAAACCACGGAAAAACTTCTTCAGGGCTGCCAACGGGTGTATTCGAACCCACTATCTCTAGAATTCAAGCTCACAGCTGCGCGATCTTAACCGCACGGCCAACTCGCTCGAAGGTTAGTCATTTTGGTAGAAGTGACAAAAATCAAACCGCATGGCACAACAGCCTCGAAGGGCCATGGTCTACCAAGCGACCGCTGCTCAGCCCAAAAGCCTGCAGATTACGAGGTGTCGTGAGGTCAGCACGAAGAATCCTCTCAGGCCGCCATTTCACTGTCAGATAGCACCTCAATTTTAATCACGTAAGCTGAGTGGACCTCGAACCGGGCCACAGATACAGACTTACAAACGAGTGGGTTACCTCAATTAATAATGTCCCTCGGAAGCTAGGGCACAAGAATTAAGTGACCTCGCTCCAATGAACCTCTGCAAATGAGTAACATGTCAAGTTCCTTCCAGCTCTCTTACCTCCCTGTACATTAGGAAAATTCAACCATGCTCTTAAGATGCTAGTCCATTCCAAGACCTTTAAATATTTAGCAAATATGGTAATAGATTCCAAGGCCTCTCAGTCATCACACTGTGACAAATGAATATGTCCATATCGTCGGCATACTTCTAAAACCTCGTATGTTACAATGTTCTTCCTACCCATTATATTCCTTAAGACTGGTCACGCCTCCGAGCCACATATTTATATGCAATCCATGAGAACCTTTTTCGTAGTGTTCATTTTCCTATGCTGATGTTTAAAGGAAAATGGACCTTACCACACCATACTGTAGGGATGTTGTTTTCATGGCGAATTTAAGCATTCCTACGGTTTAATGTATTTAAGGTCCTATTTCCTTTACACACTACCATAGGAAAATGAACACAACGAAAATTGTTGTGATGGACTGTACACCCGTATGTGACCAGTATTAAGGAAGAAAATAGACAGGAAGTGCTTTTGGAGATACGAGGTTTTAGAAGTAAGCCATCGATATAATGAAGGACTCCGAGGAAGACGTTAATTTTCACGTTACCTATAGTAATATAATCTATGAATTTTTTCCGCTACCGATATTGGTGTTTGTTTTATTTAGCCTCAATGCTTGGAACGCTTACACCGTTTAGTTGGTCTTGCCATTTACTACCGCTTAGCCAAGCTGTCTAATTGCCCTATTTACTCACATGTAAACTGCGTATTGAACGTAATGTCGGTAATCGCAAATTTTACGGCGCTTGGAATAGTTGTCAGAATGATAGGACAACATGGCACAGAATAGTAAATCAAACTTAAAATAAAACCAGAGAATTTTATCCGCATAAAATAAATTATATTCCTCTACATCGCACATACATCTTTATCCTCTCTCTGCCAAATTACGAAATTATTAACTCTTATTTTTCCTACAATAATGTAGGCGTACACATTACCCCTCGTATCGACATTTGGAGGTGAAAACATGTGTCCGTATTTCTCTTTACTGAATTAGTATGTCAGTTTTTCCAAATGAAATTTTATCGGTTTTTGTGTAACTAGTAGAACATATTTATTTATCATCTGCAGGTTAACCCAATTACAGATGACGTATTAGAAAATTAAATAACTGCAATAAGGGAATATTACCACATACGTACAAATATATATTTTCACACATTTTCTACAGATATGATATATACTACAGACTATTCACATAAAAATTCACACATAACTTACACAATTACCATGTTCCACCCATAAGAAGGCCTTTCCGTATTGCATGGAAGTGTGATGAAATATTTCAAGTGACACTTCCAGATGATTTATGGTCCTAAGGGCTTGCTTGAACGAAGAATTTTGGTGTGCAACCCTCCTATATTTAGACAGGTGGAATGTAAATGTCTGCCTTGTTAACCTGCTTGAAATATGCAGCGGAATCAACCCCTATAACTTATAGCCCTACGGTTTACTTTACTCGTAAAGCGTTTAGTTGTTAACATTGCGTTCGGCGCGTTTTTACAAATTTTTCATACCTGCTTGAAGAGTGTGGCATTCCCATGAATACAAAGCTAATCCACTTCATGTACCTTATCTGAACTCTGTCGAGATGGTATACTTGACCTTGCTGGTACGGAATCAGCGTTGCCAACCGTACGATCTGGATCGTATATGGACGATAATTCGATGCTGTGTACCACCGTACGATCCAGCCCGCGGTTCGTACTGAGCCGTATCCTGCCGGCCCATAATAATAGTTGGAATATTATTTGACCAAATATGTGAAATTTATTCATAAAAGTTACAGTCTAACATGTTAAAGCATCGTATCCCAAGATAGTTGATACCGAATGTTGAGCAAGACAGTAAGTCGCTGGATATTGCTTCATATTTCCGTATGAGCGTGAGAAAGGATAGCGTACCCAAGCGCTGGCAAGGATCGACACGTGTATTAGATGCTAACCAAGCAAGATATTTCAGCCAATGGGAACTTAAGGATTTGGCAAACTTGGAGGATACACCGCGCCAAATCTTAATTCCAGGATGACCAACGTGCTCTGTGGATAAAGTCAGTTTCTGTAGGTAATCGGTTTTCCACAGTTTCTGAAGTCAGATATATTTGGAAATGTATTATAGAAATTGGTGGAAGAGATTTGCTAGTGTTTGAGCTGTGTTTTGTAAATATATCACAATAAGTATGGTGTCATTATATATGACGAACTCTCTGATTGGTGGTTGGTTCAGACACCCGGGAACCCCAGCATTATTGGCGTCACCGAAGCCTCCTCAGTAACCCAAGCTCTGGAGAGCGTCAGTCCGTAGCAAAGATTTGAACAGTGCGGATGCACTAATTCTGTATTTCCGTGGTAAAAATTTGAACAGTGCGGATGCACTAACTCTGTATCTCTGTAGTAAAAGTTTGAATAGTGCGGATGCATTAACTCTGTGACTGGTGTTATTCCAGTAATAGTAACTGGTTCTCATTGATACTTCAAATTGTGCAGTCGCAATATTCACTGTACTTGAGTAAATGAAATAGTATAATTTTGACAGAGTTTACTTTCAATTGATAAAGACGGTGTAGTGACCGCTGAGTGACAAGTGTAATGGAAACGTGCTATTGTTTCACTATTTCGCGACGGACGCGTATTCGCGTGGAACTTCCGTACCGAACCGTGGGCTGCTTTTTAAACTGTATTTTTACCCTTTAAGTGAAGTGTGTAATATATATGTGAATCAGAGTGTTTAGCTGATCTGGTAAAAAGAGAAAGGGTATTTCGGCTCGCAGCAATAAGCAGCGAAGAGATTATCAACTATAGTCTTCTGTGTTCCAGTGAATTATTTTCCAGCAAGATGATGGATACGCCTGCAGAGGAAGAAAGTGCATTCACACATGTTAATGGTGTGATTAACATGGAGTAGATAACAAAAGCAGTGGGGATGTAAGCTGCTATCCTGGTTTCCCGAGAGTCATGTAAAGTAAGACGCATGTATTATTTATGGCATGATATGTAAGTTCTGTTAAGGTACTAGGGCAGTGTAGATAGAATTTTTATTTTCATGTAAAGTAAGCCAGACGGCATGTGTTTGTTTAATTTTGTAACTATGGTAGTTTCGGATACGAAAATAATGCATGTTTATTTTATTTTCATTTTGCTTTATGAGTAGATGTTTGGGAAAATGAGGGATTGATAGGATTAGTTGTTGTTATTTGTGTATATTACTTAGCGTAGGATATTCCGAGTTTTCCTTATATATATGCTAGAAGGGCTAGATCGACAGGTTCATTTTTATATTACGTCAAACACGTATTAATTCATTTTATTTCGGCTATTCAGAGAGACAGGTATAGCTATTTTGCATGATGCATGGTTTTACAGAAGCTGCCAGAAGGAGCTGCAGATCGTCGTTGTTAAAATAAGATCTTTGAAGTTAAGTTGGATTCTGTTTGACTGATGGTCTGCCAAGGACTCGAACTGTGTCTCATTATGTGGAAAGGCCAGTGGGATTCATGAGAAATAATGAGATAATAATTGCATGCTGAATTATAATGTATTGGTGCAGGCTGATTGTATGCCTGACAAGATAAAGAGTATTGTGCAGATGTATGTGCCTGCCTAGTGTCTTCTGAGTGTATTGTGATCAGAATGGACAGTGTTAATTCCAGACTATTGAGTCTGATGTTGTTAAATGGCCCAAGCATGCTAAGAAGGAATGAATATACGTGAGTTTCCGTGTAGTTGATGAAAGGCGTTATCTCATGACAAGCTGATTCCTGGCCTGTGTTTATCTGTATGTGTGAAAGAGACAGTATTTCCTTGTGGCGGCCTCGGGAGACAAAATCCAATCTTTAGCATAGTGGAGTTCAACATTTCTTTACAGCTCGTAATCTCCCGGAAGTACATGACGGATGACCGCGCTGTTGAGCGCTCAAACGCAGCAGAAGGAGGCAATGTTGCCCATTGCTTTCTTCATGATATCAAAGGTTATTTATATGTTTTTCCCTTACAGGATGACGTTTTACATTATTATTTGTGATTGTATACCTTGCCTCGTTGTTTTTAAAGGGAACAGCCCGAGTGCTGAAGTATTGTTGGTTTATCTAGTTCTGTCTAGATCTTTTGCTGTGAACCGGGATTCACATTAGAATCAGTGTAGCATTTAAGACTTTACTCGATATCCGATGTATATATATATGTTTAGTTTGATTATTTGAATTGTTGTAAATATAGTGTAGGATTTGCCCCTAGTATTTTGCATAAATTACATAGCGTCCATTGCGTCTTAATTATTTTTCTTTTCGTCGTAACTTTTCTGTATAATGTAACTTTTATTTAATTGTAATTTCGGCGACTTTCGGGATTAACTTAACTTTGAAACCGTATCGTTGGGATGCGATAGTGTGAAACTCCATACTGAAATACCACATGGCAGTGTTTGCGTACACTTGTTGCCATATAACATAAACATTGGATTACAAGAAGAAATTCAGTCTTGATTTATATAAATGTTCTTTGTTGAACTTGTTTTTTTAACGTCAATTTGTATAATCATTCAATTAACGTTTTTATTTCGATTTATTTCAATACTTTGAGTTCATTTTTTTACAAATTATTATTTTTTTCTTGATTTTATTATTTTCATGTGATTTGATCGGGGATATTTATTAATAAAT
Organism: Anabrus simplex; assembly: GCF_040414725.1. Taxonomy (NCBI): domain Eukaryota; kingdom Metazoa; phylum Arthropoda; class Insecta; order Orthoptera; family Tettigoniidae; genus Anabrus; species Anabrus simplex. The sequence continues at coordinate 516,765,094 of NC_090266.1, read as the reverse complement.
CCATCTTACCCCCTATGATTGTTTCTCATTCGTGTTATACCTCCATTTCCTGTCATTGATTGCTATTTTTGTGTAGAACTTCGACTTTTTATCCTGACCCAATCGACAACCAACCCACTCTCTGCCCAACCCTGAGTTAGTCGGATGTTCTTACAGGAATGGAGGCATCGTCCTTGAGGGTATTTACCCCTGGGTACGGTACAGTACGCCTATTGTACGATACCTAGGACGTATCGTAAATTTTGTCTGTTTTTACTTTAGAATGCGCAGATTTTTGTTCCTTCTTTTATTCCTGCTAGTTATGTTCTATCATAGATGACAAATTGTAAAGGGAGGGAGAGGCTTTTCGAATAATGAAATTCCCAAAGGTAATTTACCAAGAACGGACTCTCTTCTTTCTGAGTTACTTCATAGCCTCGCGCCTGTACTGTAATCAGTGGATCATGCCTTCAGCAGATTGACGATGACTGGAGGAAATTACCCTCTGTCAAAGTAAATGATGATATTAAAGCCTGCTCTGAAGTAGATTCATTTTGGGCTAAGTTACTGGAGGAGAAAAAAGACGTTTGGTGAATGTGAATTTCCTGCATTTCCAGAATTTACACTTTCTGTTTAGTCACTCCCTCACTCGAAAGCTGATTGTGAAAGAATGTTCAGCAAAATTAATCTCATTAAAGTCAAAAACCGAAATATGCTACCGAGCTTGATAGATGAAGTCGCCTAATTGCGGTCAGTATCCAGTATTCGGGAGATACTGGGTTCGAACCGCACTGTCGATAGCTCTCAAGATGGTTTTCCATGGTTTCCCATTTCACACCACACCTTAATTAAGGCCACGGCCGTTTCCTTCCTACTCCTAGCCTTTTCCTGTTCCATCGTCACCATAAGACCTATCTGTGTCAGTGCGACGTAAAATAACGTACAATGGAAAAGCAATATGCTAATTAGTTCTACGGAGAATGGATGCTTGCTGGGCAGTCAGTGTGTTCGAGTCAGTGGTACGTGTAAATATTTCGAGCAGTCGGAGAAGATGCTCAGGAGGATGATTAAAGCAGAGTTGTATAATCAACCAGCAAGCTCAAGTACCGGTACTTCAGAACCTTTTGCTGTGAATATGCCTAAAGTTTCCATACCTCATGCTGACTCTTTTTTACAACTTACCCAGTTTACTTGAGAAATCCAAATAAAAATGATATTCGTATCATTGATACTTCATCTCACATACTAGCACAATGACTTATATTTATTGTGCATCCTAACTTGTTTAAATGTGGAGTTTCGGCAGTGGGACACGACACCTAGGAGCGTACACTTTTACGTGCGCCCCGAAGCATAGGTACTCGAATTTTCGGAAATTACATATTATTAGCCACGAATCGAACCAGTCATCATCCTGAGGAGCATGCTGCTGTGTAATTTAGCTATTGCATCTCTAAAGAGACTTAAATAGCGAATATTTTAATGTTTTTATAAGACGTACGATTCTCTCTGGAAAAAATATGATATTTTTGGGGTTATTGTATGATTCTGACCATCTCAAAGGTTGGCAACGCTGTGCAAAAGTCACACCTCACAATCACAATCGAGAGAGGGTCTCGTCAGGGAACAAAACAGTGTTTGGGCACATGTAGTGTTACTGAAAACTTTATATTTTTTAATAAACCCGAGTAGTTTGAAAGCTTTTTTTACGATATTACCAATGCGTTTCTCAAAGCCATTCCTGTTACTTACAATTACACCTAGGTCATTAAACTCCTTCACACGATTTTAACATTCTCCGCTGATTCTATATCTGTAAAAGACAGGTGTTAACATTCGAGAAAATGACATGACACCACACCTAACTTTATTTACTTTGAGGGAGCACTTATGACACCACTCACATATTTGCTTCAAATCATCCTGTAGATAGTCGCCATCACTGTCTTCTTCTATGAATATGGTCCGGCTCCATGGCTAAATGGTTAGCGTGCTAGCCTTTGGTCACAGTGGTCCCGGGTTCAATTTCCGGCAGGGTCGGGAATTTTAACCATCATTGGTTAATTTCTCTGGCACGGGGGCTGGGTGTATGTGTTCTCTTCGTCATCATTTCATTCTCATCACGATGCGCAGGTCGCCTAATGGCGTCAAATCAAAAGACCAGCACTTGGCGAGCCGAAAATGTCCTCGGACACTCCCGGCACTAAAAGCCATACGACATCTCATTTTTTTCTATGAGTCTGTATAGTTTTAATTCGTATGCGTACAAGAGACAATTCTGTGCTATGAACGATTGAAGTAATGACATTTTAAAACAAAACAAATAGAAGAGGCCCTAACAGTTATCCCCCTGTGGGAAGCCAGATGAAGTTTGTTAGGGGTTAGAGTTTAATCCCTCGGACTTGAGAAAACATATTCCTTTTGTTAAAAACTCTTCAGCCACTCGAAAATATTCCCGGACACCCAGTACGCTGACTTCTTCAACGAGGCCTCGTGTTGTAACGAGTCGAAGGCTTTGGAGAAATCCGTATATATCACACCAACTTGTTTAATTTTGTCGGTGCATCTGAAACTGAAGATAAATAAACTACCAGATTGGTGACAGTTAACCTGCTTTTAAGGAATCTATGCTGTGATGGGTGTGACTAAAACACTCGTGCAGGCGATTATAAATGGCTTGGTTTGCATCATGTTGACGACCGCATACTCATTTCAGAGTTTATTCATTAGTAATGAAGTAAAAATTCAGGGATGCGTGCACTCTAGTCGATATAACAGGTACTATTATATATCTTAAGTACGGCCGTAAGGCATTAAGGTGAATTGTCTGCTGAGACAGCCTGGCGTGTTTCATCGTTCTCATGTAATCACAGTGTTGGCGCGCACTCTGCGTCGCCGGGGAGCACACACAAACTGAAAATTATGCACTATTGTTTCTTTCGATCGAATATAGTGTCGTGAAGTTACTCAAAAGTATAATTAGTTATGAAATCATTAATTTTATATTAGTGGAAACAAACCGCAATAGAACAAACACAAAACCAAATAAATGGACATATGTAACTCAGCCAGAGTTGTAAAACTTTCTCGTATTCATTATTTATGTGGGGGCTATTTCGGTACCATAAAATATCGGACTATTGATGAAGACATTTCTTATACTGCTTCTACCTGTTTTTATGTTCGTAATCACTTTTTCATATAAAAGGCGTCAAAGCAATAGGCATGCATTTTGAATAATGTCTTAATTATCCTATCCCCTCGGTAACCCTTAAAATTTGAATTGCCTTCTGTACAGACGAACCTGAACTTACGAAACATAATCTGTGAACAACACGTTGTGCGGAACCATTATATTAAACAATTCTTCATGAGTCCTGCCGATGGCTCTCACCATCCAGAAGTTAAAAGTCGGCGAGACCCGCCGGCGAGTCTCATAATCGCCAACGTGTTAAGTTGGTCTTCCGTCTTATTAAACGACCAAATGACACGGTATGAATTATGAGTAAATGAAGTGTTTCGTAGATTAATCAAATATCGGACGGATTATTTGTTCCTTTCTACAAATTACTCCAATATTTTACTCTCTATGTGCCAGTATTAAGTGTGTATCTTAGAGTTAATTGAATAACTGATAATTAACCACGTAAAAAGGAAGAAAGCACAGTAGGAATTCCGTTAAAACGTAGTGAATTCTTACAAATGAGTTCTAAATTATGTAATTTTTGCTATGATAGGAAAAAATCCATATAGGCCTAGGTAAGAGGAATAACGCAAGCTAAACAAATTTCCTCATGTATATGTCGGTGTTATGAAACTTAAGTACAGTTGATTTTGGCCGTTTTGAATTGCATTACTGTCCCAATTTCGACTATGGTGTGGATAATGTGCATGTTTACTAGGAGTCTTAGGCTAATTGGCATCAACGTAAGGAAATTTGAGCTGATAGCAGTATGACAATACGGCAATACGGTGTATAGACTCCCATTTCTGGTTAATTAGTTTATCTTGATGTCAAAGAGAAACCTAGGTGTCAACCAAGTCAATTGAATCTCTTGTCTCTCCCCTCTCTTCTTCACATCTCTCACAATACAGGATATTGTCATCGCACTCCGCTAACTGCATTGGTTCTTCCTCTGCACAATTAACACGGAAATATTATCTCCTCACAAAGTGGGGTGGGCGGCGAGTAGTTAATATTTTGCCTAATAATAATAATAATAATAATAATAATAATAATAATAATAATAATAATAATAATAATAATAATAATAATAATAATAATAATAATAATGTTATTGCCTTTACGTCCTACTAACTACTTTTAAATGGTTTTCGGAGACGCTGAGATGCTGTAATTTTGTCCCGAAGGAGTTCTTTTACATGCCAGTAAATCTACCGACAGAAGCCTGATGTATTTGAGCACCTTCAAATACCACCGAACTAAGCCAGGAGCGAACCTGCTAAGTTGGGGTCAGAAAGCCTGCGCCTCAACAGTCTGAGCTACACAGTCCGGCTTTTCTAGTTGTATTTTCTACTATGTCACTCTGAAATCATTTCAGAAAACACAGACATTTTCGGCGGCAAATACTACAAGACATAAAAATGAACATTTTTACTTTATTCATAGCGGCAGAGTAAGGAATTATGTTTCCCGCTTGTTACTAAATTTTGTCAGAGTAGATATTTCTGAAGAACAGTGACGTACGTACATTATTTATTTTATTGATATTTATATATATATATATATATTTTACAATTTGCTTTAAGTCGCACCGACACAGATAGGTCTCATGGCGACGGTGGGACAGGAAAGCGCTAGGAATGGGGAGGAAGCGGCCGTGGCCTTAATCATGGTACAGCCCCAGCATTTGCCTGGTGTGAAAATGTGAAACCAAGGAAAACCATCTTCAGGGTTGTCGACATTGGGGTTCGAACCTACCTTCTCCTGAATACTGGATACTGGCCGCAATTAAGCGACTGCAGCTATCGAGCTCGGTAGGAAAATGCTAGGAGTGGGAGAAAGTGACCGTGGCCTTAATTAAGGTACAGTCCCAACATTTGCCTATTGTACAAATCGGAAACCACGGAAAACCGTCTTCGGGACTACCAACAGTGGATATCTAACCAACTATCTCCTGAGTGCAAGCTCACAGCTGCGCGCTCCAAACCACACGGCCAACTTGCTCGGTGACGTACAATTTTCACAGAAAGAAAGTGAGAACGTGGGTTTGTGGGAAAAGGAGTGTGAAACCCTTTAAAAACATTAAGGTCAATAGCAACACAATGCTCCCCTTTGGTAATTGGGGAGGGATAGAAGAAAAAAATATCATTAATAATAACGTAATGTTACGTTGTGTTGCAACGTTCAATTCTACAGGGATTTCATTGTCCACTTGTTGACGGATGTTGGAGTGGTCGAGGGGTTCATACTAAGATTTCCGGATTCTATTCCTGACTCTGATATTTATTTCAATCTCGATAGAGACCGGTAACCAGTCAACTCTCTCTCGTGTTCGAAACCGTGACGAGTTGAGTTCAAATCACACCTCAGGTGTGCAATGAGTGACTTCCCGTGGTTTCACAGTTAACTTTCACACAAATGTCGACTTCAGGTCACAGCCATTCCTATAGATTATATTTTAAATGTCGCCATTAGGGAAATACTGCCAACTCAGTGATTATTCTGCATCCAACTTAGACGCGTGAAAAGAACCGTGTATAGTTCGAATTCTGAGTGGGTGTCTGGACGTCTGCGGGAAAATACCAAACCTATATTCCTCCAGCTTTGTGGCAAACGTAGTTAGTGTTGATGGTCTTTGCGGTCAGGGGTGAAGTCGCCATTACAATTCGTCCCAGAGGAGTTCGATAGGTTGGAGGTCGAGCGCTGTGTAGGCCAGTCCATTTCCGGAATGTTATTTTCCACAAACCACTCGCAAGTTTTAGAGCGGGGAGCATCATCAAGCTGAAACGCAGTGAAATCTAAGAATTAAATTTCTCCCATATAAATACTACACGCATCTATCAAACTGTCGATTTCCGCCTTTAATGAGAAGATACTGCTTCTTCCATGAGTTAATAAAATGAAATGGCGTATGGCTTTTAGTGCCGGGAGTGTCCGAGGACATGTTCGGCTCGCCAGGTGCAGGTCTTTCGAATTGACTTCCGTAGGCGACCTGCGCTTCGTGATGAGTATGAAGTGATGAAGACAACACCTACACCCAGCCCCGTGCCAGTGAAATTAACCAAGGATGGTTAACATTCTCGACCCTGCCGGGAATCAAACCCGGGACCCCTCTGACCAAAGGCCAGCAGGCTAACCATTTAGCCATGGAGCCGGACTTCCACGAGTAACACCCCTACATTATCACTACACCCCCGTCCAATTTTACTCTGAGCATTGCACACGCTGGCTTGTGTCGTACGCCAGGCATTTACCATATATAAACCCTCCCATCCGACCAATACGTAATATGGCAGATTCATCACTCGAACTCAATCGTGCCCAGTCGTCGATGGACCAGTGGCAGCGATCTTTAAACCACCAAACGCGGAGTTTTACGCTCACCAGCGAAATATGTGGTTTATGGTCGGGTACATGGCGTAAAATCATGGTACTAGCTGTGCAATTAGTGGCACTGCGGAATTCACTAATGATGCTATTACACGGTATTTATGCTGGATATTCAGCCCGAAGGCTCGTTTGATCCTCCACAGCTCCACCAAAAGCTATCATAGACATCCTAGGCGTCACTGAATAGATATACTAGGGAAATGAGGAGTGTGGTAGTTTCCCTTTGCTTTCCTCACATCAGACAGTATCATATAAGTTTTCCGTTCTTCAACACTCGACGCTCCTGCCGGTCAACACACATGGTCTACTCGGTTGAGGGATTTCCTTTCTGTGGTCGTGTTTTTCTTTTCCCATTTCCCTCAAATATATTTATTAGAAACTGCGGCAAATGTAGTGACATCTAAGTTCTAGTTTACGTGTACAGGGGGGTGCCCGAATACTTTTGACCTGATCGTGCATATATTGATGGCTTAGTGCACAAACAGTGTATGTCCATTTATGGCCAGTTTGGAGTTAATACCATATTTGGATGTCTCTCAAACATATCTAGCTAATTCACAATTATAGTATGTCCAAATAATGGGGAACATGCTGATTTCCAAGGTGAACATTTTGCATGTCCTAGTTAAATCAACAACTCTACTTCACGAATGTTGTAAGTCCTGTATAATAACTTTAGCTTACGTATGTTCATTTGGTTTTCATTTCACTTCAAGGCGCAGATATTGTATGTCTGGCCATACTATTTTGCTATTGAAAAATTCAAGTTCCTACTGCCATGATGGAGCACAAATATTTATGCCCTGGACACTGTTTTTGAAAGACATGAGACCTATTTATTACTAAACACTGATTATTCAACTTTCTTTAATTACTTATTATGCATACCTTGTGATTTTGCTAAGAAAATAAAATCATTCAATAATAAATAATGAATAAGAATGTTGAAATAAATTCCTTTGAGAAATACAAAGTTTGTGCTTTGAAGTTCTCATTCACATTGTTAGTGACAAATGTTGTATGTCCCAAACTTCCATTAAAATATAGTGAATAATTCCTTTACTGATGCACGAAAATTGTTGAAATACAATTACAAAGAAATAATCTACAGATCATTTTTACTACTTTGCTTTACGTCGCACCGACACAGGCAGGTCTTATGGCGACGATGGGACTGGAATGGCCTAGGAATGGGAAGGAAGCGGCCGTGGCCTTAATTAAGGTACGTGCTTAATTTCACCAGGATTGCCTGGTGTGAAAATGAGGAAACCACGGAAACCATCTTCAGAACTGCCGACAGTGGGATTCAAACCCACTATCTCGCGGATGCGAGCTCACGTCTAATCTACAGATCATTAAACATGGAAACAGCTATATTATTTGTCGTAAGTAACTCCAACTTCACAAACCTTCAATTTGAGTTTTCTCAGAATCATGATTTTTGGACATAGAATGTTTGTGCACTAAGCCATCGATACCCAAATCCTGGTTAGGTATAAGAACTCACCTATTACAGACAACAGTGTAATACAGGTTATTGAATAGACTGGCTAACCCTGTAGTTTTTGTACAATGGGTTAATTGACTAATATATGAAGCCCATAATTCACTAAGAATTTTATTTTATAGTGGAGATACTACGCTTGTGAATTGAGTTTTTAATTCAATCATGTGTCTGCCATTGGTCGCTGAGTTTACGTCAAGATGGTTATAGTTTTCCTCAATAGTACATTATTGTGGATAACTGGAACGTACTTTGATAGAAAATTGATGAAAGTTAATGAGCGAAGCATATATGATGAACCATGGCAATATTTGGCAATGATTTGCCTGATCTGTCAGGATTTAAATGTTCGTCTGTGTGTTGCCTGATCTGCCAGGATTTACATGTTCGTCTTGTTTTGTATCAGCATACACTCAAAAAAGAGTTCATTATGTCATATTTCGGAGGAATCAATTGAAGTCCTCGGTTACTGGAATTCATTCATGCCTATCATTTCAGAATTGAATCGGTCATTCCAGAAAGTACATTAATCACCTTTTATACGAAAATTAGCTTTGTATGGAATACGTATGAGTAAGGGTAGATATAACAGCCTGTGCAGATATATTGTGAGTAGTTTATCAAGCATGCTGTTGGCTGCATCTCGAAAAATCATGGTCGTTACAGAAGCGTCATGTGTCACTGCCCTTTCAGCAAGGATGGATTTCAATGATCAAGGAGGTGAGAGTCTTGTCACGTGTTTAATTTCAAGAATATTAACACTTGTATTAATGTCAGTTGCTGTTTCTGAAGTTTAAACAGTCACCTGAATGTTTAAAGCACGTCGGTAATTTATAGGGAGAAAGAGATACATCTGTTCTTCGACAGCTGTGCTGTTCAGAACAAAAATCATATAATGTGTCTTTTCTATCTGTGATCTCGATTTTGAAATAATCAAACACTGTTTTCCCATAATAGGACACAGTTTCCTTCAAAATGACAGATATTTTGTCATCATACAGAAGTTCGTAAGTTACCATAATAGTATCTGTTTATCTCAGGAATACTCTGTATTATGATAAAAATAGCATCGAAGAAATTTACAGTTGAAAACATTGATATTATCCCATTATTTCATCCAAATGTTGGTTGCCTGTTCATTGTAAGGAGATATGTCTTTCAGTTTCAAGCATGGGAGGAATTTCCAAGGATATATGTCTCTAGTTCCAAGTGGATGACTTGAATATAATGCTTACACACCTGGCCAAGTCGTCACTGAATTATTCATTGATGGCCTTAATTAAAAAAGAATGTTCCGTCTCTTTCATAACATTAATATAAAACCGACACTTCCTAAATCAAGAAAATAGAAATAATAAATGTAAAGATCTACATTTTGTCTGAACACATAGAAATTTATGAGGAAATCTTAGTACGGCCAACTGAAACAACTAATGAGGGCAACATCAGATTTCCCTTCTGATCTTTGACTGAATCATTCTTCTTCATCTACTTTTAATACTACCGCTTTAACCTCACCTATGGGGTCGCATACTCGAACTATGCCATATATAAGTATTTGGCCCTGTTTTACGACCGGATGCCCTTTCTTACGTCAACCCTAAGTGGAGGGAAGTAATCACTATTGCGTGTTTCTGTGGTGGTTGTTAAGGTGGTTTGTTGTCTGAGTATGAAGAGGAGAGTGTTGGGATGAATGTAAACACCCAGTCTCCTAGCCAGAAGAACTAATCAGACTCGATTAATATCCCGTAACAGGCCGGAATAAAACCCGGGACGCTCAGAGCCGAAGGCCTCAGTGCTAACCATTCAGCCGAGGAGTCGACCACTGACTGAATCATTAAATCCTTAAAAACTGGTGTATGCTACAAGTAACTAGCAAGCAGTCCGACTCGTTGGCTGAATGGTCAGCGTACTGGCCTTCGGTTCAGATGGTCCCTAGGTTCGATTCCCAGCCGGGTCGGGGATTTTAACCTTCATTGGTTAATTCCAATGGCTCGGGGGCTGGGTGTTTGTGCTGTCCCCAACATCAGTGCAACTCACACACCACACATAACACTATCCTCCACCACAATAACACACAGTTACCTACACATGGCAGATGCCGCCCACCCTCATCGGAGGGTCTGCCTTACAAGGGGTGCATTCGGCTAGAAATAGCCACACGAAATTATTATTACTAGCAAGCAGAATATATTTTCCGTATTTTAATTAATTTCTTTCAAGGACAATAAAAACTTTATGCATTATCTCACTGAATTTTACTTTCTTGTTTTTTTCGTTCATCACAGAAAGGGCATGTGTTTGCTTCCAAAAAATATTTGTTGAACAAATACGAGATTAGAAACCTGTTAGTAGCTTTTGATCCTTTAATGATTTTATAATTGATAGCATTATACTGAGAAAGAAATATCCACTTACATACTGCCTAAGATGTCTTCTTAATCTTTCCCCCAAAACTGGGATCTTGTGACTCATGACCGTACTGCAATGACCGATTCATTTGTTGATACATGACTTGTTCCTAATACATTTCTTGCTTCATATAAAAGGCTCGCAACATATAATTCATACACACAGTTTTGGTGAAGCTTTTCTAATGACCTGTTTTACTGGGGTGTCTACGGTTTAGATGCATAATTTTCTGTATATTATTATCTAGCTAGGAGTGAAAACATTGAGGTAACTCTCAAGTTTGGAGTTTGTTGCCAAAACACCGCAGATATATTAATCATGGACCACGAAACTGGCGTCGCTGTGGCGAGCAGACGTTTATTACGGCTTTTTCGACGATAAATGATCAAGTACCGAGCTTTTATATGTTTTCATTTCGTAAACACAACATAGCAGCTACAATTAATTCATTTGCGTGACTGTGAATGCGGGGCCTTTATCGCATATCGCACGAATTACCTTGCTTTGTTAAAGATGTACTCCTTGACTACTGAAAATATTCTTTAATAGGCCATCATTAACGCCCAATTAACACTTAATTAGCTTCTTGAATAATTTACGATGAACCCGTTACGTTTTAATGAGGAAGATAGCGATTAGTGGAAGAAAAAACGCTCAACCTTTGGATATCGTCAGAGAGAACATGAGCTACTAAATTATTTTAAAAAGTGTGGAACAGCAACAGGTAACGTCTGGAGATTTTGATAGGTAAATTACTGACTAAAGACTTAAAATATTAACACTTGATGAATATTGAATGACTCAATAAAAACGTAAAATATAACTTTGCTGCTTCAGAACTAAGGAATATACACATTAAATTATCCGTATATGGGAATGATTCAGTGCGATCTGCGAAATAACACCGTGGAATTGAATATGTACTTCTCAGGACCACATTTTACGTGATACAGTATAAGTTAAGATCAGATCAAAAACAGCTATCCAGTCAGCGGCGGAAATTGAAACCACAACCTTTGGAATTTGTGTCAGATTATATAATTGAACTATGGTGTCCGTGGTCATCCATGTTCTCTTGGCCGAGGTTTGAGATATAGATAGGTCTGACTCTACTGAAAGCACAACAGTCGTTTGGGCACTAGTAACCTGCTGTGAACAATACGAATTGAATAAGTTTTCACAACTACATTTCACATGAAATGTACAGAGTAAGAATATATTAGGCCACCATAACGCAGTCGGGAGAACATTGCACATGGAATCTGAAGGTTGTGTGATCGGTTCTCACCGCTGTCGAACTGCACAACTTTGTTCTAAAGTTAACACCTCTTCGGCATGTAGGCTTACCATATACACTACCAAGCAAGTTGAATCCGTGGTACGTGTCACATAGTTGTGAGCTTGAATTCGGGAGATGGTAGATTCGAACTTTGCCATTGGCCTCCCCGGTTTCTGTAGTATCTCAGTTTCACACCAGGAAAATACTGAGGCTGAACCTAAATTGCTTGGCCGCTATGCTCCCTGACGTAGCATTTTCCTATCCTATCACCACGGAAAACTTATCTTGGTTAGTGTGAATTTAAATCACTCGTTGAATAGGCATAACGTACCCTACATGGCATACAGTTTTTTTTTTGCTATTTGCTTTACGTCGCACCGACACAGATAGGTCTTATGGCGATGATGGGATGGGAAAGGTCTAGGAATGGGAACGAAGCGGCCGTGGCCTTAATTAAAGTACAGCCCCAGTATTTACCTGGTGTGAAAATGGAAAACCACGGAAAACCATCTTCAGGGCTGCCGACAGTGGGATTCGAACCCACTATCCCCGATTACTGGTTACTGGCCGCACTTAAGCGACTGCAGCTATCAAGCTCGGTTCCTTATAATTTTGGCTTCAAACCAATTGAAGGGTGCAACCAAACAACGGAACAAGCGTCAGTTTGAGAAAAGTAGAAATTTCAGTTGAACATCGAGATTGAGGTTTCGTCTAACGTGATTCGTAGTCTGTTAAAAGGGAAATCCACTAGAAAGCGAGGCAGGCTCGATTTAGTTGAACGAGCCATATTTTGTGTCTAGTGAAATAACGGGACACATGCCAATAAAAGTCCGGCTCCACGGCTAAAATGTTAGCGTGCTGGTCTTTGGTCACAGGGGTTCCGGTTTCGATTCCCGGTAATGTCGGGAATTTTAACCATCATTGCTTAATCCCGCTGGCACAGGGGGTGGGTGTATTTGTCGTCTTCATCATCATTTCATCCTGATCATGACGCGCAGGTAGCCTACAGGCGCCGAATCAAAAGACCTGCACCTGGCGAGTAGAAGTCCTCGGACACCTCCCGGCACTAAAAGCCATACGCCATTTCATTTACATGCCGATAAAATCACTGTCGCTTCATGCATTCACCGTTAACCAGTCTGGGCTTTCCTTCTTCCCGAATCGAACACGTTTGCTTGTGCTTTCTCAATCTTTATCCAACTCATTCCTCTTCAGTGCCTAAGTATGTCCGATATCGTGAAACTATCGCAAAGTGATGAAGGACGACTAATTAAAACACGTAAAAGGCCTATCAATCTTTGTAATAAAATGAAACGATTGCGGGATTCTCAGCGATCGCATGCTTCAATGAGAGGTGTTGAAGTTCCTGCTAAAATTGCGCCGACTATGGTAAGATGTTCTATTTCTACTTATTAGTTTTATTCGTGGCTGTGTGGTACATATCTAATATACGAGCCCATAAACTCGACGGTTACTTATGTACTTAACAGAAAAACGTTCTTACGTAAGTATATTATTTTCTCGAATATACACAGATCAAGCTACATTCCTCCCACTAACAGAGGTGAACAAAGAAGTCATTTGTCTTATCATACGACACTTCACGAGGCACAAATCTTTCATTAAAAAAATATTTCACAATCTGGATGTGAGATCGTGCTTCTCATGTGAGAACGTACTTCTCAAACCTTATTTTATCGCGCTAAGCAGAATGGAACAACGGGACACGTGCACATTTATTCCTATGTGGAAGCAGCATGAGCTGAAGTCTTTTCAGCTATTTACTTTTGCCTCTCCTGCAGAAAGTGCTCAGTGGCGCTTGTCCCGTTATTCGGCCGCACCCTTCAATTGTACATACGTACTCTAAGGTGAAAACCTACAACCTGTTTTCCAGTCAAATAGCTGGCCAAATACGGAAAGATTTTTTTGGCAGGTCTCGTCATTGTGACCAGATCCGACAGGCCGCCTGCCAGGCGTGACCTTCAGAGACCCGGCCTGCTACTCGCCATCAACTGTGAGTCCAAGCCTGTCGTGTTGTGCAACATAATCTGTCAACAGTCCAGAACCTGAAACGAAAACCCACAGCCTGTTTCCAGTCATTCGACCGGGTCAGGTATGGGCGAATGAAGCCCCCAAATTGCACTCCTCTGGGGCAATGATTAATGACTGACAGATGAAATGAAATACTAGTGGAGAGTGTTGCTGGAATAAAAGATGACAGGGAAAACCGGAGTACCGGGAGAAAATCCTATCCCGCCTCCGCTCTGTCCAGCACAAATCTCACATGGAGTGACAGGGATTTGAACCACACGCACTATAAGGTAAACGTGGATATAGTACATATTGTAACACAAGTTTCATACTTACTGCACTAACAGAACAGATTTTATAACTATGGTATCACAAATATATATAAGTCTGTATCAACAGATCGATATGTAACTCAAGAACAGTACAGTTATTATTAAGTAAAAACTGCCGGTGGTAGTAATATATTTCATATTGCATTTTTGATAGTGCTAAAACATAGAGGTTTTTGGCGACGTGTGAAGGGGAAAGGCCTTTGTTAGTAAGACAGCGACCATATTCCTAATTAATGTATGACCCCAGAATTTGCCTGGTTTGAAAATGAGAAGGTAGGAGCTCCTGAAACTCATCTTGAGGTCTACCGACAGTGCTTTCAGAACTGATAGTATCCTGAATCCAATCCCACTCCTGCACGACTAGTATCGAATAGTTACCTCGTTGGTTTTGTTAAGTTATTTACCTTCTTACGTATATACAAGCAAGGTGACGTTCTGGATCTCATTCATAATGTATTTGATGGCATATGCACGTAGATTTCTTATTTAATTACATTTAGTGCTTAAACCAAAATAATCTTGATACTTTGTTTCATAAATTCGCATTAAGATTCTCACGAAATTGAACGATTTCAGATTTTATATTTGTATTGCATTTACTACATTCCTTAGCAATAGGAATATTAATACGAATTCCTGACCAATTTCAGGAAATAGTATATAAGGGAGAATTTTACAGTTGTATATTTTGTTTTAAAGCTATCATAATATATTCCACCAATTCAATAATTCGTGATTATACTTGCTTTTGTTTAAGGCTGATGTCTACTAAACCACGGTTATATGGAATGTATTCTTCGAAAAACGGGCAATTAAATTATCACCAGTTATATTTAAAATCTTTTAGGGTAATGATAATTAATTTTAATTTTCGTAGAGTTGTAAAAATACCAAATGCTTTATTTATATTCTGTCTCTCTGTGAAACTTACCGGTATAAACAAACAACAACGTTAATTTGCGCTAAGCTCTGAGATTTGCAAGGATCAGCATATCGAATGGAGAGAAGATAGAAAACAGAGCATACAGTGTGATAAATCTGGTTTCCTATGGGAAGAAGTAAGCCTATATTCACATCATAAAATTACTGTTAGATTCAAAATATCGGAGTCAGAGTCAGTAAGTGTTGAATCTACTGAAGAACACTTGGTCCAGTGGGAATAGAGTACGTTGTAAACAAGTATGTTTAATTTTCAGTGCTTAGTAAGCGAAATACAACAGCTCTAGCTAGCAATTTGCCTCCAGAAATGTACGTAATGGAAGGAAATGATATATTTCCAAGTACTGTAAGAGACAGCTTTCGTGCATGTAATTTGAAAGGGCATGTTGTTAAACGGACACCTTCATTCAGCCAGTATTTCAAAGGGCTCACACGGGGGCCGATGACCTGGATGTGAGGCCCGTCTAAACAACAAGCATCATTATCATCAAAGGGCTCACACAGACTGGAAAATAGTTCTTTCGATCCTATTTGACATTTGTTACATCCATTGAAGCCCGAGTGTTCGTTGTTTCTCTGGAGAACGAGTACTTCCCCAATGCGCATGAAATACAATGAAGAATGAAGATGGTAACATCATGGTTTGGGCTTTTTTAACGACAAGACTGGAGATTTATTCATAGTAACCAGTACCATACACAAAGAAGGCTAACACAATACCTTAAGAAGATAAACTTTCGGAAAAAAACATGCGGCATCCTCAAGAGCTGTGTTCAGTGGCACCAGGGTATAATATATGGATAGGGAGGGGTTGTTGTAGTAGTGTTAATTTGTCACGGATATCAGCGATCAGATGGCGCTCAGGAGGCCAGTCCGTGCGCACTCCGTTCTGACTCTGAAGTCAGTAACTGTGCTGACGTTAGAGGTGAACAGTATTTGCATCATTCATTCCAGGGTACAACCATGCTCCGCCGACGAGTACGTGGTCCTCTAAACAACTGCAACCATTTGAACGGGGTCACATTGTGGGTCTGTGGGAAGCTGGATGGACGTATCGACGGATTGCTGCACATGTTGGCACAATTATCGGTGGTGTGTAGCTGCTTTCAGCAGTTTTCTGTGGAATCTTCCCACACCCGTAGACCTGGCTCCGGTCAAGATCGACACATGGTGCGAGCAGCGGTGGCCGACCGAAGATCATCCAGGAACCAAATTCGGATGTTGCACCTGCTGTGTCACAAAGGACCATTTGGGAACCGTCTGCTTGCAGCAGGATTACGATCACGTGTGCGTCTGGCCAGGCTACCACTGACACCATGTCACCGCCAAGCACGGCTACTCTGGTGTCGTAAAAGAGATAACTGGAGAGGGGAATGACGCTCTGCTGTCTTCAGTTACGAGAGTAGGTTCTGTCTGTATACAAGTGATGGACGTACACCATAACGGCGAATACCTCGTGAGCGGCCTATTCCACTGTGCATTCTCCCACGATACCCAGGTCCCACCCCAGGCTTCATGGTGTGGGGGCCTTGAGTTATAACTCGTGGTCACAGTTGGCGTTTCTGCAGGGTAACGTAAGCAGTACCCGCTACATTTAACAGGTTGTTGTCCCCGTGCTACTGTCATATTTTCAATAGAAAGGTGATTTCAATTTCAGCAGGACAATGCACGTCCGCATACAGGTGCTGCGACGAAACGTGCTCTACATGGGGCACAACAACTGTCCTGCTCAGCAAGATCACCGGATCCTCGCCAATTGAAAACGCATGGGACATGACGAAACTACAAATTACGCGTTTTCGAGAGCCTCCAAAAACCATTGCTGAATTGCATCAAAAGGTGCAAGATGTTTGGAACATTATACCGTAGGATGCCATTCGGCAACGTTTTGATCGTTTTTATCCGCGAATACACACCTGCATTGCCACCAGAGAGGGTACACTCTGTGCTGATGCGGCTGTCTGAGCACCCTTTACTGTGACATGTGTGTTTCATTTGGTCTGAATTTGTATTCACATACTCCTGCAATAAAGAACTACCAGTCACCCCGCTTGTGAATAAAATGACATTGCCCTTGAGGATGTTCCATGTTTTTATTTCTGGCAGCGTACGCCATTTCATCACGACTTCCTATCAGCGGAAGAATCATTACAATGAAACAGATGAACGATCCGAATTGTACCTCTTAACATTTCTAGACTTAGTTACTGTGGAAGATAAAGATACAAATAATGTTTTCTCCCATGGTCTCCTTATTGATTTATGTCAGGTAAAGTGAGGAATGAGTTGGACAGAATGACCAATGCAGGGGTTTAACAATTGGAACAAGGTGTAAACTGTAGTGATTTAATCAAGCTGCATAAAATTAGTTACATTTACAGGCAAAAGGAAGAACAAATTGCCAGTTAGAATTCCGGAGTCATGCCGCATTTTCATCCATGCCATACTGCTCTGAACACAACACAAACGTTGTATGACGGTAGTATAACCAATTAAAAATCACAATAAAGTTAACACGATTCTCAAAAGCAATTCCATGCCGCACTTGATGGAGAGAGAGATTATACGGATGGAACCTATGGCAGTTAAAACGGTGGAGAACGCAATACACTTGCCTGACTCACGCCAATTTCCCGTGTGATTGCACGGTATCTGACGTGTAGATCTACAGCAACAGAAGCTTCAATAATAATGTCACCTTCTTCTCCAGTCACTCATTGTTTCTGTTACGTTTTATAGGTGTTAAACTTCCAGTTTCACGTAATTGATTGAAATGGTTCACAAATAATTGTCGAGATGGGTGACGTCCATTGGGATATGGTTCCTTGGACAGAGTACGAGATCAAACAGAATTCTTCCTACATTTCTCAGCACCATTAATATGTCGGCATTTTCAGGATTGTTAAATGCTATCTACTACCACATCCTACTTCTTGAACTGTCAAATGTAACTGACGAGAAAGCCGCAATTCAAACAGAGCACTGTAAGAGGAAGCGAACGTAAGGACATAATAGCGTCGTAACTAAGCAGTTGAATAGAATAGACAACTGTCGGTATTTACAATTTTCAAAATAGGATAGCTTTTAAATACCTGTGCCAAAATCCTGAAAATAAAACACACTATTGTCATTCGAATTCACTATTTTATTTCGTTAATATCAATAGGCATCGTTCTGTTTAAAAGTGACTTTCTAATAATTATTAAAATCAGTATATGGGCTACAATTATGAGTCCCTGGTTACGCTTCATTCCTGTGAGAACAGCACATCAATAGCATCATAGCACATCCATTTTAGACATATTTATGGTGCACATTTTAAGTGATTCACCGTATATAATAATAAAAGGTACTTTCGTCTTTCATGGCATCTATGTGCGACGAACATCACAAAGCCACTGAATACTACCAGGACTGTACCTAAAACACACACACTGCACATCACTTCAGTGTACGGTCTTGAGGGCGTCCTCCTGATGGGCTGGTGGATGGAGGACTTCAAGCGAAATGCCCAAGAAGAGTCCTGCGTATTTCTTGGACTACATCCGTCCTCTTGTAGATGATGCCCTCGCGGTTCCTCGCGCACTGCGACCTCTTCCACGGTGACTTGCGCCGTGGCTGACCGAGGTAAACCACTGATATTGTTGGAACTGAAAAACTGGCGAGAATACGATAAGGCCATCGCCATCATCGTGTAGAGGTGTATCGCACAGTCCCACCTGTTCGTCATAGCAATCTACAAGACGCTCGCTCGGGTGTAGGGGTATTTGCCTTGCACTGGATACAAGGCCGGACATGCGGAGAGAAGGCAGAAGGTTGCCTGCGCATCGTGATGGTCTCGGACGGCCAGCGTCAGCGTGAGTTCCGTCTGGTGGACTTGGGCCGAATGATACACCCAATCGTCTAAAGGGAGCGTGAGTCCCTTGCTGTAGATATCTGGGTAAAGTTGTCCCCATCGGTTGAGAATGGGTCTCTGCTGGCCTGGATTTGGTTGAAAAGCGTCACTGGGATTGTCCTCATGCTGGTCATCCCCTAAGAATGGCTCGACTTAGGTTGTGCGTACGTTAGTAAGGCGAAGGTCATCTTATTTTGGTAACGACGTTCCCCCGATAGCGCAGGCTATGGTCTCCACGTTGTTTTCCGGAATGCCTTGATTATGATCAAGCTTATCTAGGATGTACTCGATGTCCTCGTTTGAATGAAAGTAAGGTGAACTGGTTGAGACAAGGATGATTGCAGTGGACTCCCTACTTAGCCATGTCTTGGGAATGCACCCGACTGACTGCTGGCTCGCAGGTTTGCCAACCGACTGTGAAAGATAAAACGTTAAATGGTCCACCACTATTATCCAAATTGGACGAATATCACATTATATTCATACCAAATAATTCTTCAGTGGATGATATATACTTCATGTTTCCTGACACAATAACTCAAATAAGAAAAAAATATAAAAAGTACTTTGTAATACAGCTCAATAGGTAAGTGCTTCGTTTTAAACAGTTTAAATGTTGTAAGGTTTGTTCATTTGGTTAAGGGTGCCACGGAACCCTGTGAACTAGGCAGCTGCACCAATTGCTTAACATTAAGGAGTTATCATAAATTAATGGACTGGAGAACGTCTACCCTAACCACGTGGCCATTAGGTTAGCGAAATATAAAGTATAAATAGCCGGACCCTGCTGATACAACTACGTCTGCGATTCACTGCAATACAAATCATTCAAACAGAATACCGAATAGTGCAGTGGAATGCGTTCTTGACCTGAAGGGTGGAATCTCTTCGACAAAAGACAGGTCAATGGAGAGACGGAGGAAAATTTTAAATATTGTAAAACCATATCACAGCGCTTTGAAGTTATCGCCACGAGACCATTTTGTGAAAGGTAAGCTTAGTCTGCATTATGTTTAACGAATAGCTTCGAATTATTTATCGCAAGTAAATAGAACAACTCGCTGAGCTGGCCTTAGGACACCTGCGTTATTCTTTGACAGATGTACGGCCCCAGTCAAACTCCCCGCCTGGCAGTGTCCTCCAATCGGATCACGCGAGGGAGGAATTTGCGCGGCCGCGGTCACGCCGCCGCACGCGCGTCCTCAGGGAAGGATCCCAGACGCACGACGACGACACGACGGACGAGACATGAAACTGCAGTGCACAGCTTACGGCAAATTCGCCACACCTCTCTTCTAGAAATACACATACACATACAACAGCTGATAGTGAAGTAGATTAAACTGTTGCTTAGTAGACCTACGCTGACTGCAAAATATCAGCGTGCGTAGACATTTGTCGCAAAGAAGATTGAACGTGCTAGTGGTCTTGCATTGATTTAGGAAGGTAGTGATGTATATTGGTAATAATATTGTGGACTTTACTGTAACACCTCCTCAGCAAATATTCTATAAAATTTTAAGGACTTGCGAACAAAGGGAAACAGCTCAGTATATTTCCTCTAACGTCATAGACGTCATTGATGAATTAGGTGACGAGAGATTTGTTCCCGTTGTCGCAGACAACGTGCCAAATATGCAGGATGCATGGAAGATAGTAGAGGAGCAATATAAACACACATTATGAAGAGGTTGTTCTGCACATATAATACATCTAACAATAAATGACGCAATGTTACTGAACATTCTGAACGAGCGATTCCACTTATCTAAGAAAATAGTCAAAATCTTCAAGTTCAGGCATGTTCCCCATTCCTTATTTGAATCAAAAAGAAAAGTGAAGTGACATTTACACTTCTACCACCAAATCAATGGGCAGGTGCTCTAATTTGTTTCGGTAGTTTGCATGTTAGAAACGTATTCATACACACGTGCGCATTGTGATAATAGGCTTGAGGCATATGTGTTAGCGGACGAATTGCGGCAGGAATTTGGTGAGGTATGGCGTCTTGCACACACCATGTCCGAAGGCACAATCATTGTCCAAGAGGAAATTTCTTTACTGCTTGATGTGCATGTGCTGCTTGATATTGTTTTTTCCGGAAGTACTGATTGCACTTGCAGAATATACAACTTTTTCTCCAGCAGAAAAATATAGCTATGGGAGATGCTTTAAAGGGGAAGGAGTTTGCTGTAGATCTAGTTATTCTGCAGCAAATATTTTGTATTTCTGGTATAAGGGAGAGACTGTGAGTGCTGAAGGAGGAACCAAAGCTTTACACTTTATTGCATCAATGGGAAATGACAGTAGAGTTAACATAGAAATATTGCATTATTTCGAGCATCCGCAGGTTTTCCACTAAGGATAGTTTATGAAATGCTGTAAAATACGTCTCCCCTTCCACATGATGGAAATGCTCTTGTACTTAGCACTTGCTTCTAGAATTTTGAACTTATCACTTACCCCAATGGCAATTGAACGCAATTGGTCAACTCACGGTCAAATCCATACTTTATTGAGGAGAACGCTGTCTCCAGGTACAACTCATTCACTTGAATATCAGGCACATGAATGCGACTGAGATAGTCGGAACATCGCAGCGTTGTTGGACAACGAATGTTATTAGTGTAATACGAATAGAATGCCAGATGTTACAAATGAGATTACAACCACAATCATCTATATATATATAATAACTTTTCCTGACTGACTGACTGACTGACTGACTGACTGACTGACTGATTCATCATCGCCGAGCCAAAACTACTGGACATAAAGAAATGAAATTTTGTGAATACATTCATACTAAGATGTAGGTGCTCGCTAAGAGAGGATTTTTGGATATTCCGTCGCTAACGGAGTGAAAAGGGGGTTGAAATTTTAAAATGAGTATCTATATCTCAAAACTTTAAAAGTTTACAGATGTAAAAATTGGTATTTAGGATCTTCTTAAAAAAAAAGGAAACACGTATTTTTTTGTTTTCAGAAAATCCCAATAGGAGGGGTAAGAAACGGTGAAAAATGGGTTGAATGCCTTTAATCAGGATACCGGAACTTATATCTCAGAAACTGAAGATATTACAGACCTGAAAATTGGTACCCTTGATCTCTTTTAAAAATAAAGAAACACGTATTTTTTTTGTTTTTGGAAAATCCAATTAATGGGAGGGGGAAAAGGGGGGTGAATTATTAAAATGAGTGTATCACTATCTCAAAACTTTGAAAGTTTACAGATGTAAAAATTGGTATTTAGAATTTTCATTATAAATAAAGAAACACGTATTTTTGTTTTCGGAAAATCCAAATAGGAGGGGTGAAAAGGGGTGAAAAATGGGTTGAGTGCCTTTAATGGCGATACTTATATCTCGGAAACTGAAAATATTACAGAACTGAAAATTGGTGTTTGGGATGTCCTTTAAAAATAAAGAAACACGTATTCTTTTGTTTTTGGAAAATCCAATTAATGGGCGGTGTGAAAAGGGGGTGAATTTTGAAAATGAGTGTATCTATATCTCAAAACTTATAAAGTTTATAGATGTAAAAATTAGTATTTAGAATCTCCTTTAAAAATAAAGAAACACGTAGTTTTTTGTTTTCGGTAAATCCCAATAGGAAGGGTGGAAAAGGGTGAAAATGGGTTGAATGCCTTTAATGAGGCTACTTATATTTCAGAACCTGAAGATATTACAAACCTAAAAATTGGTATTTGGGATCTACTTTAAAAATAAAGAAACAGGTATTTTTTCGTTTTTGGAAAATCCAAATAATGGGGGTGAAAAGGGTGGTGAATTTTTAAAATGAGTGTGTCTACATCTTAAAACGTTAAAAGATTACAGATGTAAAAATTGGTGTTTAGAATCTCCTTTAAAAATAAATAAACGTGTATTTTTTTTTTTTTTTCGGAAAATCCTAATAGGAGGGGTGAAAAGGTGTTGAATGCCTTTGATGAGGATACTTAAATTTCAGAAACTGAAGATATTACAGACCTAAAAATAAAGAAACATGTACTTTTTGTTTTTGGAAAATCCAAATAGTGGAGGGTTGAAATGGGGGTGAATTTTTAAAATGAGTGTATATATATCTCAAAACTTTCAAAGTTTACAGTTGTAAAAATTGGTACTTAGAATCTACTTTCAAAATAAAGAACATGTATTTTTTGTTTTTGGAAAATCCCACTAGGAGAGGGTGAAAAGGGGTGAAAAATAGTTTAATGCCTTTAATAAGGATCCTTATTTCTCAGAAACTGAAGATGTTACAGACCTGAAAATCGGTATTTGGGATCTCCTTTATAAATAAAGAAACATATATTTTTTGTTTCTAGAAAATCCAAATAGTGGGGGGGGGGTGAAGGGGGGGTGTATTTTTAAAATGAGTGTATCTATATCTCAAAACTTCAAAAGTTTGCAGATGTAAAAATTGATATTTAGAATCGCCTTTAAAAATAAAAGTACACGTATTTCTTTGTTTTCGGAAAATCCCAATAGGAGGGGTGAAAAGTGTGAATAAGTGGTTGAATGTCTTTAATGAGGATACTTATATCTCAGAAACTGAAGATATTACAGACCAGATAGTTAGTATATGGAATCTCCTTTAAAAATACAGAAACATTTATTTTTTTTGTTTTTGGAAATTCTAATTAATGGGGATTAAACGGGAGTGACAAATTATATCTACAGTATATTTCAGAAAAGTAAAATGTTGCAGACGTAAAAATTGGTATTTGGAATCTCCTGTTAAAGTAAAGAAACAGGTATTTTCGGAAAATCCAATGTAGGTTGGGGGGGGGTGAAAAATTGAAATATTTATTGAATTAATTGTATGAAGAAACTCACATCTAATAAAAACTAAAGTTGTTACAGACATTAAAATTGGTATTTAAATCTTCTTTAAAAGTAAAGGGACGCGTTTTGGGGGGCGGGGAGCGGAGAATCATTTTTGGGGGCGAGTGTGAAAAAGAGTTGAATTCGTTTCATGAGGACACATATCTCAAAAACTGAAGATAATCGGTATTTAGAAGATCCTTTACTATTAAAGAAACAAGTGTTTTTTGCCCGAAAATTCACTTAAGGGGAGCGGGGAGTGTGAAAGTAAGTGAGAAAAGTGAATCATTTTTATGGGAATAGTTATATCTCAAAACTGAAGGTAACACACGTGATCATTGGTACTTGAAATCTCCTTTAAACATAAAGGAACACGATTTCTTTTTTGGGGGGGGGGGGGAAGGTAAATCAACTTAACCGCGGTGGAGTGAAACCGGAGGTGAGACCAATTGATTTTACTGTTCCTAATCTACTTATAAGGAGCCTCCGTGGCTCAGGTGGCAGCGCGCTGGCTTCTCGCCGCTGGGTTTCGTGGTTCAAATCCCGGTCACTCCATGTGAGATTTGTGCTTGACAAAGCGGTGGCGGGACAGGTTTTTCTCCGGGTACTCCGGTTTTCCCCGTCATCATTCATTCCAGCAACACTCTCCAATATCATTTCATTTCATTTGTCGTTCATTTAATCATTCCCCCCACGGGGTGCGACAGGTTTCGGCAGGGCTTATTCATTCCATTCCTGACCCGGTTGAATGACTGGAAACAGGCTGTGGATTTTCAATGTACTTATTCTGATCATAAACCGATCATTTTTAATCTCTCCTGGGTTCGTTTTCAAGAGCCATCTTTTCCTTTGTAGAACCTTCTTAGATTACAGTAGATTCTTCTGGCTATAAACAAAAGTTTAAACATATTTGAAATAAACGATAGATATATGATTGACCGTGCAATTGTTCACCTCTGTAATAAAGTTAATAATGCACGGAAGTATGTCATTTGTATCGCCAGAAGTCCTGCGCACTTGCCTACGGGCGACAATGGTGCTGGTCATACTGTCATCAATGACAACGGCAGCAGATGAATTTACCACCAAGTAGAGGTTCAGTACCGCCAAGGCACCCAAGACGACACCACGCCGGATCTCCTCACGGATTTGATCCACATTAAAAATGCTTATAGGAAAAGATGGCAAAGATTTAGGGACCCAACTGACCGGGTGGATTACCTGGACCTATCCCGGGAAGTACGAAATCGATTGCTGGAGAAAAGATTGAAAATTGCGAGGAACGTTACCGTAATCTTTCAGAAAACGAGTCAGATCGCGAATATCGGCGGGTTATATAATACGATAAGCATACAATCATAAATTTCAGTATAATACCGTAGCGAAGCACGGGTATCTTGCTAGTGTGTTATACGTTTGTTCGAAAGACTGATATTCTAGAATTGATACAGTTTTCTGTTTTGTTTAGAAAATGTGCATTGCACGTTTTGTTATGAACCAGATGAGAGGTAAAATTGTCAAAATATTTTGATAGAACCAACTTTTGTTTTAGTTGTCTTACATACGAGTTTCACAAAACGTTTAGTTATGTATTGTATAGGCACAATATGCTCATTGTGTGCCGTTGCTGATGCGAACAGTATATATGTACTGTATGTATGTATGTATGTATGTATTGAACCCATGACCTTTGTGCCTTAAGAACATTATGCATAAATTGCAAATCATTTAGAAGTTCCATTCTTGATAGCATGGATTTGACACGTGACGAGGGGGTGATTACCTTCGGTCCCACGCTCTGGGGTACGTGATGTCAGCCACACGTGTCGACGGCGGAAGAATCTCAAGTCATTTTTGTAAACTATTTCAAAGCGCGTGTACATGGCGTGACCCAAGCCAAGTCAAAAAAATATAGTGCCTATCAAAGGGGGTCAATCATCTCACAAATCGAACCCGTATAAATTTTAAATGTCCATGAACACTACCGCCACAAATGTAGCAAGCATGTAGTCACTTTCAAAACTCTTGAAATTACAGTTTAGTTAAGTCAGAAAATTTATAGAAATTTTCTTGGCGGCAAAGGGAGAGATCCGAAGAGAGGGGGTAACTGCTATAAATATGAAAGGACACCATGACGAAGTCTCCTTCTCCGGCATTTGTGATACAAAGCGGACGAAAAATTGTTGAGCTGCTCTGCGAAATCAAACAACAAAAGTAGACTGAGTTCAACTGCAGATTTTAGCCATTGTGGCTAGGTCTTGACTCCATGAGGAGTGGAAATAATTGTACCAGATAGGACGATCAAGGTACTGAATAAATTCTAATGTGATTAAGTAATTCGTGTGCGTAAATAACTATAGTCCATCGTGTGCACTCAACAAACAAGTGAAGGGTATTTTCTTTTTTTTTATGCTTTATTCCAGGAAACCTGAAGAAATATAATAATGATCTCTAAAGCCATGAATGTAAAAATGGCTAAATAAAAATGCCAGGGTCGCAGGTGAGCCCTATGACGAACAATGGTGTGACTACATGAGGTAGGTGACTTTCCACCTTACTACCTATTATATCTTGTTTCATGATCTCTAAAAGTGTATTTAAATGGGGATATACGACGCAGTGGTCACCCCTACTAAATTTTGTAAATGTGAGAATACGACTAAAAGAGTCATTTGTTTTATTTTCCACTTGGATAATTTTTTGAAGTCTTGCGAGTGCCGTATAATGTTGTAAAAAGTTATTGAATAGGGTTTCGAAGTGATATCACGTCCAATGTAGATCGTCATCCGTGTGAGTGTACTGCCTATATTTTGTGATGTCAAATTAAGATGTTCATTCGACGTAAAATTTTTCTGTCTGCAATTTTGACGTTAATAATGTAGGAATCCATGGTTACTCATTTTCAATCTAGTGGAAGCGCGCTGTGGGGTGAGAATCTAGGGTGATGAATTTGGTCACGGAGAGAAACGTTTTTCTAAGCCCATTTTAAACTGTGTCTGACTGACAATAAAAAGATCTAGTAGAATGTTTCAGTCATTTATTTCGTAAAAATCAAGTTATTAAATACGATATCATTTATGCGAAGTTATTCATGATTAATGCATTGTGCGATATTAGACGTCGAGATTTCTAGTAAGGATTTTATTCCAGTTCTTTGTCAATGATAGTTGTGGAGCTGGGAAACATAGGTTAGTTTTGTTGATATGAGATTTGTGAATCAGGTTGGACCTGTCATTGAAGCCGGGACACGATAGCCCGAGGAATATTTTATAATGTTGGGAATGGAAAGAAATACATAGAATTCCATAGCGGTATTAATTTGCGACGCGTATAATTAGTGTGGGCATCTTGAAGCATAATCTGTGCATTTTTGGTGGTTAGAATATCGTATTTGTTTAATTATGTCGGCAGAGTTTAAAGGTGGGCATTTTGAGAAGCCAGTCAACTGGAACAAACCAGGTGTTTCATGTTACTGCCAAGCGAACTTGGGGACGAGAGGCCTCAGCTGTGAGGGTTACACCATATGATAACGGGACAGGCGTGGAATTGAGATTGTATTCTCGGCCGGGGAGAACGTTAAAATGCTGGATTTAATTGAAATTCATAGCCGGTAATAATCTGAGTATTGTGGAATACTGTAAAATTTGTTTAATTGGGGACGTAATGAACATTTGAAATCACAAACTTTGAGTATAAGGAACAGAGTAACCAAATTCAGGGTTGTCCAAAATTTAGAGCGATGGTTGTGATGATTGGTTTGTCTGTGAGGGTGTGCAAAATTAATAAATGGTATGACGAGATATGACATCGTAATTATATGGCGAGTTGTTTGGTTTGTACGTAGATTATTAGGATATCCAAGTGTTAATAACGGTTAGGACTAGATTAGATTAAAAGTGTGAGATCATGAGACAAGATATATAACTGGACATGAATTATGTAACAATTCTTTTCCAGCCAGATAAATATCACAAGATTGAATTTACATCACAGCTGCGTAGGAAATTGTGAAGAAATCAGAGTCCGCGGAGATAAAATTTACTGTTCTTTAACATTTCGTTAAATCATTCAAATTTATTTAATTATTAAATTCAGTGAAACCGCATTTTGAAATAACTTTAATCAAGCGAATAACTTGGAGATGCATTCTGGAAATTTTAGTTTGATTTCTGGGGAATATTTAAATGTAAATTAACGATTAAGGGGACATATCCGAAGGAAATGGATTTTACTGCCACAAAGTTTGTGAGCATTGCTATTGTTGTAATTATTGAACTTTGATTGATTGAGCAGTGAATGTGCTGGGGATAGTAAAGTGGAAACTTTGGTCATCAACCGATGTAACTTAATTGTGTTTAGCCTTCAGCCTAGAAACTTGGATGGTCGGGGGGTCATCAACCTCAGTGACTTAGATTAGGGCCATATGCCATTGTAATATCATTTCCTTGCGGTCATCATCCACAATGACTTTAAAGTAACTTAGAAGATTAGATGTCGGTCCATGACATAGACGCAGGTCACACCGATTCAATTAGGGGTCCATGCCGTAGAACCACTGTGTGGCACACACCGATTGGACGGCCTTAATTATACCCAGAGTCCAGAGTTCGTGTTACGAATGCTGGACCATAACGAATCACTATGATGGTACATGTGGTCTCACATGGAAGCCGAATTTAAGGATTTCCAGACTTTCCTTTCTTAAATGATTAATAATTGAGACAATGGTTTCTAGTATGAATGCCCGTCAGGCAGTTACGTTAAAGTCTCACACCAGTGTTCTGACCTTTATGTAAAAATGATTGTGGTGTCCAGTGGACACAATTGACTATGACACCGTTGACATATCAGATTGCTTCAGAATTTTCCTGAATAAATAGGAATCTTTAAAATAGACCTTTCATTCCAGTAGATAGATTAGAATTACTGAACCCTACCTTTACCTCAGCAAGTGACGAAGAACCCGATACGACCCAAGAGACAGATCTCATGAACTTTGCTGATAGGTAAGAAAGGTAGGTATCCCTCAATATGGACCAAAGGGTTCAGTATGTATGTATGTATGTATGTATCTAGCAAAAACATTTAGAATATGTTTAAAGGTTGTTTGGCTTTCAGTGTATTCAAGTCACCACACTAACCAATTGCACCAATTGTAACTGTTAAAAGCTATGGGTATCGTATTTTACCAAACCTGTTTGAAACATCAGCGCCTTTGCGCAACGGGTCACAAATGGCAATATATTGATGCATTGGTGATAATGCATTAACAAGGTGGTATTACATCTCTGCCCAAAAAAAAAGCGATTGATTCTTAGATTTTCAAATTCGGCCTATTAAATTATGTCTTGATAGGATAGTACAATTGTGGATTTCACTAATATTGGTTTCCATGAGCTATGAGTGCGAAGGACAAGTCACTAATATTGTTTCTGTTCTTGTTGGTGTATCAATTCTTTATTTACGAAGCAAGGGCATTATTAGCGGCGGCTTTGTCTAGTTAAAGATCGTATGTAAATATTCTTGTGAATTTTTAGTGTTTATAGCCCTAATGGGAAATGTATTAAAAATACTTCAAGCTTACATTAACTGATCACGCCCCATACTTTGAAGTGAATGGATATCATATTCGTGTTTCATTACCGCTATTCAAAAGAAAATTTGGGTGTAACGATATAAATGTATTTTGCTTAATTTGATAAAGCGCGCATCGCTCTTTATGTTTTCCTTCGTCTTTCATGGCAGAATAAAGTATTGAGAGCCGGTGGAGCAATTAACAGCTAGTTTACACTTCTTGGGGGTCTAGACGGCAGTTCGTTTCCAAGAAAGAATGAGAGTTCTAGGAGCTTGTTGAAGTGGAGAGTAAACAGGTCGGCCAACTTCCACATCTCAGGCTCACATCATTGGACTCAAGCTGTAAGAAGTACATCGAAGTCTGATACGTACGCTAGTATTTCATTGGCTATTCCATATAACGCGAGAAGAATAAGGTGCAATATTTTCCTTACTTAACTGTGTGTTGAAACTATCATAACATTGTTCACAATTCACGCAGATAGAGTTTTGAAGTCACTACATTCATTTAAGGCACTTTTCGTTGACTAAGAAGATGTTTTCAAGGAGTTGCTTTCGATAACGATAGATATGTAAAAATACTCGTTTTCAGTTTGTTTATCTCGTGCACTTCCACTCATTTTGTTGGATGTGTTACTTCGCGGTCAGCTAGTAGTTGCAGGCTTATTTTCATCAGCATAATGCCAAGTAGCAGATTCAAAGTTTGTCAACACAGCGAATACGTAATCGTACGCAGGGACAGGCTGAAAGTTGATGGCTACTGCCTCAAGGTGAAAAAGGAAGCATTGGAAAATTGGAAAAAAGACACATATCGTATATTTACGTTTGGAAATTTTACACCGTAACTACCATGGGCTGCATGTGTGGACCAAACGGTAATTCGAACCAGAAGACTCTCACGCACCAGTTACCATGCTAATATAAAATACGGATGATTTTATACTTCATAGAAAGTAACAATACTAGCTTTAAGCAGTAATCGTAAGTATTTTTCTTTACAGTTTGCTTGCTTTACGTCGCACAGACACAGATATGTTCTATTGCGACGATGGAATAGGAAAGTGCTAGGACTGGGAAGTAAGCGGCCGTGGCCTTAATTAAGGTACAGCCTCAGGGTTTACCTGGTGTGAAATTGGGAAACCACGGAGAATCGTCTTCAAGGCTGCCGACAGTGTACTTCGAACCCACTATATCCCGAATGCAAGCTTAAAGCTGGGTGACCCTAACCGCACGGTAAGACTTAAAACTAATAAATCATCGGACGAATATGTAGTCATAATAAAAGTCCTCAAATCAGCAGGCCCAATCACCATAAGAGAAATAACCAAAATCATACAAGACATTTGTCAAACGGAAAAAATACCAGAAGACTTATAAAATGCATTAATTCACCGGCTAATCAAGTAGGGAGACAGAACAGATACAAACTACTATCTCACTAGTATCAGTTACATACACGATTCTATCCCACTGTCCAACTAGAACACAAATCCGAGAATATAGGGCAGGATTAAGACCAGGCCGACCGCATCCAGAGAACATCTTGAACCTAAAGCTAATCCTAAGACATTAGATAATTTGCAGCAGAAATTTAGCCAGCATATGTGTTCATTTAAAAAAGCCTATGAGCCTATGATTCACTTTATCGCGAACCCCTCTTTCAAGTATTGAAAGAATAAAGTTCATACATGAGAACATTTGCAAACACACTGACAGACACGAAGTACAAAGTTAAATTCATGGGATAAGTCTCAAGTCCCTTTGAACTCAACACGGTAATAAGACAATGAGATGAACTCGTACCTTTACGCTTCAACTCCGTCCTTAAAAAAGTTAGAAAATAATGGAGCGAAGAGAAATTAGTCCTCGAAGTTCACCAACCAATCACTTTAGGCAGAGGAAAATTAGCGATAGACTGCCTAGTATTTGTAGACGACCTAGCAATCTTTATCCGAGACACTTCTACAGCCAAAAATCAGATTGAATTAATGAAGGAATTTGCGCAAAATTTAGGCCCTCAGATATATTTTGAAAAGACATTACCTGACCTGCAACAAAGAAGCACCACAATTCATGCAGAGAAAATACGATAACATTAAGCGGATATCACAATTTAAGTATCATGGTGAAACAATTCTGGAAAATGGACTCGAAACAATATCCAATGAAATGAAATGAATTAAGACATAAAAATGGAAACTGCATATCGACTAAGCAAACATATCTACAGCAATAAATATATCACCAAGTACACAAAACTAAAACATTACAATACAGTCATTGAACCAGAATGTATTTATGAGACCATAAACGTTCATTTTGTACAGGAAAGCAGACATTGAAAATATTGACAAAAAGGAACGCAAAATAATAAGAAGAATTCTAGGCCCTCGCCAACGGATAATACCGTCTCAGAGGAAGACAGTAAATCAAACAATACACAAATATTCACAGTGGTATTAGAGGTAGGTAAGGGTTGTTCTGCCCGATGGCAGGTCCGAACCTCCGCAGAGGTGTTCCTGAACCGGAGTTTACGTGCGGTAGGGTGGCCAGCTCCTTTTCGCTCCTCCATTCTCTTACCCCCCACCAACAGCGTGTGGCAACCCATCCAACTCCTGACCACGCCCAATGTTGCTTAACTTCGGAGATCTCACGGGATCCGGTGTTTCAACACGGCTACGGCAGTTGGCAGTGGTATTAGAAAACGCAGGTTAAAGGTCTTTGGACACATTGAAAGAATGCACCCCGAAAATCTTACAAAAGAAGTAGTTGAATTCTTTGTAAACAAGAGTAAAGCCAAAACAGTCACAACAGACGTATTGGTGAAATCAAAGCCGATCTGAAACAGGCAGGAATTGCACCAGCAGATGTCTAAAACCGGGTTACCTTCAGATAAAAAATTCACAAATGGCAACTTGACCAAGAGGTAAGACGAACGGACAAGATTGGCACAATCTGATCTGAAGAGATAAAGTAAGCCCACAGTAAAAGAATGGATGAAAGATGGACACAAGGGAAGGCAAATTCACGCCACGTAAGTACTTTCAAGTTATGTGGCCCAAACACCCAACCCCTTGCTCGGTCAAGACATTCTTCGGGTATATGGCGAAGGCCTTCATGGTTAAGTGAGGATATAACACGTATTTTAGGAAAAGGCCTATTGTTAAATGTTAAACAGCTTTATATGTTCATTACAATCAAATATGTTGTTATTACTGTGTCAGGATGAATGAATTGTCCGTTTGAATAGCTTTAGTCATTGTAACGGAGGTAAACTACTATATCGCTTACACATTATTATTATTATTATTATTATTATTATTATTATTATTATTATTATTAAATATTAAAATATGCGTTCAAGAGACTTTAAGCAATCAAATTTCCATTTGTTCACAATGGACTATTCCTGTAGTTATTTTCCATTTCATTCACCTGGAATTTCGCTCAAAAAGTGTCTGTCATTAAGTTTGCTCTACTGCTCTCGTCTGGTGCGAAGTTCAAATAATATATACCGAGGTCTACAATACGGACCCTAATTCTCCTCTCAACCAGTAAAGGATGATAAGATCAATCGATGCATCATTTAGTTCGAATACGTGAAGGTAAACAACATGAGCATTGAATTAATGATATTGTTGTCGGCCTAGTCAGTGTAACTCTGGTACTGCTAACATCTACTTATTGATAATAGCCTGCACGTCCTAGATATTATGTGTAAATTATTGGTGTGCTACTGCGGTATTTGCAATTTTAATGAACATTACTCACATGCTGGTGGTAAGAGGGAAGTGACCTTATAATTAGGAATTACTCATTACACCTATTTGCTTATAAATTTGATTCAGATATTTTATCTCTAGCTGTGACTGTGGATAACGAAATTGAAGGTGGTAAAATGTTGTTCATTTACTGCCCCTTTAATTCATATCTTTAAAGACTAAAGACTTCTACTTGACGTCCAACTATTCCCTCTGTCTCCCGCTACACTTTCTAAATCTTCAAACCTTATGCATGCTCGGTCATCTCATCCAAACATTTCTTTCTTGGCCAGCCTCTTCTCTTCTCATTAGTTTTCCTCCATGATAGTCGGAGGAAAATTATTATGCCGTATCGTACGACTAATTACTTTCTCTCTGTTATTCGTTACACTTGGGAATGCACGATCTTTGTAGACGTCTCTGAGCACCTCCGCGTTTCTTTCTCTCTGTGCCCAGTTCCTAAGGGTTATCTATATATATAAAGTAGCTTGTCCTGACTGACTGACTGACTGACTGACTGAGTGATTCATCATCGCCGAGCCAAAACTACTGGACATACAGAAATGAAATTTTGGAGATATATTCATATTAAGATGTAGGAGCTCGCTAAGAGAGGATTTTTGGATATTCCGTCGCTAAGGGGGTGAAAAGGGGGGGTGAAATTTTAAAATGAGTGTGTCTGTATCTCAAAACTTTAAAAGTTTACAAATGTGAAAATTGGTATTTAGAATCTTCTTTAAAAATAAGGAAACACGTATTTTTTTGTTTTGAGACAATCCCAATAGGAGGGGCACAAAAGGGTGAAAAAGGGGTTGAATGCCTTTAATCGGGATACCGGTACTTATATCTCAGAAACTGAAGATATTACAGACATGAAAATTGGTACTTTTGATCTCTTTTAAAAATAAAGAAACACGTATTTTTTTGTTTGGGGGAAATCCAATTAATGGGAGGGTGAAAAGGGGGTGAATTTTTAAAATGGGTGCATCTATATCTCAAAACTCTTAAAGTTTACAGATGTAAAAATTGGTACTTAGAATCTTCATTAAAAACAAAGAAACACGTATTTTTTTGTTTTCGGAAAATCCCAATAGGAGGGGTTAAAAGGGGTGAAAACGTGGTTGAATGACTTTCATGAGGATACTTATATCTCAGAAACTGAAGATATTACAGACCTGAAAATTGGTGTTTAGGATCTCCTTTAAAAATAAAGAAATACATATTTTTTGCTTTTGGAAAATCCAATTAATGGGGGGTGTGAAAAGGGGGTGAATTTTTAAAATGAGTCTATCTATATCTCAAAACTTTTAAAGTTTAAAGATGTAAAAATTGGCATTTAGAATCTCCTTTAAAAATAAAGAAACACGTACTTTTTTTGTTTTCGGAAAATCCCAATTGGAAGGGTGGAAAAGGGTGAAAAAGCGGTTGAATGCCTTTAATGAGGCTACTTATATTTCAGAACCTGAAGATATTACAGACCTGAAAATTGGTATTTGGGATTTACTTAAAAAATAAAGAAACAGGTATTTTTTTGATTTTGGAAAATCCAAATAATGGAGGGTGAAAAGGGGGGTGAATTTTTAAAATGAGTGTGTCTACATCTTAAAACTTTAAAAGTTTACAGATGTAAAAAAATGGTATTTAGAATCTTCTTTAAAAATACAAGAACACGTATTTTTTGCTTTCTTTAAATCCCAATAGGAGGTGTGTAAATGGGTGAATAATGGGATGAATGCCTTTAATGAGGATACATATATCTCAGAAACTGAAAATATTACGGAACTGAAAATTTGTATATGGGAGCTCCTTTAAAAATAAGGAAACACGTATTTTTTGTTTTTGGAAAATCCAATTAATGGGGGTTAAACAGGAGTGACAAACTGGGGTGAATTTTTTGAAAGACTATATCTACAGAATATCTGAGAAACGTAAAATGTTATAGACGTAAAAAGTGGGTATTTGGAATCTCCTGTAAATGTAAAGAAAGATAGGTGATTTGTTTTCGGAAACTCCACGTAAGGGGAAATAAAAAGGGGTGAAATTTTAAAAAGCGAATTTCTACAGTATATCTCAAAAACTTAACATGTTACAGAAGTGAAAAATGGTATTTTTATCTCTATTAAAAATAAAGAAACGTGTATTTTCAGCTTTCGGAAATACCACTTGGGTGGAAGGGGGGGTAAAAGTGACTGAAAATGGTGTTGAATTCTTTTAATTAGGCTACTGATATCTCAAAAATGAAGATATTACAGACGTGAAATCTGCTTTGGAATCTGCTTTAAAAGTAAAGAAACACGTATTCTCGGAAAATCCAATGAAGGGGGGGTGGGGGGGGTGAAAGAATTGAAAAATTAATTGAATTAATTGTATGAGAATACATACATCTAATAGAAACTAAAGTTGTTACGGACGTGAAAATTGGTATTTGAATCTCCTTAAACAAAGAAAAACGCGTTTGGGGGGCGGGAGTGAAAAGGAGTTGAATTCCTTTCATGAAGACAGATAAATCAAAAACTGAAGAAGTTAGAGTCGTGATAATTACTATTTAGAAGATACTTTACTATTAAGGAAACAAGTATATTTTGCCGGAAAATTCACTTACGGGGTGGGGGGGAGGGGAGTGTGAAAGGAAGTGAAAATAAAGTGAATTATTTTTATGGGGATACTTATACCTCAAAACTGAATGTAAGAGATGTGAACATTGGTGTTTGGAATATCTTTTAAACATAAAGAAACACGTCTTCTATTTTTTTGGGGGGGGGGGTGTAAATAAACTTAACGGCGGTGGGGTGTAAAAGGAGGTGAGATCAATTGATTTTACTGTTCATAATGTACTTAAGGAGCCTCCGTTGCTCAGGCGGCAGCGCGCCGGCCTCTCGCAGCTGGGTTCCGTGGTTCAAATCCCGGTCACTCCATGTGACATTCGTGCTGGACAAAACGGAGGCGGGACAGGTTTTTCTCCGGATACTTCGATTTTCTCTCTCATCATTCATTCCAGCAACACTGTCCAATATTTCATTTCATTTGTCATTCAACGATCATTGCCCCAGAGGTGTGCTTCGGCAGCCGGCACAATTCCTATTGTCGCTGCTAGATGGGGCTTTATTCATTCCATTCCTGACCCTGTCGAATGACTGGAAACAGGCTATATAGTTTCGATGTACTTATTCTGATCATAAACCGATCATTTTTAATCTTTCCTGGGCTGGTTTTCAACAGCCATATTTTCCTTCGGAGAACGTTCTTAGATTACAGTAGATCCTCCTGGCATGTAAATAAAAATTTAAACACATTTGAAATAAATGATAGGAATGAGATGGACCGTCAAATTGTTCACCTCTATAATAAGGTCAACAATGCACGGAAGTATGTCATTGGTATCGCCAGAAATCCCGCACACTTGCCTACGCGCGACGATGGTGCTGGTCACATTGTAACAATGACACTGGCAGCAGATGTAATTTACCGCCAAGTAGCGATCTTGCAGCTTGCTGTGGGGTTCAGAACATCTTTTAATAATAATAATAATAATAATAATAATAATAATAATAATAATAATAATAATAATAATAATAATAATAATGTTCTGGACCGTTGTCAAATGTGCGGACCCCCCTGGAAAATGGTCCTGGACGGGTAATGACTAAGAATGCAGTCCGGCCGCGGGTTCAGTACCGCCAAGGCACCTAAGACGACACCACGCCGGATCTCCTGAAGGATTTGATCCATATTAAAAACGCTTATAGGAAAAGATGGCAAAGATTTAGGGACCCAACTGACGGGGTGGAATATCTGGACCTAGCCCGGGAAGTACGAAATCGATTGCTGGAAAGAAAGATTGAAAAATGTGAGGAAACATACCGTAATCTATTAGAAAACGAGTCAGATCGCGAATTTTGGCGGATTCTCGCAGAAAAAGAGTCAGATCGCGAATTTCGGCGGATTATATATCTAAAACAATTAGCATTCAATTATAAATTTCAGTATAATACCGTAGCGAAGCACGGGTATCTTGCTAGTCCATCTATATATGAACATCTCTGCTGCTTCAATTTTCCTTTTGTACTCTTTTTCCAGCGTCTAACTTTCTCTGCCACTTAACAAGGTGTTTCAGCCAACGGTTATGGCAAATTTATGCCACATTTCTCGGGATACTTCTAGGATCTTAAATGTGATGTATTCTCTTTCCATTTCACACTTTCTGCCATTGTCCATTCACAGTTCATCAGCTTTCAGTGATCATTCGGCATCCCAAGGGCACGAGGAGTTCATCTGTCCTCCAATGAATTCATTGGCTCTTGGAAGAGAGATAATTGCCATCCCAAAAATCACTCAGAATCTCTTTAAATTATTTTGTAATTTAAGCGAAAGTTGCAATGTTCTAGTGAAACTGAGTTATGTCATTTAAACACCCTCAAATCCCACTGACCTTAACGGAGATGAGTTATGATATTCGAAGTTTGCCTACGGTCTCCGGAAGACGCACACTTGCCGAAAATTTTGCCCCACAGGAGCTCTTTACAGACGATGATAAAGATTATGATGAAGATTAACTGATATTTTAAAGAGCAGGCACGAAGCTAACATATATAAGTATCTTCAAACACCACCATATTGAGCTGGGATCAAACATCTCAAGTTGAATTCAGAGCTAGAGTATGAACTACTGAGACGGGTGATAAGAAAACTTAGTAAATTTGGATAGACTGATTGGAACAGTTCTAAAAATTTTAATCAAATCTGGCAGAATATATTGTAAATGTTTTACTACGTACAAAATTATTACGTATACTAGCAAATGTACCCGTGCTTCGCTACGGCGTTCAACATTGTATTCGAATATCGAAGTAAACAGTGTACATGCAGTAAAGAAGATTGTTTTAAAATCGCATCTCTCTTAGCGTTATGCGAGAAAGAGCATGGGGATGTCCCCATACGTTGTTTCCAATGTAAAGTGTTTGTTACGGATTTGTGATATAACGGCAGGCTCACTTGCCTACTGCCATTCACAATCGAGTTGGGAAGTTTACATTATAATTGGAGGCCCCATTGCCTACTGCGCGGTCACAATCAAGTTGGGAGTGTTCGTTACAATGGCAGGCCCCATTTCCTACTCCCAAACAGATTACAGTCGAGGAGATTTTATTATAATGGCAGGCAAATTCCCTACCACCATTCAAAATTGAGTTGTGCCGTTATCATTATAATGTCAGGCCGATTTTCCTACTGCCAGCCAGCTTACTGCCAGTCACACCAAGTTGGTGAGTTTCCATCAAAATAGCAGGCCACTATGCCTAATGCTAGTCACATTTTAGATGAGGACATTTGTTTATAATGGCGGGCAACCTTGTCTTCTGCCAAACACAATCGGGTAGGGAAGTTTTACACAAAACTGCATGCTCACTTGCCTTCTGCAAGTCAAATCGAGAAGCGAACTATTCTGCAAGTCAAATCGAGAAGCGAACTATTCATTACAATTGTAGACCTTCCTTACTAATGACAGTTACACAGGAATTGGAGAAGGGCCCTTTTATACAGCCAGTCAAAGTCGGTGTGGGAGGTACTGATTACATTAGCAGACCCACCCTTTCTCGATCGCTACAAATCGACATCAGTGAATATATATAGATCGACATACGAAAGTATATGCGTGGTTACAATATTGAAGACCTTGATTTACAGATTAACTGCTACTAAACGTACGTCATATCGACAAAGAATTATACTATAAGACACGCCGGATTTAGTGCCCTAAATGGCTGGTCCTATGATATGTCATCTATTCTAGGGTCAGACTGAGTTAGAAACGTGGAACAGGGTAACGTTTTTGTAAGATTATCTCACATTACATTACTTTTCGGATAATTATGTGACAGCTACATACATAGCATTTGGCTCACATATGGCTACTGGGTGGGCCAATTTTCGTGAAGAGTTTGAAGATTCTGTATTTTATGTAAGTAATCGAAAGTATGAATTATGCTTGTGAAAATTCCAAACTGACTTAACATCGATTAATAGAGAAAAATCAAGCGTAAAAGGGATACAGATATGGCAAAAAGTCATAAGACCAAGGTTGTAGATCATTCCAAATTGAACGGAGATTGTGCAATCTGTTATGTGATAGGAATTTCCGAAGGTCTGCACCATCATTAAAATTGCCTGCATATTTTGATATTCTTCGGGGATAAAAAGTGAAAAATGTAATAATCTAGGATGTTTTCCGTTCGTTACAGGCTAAAACGTATAACTTTGTCAAATTTCAATTATCTTCTTTTTTTCTTCTGGCAGATTATGCCGCAATCTGGATTTGGGGCAAGGCGGTTAAAAATTAGGACTTTCAGGAAACTAAACAAAAAATTGTGCAGATGGTCATTATTACCCCTTTAATGGAAAGCTGTACGAAAATTTCGCCAAAATAGTCAGTGTAGTGGCACACAGTCGTTACGATTTGATTTATATAAATAAGGAATCTGCTCCATGTAAAACACCTTTGTGGCTATGTCCGCTGGACTTAACCTGCAAAACTGACCATTCATGGTATCTCCCTTATTAATCCTCCTGACGAAAAAATGTACATGAAAAAATGGTTTAGAGGTGGAATTCCATCACGTTTGGTCGATTTCCAGTCAGGTTGGTCTTGTTCTGTATATATTGTGGAAGAGTAAAATCACCATTTCGGTTCCCTATAAACCGCCAGTCCATTCCGGAACATGAAATGTTATTTACGTTTAATACCTACCTTTGGACAGGTGGATGCTATATATAAATTTTGGTTCGAATGTCTTCAGTAGTTTTCCAGTTGTAAGGAATACGCTTTACACGCACCCGGTCGTGAGTTAAGTCCGATGGGACTTGTACAGAAAAACGGTCCGTTAATGATATCTCCCTTATTAATCCTCGTATCGAAATGATGCACATGAGAAAAAAGGTTTAGAAATTAATTTCTACCAAGGCAGGTAGATTTAAATTAACGTTGGTTGTGTATATTTTGTGGAAGTGCAAAATCCAGTTTCTGTTTCGTATAAACCCCCAGTCAGTTCAGGGATTTAGAAACAATATTTGCCCTAAAACCTGTCAAGGACAGGCGTATTCTAAATATGAGTCTTGGTGGAAATACATCCAGTAGTTTGTAGCACTCGCGTACATACGGCGTAATTAAGGAAGAAAATAATACAGTTAAGAAAGTTGAAACTAATAGAAAATGTATTATAACTGAGGACAGCCGGATAACGACAAATATGTAAATGCCAAGTGAATGTATTGGAAAATCAAATGCCCCTCAATAAATTATGCTAGTGTGAGTTATGGATATAATAAAGCGGTGACAGAGGAGAAATTTAGGTCCAGTGATTCCCAGGTAAACAAATAATAATAAGATGACTAATGGTGTTATTACTTAATCTATTCGAGGGCGGTTATAACAACCAACGATATTCCGCCAATATCCCGCAGGTAGGCCGATTGACGCCTATCTTGTCTTCTACCCAAGGAACAACCACGAATTTAAAAGCATGATGAGAAAAATGGCAATACGTTACTTCCCTGCTGGCATGCAGTCAGAAACTTTGCCATGGTAACCTGTAGGTTCGTTGTCGGTCTGTCTGTCACTCAATGCAGAGCATGATACCAGCGGACAATTGTAAATTTCTCCGTCATGTGAAGAGTAAGGTAAATTATGAACATAACGAAAGTTGTTTATAATGAAGAGACGTTTCCCGTACGGTGAACGAAGTTTACAGAAAATCAATAGTATAAGAGACAATGGGGTTCCTATAAACCCCCCGTCTTTTCAAAGATTTTAAAATGATATGCATATCGAAACCTTCCCCGGGATGAGTATACTCTAAATGTGAAGTTTGGTTGAGATCTATCTAGCCGTTTCGACGTGATGGTGGAAAAACCATTCTGATTTTCCTATAAACTCCCCGTATATTCAAAGATTTTAAAATGATATACATATCGAAACCTTCCCCGGGATGAGTATACTCTAAATATGCAGTTTGGTTGAGATCTATCCAGCCGTTTCGACGTGATGGTGGAAAAACCACTCTGGTTTTCCTATAAACCCCCCGTATATTCAAAGATTTTAAAATGGTATGCATATCAAAACCTTCCCCGGGATGAGTATACTCTAAATATTAAGTTTGGTCGAGATCTATCCAGCCGTTTCGACGTGATGGTGGAAAAACCATTCTGGTTTTCCTATAAACCCCCCGTCTATTCAAAGATTTTAAAATGATATGCATATCGAAACCTTCCCCGGGATGGGTATGCTCTAAATATGAAGTTTGGTTGAAATCTATCCAGCCGTTTCGACGTGATGTTGGAACAGACAAACAAACAAACAGACAGACAAACAGACAAACAGACAAACAGACAAACAGACAAACAAAGAGACACGAAACGTAAAAACCACCGATTCGGTCTTGAGTTGACCTAAAACGGATAAATATCTGAAATATTGGCAAAACAAACGAAATTACAGACAGCGGACCCCCTACAATTTTATTTATATAGATTAACACATTGAGAACGGAGTTTCTTACCACTGCATGGATATCTCCACACTTCCCGCAATACAGCACTATCTATATATAAAATAAGAGTTTTGTCCGTACATTGCTCAGAACTGGAAAAGAATGATATTTCTGTATCGGTCATCTCCACAGTAACAAGGAAATGCACTTTTTACTTTTCCCTAATTTCTGTCTGTCTGTCTACCTGTATGTATGTACACGCATCACGAGGAAACGCCTGAAGGGAATTTAATGAAACTCGGTGTATAAAGTCGGGTGATGAACCACTATAATCTAGGCTATAAAATATTTTGTTCATGCTGAGTGAAATGGTAGTTTAGGAGAAGGCCTGAAATTTTATTCTCAAATATTTATATTATTAATGGTCCTATCGATAAATATTACATGACTAAAGTTATATAAAATA